>NC_140772.1:156575094-157859023 GCF_044657685.1 Stegodyphus dumicola | reverse complement strand
TGACGGATACTTGCCTATAAGGGCATTGGCCACTCCTAAGGCCAGAAGTGGTGGCCATTTTAATGTGGAGTCACCTAGGCAGCCACTGTTACCTCCTATGAAAGGACAGACAGTTTTACATCCATGTCTTCTCCGGGATTCGATCAGTCTCTTCGGTTATTGCAGTCAGGCTTCTCTAACCACTATGCTGAATGGGTGGCATTTATTTGAAATGCAAAAGTAAAATATGAAACTTGAATACAAGGTGATGAGCTGACGCCAAATATTGACCATGGACATACAGTATTAGTGAAGTACAGGTGCAAGAGAAGTGAAGAACATCAGAAAACCAGGGCTTAATTTCTAGGATTAGAAGTGCCGGAGCCCTATGGAAGACCGTCAGCAAAGAGGAACAAGGGTAAATAAATAAATAAAATGACTATTAATCTCATTAATAATTTTAAAATTAAATAGTTAATTATTATCAAATTAATTAATAGCTATTTAATTAATGTTTATAAATTGTTATTTAATCAAAATTATTATATAATTAATTAACTAAAATTTAATTGATAATTAATTTTTATTTATTGCAATAACTGAAGATTGTAAGTTGAAATGTAAGATTGAAGTAATTAAATAATTAAAATTAAATAAAATGTAAAGAGATAAATTGAAATTTAATTAACAATTTTTAATATAATTTTATTGTTAAAATAAAATTTTTGAGATAAAATTTATACTGAAATTGTTATTCAATTACATGAATGTGAAGTTGCTGCCTTCTTATTTAGCGCTCAGGCTAGAATTATGATTTATTACAAAAACTAAGAAGCACTGGAGCAATTTAAGCTCTGAATCGTTGGGGGGGGGAAGTTCTTTAATCATCACAAAAATTAAATATACTTAAAATATTGCTGATGAAAATTCCAGGGTGAAACAGAATGGGGTATAAATGGGTGGAAACAAAAAATGAGGGAAATCTTGGTGAGAGAAAACATTCTCTTTGACTGTGGCTCTCTGCTGATATAGTTATAGCCATGTCAGGGGTATAATTAGTCCTGAGTCTGACTCCTAAGAATGAATGTGAAGTTGCTGGTCACGCTTCCCCCCCCCATTAGTGGATACTGTGGGAAGACGATGTATAGGATGTGCTTGAGCAGTTTATCTGAATATTTTATTCTTATTGTACTCGCTGTCATGTGACGCACATTTAAGAACACAAATTTTCCTTCCAGCGAGGATAACTAACTGTAAGCATCAAAACAATACACTAGATATGATAGCATGGTGAGAAATTAACGTGTTCCTAAACAAATTCTCCCAAATTTACTGCCTTTCTTAAAGGGACAGGTTTCTGCATGTGAGTGAGGGGTTCGGTAAAACCATTGATACTAGTCCTGTGAAAATTTGAAAATATAACGCTGATTTTTGTTGTTTGTCTTCTAAATTTGTTCAGTGTGTTATTGTATCTTAATTGTATTAGTTATTTTTATTTCACAGTATGATGATATTATTTTGCAGAGTTATAATTACATTTCAAAAATTTTAATATGTATGTGATTAAAAGTATCATAACTATTCTTTTATGATAGATATTTATTTATAAAATAATACATGTTATAAAAAGTATATTATAAGCAGTCATAAGTATAAAAGTATATTGATATGGATAATTTTTCAATTCTTTTTATATTATAGGAGCATTTAGGCATGCTGTCATCAAAAGATGCCCAAAAAATAGTGTGCATGTATAATAAGTTGGGTGAAATATTAATGGAATATATGATTCTCCATCATAATGCTTACTGCAGAAAAGTTGAAATTGCTATTCAGGGTATGAATTTTTATGTGTTTATAAAGTCATTTTCTAATTCATTTTAGTGCTTTTATGATTTTAAAATATGAATATTTCAAGAGTATAGGATGGTTTTACAGTTTTAAATATTATCAAGTGATCATAACAATAAATAGCATAACACAGATGCTATACTTTCACATGAAATTTTCATTATTTTGAGATGTTTTACATATTAAATATTATGAATTGAGTTTACAAATCACTTTTGTAATGTACTTTAATGTAATTTTTTTTCAATGTAATAATTTTTGTAATCATTTTTCCCCCTTACTTTTAATGTAATCATTTTTTTTTTCCCTTTCATCAGAATAAAAGGAAAGGGTAAAATTTTATACCTTTCCTTTTATTCTGATGAAAGTGTAGAATTGAACACTGGGTATAATTTAGATATCAAATAAATATATTAATCCAGTTGTTTATTATAAAGGAGTTTATAAATTGCTATATGCAGTTTTTGGTAAGTTATTAATTTGTATGTTAATATGAATAATATAATCTGTTGTTCTTAATATGAATACATCGGCTAGTATCTTGTTTTCATTTTTAGAAATCCAAAAACCTATTGTTATTCAGAAACAACTAGAAAACGAGTCATCTATATGGGTGGTTAATTTTACCACTACTTTGTACCTGATGATCAGAGATTCTCGGTCTATGATTGCTTTAGGTTTAAACATACCAGAAGAAGGAAAATTCTTGTTGTATAATTATGATAAGTTAATGACTGCTAAAGTAAGAATGCAGGTAATTTGGATTTTTACTTTCTGATGCTTTTAACAAATATTTAGGGCATAATATAAATTGAATAAAGATTATTTGAACATATTTATGATCGTTAAGTGAAATATTTGTATATGATGAATAATTTAAATACTAAGCATTATAAAAATTACCTTATTTAAACACAAATAAAAATGGCCAATTTGCTTTTGATTTTTTTCATTTATGTACGCTTATGCAACCAGTCCGTTTACTGGGATTCGAACCTTGGAGTGAACTACCAGTGTTCAGCGACTTTACCGCTCGGCCGTTTCTGGGCCTTTATGAAATGGAAAGCGATAACTTTATTTAAAAATGATTGTCAGAAATACCAAGATATTTCGAAAAGTTGGATGTTTTTTAATATACTTGCAGAATGCCTAAAGAAAAAGAGCAAGAATAAAGTAGAATGCCTGAAAAAAAAGAGAAGAAAAAATAAATTTTTTCATAAAATTTAGTATTTGTATTTTTGCTTTAATTTAAAACTTTTTAATCTTATGATATTTGATTCTTGCGATTTCAAAAATAAAATATTTGACTAATAACATTTTAAGAAACCAAATGTAGGATAAAATTGTGTAAAGCAATGGGCACAACGATAAATGCAAGTCATCCTAAGTTAAAATGTCGGTTATATATCTCTCTTATTTATATATATCTTTTCTGAACGGAACATTGAAAGGCATGTTAACTGTGCTTTTTACTGTATTTTCTCTTTTAATATATGCAGTTTTCAAATGCATCATAGTCTGGGTTACAAAGTATTCTTCTGAAAGAAACGCAATTCAAATAAGTAAAATCAGATTCTGGAAAATTTATATTAATAAATATATTTAAAATGCTCAGTTCGAAGGAATAAATAGAAAATTTATCAACTACACGACCTCTCTCAAATTATGACATCTGCGCATATCGTTCGTGCACCTGTATGTGAGGCATACTTACTGTCTACCAGAGTACACGGAATGAAATTCGTGAAGAATTTATGACCTGGAATTGTAATTTCTCCTCTTAAATATCCTACCAGTTGTGCTGATCAGATGCGCTGTAGAGACAACTGTTCATTCATTGGCAGCCAAAATGTAAAATTTTGCATTTTCTGTCAAAACCTGTATGCGTATCAATTTGTGTTAAATTTATATATTCTTGGTTATATGTTCTTTATATCTTCTCGGTGCGTCCTGGTGCGTCTTTTTGTTTTTTTGTCTAAGAGTGTATTTTGTTTTCTAATAGCAGAGAACTATTATAATTGCCAATATTTTGATATTAATGTGAATAGAGAATATTCCAAGAAAGAAATAGAGTTACAAAGCTCTAAGGTGCTTTTATCAGATGGCTTAAAATAAATCTTTGTTAAAAATGATTTATATTTGTTGCATTTTACCTTTTAATTTTTATGAATGAAATATACATTAAAATGCAATTTAAAATTTTGTTCTTAAGATTATTGTATAATAAGTATATAATAACTGATAGACCACGAAATTAAGTTGAATATGTGCTTTTTCTTTGCCTTTATGTAAAATTAAATTCATTAAGGTATAAGAAGAGATTTCAAAAATAATTATATATGATTTAATGATACACACTGGTATTAATTTCAGTGTAAACCTTTGTAATGCAAATATTATTAAAACTTGAATTGAGTTTTTCTGTAGTATCTTGTGAACAAATGCTTATTTAAAAATGAGATTACATTTTTGTTTCTGTAATTGATTTGATAATTTGTTATCTTAGTCTCTTCTTCAAAACTTCAAGATGATCAAATCTAATATCCCTGACATATTTATGCCTTTAATTTCGCCAGTAATTAGCAGAGTAAGTACATTTTTTTATTACTCATTGTATTGAATTTTCTGAATTACTTGGGCAAGATAAAATTTCTTATACAATTTGCTTTGCAGGTTGATGCCACTATAAAACCTGGTGCAATATATTTGAAATGGTTAACTACTAAAATGGATACTTATCTCTATAACATAAAAGACACAATAGAGAATTTGGAGTATGTAATTTATAAGGTACTAATTTTAGTCTTAATTACAGCTTATGTGTACTTGCTTTATTGCAATCGTTTTATTTATGCCTAGTTTATTTTGTCTTATTTCTCATTTTTGTTATTTTTATGTGTTACCTGAATTGACTGAAAAAAGTTAAAACTTGCATTTTTAATCCCAATTATTGATGTTTATATCAAGTAATTAAGTGCCAGGCTGAAATTATATTTGCTAATAACTGTATGGTCACTGTCGCATGTGATACAGCTATTGCTAAGTGCTATAAATATCTTGTGATTGAATATTGCAAAACATTAACAATCAATATTTACAACAATTTCTGGTCTTTGTGATGCTATGGTTTGTATGTACATATCAAAAATTTGGAAAAGGACCAGGTTGTTAAAATGGCAGAACTGGAGTTTCTGTATTATGAAATTATTATTCATGGTAATGAACTGAGACATGATGTTGGCAGAAACTAAGAAATGAAAGTTCTATAGTGCATTAGTCAAGTAAGTTCCATGTAGGAAAATATCAGAACATTTTTAGAGCTAATAACAACATTTGTTGACAGATAGTAATAAATATGAACATCTGTGATATTGATATGACATGAGCAATTTTAGACATGATTGCATATCATCTGAATTTTGTCATTTATCCATTCCTCTTTTTCCATATTTAGCTTTATTTACTGCAGATCGTGATTGTCATATTGGCTGTTACAAATCATATTGCACATTAAATACTGCCTTAAATTCTTTTATTATCATTATTTTTATATGCCTAGTTACATACATCTAAGTATAAATAGTTTTTGGATTTAAGGATGAAAATACATTGCCTGTTTATTATTATTTTATTGTTTTTTTGTAAATATTAGTAATATTTTGTTAATAAAAAAGTCCTCTTTCCCCATTTCAATTATCATATTCATGTCTTAGATAAATTTTTCTTAGGTAAATTTGTAATAAAAGATTTCCTGTATTTCTTTGTTATTAAATCAACATTATATTCCTTATTTAAAATTAGAAACTTAAAATAATTAATAATTAAAATTAGCCAAAAAGAAGCCATAGATTTTCATTTAGATTTTCAAGAAAACTCTTTTGATTTCTAGTGTAAAAGATATAGTCTGTCCTTTTTCCTCAACACTAGTGCCAGTCTAAGGTAGCTTTTTTGCCTGTCTTTAAATTTTAAATTGGCATTCTTATCTTTCAATTAAATAGGTAATAGCTAGCTATTCAAAAGTTATATAGGGACTTTAAATTTTTTATTCAAGGCTTCACCGCATTAAAAACAGTTTTTACACATCTTAAATTTTAAAGTGAAAAATTGGTTTTTGATTAGTAAATAAATAAAATCTTTAATTAATAACGTTCTCTGAAGTAAATTTTATGACGAAAGCTAATTTGAAAAAAGTTATGGAAAGATTCCACACTATCTTGTATATTTTCTTCATTATTTAAAATTTTAAAGAATAATTGAAAAATGGGTTTTCTAATTGATCTGAAGATTTAAGTATTTTCTAATCGAAACTATTGTAATGTATTTAAGTTTGACATAACTACATAAAACTTTGATGCATATACATACATATTTTTAAATCTGGCTATTAGTTTTTAATCAAGTAGACTAGCAATCAGATTCGTAACAGATTCATATCTATGCTATATGGTTAAAAAGATTTATGTGGAAAGGAAAATTGTTTAATGAGATTCAGTTATATACATTTTTTAAATACAGTAGTACTTGTGTATACTAATCCATTCAAAGTACTTGGATGTATACCAAATGAATTTTTCCGATAATAAATAAGGAGAAAATAATTTTTCCATTCCTCTAAAAAAATCCTATTCTTATTGTTTTAACACTATTTAATGCTAAAATGCAAATACAATGGATGAAATATGTACTATACATAATTGAAGTACTGCACATGATACTGCACATAGAGGTTTTTTGCTATCTTGATCAAAAGCAATTTTTCAACATGCTATAACATCTCTGGTTGTTTGATAATCAATTTCTCCTCTTTCGCAACATTAGCTGATTTAATAGTATCGTTGGCTTTCACAGTCATATACACCACTGTACTCAGCATACAATATGCAATAGCCAAGTCACAAATGTGCAGGCCTCTTCATACGTTTCAACAATAACTGTTTTTTTATCTCTCTTATAATCCTAACAATTTTCTCTGCTGCTTGACTTTTTCTATAAACTTTTGAAAAACTCATTGTTAATGAATTTCCAAAATTGTACTTGAAAAAACACAAAATCCTTTGAAAATTAAAATTTATAGTGCAGGTTGTTTACTTAGTAGTAGCAGAGGTGTACCTGACACTCATAACCAATCATAGCATTAGCTTGAAAAAATTAACAGATGTAGTATATGCAGTCATGACTCATCAAACTTGAATCATATTCCAAATATATTAAACAAACATTTTCTCATCTGAAAAGGGTATATACCAAGTTTGATGTATTTCAAAATAATTTTCTACCGAGGTACCACTGTATAACCTAGTTTTGTATAACCTGTATCGAATTTTGTAATCCTTTGACACACATTATTACTTGCATACATAAGTTAGTAATCAAGTTATCATAGCTTGATTGCTAATCTATTATTTTTACATTGATTGCTAACATTAACTTATAAACCCATACATGAATTGGAAAGATAAATTGCAGCAATATTTTATAATTTAAAATTCATATACAATAAATAACAATGTATAAAACATTTTGTGAAAATTATTAATCTTTGGGATGTGTGGTTTCCAAACTTGTATGCTTTGCATACCCAATTCCTCTATAATATGATAATTGCAACCATGTATAAGAGTTATAACACAATATCATAACAAATCCAGTTAAAGAAAGAATTCATAATAGAACAAACTCGACAAATAAAAATGTGAAAGGGAAAATATACAAAATTATACAAATAAGTAAATATATATATCAGTAATGTAATATTACTGGTATAGTCTTTAAAAAATGATACTTTTAGTATAACAATGAGATTAAAATAATAAATTTATCCAAGAGGAACGAAATAAGTTGAGATAAAAAAAATTAATATCAGCTGAGAGTGATGAAAGGCTTTATAATTAGAGAGAGAGATAAAATAACATATACGTATATATATATATATATATATATGTAGTAGTATATAATTTAAAAAAAAAATTCTGAACTAAAACAACTAAAACCCAAATATGTGTGTAAGCTGCAATAAGCTACCTGATAGGACCACACTTGGTTGATATTAATTCTATGTATTTTATATTTTTCTTACTAATTAATAAATTTGCAGTATTTTTCTTGATATTAATTAGTATTTATTAATTAAATGCTCTTCAATTTTTATGTAATGTGCATAACCAGAAGCACAGAGGCGAATATGGTAGTATATTTGCCTCTGTGCTTCTGGTTTTTTGATTTTTGCATGTGATTTATTTTGAATTATGTATGTGATGAATATTAAATGCATATATATATGTGTGTAATAGTATTTAGACAAAAAATCCAATTAGTATGTATTGTAAGATGCCTTAAGCAGTGGTAGTATTTATTAATTTCAATGAAAATTTAAATTCAAAACATATTCAACATGGAATAGTGAACTGGAATTAAATTGACAAATTTTAAATGTATTTTATTATATATATATATTAACAAACAGTATATACGTAAAAAAGCAAATTTAAAGTTAAAATAATTAAAAGATGTGCAAACATATAAAAGATTTATATATATTTAGAGAGAGATAAAATAACGTATGCGTATATATGTATGTGTGTGTGTGTGTGTGTGTGTGTGTGTGGTAGTATATAATTAAAGAAAAAAATTCTGAACTAAAACAACTAAAACCCCAATATGTGTCTAAGCTGCAATAAGCAGCAGCAGTATTTATGAATCACACTGGAAATAAAACATTGTGAAAAAATATGTAAATGACTCCAGTTTCAAAATCCAATGAACAATTTAAAAAATTAAAAATTCATTGCAAAAAAGAACGTATATTTCCCAAACATCTTTTTGGGTGGGTTAGAGTATCAAAAGAAGTAAATGAATCAGCCTGTTTCTGAAATGATAAAGGCATAAATTTATAAGATTTTAAAAGCTTTTGTCAAATACAAAACAATTCATGTTTTTATCTGGCCAATGCCTATTAATTGGAATATAAAAGGCATCATGCTTATATTCATACAACACAAACCGGCACGATCTAAAAATTGTAAAATCATGACCAAAACCAGTTATTTAATTTTAAAAGTGCAATGCAAATCAAGTTTATCAAAATAATTCGTTAAATAAAAGTACTAAAATTACTAAAAATAGTAAAATAATAAAACTAATTCAGAGTAAACAAGCTATTTGTCTTAAAACAAGTTTAATAGACTAGAAACCAAAGTTATATGTGAAATAAAAAAATTAGATCAATAATTGATAATTTTAATTAATTATCGAAGGTATATTATAAACTATGCAGTTAAAGAAGAACTTATGAACAAAATACTTACATTCGATGAACCAGAATAAGCTTTAAACTAACAGTGCAGTGTGATGAGCGATAATTTTAAATGGATTTGTTAAATAAAGCTTAGCAAAAAGAATCTTTAACGTGATTTTGGAAACAGTAAGTATAAACTTAATGTCTTAAGGAAAGAATTTTACCTCCACTTTGGTAGATGCTGCAACAATGAATTTCTATATATACTCTGTAATTCAGTATCCAAAAAGAAAACTAGACTGCAAAATTCATTTTTGGCAGGAGTGTTGATTACCTCCATTGTTCTTTGCTCATTACACACCAGACACTGAACACAGCAGCCAAGCATTTCAAATGACATGAGCCAATGGGACAGCATATTTCTATACAAGCAATATGATGCTGTGGGAACTCGTGTGCTCATGCCAACCACTCACAACTTGATTTCTGAGTAGTGTGCATGTGTGTGATAGAACTTTAGATCATTAAAAAAATTACTGGTAAATGCACTTAATATTTAATACTATAAACTGATGTTTTGTAAATTAATGTAAAAATGTAATGTATTATAATTACATAATACTATAAACTTATGTTTTGATATCTAGTTTTAAAAAGTTACATTATAATGTAACTTAATGCAATCAGTTACTAATTCATAGTATTTATTTTTAGGCTTCTGATACCAAGACGTCTAGACTTGATAAAATATTGAAAGAAATTACAAATGTTTCTCTTTTTAAGATCCCAGAAATTCCATTTGATCCTGAAGCTTTTCCTACTTATGTTGAGGTATTTCCTTATAAATTTAAATGTCTGCATGATCACATATCCATTCTCTCAGTGATCTTAGTATACATTAATTGTATTTTGCCTATTTTAAAAATAAAAATGATGTAAAATTAGCATGAATACTAAAATTGTGCATCTTTTTCATCATTATCACTTAAAACTTAATTACTAATTTATTTCTTAATTAATTCTTAAGTTACTGCTCTGTATAATACCTGCTCCAGGGTTTTAAGTGCCGTAAGTGATAATGCTATTGGCAACCCGTATAAATCAACCGTTTTAACAAATTTTTTCATCATTTTAATCAATCATTTCATATAAATATACCTAATTGTCATTTGTTAAAAAAAATTAAATGGCTCCTGACACCTTCTGAAATTTCAGTAACCATAATCAGTAATGTGTATGTGTGTGTGTGTGCATATGTATATATATGTTGTATGATCTTAAATTCATTTAGTGCGAAAACAAGTTACTTCAAAACATCTTTCAAAATATAACTTACTAGTATGGATTCACTCTTTTAAGATAATCCTACTATAATTAAACTTAGGAGATAATATAATCAATTAATCAATATTATTTAGTAAGTAAATTATTATTAACTTACTTTGCAGCAATTGCACAAGTAGTAGTAACTTGCTTTTGCACTAAATGAATTTAAGATCATACAACATTTGATATGCTAAATAGCAGTTATTAGCGCTATTTATCTCTTTCCTAATGTACCTACTTTATATATTATCTCCACCTTTTATTTGTAATTTTTAAGTTTTAAAGTTCTTCTACAAAAACTTTACTGTATTGGAGGTTAGCAGCCTCCTTACTTTTCAATTTTGCTCGTTTATCTCAAATTGAAATCATTAAATGTCATTCCACTAGATGACAAACTTGAAAATTTAACGCCATGCCTGCTACAGGCAACCCCAAAAAACAGTTTCTATGAAAAACATTTAACTTTATTTACATGATTACCTGCGGCACCTGATATATTAAATATATAGGACAGACTAAAAACAATCTTAACTTTTGAATCAATAACCATAGAGCTAAAAAAATTCAACGCACAAAAAAATAGCATTAAAATAAGTACACCATCACAACTCAATACAGCAGAATTAGAGCACTTTAAACGCCATGACTTCAATTCTATTCAACTTCAGATATTAGATATAATACCCAATCACAAAACACGAATTTTTCAGGAATCAGTCTATATACTAAAACAACGTTCACTTTATCCCTATGGACTTAACACTTATATACATAGTCATAGAGATACTTCTAAAAAATCTATTTTCAGCCAATTTAAGCTTTACAGCAACAAAATGCAAAGAGGAAAAAGAGGAAGCAAATTACAAAATAATGCAAGATTTTTATCCACTTTGGATACACTTGCATTGAAAAAACAATTGAAAGTTTTTTTTGACTCAGACAATTTCCCCAAGAAACTTCTTAACTGGTTACACTCTTGTACTAATAAATTCCTTATTAAACTAAAAAAATTCATTCAAGAAAGCTACGATGAAATACAAATCATTAAAGGCATGGTTCTGGATTTTAGTCTATTCATCAGACTTTCTAATAGTCTAACTCAACACAAAATTTATTTTAAAGTCAATTTTCTGCATCTGCAATTTGACAATATTCATTTCTCAAGAATCATCAGCGATTATAAAGTTTACTTCCCAGCTGTAGACACAATACCAATAGTTGCATTTAAATATCAAAGGACCTTAAGCAACTTGCTCACTAACCACCATGAAATAAATGAAACAGCAGAATGACATTGTAAGACACCAGTTTACAGCATATACGTAGATTCTCATCACCAGCACATAATTACTGGCAACCTGAATATCATACAAAACCATCAACTAAAAGCACTAATGAGTTATGGTACAAAATTTAGAACAGTCAGAAACATAACTAAAAATTACTGTTACAAGACTTTCGAAAACAACATCAACGAATTTATAGTTAAAGCAAGCTATCAACTGAATATACCTATAGATACCTTTTTAAAATGGAAAGATAAAATTCTTCAACGCATATCCACCAAAATCAGTCACTTAAAGTTTAAAAGTACATTGAATTGGTCGCAACTTACATCAGATATTAAAAAATTAAAACAACTTTTTACTATTACAAAAATAGATAAAGCAAATAATAACTTTAGCATTATATGAAAACAATTCTACACAGAAATTATTCATAAAGAACTACTCAACACAACTACTTATCAATTAGCCAACCTTACAGAAACATCTATAATAAACAGAATTAAAACTTTTCATAAAAAACTCAATATTACTTTATACTTTATATTAAAAAATATATATTACTTTATATTACTTTAAATATAAAGTAATATTACTTTAAATATAAACTACAACAGATTTACTAACCTTTATGCAATTCCCAAATTCCATAAAACACCATTAAAATTCAGATTTATAGCTAATGGAATTAATAATTACAAGAAAATGTAGACTATTATTTTTCAATTCAACTTAAAAAAAAATAATAAATAAATAAATAAATAAAAATAAATAAATAAATAAAAATAAAATCTGTAAATTTATTTTCAACGATTGTAACACTAAGCACTAAGCATAACTATTGCTGGTTCATCCATAAATAACACTTCTGTCATTAATGCCATTCAAACAATTAACATCCAAAACATTAACTGCTATGACTTTGAAAACTTATTTACCTCACTTCCTCTAGAAGAAATCTATACCAGTCTACTAGATCTGCCTAAACTCTTCCCTGATATGCTCACAATTATGACTCTTAACAAATGGAAAACCTACCTAAAATGCACACTTTTTCATAACTACATCAAATTTCAAAAATCAACTTTTTAAACAAATCAGAGGTCTACCAATGGGCTTACATTCCAGCACCTCGATCTGTAATATCTTTTTATTTATCAAAGAATTTAACTTCCAAAAAAATGTACAACCACAAGAATTAAATTACTACAAGCACACTTACAGATATATTAATGACCTTATTACAATTAATAATTTTGGTAAAGTTGAACATTTATCCAAATTGTCTTACACTTAATAAAACTAATAATTCACAAAATAGCATAGACTATCTAGATCTTCAAATCATTAATTACAAAAAAATTTTACTTTTTTACAAAACAAGAAACTTCAATTTCAATACTAACAAATTAATAAATTGGAATTCCAACATATCCAAAAAAGTAATTAACAATACAATAATAAATCAAATACAACGAATTAAAATTATATGCACAGATACAATAGATCTACAACGCGAAATTTTACTCCTCATTAAAATTCTCAAAAATAATCTAATACCCAATCAATTTATTAACCATTGCCTTAAAAGAGCAGGCATTAAGTACTCACTCTAAATCATTTAACTGATAGGGATATGATAATTTGTTCCTAAACCTGAGAAGATGGTATATGTTGGATGACTATCAGTTGAAGGATTTGTATATAGTGTAATTACTCAGTTGTATATATTGTAAAAACTAATTGTCTTCAGACTTATGCTGTTACTAAAAAAATGGGCCTATTTCATAATCTTTAATCTGTCAAATAGCTCTTTGACAGTGTAAATTCCTTTTTTCCTTTCTTAAATTCTTAATCGTTTCGACACGACAATTAGCCAGAAATTAATTAATTTCCATTCATTAGTATTTTCAAAAAAATTTTAACAGATGGTTTCACTCAAATAAGAACTCCACAGAATACATCCCTCAAGAATTTTGAGTCCTCACTACCATAAATTACTTTACCCAAGTCTCACCGACTGATATTATTCAAAGCCCCTGCTGCTGCTAAGAATTTTCGGAAACACTACACTTCAGAGTCAGACGCGAAGAGAACACTTTGCCCACTCCCCACTAGAAAGAATGTTAGTTAATTAATACTTTTTATGGCCTTTATATCTTCATGTACATTCACTTTTCTTATTATATTTTTTATTTTTATATTATTTTTGATTTGTTTTTACAAAGTTTGCATTATTGATCTTATATTTTGTAATTTTCTAATGTTTATTTCAATTACGTTGAATTCTATTTCATAATGACAATTTCCAGTGTTTAATTTTTACAAATAATATTGAACTCAAATGCACAAACACGAGGGTGTCGGGGGACGATTACTCAAGCATTACCGAAATTTATTGCAGAAATTGCTTTTCACTCAAAATTGAATTGGCTAAAATGCTTAATAGGAATAAGTTCTTTGAATATCAACATTGGTTCATAATCTCTTCTATTCACGGAAATATTTGGCCTGACTTGAATTGCCAGTTTGGCTTAGCCTTATTGCTTGAGTAAAGACGAAACATTTTCGTATTTATTTATTAATTATTGTTCATTGAACAGGAGTTGGTTTGTTCCCCTTGAAAGGTCAACTAATTTCCGATCAATGACAATGATTACATCCATTTAATTTAATTCTTGCCTTTAATTTATTCCTTTTACAATAGAAATTTTTTTATTCATGATTTAATTCCAGTCCCCGTTAAAACATTTTTAACATTTTACTTTCAAGTTACTTCAAAACAGCTTTCAAAATATACATAACTTACTAGTATGGATTCACTCTTTTAAGATAATCCTACTATAATTAAACTTAGGAGATAATATAATCAATTAATGAATATTATTTAGTAAATAATATATTATATATATATATATATATATATATATATATAAGGGTTATTCTAAATTGTTTTTACAAATTAAGAGGGGTAATAGTAACCATCCAGATGAGCAATGATTACCATAGAGCATAGGCACTCTCTGAGAGGCAGGAAAGAGGAAAGTAGAATGCATCGACAGAGAACAAGTAGACTATCAAGAATTAACCGTATGCAAATTTGCACTGAGAAGAAGCAGCATTTTGCTGGTAGTTGATACTGGAGAAAGCCAATCAGAGCAAACGGTGAACTTGAAAACGGCTTCCTCACTTCCAGTATTACCTTGATAGTATGGTCTAAAACTTGGTGAATTCTATCGCATGGTGGAAACATAGTCAATCCTATGGCGGAGTACACGTATGGAGGAATCGGAAGATATTTACTCAGATATGGTGAAGCAAAAGGAAATGGATGCGAAGCATAACGATTGTACAAACAGCAGTTTCCAATTCATCGGATTCCACGTCATCCAACCTTTTCCAGTGTTGATCAAAGACTGCAAGAAACCGGTTCTTTTGCCATCTCAAAAAGCAATGCTGGATGTTCGTGAACTGCACGAACCTCAGAAATGCAAGTGCGAGTTTTGACTAGATTTGAAGCAGTTCCTTCCACAAGTACGCGAGCGGTGGCATGCAAAATGAGTATTTCTCATCCAGTTGTGTGGTGTATTTTACATGAGGAATGCATGCATCCTTACCAAGTGTAAAAAGTGCAATTTATGGACACAAATGATTATCCCTGCTGGGCAGACTTAATGCAGTGGATGCTTGGAATGACTAGTAACAATCCATGATTTTCTGCATTAATATTATTTAGTGATGGGGAACATTCAGCACAGACGACATTTTCAACAAGCACAATCAACACGTTTGGTCTGACAGTAATCACCACTGCACTACCCCTCAAAAACACCACCAGAAATTTTCCGTGAACGTCTGGGTAGGTATCCTAGGTGATTACCTGGTAGGCCCTTGCATTATGCCAGAGTGTTTGATGGTTCAACTACCATAGCTTCTTGGAACAAGGTGCTTCCCAGTTTGCTGCAGGCTGTTCCGCTCCCCATCCAGAGAGACATGTGATTTATGCACGATGGAACACCAGCACATTTTTCCGTCACGGTCCATAACTTTTTTAATGCCAGTTATCCCGTACAATGGATCGGACCTGTGGCTTGGCCTCCTCGCTCACCGGACCTCAACCCATTGGACTTTTTCTTCTGGGGGGACATGAAATCTTTAGTGTATGAGACACCTGTGGACTCAGCTGAAGATCTTGTGGCAAGAAGCGTTGTTGCCGTGGGCAAAATTAATAAGACACCAGGAATCTTCGAGAGGGTGTGACAGATGTTCCTTCACCGATGTCAACTGTGAGACGACATGCATGGTCGGCATTTTGAGCACTTTCTGTGTGCTTTTCACTAAACAATAAATTTAACTGTGCAGCTTTTGGTCTCATTCATTCTCTTTCCCAACACTATTGTAAATTCAGGTTGTAATTCTAATATTCCTCTTTTCTGCCTCTCGGACTGGAATGCAACCCTATGTTCTTTGTTAATTATTGCTCGTCTGGATGGGTACTATCACCCCTGTTACTTCGTAAAAGCAATTTAGAATCTCCCTGTATGTATATAGGAAGAAGAGGAACATAGTAATATGCCAAAAACAAAAATTTAACCAGTCCTGTGCTATAGCTGCAGGATTGAAGTAAATTAAAGCATCCAAAATTAAAATTAATTTGGAATCAAAACAAGAGAATTCCCTAATAATATTAATATTATCTTATCCAGGCTGTGGAGTCGGAGTCGGAGTTAGGCAGATTTTTGGGAGACCTGTATGCATATCAATTTGTGTCCAATTTGCTTTATTTCTTCTCGGTGCGTCGTTTTTTTTGTGTGTAAGAGTGTATATGCACACATTATTAAAATCTGTCAAGGTGACTAGTTTTTACAGATGATAACCTATAAATGTGGCAATTTCTGAAAACATAAGAAGGATTAGTATTGAATTTCACTTCTCTAAGATGTCAAAAAAACCTCTGAAACTGTGAATGGCCACTGTTGGAGTCACTGTATATAGATGCATATAGCTAGGGCATGAGCAAGAACTTCTGTTTACTGTTTAAAATGCATTCTCATATTGATCTTAAGCATAAGAGATAGTAATTTTAAACTTTTATATATGGAGTTATACAGTATACGAATCAAATGCAGGTGGTAATCTTCAGTGATGAGTCTTATTTCTATTTTAGTATGGCTTGTAGTAGATGTATATGTGAGGCTAAGTATTTTTGAAGAAATTCAAGTTACACATCTGGCTTATGGGACTTTCATGTAGTTTTAGATTGTGGTTTCATGTAGTTTTAAGTTTTAGGTTGTGGGCTGCATATCTGATGACTCTCAGACTACTACTGTGCTTATAATGGGTAATTTGACTGGTCAACAATATGCAGATGAAAAAGTTAGGCATGTTATAAATTCCTTTTATGATTACCATCCAAGGTGGAATGTTTCAACAGGATTTTTAGCATTTAAAAAGTATTGGATTAAGGAGCATATCTTAATTGCGAAAAGAAATTTGCAAGTTTGTAATTAGTAGTGTGAAAATGATAGGATCATTTACCATTTTTAAAGTTAGGAGTATGAATAACATTCTTCACTTTAAGACACAATAACACGCCGAATAAATATTTATTCAGAAGTCAAACAACAAAAATCAGCGTTATATTTACAAAATTTTCACAGGACTAGTTTTGATGGTTTTACCGAACCACCATCCTCAGCTGCAAAACTGCAAATGTAATGAACAAGACAGGCAAAAATGATTAGATAAGATAAGAAAGCCTGGACAAGAATAAGCAAGTGGTGCCATCTGTTGGTGAAACCAGAACTAAAACATAATTTCTTTAAAGGCCGAAGGCAAATTTGGATTGGAATTAGGATCGTTAACTAGAACAGAAAGATTTTTAGGAATGTGAAATGCCTTTAGAAAATCCAATTCTCCAATGGAAGATGTTTTTTGAATAATTTGGCAGCAGAAAAATTGAAAGTGTGATTTTCGGACCAACAATGTTGCGCAACAGAAGACTTCTGTTTTTCCTTTTTTCTAACATATGCCTCATGTTCCTTGATGTGAAATTTTAAGGCTCTCTGAGTTTGGCCAATGTAAATTAAACCACACTGGCAAGGAATCCTATAAATACCCCAGGAATTCATATCTGAAATGGGGTCCTTGAGTATGGAACTCTGAATTTTATTGATGGAAGAATAAACAACCCGAAAGTTAAATTTCTGCAAAATATGTGCAACTTTATAGCTAATTGATGGAAAGAAGGGAATGACAACAGAATTTTTATAATCTCCTAAAACAAGAGTGTGCCTTTTAGTGTGTTGAGATGAGAATTTTTTAACTACTTGATTAATAATGTTGGGTGAAAAGCCCCTGTCAATAGCTATTGCTTTTAAATAATTTAGTTCTTCATCAAGGGCCAGTTTGGAGGAGCAAACTTGAAGAGCACGGAAAACATAGGAATAAAATGAAGCTAACTTTTATATAGTCGGATGACGTGATTTAAAGTGTGGTGGAAGGCAAACCGATGAAGGTTTACGGTAAACCGTACGGTACATCGATGGTGTCACTAAACTCTTAAACGGAGGACCATATAATCCGATCCCTAAAGATCCTTCACCTTCCGACTTGTCAAAAATGAAAACTGTGATCAAATCTTCGCAAATCATTTCAAGCAACTTAAAACATTCCCTATCCCATCTGTTGCGAATTAGGCTAGATTATATGCTCTTCCCAAAATTCATAAAAGTGGTATTCCTTTCCGCCCTATTGTATCAAATTTAGGTACTGCCTCGTATCCATTAGCTAAACATTTGGTTTCTAGATCTTCCACTCTATTAGACAATAACATTTACACCATAAAAAATTCAATAGAGTTTGTAAAAAAAGGTTAAAAACATTTCTCCTAGTAATTTACTCATGGTTTCTTTTGATGTAAAATCATTATTCACCAATGTCCCAGTGGAGGGTGCATTAAGATGTCTAGAAACCAGACTTCGCGAATTTCATTTCTCTTGCATCGAAATTGATGAGCTAATTTCTCTCACTCAACTCTGTTTGAAACAAACACATTTTGTTTTCCAAAATAAATATTACAAGCAAACTGAGAGATTAGCCATGGGAAGCCCCCTCAGTCCCATCCTGGCTGATATCTACATGCATTATTATGAATCAAAATTGTTTGAAACTTTAAACTTTCCGGCATGGTTCCGCTACATAGACGATACTTTTACCCTGTTTGAAGGTAATGAAGATGATTTAAATAAAGTTCTTTCAACAATGAATTCTATTGATCCTGCTATTCATTTCACTTTTGAACTTGAGACTTGCAATTCTCTTCCGTTTCTCGACATTCTGGTCACACGTAACACATCCAACTTCAGTACTACGGTTTACCATAAACCTTCATCGGTTTGCCTTCCACCACACTTTAAATCATGTCATCCGACTAAACAAAAGTTAGCTTCATTTTATTCCTATGTTTTCCGTGCTCTTCAAGTTTGCTCCTCCAAACTAGCCCTTGATGAAGAACTAAATTATTTAAAAGCAATAGCTATTGACAGGGGCTTTTCACCCAACATTATTAATCAAGCAGTTAAAAAATTCTCATCTCAACACACTAAAAGGCACACTCTTGTTTTAGGAGATTATAAAAATTCTGTTGTCATTCCCTTCTTTCCATCAATTAGCTATAAAGTTGCACATATTTTGCAGAAATTTAACTTTCGGGTTGTTTATTCTCCTATCAATAAAATTCCGAGTTCCATACTGAAGGACCCCATTCCAGATATGAATTCCTGTGGTATTTATAGGATTTCTTGCCAGTGTGGTTTAATTTACATTGGCCAAACTCAGAGAGCCTTAAAATTTGCGTCAAGGAACATGAGACATATGTTAGAAAAAAGGAAACACAGAAGTCTTCTGTTGCGCAACATTGTTGGTCCGAAAATCACACTTTCAATTTTTCTGCTGCCAAAATTATTCAAAAAACATCTTCCATTGGAGAACTAGATTTTCTAGAGGCATTTCACATTCCTAAAAATCTTTCTGTTCTAGTTAACGATCCTAATTCCAATCCAAATTTGCCTTCATTTAAAGAAATTATGTTTTAGTTCTGGTTTCACCAACAGATGGCGCCACCTGCTTATTCTTGTCCAGGCTTTCTTATCTTATCTAATCATTTTTTCCTGTCTTGTTCATTTGCGGTTTTGCAGCTGAGGATGGTGGTTCGGTAAAACCATCAAAACTAGTCCTGTGAAAATTTTGTAAATATAATGCTGATTTTTGTTGTTTGACTTCTGAATTAGTATTTATTCGACGTGTTATTGTGTCTTAAAGTAAAGAATGTTATTCATACTCCTAACTTTAAAAATGGTAAATGATCCTATCATTTTCACACTGCTAATTACAAACTTGCAAATTTCTTTTCGCAATTAAGATATGCTCCTTAATTCAATACTTTTTAAATGCTAAAAATCCTGTTGAAACATTCCACCTTGGATGGTAATCATAAAAGGAATTTATAACATGCCTGACATGTATATTTATAACATGTGTATTCGACATAGTATGAACATTTACCTACATTTTCTCCGAAATATTTTTTCATTAATATGTCCCATAGTTTTATGCATGAGATTAAATACCAGCAAATATTCTCATTATATTTTACTATCAGTCAACCATGTGATATCCAAAATTTTGATCATTTGAACATCTCAGTAATTTTCAGTACTAATTGTTAGAAACTGCAACGTTATGACTGCATAACACTATAAGGTATTTCTCCCACCTTCTTGGCATGCCTTCGTGGTGTAGTGGTCTGCACGTTCAGCGCGTTATTGAGAGGTCCGTGGCTTGATTCCCGGCGAAGGCGTTGCATATTTTTCTTCTTGCCTGCTTCCAAAAAATACCTAATGTCTCTACAATATTATACTGTATTTGCACAATTTAAGAATTTTCTTTTATGATACTGCAATTCATCTTTTGAATAGTGCATATGTACATATGAAATGTTTTTTATATTAAGTTTTTTATCAAAAATTATTTTTAATGCTTCTTCTTTATTAATACATGTATATATATAAGATAAAAATATGTCAATCAAAATAAGTCCCATAATTCCCCTTCTCTATTCTAAAAATCCTTTTGCATAGTTCTCATTTTTGCATCTCTTAATAAATAAATAAAGGAAAGAAAAGAAAATCTGAAAGTTTTCAGATTTTATATTATGTCCAGAAGAGCGTTTTTTTTTTTTTTTTTTTTTTTTTTTTCTTTCATTTTGTGTGTTACCTTTATTTATTAAATATCATGTTCTTTGTACTTAAACCATAAAATTCAGTTCAAGAGTAATATCGCAGAATAACTTTAAATTGACAATATCTTTAGAATTTCGGATACACAGTCTCAGGCATTGGAGATAAAAATGCTATTTTCTGTACAATGTTTCCATTGCTCGCTTTGAAATCCTTAAGTTTGTTAATAAAAAATTCATTAAAGTGTTACAAAATATGAAATCGATAATAAAACAAATTCCAAATTTCAAATTTGGGCCTCTAGATGCCCTTTTTTGCAGTAGGATTACGCCATTCAAAATTTGATGGCTCTAGGTACCGTTATCTTATAACAATGCGAGAAATATACATATGTTAATGTAGATTCTTCATTATTTAATTTCTTCAAATATAATACAGGGCGATAATATTTGGTGGCAGCAGTTTGAAAAGTGAAAAGGACATTCAGAGTGTTTCAACGCAAAATATCAAAACAAAAACAATAGTCCCTCAGGGACAAAGCCCCTTCGGATTTAAAAAAAAAAAAAGGTGAATTAATTTAGCCGATAAAATAGTTGAAAACCATTAACATTAACACAAAGGTCGAATTTTCCGGAAGCCTAAGGATTTTGAACCACTTGTGAATACATTATGATGAATGATGTTCTTCTTGGGTACTTTTTACTTACATTATCACTAGGCACAGAAAAGTTGTAAAATCGCTAAAAAATTTAGAATTTCAGTTAGGCAATTTAGCACTTTTTAATTTGCAATTTAATTCCATAGGCCAATTTTTCAATTTCACTAGGTAGGATCCTGTTGACTTCATCCCTAAATTAAAATTTTATTTAGGAGAGTCATTATGGTAAGTACTTTTTCACAGGCTGGATACTTTATCACTGGTCACATTCGTCTGGCCATAGTTTCAGCACAAAGTGTTATCACACATACAACACACAATTCACATTTAATCTTTATTAGTAGTAGTAATTTTAAGATTGTAGAGTAATGTTGTTAAACTAATTAAATTTCTTTGACATAACTTGAACATACAAGTTATTTGTCTGCCTTGACTTTTTATTTTTGTGTCTTTTTGTAAATTGAAACTTTTAACTTTGATTTATCATACAATACTAAAAGCTAGTCACCTTTTTCATGGAACAAAGGGTTTTAGGTGCAATTGTACTTGAGCATCCCACAGCCATCAGCAGTTTCTTACTCTGATTTACACTGAAGTGGATCTGCCTATTTTTATCAAAATTTGTTAATTTATTTTATGTATATGTATCTGTTATTCTATATCTCTACAATATGCAACTCTATTTTTGTTTTATTATAAATAAGTATGTATGAAATATGATGCAATTTCATAACTATGTTTTGGAAAAAATTGCTATTGATAACAGTGTTGAGTTTTTACAACATGTGAAACTACGAAACAATATCATCACATCGTTTCAAAAGCTTTATACTTCTTGAAGAAGAGCATATTGAATACGAGAACTTATTTTATATTTTCAAGAACTTTGAAGACATTTCACACATTTCATTTATATTTCTAAATTGGCTTTTTTACCTGTTTTTATATATTCTGAATTTGAAATAACATTTATATATGTTTTTATATATCTAGGTATAAGAACGTTTGTGAACCAAATGACAGGGTATAGCAAAACCTCTAGGCTATGTCCCTGAAGCTTTTCATTTGTTTTCTCGTATGAACTATACATATTGTATAATATTTCTTTGCTATTGCTCTACTGCTTTTGCTAAAAAGGCTTTTCTGTTGCCAAGTGTTTTTCTCTTTGAAGCAAGGGGAATTATGTAAGATAAAAAGTATGTAAATCAAAATGAACCCCTAATACCCCTTCTCTATTCTTAAAATTGTAACTTTTCTCAACTGTGTCATTTCTAGATCAAGCCATCTAGCATGGCTTGCCTAATGCCGATGACATAACTAATTCAGAACCTAAACTCACAATTTCAAGAACTGAAACCTCCTCTTGGTGGGCATTCCATATTAGACAATTACGCATTTTTTAGCTTGAGCTCTCCAGCAGTCAAGATGCTACTTTGCTCGGTTGTGCTACTAACTATGCCAGTCGCGGGTACTTAGCCAAGTGGACGCTTACCCGACAGGACAATTTAACCGACACGAACACTTAGCGGACAGGACATTTAGCCGACACGGACACTTAACCGACAGATCATTTAGCCGACATAGACAGTTAACCGACAAGACACTTAGCCGACAGGACATTTTGCCGACACAGAGAGTTAACTGTCAGGACATCTAGCTACAGGACACTTAACTGTCAACACATTTAGACAACAGGACACTAAGCCGACAGTGACATTTAGCTGACACGTACCCAATAATTATTCAAACTTACTATGAATTACAAAAATTACTCGACTTCTCCATAAGTTCAATATTTAAGTTATTTTTTTCAGTATTAGTAAAATTCATTTTTCGATTCTTAAAGATCTCATATGTGCTTTTAATTATTGTGTTAATTTAGCATGGTTTGATATGTATCGTGCTGTGTGGTGCATATTGGCCAGATTGAAAAAGCGCTGAAATTTCTCGTCAGGGAATATGAATGAAATTTCAAAAGGAAAAAAGAATTTTTTTTAGCTATGTACGATGGTCACATAATTGCATTTTAATGTTGGATCTTCAAAAATTATCTGTAAAGCTTCTTCATTTAATCAACTGGGTTCTTTTGAACACTTTCACATCATTATTAATTTTTCTTGTGTACTTAATGATATTAATTTTCCAATCTCGCTCTTCCAAATGCTTTCAAATTTATAATACCTTTATGTTTCATTACTATTTTACTCATCACATCATGTTACATTCTTTCCCTTACAAAATCGTTTGGCTCCTCCCACTAATGAAATTTCCTTTCCCTGTCATGAAAAATCTGAATAATGTTATTCTTGAATTATACTTTAGAAACATATAGTGGTGAGGGTTAGTTTAGCAAATATATTTTATTTTGTTATTAAAAACAATTTAAAAAAGTGAATTTTTAAGACAAGCAAAAGTATAAATTATTTGTGACCTCTATAATTTGTAGTTCATGCAACCATTCTTGAGATAAAAACTTTGGAACATTTTACTGACCACGCCTCTCGTTCAAAATACTTACTTAGGTTAATGTTTATAGCCGTAAACTAGTGCACAATGTTTAATTTAGAAGTAAAATATTTTTTAAGGTTTGGTTTTATTCATAACTGAAGTTGCAGAAAGAGGGGCCACAAACCAAGTAGAGCAAGAGCAAAGCATCACATCGTAAAAGTCACCATAATGTGATGCTATCTATCGATGCTAGATTTAACTAAATCAGTCATGTAAATAGAAAATATTATGTACTGTGTTTTGAAAGTCGCGATGTGTAATTTTCAATATAATATGTTATATTAATGTTTCCTTATAAATTATAACTTTTTGAAATATCTGTTAAAAATGTATAAATTTTTATTTCATTTTTCATTAATCTTATTTTTTCCCCTCTTTCATTCCTTCTCTTCCTCATTTTTGGTTTAGCTTTACAGATAATTTTTGAAGATCATATTAAAATGTAATTAAGTGACCGCCGTACTTAGCTAAAAAATTCTTTTTTCCTTTCGAAATTTAATTCATATTCCCTGACAAGAAATTTCAGTGCTTTTTCAGTATGGCCAATGTTCACCAAACAGCACAATACATATCAAAAAAATGCTAAATTAACACAATAATTAATAGCACATATGAGATCTTTAAGAATCGAAAAATGAATTTTACTGATAGGCGAAAAAAATGACTTAAATATTGAACTTATGGAGTCGTCGAGAAATTTTGCAATTGATAGTTTAAATAATTTTTGGGTACGTGTCAGTTAAATGTCACTGTCAGCTTAGTAACCTGTTGACTAAATGTGTTAACTGTTAAGTGTCCTTGTCAGCTAAATGTCCTGTCGGCTAACTGTCCGTGTCGGCTAAATGTCCTGTCGGCTAAGTGTCCTTGTCAGCTAAGTGTCCTTGTCGGCTAAATGTCCTGTCAGCTAACTGGTGTCGGTTAAGTGTCCCGTACGCTAAATGTCACAGACCTTAACTATGCCATTATCTAAAATGTGATACTATGTATAAAATTGTGGGGTGCATATTGTGCCCATGATTGTGTATGATGAAGAATATATTTTTGATAATTAGTTCATATTCAGCAATAAAAATTATATTCAATTCGGCCATGTCTTTCCTTCGAGTGCCATCTTTCTAGCTATGCAGTAAAGTCTTTCCAGGATGTAACGCAGAAGACCATCCTCAACCTACTACAGCTTACTCAAAGTTATCTTATCACATATATATTACAGGCAAATATATATATATATATATATATATATATATATATACAATATATATATATACACACACACACATATATCCCTTTCTTTTGCCTGTAAAAAATTAATACATTGTTGATAATTTTAAAACATTTATTTTAATGATGACAGTTCTGTTCAATGTGCTGTTTTTTTATTAGGATAGCTGCAAATCATGTGAAGAAATTCTTTTATTTAAATGCCAATGTTTTGATGATATTGTTGAGGAACTAACAACATTTTTGTTAAACGAAGCAAAGCAAGCTAAATCTGATATCTATAATATGGATCTTTTTGGTGGTGTTTCATCTGATATGAAAACTGATACTGAGAGTAAATATTAATTTTCCCTTTTCTTATTTATATTATGAACATATTAATCTATAAAAAGTAATGTAAAATATTTTAAATCTTATGATAATTAGTTGCATATTGGGATTGTTAGATCTGACTGTTAATATTTACTTATTATATGAAATGTTTATAAATGGGATCATAACTTTGTATTTCAAATTAATCTTTAATGCAGATTAATTAATTATTAAAAATCTATCAATTTGTCAGGGATTTAAACAACTACTACTAACTATTTGCAAATATAATTGTTCCAATTATATAATCTGCAGTGCCAGAAAGTACTGAGGAACTTGAAGATGAAAGAAAACATTTTGTGGAGCATTTTGAAATATTGTTAGCAAAAGCAATGGGAAAATGTGCAAATCAGTCTTTGGATGCTCTTGCTTCTGTATTCCGTTACTCTGGGTGAGAATTAATTTTATCAAACTTTTCAGTGTTAAGCATTGTGTGTGATATTAGTTAATCTATTAACACCACACTAAAAGAAGAAAAATAATAAAATAACTATGTCTTCACTGTATACGTTATTGATATCTATCTAATTATGCTTTTTTTGCATGATCAATTTAAATCATTTTATAAATTAAAGAAATTTTTTATATGATAAGATATATTTACATAATTATTTGATGATTAGATATAATTACATAATTATCTGAATACTAAAGTAGATGCACCAGAAACTTTCATATGTGATAGAAAGGATCACAAATAACATTCATGTTACTGTTAACTTTCATAATTGGTGTTCATATGAAAATAAATTTCTTTATTGTATGCTAAAGAAATAAAAACAGTAAACAAGTAAACATCAAAGATTTAGTCATTTCCCCATATGTCTTAAGTTTACGCTGTTGCAATTCTTATTGATCTAACTCTTTCATTATCTAACTTTTATCTTTATCATCTTTCAAAATCATCTGATTGCTGTTGAGAAAATTCAGTTTCTTAGCTGAATCAAATTTGAAAGGTACTTCGGATTTTTGTGATATTTGAAGGAAAGTTGTTATAAAAACAGGATATGGCCAGATTATGAGTTTTTTGTAAAAGAGTAAGGCAGAATTCTTCATCCAGGGCATATACTACTCTATTGATCACTAAAATCAATATTTTGATTCATGTAGTAGTTAGTTAACTGTAAATAAACGTTATGTATTGTTATGAATAAAGTAAGGAATAAATTAAATCGGCATTATAGTTCAATGATCAAAACATCATTGTAAGTGGCATTAGATTCAGTTCTTGGATCAAACAAAATATTTACAGAAGTATCAACTAAAAGTCATTAGAGAAACATGCTGATATCTTCATGAAAGTAGTAGATAGGCTGACTTCCAACTTCATATTAAAAATATTACCTGCTCCTTTAGGATAAATAAAAGAAAAAGAACAATTAATATTTATGATAACTGAAGTAAGAGAGATCTTGAATTTTCCAGATTAAACCAAGTACACATCTACAGTCAAAAGTCGTTAATCCGGACTCGTCGGGACTTTGGCGATTCCAGATTATCGATTTTTCCGGATTATAGATCATCAGTTTAAATCTGGTAAGATGGCATGCAGAAATTACAAAATTAAAAATATGAAACCGTAATTTGTGAAATAAAAAACAATTATGATCTAAAGGGTATCAAAATTTACAAAAAAAAAAAAAAGCTTATATTTACTTGTTTACTTTATCAAACATTCCTTTCAATGTAAGTTGCTTCGTTTCATGTGATAATACTTTCTCTTTAATTCTATTAAACAGACATAATTTCTTGTTTAGTTACAAAGTTCCGCTGTTCAAGTCCTATACTTGCTGTGTTGAGAATACCGACTAAAATGTTTTCGTTTTCAATAACCTGTGGGTCACTTTCTTCACTATCGGAAGCGAATTATAATGATGAGGAACTTGATTTAAATCATATCAAAGACAGAGTACATCGAGATGAAATATACTTAGTAAGGAATTATAAGCCAAATAAAATATAAACATCTGCCCTGAAGATAAGGATAGTGCTGACAGATCAACTTCCAATCCGCTGCGTGAAATTGATAAACAGATTTCGGATTTCAAAACATACTTTCACTTTGCAGATACAAATTACATATTAGTAAATATATATCGGAAATTCTATTTGACATAATCGAAAGTTCAAGCTTACTTTTATGAAATTGCTCTAACAGTCCGCAAAAAATAATAAGCCGGATCCAATTCGAAGATTAAGGAACAATGCAATCTGCAACATTAACTGAATTAAATAATTTTTGCTTAGATTATACCGTCCGTTACACGCATGCGCAAAAACATATTCGCAGCCGTAAAGGTCTTACGTGCACTCGTAAACGCCTGTGCGCGTGCGTGAACGCGACGCATGCGCAGAAAGTTTGTAGCTTTGAGGTCCGGATTATGGGTGTCCGAATTAACGACTTTTGACTGTATGAAAGGTTAAGCTAAAGTTCCATTGGTATTTTCTGAAAGATTGCAAATTTTGAGGGGATGTTTAAGATTACATCTTGTGTTGATTAGAAGAGAATATTTTAAGTTCTTTTTGGCAGGGAAGTTCTTACATAGGAACTTCACTGTTATTGAGTTCAATTACAAAGGAAAATCAGTGTTAGTGCAAGTCATTGTCTTTTTCCAAGTTAGGAATATGAAATGTTTACTTGTTTATGATTCTGATTCATAATATGTTTGCTGGATCAAATAAAATCAAATTTTTGCTGCTATTAGCTATTACTTACATATCCTTGCAAATCAAAAATGCAGTTGTACAAATATATGCAAATTTTGCATTTATTAAAACTTTTTAGAATTCTTTACATTTCCTATTTTTGTCAGGAAAATAAAGCCAACTGTAAAACAAAATAAAGATTCTGAAGCCAAAGGGAATCAAGCTCTGTTTATTAGTGATATAATTTTAGAGGCTGACAGTCTTGTAAGTGCAAAAATTATCTTCTTTTAGTTCTTTCATCTGTTGTAATTCAGTATATTTTCAAATATTTTAATCTAGCATTAAACATAAATGGCTGATTTTGATATAACAAGAAAATACAAATTTAAGCTGGTTAATGTGAATTGAAATGTTTAGAAGAAAAATATAAAAGAAAACAAATGATTTTGTAGTGGGGTATGTAATGCATCATGTTACATACATTTTCATTAATCATACTAAACCTGAAAATATAATTAGATACATTCAACTGTAGCAGTTAAGTGTATTTCCAAATATTTTAATCTAGCGTTACTTTTATGTATAAATGGCTAGTAAATGAGATTTATAAGCCAAATGATATCTGAACTATCAGTAATTTGTAGGTATGCATAGTATTGTCTAAATCCTGTTTGCTTGGTTCATGTGTTATTGTTTTTCTGGCATTTGCCTTTTGAAACTTCTTCATATGAAACTTGTGCATTTCATTCAGTTAATTCAATGTGGTTGCTCATGTTGCATTTGTTTCTTTGATAGTTTTACTTGGGCAATACCTAAAGTCCTAATTTTTTTGGCCCCTTTAGAAAAGATACTATTATATATGAAATTAGTTTTAGCAGTTAAGAAACTCTTGTTAAATATACATGCAATCACTTTTTATGCCTTGGTATGTAGATCCAATCCTCTATGAGGAAGAAGGAAAAAAGAAGATCAACAGTTCATCCTAAACATGGTGTTCTTATGCTGTTCATCTTTTCTTAATTTTTAAAATAACAAATTTGGTAAATTTATAGCAAGGTATGAAATATATATTAATTCTCCAAGTAATGTTACTTATAGCTTGTAGTAAAAAGATCCAGTTACCCAAAGTCTGCTAGAAGACTAGTCAGTAATGTCTTTTCTTAAAAAGAATTACCTGGACAGCCACACAAGACTTTTATTTATTTTTATTATTTTCAATGATGAAATCTCCTCTCCATGATAAGATTGATTATGTGCATCACTGTATTGATGAAAGATAGGCCATGCTGATTTGGATAAGCAGTCTCATATTAGCTGCAGACCTGGTTTTTTGAGCATGCAGTGTATTCTGTGGTATAGAATTATGAATAATATGCCCTATGTTTATTTCATAGCTGTTTGGCTGTTCTCTTCAGATTCATCATTATTTATATTTAAGTTATTTTTAAGTATGTATTATGTAATCTAATTCCCTTAGAATTAGTATAATGCAGGGTTCGTATGGTCCTTAATTTTTTTGGAATCGATTTTTGGTCCTTAAAAGTCCTTAATTTCGCCCAAAATCGGCAGAAGGTCCTTAATTTTAATCATCTGAAATTTCTGTCTATTTCTACGACTGCCATTTTGAGTGTAAATTAGCATTTTGCAGGAATATTTTTGGCGATTCACTGACAAATATGGTTATTTTTTGAAAGAGTTCATGGGTTATAATTTTTTTCTATTTGTAATATAAATGGTGGAATACTCGAGTTTCTGAGCAAGAAGTGAAGTATAAGCATTTCAAAATTATTTCATTTTTTGTAATGAAGAGCTCTCAAACAACTTTTGCTGTTAGGAATGTGAATTCTTTTATTAAACGGTTCTAAATTTGGCGACTTGTCTACATTTGGGCGATTTTAAGATCGGTTTCTATAGAAATTTTTTAATTCCGAGATCTGGGAATTTTTTGACGATTTTATTAGAACATTCTAACATTGATAAATTTCATTAAAATAATGGTAATATATTGGAATTATATTTAAGAAATAACATTAAAATAAAGCATTTTTATTTTTCACTATCATATTATAAAGTTCCATTTTGACCACATATTATACAATGTTCTGAATCTGAAAAATAAGCAAGGTAAGGTGACCAGACGTCCCTATTTAGGCGGGACAGTCCGGATTTCAGACTTCATGTCCTGAGGTCTCTCGCTTGTCCCGGAGGGATGCCTGTTTATCTCGTTTTTCTGCAAAATAGACTCTTAACGTCAATTAACTTGAATTGGACGCTTGGTGACGCCTTGCTGATGCTTGCTTCGATAAAGCTATGATGTCATCACTCAGAAACGCGGGAATTAGCGAGACGGCGACCGCTTTGGTGGCTAAGACAAAGAATATATATGGTTGTTTTTTTGGCTAAGGTGGTTTGTGCGTGCGATTGTCATGTTTCGGTGGTTATTTCTTTCTTTCTCATGTAAGTGACAGTACCCGAGGCTTCATTGAGCATCAGTCATGCCAAAACGAAAGTCGAAAATCAAAGAGGGGGGAAATTTTTTTTTGGGGGGGGAATACTTTTATGCCGGGCTGTCGCTGTAAAGCACGCGACGTTGCCGGCTCTATGACTAAGTATCCCAATAGGGCACAAGATGTTGAACAGTCCGGACGGGTCGTGAGGAAGCGTCGGAAATGGGAAAAGGGAAGTGACCAGCGTCACAAGAAGAAAGAAAACCAAAAAAGTCGCGCGCATAGAGAGGCTGAAGACGAGTGGGTGTCTGGTAGTGTTGTATCATGATAAGTGGGTGGTTGTATCATGATAAAGACATGAGAATAAGTCTGAGAAAGGCTTTATTATCTAAATCAGATATCATAAGATATAACATACATTACAAATACAAACCACATAAATAAAAGATAGAAATGATAGAATAATAACATATATACAATATGTACAAATATACAATATATACAGGAAAATCCGTGAAAATGATCTAAGTAGTGAAATTATCGTCACGGGTGAGGTGGGCCGCGTAAGGTCTGATGCAACTATCTTCTCTCAAAGGTAGATAGTCAAAAACTTTAAAATGACATAAAAAGTCGCATTGTATGGCTTTGTCGAAAAAGGTTTTGTTCATTTTATGGAGGTATTTTTCAACGGTATCCAGTTTAAGGTCTCTGTGAAGAGTGTCGTTTGAGACATAAAAATGTGCGTTTGTGATAAGCTTCATAAACTTGTTTTGTAGTACCTGCAATTTATAAAGATTTTTAGTAGTAACTGTAGCTCAAGCAGGGGATGTGTAGGAAAAAAATTGGCCTGATAATGGCCATATAAAGATGTCTTTTTCGAGAAAGGTCCAATTTAGAGTAATTACCCAGCAGGGGTGCAAGATTGTTCATTACCGTGTAAGCTTTGTTTCTGACCTTAATAATATGGTCTTTCCATTTGAATTGCTTGTTTAGGACTAACCAAGGTAAGTAGCTTTCTTAACTTCAGGTACAGTAATATTGAAAATTTTAAGCTTTCTTCTAGCAGGAGTCATTATGCGTTGTTTGTTAATTAACAGAAGTTGGGATTTTTGAGCGTTGATGGAGATGTGCCATTGCTTGCACCAATTTTCAATATCAGGGACAAATCTTTGCATATTTTTAATAGCAGTATCGGCGTTAAAAGACTTAATGGCGACGGCCGTATCATCGGCGTAACAACCGAGGAAAGAATTTACATCAGAATTTATTTTAGGGAAGTGTGAGAGGTACAAAATATACAAAACAGGTCCAAGAACAGAGCCTTGAGCCACTCCGGCTTTGAGCGTCTTACAATCAGAATTATCGTCATGAATGTTGACAAAGAAACTTCTATTTGTAATAAAAGAGTTGATGAGGAGAATGATATCTCGACTAAAATCCAGAGTGGTGAGCTTTTGAATAAGCCCCTCATGCCAGACGCGGTCGAAAGCTTTCGCCACGTCTAGCATGAGTAAGCCAACTGTCTGATTGTTGTGCAAAGCGGCTCCGACAAATTCGGCTAATCTAACAAGCTGCTTGATAGTGCTTAACTTTTTCTGGAAACCGAATTGCTCAGGTGGAATCTTGTAAAAATAAGGTTTAGTTCTCTTTCAAATGATCCTCTCAAAAATTTTGCTAAAGCCAGGAAGTAAACTGATGGGTCTAAACCCATCCGGTTTAGTAATATCCTTGCCCGTTTTGGGCAGCAAGATAATTTTGGCTGTCTTCCATTTTCTAGGAAAATAATTATTGGCAAAGCAAGCATTAAGAATGCTAGTGAGTTTCGAGATGACACTCAATGGAAGGTTTTTGATTGCAATGTTGGTAATCTGATCAAAGCCAGGTGCTTTCCTATTTTTCAGTCTTCTAATAATTTCTGAGATCTCTTTAGGAGAGGTGAAATCAGTATTATTTTTAATATTTATGCTATTTAGCCATTCATGAACAAATTTGTTGGTCTCAGTGATGAAATTATGATCGCAAGGGTCGAGATTAGGCATAAATTGCTGTTCGAGATGTAATGCAATAATATCTGCTTTGTCTTTATTTGTAAGAGCAATTTTATTGTTGCCAATAAGAGGTTTGTTACATGTAGTATGTCTCTTAAGATTTTTAGCAAAATTCCAAAAATCTTGGTTGGGTTCGTTGAAACTGCTGATCTTCTCGTTCCACCTTTCCGTCCTGTAGATACTGATATCATTTTTAATTTCTTTATTAAGTCCCTTTAGTTTCTTTTCATTCTAGGATCCCATGAAACATTATATCTCTTACGTAAATTATTTCGCTCTTTAATTTTGTCCCAAATACGCTTGGGGAGTCGTAATCCGAAGGGATCTCTTTAGTGGCAGTGTTAAAGGCCTGTTGGATACATTCGGTAAAATTGTCAATTGCGTTATCTATGTCATTCTTCGTTTTGAGACAAGTAATAATAGGGGGATCTAAAGATCGGTTGTTACGACGACGATACCGCCGTCGCCATTAAGTCTTTTAACGCTGATACTGCTATTAAAAATATGCAAAGATTTGTCCCTGATATTGAAAATTTGTGCAAGCAATGGTGCATCTCCATCAATGTTCAAAAATCACAACTTCTGTTAATTAACAAAAAACGCATAATGACTCCTGCTAGAAGAAAGCTTAAAATTTTCAATATTTCTGTACCTGAAGTTTGCTCCAAGTAAATTTAGACTCAGTAAGTATTATTGAGGGAAGTTTGTTGGGTTTTTGTACATTAGCTGTGACAGTTTGTGCAATATTTGCGTCAGAGTTGTTATTTTGCGTGTCAGGTACCTGCGCGTCAGCGGCAGTAGTATCCACATTAATGTTTTCAGTTTGCGAATCATTATCCGGTGTAACAGAGTTACTATAATAAATTGAAACATAATCCAATTCGTGCTTTTCTTAGTCTTCTTATCACTACTTTTGTTTGCGCCTAAGGTGGCGATTACAGGAATATGGTCAGAACTTAAGTCAATTTTAGCCTCCAGATACATAGGGATGGAGGTCATGGTCAGAAAAATGTCTAGGATATCTCCTCTACGTGGGTTGCTTGTAAGATATGTATAGGAGGTGGGTGCATAGAAATAGACGGGATTATTATTAACGAAGTCGTATAGTTTTTCTCCATTATTATTGGTCTTATGACAGCCCCATTCAACATTTTTAGAATTTAAATCGCCTGCTAGGATAACTTTCTTGTCCTCGGGAAGAAGTATTTTAAGAATTTGCTTGTCCAGTATATTTTGTGGAGGGTTGTTAAGAGCTACAACATAAACTATGCCATAGAGTGGTAGATTCATTGAGACAGTAATAGACTCATGGCCGTTATTTGATTTTTTATTAATAAGGCAGGATTGCAGGGTGTTCTTTACGTAGATGGCGACACCCCCACATCTGTGACTAATGCGATCGCTTCCGAAACAGCTATAGTTCGCAATTTTAATCTTCATATATGGACTCGCAAACGTTCCGGTGATGATTGCGATGTCAATACCGTAGTTAATTAAGAAATTTTGTAGTTCTTGAATTTTATTTTGGACTCCGCGTGCATTCCATGTCATAATCAAAATTGGCGCTTGAATGATGCTATTTGTGCCCATTATCATTACTAGTATTGTTCTTTTCTTGATTGCTTTTGTTTAGATCCTTAACATGTTGTGTGAGCTGGAGAAACCCAGCATTTTTTATAACCGTGATGAGCTCAGCAAGATCTAGTAAAACTTTCTTCGCTTCACTAATCGTATCGGTATAAATTCCAGCGGAAAGAGCTTTAGAGTATGATTTGCCTTCGATTATTCTATTTGAATAAGTCTTGACTTTTTCAGCATTTGGCTTGGGGTATTTAATACACCCTTTATAGCTGGATGTATGATTGAGCCTGCAATTGGCATAGCATAAGGGTTTTTCGTTATTGCCCGTATCGAGGCATTCTTTGATTGTGTGCTTTTGTCCACATTGGACGCATTTGGGGTTGTAGTTACATCCTGATTGAGTGTGGTGACTGATTGACACCGATAACACTGTATCGGGCCCTGTCTACCATGGTATTCAACGGCTTTAATGCCAAGATCGCACAGATGAGTTTCGGGATATATGCATTTCGAGTTATAATTTTTTGGCAACTTAACGAGGAAAAGTGGAAGCATAGTGACTTCTCCCCCTCTTCGTTGTGACATTTGCTTAATATCAACGATGCTGTATCCAAGTTCGTGTAATTCAGTCCTGATTTCCTTTATTTCAGTGGTAAATAGAAGTCCATTAATGACCACTTTCAGGTTTTTATCTTGAGGCAATACATAGGAGTGGTGTTCCACTTTTAGTTCTTTTAAGATTCGGGACAATACCTTTAGAAGTTTCCGGGCTATTGGTCGTGACTTTAATTCCTCCTTGAATTCGCTTACCTATGAAATCAAATTTGTGCTGATGGAATATTCCTTTAATTTTGCTCCAGGTAAATTTAGACTCAGTAAGTATTATTGGGGGAAGTTTGTTTGGTTTTTGTACATTAGCTGTGACAGTTTGTGCAATATTTGCGTCAGAGTTGTTATTTTGCTTGTCAGGTACCTGCATGTCAGCGGCAGAAGTATCCATATTAATGTTTTCAGTTTGCGAATCATTATCCGGTGTAACAGAGTTACTTGGTATTACTTCGATAATATCATTCATCTGATTCGTTTGAATAGAAGGTGAAGTGATCTGAGTGTGTGTATCAAGCCTTTATTTCTTAATACCCACCCTGTTGTATTTAGTCCGGACTGTTTTTGTTTTGTCTCCATACTTGTGCTGTTTTTCATCTTCAGAATTAGTGTCCTCATCTAATGTTTTTTATGCGTATCACTAGCGTCATAATTAGCGTTTAAGTGGATTGGGCTTCTAGTCCTTTCATTGTCTTCAAAACTGCTATTAGAAAGAGGAATTACAAGGCAGGTTTCCATTTATAAAGAAGGCTAGAAGCAACACCGATAGTGATGTGAGGTGCGACAAATGTGGATCCCAAATGTGGATTCTTCGTCGATTATAGCGGGCGTGGAGATATGAAGCTTTTGAATACGGATCTACCCCAAAACGTCCTGAAATTGTCAGCATCGTCAGGTACAATTACGAACTAGTATTTTTCAAGATCTGAGTAAGGAAGCTCGGTTGGTTGCTACAGAAGGCACCTTTGCGTACCACGTGATTTATCACAATCACAGCTTTAGGTCAATGGACTGTACTTCCAAATTAATGAAAAGGTGTTTTAATCCAAAATTCACTTGCACACGATCAAAATGTGAAGCCTTTAACACGAATGTTCTGTGTCCATATGTAATGAACCAAGTCAAGGCAGAATTAAATGTCTCGAATTTTGTGACAGTGTCTACAGACGCGTCAAACCATAAGGATGTCAAGCTATTTCCTGTAATAGTGAGATATTTTGTGCCACTGTCAGGTGTGAAGGTTAAAATTCTGGACAGTTATCTCTTTCTGGAGAAACAGCACAGACGATTTACAATTTTCTTGTAAATACATTACAACGCCATGGTCTGACAAAAAGGGTTGTTTTCTTCTGCACTGACAACGCTAACACGACTTTCGGGGTATTTAAAAGAAGATGTAGAAACAACTTTTTTGCGATATTACAAGATGCCTTTGGGAGGAAACTGCTCAGTATTGGTTGTGCTGCTCATATCGTTCACAACATAATCCAAACAACAGAGGATTGCTTGCAAATTTATGTGGAAGCAGTTGTTTTGAAAATTTATTATTATTTCTATATCTACACTGTTCATGTTGAGTCATTCAAAGAATTTTGCGACTTCGCCTGTGTAGAGTACCAGCGCATTTTAGGATATGGGAAAACTAGATGGTTATCACTGATGCCTGCAATAGAGAGAGTTTTAAAATTGTTTCCTGCACTTTCTTGTTGGAAGGGAAGTGCCCCACCCTAATCCGCAACTTTTATTTAGAATCCCTGGGCTGAATTATGGCTCTATTTCATACATAATATCGCTGCGGCAATTCTGCACATTGAAGCACAGACTGTAACAGCATTGGAAGTATCTTTTGAACTGGATGATTTAATATAACTAATTTATAACTATGTTAATGGTGAAGTGCAATTTTGAGTTTGACAGTTCCTGTGATGAAGTCTAAAAGAGACTTCTACAAGAACCAAAACTTCTTAGAAACATTCTAAGTTCGTCATTCGTCTTCATTCGTCAATGAAATACGTGTATGGAGCACCTACACAGGATGATCCTTCTAGGTCAGCAACTGATCAGGAAGGCCCATTGTCCGCATTAAATTAAAACATTTGCGCCGTCATGTGCTGGATGGACACATTCAAGCATAAGGTCGATGGAAGGTAGGAAGGTACAAACTTTTATTTTCCGACTGCTATTTTTTTTTTATTCTTTGGCTTCGCTCTTACTCTTACTGGAAGCGCGTCTGAGTCTAGATACAAAAGTCGTGATTGTTGAATTAATTATTTGATTCAGTCTGAGATGTGGATAAATTCTAATTTTTCTTTCAATAACAGTCTGTTTAATACACAAGTAATTCACAAATGATGGGTAATTCTTTACAGGACAACGTGACTTCACTAAAAATTTTGCACTCCATATTTTCACCTTCGGGGGGGGGGGCTTCCACCCACTCCCACCACCCAAATTTGGATCCATGCGTCCCGCTTTGCCCTCTGTAAAATCAGGTCACCTTAAGCGAGGTACATTGCTATAAAGCAGAATTTACAAAACAGTTTTTAGCAAAAGCAAAATAGCTATGTAATTAATTAAAAATTTTTTTTAAATTTTTTCATGGTAAGAGTTTTTGCCATTTCTCAGAATTCTCAGAATATGCATCAGTTTTCCCTATAAAATTAATTTCACATTCTTTTCCTCCGATTTTTTTTTTTTTTTTTTCCAAAACATTTTTGTCTTTTCGCTGTTACAGAATTGATAGGGGTAATTTTTCTTTAGAATTTTAGACTTTGTAGCTTGGAAAGTTTATAAAGATTTGAAGGCAAATTTATAGACCCATGATTCTAAAAGATTCCAGAAAAATGTTACAAGATGAAAAATGTCTCCATGGTAGTAGCACACAATTTCTCACTTTTTGGAGAACATCTGGAAGAACAATGAAAACATAATAGTGGAATGTTTCACTTTAACATTTTTATCTTCCCTCTATTTTTTCTACTTTGTATTAGACACAAGCATGGAGAATATCAAAAATGCTTCTAATCCTTTCATATGGACAGACATTATAGAAAGGAATTTTTTTTATTGATAAAGAAATTGAAAACTGACTATTCAAAAGATTCATCTAATATGTCTTAATGCATCATACACAGGGCTGGCGCTAGGCATTTTGCCACTTGCCACGCACTCTCTGTGGATCCTAAATTCTGCTTCCAATGCCTGATCTAAATTCTAAAAATTTTGTCTTTTCTGAATTTTTTTTGCTCGGTGTGTCACTAAATTCTAAAAATTATGCCACACCAGCTCTGTGATCAGACTTAACATATGTATTTCATATTTCTTCTGAATGTTCGTATTACTAAATATATAAATTAGTAGCTTTCCCATACATTATAAATGCATTTAGCTTTTCAGAACAGAAATCTTTAATTAAATCCAAAAATTTTAAAGTGAAAAGGAAACGTATTGAAGAAAGGAACTAAATATGTGAAGCGAAAGAAAATTGATCTTCAAAGAAAATATATACAGTTATTATTATTTAAATTACTCAGTTGTTTACAATTTCAGCCTTTACTATAATTTCTCATTTCTATTTCCTGACCAGAATGCTTAGACAGTTTTTAAACTGAGGTTTTTGTAGTGTAAGACAAGTGTGTGTTTCTGACCTCCACTTGCTCCCTGCATTAGTTCCTGTCAGCTCTGATAATTTGTAGTTATTAGTCTTTCCATTACTTCTGCCGACATTTGAGTTTATTATGATGATAGAGTTACTGAACCATATTAAATTTAAATTAAATTGTATAGTCTGTGACCACTAGTCCATATGTTTAGTTTGGATTTGACTTGTCTTGTTTAATTACATCACCACGAGCTGTATTTGATTTTGTTAGCATAAGAACATGTCTTTAAGTTCTTTTTAAATAAGAAGCTTATTTAAACATCTGATTTACAGTTACTTTCAGACATAGCGATAATTTGTTTCACTTCTGTCAGGGGGGAAGGCATCGGACTATTTAACTGTTACCCAATCAAGTGAACTCTCATTGTGGAGAGGTTGACAGTTACGAGATAAAACACGCAGAAACTAATGAGAACATTGTTTTGCCTATTGAAACAAATTTCTAGTTGTTAGAAAAGATGCTTAAAGAGAAGGAAATCGATGTAAATTAGCCAAAATGTCTGGGCAGGCCTTCAAATTAAAAAGACACATAATTATTTTGTTGAGTTTTGTAGCTTTTAATATGTAATTATCCTAATATTGTTTAAAAATCAGTGTCATAAATTGCATATATTTTAAACTGGGAAATTTCATTAGATTGTGATATTAATAGGGTGTTTTTAACAAATATTGTTAAAAAATAAATTTAATTTAATAGTGGCCATGTAAATCCATAATGACTACGGTTATCTAATACCTAATTTAGTTACTTATAACTAAGTGCTTACCCTTAAAAATTACCTCTGCATATTAAAGTGAGTTATTGTCTTTCATTAACCTTTATCATGGTCACAAGATAAAACACAAAAATATAAAAATTCAAGTAAAACTTATTCTTCGCACCAAGTGAGACTTAACGCGAAACTTAAATGCAAAACAACTGCTTAAAATAATGCGAAACAACTTATCACCTCTAGTGCTTTAGTGGCTTAATAGAACCTTAAAGTATATTAACTGAGTTACAACCCCTGAACTTTACACGAAGCTGTGACACTAACTGCATCAGACAGAGCTCAGCTAATTTTCAAAACTTTTTAACTGTGCCTACATCAGGCCTTTCAGGTTTTTCTGATCAGCAAGTCTCTCTAGGTAAGCAGGAGTGGTGACAACAGTCAGTCTTTTGTTATGAATTATGCTGATTAGGATTTTACTGCTCATTTTAACCTGTGCTGCTTGACATAAAATCTACTTACTATTTACTAAACATCTAGACTGAGCAAATATGTGACAAAATGAGACAATAAAAAAAAAAAAAAAAAAGCTAACTGTTAGCAAAATATAACTAAAATGTCACTTATCTCTTTCAAATATGTCCAGTTATTATAAGTGTAAAATATGTAATGCTACTTGATAAATTTCATAACATTTATTTTATTCCCAAATGTATTGATAATTATGTTAATTAAGTTATGTTTAATAATAATACATCCTACTTACGGATATCTTTTATTTTTAGGATGATATTAAAAAGTGAAGTTCAGGCATAGATATAATATTTTTAATTGAATTTATTCAATTCTCATTTGCTCATTGGGCCTTAATTTTTTTCATTAATGGTCCTTAAAAGAACTTGATTTCCATGTGCAGAAATGTGTACGAGCCCTGTCATAAATACTTTTTTCTTAAAATTATTTATTATCTTAGGAAGCTCTTATGCGGATAGTTATTATGCTATTTTATCTGCTGTCTAAATAGTTAGTGGCTAAAACATTAACAATAACCAGCTACACCAAGTAATATAATGCAAGATGTTATCAAGTAACATAAGAGTGATCTATGTTAATGCAAGTAAATAAAGGAAACATTAAATGAATTGAAGAAATTTCTCAAGTGTTCTTTTTCTTTCATTTACGTTTAGGATAAAGAGTGGTGATGGAATAAATTCATATTAAAAAGGGGGTTGAATCATTTTATTTATTAGAATTTCCTCTGTTTCTTTCTTTCTTTCTTTTTTTTTTTTTTTTTTTTTTTTTTTTTGTGTGTGTGTGTGTGTATGTTATTTTGTTGTGTACATACGTATAAATAGGTACAGTAGATGAATTATTAAAGAACTGGAATTATATGTGCAATATAACTGTACTATTTAAAATTTCCCACAATGACATTTAAACTATTAACCAGAAACAATGTGAAAATTAAGTAGAAAATTAAGGGAAAAAAAGGGACGATAGTAGAAGGAAAACAGAAGAAGCCAAGTTCTAAAAGTCCTCTTCACAAATTTATAAAATTGATTGCAAAATGCAGTGATAAATCTAATGACCTAGCCCTTCAAAATGAATCTTTATGTATGTAAATAAACTGAAAATTAAATGACAGCTGAAAAACCAAGAATTTGCATTAGATTATTGGTTTGCTTCATACCCCAAATATATGGGTTATATTGTAATTTTATAACTTCAGTAATCCTGTGAGATCAGTCTTCAATTACAGCTACAACAAGAAATGTTTTATCATCATCCATAAGGTAGGATAATTTCTGAAGCCTTATTGCAGTAGGAAAATTAGGAAACAATGAAAATCAATAATTTGTTAGCTTGCTGGAGAGCAACCCTTCCTCTGCCTACCCTCCAAAATTTATGAAGTATTCTGCTTTATTTGCAAACTATATTATAATTATATTTATTAGCTGAAGGTTATTGAGTTAAAGATTTGATAGTATGTAGAATATTTAGCATAAAACATTATACAAAGTCCGTAATCCGGACCTGTTGGGAATTCGGCGATTCCAAATTAGGGGTTTTTCCAGATTATAGATCATCAATTTAAATCTGGTATGATGGAACTATACAATTAAAAATATGAAACCGTAATTTATAAAATAAAGAGCTATTATGATCTAAAGGGTATGAAAATTTACAAAAAAAAGCTTAATATTTATTTATTTACTTTATTAAACGTTTCTTTAAATGTAAGTTGTTTAAGTTGCTTCGTTTTTTGTGATAATACTTTCTCTTTAATTCTATAAACAGACATAATTTCTTGTTCAGTTACAAAGTTCCACTGTTCAAAATCCTGTAATTGCTGTGTCGAGAACACTGACTAACTTGCCAATCAAAATTTTTTCGTTTTCAATAACCTCTCTGTCACTTCCTTCACTATCGGAAGAGGTATTTTCTGGATCTAGAACCATACTACAGAGTTCTCCATCCATTAATTGATTGATGATTAGGGCATTGTCGTCACAATGAAAAACTTTTGTTATATCATCTTCATTTGTTACCGCTTCTCCACATTTCTTTACAAAATCCAATAACTGGAAAATTTCACCTTTAAAGTTTGCGATGTCTGAATCATGCAATCTGCAACATTAACTGAAATGCCTTAGAATCACTAAAAATAATTTTAGCTTAGCTTATACATCCAATTATACATTAAATGCGCATGCATAAAGCATACAAAAAAAAAAGTTTGTGGCTTTGAGGTTTGGATTATAGATCATTCCGGATAATGGACGTCCGGATTATGGACTTTGTACTGTCATAAAGTGTACAGAAGCATCCTAGAATAATACTCTTATTTATGCTTTTCTGAAAAAGAATTAATGTTTTTAACGTTTTGTTAATACTTTAAATTTTTTGAAATCTTGGTAATGAAAATTATTTATTTCTGTAGTGAGATGTCTTAATAAAGCATATTTTTCAGTTTTTTGAATTATATTTTACTTTAGAATTTTTTAGTAACCCCCCCCCAAAAAAAAACATAAGATTGCAATGTTTGATATATCCAAATCGGATTATGGATTTCTTTTTATCTCAATGAAGAAGGGCAGTATTTACTGAAATTTTACGTGGAGTGTATTTTTAACTTAAAAAATAAGTAATAGTAACTAAAATTCTATCCTGATTATTCTGGTCAGGCAATAAGAAAAAAAATCAAATTATTTTATTTTCAATAGTCTTTGAAACTTATTTAAGGACATCAACACGAGCAAAGCCTTAGGTAAAAGCTAATGTTGCATAAACTTAAATTACAGTATATGCAAATTCAGATAACCACTGATTTTTTAAAAAGGTATGTGTCAGAGTATAATGTGACTATTGCAAATACTAAGTTCATACTTGAATGACTTTAAGGTTCCATGGTGGATGATTAATCAAATTGGCTTCCTTCACTTGATGAGCAATAGCAACTTGTAAATCTTCATATTCCACTGGTTCTTGGGTAATTCCAGGGAAAAGATCATTAATAAGGCTTACAAATAATGGTTCATCTTCATCTACCTAAAGGAAATACACAAAAATTTGAAACATACAATGTTATTATGAAAATAGCTTTACATATCTTGGCATTCACTTATTCAAAATTTTTAATTCCCAAAATTCTTTATTCATTGGACATGAAGAAAGTACACCCTGTTTATAAAAGCAGATAAAAGTTTAACATGTGATTTTTTATATGAAATTAAATTAATTGAATAAATAATGCAATAGCAATATATTATTTAACTTACCAGTTTAGAGACATTCATAGAGCTGAGAACACTCATTACAATAGATGATTCACTTTCTTCTGGTCTAGATCTTTTCTGAGCTCCAAGAGTTCGTAACACTGAGAGGATATTTCTGAGGCCAAAATCATAATGCACCTGCATAGTATATGACAATCTGCTTTATTTCACACCAAAAGCTTAATGGATTTAAAAAGATAGTTCCTCTTTCATAAAAATAATTGATTCCTGCAACTTTTCCACACATTCAGTGTTACTAATACTTTAATTATATCTTATTTATGCATGTATATAACTATTTAAACTTTATTTAAGATTTAAATTTTGACACATAATAACTTTTACATTTTTTAATTTAATGTAAATAGCAGATGGAATATTTATTTAAAAATAATATTGTTACAAATGTACAGGTGCAGTAAGCTAGCTTCCCCGCAAAGCAGGTTTACGGTTGCCAGAAAATGGCAAAGGAAGGCAGGGCAAGAATTCGGCCATTTGGCAACAAAATTGGCAATATGCCATGGACGGATGGAGAAACTTCTGGAAAGAATTCTTACCGGTTTAGCCCAAAACGTTCTCGAACACAAGCCAAAAGCTATATAAACCCTGCTGGTACAAGGAGAATTAGTGCCTTGTCTAGAGAGTTGATAGTCAGTCATTGGGAGAGTGTCTCACAGTCTAGTGCCAAGTTGGTCGTCGAGTGCATCGAGAGAGTCTTTAAGTGTATTGCGAGTTAGTGTATCATCGAGTTTTGTCTTAGAGTGTGCTGAGTAGAGGAGAACTATACTCTTTTGTATCGTCGTGTGCATTGCGAGTTGCGTGGAGAGTCTCGAGAGTATGTGGAGTTCCGAGAATGATCAAGAAGAGTTGGGAGCTGTACGCCGGTGCTTTGTTGTGAAGCTTTCTTCAGTGTTATAGCCTGATTGCCTGAAGGCTGTATTACTGATTGTTACAGCATGTCCTTAGTAGTTCTTCAAAGACTGTAAACGTGATTTTGGAGCTGTCCTGATTATTTTTGGCTCAATAAAGTGTGTTTCGATACTTCATCAAGTGTTGTCATTATTCACTCCAAATCTAAGAACCCCGTACAAATGTGAAGGAAGAAAATAACATAACAATATTTAATATGCAAAACAAGAAATTTGTAATTTCTATCCTTACATTTAGTTTTTATAACGTTTGTGAAATTTTGTTGCTTGATTTGTGATGCATAGTTATTTAGTGAATCAATTGATATTCACAACTTTTGTAATAGAAAATTATTGTTAGTTAAAGATGATGATATTCATTTTTCAAATATGTAAATGTGTAAATCAATTTTCAAACTTGGTAGTTGATTGCATATATATATGCCCACATATGTAAGTATACTTGAATTCATGAGTGTATTGATATTATGAGTGTGCGGTTATGACAAAACTGTCACTTAAATGGAGTACTCCTTGAAAAAAAATTGGTATCTAGGAATTGGATCCAGAACTATCATGCCAACAGACAGCACTATGACTTCTCTCAAAGCCATATGCAGAGCATCCCAAAGCAATATATATATATATATATATTATCAACACATTTATCGTTACATTGATGATATCATAGCCTTTAACAACCATAACAAAATAGAAGCAGCTAATATCTACCCAACTAACTTAAAGCTAAATAAAACAAATACGGTGCAAAATAATGTAGTATACCTTGACCTTAATATCATTGATTACAATTTTATTAAAGTCTACGACAAGAGGAGAGAATTCACTTTTTCTACACTAAAGTTAACCAACTGGAATTCTAATATTTCCAAAAGAATCATCATTAACACCATTTTTTCACAGCTTCTTAGAATAAAAAGGATCTGTAATACTACAGAACACTTACAAGAAGAAATACTTTACTTCGTCACGATTTTGAAAAATAACCAAATTCCTCAGAAAATAATTAAAAATACTTTAAAAAATGCTGGCATTAGCCTTACCAATTTTTAGATAATTTGTTTTCGATAATAAAATTTTTTGCTTAAAGCCTACCGGAAGGCAAATGATGGATGGCTAATTCAGATTATCTAACGTAAAAATTGTATAAATGTACAGTTAATTCTTCTACATACATTTTCATTCCTCCAAAGATTTTGGCACTTTACTTTAATACTATTATGTAATAGTTTTAAATTACTTAGAAGGCGAAACTCTGCTTTTATTAACAAATCGGGCCTTTTCATTTTTCATAGTAGCTTGACAGCTTTCTAGCTTGAAGAATGACGACTTTTATTAACAAAGGTTTCCCCCCCCAATTTACACTTTCTTTTGAGGCCAAAAATAAGTAATTTTAGCTGAATTAGCCATTTTCACTTATTTTTAACAGTTTTGTTCTTCTTACAACTTGACTGACGCCATTTTGAGTTCTTTCCGTGTCTTTTCTCATCTGTCACACCCTTCTGTAAAAAAAAGGGGGGGACAAGAATTCCCGCCAACATACAATCTCAGCCCATTGGCCTCTTCAGATTTTATAGCTTTGCACGACGACGTCACTATGCGATAAGGAAGGTTGGCTTAGGCACGAAGGGATTTTGCGCCCTTTTCCAAAAAATTTTTCGAAAGCTGAGGACGGAACCTCTCAGGTCAGTTTTTTCGTTTCTTTGTCTAGGTTTTTGGTCTTAATAAGACCCTGCGACGTTTATTCATTTACTTACAAAATTGATTACATTTTATTTGTTTACAGCACCATTCTTCTAATAAAAGTTACATATTCTTTAAGGTTTAAAGGACCAGCCCATACGTTGTTGTGATTTTTGACTAATAGCAGACCGCTATTTATTTTATTTTATTAATTTTCTACTTTGATTTTGATTTTTATTTTACATTGCTCGGAATTACAATAGCTTTTGACACCTTAATGTGTATTTCAGCGGACGCGTCGGGGAAAAGGAACAGAGCAGTGGAGCTACAAAAAAGGATTTATTCCAAAAACATTTTTTCGGAAATACTAATGTTCTTTTATAAAAAATTTTTTCGCATTAAACAAGAGTTTCAATGGTCTATTTCAGCGAAACGCGTAATGGTATTTAACCTAGTTCGTAAAACAGTTTTTTTCCATTGAAAAGCCAACTGAGAGTACGAGTGCGTTAATTTACCATTTTTCCGCTATTTAATTATTGTTTATTGTATATTGTATTGATGCATTTTGTGTCTTCTTTTTATTTTTAATTTAAATTTTTTATGTATAGGCATTTTATATGTTGGCATTTTATAATCTATGTTTTTTGTACCTTCCTTATATATATATTTTTTTTTCCATCGATCTATTTTTCATGTGAGTTAACTTTTCACATTTCACAACAGTCAGATTAATTAATTTTTTTCATGCATTAGCAAGTCTTCCAGCACTAAATTTGGCAGTTTTATCACGTGTTTACAGTTTTTTCCAGTTTTTCCAGACGAATTTCTTATTATTTATGTAGTAATGTGTTACAATATTTCGTGGAGCTACAGCTCCTGGTAACTTTTTAGCAAGTTCGCTGCAATATTTCTACCTACTACTACTATATATATATATATATATTTAAATAATATTAATATTTTTGCAAATACGGAAGTATTAATATAATATTTTGATGTCATATATCTTGAAATAATAAATGTTACAAATGACCACCACTGTCAGCAATACATTATCTTTAATGCTGTAAAAGATTAACAAACAGTGGATACAATTTACAAAAGAAGGGTAGCAAAGGTAGTACTACCAATTGCGTGTCTCATGTCATCCAGTATTTATGGTTGTATAGAATATGCAGTGTTCCTTAGAGGTCCATATCACAGCTCCACTGTAATCTAAGCCCATTCCTGTTTTCTTTATGCTGCATTATCTTTTCTTAATATTACACAAAACTTCTTCTCCTGAAACATATCTCATAATCTTGTAATGGCTACATCTGATGGTAGCAGAATATAAACTCTGTTCTCCATCGTCTTTGCACCTCATACATATTTTAAGTTTTTCACTGATACTTCAAAGTCCCCTTACATTTCTCTTAGGGGGGGGGAAGAAACATGCTTAACTCTGCTCTTTCACGCACAATAATGCATGCCACCTGATAAATTGTGATGAAATAAAAACAAAACATTGGGAAACACTCAACATATATATTGCACTCAACATATATAACAACCTAAAAGTCCACACAGAGTTATCTTTTGGAGTTACTCTGCTATTATTGTTCAAATAATGTAAACATTATTTTGGGATACTCTGCATATTGATTAAGCTATTGATCATTCCTTCTATACTTACATTTTAGAAGACAAAACGCTTATATAAGTTTTAAATTTTAATTGTAATTCGGAATTAAAATTCTTTAACAATTACCAAACACAAAAAATAAACTATAAAGCAAATGCAAATACATACTCTGAAGTTCAACAGCTCAGTTTAATGCAGATGGTTGCAAAGGGACTCATCGGGACTTCGGCGATTCCGGATTAGGGGTTTTTTCCGGATTATAGATCATCAATTTAAATCTGGTAAGATGGCATGTAAAAATTATACAATTAAAATTATGAAACCATAATTTACGAAATAAAGAACAATTATGATCTAAAGGGTATCAAAATTTACAAAAAAAAGCTTAACATTTATTTGTTTACTTTATTAAACATTTCTTTCAATGTAAGTTGTTTAAGTTGCTTCGTTTTTTTTTTTGTGCTAATACTTTCTCTTTAATTCTATAAACAGACATAATTTTTTTTTTTGTCCAGTTACAAAGTTCCACTGTTCAAGTCCTGTAATTGCTGTGTTGAAAATACCGACTAACTTGCCAAACTTCTGTTATATCATCTTCATTTGTTACCGCTTCTCCACATTTCTTTACAAAATCCAATAACGGGAAAATTTTTCTTTTAAGTTTGCGATGTCTTAAAACCTTCAAATTTGGTAAAGATAATTTTAGCCTAACTTATACAGTCCATTATACATTAAACGCGCGTGCGTAAACCATACAAAAAAAACGTTTATGGCTTTGAGGTCCGGATTATAGATTATTCTGGTTAATGGACGTCCAGATTACGGACTTTGTACTGTACTGTTATTCCTGACTGTACACCTCTCACAAATCATCAAGAACACTTATGAGTAGTTTTGCGATATGTGTACATTATTAATATGAAATTACAGAATATTTTAATGGTAGTGGTTGTTTAATTGTTGTTGTTACAGAATATTTTAATCTAAAATATGGAAATAAATGTATGTTCAGAAGTATAAAATTATTTAAAGTATTTAATATCTGCAGGTAATTTTATACTTCTAAGGACACAATTTAATTCATGGAGACATACTAAATCATCAGTAACAATTTAGTTACATACAAAAACTTACCCTAGTTTGAACTTTTTTGTTTCTGGCATTATATTGAAGATGGAAATTCATATTAAATTTTCTTTGAACATTTATATCCTTTACTGATATATTTTAGTTTTCTTAAGGATAAGTTATGTTTTAACAGATACGTACATGCCCAGATACTGTATATTATAATAATGTCCTTGTTTCCAAAATGGTTTTTTTAAATTTATTATTTTTAATGCAGACAATTGAACCAAACTTGGATTTATTGCAAAATTCCTTAAATGACAGTGTGTCTATAATTCAGAAAACGATAGATAAAGTTGCTGTGATGAGAGACGAAGTCAATGGTATGTTTTCATATTTTTTTTCAAAAATAATGACAGTGATGCAGCATATTTTATGTCAAAAATCTTGTTTATTAATCTTGTAGTAAAAATAAATTATCTCAGTTTTTAAAAATTAACAAGTATTTGGCAATGTGCTTTTTTTAATTATTTATTTATTTTTTTTTTTTTAATGTCTTGAGGAGATGTTACTGATTTGGAAGTAGATTAAGTGGAATTTAAGTAGATTTTGTGTCCTGGTAAAGTAAAAAGCATTGCCACGAAAAAAAAAAAATATTGCAAGTCTTACATGCAGGCAATCCATAGAAATAAATACGCAACTGTCTTGAATAATTGTCTTTATTAAAGAATTGCACAAGTTTCTATGTAGTATTAGTTTATGATGTAATAATTTTCATCATAAACTAATGCTAACTAATGTTAGCAATTTTTCAGCCATTTGGCCTTGCTAATTTTTAATTCCTGATTTTAAATATATGATTTTATGTTCTATGTTTTGAATTCCCGGAGAATTAAGCTAATAACTGTTTAGCTTGAAATATTTTAAAATATCTTAGAAATTAAACTGGAATCTATGCAAAACTTTGAAATTGTGTTTTAAAAAAAATAAAAATCATAAACTTTAAATTGCATAGCTGCAATCAAGAGTTCATAATTCTTATGTGTTTTCAATTTTTATATTTTTGTAACTTTTTGAAACTAATAGTAAAATTCTTTGAGATATTAAAATTGTAACCTGAAATTTTTAGATTTGCAGGTTCTTTTTTGGGGGAAAGGGGTGAATGTGATGGAGAAAATCTTTTTTTAACATACGTAAGATTTTAGTTTTGTTTTGGCTTAAGAGTTAAGTAAAAAAGTACTTCCTCCCACTTTGTTTTGAGTGTTACTTTAAGGAAAAGACTGATTGCTTCAAGTGAGGTATGTAGTTCTATGGAGGTTTAAAAATAGTTCAAAAAGCACACATAATTCTAGGCAACTTTATCTGGCTTTTCAGTATCTGTTTTCAGAATGATTGCTTATTTGATATTAAAGTTTCTTTTGTTTTATTAACTTAAAGTGTTTACAATTTAGGTTTTCTTAAACTAGGTATACAATGAAACATAAAGTTCTATGCTGCATTTTTAACATAATTTTAATAGAACAGTTTTTGTATTTTCTAGTTAAAAGTCCTCTAAAGTCAATACAACCTGGTGAAGCCCATATGACATTTCATCGTAGGGTGTTGGACCTATCAGATACAATGAGATTGTACAGTTTCTTGGAAACTGCTGCTAAAAGTGTTCAGCCAGAAATATCTAAAGTTTTTGATTTATTTCGTGCATATCAAGAGCTGTGGGCTCAGGACAAAGAAAAAAAAATTCAGGTATTATATTTTAGTTTCTTATGTTCATATTGAATTATTCAATTCATGTAAAAAATGCATTAAATTTTCTAATAGAATTATTTGCTTTGAAAATTAAATGTACTAAAGATATTTTTCTATATGTAGTAATTTTAATCTGTATTTGTTAGTAATATTATCTATTTGTGTAGACTTAGATTTAATATATTTTTATGGATGTTTATGTTATTTTAAATTTTATTTATTTTGTAATATAATAAACTTTATAATAATTTGCATTTTCATTGAATAATAAATGAAACATACATGTTTATATTACTGATTATGAAAGAAAGAGTATATTATATCATGAAGAAGAAACTAAATTTTTTCCCTATATAATAAAGACTTGATAGGGAATATTGTAAAATTTGCCTTTGAAACATAACATAAAACAGTTACACTTAGATTAAAGTGACAAAATTTTCATTGAGACAAAACGGGACAAATATAATGAAATGAGAATTATAATTTAGTTATGAAAGCAGACCAATGATTCAAAAAAATATATTTTATTATATACATTCATATACTTGTCTATAAATATACAAAAATATATTTATCATTAACTATTGGTAACTATAAAAATATTTGTAAAAACAATAATTTGAATATTATGTTTTTTATTAATTTAATATTTTATTAAAAATTATGATTTTCTTTCACCGTCATATTTTTTATCCGAGTGAATACTTTGCAATAAATTCAGATCATTTATTAAAATGTCATGAAATTTCTCACATGAATTAATCAAACTATATTTTAGGCTTAATACAGATTTTTAAGTTTTAATGTTCAACTGCATTTTCTCAATTGCCCATGCTTTATTGATACTAGAAAAAGCACGTTCTGTTGCTGCTTTTGTTCTTGGAAGAGAGAGTGCGTGTTCTACAATTTTCAAAGTATTTTCATAAGGAATATTATTCTGTTTAAAATGAAGGAATAACTCCGTCCTTTTTTTGTCTGTTTCCACATTTGCAGACAACCAACATTTAACTTTTGCATCAGTAATGTATCTTTTTACCAATGACACCTCATCAAAAAGATCATTTTCACAAATATTATTTTTCCGAAAATGGTTACTAACATATTAAAAAGATTTTTCCACATATTCCCATAAAATCTCCTTTTTTAATGTCACCAAAGAAAGTTTTTAATATCCTCGAATTGAACTGTTCGTTCTTCAAGATATTCCAAGCAATTATTATAAAAATTTCTGACTTCTTTCAGAAAATCAGGTTGTTTAATATGGCACACATTGTTCTTCCAACCTAGTGATGTTCTTTCGAATAACTAAAGGAATGCAATCACTATCAATTCTTTTTCAGTTTTGTTTTTAAAACAGTTTTGTTTTTAAAATTATTGATTTCATTTCACACTTCCGTAATTGAAATTTTGTCTCCTTCAATAATTTTCACATGTAGCTTGTTTGTGGATGAATTGAAGACAATTTGTGATGTGTCATTTTCAAAAAACAGCTGCAATATCAGCTTAAATCACAGCTTAAATTGGGCTGGAGCACACCGTATCCCGGGTCTGGTGTTTTTTAGTTTTTGTAATAAATCATAATTCTAGCTGGAGCGCACCGGAGCCCTGAATAAGAAGGCTGCTGCACTTCTTTTACGCAATTAAATAACAATTTCAGTAGAAATTTTATCTTGAAAATTTTATTTTAACAATAAAATATATTAAAAATCGCTTATTAAATTTTATCTCTTTACATTTTATTTAATTTTAATTATTTAATTATTTCAATAAATAATAATTAATTATCTAATAATTTTCAATTAAATTATAATTAATTAATTTATAATAATTATAAAATAACAATTAATAAACATTAATCTAATATCTATTAATTAATTTGATAATAATTAAATATTTAATTTTAAAATTATTAATAATTTTAATAGTCATTTTATTTATTTATTTACTCTTGTTCTCCTCTTTGCTGACGGTCTTCCATAGGGCTCCGGCACTTCTAATTTTAGAAATTAAGCCCTGGGAGAAGGCATGGCTGTAATTGTTCATCCCTTCATAGGAGGCAATGGTGGCCCACCTGTTAGGTGTCTCCATAATAAAGAGACCACCACATCTGGCCTTAGTATAGATTAACGGACTCTGTTACAAAACTGTAACTGTTCAAATCTGCTATTGGAAAAAAAAAAAAAAAATGTTTCACCCGGCAATGAAACAAAATCTAATATTCTAATTTTAATTTCTGCTTCTGGATCAAACAGTCTAACAATTGTGGGAACTAATTTTAAATCTTTGTGGCTGGAAGCATCATAATATATGGATATAAATGTGCAATAAAAACAGCTGCAATATTCTTGGACATTTATCTTGTGATTAAAAGTATTATTTTAATGGTTCGTATATTTTTAAAATACATTCTATAGTTGGTAAAAGAGCTAGTCATCGTGTTTTGCTGTAACCAAAAATTCTTTTACATTCGATTTCTGTGCTTTCACAAAAATCCTTCAAACTTTCGACACACACAGTATATATATATATATATATATATACGAATAAATTTTACAATAATATTTTCAATATCCACTGGAAATAAGTCAGATGCTGTTTTGAATAGTATTGTGTAGAATGTGCACTACACAATCTACTCGAATAATGTTTTTAGTTCAAACGTTCATTAAGTTTCGTAAAAATGTTATTGATGCTTCTTCTAGCTTTTCCACCAAAATTTGCATTAGTGTCAACAATAAAATTATTGCCTCACAATAGAAAATAATTTTATTGTTAAAATTATTTTTTTTTAAATAATGCTTATTGAATCAAAAATTATTTATGAAGTTTCACCCGGCAGCCGCCCAGATGGTATAGTGGTTAGGGAAGCTTGATTGCAATACCAAAAGGCCTGGGTTCGAATCCTGGAGAAGGCATGGTTGTAACTGTCCGTCCCATCATAGGAGGCAATGGTGGCCCACCTATTAGGTGTCTCCATAATAAAAAGACCACCACATCTGGCCTTAGTATAGATTAATGGGCTCATAATAAGCATCATAATATATGGATATAAATGTGCATTTATTTAATTCTTTCTGCAATTGTGAAAACGAATATACTGAAAAACATTACAAATAATTGCTTCAGTTTTTTTGTCCTTGCACATGCAAATTTTTGGTCGTACAATGTTTTGATCATTTGCGATGTACAATCAATTGATATGAAACTTTGATTGTAGTTTATGGTGTGGAAAGCAAATAGCCCATCAGCTAATGCTACCTGTTCCTCCGTTAACAGTACATATTCCTTGACGAGACGTAACGACAAAGATCGAACACCACTGAGTAAATCTATTTTTATTTCTTTATATTCACTATTATAATTAATAAATAATAGGTAATGTATTTTTACAGTACATTTAAAATAAGAAATTCAGATGTTTTCTAAAAAGTGGGACATTTTGAAAAATCTGCGGGATACAGGATAGTCTTCCAAAAAACGGGACTGTCTCACCAAAATCGGAACGTGTGGTCACTTACATGGATCATAGCTTGGTGTGGATTATGTATTCTCATGCCATGATGTGTTCCTAAAAATAACTGTGCAGTATTGTGTTTTCATTTTCTGCCAACACTGGTAGACTCCAATTTCAAAATTTAGGGAAAGAATAAAACGTTCAACCTCAAAATGGGGGTAGAATGTTATTTAGATTTTTTGGTTTGTTACACTATTGAATTTTTAGCAGTAGTTCTCATTTTATGCGTATTTAAACAAAATAATTTTAATAATATTATCAGGAATATAGCTTAAATTGTACCAGAGATAGGCTATGGTATTTTTTAGTTTTGGGGATAAATCATAATTCTTGCCAGAGGTAACCAATCCACAATTTCAGCAGAAAATTCTTTGATCTAATAAATTTTATTTTAGTAATAGGTAAGCCTTGAAGATTGTCTTCTACAGCCACTTCTGATTTTGGCAACTGTTGTTCAGTTTTTGACCTTTTGAATGTTTAGGTAATTTTCCAACTCTATCAATCCATTTCCTGGAAATGTCGAGGATTGATAGAGTTGGAAGGTCTGGTTCCCATGGCCTTTGACAGAAAAAGTTTTTTATAGCACCAGTTTTCATTCATTTTCATTTCATGACCAGGCCATTTAAGTACATGTAGTTCCAAACACCAGCAGCAAACAGCACATAAACAGCAAGCCAAGGGGGGGGGTGGAGGGAAAAAAAGAACTCTTAAAAATATATGAAATTAAATTTATTATATGGTGAATGTTTTTTTAAACCATTCAGTTCTTTTGCATATTGTGTATTTAAAAACAATTAAATAAATTGTCATTTGCATTATCTTACTATGGTCTTTTGTAAATTGCTTAATGAGCAAACTTTCATTATAAAATTAAGCGAGTGTGACATTCTTTTGAGCAGACAATGACAGCAGAATTAACACTTTGCTCTTCCAGCATTCTGTGAGTGTCACATGATTTTTTACTTTTCAATAATTAGCTAAATGCAGATTCACTCGCATCTTTGTTTGGATGACTTTTCGTCAGCAACACACATTTTGTTCTCTGATTTATTCTGCCAGTATTATTGTCTGGATGCACCTTAACTCTTGTGACTTGTCTTAAAGAAAGAGTTGAGTCTCAGCTCAGAAGCTGGAGAAAAGGAAAAATCGAAAGTAATGCAAGAACTAACAAAATGCACAAAAATTTTACAGTCTGAAAAATGAAAATGAAGCCCAGTGGTGGAGTGGTTGGCAAATTGCACAGCAGCACTGCGATCCCCAGACTGGGCAAGTTTGACTCAGCCTTTCATCCCTTGACTGTGATGGTAAAATGAATACCAAGTTTGCTTGGAGACTAAACAGGAGGGGTCCTGTGACATGCTGACCACTTGTCCAGGGTATATACTTATGTACCATGGGGGCCTACGGGCAAGAAAGCAGATATCAGTTCACTGCAGGCCATGTCTAACTAAAGGCTGTTTTACCACTGAGTTTCTTTTTGGAGAAATAAAAACTAGAAATTAATTAGAAACTAAAAATTGGTATCAATTACATAAAATTAAATTAAAATAATTTTAATATGTAGTAAAATTTGGAAATTAAATATAATTAATTTTGGAAAAATAATTGAAAAGTATTGATTAAAAATGTAAATGTTGGGATAGAATTAAAAAAATTAAAATCAAATTTTTTAATTTATTTTTAAGATATAAATTGTACATAAGAAAGAATTGTAGTGCATCATAGGATTACAAAATAAAAGAGAATTATGTGACTTCAGCAAATGAAAAGTATATATAACTTTGAAACAGTACTGATTTTGTGTTTTAAGATTTTACTGAAGATAGCATCTTTCAGAAGTTTCTTACACTGCTATTTTAGAGTCGACGATCACACTCCTCATAGGTAATCATTTTTACAGACTGCACCCAATGTTTGGCACCCCCTTTCCCCCACACAAAATCTAACAAGAAAGGACATTTTGAACACATGTTTAAATACTTAGTTCTATTGGACACTGAAACTTATTGCATACTTTTTCCAAGAACTACAATTTTTTGCTTCTCCAGAGCAGCTTTGAATTCTATAAGGAACACAGTTTGGTTGTCTGAAAAATTCAGTAAATTTTCAATTAAAAGGTCTTAAGATTTCAGTAAGTTTTTAATTGCGTTCCCCCCCCCTCAATTTTTGTTTCTGATAGGTTTTCAGTTTTTAGCTGATTAAGGTTCAAATTTGATTTTATTATTTAAAGAAATCTCTTTGAAAAGTTTTTCGTTTTCTTGGTATTAAAAGTTTAGTTTAGCATAATTGGGAACCACCCAATTTTTGAGTGTTGTTTAAATGACAATTTGGTTTAAAGTATGCTCTTTATTTGTATCTGCTTTTGAATTTCATATTTGCATATAATGGTTTTTTAGACCAATTTGGTTTTTTTTTTAATGGTCATATTACATAATGCAAAGTTTTTTTTTTTTTTTTTTTTTTTTTTTTTGAGTTGTCAATTTGGCATAATGTTTCATTCTTTTTTCCAAGTGTTTCGAAGGCATGTAGGGAAAATTCTGGTACATTTGAGATTCAATTTTTAGGTTTTATACAAATTTTAATGTCTTAAATGAAAATTTAATTGATTCTTTTTTCGGTTTTTAATCTCAAATGAACCAGGAGAATGAAACACGTTTTCAGAACATATTAATCAACTTTTGTGAAGCTTTAATTTATTTCCCCCTGATGAGCTCTGAATTGGAATTTCAGTAGAATGAGGTTCAATTTTATATTTTTATTATCTTGTGTATTTTTTCCATTTTGCATTTTTATTTTTCGAGTTTGTACTACTATGAATTCTTATTTTAATTTTGATTTGTTTAGATCTTGTGTTAAACCTTTTATACACGGTTGCAATTACTAATATTGTTGAGGAATTGCCTTGCTTTGACTCCAACTTACTTTTAACTTTAGATGCTTTAAGTTTATTATATACCTATTATCAAAATAAATAAGCTGTATGAAACTTTGAATAAATTAAACAAAACATAAGGAAAAAATTCATGTATAATGTATAAATTTGCATACTAAAATCTAGTCAAATTCTTAATTCTCTGATTATTAAATTTTTTTTTTATGAAATTTTATCTAAGGTGAAGATGCTAATGAATTTATAGTCATAAAAGCTACTTCATGCTCTTCCTTTACTATTTGTATTTTATTGTAAGTTAATTACATAAAGTGCAGCATATTAAACCATGTGTACTAATATCTAGATTGTAGATTAACTGTTTACTTCATCTTATTTCTTGTCCAGTGTGGAGATGTGTGCATGACCTACATTTCTTCAATAAGTATACATATATGTACAATAACACTTTTTTTTTATAAATTGAATAAAATACATATTTAACAATTATATAAAATATATTTTATGTGGTACATGAAATTTCTTTTCAGGAATACATGCAAAAGAATCCATTGATTTATGATCTAAAGTGTAAGCTTGAGTACTATCATGATCTAAAAAGTGTTGTGTCCAATATACCATATTCATATACAGTACCTGGTATTGAGCTAATTACAAGTAAGTTTCTTTCTTCACTTTGTTCAAAACATAATATATACATTTAGTTATTTTATAAATCTTTATGTTTCTCTTTGTCACAACAAACTATAGAATAATTTGCTACAGATATTACAGATAATACAAAAAACAAATTATTTCTATTTAGTTTTGTAAGAAAAAGGTATCTAAGTTGGCATTTATTTCAAACTTATTAATAATACAAAAAAAAAGTTATAAAATACATACGTAAAAATACATAATGTTCCATTTGAGGGAAATAGTTTTTATTTTGAATTTCAATTTTAATCATATCTTTTAATTTTGGATCAATTAAATTCAAATTATTTGCTAAAAAAACTGTAACATTTTATGTGAGCTTTATCACTGTTAATATCTTCCAACCTTAGCAATTAAAAATATGATTACCTTTTGCATTTTCATTAATTAAAGAACAGCATTATTTCAAATGTGAGTTTGAAATGAAATGATTCCTTCAGTTACCAGGGGTAGGAAAAATTACTTTTTCTAAAGCTGTTTACTCCACTACTGTCTTCATTCCCTTACCCTCAGTGCATAGACATAAGAAAGGAAGGAGGTGCCAACCCCACACTACAAATGAAGCACTGCTCCGAGGCTTCAGTCTGCAGATGGGGTGTTTTTTAGTTTATATTCAGAGGCTCCATTGGCAGCGCTTTGATAGTATTTTGACACACGACAGTTCCATACAAATAAAAAAAGGGAACACTTCTACATAAAAGAAACATTCATTGTGTGATGGATAATAGCAGTTTGTGTAGTTTAGTGACATTTACAGAAAATTCACATCTTGTTTATTTTTCAATAACTAACAACAGCAATTTTGATTATGAATTTGTTTTATAAAATTCTAAGCTGTTAAACTACAAAAATATAGATTTTAGCAAAAATGTTATGCTTAAAAAATGAAAAATACCTTACAGTACCTTTAAAATTGTATACGTCTTTCAATACCCTTGATAGAGTATTCACTGCTTTTATTTTATCTTGCAAATGCCAAAATATTTTTAATAAAATAAATTTTTTTGTCATCCACATATTGTAACATGTACTTTTTAAAAATTTTTAGAGGAAAGGCTTTATAGTTGCTCAATTTAAACTCATCATTTTATTTTTATAGAACTGAAAAATAATCACTTTGGGTTTACCCTTTTTACTTATTTGGGTTAATTAAAAAATAAAATTACCACCAAATGCTACAATTCTTGTCAAAATTAATAAATATATACACAAATATGCCAATAAGTTAATTTTTACTTGATTTCTGTTCTAAATCTAATTATTAAATCTATCTAAATTTATAATGATTAAAAATAATATCTAAATATATAATAACCTTAACATTGAATTGTAAACATAATTGAAATCCTGTTGACAAATATGTTTATAAAACTATTTAAGCAAGAAATGTTCATGCTGGAAAGGAATCTGTTAAAAGGTATTGTAAAGCAGATTCTATGAGATGCATATTTAAGGAAGTAATAAAGAAGAGTTTTATAATCTGTGTTGTTGAAGTTAGGGTAAAAAAATCTGATAAGTATAATTAAGAGAATTGTTCTCTTACATTTTATAATAACTCAGTTACAAGTTTTAAATAATGTTTTCAGAGAAAGTTAAATACTTGGAAATGAGCACAAATATTTGGTGTATTTCACTATTAAAATACCGGCCTTACCTTTATTGTCTGGCTAGTATGCTTTATAACAGGTCTGTGGGGCAAATAATAACTCAAATTATCAATTTTAGTTTCAGGAACCTTTCTATTATTTTTAGGTCTTCCCATTGCTTAAAAACTACCTTATAGTTATCTAACTGATTTTTTTCATTAATTCGTTGACACATTCTTTGATGCCTTTTAAAAGTCATAGACTTATTGTTATGTAACAGAATTTCAAATTTAAAGGGTAGTGGCAATTCATATCGGCCATCAGGAAGAACATTTAAATTCTCTTTAAATTACTTAACGGTGTCAGAATGAACAAGTTTACGGTTATCATCTTCAGTTGGATCTGTTATGCCAATGGCATCTAAATTCCAGAGTTCAGTTATGCTAAGATTAGCACAATGCAATGAAACTACATTATTGCACAAATTATTTTGTAGTAATGCTGGAATAGTAGCTGAAGTAGGTTCTTTAGATAGGCTGTTTACTTTACCAATCACAGTGTATCCGAATTTAGTCCCAACTACAGTTACACCAGAGTTCAGTTTCAGAGAACTGCCAGTAATAATGCCTCCGATGGCATCTGCTCCTAAAAGCAATTCAATGTCATATTCTGTAGCTTGAAAATCAGACAATAATATTTCTTTCTTTTAATTCTTTTAGGGTATTGGGATCAAATACTTTTGGAACACATCCACATATTTTGTTTTGAGAAAGTACTTCAAAGTTATGGTCATAAGTACCCTCAAAATTTCTTAAATTAACATCAAACACTAAATGGGAATGAGGACTTCTCTCTCCCCCCAAACAAATCGTGTATAGTGGTTTGTTTTGATTTAGGATGCAGTTGCAGAAACGCGATAACCCTTTCTGAAAGATAAGATTTCTGAGAACCACTGTCCAAAATCGTACAAACTGTAAGTTGTCTACCCTCAAATACTATTTTTAAAACAAGTGTTTGCAAATACACATTTTCATTAACAGTTGACTGATTAGACAATGCATTACTTGAAATAACAGTACTGTCAGTTTCATTTGGTTTTACAGGTTCCCCATTTGAGCACATAATGGTATAGTGAAATTTATCACATGTTAAACATTTTACTTTAGTTTTGCATGCCCGTGAACTATGTCCAACTCGTAGGCAACGAAAACAGGCGCGCTTTTGCACCAAAAGCTTTCATTTATCTTCTAAAGACATTTTGCGAGCAGCAAAACATTCGGCAGAATTGTGGGATTTCCCACAAAAGTACAACGTAAATTTCACCTACCTGTATTGTCTTGAACATTTACCAAGGCAGCAGCTGTAGAGCAACCTGGATCATCACAATGTGGACGCGAATGTGCAGAACGTGAAGCTCCCAACCCGATATGAGCGAGCTTGATCATTTCCTCACTTTGCACTTCCTTTCGAAGAAAGCACAAAAGTTTATCCAACAAACGCGCACTTCCATCGAGTGGCTTCTTTCCCACGCACGAAGAACAGTCTCTGGTAAACAAGACTCAACAAGTGGCTCTAAAAATTCTGGAAATTTTTCTTTAGTTCTACTGACACTGTCTAGTGCCATGAGCTTGCTCTCAAGTAAATCATAAAGTTCAGCTAAATCTACTTTAATCCTACTAGCAGTATTTTTCATTACTATGGAAAGTAGATCCCGTACATAAATCTGAACCAAAAGTTCATCTCTCCGAAAGCGTCCTTTAAGTTGTGTGATAACCTTTGAATAGTTTTATTAGTTGGTGGAAAACTGGTTACCAGTCTTGATGCTTTAGAATCAGCTACCACACATTGTAAAAGATATTGAAATTTATCTTCATCGACAATAGAGTTATCTATGTGGATTTTCTCAAACTGGGACCAAAAAGCAAGAAAGTCTTTCGGTTCTCCACTAAATTTCCTCAATTCAAGTTTCGGAAGCTTGAATTTCCTTTTTTGCTCGGTTGTTGTTTCTTCCGTAACCGAATTTGCCTTCTTTGCATTTTCTAATAGTGAACAGATCAAGCAGAACTTGTCACGATATTCTTCTGCTTTCAAAAAATCTTCTGAATATTCATCTTGAAGGGCATCATCACTCAGCAACAAATTCGAAACTTCTTCTTGAGTTGTTTTCATACGTGTGAATTTGTCTTGAATCTGCTGAAACAACATACTGACTTCGTTACTTCCTAAACTTTTGTTTTCGATCTTCTGAGCTATATCGTTGCAGCATACCGTAAAAGCTGTTCTCAGCGACTTTCGTTTTGCTTTCAAGACTTTTATATCCATATTTCATCAAAAATATAAAGTAGCGGACGCCAATTTTACTATGTTGCAACTCTCAGGGCTATAACGTGCAGGTTACAAATTAAATAATCACAGCAGGGATTATTAATACAGTCAAAAGTCGTTAATCCGGACTCTTCGGGACTTCGGCGATACCGGATTATTGATTTTTCCGGATTATAGATCATCAGTTTATGTCTGGTAAGATGGCATGCAGAAATTACAAAATTAAAAATATGAAACCGTAATTTATGAAATAAAGAACAATTATGATCTAAAGGGTATCAAAATTTACAAAAGGAAAAAGCTTAATATTTATTTGTTTACTTTATTAAACATTTCTTTCAATGTAAGTTGTTTAAGTTGCTTCGTTTCATGTGATAATACTTTCTCTTTAATTCTATTAAACAGACATAATTTCTTGTTTAGTTACAAAGTTCAGCTGTTTAAGTCCTATAATTGCTGTGTCGAGAATACCAACTAGTAATTTGTCAATCGAAAATTTTCATTTTCAATAAACTCTGTCACTTTCTTCACTATTGGAAGCGAATTATAATGACGAGGAACTTGTTTTAAATCATATCAAAGGATTACATCGAGATGAAATACTACATTTAGTAAGGAATTATAAGCCAAATAAAATAAAAACATCTGCCCTGGAGATAAGGATAGTGCTGACAGAGCAACTTCCAATTCATTGCGTGCTGCGGCGTTCCCCCCGCCGAGCAGCGTGAAATTGATAAACAAATTTCGGATTTCGAAACATACTTTCGCTTTAGATCCTGTGCATATTGGCAAATATATATTGGAAATTCTATTTGATATAATCGAAAGTTTAAGCTTACTTTTATAAAATTGCTCTAACAGTCTGCAAAAAATAATAAGCCGGATCCAATTCGAAGATTAAGGAACAACGCAATCTGCAACAGTAACTGAATTACTCGTAGATAATTTTAGCTTAGCTTATACCATCCGTTATACATTAAACGCGCATGCGTCAATAAGACGCATGCGCTGAAAGTTTGTAGCTTTGAGGTCCGGATTATAGATCATTCCGGATTATGGGTGTCCGAATTAATGACTTTTGACTGTATAAAGATTTAATATGGATACCTTACACAAGCTGAAAACATTACATTACTCTAACTAGTGCCTACATATAACTGATTGAAAAGGGAATTTCCCCGCTTAGTTCGCAGTTAAAGAAAAAAATAAGAATAATAAAAAGTAGTCCAATCAGATGCACTGCTCCTTCCGTTATGTAATCGTCTATCTGTAGCAGCCGTCTCCAACAATGGGTGTCCGAATTAACGACTTTTGACTGTACAAGCTTAACAATTTTTCTTTGCAGATCATACACTAAAGTTCCAAAGAATGTCTGATGCCGAATACACAATATTTATCAAACACAGAACATGATATCAAACAAACAACAAAGCTTGTTTTGTTAAATTAAATAAGTCTTCAGCAGTTATCTTAAGTACTGATACCAGTCCAAAAATTTCTTTGTATTCTAAAAATAATGAACATTCTATAACAGCTTGAATTGTGTTTGCTTCTGCATTGATTACATTTTCAGCAAAACCGCACTTTGATTGGCAGTACATTACACTTACTTTCAATATAAGCAATATTATATAAATAAGTCATTGATTCAATTTGAAACATGAAGTCAGTCTTTTCAAATATCTTACAGATGGCATCTTTACCAAATTACTTGAAAGAATAATATGTATAAAGTGTATGCAAATGCCGTCAGATAACTGCTATACCTTTTTCTTTTGTCTGATTTTTCGAAGTTTCATTTGCTCCAAAATACACTGGCCATTATTATATTCCTGAACATCGTCCTCTTTCTGTATTCAAGCACTCCAGTATTTAACAGCTGTCTCAACATCATTTTCAAGAATGTCATTAATATTTAATTCAGAAGTCAAATAACAAAAATCAGCATTATATTTTACAATTTTCACAGGACTAGTTTCGATGGTTTTACCAAACCACCATCCTCAGCTGCGCAAAGCCTCATCAAAGCGCAACGCTGCAAAAGCGCATTTGCAGCTGAGGATGGTGGCTGGGTAAATCCATCGAAACTAGTCCTGTGAAAATTTGAAAATATAACGCTGATTTTTGTTGTTTGACTTCTGAATTAGTATTTGTTTGGCGTGTTATTGTGTCTTAATCAATAATATTTGTCAAATTTTCAACAAAAGTTAAAACATTCTGAAATTCACTCCACATTGTAATTCTTGGCTTTCAACATATGCTTTACATTATCCAAATGAATAGGCTTATTGTCATTACATGTCTCAGCATTCATTTCTTTATCTATTTTTAAGCAGTTGCCTTAATCCTAGTATATGGTACAAATGGGATTTGGTGACATTATGATAACTAATTTTTATCTGCTATTAGAAATTACAGTACAGGATTCTAATTTCAACGGTGAATTAGAAAACTGTGAAGAAAATATTCCTTAAAATAAGATGGAGTCTGAAGTCATTGTGCAGTTAAAAACTTGTCCAAATTTGGCAGCTAGCCAAAGCCTCGAGCTCAGATGTTCATTTGTATAAGCATCCAGTAAATAATATACATGGAATGTCATCAGTCGAACAGCAGTTCAGTGTAACTTTCAGCGATTTATACGACTGCATTAAACCTTTTGACGGTTCTTCTGATAATTTAATAGAATCTTTTTTAAATGGCCTGGAGGAATTATTTCAACCGAATAGAATTACGAACAATGTTCACATGATTATATTTACAAAAAAAATGTTTATCGGGCTCGCTAAAATGTAATGTTAATGTTCCCAAATCCCGTGTGTACCGTATACTAGGATTAAACCAAGCATTTTGAATGCATGGAGATGTACAAAAACATAAAAACACAGCAAACAGTTCATCAGAGTTTTTATAGGTAATGAATTTCGTATTTTTGTTCACAATTTCTCTAGTTTTGATGTCAGCATTTATTATTAATTTATCAAATCTATTAATTTTGTCATTTTTCATGAAAAGTTAATATTTCTTTCTCTTTTTCATTCAGCTTTTCCTGACTGTCAGTGAGTTTTTTGTAATATATATTGGACACGCATTAAATATGCATGGGTATACATCGTCTTTTAAAATTGGACATTTTCTCAAAATTCTTAAAATCTCCGCATTACATCTTCATGCACAATCATATCTTCGTGAAAATTGTACTTTTTTCCTCTGTATGCGGTAAAATGTTTCATATTATGTCAGCATATTAATTCAAATAAATTCGTCCGTACTTGAAAAATAATAAATAAAATCATATTTCAGTACAGTCAAAAGTCGTTAATTCGGACACCCATAATCCGGAATGATCTATAATCCGGACCTCAAAGCTACAAACTTTCTGCTCATGCATCGCTTTCACGCATGCGCACAGGCGTTTAAAAGTGCGCGTAAGACCTTTATGGCTGCGAATATGTTTGTGCGCATGCGCGTTTAATGTGTAACGGAGGTATACGCTAAGCCAAAATTATCTAATTCAGTTAATGTTGCAGATTGCGTTGTTCCTTAATCTTCGAATTGGATCCGGCTTATTATTTTTTGCAGACTGTTAGAGCAATTTCATAAAAGTAAGCTTGAACTTTCGATTATGTCAAATAGAATTTCCGATATATATTTACTAATATGTAATTTGTATCTACAAAGCGAAAGTATGTTTTGAAATCCGAAATCTGTTTATCAATTTCACGCAGCGGATTGGAAGTTGATCTGTCAGCACTATCCTTATCTTCAGGGCAGATGTTTATATTTTATTTGGCTTATAATTCCTTACTAAGTATATTTCATCTCGATGTACTCTGTCTTTGATATGATTTAAATCAAGTTCCTCATCATTATAATTCGCTTCCGATAGTGAAGAAAGTGACCCACAGGTTATTGAAAACGAAAACATTTTAGTCGGTATTCTCAACACAGCAAGTATAGGACTTGAACAGCGGAACTTTGTAACTAAACAAGAAATTATGTCTGTTTAATAGAATTAAAGAGAAAGTATTATCACATGAAACGAAGCATTGAAAGAATGCATTGAAATTACATTGAATTACAATTACATTGAATTCAATGTAATATGAAATACAATTACATTGAAAGAAATGTTTAATAAAGTAAACAAATAAATATTAAGCTTTTTCTTTTTGTAAATTTTGATACCCTTTAGATCATAATTGTTCTTTATTTCATAAATTACGGTTTCATATTTTTAATTTTGTAATTTCTGCATGCCATCTTACCAGATTTAAACTGATGATCTATAATTCGGAAAAATCGATAATCCGGAATCGCCGAAGTCCCGACGAGTCTGGATTAACGACTTTTGACTGTAGTGAATTAATTGCTGACATGTCATTTTCATTGATTTCGGAAATAGGATTTCTTTAAATATATAAGATGCATAACTTAATAATTTATGTTATAGATTATTTTCATCTTTAAATATTTGCTATAATATTTTTTAAAAATATTTTAAGTATTAATTATTTTAGCAAAATTTTAAGCAATAATTTAGCACGTATTTTTAGTACTAATTAAATTTAATAATTCAAAAGCATTTATATTAAATTTATATTTCATTAGATGAATCTACCTTAGATTAATATATTTAGATGAAATAAAGTAATGAAAACATTGCAAAATATATCTTATGAGGACTTCAGCTTCTTGAAAGGGCAGATTTAGTCCGTTTTCATTCTAAACGTAACATTGATGCACTATGAAAAAAATGCTAAAACGACCACATCTAAAAGCCGTCAAATCACAACGTTTCGATGAGATGGACTAATTGGCAAGATGCAATGGCAAATATTTTGTGTTTTCGCTGTGTTGTAAAGACATCGCAAAAGTTACCACAACCACTTTGCAACCTTTCGAACCAGTTTGCAACGTCTTTGCTGTGTCATGTGCTATTTGGGTACATGTCAATAATTCAATAATTCTTTTTTTTTTTAAACTTTTTACATACTTTTACTGCTTTTCTCCTACAAGTTTATCTCCAAATAGGTCTACTACACTCAAAAAGATTTTTGGCATTTTTAAATGGACCTTTGGATTCATAAATTTGGATAGCATAAATTCTTGGAGGGAGGTGAGGGGCAATAGTTTCAGTGTTGAAATGCCTTCGTTCTATGTATGTGAAACAACAATAAGTTTTTATAATAACTCCTCTCTTTCAGTATATATATGTTCATTGCATATATTTATTGAAAATATTTATTTAATAATATTTTTATATAATTCCTAAATAAAATTCAAATTCTGTTATTAAACAGGTAAAATTGTTAAAAATTTAATGAATGATGTCCATCGCTGGTTTACACTTTTTGGAAGTTATATTAATGAAAAATACTTGAATTTGATGACTGAAATAGCAGATTTTATTGATGATAAGAATAAAACTTTAAGTCTTCCTATTCATGAACTGCAAGATGTACAGCGTGCAATGAATTGTTTTGAAAATATTCAAGAAAACCAGATTCGAATTGATATGGAATTTGAGCCCCTGGAGGTAAGTTAAATTCATTTGGATAGCATAAATTCTTATCAATTTAGTGGAACTGGAATTTATAAGCTTTTTAATTTAGAAGCTGATAATTCAGAAAGAAATTAAATGTTTTAATAGGGATGTAAGATTCGTTTGCGAACTGATTCACTTTACTGAGTAAGTGAACCATGAAACATAAAACTGAGTGGCATCTTCAAGAGATCTTATTGAAAACATGCCATGAATGTTCGATTTCCATTTTAGAGAAGAAAGGAATGTTTCATTTCTAAAATGGAAATGAGTTTAATTTTTATAATTTCACAACATTTTTCATATCTTTTATTCCAGAATTTTATTATTAGTACTTACTTATAAAGGGGGTTTCATAGAATCTCTAAATTGACAGTTGAAAGAAATCAATCCAGGGATTTAGCAGTTCACTTCATTTGATTCTTCCAGTCCCACTCATTGTTTGATTCCTTTCACTCTTTCCTTTGTTCTTGCACCTTGATTCACTTTGTGAATTAAGAGAGAAGCTTGCTAATATCTAAGGGACCTGATTATTATTGACAAAATTTAGTTGTAAAAGTTATTAGAGGGTCAAGTGGCCCTATTTTTCCATTGAAAGGAATAGATGAATAGTTTTCAAGATAATAGGTTAATTATGAGACTATATGCTCTGCGAAAAAGATTAGATTACGACCTTTAGGAGCCTTGCTAGTGCCCACATAACTTAAGGAGGGTTGATTATTGCTAACATAATTTAGTTATAGAGATGTTGGAAGAGGTAAAGAAGCCTTATTCTTATTCTAAGTTTGATATATTTTTATGATAAATGAGGTTAATTACAGAATTTAGAAATTTTTTTTGCATTTCATAATTTTAGGAATACGAGATAAATATTTAAATATACGCAAGGAAGAAAACATCATAGCAATAGGAACATTGTACTTTGGTAGAATCAAATTAAGTTCTTTGGTAGAAATACTAGGTGAATAAAAATGGTACATCAATCTCTTCTTACGCAAAGGCATTTTATTGTTTAATATTGAGGATTCAAATTAAATATGGAAATAGGTAACAAACAATCAGCATTGACTGTGGTATCAAACTGCATATGACATGGTAAGCACTGCCATTCAGACAGCATAATTTTAATTTTCATCCATGTTTGATGTATCATTCCTGCAGTTTGACAAATTGAAATTTTGTACAGTATTACCATTTGGCATCTTTAATTTATCTTCCAAATTAAAATCATATACTTACTAAGAAATGGAGGGATTTAAAAGAAATATATATACTTATCGTTATATCTTCATTTTATTTTGAATGTCTTTGACTAATGTAATTTGTAACAAATATAATTATTGTAATTAATAATACATCCAATTGACAATTTTTATAAACATTTGAACTATTATTGTAACTTATAAGTATCATATTTTAATTATCTTTAACCCATAAGTCTCTTCTTAGGAAGAAACTTCACATTTTATTATAACCATTTTAGATTGCTTTTATTAGCATCTGCTTGACACAGCCACTTAACACAATCTCTTAACAGTGAAATGATCTGATTTTTGGCAGAGTTAGATTCCAAAGCGTTCCAATAACTAAGAAAAAAATATAAAACTTTTTCTACCAAATTAAACTATAATGTAGCTTGCAGACAACACAACAGAGGTACCTGCAATTAAATTACATGAATATGATGTGCGCAGCACATAATGCATTTTTTATTTTACTTTAATTATAGCTAGTAGACATTTATATTGGTTAGACAGTTTGCTGCATTATCATAGCTTTAATCTCTGCAATCTTTAATATTTATATCTAACTGATTCAATTGCCCAATCCTGTGATTTCCACTGATGCACGAGTGTGTGAATGTATAAGTAAAATCCAAAGAGACATCCCACACATTGACCTTTATCTAACAAATAGTATATTAAGTTAATCAATATATGATCAGTCACATGATGAACTAAAAATTACGGCATATTGCTTTGGTTTCTCAAATTCAGTTTAAAAAATGCTTATTGTTTTTCACTAATATTTTCAATTAATTCATTGCATATTGTTCAACGATAAATAATTTACATTTCTACTAAGTCATAGTTTTGTATATGAGACGCTAATTTGCCAATTTCAACTGTAAACTCCAAGACTCCTGGGTAATTTCTTTTAGGTGTAGTTGATAATCTGGGACATTCACTATCATTTTGAAATGTGGCTGAATATTTCCTTAAAAATTTTATATTTTATAATCACAATTTGAAACACTTTTCTACACTATTTTTTCCTTTCAAATAAAGGGTTTCAGTATTTGTATCGGTATGACCATGTACAGAACTTCTTGGTATGAATGCTGTTATGAAATTCTTGTATTTCATTGAATATTCATGTTGTTAAATTATTCTTTAAAATTTTACCAATCTGTGTAACCTGTAGTAAAAGATAACTCAACTGATGAAAACTGTTTACATACAATTAGTGTTATTGCTATACACTAGTCATCCTATTTCATTTTTTTCTTCATTTGATTTTGTAATAAAATATGACATTTTATTATGATCTGGTAATTTTCTGTCCAACTTCTGTAATAATTGCTTTTGATATATAGGATGTCCCTAAATTCATGGGTCAAGCTTTAAGGGTAGGTAAAATACATATAAGGGAGCATTTTTTGTATAGTAGTGTGAGGTAACAAATGAAAAGTATAGGCAGAAAAACAGGAAATGCTGAGGAAATGAAAAAAAAGCTCTTTATAATATTACATTAAGGGCTCAAAATGTACCACCACTAACATACAGGCTTGGTAGTTTCTAGCAAGTGACTGGTGTATCCTTTCAAAGATGCCAGATGTTTCATGAACAATTGCAGCAGTGACTGAATTTTGCAATGAGGTCCTCATCGATGAGTCGAGTCTCGTTTGCAATGAGTCGAGTCTCGTAGACAGGTGCCTAGAGGTGTCCCCATAAGAAAAAAATAGATACTTGATAAATCTGGTAAATATACTGATCAAACTGGTCCACTTCATCCAGTCCATAGAGGACGAAGGTGACATTGAGGTTTTTATGCATATTATTGTGCAAATGGTCTGGAACTCCACTGTGCTGAAACCATATAGCATTTCAAACAGCCACTGGAGCACTATCAAGTAATTCCAGTAGTACCTCTTCCAGAAAGATTTTATATGTTGTGCCATTGAGTTGATGTGGTAGCAAGTCTAGGCTAATAAGGAAATCATTAGCAATAACTTACTCACACATTAACAGATTGGAGTGAATGTCCGCTGTTGCAAAAACCAATGATAGAAATCTATGTGCCGAGGATAATCAGTTGCACTTAGGGCTTGCATTCTCTATAAGTGGCACTGAAAATCTTTTCTTGTACAAAATTTTTCATACAGTGTTTTTACTTGTGCCTGTAATTCATGCAGTCAATCTAGTGCTAGTGCTTGGTTTATATTCAACTTCTATCCGAATGCGTTTTTTCATTTCTAGAACTATTACATTTCTCAAGCGACTGGCATCTAATTTCTTGACATGAAATTAACCTTTGTCACAAAGCTGGTGGTGTAAAGATGGAAAAATTTTGTGACCCAACTTTGTCCTATTGAGGCAGTGTTCATGCTACAACCTTAATGCCTCTCTCCAAGTCTTAAAATTTTCTTTCATTGATATGTCTACATGCATTTTTATAACATGCTTAAACAGTGTAGCTTATTGCTTTAACTTTTCGTACTCTTTTTTTAATCTTGATTTATGATGATAACTTTTTCGTGGTATTTTATGAAATTCTGATTAAAAAATTTAAAAAAAAAGAATACTTTTTTTAAAATAAAGGGGGAAATGTTTATGTTACTTGCATTGAAATAGAACAGAGAATGCACATTTATATTTTGCTGTTTGTCAGTTGTTACTACAGTACTTAACTGTAGCTGTTATACTGTTTGAAAACATCAAACAATGACTATTTATATGCACAGTATGTATATTGAGTTATCAAGCATGTACATTTTGTGTACACTAATGCACTGTATGCTTATGCAGTATGTGGCACGAATCTGATTTTATTACTTTATCTATTATTATGATGATATTTATTTATATTTAAACATTATGACATACATGTTCTATATTATTAAAGGTTTATGAAAAGTTTTTTTTTTTTTTTTTTTTTTTAATTTATTGAGGATTTTTTCCCCATACTGAAGCCATGCTTTTCTGAATTGCAGGCCCTTAGCATTTGTCTTATTTATGTATTGGTTAATCTGGTATTATTCCTGTTTACCCCTAACCATATGTATGTAATAGTGTAAGTGTAATTGAATATGTATTTAATTACCAAGTTGTTATAATTAAAAGTTTTATGATTTTAATAAAATGATTTCCTTCTGAATGTAAAGTGAATCTTTGTGCTAACATTTGTAGCATTAAGATCAGAAGTATTTTTAAATTATTCACATATCTTTTGAAAATTTAAAGATAGTTACCTGGTGTAAGTAGAATTAAAGTTTCAAAATGTGTTTTCTGCTATAAAAATCTGTCTAAAATATTTAATCGATCATTTGCTTTAAAATTACTGTTCTTTGGGGAGAGGAGAGATCCTCTGATTTTAATTTTAATTTCTATATACTAAATTTGAATCTATTCATACTTAAAGTTGTGGGTCATATTTCAGTTATTAAGTGAATATTAAATAATTGTTAACTGAATCTAATTTTGTAGTAGTTTCTTATATTAAGGTGCTATTGTCAGTCTTTTATTTTGCAAACCATGTTTTATTTATACTCACGTTTGTGAAAATTGCAACACCATGAAGGACTTACGCGAGTGAGCTGAAATTTTCAGGAAATGCAAAGTAGCACATGATATGCAAATGATTAGAATTGCAAATCCGTAGCGCATGCGTATGCTGAGCAGCGCCCTCTGAACGGCTGATGGATCCGAATAAATAGACGGCTGTAGCGAGGCGTGTATGGTTATCGGTGGTTATCTGCTAGTGGTAAACGTTAACTCAATCTGTACTTATGCCTCGTCGACGAAAGAGAGCGAGATTTGAACAACTTACAGAGTTTGAACGAGGGAGAATCATCGGCCTTCGTGAAGCTGGATTGTCGTATCGTGCAGTAGCCTCTCGTGTGCAGCGTAACAGCAGCACAGTGATGCGCGTTTGGAAGCAGTGGACGGACGAGTGTCGGACAACTCGGAAATCCGGGAGTGGACCCCGAAATGTGACGTCAGCTCGCGATGATAGACACCTGGTCCGCATGGCGCGGACGGACCGTACAGCTTCCTCTAGACAATTGGCAGCACTGTGGTCAATAGCTACAGGTGTTTCATTGTGTGCTTCATCAATTCGTAGACGTCTGCTGCAGTGTGGACTGTCTAATCTAATCGGTATCTTTTACAAATTGGCCTTGGCTACAAAGAGCCTTAATCCAATCGGTTTTGATCATGCCATACGGCCAGTTGGTTAGAGAGAATAGTGGTGCATACGCACCCGCACAGAGGCGAAAAATTTATAGGAGATAATCCTGCGATTATAGCTGTACATGTGATAAGCAATTTGGCATTAGCAATTATTACGGCAGTGGTCTCAGTTCTCATGCAGTCAGGCGGCATGGCGGTCAGATCGGAAAGCAACCCTTCAACCTCGGCATCCACTCCCTGAATGAGAGAGGAGCACTTAGAATTCTAAGCAACAAGTGAAACCCACGTGATGTGGGTCAGCCAATCAGAGAAGAACTTAGTTCGCAAAGTTCTATTTGACCAGAGTGGTCACATGAATGATTCAATTGAATGGAAATTAAAATAATAGAAATAAACTTGAATAAATGAGATCTTGGATAAATGGAAAAGATATTTACACTATTTACATATTTACAATCACCATCTAGGATTGTGATGTATTGTGCGCGGTCTTTTTACCGTATGTTCAATAGTTGGATCATAATCAATGATGTTTTTGATTGCTTGGTACTCGCTATTCCTAGCTTTCTCAAAGAAATTGTGAGATATGGTGAGGATGTGATCCATAAGATCAGGAATTTTGAGGTCTTTCTGGATATCTTTATTCCTGATAAACCAGGGAGCGTTTGTGATTGATCGTAATATTTTATTTTGTAAAATACCAATCTTTTTCCTTTCATTTTTATTATTATTATTTTCCTTTCATTTATTCCTTTCATATTTATTATTTTATTTCATTTTATTCATTATTTTATAGCCCAAGCAGGGGCGGCATATGTAAGGATCGGTCTTATGAGAGAAGTATAGAGAATCTTTTTTGTATGTAAGTTAAGTTTGGAGTTACGTCCAATAAGTGGATAAATAGCCATATAAGCAGAATTCCCTTTATTGGCAATGTATTGAAGGTGGGTTTTGAAGTTCAGCTGTTTATCGATATAGACACCCAGATATTTGTAAGCATCATTATGTGGGATAAGAGTGCTATTGATTTTAATTTCAGTGTTGACATTCTGAAGTTTTTTATAACGTCTATAGAGAACAGTATTGCATTTGTGAGCGTTGAGATTTATTTTCCAAATTGTGCACCAGTGTGCGATATTGTTAACATACATTTGGAGGTTGTTAATGGCCAGTTGAGGTTGAATAGATTCAGAGAGAACAACAGCATCATCTGCATATTTGAGTACTTTGGAGTTAAGTGGTTGAGGAAGATCGTTAATATAAATATTAAAAAGTTTTGGGCTCAAAACACTACCTTGAGCGACGCCACAAAACATCCTTTTCTTTTTGGAGAAGGTATTACCTATTCTGACTTGGAAAGTTCTGTTACGTAGAAAAGAGAAGATAATTTTAATTAAATTTTTAGGAATTTCGAGATCTATGAGTTTTAGAATTAGCCCAGCATGCCACACTCGATCAAAAGCTTTCTCAAAATCGAGGTAGCATGCGGCAACTGCACTTTTTTTCTGAAACGCAAGAGCTATTGTTTCCACAAGATTTAAGACTTGATGTGTGGTCGAATGACCTTTTCTAAATCCAAATTGTAAGTTATCAATAATGTCATTATTTTCTAGGAAGTTTGTGAGTCTATTGTTAAGGATTTTCTCATAAATTTTGCCCATAGCAGGCAAAAGACTGATGGGTCGATAGCTATTGACATCTTTTGGGTTTTTTCCCGGTTTGGGAATAAAAATTACGATAGAGTGCTTCCATTGTTGGGGGAAGTATGACTGTCTAATACAACCATTGATAATATTGCAGAGATTGATAATGCATCTATTTGGCAGGGCTTTAAGTGCTTTATTGTTAAGTTGGTCGTAACCTTTCGCTTTTCTTGGCTTAAGGTTTTTAATAATGTTTTTCACCTCTTTAGGAGAAGTAAACTGTATGTGCCTTTGAGGCGTATGTGCCTTTGAGGCTTCTTGAGCTTCGTTTTCAGTTTCCGAGTTATTAGACGGGAGGGGTTTATAGATATTTTCTTGTACTTCTGCCATGAGGTCAGCAATGTCTTGGTCCGAATAATATTTAGTTCCAGAGTGTTCAATTGCGTGCTGGGTATAACTGTTATTATTTTTGAGGGAGCGCGCGATTCTCCAAACATTTTCATGGTTCGGCTCCAAATTTTCAAGTAGGTGGTCCCATTGTTGATTCCTGTGTTCTTGAATTTCAGTCTTGATTTTTCGGTTTAGGTAATTGAGGTGCCGTTTATCATTTGGGTTTCTAGACTGATGCCAGGTCTTAATGGCTGCGTTTCTGAGCTTGATAGTATTTTTAATCTGGGTGGGAAGGGTTTGAGATTTATTTTCTTTTATGGAGTAAGTAGCAGTGGAAATAGCGTTTTGAATGGTAGTAGTAAATTTATGGATTTCGTTCTCTATTGCAAAGCTATGGGGGTAACTATTATTGCAGGTATAATTTTGCAGAAGATTATTGACTAGATTCCAGTTGGTCTTGGTAAGATGTTTTTTCAAAGGGTGATAGAATCCATAGAAGTCAAAGGTGACTGGCAGGTGGTCAGAATTAAGGTCATAAGTGACTTCCAGAGAAGGAGTTTGATTGATATTTTTGAGTAATAGAACATCAAGGATGTCTCCGGCGCCATCATGATGAATTCTAGTGGGGGTGAAAGGTGCGACAATTTTTAGATCTTGATTTAGTAGGTAGTTGTTCAAGAAATTTCCATTTGTATTGTTGAATCTTGAATTCCAAGCTTGATTTTTAGCGTTAAGATCACCCGCAATTAAAGTAGGAAAATTAGCAGCTGTGAGATTATTTAGAACAATAATGATCTAAATAATCTCACAGCTGCTAATTTTCCTACTTTAATTGCGGGTGATCTTAACGCTAAAAATCAAGCTTGGAATTCAAGATTCAACAATCCCGCTTTAATTTGTGGTACCATGATGGCCGCATTCGGGTCAGACGCTATGCCGGTGAACGCCACCTTCCGGAGTGCATTATCGAACGCCACAGTGGACGAACACCCGGAGTTATGGTCTGGGGCGCCATAGCATATCATAGACGATCTCAATTGCTACGAATTGTGGGCAATCTGAACAGCAACCGGTATATCCGTGAAGTTCTACAGCCCGAAGCTGTTCCCTTTCTTCAAAGCTTGCCAGGCGCTGTATTTCAACAGGACAATGCCCGCCCTCATACTGCTCGGATTGTTAAATCCTTCTTTGCAGCGCAGCAGGTACAGCTTCTTCCTTGGCCTGCGTGTTCCCCGGATATGTCGCCAATTGAACATGTGTGGGATGTCATTGGTCGGCGTCTTGCTCGTGATCCTCGTCCTGTTGCGTCTGCAGACGAACTTTGGGTACTCGTACAAACGATATGGAATGCTCTTCCTCAGTCAGACATTCAAACTTTGTTTGACTCCATGCCACGTCGTGTAGCAGCACTTATTGCGGCGCGTGGTGGCCACACAAAATACTGATTCTGATCTCTTGTTCTTGTTTGTTTGCTTTGAACATTTAATCATTTATTTGTACCACTACCACTCAACTGTGTATTAAATTGCATTCAATTATGACGATTCCTTCTTGGTGTTGCAATTTTCACAAACGTGAGTATATGATAGGTAATCTTTGCATTCTTTTAAACGTAAATATAAGGCCTACAAGAAGAAGGTTATTAATGGCGGATTTTACGAGTTCTTTATTAAAATGAACTAAATGAATGCATCTTAAAATGAATGCATAATTATACATAAAAGTAGAACATAGAAGAAAAAATTACATATTAGACAAAAAATTTAAAAAATGTATTAGAAGAGCATATTTCTGTAAATCTATAACATCTCTTTTAATATTTTAATATTAGTATGCTATCATTGTTGCTTTTATTTTGATATCTATCTTTCGAAATATTTCTTCTCTGCATTTGCTTCCAATTATATAGTATTACTAATTACATGTTATATATTTCCATGTATTTGCTTCCAGTTTTATATGTATGCATATACATCATGTGGAAAAGCTGTGCCTTTTTTTAATAGTGAATTTTATGAACAGCATGCAAGTTTGAATAATATAATAAACATAATTTTTTCATGATTTTTTTTGGCATCTTTCCAGCAGCTGGAAAATTCCCTCTCAAAGATGGCTTTAACTTATTTGGAAAGAAATTATCAAGCTGTCGTTTGATAGGCTCCAAATAAATGAACTTCATTCGAGGATTTTGAAGTGTCCTAAGCTGAAAATCTGATGAGACAGGGTTAGTTGTGTGTAAAGGAGTGAAAAAAGTATGCCTATCCTACTCAGGGAGTATGTGTTGAACATTTATTGAAATGTTGGTCCAACATTGCGATGGAGAAACAAAACACCTTCAGTTCTGATAGCTTAGCACTGATTTCTTCTTTTGAAAATGCCATCTGTAAATAAGTATTTTTCTGAATAGATGGTCTTGCTATGTGGTAAAAATTTTTAATAAATTACTACAAATATATTACAAGTCTAGTTCTTCTAAGGCCAGCACTAGACACTTGATGCAATCTCTATGAATCATACATTCTAAAAATTTTGCTGTACATAAATCTAGCTGTCCAGTACCTGTCCTAAATTTAAAAAAGCTTATTGTTCCAAAATTTTGCTGTTTGGTGTTTCTGTAAATTCTAAAAATTCTTCCACCTGCTGTGGCCACACCAGTTGCACCAGCTCTGGCACTGGCTATGAGTCCTACCATGCACAAAGCATCACTTTCTTAGGATGATATCCATTTTTGGATGTAACTGAAGTTTGTTTGATATACTGTGATCTTCCTTTCATGACATTACTCCATAGTATGTCATGAGACTGTACTTGTATGTGTATCCAATATTTTTGTGCTAAAGCCTTTCAAACCACCTTTGAAATGTGCCATCAAAAATAGCACATTATACAGTCAAAAGTCGTTAATCCGGACTCGTCGGGACTTTGGCGATTCCGGATTATAGATCATCAGTTTAAATCTGGTAAGATGGCATGCAGAAATTACAAAATTAAAAATATGAAACCGTAATTTATGAAACAAAAAACAATTATGATCTAAAGGGTATGAAAATTTACAAAAAAAAAAAAAAGCTTATATTTACTTGTTTACTTTATCAAACATTCCTTTCAATGTAAGTTGCTTCGTTTCATGTGATAATACTTTCTCTTTAATTCTATTAAACAGACATAATTTCTTGTTTAGTTACAAAGTTCCGCTGTTCAAGTCCTATACTTGCTGTGTTGAGAATACCGACTAAAATGTTTTCGTTTTCAATAACCTGTGGGTCACTTTCTTCACTATCAGAAGCGAATTATAATGATGAGGAACTTGATTTAAATCATATCAAAGACAGAGTACATCGAGATGAAATATACTTAGTAAGGAATTATAAGCCAAATAAAATATAAACATCTGCCCTGAAGATAAGGATAGTGCTGACAGATCAACTTCCAATCCGCTGCGTGAAATTGATAAACAGATTTCGGATTTCAAAACATACTTTCGCTTTGTAGATACAAATTACATATTAGTAAATGTATATCGGAAATTCTATTTGACATAATTGAAAGTTCAAGCTTACTTTTATGAAATTGCTCTAACAGTCTGCAAAAAATAATAAGCCGGATCCAATTCGAAGATTAAGGAACAATGCAATCTGCAACATTAACTGAATTAAATAATTTTTGCTTAGATTATACCGTCCGTTACACGCATGCGCAAAAACATATTCGCAGCCGTAAAGGTCTTACGCGCACTCGTAAACGCCTGTGCGCATGCGTGAACGCGACGCATGCACAGAAAGTTTGTAGCTTTGAGGTCCGAATTAACGACTTTTGACTGTATATATATTGTACAAATTTTACATATTATTTGACTATAATTTTTTCCTTTTTTGAAATAAAAGAACATGATGTGATGAAAGTAAACTTTTTTATTATCCATTTTTAGTACTGCATTGGAACCAAAATAATATTTCAGAGCATACAAGAATAACACAATATGAGCAGAAATATTCTGCTTTACTCTTAAGATTGAAACAAACTTTTAAGATTAAAACTTAAGCTTTCTCTTTTTAATTATCAAGTTGTTGTATGATATGGTACAAAAACATTAGAGTGGAATGCACTTTGGTTTTTTTTAATTTGTATAATTTTTGGATGACCTAATAGTTTTGTTTAAAAGTTTAGATTAATTGTGTAGTATTGTGCACAAAATGCTATTTTTTATGATTGAAATGTACCCAGATATTTAAGGCCTACTTCCAGTTTTCAGTTTCTTTTTTTTTTTTTTTTTTTCTGTGTGTGTGTGTGTGTGTTTGTATTTACATTTGCATATTTTTCTTTACTTCAAAAATATAACAACTTTGTGCTGAATCTGTATTTCTATACTGCCTGTTACTGAAAATTTAATTTAGGAAGAAAGTATTAAAAGTCACAGAAACTTTAGAATAATCCTTTGTGTGTTAATCTTTTGATAAATTTCTGTTTTTATGTATTAAAATGTATTATAAATAATAAATACATTCTTGTAAGTAATGAAAATTGAAAAAGAAGTTTCATTTTAGGATGCTTATGATCTGTTGTTTAAATTTAATTTTCCTGTTGATCAGTATGAAGTAGAAAAAGTGAAGACTTTGCAAAAATCTTTCATGGATTTACAGCGCAAAGCTGTATGTATATATATTTATTGTTTCTTCAAATTCTAAGAGTTTGATAATTAAAAGATGAATTTTAAATGTTTTATACTGATATTTATATTATAAAATGAGTCTGTTAATGTCAAATAAATTAATTGTTTTAAAGGGGAAAGTTGTTGATAAACTTGCTGAAAATCAGTATGAATACCTAACTGAACTCAAAGAATTTATCAGAGTCTTTAAAACTGATGTGGAGGAATTTGATAACGATTACCAAAAAGTAATTATTTTTGTGTTCTACACTTAGTCTCATAGTTATGGATTATATTATATAAATATATTACTCTAGCTTTTCTCTTAAAAGAACTTTTCTTTTATTCATTTTTGTATAAAGTTAATGTTGTGGGTATTGCGTCTGAGTTTATATAGCACATTTTTACAAATTTTTTATGTGAGACTTTTTAGAATGAATACAAATATTTAATTAACATTATATTGATATAAAATCTATTTTTCCCCTTATTTAATAGTGGGAAATATTTAGGATTAAAATAAGATCGTTTACTTTAGAAGGGTTTGCTTAAAATTTAGCATTTTTGGTTCATGATTTTCAAAACGAATGACATTACCAGCAAAGATCTTCTGGTTGCAGCTTCGAAGGTCACTTCGGTTAAAGAGATAAAAGAAATCTTTTCGTCGGGGTTAGAATATGGACACGGATCAGGATCAGGATCAGGAATCCCCCCTTCTGAGTTCAGCAGAGGTAACAACACCATGAGCTAGTAGGGTTTTTTGAGCAGTGAGAAAAGAAGGTTTTTTTTTTTTTTTTTTTTTTTTTTTTTCCCCTGAGAAGAGCCAGGACTTTCCTGCTGGAGCTATGGGCATTTTGGCCCAGTATCCAACTCCCACATCATCAATGAGCCACAACTGTTAATGTTTTTATTTTATTAAAATTCATGTTATTGTTAGAACTTGAGTTAAAAATTCATTTCAACCCCCTATTTATGACAGGGGTTTGTGTAGCGGTTTTGGCCTCTACATTACACTAGTTATAAATCTTGATGCTCCACAAAACATTTAATATGTCTTTTGAGTTGTAACTATAGTTTCTTAAGCAGCTGTTCAAAACTAATAAATATATTCCATAATTTTACATTTATTTATTAAGTGTTATATCCAATTTGTATAGTTTATAGTACAATTATTTGCTGTAATTTATGAAATATCTAATAGATAATTTTTATGAACATTTGTATCATAAATGTAATTGCAAAGGATGTGTTTAACAGCATATATTCCCTAGCTTGTTAAAGAATAATTGTTTCCACACCATTTTCTTATTTCATATTGTGTCTCTGTGTATACAGCTGTATAAGTCTATAAAGTCGTATAAGTGTATATATGTTAAATGTCACTATATTTAGGAAGGACCAATAATAGCAGGAATAACACCTGAAGAAGCTAGTAAAAGAGTTGATGCCTTTTCTGTAAGTTGATTTATATATTACAAAGTTTTTTTTTTTTTATAAAAAAGGCTTAATTTGGTTATAAAGTGTAAAATTTAATGCTTGAACTTTTAAAGAATTTATTTTATATATTAACTTTATTTTTCTGATGTTAATCTGTATATCATTCAAACGTCATGCAATATCAAAAGTGGTTGGTTAGTAACTCAGTGTTATTACATAGTTTAATGAAATTCATTTTCACTACATAGAAATATGAACATTTTTTGCCCCTATTCTCTCGGCACATGTGGAAAAAGGGCCATGCTTCAAGTTCTGATTTCAGAGAGGGAGAACACTATAGGAGACAATTATGACATTCTTTCATCCTACTTCCCTTCACCAAACCACTCGAGAAGATTATTGGCTTGCCAATATTTTAAGTGCCTTCATGCTGCACAGACACTAGTAGACATCCATGCCTTCTCCAGGATTTGAACCTCTGACCAATGATATGATAGCCAGTGTTGCTAACCACTATCCCAACCAGGGCAGCAGCAGGACAGACATGGACACAAGTCTATGAAAACTTAAAAGTAGCCAAATACATCATTTCAATCTAGAAGCAGTTTAGAGGTAAGGTACTTGTAATGTATGTATACAACTAGTTTAAAGTTGAAATTGTGCTACAACAGATTCTCACGACTGTTATTTGGCAATAATTGCTAAAAGAAATGGTCAAAGCAATGTCGTCCCAAATTGCAAAGGAGTTAAGTGCAATTTCAGGAATTCAACTACTCAGATATATACTTAAGTATGGCTGCATGAACTGTGTGCAAGGAAATCTAGGATTTTTGTCCTACTAATATAGGTTATGAAATGCATCCAGTTGCAGTGGTACAGTGATCATTGTGATTGGAGAATGATAGACTGGAGCCCAGTTGTCTTTACTGACGAGTTTCTTCATTGTTTGAGTTATTCCAAGTATGTTACAATTTGGATGGAGCAAAATCAATGTGACATCATGTAATAAGGCTGAAAACATGCATGAAAGGCATTGGTACAATGGTGGTTTAATCATGTTGTGAGCTTATATTCTCTTGAATGACTGCATTGACCTTCACATTTTTACCAGTTCAATTATAGATGCTGAAATATGCAGAGATAAGGTTCTAGATCCTTCTATAAGGTATCAATGAGAGAATGTAAACAGTCAATGAAAGTGCAAGGTTGAATGCATTTATTTTTCCAAATTTTCATTTCATAATTTAAGTTTTTCGATAAACCCATTTTGGAACTTTTTCTTTCAGTTAAAAATAACTTTTTTTTCTGTATTCTGTAAGAATGTTTATAATATGTCTTTGCATTTATTTATTTATTTTTATATTTCCCAAAGGATCGATTTGATAAATTATACAACAGATATGAAAGCTACAAAGATGGTGAAGAACTGTTTGCTCTTCCAGTGTCTGAGTACCCAACTCTTGCACAAACAAAGAGAGATATGGTTCTATTGCAAAAGTTATTTGCATTATTTAACATAGTTATGAGAAAAATAAAAGGTTACTTTGTTTATAAATGGGAAGATGTTGATGTGCAAGTAATGACAGATGAACTAACAGATTATCAAACCAAGTTAGTAATGATATCTTTGTAAAGTTATATTGGTAATATTTCTTTAGAAATTTCTGAATTTAATTTAGATGAAAGCAAAGTATGAATTCAGAGAAAATAATTTAAAATGTTTTGAGTTATTAAAAGGCAAACCAATGGACATAAACCATTGGGGGGGAACATGAAAATAAGACATTATATTGTGTTCTATAATAACATCTCAAAGTACATTTGAATTTTTATTTCCTTACTTATTTTTAAATTCATAATATGCATTTTAGTTTTTCTTCACTTTCTCAAAAGAGTTTTTAGCTTATTCAAGCCTTTTTTATACTTATAAATAATGGGTACTTTTAATGTATTACTTATTTTTCCTTTTCAATGTTATCAGATGCATGAGACTCCCTAAAGGATGTAAAGAGTGGAGTTATTTTAATGATTTAAAGCAAAGAATTGAAGACTTCAAGGAAACATGTCCACTTTTAACAAGATTGAGAAATGATGCTATGACAATGAACCATTGGCATAGAATTGAAAAAATCTGCAGTCACAAATTTGATGAAGATCAGTCAAAATGGACTCTTGGTACTGTAATGGAGGCTCCATTACTAGAATTCAAAGATGATGTAGAGGTAAATAGTAAATTAAGCAGTTATGTATTTAAATATATGGAATCAATGTAAAAATATGTGAGAATTTAAATTTATGATTCATAATATTTAGGTTCTGCATTCAAAGTGCATCATTATTTGCTTCAAAATAATACTTTTTAAGTTTTTTTTTTTTTATAATCAAACTCTTGAATGCATTGAAACATTTAGAATTTTACATAAATGAGAATAGGCTATGTGTGTGCTAAGAATAAACTTATATAATATTAGCCAAGTTATGTGTATTTGAAATCTAAATGGAGCAAGCAGTTCTAATGTTTTATTTGTCCCTCTTAAATAAAAATTTCAGTAATGGTATGGTATGCTAAAGGTATGCACGTCTAAAGTTAATAGTTAATAGTAGTCTAAAGTTAATAATGCACATATATGCATAAAATACTATTAACTTTAGATGTGCATAAACATATATGCATAAAACACTGTTAACTTTAGATGTGTATAAACATATATGCATAAAATACTATTAACTTTAGACGTGCATACCTTTTCTTGAAATCAGTCTATTCTATGTTGAAATCATTCATGTTTGCTATTTGACACAATATATTATAATCTATGTAAATGATGTTAATTCATTTGTAAATTAATGTATTCATCAAATACAATTTGATGTATAAACATAAAAATGGGAATCTGCAATAAAATCTATCAACTAAGCTTCCAAAGCAATGCTTATGTTGTACTTTGATACTGCATATTGAGCATTTCCTTCAAACAATTCTTATTTGTCAGGGGCTGAGCTTTTTCCCATATGCAAGGTGTCCCATAAATGTTGTGACAAACATCTGGGGGAGGTAGGCCACATCATAGGAACCCATGCCCAGAAATGTCACTGTATGCCGCCAGGGGTTGTTGTACAAAAGAGTGCTAGTAGAAAGTGAGGATTGCTTCATTCGTGCGGTATGCACCATACGAAGAGCATGGAATGCTATACGAAACGAGAGCTGGGGAACATGTGGTTCCAATTTTATGGGGCGCCTGGCTCATTTTGGACTGGATGTTCATAGCCATTTGAACAGATCATTCTCGCATCAATGGATTGAGCGTGGTGGACCGGTTCCCTGGCCCCCATGCTCACCGGATTTGTTGAACCTTGATTTCTTTTTCTAGAGAGCCATTAAAAGTGTCTTGTATCATGATCCTGTTGTGCCTGAAATGGATCTCGTAGCAAGACTCACCTGCACAGCTGCGACAGTCAAAAAAACTGCTGGTGTGTTTGAACATGTCCAGCAATCAATGGTCTGCCGGTGTTAGGCATGTTTAGCGTCTGATGGTGCAAACTTCGAACATCTGCTGCAACATTCAAGCTGTTGTACATCATCTGTATCCATATCCAATAAATGTTTCAAATTAATCACTCTCTTTCTTCCTTTCCCATCTTCTACCTCTGCTACCACTTACCCCTGACACTTCTGAGCATGGGTTCCTATACAATTCTTTATTCTTATGTGATGTGCTCTCTCTTATGTGTGCTAAGTTTTTACAGGACACCCTGTATATGTGCGTTATGAGTTCTTCAGTTTTTCAATACATGCATTAATTCATAATTACACATATATATTATAATTCATAATTACACACACTCACACACACCCATATATATATATATATATATATATATATATATATATATATATACATGTTCTATAAAAGGGATCTCATTTTTATGTGTTACATAAATGAGAGAATTTAAAGATTATTACATAAAAATTGTTAGAAAAGATAAATAGCCTTTTCCGCCATTATTATTATATATCTCGTTTTATTTTTTAGCTGTATTTGTTTTATCCCACCCTTGCTTTATTTAAAATTTCTGAATATTGTAAGAGGTTTTGTTTGTAGGATGTATGTATTGCTGCAGAAAAAGAAAGAGAGATTGAAGCTAAACTTAATCAAATTATTGATGAATGGGCACTGGAGAATTTGTATTTTACCAGTTTCAAAAACCGTGGAGAACTGCTACTTAAAGGTGCTGAAGCTTCTGAAACTATTGTAAAACTTGAAGATGGTTTAATGACTCTTGGTTCATTGCTTAGCAACAGGTATTGTAAATTCACTTTAGAAGTGAATCTTTTTATTGTGTTACATTATAACATAAAAATCAGTTTAATCATTCTTATCTATTCTTAGTTATGGTACTTAAATTATGCATTATGCTTTATAAATTGCATAAAAAGGGACCAAGAGGGCATGGAAGCTTAAGATTCTTAACATTTGAGAGTACTCTTGATATTGAAAAACTTGATTTAAAAAACTATATAAATGTTGAATTAGAATTCTGAAAATGTTAAAAGACCTGTTAAATGCCAGTGAATAATATTGTTTTATGTTTCACTATTATCTTTAAATTATAATTTTCCTGTATTTGGTATGCCGAAAAAAATTTTGCAAAATGCAAATAATATTACATTTTGGCTACGTACCAATACGGAAACGTGCTAGTGTTTCCTTGAACACAAATTCTATACAATTCTGTGAATATCTCCATTTTGAAAATTTTTTGTGTTCAATATATTTTTCAATAATCTGAATAGAAATGATTATCCTTTAATCTCTTAACATCGGAAACCTTTTTCTAAACTGATATTAATTTAACATCTGTGAACAACTTGTAAGGCTTTTGTGATAGAGTTGATTATGCTAGAATTATACAATTTACTGTGATAATAATTATAACTTTCGTGTGTTTAAAATGATGTAAAGAAAGTAAGAAATTAAGTTTCGATTAATCTAGAGCAATTTTATAAAACTGGGTTTAACCATGATAAATGCTAAAGAATGTTAAACTAATTTTAATTGATCATAGAAATCTTGAATTTTGTTAAGTTATGCTTTTATCCTGACTTTTATATTTTAAACTGTAATTATTTAGGTATTCAGCTGCTATGAAAGATATTATTTTGAAGTGGCTACAATATTTGACTACTGCAACAGAAGTCATTGAAAGCTGGATTTTAGTTCAGAACCTTTGGGTATATTTAGAAGCTGTATTTGTTGGTGGTGATATATCAAAGCAATTGCCTAAGGTAAATTATATAATATTTGCTACATTTTAATAAAAATACAAAAGAATCTAAATTATGACCATATAAGATCTGTCTTCAAATACTTTTAATATATGTTTACCTTACCAGATGAAAAGTAAAGGCTGCTGAACACTGGATAGTATGATCTAAGTTCTAACATAAGCAATTGGGCAGGCTGCATAATCGGTTTTCATAATTTTTATGGTTTTTTCCAGGTGTAACATAAATGAAAGCGAGTTCCCTTTTGAAATTCCTCTATGATGGTATCGCTTTTCTTAGATAGCCTTTGTGTGCTTCTATATGATCAAATAATCTAACCTCACCTAATGATACCTATATTTATCATTTACACCTATATTTATGTTTCATAGCATTTATTTATAGTTATTATAAGCTATGAAATTATGTTATTAGCTATTTATAATTATTAGTTATTAATAGCTATGAGCTATGAAAAATTTAATAAAGTGCTCACACTTTATCTTATTGAAACAAAAATTCAAAGTTTAATGAAATGTTTTACTTTTTACAAAAACATGAAATACAGATAATTGTGCATAAGAAAAAAGAATTTTTTAATTAAAAAAATCACAAAGTAACAAAGAAATTCCATAAAGTTTAACTGTGCTACACAGTTTATGTTAAAAGCTGCTTAATATTATTTTCTTCTTTCACATCAATTGATATTCTAGGAGGTTCCAAGGCTGGGTGATTTTTCAAAAATATTTTTACATAAGGTTTGAGGTTAAAGTCTCTGTTAAAGGACTTCTATTTAAAGAGAACTGCCAGTAAATTTGCAATATGTTTTTTAACTGAAAAAGTTCTTGTTATGGAAATAAATTTTACTGAGTTGAAAGTTTCCTCAGCTTCAGTGTTAGCGGTAGAAATTGCCTCCAAAATGATTTCAGCTATTTTTACACTATTATGAATTTCATTGCATAGTTTTTCAGTTAAAGCCTTCTCAAAGAAAGCATAAAAATGATTTATTAGAGCTTTCTGCATAATTAAACTTCATATTATGCATAGAGTTTAAACAGGGTATATAAATTATGGAACAGATGCAATACTTTTCTGTTGAAAATTTCTTGTATATGGCATCATATTTTCTGGAAAGCTAAGACTGTCATCATCTGGATTGATAGCTCTTTTTAATATGTATGAGGGTATTGTTTACTTTTTCTGCATTAGTAAGGAAAATGTAAGTGCTGTTTTTAACTTAAGTCTAATAATAATTTTGAAATAAGCATTGATATGTACGAATTTCAAAATGAATTAATCTACATCGAAGCATTGTTAATAACTGAAGAGGCTTTACGCTACTACCAGGGCCGTTTCTAGCAGGGGTGCAACACGTAAAAGCACGTAGGTGGCAAAAATCAGGGGCGGCCGGGCTCTCATGGTACCATGGCTAAATATTTTTAATTTAGTGTAAGTACTTGTCATATGTAAGTACTTAGTGAATATGAAAAAATATATAATTGAGCATTTTTTTTAAATTTGGGGGCGGCAATCTTATTAAAGTATGCGAGCAGCCAATGGCCTAGGAATGGCCCTAATTACTACTTGGATAAGGATTTTCAGGCTTCTTCATGTGTTTTTTAAAAATAAGTTGACAAAACATATGTCGTTTATATTATTTATGAATATTCATCTGATTCATTTCTCCTAACACTCAATATATTTCCTTAAATACTTAGGTAAGTTGAATTTTTGAGAAATGAGCTCTAACATTGAGAAGTTGTTGGTCAAAAATGTTCTAAAAACTGAAAGTCTTTAAAATTCCTTTGTTCAAACTCCTTTTTTAAGAGCTTGTGTAAAATTGTGGGCACTAACATATATGATAAAAAAATTAAGATCTCTGCATATGAATACAATCTTGCATGTAATACTAGCAGTATTTGCTTATTCTTTCCCCTTTTTTTAATATATTTTTCTCTTAGAAACATAACTGAATTTATTACTTTTAAAATTAAGATTTGCATTTTATTGACATGCTTCTTCTTAACTCATTTATATGTTTTTAATATAAAACTATGTTATTATAGTTTTTAAATTATATATTATTATCAATTATTATAGTTATTAAATATTAAAAAATTCAGTTTTTGATATTTAATAGTAGTTTTTAAAATTTGAAATCCTTCTTCTCAAAAATTATGATAAAACATGTCATATTATTGGCTGGTCATTCACAGCTTTTTTCCATTTATCATCTTTTTATTCAGATAATATTATTAGGTATTTTTAGATTTCACATATTCTTTCACTACTAATTAATATTATTAAAATATTGTTAATAATTTGTCTTTGATAATTGTGTATGATGGTATGAAATTATGGGGTAAGCTTGAATTAAATTTCTTGCTTATAGTTGAAATTTCTTGCTATTATAAACATTTTTTCTTTATGACAAATTTGGTTATACTAAGCTTTTCTTTCTACCTGTGTCCTATCAAAAGCCAAGTATTAAAGGTCATCGAACACTAGTAGTTTGATCCGGAATCAAATCTTGGCAAATGGGCTGGCTGCATGGAACTTTTCATTGTTTTCCCCATGTATAACGTAGATATGAGCCAGTTTCCTTTAAAATGCCTTAATGAAAACATCTATAGGCCTGAAATAAGCCTATAGCCTAAAAGTTGCTTTTCTGTAATCAATTAACCTAACCTTATTTTCTAGCTATTGAGATTCCTTTTCAACTGAAAAAATTTTTGAATATCATTTAAAATAACACTTTGACAAAAAATTTTAATTTTTACCCTTGATAAAATGAACTAATATACATTCCACCAAAAATTGTATTATTCATTTTATTTAACATATAAAGTTAGAAGAAGATTTTTCACAAAGTTAACATGCAAGTCTTGCATCTGTTAACTCTACTAAATTATGATTTTCTTAGGAAGCTGAGCGTTTTGCTGTTATAGATTTAACTTGGGTAAATTTAATGAAAAGAGCTCATGAAAAAGTCAATGTAATAAAATGTTGTTCCGAAGATGATACAATGAGCAAAGAGCTACCTCATTTACTGGAAGAACTGGAAGCTTGTCAGAAATCTTTAGTGGGGTGAATATTACATTTTTTAGTTTTTAGAAAATTTCATATATTTTTTTACTGCTTATCAAAATATTGAATTCATTCAAATTCTGTTTTAAAACATTTTGTTATTTTATCTTTATTTTAATATTAATTATATAAAACTAATTAATTACTCTTACCCTTATAGTTATCTGGAAAGCAAAAGAAGAATTTTCCCTCGATTTTTCTTCATTTCTGATCCAGCTCTACTGGAAATCCTGGGACAAGCTAGTGACTCTCACACAATTCAAGCTCACTTACTTGGAGTTTTTGAAAATGTTAATGAAGTAAGATTTGACCCAGATGAATACAACAAGATTACTGCAGTGATTTCCAAAGAAGGAGATGAAATTCCTGTAAGCAATTTCATTAACAATTTTTTTATTGTGAAAGCTTTAAAAAAGTAGTGTCTGTATATTTTAAAATTCATATCTTACATATAACTTAGGTTGTTGTTTTGCCAATTAGTTTAAACTTTAGATAAGATATGTAGTATAAAATCTGAGATTCAGAATCATTGGGATTTCAGTGTATCCATATTTGAGAACTTTACTGCTTTTAGGTCATCATTTCAAATCTAGTAAGATGACATATAAGTCTGGCAACATCAGGGCTTCACTGTGATTAAGGTCAGACAGAAAAATGCTAACCAAGTAGAAAGAAGGTTGAACAGGCCATCAAAATGTATGATATTATCATTCTGTCGGCCAAGCACATCTAATACTTTGGTGTTATTCTTGACCAAAAATTGACATGGAAGCCTTATACTGCACACATAACTTGTAATTTCCATTTTTCTAAACATACACTAACCTACTTAATTTTCTGGTACTTCGTTTTATCTATAGGCAATAAGTTACTTATTTATAAGACCATGTTAAGACCTATAATTACCTATGCCTAAGGATTTGAAAGTCAGATGCATATGAATAAATTTCAAATTTTTCAAAATGCTAGGCAGGTGCGAATAACCAGTAGTTTATTCATTATAATGAAATACATGTGAAACTTAAAACTACTCTGCCTCAATAGCATTTGTTTCTCTTCTTCTAACTTTATATGTCATGACGACTTTGCTTCAGAAATGATTAGGGCATAGACAAGAGCCTGAATAAGTGACTTTGTCTAATGCTAACACCTACAGCCATTCAACGGTCATAAAAGTGATCCTTCCCAATATTGATATAACATCAATCAATGTATTGTCATTGACCACGGTGCCACTTCCTTTGCTAGCAGGTGTTTGATGCAGGAATCTCAGTTAGTGGAGAGAAAAATCACATTTACAGCATTTTTGTAGCATTATGTTATCTGTTCTTAGACTTTGTAAGGAAAGGCAGGAATTATTTTATTTTATTTCTTTATTTATTTGGGGCAGGGAACTGTTGGTATGAATATTGGGTTTCTGGCTTTTGGATTTAATACTGCACTAGTTATAGTGTCTTGGATCCTCTTTAAGTTGTAGATTTATAATCTAGTAAATTTACATATGAAAAAATGAGTAGCAAACTAAACCAAAAATTTTATCTTGCAATTTTATCTGTTTTTTACCTAATGAGAACACCACTATTCCTTTTTCCTTGTTCAAAAAAATTTGTTTCCTCCTTATGCGCTCTGCTATTTATTGGATGGATGGTCTAACTTCTGATTAGTATGTTACATATATTTGTAATATGTCAAAATTCATATTAGTAATAAACTTTCATTCATTAGTTAATTGTACTTAAATGTTCATAGGTTGCACATCTAATTAAAGATGCATATTTAATAAAAAAAATAACTTTGTTTGGCAAAATGGTATAATATTTTTTGTCATTTTTTATTTGAAAGGCCATAACATTGGAAGTACAGAAATATTATTGATTATGACCTAATATTTTTTTTTTTTTGTAGTTTATCTGTATATACTTTGAGATTTTGCTAGTTTTTTAGAATTTTTCAACTGATAATATTAATTATGATTATTGGAAATGGTAGCCAATGTATATATATATTTAAATTTCCTTAAAATTTGTTTAGCTTATTTGATTATGGCAAAATACTTGAGGGCTCTCCGCCTAAGGGGAGGACTTTGTTAGGGAAACTGGTTCATATACACATAACACATGGCGTAAACCATGAAAACACCATTGTAGCCAGCCCGTTTGTTGGTATTAGAACCCTGGACCCAAACTAGCAGTATTTAGCATCTTTATTGTTCAGCCACTGATGGGTTCCCTTAAATTCGATAATAACCATTTTTCTCGTCAAGTTTATGGGCATTACCTTACCTATTATTATCATTTGCTTAAACATATTGCATTAAAATGAATAAAAACAGCATGAGATTCTTGTTTTTTTAACAGTATTTTAAAATGCTTTATTTAAAATTTTCATCTTCAGCTTGAGAGACCAGTAATGGCTGAAGGTAATGTGGAATTGTGGCTTGGAGATCTTCTAGTTGTGCAGCAAATTTCATTGAATGCTGTTATAAAGCAAGGTTATGTTAGCTTAAATTCTGAAGGCTTTGAACTCATATCATTTGTTGATCAGTACATTGCTCAGGTAATTTAATATACATACTTATATGCAATATTTGTCTATTTACTGGCTCTTTCTTTATATGTGCGGTTTGTGTGCATGTGAGTATATGCAAACCCATGCATATGTCTATCTCTCTTTATATATATATATAAACATGCACATATGTTTAGTGAATGTCCTTGAGCTATATATTTTGCTCAGTGCTATATTGCTCAGTGCTATATATTTTGAATAAAGGACTTATGACTATAAATTAGTAGTGATAATGATATAATAAGGTATTTGATGCACCATAAGGAAATCTGATCAATAATTCAAAATTTATGTTTTTAGAGAAGGTAGATTTATTTTGATAAAATGAATTTTTTAACAAACAATAAAAATATTAATAAAAGCTATTATGTATTAGATTTTTCTGAAAATATTTTGATGAATGTTTTATCAAAGTTTATGAAACTAAAAAATAAGTCTATATTTGATATTCAGACAAAACTGACTAGAAATAATAATGAATCTTACTTAAAAAATCTTACCTACTTGACTGGAAATAATAATAAATTACTTAAAATTAGACAGGCCTATGGGCTTAACTGCTGTATTTGCGTAGTCTATTAGTAAGGTATGAGTGATCTATATAAATGTTTCAAGAACAAAAGCACGTCTTCATTGCTAGGTGAAAAGTATTTAAAAGTTGTACTTTTTATGTACATTGTTCAGTTGATGGAAACACTTTCCTGCATATATATGGCTTGTAGAATTGTAATAAAAAACTATTATGATAAAGAAATAAGATGAAATTAAAATAGTGAACTATGAATAGAAAGTATGATATCTCAGCATATGTCAGTTATTCATGTCAGATCCTTAACTTATACCAAACTGGACATATACCAAGCAAACTTTTCCAGTAAGAAGTAAATGGAAATAACTAATAAATTTTTATAAAAAAATCTCATCATCATTATTATTATACTACAGTCAAAAGTCGTTAATCCGGACTCGTCCGGACTTCTGCGACTCCGGATTATCGATTTTTCCGGATTATAGATCATCAGTTTAAATCTGGTAAGATGGAATGCAGAAATTATAAAATTAAAAATATGAAACTGTAATTTATGAAATAAAAAACAATTATGATCTAAAGAGTATCAAAATTTACACACAAAAAAAAAAAAAAGCTTAATATTTATTTGTTTACTTAATTAAACATTTCTTTCAATGTAAGTTGTTTAAGTTGCTTCATTTTTTATGTGATAATACATTCTCTTTAATTCTATAAACAGACGTAATTTCTTGTTCAGTTGCAAAGTTCCACTGTTCAAGTCCTATAATTGCTGTGTCGAGAATACCGACTAATTTGTCAATCGAAATTTTTTCGTTTTCAATAACCTCTGTCACTTTCTTCGCTATCGGAAGCGAATTATAATGACGAGGAATTTGATTTCAATCATATCAAAGACGGAGTACATCGAGATAAAATACTACATTTAGTAAGGAATTATAAGCCAAATAAAATAAAAATATCTACCCTGAAGATAAGGATAGTGCTGATAGATCAACTTCCAATTCATTGCGCACTGCGGCGTTAAAGATAAACAAAGTTTAGATAAAAAAAACGTTTAAGTTTAGATAAACAAAGCATATGCCTTTATCCATTTTTTGCAGCAATTCCACTTTTTGTTTATTGGACTTAGAAACATACTTTCGCTTTATATATCCTTTACATATTAGTAATGTGGAGCAATTCATAATGACAGCGATGAAGCTGTACACTCCGACGTTAATTCCCCCCTCACCCCCGCTAACTGTGAATGGACTTGATCCAAAAAAAAAAGAAGGAGAAACATTCTCTCCTTGTATGACTCACTTCTCGCGTTATGCAATGGACAGTAAACAACGCTTGTAACCATCGCTATATTTTTTTTTTCTTCATATACCTAATAAATATGTTATTTTGTGTTTGCTAATATGATGATCGTGTTCCTTACATCGGCAGCTTGGATTACACTTTATTAAGGTAAGAACTTTGATTCTGTTTTATTCATCTGCTCGTCTCGATTTAGCGAAGTTGTAACAGTAAACCAAAATGAACCACGAATACCTTCAACAAAAGATTATGAGACCGAAAATATGTTTACTTCAACTAAACGCATAAAATATATCGAGATAAGCCATTAAGAATAAAAAAACAGAAAAGATACTTTACCATAAATTATCGCTGGATAATCCGAAAAAGGAAAAGCCAAGCCTGTCTTCAAAAGCGAAACAAAACTGCATATTTGCGTACTGTGCATTCGAAATACAGAAGCAGAAATGGCTACTAGCTGCAAAAATAAATATTCGATTATGAAACTAAACAATAACAACTATCAAGTATGGAAATACAAACTTGAAATGATCCTGAAAAAGGAAAATTTATGGGATTTAATAGCAGATGATACACCAAAAGAAATAAACGTCGAATAGAGAAAACAAGATGAACAAGCACAAGCTACCATTAGTTTACTCGTAGAAGACAACCAAATCGTACACATAAGAAATAAAACGACAGCCAAAGAAATATGGAATGAATTAAAGAAAATACACGAATGAAAGAATCTTTCCAGTAAACTTTACCTTCTGAGAAAGCTGTATATGTTAAAAGCACAAAACGAATACAAACTCGAAGAACACGTCAACAAAATGCTCGAAATCGTAGACAAACTGCGAGGAATCGGGAAAGAAATAAAGGACAGTCACATTGCAGCGCTCTTACTAAGCGGCTTACCAAAAAGCTACAAAAATCTCATTGCAGCTTTAGAAGCACGCCCAGAAGAAGAACTAATGCTGGAATACGTAAAAACGAAACTCATCGATGAATGCCTGAGAAGAAAAGAAGGCACGCGAGCAGAAGAAACGACTGCCTTTAAAACGAATTTTAGCACAAAATTCAAGCATTTCAATCAACGAAGATGCAATTATTGCAAAAGAATAGGACACTCAGAAAAAGAATGCAGATTTTTAAATAACCACAAAGAAAAAGATAAAAACGAAAGTAACTCATTTTTCAAGAATGAAAAGCAAACAAATAAAAGAAATTATGGAAATAAACAGAAAACTAAAATTGCTGTAAACGAGGATACACATGAAGATGAAAACGAAAATAAGAATCATGAAAAGACTGAGAATTACACATTCGAAGTCACCAGAGAAAGAAAATCTCAAAACTCAAACTGATCAGTTGACTCAGGTGCTACTTGTCATATGACCGATAACATAAACTTTTTCACCAAATTGGATAGAAGCAAAACTGAGCAGATAACAATTGCTAACGGCATGCAGATGAAGTCCGAAGGTATAGGAGAAGGATACTTATACTATACAGAAGACGAAGATAACGAAATAGAAGTGAGACTCGTAGATGTTCTGTACGTTCCTGACCTAGAAGGAGAATTGATATCTGTAAGGAAAATTACAAAGAAAGGATTCACAGTTGAATTTGAAGAAGATTATTGCAGGATAAAGAAGAAAAATAAAACCATAGGAATTGCTAAAGCAAAAGGAAATTTATACACCATAGTTAAATCGCAAAGAAGAAAAGCCAAAATTGCAACTGCAGAAAGAAGAGAAAATAGTATAGATCTTTGGCATAGAAGGCTAGGACATAGAAATTATGAAGCAATCAAGAGGCTAAAGAATGATGACTTGGCAACCAGAATAAGAATTGACGGAGAAGCCAAAAAGGAAAAAGAATGTGAATGCTGTATCAGAGGCAAAATGACTGAATTGCCGTATCCCAAGCTAAACAACTATAGAGCAAAATCAGTTCTAGACTTGATACATTCAGATATCTGTGGACCAATCGGTACAACATCACTAGGAGGAAAGAAATACTTCATAACATTCATCGACGATCATTCGAGATACACAACGCTCTACCTGCTAGCTACAAAAGATGAAGCTATCTCCAAGTTAAAACAATTTGTAACCATGGCGAAGAACAAATTTGGAAAGAAGCCAAAAGTCTTAAGAACAGACAATGGAGGAGAATATACAAGCAAAAAGATTGAAGACTATCTAAAGGAAGAGGGAATCGAACATCAAACCTCCGTAGCATATTCACCGCAACAGAACGGTAGAGCAGAAAGAAAAAATCGTTACTTGATGAAAATAACAAGATGCCTGCTACTCGATTCAGGACTCAAAAGAGAATTTTGGGGAGAAGCCGTAATGACAGCCACCTATCTACAAAACAGGCTACCATCAAGATCAGTTGAAAAAACACCATATGAACTATGGAATAATAAGAAGCCGAACCTAAGCCATATCAGAGTTTTCGACAGCACAGCTTATTATCGAGTTCCAAAGCAGAAAAGAAGCAAACTAGACGAAAGAGCAGAAAAAGGAATTCTTGTTGGATATAGTGACCGTACTAAAGGATATAGAATTTACATGCCACATGCAAACAACGTCATGATCAGAAGAAGCATAATATTCGATAAAAACAAAAAAGAAGAAATGCCTTGTCAATTAAACGATCATCATGAGGAAATAGAATGGCCTTTTAAAGAAAATAAATCGACAGAACCACGTCCAAATGATATTACAGAGGAAGTAATTGACACAGAAGAAATTCCCCCATTACCGAGAAGATCCCACAGAACGACTAAAAGAATCCCATCAAACAGATTCTCATACATGGCTAAGAATGAAGAAATCAAAGTTCCTAAAGACTGGGAAGAACTTTAAACTTTTCCTACCAAAGAAAAGGAACTGTGATTAAAAGCTACGAAAGAAGAAATGGAAGCACTGAAGAGGAACAAAACATGGGAACTAGTCGATCTTCCAAAAGGAAAGAAAGCAATTGGAAACAAATGGACATTTAAAACAAAATCCGACGCTTCAAGAAATATTATCAGATATAAAGCTCGTTTAGTAGCTAAAGGATATTGCCAAAAATTTGGGCACGACTACGACGAAACGTTCGCTCCAGTCGTAAAGTATACAACAATAAGGACTATTTTGGCAATAGCAGCTCAAAAGAAAATGCACGTAAATCACTTCGATGTAAAAACAGCTTTTCTATATGGAGATCTGAAAGAAAATATATATATGAAGCAACCAGAAGGCTACATCTCTGCTTCAGAAGCAAATAAAGTCTGTAAACTGAATAAAAGTATCTACGGACTAAAACAGGCAGCCAGAAACTGGAATCACAAGATAGCTGAAATCCTGCGCAAACAAGGATACATTCAAGGAAAGGCTGATCCATGTTCCTTCACACTAATCGAGAAAAACGCAAGAACTTACATAATCGTTTACGTTGATGACATATTAGTCATGAGCGACAAGTGTGAATCAATTCAAGAAGTTGAACGAATTGTCAAAGAATATTTCGACATTCGAAATCTTGGAGAAGTGTCTACATATCTAGGAATTGAAATCGAAAGAGGAAAAGATGGAAGCTTTAAACTTCATCAAGCTAACAAGATTAATAGTATGATCAAAAAATTCGACGGAGAGTCACCAAAGAAACTAAGCTATACACCCATGACTACGAATTTTACGAAGAACCAAAACAACCAGGATGACGTTTTTCCCGATAATCGGAAGTATAGGGAAGCAGTGGGAGCACTTTTATATTTAGCAACAGTATCAAGACCTGACATAGCAAATTCTGTTGGAATACTTAGCAGGAAAATAGAAAATCCATCAACATCGGACTGGAACGGTATCATTAAAATCATACGATATTTGAGAGCAACAATTAATTACAAATTACATCTAAAATCCAATGGTGCACCAGTCATCAAAGCTTACAGTGACGCTGATTGGGCAGGAGATACCTCTGACAGAAAATCCACACCCGGATATATATTTCAAATAGGAAACAATATGGTATCATGGGGAAGCAAGAAACAAAATTGTGTCGCCCAATCTTTGACAGAAGCCGAATACATCGCTCTAGCCTTAACATTGCAGGAGCTACAATGGATTAGACAACTGATGGGAGATTTAGGTTTTGCTCAACAGGAAGCTAACATCGTATTCGAGGACAATATATCATGCATAAATCTTTCCCGAAAAGAGAAAGGAAGCAGTTACACCAAACACATCGATGTGAAATATCACTACGTATATGATCTACAAAATCAAGGGATTGTTAAATTAATACACTGCAACAGTAAAATGATGTATGCGGACATGTTCACAAAACCTTTGCCCAGACAACAGCTGGAATTTCTATTGAAAGGAATCGGGCTTACTTCGAACAGAACAGTTCATCGAGTAGGAGATTGTGGAGCAATTCATAATAACAGCGATGAAGCTGTACACTCCGACGTTAATTCCCCCCCCCACCCCCGCTAACTGTGATTGGACTTGATCCAAAAAAAAAAAATCTGAAATGTTTCAGATTTTAAATTACGTCCAAAGGGGCGTTTTTTAACATTTTGTGTGTTACCTTTCTTTATTAAATATCATGTTCCTCGCACTTAAACCATAGGATCCAGTGCAACAGCAATATCGCAAAATAGTTTTAAAACGAGCATATCTTTAGAATTTCCGATACAGAGACTCACGCGCTGGAGATAAAAATGTTTTATCTGCACAACGTTGCCATTGCTCGCTTTGAAATCCTTGAGTTTGTTAATCAAAAATTCGTCAAAGTTTTAAAAAATAGGAAATCGATCATAAAACAAATTTCAAATTTCAAATTTGATCTTCCACATGCTCATATTCGTTGGAGGATTACATTATTCAAAATTCGATGACTTTATGTACCTTGTTTTATCACAATACGAGAAATATACATACATTTATGCAGATTTTTCATTATTTAATTTCTTCAAATATAATGCAGGACTCTAACATTTTGTGGCAACAGTTTGAAAAGTGAACCGACATTTATGAGTCCGATGCAAAATGCCAAAATGAAACTAATGGTCCTTCGGGATTCAAATCCCTTTGGACTAAAAAAAAAAAAAGGAGAAACATTCTCTCCTTGTATGACTCACTTCTCGCGTTATGCAATGGACAGTAAACAACGCTTGTAATCATCGCTATATTTTTTTTTTCTTCATATACCTAATAAATATGTTATTTTGTGTTTGCTAATATGATGATCGTGTTCCTTACATCAGCAGCTTGGATTACACTTTATTAAGGTAAGAACTTTAATTCTGTTTTATTCATCTGCTCGTCTCAATTTAGCGAAGTTGTAACAGTAAACAAAAATGAACCACGAATACCTTCAACAAGTAAATATATATTAGAAATTCTATTTGACATAATCGAAAGTTCAAGCTTACTTTTATAAAATTGCTCTAACAGTCTGCAAAAAATAATAAGCCGAATCCAATTCGAAGATTATGGAACAACGCAATCTGCAACATTAACTGAATTAGATAATTTTGGCTTAGCTTATACCGTCCGTTATACATTAAACGTGCATTCGTAAACGTATTTTGCGCTCGTGCACACGCATATTCGCAGCCGTAAAGGTCTTACGTGCATGTGTTTAGCTTTGAGGTCCGGATTATAGATCATTCCGGATTTTGGGTGTCCGAATTAACGACTTTTGACTGAACTATATAATTTAAAAATACCAAGCAGTGGCTGAAATATATACTGTACAGGAAAGAAATACTGTAGCTATATGCTTTTCTGTTATCCAGATCAAAAACAATTTCTTAATATATTAAGCAAAAGTTTCCAGTAAGAAGTAAAGAAAATAACTAATCTACTCTTATAAAAAATCTAATAATTATTACTGTTTAATTTTAAAATACAAATGCAGTAGCAGAAATATAGTATATATTGTACAGGAAAGAAATAGTCTAGCTATATACTCAGTTATCCAGATCAAAAACAATTTCTCAACATGCTTCAATGTTCCTGATACAATTTCATCCCCTTCACAGTGTTAGCCTATGCAATAGCATCTTTGTTTCTCATGATCATAGATACCTTCTTTTTCGATATATGGTATGCAATTGGCCATTCCAGAATGTAATTTTCAGGGTATCTCGTTTACTGCTCTTTCATTCCTTCAAAACAAATATTATTATCAAGAATGCTGCCTATTTGCATAGAAAACAATTTCTTGGGCTTTGATCTTCACCTGTCGACTTTCAACATGTTGTGTATTTGTCCTTCTTTGTCTTCTTGGAAGCGTGACTTCCAAGAATGTTAAAGTGTGATTTTTATAAAAATTATGCTTTCTGCCACTGTTATCGATGAATCTAAAAATTCTTAAATATTAGGGATAAAAGACTTGGAAAAAGAGGAAGAGATATTTTAAAACTATTTATTGGTATTAAAACAATGTAAATCTGGGGAGAACCACATATTTGCATTGTCAGTTTTAAGTAGCCATTAAGAACAATGCATATCTTCAAATGTTTGCAATATTTCATAAATTTTATGGGAACTGTTTTAATCTTGCAATCTTACATGTTGAATTAATTTTTTTATAAAGTTTAATTTTTTATAAAGATGCCAAAAATATGCCAATTTTGAAATTCATCACCAAATATGCATTTCAATTCACATACTCATGTACTTCACTCGCACATATATTCAGGTTACCATTTAAATTCATTCCTGTCTATTACATTGAAAAAATTTTTTGAAATATTAATTCTTTTACTGTGTGTTGCTAAATTGGGCAACTTATCAAAATTTTGGGAATTTAAAAATAAATTAGCTTGAACAATTTTTGATTGTAATTTATGAATTTTGTAATGATTTTTTATTGTAACTATAATATTTCTAAAATGTTAAAATAGCAATACGATATTACAGCTATATTTTTTGAAGAATAATATTAAGATAATCATTTTTATTTTCTGTCTTTCATTTTTCAGAATGAAGGCATTTAAGGTTAAAATGAAATGAGAAGACACATTAAGATAATAAATGTTATAAAGCATTATTTCTGAACTATTTTTAGAAAAGCAAAGATACTACTGTAGATATTTATAAAATTTAATTTCATTTATCTGCTTTTGCATTTTTATAATAATGGCTTCTTCCCATGTTAATGTTTCAAAATATTTAAATATGAATTAATTTTCTCTGTCAAATTCATTTTATGCATTTTGTTCTGAATGTTTTTCTGAAAATTTCCTTTTAATTCTACTTTTAGGTTGCTCTTCTTGGAGTACAAATGTTATGGACAAGAGATGGAGAAGAAGCTCTTTCATATGCTCGAATTAGCAAAAAGATAATGAGCTATACAAATAAAAAATTTGGTGACATTCTAAGAAAACTCATTGCTCAAACAACTCTAGATTTATCTCGATTTGTAAGAATAAAATATGAAACTCTTATTACCATCCATGTTCACCAAAAAGATATCTTTGAGGATTTGGTAATATCTTTATTTTTGCCTTTATTTTAAATTTTTTTCAAAATAGCATTTTAAATCTTAAACCATTTATCTTCAGTGATCATCTGTTTCTAAGAGTTTTAAAAATATGAATGGATATGAAAAATAAATTAAAAAAAGAAAAATGATAAACTGAAATAAAAATGGAAAATGAAAATATATGAAAAATTAAACTTCAGAGTGTTAGCTTTGTTAAGTCAAGGCAAGTTTGGTAAGTTTTGTATTTGAAATATTTGTTCCATTATTATAAATTATTATTTTCAAAGTTAGTATAATAACTCTCCCCCCCCCAAAAAAAAAGACCCTCTTCTTATTTTTTATTTGTTTATTTATTTATTTACTCTGCATGTGAGTAAAGATATTTTTAACAATGTGAAAAAAATTTAATTTTTAAGAATCATTTCTTGATAACTTATAAATACACTGTTTATCATTAAGCAAGAAAAATCGCAAAAAAAATTATGATTACTCAAACAATTACATGTAGAATTTAATGAAATTGACCCATTGTATACAACACATAATAAGGAATAAATAACATGAAAAGAAATTACCAAACAATTATGATGTTATAGAAATTAGAATATGTGTTAAATGAACTAATTGGATGTGTCAATTTGGTATAGGAAAATTATTACATGGCATATTATCTGCCCTAGAAGAAATACAGCACATAAGCAATGTGTGATGCTGTCAATTATGCAGTCTGTCACTTCTGTAGGAAATGAGAGCCGTTGTTCTTACAAAGCAGCTGAAAGCATGGCAAGGGTCTGGAAAGGAGGATTGAGTGCAGCTATACATCTTCCTAAAGCATCCTAAGTATGCTCAATAGGATTCAGGTCTGGTGATCAAGCTGAATGGGCTGAATAGATTCCATGTGCTGAATTGTTTGCTGCTGAAGACTAGAAGATTAGATCATGAGCCCTTTGCAGTCTAGCAATGCTGCCCTGTAGCAGGAAATCATCACCTATTGCCTTGGCATAAAAAACACATAAGCATCAAGGATGTCATTTCTATAGGCGTGAGCATTCACATTTCCATGAGGAAAGACATGGAGGTTTGTGTGTCCACCCAAAATGATTCCGCTCCAAACACAGACACTGCCTCCTCCTTATGCATATCTTTCACATATTTTTGATAGATGATAATGAGTTCGAGGTACTCTGCAAATCAAATAATGCTTACTAATGCTTTGAGGATAAACCTGGACTCATCCATAAAGAGAAGAGCCCTCCACTAATCAGCCATCCAGTGGACAAGTTGACATGCACTCCTCAAACATTCCCTTCTATGATGTGATGTGAACGGCACACAAATGGCTGGTGACCTTGCATACAGACCTCCTTCCTGAAGCCTTCTATGGTTGGCTGACTTTGACTTATTGTGGTTGCAACAAAGGAGAGTCTAAGTTGAGTCGAAGTTGCGGTTCCATTCCTTGTGCGCAAAACTACCAATATTGGTCATCAGTGCTCGTCATAGTAATTGTTTGCCTTGGCCGAGCCTCCTTGTTGCCAAATCTGTGGTTAAAAATTGCTGCCAAAGTCTGTGAACACAGAGAAACTCCGATTTAGCCATCTGGTCATGTCTGTCTGATTTTGTCCTGCCTGCAGTCTTCCAACAGCTCTCCATCACAGTTCTTTGGGAAAATGATGCCTGGTGGCTATTGTTACAAACTAGCTATCCCAGATTTCTTATCTCAGTATCACAGTGAAATTTGCAGGCTTACTCTCAAACATGCAATTTTATGCTACTAACAGATTATGTATTCTGATTGTGGTACTATTAATTTGCACATTGCAGTTTTACTCAGCAACTCTTATTTAACAACATATTCAAATTTTATACAGATTAGTGTGTTTTTGAATGATTTGTCATTATTTTTGTGATTTTTCCTTAATTTTTGGAATTTAGTATATACATATATATATACACGTACACACATGTACATCCATAGATCATATAAATATTCTTCTCTTTAAACCAGAAGCAGCCAAATCATTATACAACATTTCACAAAAGATGCTGTTTAACAGTTTGAAAGAATCTTTACTATTCAATGCAGTGCTCCTCTATATTTGGCACCCTGGCCAGATACCTTACTTCATCCCCCTTAAAGTTGCAACTGTATATGTGTATATATACATAGTATATATGTACATTATACACTTACACACATACATGGATAAAATTGTGCGTATATATACAGGATGTATCTGAAATGTTTAAATAAACTTAAGAGGATGATAGTACTCATCAAGACAAACAAAATATGCAAGGGAACATGGGGTTGCAAATGACGTTTAAAGGGTGAAAATCGAGAAAATGCATCTGGAGATGGACAATCTCAGACAAGAAACACTCCAGAAAATTATTTGTTGCACAGAATAGGTACAACACAGCTCATGATGTCCAGAAGAAACAAAAAATTTTCCAAGTGTCGACCGTGGACATTATCACACAGAGTACATCGACGGAGGAACAACTGGCGGTCACAGTATGCTCTCCTATGTCTTCTGGCATTTCTACTTGCATCTCATAAATGAGTAATTTCATCTGTCCCCAGAAGAAGAAATCCAAAGTGTTCAGGTCTGGAGAGCGTGAAGGCCAAGCAACAGGATTATGCATTTTGATTAGATTTGATTATGCAAATTTTTGATTTTATTGAGATTTGGTTATGCAAATCTGCATCCAATCCATCTTGCCGGATAAACTGCATGACGGTGGTTATGCAAATCCACAGAAAAATGAGGTGGAGCACCATCGTGCATGTACCAAATTTGTTGCTGCTTGCCAGCTTGTGTCGCAGAAAGCAAACCTGGCAGGATATTCTGCAGGAAACTCAGGTAAGTTGGACCATTGAGACAGTTGGGCAGCAAGTACGGGCTCACCAGGTTATCACCGAGAATGCCGCACCAGATGTTGACACTGATCCAATGTTGCGCATTTCACGAGACAATAGAACGAGGATTCTCTGTACACCAAATTGAGCATTGTGCATGTTAAACATGCCATCTCGGGTAAATGTAACCTCATCTGTAAATAGTACTTTGGAGGTAAATTGTGGATCATTTCTTATTGTATTCATTACCCAGTGTAGAAACTGCACCTTCTGCATGCGAAAAGGGTGCATCCGTTCATTGCATAGAAATCCCCACATTGACATGTGTGAAACATTCAATTCATCTGAAACCGCTCGCGTAGTGGTAGTTGGAAAGTCCGTAAACAACTGCAGCCACTCCTCCTTCCATTTCTGCAGTGCGCACATGGTGGTTTCGTCCTCTGTTACAGGATCTTGCATGGAAAGACCCAGTTTCTCGTAAGCGTCAATTAATTCTTGCGAAAGTGCTATGATAAGGACAATGCCTTGTCGGAAATCATTCTTGATATAACCTCTGTGATAAGTGGCCATTTCCTGCAGCTTCACCATAAATCATATGCATATCAGCTATTTCGTTATGGGAATAAGTAACCATTCCTACTGAAAGCACAAAATATTTTCACAATGATACTACCTATCGTCCTTGGCGGTTCATGTACTTACAACACATGCTTGCTACAAAGTTGTGTTTATTGGTCTGTTTCTAAGAATACGGAAAATTTGCATAAGAGGATTCCTGCTCACAGATTTGTTTGACTTTCTACCAGTTTTTGTTATCTCTTTTTCATTGGATATGCACAAAGTGAAAAGAAAACCAGCTTCGTGCTACTAGCCAATTCTGCGGAAAAGCAGTATGCGAGATTTTGATGTTTTTATTAGTTTTGCAATTTTCACTCTTTAAAAGTTATTTGCAACCCCATCTTCCATTGCATTTTTTGTTTGTCTTGATGAGTACTATCATCTCTTTAAGTTTGTTGAAGCTTTTACACCCTGTATATATGTATATATATCTGTGTGTATATACATATATATATATACACACACACATTGCATATATATATATACTTACATATATATATATGTGTGTGACTGGTTGAACTTCCTGTACTGCCATTAGAGGCTTAACAGGGCTTGGTGGAGCTATTTAATTAAAGATCTAAAACAAGGCCTGAATCAGGCCCATTAAGCAGTAGAACTACGACCATACTACCTGAAATAACGTTAAATAGAACTAGCATTAAATAAACAACTAAAATATTAACAAAGTCTAGGAGCTCGTGAAATTTACCAGCTACACCAACAAAAGCACATTATTACATACTTTGTGAAATATAACACATGTTACTTACATGCATAAAAATATGTTACTTACATCTACAAAGAAATAAATTAACAGAATATCATAAACATCCTAGTTTTCCTTAAAACAGATAGGGAAATTTTAAACACAATCAATATATAAATTCATTTCATTTACAGATACATATTTTATGAAATTTGAAAATTTCAATTTAGTCACTGTATTTTTACTTAGATCCTTTAGAGTATTAAATTTAGCAATAAATCTTAGAACAATATTTTTCATAGAAGAGCATCTAAACAACAGGTGCTCAATGTCGACATTACTCATGCCACATGAACAGACACAATTTTTTATCGAAAACATATTATAATAAAAGGGAAAGTGACCATGATTAGTTAAAGCTTGGTTTTGATACTTGTCACTAAGGCATCTTCTCGTACTTACAGTTGAGATTAAATTATATGTGAATCTTCCTTTAGAATCTGGGTCATTCCACTTTGCTTGCCATAGAGTCAAACCTTTTCTTTTCAACAAGGATTTCAAACTGCAAAGGATGATTTTACTTCAAAATCAATAATTTGAGTTCCAGTGGCAGCCTTTGCCAATCTATGCTCTCTTTGCCAATCTAACTGACTCTGCTAACCAATCTACCTGCTAACCAATAGTATCAATATGACTCTTCATCCAAAAAGTTTAATATCTCTGAAAGCGCTAAGAAAAATGAGCATGTCTTTTATCAGTTTAATTAGATCGTTATTTGGACAAACATCCGTAATTGAAACAATTGCACTTTCGCAGTCACTATAGATTTCTACAGGATCTATCGCAGAATTAGAAATAAGCCAATATAAGGCCTCTCGCAGAGCCACTAATTCTGCCTGAGACAGAGGCATTGTCAGAAAGTCTATACTATTTCCTTTGTAAGTATAGACTTACAAAGGCTACAAGTTCCTTTGTACCCTTTGTACAAGCTCCTTTTTGCTATAGATTACAAGTTCCTTTATAGTTTAGTTTCTCATCTGAGAACACACAAAAGGCTGCCCCCACATGACCATTTAGTTTAGATCCATCTTAAAAACCATTTAGCCTGCCATATTGGGAAGGCCTTTATGCCAATTCAATTGTTTCAACAAAGCTGGATGAATGTCTAAACCTTTCTCTTTCTAAGTCAAAATCTCTACCTGAGAAGATCTCACTGGAACAATCGACAGTTTTATTACCAGCTTTTAATTTAAAGATAGTATATTCTTTTTCCGCTAAAATATCGATAGCGTCAAAATCTGAAGATCTACTGTAGTTCTAAAACACTTCGTAATCCCCAGTAAAGTGATACTTTGAATTTTCAAAATTTTGTTATGCATTTGGACCTTTCCATTCCACCATGCACCACATGCATACAAGATCTATCTCTCAATATCTCTTTTATATAAAACTTTACCTTGAAGATTCATTTTACTAAGTCTATTAGGAATATAGGTGCATTCGATCTTTATTTGATTTAGGTGAGATATAAAAGTGAGCTTTTCATTGATCGTAATGCCCAAATATTTCATTGTCTTAGAAACTCTAATTGGTTGTCCATGCAGTTTGCACCTAAGATGTATTGATCTAGTATTAGTTTTGGTAGTACCCAAAAGAAAGCTCTTCTTTGGATCAAATTTGAGTTTAACATGGAAAGACCACTTCTCCAATTCTTGAGTGGCGAAACTTAAAGCTTTATCAATTGTATGGCGACCACTTCCCATGGCGAATAAAACAAAATCGTAAGCAGAAGCTTGTATACTAACATTTTGTGGTAAGGTTATGTTTAAAGCTCTATTAGCAATAACATTCCACAAAAGTGGACCAGATATTGAGCCTTGGGGACAACCCCTTTGGTAATTTCGGTGATGCCACTTATTACCATCACATAAGGAAACTTTTCTTTCATTCAGAAAATAACATATTATTAAAAAGATATTTTTTGGACATTTCATATTTCTTAATTCCTTTAATAAAATTGGCCACCAAACATTGTTGAAAGCACTCTTTACATCTAAGGATAAAATTGCAATATGTTTACCTTTCCTTCTATTTCGAAGGATGTCAGAAATTAAATTATCTATAGCCTGGGCAGTACTTTTACCTGACATAAAACCAAACTGATATTTATTTAAAAGATTATTTGATAATAAATAATATTGTAACCGTTGTGTCATGAGTTTATCACCTTGCCCCAGAAAGGCAGTAAGCAAATGGGACGAAAAGAGGAAGGATCTTCTTTTTCCTTTTCTGTTTTTTTCACAACAAAACCAAATCAGCCTCTTTCCAACATTCAGGAAAAATTCCCCTCCAAAGACATTCATTCAGAATAGTTAACAAAGAATTTTTTATTGCATTCAAAGATTTCTAAAATAATATCCATTGTCAGGCCATCTTTGCCTGGAGCTTTACCTTTATTTAACTTTTTAAGAGTAAATTCCACTTCATCCAAAGTAAAATCAATATATATATATATATATATATGTATGTATATATAATAGGTGTGTAGGTTTTATTTCAAAACGATAGAGCACGAATATTGCATTTTTAAATGCTTTTATTTTACTAATAAGAAATAGATAAAAGTAATAACGGTTAAGTAAAAATTAATGTTGCAGGATTCATGTAATGATGAACAATCACAGACAATATTAGTTCCTCCGGCGTTGATAGAATACGTTATCATTATAACTTCCACAGCTAGCTTTAAATAGTATAATCAGCTAAAGACAGTTAAACACCAAAGAAGACCGTCTGTCTTCTTCAACTCTTGAAGACGAGCAAGCCATCCGCTCACGTCTGTTACTCTCCACTCTCGTCCATTTCTAGACGCTATTTCTCATTGGTCTCGTCTTTTCTGCACTGAGCTATGCTCATGGACCTTATAAGAAATAGACTAACCCAAACGGGTTTTCTCCATTGTCTGAGGCGTTGCCGGCTGTCACCTTGATCACATCCGGAGGAGTAGGGACAACCTGCAGAAATTTAACATTGGTTGCCTATTGCAGCATGTATGATTGTCAAGAAAAAGCTGGTTGTAGCGCCTCATTCAACAAATTAAAATTTCTCCATATTTTTATTTTTGAAATTGAGATTGATTTTTAAAAATTTAGCATATTTATCAAGCATAATTAATGTTCCAAATAATTATAAAGCTATTGCATGCTTTCAGGACTGGATATTTTTTTAGCTTTTCCTCTGCTGTAAGGAAATTGGTAACTACTTCTTTTAGAAAATAATATTTTAAATCTGAACTAATAGAAAATTTCAAACAAGCAATTTTCTCTTGCAATTTTAATGCTTTTTATTGGTCTAAATAAGTAAAAAATACTAAAATATTTAAAAACGAATTTTTGAAAGTTTTGTTTAAAATTCTAAATTGTGCTGCTTTTTTAAAATTATAGATGAGTATTATAGCACAATTCCAAAAAGGAATTTTATTTCAATTATATTTCATAATACATCATAGTAATAAACACTTTTGACACCTTAAAAATTTTTATACATTTAATTCTAATATTAAAATTGTATTTAACTGTAATATTTAATTTTGCTTGTATTTTATAGTGATTATTTTTTTAAATTTATTTTTAGCTCCGTATAAGATTTTTTAAATTTACTGTTAATTTAATTTATTAGCCCAAAGGGGCGGTAGCCTAGAAAGACTGTTAGTTTCGGAGCGGCATTTTGCACTGTTTTACTATAAATGTCTGTGTTTCCTTGCAAATTGTTGTTACCAAATATTATCTCCCTGTATTATATGTAAAGAAATTAAATAATGAAGAATCTGCATGAATACTTGTTTGTTTCTTGCACAGTAACAAAAACGATGGTATCTAGAGCCATCGAATTTTGAATAATGTAATCCTCCACCTGAACATGCGCATCTGGACGGCCGAATTTCGAATTTGTTTTAATCTATTTCATATTTTGTAAAACTTTAAAGAATTTTTGATTAGCAAACTCAACGAGTTCAGAGCGGGCACTGTACAGAAAATAACAGTTTTATCTCCAGTGCGGAAATTCTAAAGATATGCTGTTTTCAAATGTATGTGGTTTACGGGTGAAGAACATGGTATTTAATAAATATAGGTAACACACAAAACTTTAAAAAAAAAGTGTGCTTCTAGATTTTATTTTATCTTTTTTTTCCCCTTCATTACGCTCAGAAAATTTTATGCTCTGAATTTTATGAATTATTAAAATAACTAATCCGCTTTAATGTTAATAATTTAATGATCATATAATTAAATAAATATGATCGTTTTGTAATGTTATTATAGCTTAGAAAATCACTGCCTGAAAAATGTTCATTAAATTAAAAAAGAGTTATCAGATCTTGTTTAATTTTACCTTATTTATTTCAAAGCATTGCGTACTATCAACCTTATTTAATTTTACTTTATTTGTATGCAAAATTAAGTTCATAAATTTTGTGCTTAGAGTTTTTACCGTTTTACCAAAGTAAAGATGTTTGTACAAGAATTACGCGTGAAACAAAATGCGCGAAATGCAGTAAAAAGTGCTTTAATGAGATATATTAAATCCTATTTGGAAAAAACTGTGGCTTTCATAATCTCATCACTATACAACGTATCACATTTAATAATTAAAAAGAGTTATGTGACACAAACGCCATAGGTTTCAGTGTTAAAGTAAACCAGATCGTCCCTACTCTTTCTTGCCGACATGTCTGTGATGCGGGCCCGGCCCACTGGGTTAGTCTATCTCTTATAAGGTCCATGGCTATGCTGGGATGACGTCACTAGGTTGGTAATTCGCTAAGTCAGCATCGGTCGTCGATGATCTCCACATGTATGCGTTAATATATATATATATAATATATATAATATGTACATGTTAATATATATATATAATGATAGATGTAAAAGAAACATACAATTAGAGCCTTAGAACTTCATACCGTAAACTTTTTAGACTATCACTAATTTTTAGATATATTATATTTGTGGTTTTCATGTGAGACAGATCCTTTTCAAGGACAAAATTATTCTGAAATATTTTACCAAATTTCATAGATTTATCCAAAGTAGGAATTACTAAAATAACTCCATTTCAGTGCTCAAATTTTGCCGGAGCCTGGCTCCGGTACTTCTTAATTTTTAAGATAAATTACAATTCTAGCCAGAGCGTACCGGAGCCCTAGGTAAGATGAGCTCCGGTACTTCTTTTTATAGAACTGAACCAAAATTTCAAGGGGAAAAAATTTAGAATTCCTAACATTTTATTTTAACGATAAAATTTTATTAAAAATCGCTTATTAAATTTTAATTTATCTCTTTACATTTTATTTAATTTTAATTATTTAATTACTTTAATCTGTAATTATTAAATTATTTCAATAAATAATATTTAATTAATTGTCTAATAATTATCAATTAAATTATAATTAATTATAATAATTATTGATTAAATAGCAATTTATAAGCATTAATTACATAGCTATTAATTAATTTGATACTAATTAACTATTTAATTTTTTAATTATTAATGAGTTTAATAGTAATTTTATTACTATTAACTCTTGTTCCTCTTTGCTGACGATCTTCCATAGAGCTCCGGCACTTCTAATTTTAGAAATTAAGCCCTGCTCCATTTTCTGATCAAAATCTGAAAACAAAGAAACAAACTGAAAGGAAAAAAAAGATTTTATAAGCTGAGCCTTTAAATAAATTTGGAATGACAGGCTAGAAGTTGAAATCTTTAGATAAATGAATAAATTTGAATGAAGGTGGGAAAACTCCAATTCAGTATCAGTATAAATTGAAGAAAATCTAATTCTGCAACTTTAGGAATTGGTGGATAATTTTAAATAACAGAAATTAATAACTATTGGACTGACACTATTCATGAATGGCAGTTTTTTTTAATTACTTTTTTACTAACATGATTTTATATTCTTAAATGGAAAATTTAAAAAAAAATTAATATTGCACAGAGCAATTCAAAGAAACTGTATAATTAAATATGTTTTAAATGGTTGCTCATAAATCAATAGTTCAGAAGTAGGCTTTTAAATTATGACAGTTTGTATGTAATAAATCCTGTAAGAATTTTGTAATTTTTCTGCAAGCTTCATAGAAAAATGTTTTCCATTACAACTGTATTAAATGTAAAACATTCAACCTCATATTATCAAAATGACGTAAAGTATCATTAAGTAAAATGTTGTGGGACTGTGTATAGATATTATTAAAGATAGCTGAGCATGCTGGGGATTTCAAAAATAATTTGTGAAAGATTTTTTTTTTTACATGAATAATGTTAGGTTTAATGGAATTCATAATTCATAAAATATTTATAAAAGTATTTTTTATTATATTTATCTGGTTTATTGAAGCTACTGCTTTCCAGCCAGTGTGTCATGAGACTCTATAAGGAATATCATAAAGTTTTTTAATTTAAGTGAATATTCGAAAATTTACTCTAGTTCTCAACTTTTAATTGCACAAATCAGAATTTCTGTGGAGAAATTAGGGAAATGAGTTAGAATTAGGCAAATGCTTCTTCAAGATGATATGCATGTGATCAATCAGACCATCTTTTGGTAAAACCTGTTAAAAAATTAAATACAAACATTGCATTAGTAAGTGAGTACTAGTGTAACAGCAACAACAACAATAATAATAATTTAAAGTACAGATCAGTACAATGAATAATCACTGGTGCTCACTTAAGTGTGTGTTCAGTTTTCATCCATTGAAAAAACTGGAAATCATGGATTTAAGGTACAGCGTCTGCAGAGCCATTCAGTGCTCGCCAACCTGAAAGGGTTAAAAATTCTTGAATCTGGCTCACGAGAGCTCTTTTCTGTAGCTGTACAGGATTCCACTCCCATGAGACAGACTCAAGTTTTGTTTCCAAGGCCAAGCCATCTCTCACATTGCACTTCTGATTCGACCCATAGATGTCACCAAAAGTATTAAAATGTGAAAGCATTGAACAGCAGCAAACAATAAATCAATCTGCGGCCACCACAAAGATATGAAATTTGTTAAAACAGAACAAAATAATTTTGCTTATTGAAAATGGGAGATAGTTTTGTGTGATGCTTTCAAACTGCACTTAATATTTTTGTAAAACAAATCCCAGTCTAAGGCTGAATTTTTCCTAATTCTGGGAGGGGAAGATAGTTTAGAAATATAATTCTCTTTATTTTCTAATGAATTTCCAACTTAAAAATCAGCAATAAAAGCTTTTTTTAAAATACTTTTTTTATATCATAATTAATTTTAGTAGATGTCTTCTTTCTAATATAAAGTTTAAACCAAGGAATGTTTAGTTATTATAAAACAGCCTCATAATTTTTCTCAGTTTTATTTCCTGTTTCATATTTTGAATTAGTGAACTAATAAAAAAGGTATAAAAAAGTTCATTTTACTCAAAGTTAATTTATAGCTCTCTTGAATTTATTTATTAACAAATTTAAAGCAGGTTCTAACTGAAGTCCAACAATAATTATATTTCAAAGAATATTTCTTCATTTTTTATCTAGTTAGCAAAATTTTTATCAAATTTTGGAATTTTTTCATGTTGATTTTTTTTCTCAGGTTCGAATGAAAATTAAAACACCTACAGATTTTGAATGGCTCAAACAAGCCCGATTTTATTATTATTTGGATGAAAATATGTGTCTTGTGAAAATTACTGATGTTGACTTTATCTACCAAAATGAATTTTTAGGTTGCACTGATCGTTTAGTTATTACTCCTTTAACTGACAGGTAGCATATTGCTTTTTCAAACTCTTAATTTTACTTTATTTAGATGCTTCTATATTTTGCATCATATTAAGTTACAGCATTATTGTGTTCATCATGTATGTTGTTTGACAAACTGCCAACCTTGAAAGTTGTAGAGTCATTAAGTTATTTTGACGCAGGAGACATGAAAGAGAATAATGCCCTCACCAGGGCTCGAACCTGGACCTCTCCAATCATATGCGACCTTTTAAAGAGCAACTAGGGATAAGGGGACCCAATTGCCAAATCCTGCTGGTGAAAAATTATCATCCACCACCTTTCAGTTTGGGCGCCACTGGTATATTTTGCAGCAGAAGATGTGAAAAATGTATAATGCCCTCACCGGGACTCGAACCTCGACTTCTTGAATACTTGCCAAGTGTTTTACGGTTACACCACGAATGCATGCAGAAAAGAGGAAGGAAATACTCATAAATAAAAGTTATTATGAGTATCTGTGGGATAAGAGCTTTAATTTACTTAAAATCATAAAATACATTGATTATCAGCATATAACAGACAAAGCTATTTAAAATAATCTTAAATTTGGTGCATTCTAGGAAAGAGAAGTCAGTGTTAAATAAAATCCATCCCCCCTGCCCCTGTTTTAGATAGCATTGAATACATTTAGAAAATTTTTCCATTAAAAAGAACTTTGACATCCATTTTTCGCTTAATATGGATTATAGATTGTGATTTTATATCATTTGTTTATTCTGCTGAGAAAGAAGTTTTTTCTGTAACTTTTCTAACTTAAAATCAGTTTTGTAAACTTTTTTGAAGAGCGTATATTTAGTTTTTTAAAATAATGTGGTTTTAAAATATATTAATCATCATTGTCTTTGCTCATCATCATCATTTAAACTTTGATTGATAAGTGTAAATCTATGAATCTGGATGTTATGAATGGTAAAAAATTTTTCTATGTCACTATGTTACATAGAAATTCTGTTTTATTGAGCAAATGTAATATTCTATGTTATTCTGTGAGGGTATTCTTATGCAGGAGGACAGCTGATGTATATTGTCAGTTTTAAGATTTATTATTTATGATACTGAATTCCAGTTACTAAACTAACAAAATGGAAATATTTATAGTGAGTTAATTAAAAAATAAATGCAAGAGCTAACTAATGTAACATCTGATTAGTGTAGAAGCTCAAATTATCATAAATATATTAGTATAACAACGTAATTGTTTACAAACTTATGTTGGGAAAAAATATTGAATTAAAATCAAATAGTATGAAAAAGTGTAATTATCAACTGAGCATCAAAACATGTGTTGGATTATAATTTATTATGCTTATTATAAGAAAAAAATTCACTGGATCCATTCAATAATCATTCCATGTATTAAATTTAAAATAGTAACTAGCACTCAGCTGCAAACTGAATATAAATTTGAAATTGAAGGGATAGATGTCTGACTGTTACTTCTTTCCATTAAGTCAAATATTACATGTAAAAAGGCACAAAAACATTCAGGGCAAATTATAAATGTATCCCAAATTTATATATATGAGGTATAGAATTTTTTTTATGCAGTTCAGAATTATTACTTTTAACTAATACAGGGTGTTTATAAAGTCCCGGACCCATTTTGATGTTTAATAACGCATAAAATAATAAAGATAGATTAAAATTAATAACATAAATGGTTAGATAGACTCAAAGTTTCATGACCCTTGTCAATGAACTGAAGGGGTGTGCCCCCTTCGTCGCAAGGAGAATATCAAGTGGATATTCCATTTCACACCAGGTACCGGCAAGCATGTCGGCATCCATAGAGGGTATTGCGGTTTCAATTCTGGCTTTTAGGTCATCAATGTTTGACACTCTCCTCCTCTAAACATTGTCCTTTACAAATTCCCAAAGAAAAAAGTCCATAACAATGCAATAGTTGCCAAAAACAAAAGAGAGAAAAATGCAATTAATAAGCAGACGATATTTAGAAAAGTACAGATATTTAGACAGGAAAATGAAATTATCTGAAATTAACCACACGCGCAGACGATATTTACAAAAGTAAAGATATTCAAACCTGAAAAGGAGAATACATATATAAGTTATTCCATCAATAAATGCCATAAGTTTGTTTATATCTTCATTATTTTATGAGTTATTAAACATCAAAATGGGTCCGGAAATTTATAAACACCCTGTAATTTATACAGAAATATGTTATGTTAGTAATTTTTTTTACTTTAGCTTCTATTGTTAAAAAAATTGATGTTGTATCCCATTAAATTAAATAAGCTTTTTATTTACATTATAATTTACCTAATTGCACAAGAACAATTATATATCTAATTTTTTTATAAAGTTTTGCTACTAAATTGATAACAAAACATGTACGTGTTTTCCATTTAAAACAAAAATCATTGCTTTAGTAATTTTTATCTAAAATTGGTAAAAAAAAAAAAATCTGATTTTCCGTATGTTAAAGTAAATGCCAAAATATTTTAACTGTGTAAAATTATGGCAAAAATATTTTAACTGTGTATAATTATGGCAAAAATATTTTAACTGTGTATAATTATGGCAAAAATATTCGAAACTATTAGGAAAACTGAAGTAGTATTTGCCAAAATGTCAGTTATTTTGTATGAGAGCCCCTTGAGTTTCCATTAAGTAATGTAGTGTTTTTCAGGTTATTTAAACTAACAAATGAAGTTCAGAAAATTTATCCTTTTACTTGTTTTGCTGATAGTTATCTGTCATTTCTAAATATCGTTCATAAGTTTAATTTAAAAGTATATGTTACAAAAGAGCTTATTATTTAAAATGTATCAAGACATGTTATGATATATTTGTATGAAATATAAATAAATTCTTTGTTGCACACTTTATATTTTATTTAGGAATGTTATTTTAAAATTATTTTTAGAAACTAAATTGCTAATTTAAAGTTGCATACGTTTCTCCTCTCTGTTTTTGTACAACTATCAAAGACCTTATCTTTAAATTCTAAAAAATATGAATTTAATATCTCTATTCTTTTTTTATTTTGCATAGGTGTTATATTACTTTAGCTCAAGCCTTAGGTATGAGCATGGGAGGTGCCCCAGCAGGTCCAGCTGGAACAGGTAAAACTGAAACGACTAAAGATATGGGAAAAGCACTTGGAAAATATGTAGTAGTTTTTAATTGTTCTGACCAGATGGATTTCCGAGGACTTGGCCGTATCTATAAAGGTTAATTTTTTTTAAAAAATAAATTTTTGTTTGTTTGCTTGGTGTCTGCAAAGATAATTTAATTTTTATTGCTACCTTTGCGAATTACATTATCTATTAGTTTAAGTATGTTATTTTTTTTTTTTTTTTTTTAATTTTATGCCCTCGAAATATAAATGCAGCACATTCAGTTAGTATGTTTAGTGTATCATACTGTTATAAAAATAGAGAGTCAGTTGTATCTATTTTATCTGAAATGCTTTGCGCCGAATTTGAGTAATTAAAAAAAATAATAATTTTGGAGATAGCATTAGTAGTATTTCCAATAATTAAATAGTAGCAAATATGATATGTTTATATTTTTAAATATAATTTTATTGCATCTAAAATATCTGATAAAATTTTGCTGTAAATTATAACTTTTGCTTTAAATCTGTTTTCTGATTTAAAAGTGTATGAAATAACATCAAAATAAAACTAAGTAAATTTATGGCAAATATTGATATAGTTAAGAATTCAGTTTTCAATATTATTGTGTAGTGCTTTTGATAGCTGGTAAGAGAATGAACAAAGGTTATTCAAGAAAGACATCACAAAATGAGGTAATGTTTTAAAGGTGCCTTCTTGACCTAACAAATTAAATGTACTGTGACATATTATGTTATAGTAGTAGGAAACATAAATAAAACTAATTCTTTGTTGCATCTATTAAGGAAAAGGTAAAGCTGGAATGATCAGTGGAAGTAATTACTTCTTTTCTTCTCCATTCTGCCCTATCATAAAATTGTTAAGCCTTATCATTTTATGCTTTTTATATAATTTTCTTAAGATATGCTGTTTTTAAATATTTTGTGATATTTCTGCTGAATTGAATTTTATGTGGTTTATGCGCAAAGAGCCTGATATTCAGTAAATAAAGGTAACACACAAAACGTTAAAAAAATCTGAAAACTTTCAGATTTTATATTACTCCAAAAGAGACGTCTGAAAACTTTCAGATTTAAAAAAAAAAAAAAAATTATTTAGTTTTTGCAGTCAAATAGTCAAGAAGGAAGAAGCATGTCTTCAGTACTCTTAACTGCTCAAATTTAATGTTTTAAATAATTACACATTGATGAGTCTATTTGTAGCATTAAAATATGAATAATTAATGTGCAGATTTTCAAAAGTTTTAATTTTTTTTTAAGTAAAAAGAAATTTTGAGGTAATTCTTTATTAATTCAAAATGCTTAATACCTACTTCAGAATGCTTTATTAGTTTCACGGTGTTTTCTTAATCTAAATTTACAGTTAAAATATTTTCTTAAAATTTACAAAAATTATTCAGTGATCATATTACCAATTTAGAGACTTTGTTAACTTTTTACCCCCCCCAAGGGCAGGCACTTTATTCTTCAACATTGGCCACTCCTAAAGCCGGAAGAGGTGGCCATTTTTATTGTGAAGGCACCCAATAGGCAGCCACTGTGACCTCCAATGAAGAGACGGACAGTTACAACCGTGCCTTCTGCCGGATCCGAGCCCAGGCGCTTCGTTAGTGCAGTCGGATTTGCTAACCACTATACCATCTGGGCGGCGACTTCGTTAACTACATGCAGCAATTTTGAGTTTTTGTGACATCCTTTCAGAAATTTTATCATGTACCATGGATAGAGAACTACTGTCATTAAGAAATCCTCCTCGGAGGTTGACTCAGGCGAATGCCTGGGAAGTACTGGTTAGTATCTGTACCTAGGCAATCGCAACCACGGTGGCATAACAGACTTCACAGAAGGTTTGAGGGCTCTCGGGACAGAGTAAGGCTCGGCAGGGACCGTACTGGTACCGTCTTGTCTGCCCTTGCTCTGTGAGGTCGCAACATTGTGAATTGATCAATCGGCAGGGCGGCACTTAATTTGGATTGGCACCTATTAGGACAGAAGCTGTCCCATTTCATCAGCGTTGTCATAAAGAATTATATATATTATCATACATACCTATATTAAAAAAAAGCATTCTATTTTTTAAATTTTAAAGATGTTAAAAAATGTAGTTAAGAATAAGCTAGAATTTTTTTTTTTTAATTTATAAAAATCTAGTAATGATTTGGTTTAATAAATCTAGAAGTTGTTATGATTTATTATAACAACTTCTAGATTACTACCAAGTGAAACTGTCACTTGGCAGTAATCGAAAATCACCGATTGGCTGTCTAAAATCTCTGATTATTTGAAAAACTAAATATGTAAAATATGAAGATTTATTTTGTTAATGTTAAATATTATTTTTATGTAAAAAATGTTTTTAAAGCACAGTGACATAGCCTTAAAAATTTTTTTAACAGTACGTGAAGTTTTTTAAAATAATTTTTGAACTTATTTTTTTCAAAAGTAAATAAAGGTTGATTCTACTGATGTTAAATTACCAGTTTATTACATATCAAATATTGAATATTAGTTATTAACCTAAGTTTGCTATTTTGAATTTAAATTATGCAGCTTATGGTTTTGATTTTAGGCCTTGCTCAGTCAGGCTCTTGGGGCTGCTTTGATGAATTCAATAGGATTGAACTACCAGTGCTATCAGTAGCTGCTCAGCAAATTCATATTGTTTTATCTGCCAGAAAGGAAAAAAAAGATGAATTTATTTTCTCAGATGGGGATACTCTTGGATTAAATCCAGAATTTGGACTTTTCATTACTATGGTATTTTTGCTTCATATATTTCCTTTTTATTTAAAAAGGATCATTAATTTTGAATCAATTTACAGTTACTTGCTTTGCAAAAAGAAATATCAGAAAAATAAATGGATATTTTATTTATGTCTTCTCCCATCTTTTTCCTCAAAAAGTTATGAAGTATTTTAATTTTTGAATTTATTCTTTTCTATAGAATCCTGGATATGCTGGAAGGCAAGAACTTCCAGAAAATTTAAAAGTAATGTTTCGAAGTGTTGCCATGATGGTTCCTGATAGACAGGTATATATTGCAAAGTCTGTGTAAATAATGATAATGATAATAATCATAATAATAAACTGCAATAAATGAAATTTCTGATAAAATTGTAAGTCTTTGCACACTTTTATTTTGAGACTGTCATTATAAAACTAAAAAATTATTAATTTCTCTTCTCTAATAATATATAATTAAAAATTATATATTTTTATATGAAAATTAATTACGAGTTCTAAAAAAACTGGAAATGATGCAGAAACTATCTCATTATTTAAAATCATGCAATGAAGAAAATTAAAAAACTTCTTACACTTATCTTAGGGTTTTTATTTGTGTATTTTCATGCTTAAATAATTTGAATTTTGTAGATAATCATGCGAGTGAAGCTAGCTAGTTGTGGATTTCAAGAAAACAGTGTTCTAGCTAGAAAATTTTTTGTATTGTACAAACTTTGTGAAGAGCAGTTAACTAAACAGGTTTGTTATTTTTTTTTCAATAACTTTATGTTTATTACAAAATATTTTTACATATTTTTATTGTATTACTGTAGTCAAATTCTGATAAAGAGAATAATTAATGTCCTAGTTTGATTAGAGTATTTCTTGCATTTTGTAATAAAAAGTAAAATACCATGTAGAAAAACACTCTTAACAACATTCATTTATTTTGAAAATTTTCTTTTGGGAGGAACTATTAATGTGAGAAGGGTTGATAAAATATTCAAAATGGAAAAGTGTTGTAGGTTAAGCAAAAAATTTCAGTAAATAACTTCAGAATGTAAAAATTGTATTCAAAATGCGTGCATATTTGCTATTATATTAGTAATTCAGCATCACAGCTGCCCTTTCAATATTAAACTGTCTTATAAATTCATCTTAATTAGAATGAAAAGTTAATGTTTATTTAAAAAGTCATTTTCAAAATTTAGGATGCTTGATATTTAAAGTATCAATAATCTTTAATAAAATGTCTTGAACTTACTTACAGTTGTTTAAAATTCTGATTAGCCCTTCATTTGTCTTATGTAGTACTTCCAAATAATTTGTTTGCATATTTATCATTTTAGCAGATCAAATTTGCAGTCAGTTCAAACTGTGTTCAACTCAGTATCACCTTAATAATGAATTGCCTTGAATTTACATACAGTTGCTTAGTAACCTCCCTTTATTTTATGTGGTATGTTCATAAACCATTTTATAGAAACCTTAGTATTTACAGTAGTGTTCAGACTCGCCATGTATAAATGAACTTATCTGTATCACATTATTTAATATCATGTGATGCTGCATTTGTAGAATTCATTTTCATTGCAACGAACTGTTAATAGATAAGATCGAAGTGATGTACTGCAGTTTTAATAGATTTAAAAATCAAACTTCTGCTTCCCCCCTCCCCCCATCATAATGATTAAAACAGGATTTATACATTATCAATGGATAGTGGGATTAAAACTCTTGTATGGGCTTGGATAGTGGGTTTGAATTTACAGTGGGCATGGATTAGGATTATTCAATTATGGCAAAGCACACGAGGGCTATCTGCCTAATGGGAGGGATGCCTTCGTGGAGGACTTTCTAAGGGAAACTGGCTCGTATACACATAACACATGGGGAAAACCATGAAAGCGCCCATGCAGCCAGCCCGTTCGTGGGTTTCAAACCTCGGACTGAACTACCAGTGTTCAGCGTCTTTACCTTTACTCAGCTGCTGGTGGCCCCTAAAGTGGGCTTGGAGAGTGGTTTTGTGGATCAGGGTAAGGTGGGGTAAAATGGACCATTTTTGAGCTATACTCACATTTGAAATTTTGATAGCAATAAAGACATAGATTTTTCCCTTTTTTTTTCCTATTGCACCTTAAAATTACATTCTTTCTGAACATGATGTAATTTTATCAAGCATTTTTTAATTATAAATTAATAAAATTCAGCTTAAAATATTTTTACCCATTTTTCCCAGGATGGGGTAAAGTGGGTCATAATGCATAAATGAGGCTAATGAAGAATATAGATAGGCCTATTTATTATGAAAACATTAAAATGCATAAGTACAACATATTTTGCTAAACATAATTTTCAAATTTTAAAATGCTATTGTTCACGGATATTGAAAACTGGCTCTCGTAAACTTCTATAACATCATTCTTTTCGACAATATCGATATCCTGTCTTCCAGGAAAACATAAAAATCCCTTATTGTGGATTTGGTTACATACATCACGTGTATGTCCTAACCATCAATATGTGTGATTTGACCAATGAATGTTTTTATAGACATTTTCCTTTTATTTTATTATTTATTTCATTTTCCTTTCCTCCTTTTACTTAGCCTGTGCTCCAAAGATAATCTTTTTCTTATTAGTCTGTTCCAATTATTTTTTTTTAATGTTACCCTATGTGAAGGTGCTGTGTTACTTTGGGTTCTGTTAGGACTTCCTCAACTGTACGTTGTACTCTTTTTCTTTCTTTTTTAGAATTATCTATCCCAGCTTTAGTGGCACTTGTTTGTGCAGGTGAAAAGGTTGTCAGTATAGCAGATTTCAGATCTTTGAATGGTGATGATAATTAATTAAATGGAGCTTGAATAGTGTTTTGTTTATTTGAACAGGAAGGAAGTGCTGCATCAGAATCTGAAATAATAGTTGTCAGCTCTCTTACTATTGCATTCAAAGAAGTAAATGATACATCCAATTCTTCAATGGCTCTTTCACTCAACACAACCCTATGTTCCATGTCTTTCATGTTAGGAAGAAAAATGAATGCACCTTTGTAAAGTTTTAGAAGATGAGAGAAAACAGTTTAGAAGCATTTTGCAACCATGTTTCTAGAAGCCACTGCTTTAAAATCAGACTCCAGGATTTTTTTGCTGGAGCAAAAACTCGCACATCAAGTGATTGCAATACATGGGTTGTATTAGGGAGAAGACATAAAATCATAACTTGATTGTCAAGCGCCATCTTCCCTGTCATGTAATTCAGATGGCTGCCGTGACCATCAAGAATGTGAATAATGTTTTTTTTTTTTTTTTTTTTAATGTTATGTTACAAATCATACAAAGTGTTCCATTTCCATGATTAAAAAATTTGTCTTCTAAACAACCAGATGCACAACATCTATAAATAGCACCCTGTAGACCACCTATGATCCCGGAATCATATAAATGTGCTTATTTGTACACTGTGAAAGGCAGCATATAAGTTTCACTTGAAGAAATGCAAAATAACAATGGGTACATAGCTTTTCGTGCATCAGAAGAAGTGAAATAAGCATTTCTACTCTTCTTTGAGACAAATACTTTGGGGTCTCTATACAGACCAACTTCATCTTGATTAAAAATTCTTCCAGGATAAGTATTTGTTTAAGTTACTTCTATATATCAATTCGATGTATGATGTAAAAAAGCTATTAACAATATCTGTAGACAAAGCTGATGCTCTTGATTTTGTCAAAAGTTCCATTTTTCACTTTGTGAGCTCATTGCTCCATCTTTTTTTAAAACCTCTTAACCATTCTATGCCAAGTTTGAGATTAATATGTTTAAGGTTACAACTAGATTTCATGTATTCATGAGCCATATTTATAACATCTTGCCTATCAAATGGGAAACCACATACTGCAAGAAATTTCAAAGCAACCACAATACAATGTTCCTCATCTTTGGTGAGGATTGTACTCTGTCCAGAGCTCTTATGAGTAGGAGTTTTAAATATCCACCTTCTGAGAGTTTTGAAAGATATACAGTATTGTTTTAGAGCTGCGCAAATCTCATTTTACGATTCTTTATAGCTTTTAATTGAAAATGTGACTTGTGGCTCACAGTTCTCTTTTTCATATAGTTTCTGGGCATGTTTCCTAATTAACAAAACAAAACAAAAAAAAATGTGTATAATACCATTACATGCTGATACTTGGATGTAATAAAATAAAATATTAAATAAAATAAAACTTAATTACCTATAAAACAACCTTATTGTTTATCAGCCAGAAATTGAAGAGGATTAAAGGTTAATTTGTAAGAAAGATTAAACTAATAATTAATCAAATATTTAAAATAATAGTCTGATAAGAGGCATGTTAAATTTCTTACACTGCTAATTGAATTAAAATTTGAAGCAATTAACAGCATTGTTTACATTAAATAAAACTAAATTAATTGCAATATTATAAAGTGAAATCAGCTAAGCCTAACCATGACCCATTTTATCCCATCAAACAAAAATTGAAATAAAAAATGAAAATCTCAACATTTTTCTTTCCTGATTGCCTTTAGTTGATGTACCAAGCTTCTTTTCTGAGAAAATACTTGCACTGTTGTTTGTTAAAATATACGTTACTTTCAGAAATTAGCAAACCATGGGATTTCTACAGGAACATTCTAAGTGTGTAATATGTTCTCTTTATATTGCCATATTCATGACTGTAACTTTTTAGGAATTAAAAATTTTTGCCATCAAACTGAGAAGTATTATTACAAATTTTATTTTAATAAAATCAATTGTATTTTTATTTACATTGAATTAATTATTAACGTGACCCATTTTACCTCATCCTATCCTAACATTTGCCCTTGACTTAGCATCACTTCAAATAAAGGTGAATTTCATTTTTATCAAAATTAACTTTATAAATCAGTTGAATTTAATCTATACTTTAAATTAAGCATTAGTTTCTTACATGTTCTACGTAATAACAGTATGAGAATAGTAAGGGAAATCTATTGTATTAGGAATATAAGCTTCAAATTTCAATCATTGAATCTGCATTGATTACTTTGCAACCATCTGCATTAAACTGAGCTGTTGAACTTCAGAGTATGTATTTGCATTTGCTTTATAGTTTATTTTTTGTGTTTGGTAATTGTTAAAGAATTTTAATTCCGAATTATAATTAAAATTTAAAACTTATATGAGCGTTTTGTCTTCTAAAATGTAAGTATAGAAGGAATGATCAATAGCTTAATCAATATGCAGAGTATCCCAAAATAATGTTTACATTATTTGAATACTAATAGCAGAGTAACTCCAAAAGATAACTCTGTGTGGACTTTTAGGTTGTTATATATGTTGAGTGTTTCCCAATGTTTTGTTTTTATTTCATCACAATTTATCGGGTGGCATGCATTATTGTGCGTGAAAGAGCAGAGTTAAGCATGTTTCTTCCCCCCTAAGAGAAATGTAAGGGGACTTTGAAGTATCAGTGAAAAACTTAAAATATGTATGAGGTGCAAAGACGATGGAGAACAGAGTTTATATTCTGCTACCATCAGATGTAGCCATTACAAGATTATGAGATATGTTTCAGGAGAAGAAGTTTTGTGTAATATCAAGAAAAGATAATGCAGCATAAAGAAAACAGGAATGGGCTTAGATTACAGTGGAGCTGTGATATGGACCTCTAAGGAACACTGCATATTCTATACAACCATAAATACTGGATGACATGAGACACGCAATTGGTAGTACTACCTTTGCTACCCTTCTTTTGTAAATTGTATCCACTGTTTGTTAATCTTTACAGCATTAAAGATAATGTATTGCTGACAGTGGTGGTCATTTGTAACATTTATTATTTCAAGATATATGACATCAAAATATTAATACTTCCGTTTTTGCAAAAATATTAATATTATTTAAAATATATATATATATATATATATAGTAGTAGTAGGTAGAAATATTACAGCGAACTTGCTAAAAAGTTACCAGGAGCTGTAGCTCCAGAAATATTGTAACACGGTACTACATAAATAATAAGAAATTTGTCTGGAAAAACTGGAAAAAACTGTAAACACGCGATAAAACTGGCAAATTTAGTGCTGGAAGACTTGATAATGCACGAAAAAAATTAATTAATCTGACTGTTGTGAAATGTGAAAAGTTAACTCACATGAAAAGTAGATCGATGGAAAAAATATATATATATAAGGAAGGTACAAAAAACATAGATTATAAAATGCCAACATATAAAATGCCTATACATAAAAAACTAAAATTAAAAAATAAAAAGAAGACACAAAATGCATCAATACAATATACAATAAACAATAATTAAATAGCGGAAAAATGGTAAATTAACCCACTTGTACTCTCAGTTGGCTTTTCAACGGAAAAAAACTGTTTTACGAACTAGGTTAAATACCATTACGCGTTTCGCCGAAACAGACCATTGAAGCTCTTGTTTAATGCGAAAAAATTTTTTATAAAAGAACATTAGTATTTCCGAAAAAATGTTTTTGGAATAAATCCTTTTTTGTTGCTCCACTGCTCTGTTCCTTTTCCCCGACGCGTCCGCTGAAATACACATTAAGGTGTCAAAAGCTATTGTAATTCCGAGCAATGTAAAATAAAAATCAAAATCAAAGTAGAAAATTAATAAAATAAAATAAATAGCGGTCTGCTATTAGTCAAAAATCACAACAACGTACGGGCTGGTCCTTTAAACCTTAAAGAATATGTAACTTTTATTAGAAGAATGGTGCTGTAAACAAATAAAATGTAATCAATTTTGTAAGTAAATGAATAAACGTCGCAGGGTCTTATTAAGACCAAAAACCTAGACAAAGAAACGAAAAAACTGACCTGAGAGGTTCCGTCCTCAGCTTTCGAAAATTTTTTTGGAAAAGGGCGCAAAATCCCTTCGTGCCTAAGCCAACCTTCCTTATCGCATAGTGACGTCGTCGTGCAAAGCTATAAAATCTGAAGAGGCCAATGGGCTGAGATTGTAGGTTGGCGGGAATTCTTGTCCCCCCCTTTTTTTTTTACAGAAGGGTGTGACAGATGAGAAAAGACACGGAAAGAACTCAAAATGGCGTCAGTCAAGTTGTAAGAAGAACAAAACTGTTAAAAGTAAGTGAAAATGGCTAATTCAGCTAAAATTACTTATTTTTGGCCTCAAAAGGAAGTGTAAATTGGAAAAAATCATTTGTTAATAAAAGTTGTCATTCTTCAAGCTAGAGGGCTGTCAAGCTACTATGAAAAATGAAAAGGCCCGATTTGTTAATAAAAGCAGAGTTTGGCCTTCTAAATAATTTAAAACTATTACATAATAGTATTAAAGTAAAGTGCCAAAATCTTTGGAGGAATGAAAATGTATGTAGAAGAATTAACTGTACATTTATACAATTTTTACGTTAGATAATCTGAATTAGCCATCCATCATTTGCCTTCCGGTAGGCTTTAAGCAAAAAATTTTATTATCGAAAACAAATTATCTAAAAATTGGTAAGGCTAATGCCAGCATTTTTTAAAGTATTTTTAATTATTTTCTGAGGAATTTGGTTATTTTTCAAAATCGTGACGAAGTAAAGTATTTCTTCTTGTAAGTGTTCTGTAGTATTACAGATCCTTTTTATTCTAAGAAGCTGTGAAAAAATGGTGTTAATGATGATTCTTTTGGAAATATTAGAATTCCAGTTGGTTAACTTTAGTGTAGAAAAAGTGAATTCTCTCCTCTTGTCGTAGACTTTAATAAAATTGTAATCAATGATATTAAGGTCAAGGTATACTACATTATTTTGCACCGTATTTGTTTTATTTAGCTTTAAGTTAGTTGGGTAGATATTAGCTGCTTCTATTTTGTTATGGTTGTTAAAGGCTATGATATCATCAATGTAACGATAAATGTGTTGATAATATATATATATATATATATTGCTTTGGGATGCTCTGCATATGGCTTTGAGAGAAGTCATAGTGCTGTCTGTTGGCATGATAGTTCTGGATCCAATTCCTAGATACCAATTTTTTTTCAAGGAGTACTCCATTTAAGTGACAGTTTTGTCATAACCGCACACTCATAATATCAATACACTCATGAATTCAAGTATACTTACATATGTGGGCATATATATATGCAATCAACTACCAAGTTTGAAAATTGATTTACACATTTACATATTTGAAAAATGAATATCATCATCTTTAACTAACAATAATTTTCTATTACAAAAGTTGTGAATATCAATTGATTCACTAAATAACTATGCATCACAAATCAAGCAACAAAATTTCACAAACGTTATAAAAACTAAATGTAAGGATAGAAATTACAAATTTCTTGTTTTGCATATTAAATATTGTTATGTTATTTTCTTCCTTCACATTTGTATGGGGTTCTTAGATTTGGAGTGAATAATGACAACACTTGATGAAGTATCGAAACACACTTTATTGAGCCAAAAATAATCAGGACAGCTCCAAAATCACGTTTACTGTCTTTGAAGAACTACTAAGGACATGCTGTAACAATCAGTAACACAGCCTTCAGGCAATCAGGCTATAACACTGAAGAAAGCTTCACAACAAAGCACCAGTGTACAGCTCCCAACTCTTCTTGATCATTCTCAAAACTCCACATACTCTCGAGACTCTCCACGCTGCAACTCGCAATGCACTCGACAATACAAAAGAGTACAGCTCTCCTCTACTCAGCACACTCTAAGACAAAACTCGATGATACACTAACTCGCAATACACTTAAAGACTCTCTCGATGCACTCGACGACCAACTTGGCACTAGACTGTGAGACACTCTCCCAATGACTGACTATCAACTCTCTAGACAAGGCACTAATTCTCCTTGTACCAGCAGGGTTTATATAGCTTTTGGCTTGTGTTCGAGAACGTTTTGGGCTAAACCGGTAAGAATTCTTTCCAGAAGTTTCTCCATCCGTCCATGGCATATTGCCAATTTTGTTGCCAAATGGCCGAATTCTTGCCCTGCCTTCCTTTGCCATTTTCTGGCAACCGTAAACCTGCTTTGCGGGGAAGCTAGCATACTGCACCTGTACATTTGTAACAATATTATTTTTAAATAAATATTCCATCTGCTATTTACATTAAATTAAAAAATGTAAAAGTTATTATGTGTCAAAATTTAAATCTTAAATAAAGTTTAAATAGTTATATACATGCATGAATAAGATATAATTAAAGTATTAGTAACACTGAATGTGTGGAAAAGTTGCAGGAATCAATTATTTTTATGAAAGAGGAACTATCTTTTTAAATCCATTAAGCTTTTGGTGTGAAATAAAGCAGATTGTCATATACTATGCAGGTGCATTATGATTTTGGCCTCAGAAATATCCTCTCAGTGTTACGAACTCTTGGAGCTCAGAAAAGATCTAGACCAGAAGAAAGTGAATCATCTATTGTAATGAGTGTTCTCAGCTCTATGAATGTCTCTAAACTGGTAAGTTAAATAATATATTGCTATTGCATTATTTATTCAATTAATTTAATTTCATATAAAAAATCACATGTTAAACTTTTATCTGCTTTTATAAACAGGGTGTACTTTCTTCATGTCCAATGAATAAAGAATTTTGGGAATTAAAAATTTTGAATAAGTGAATGCCAAGATATGTAAAGCTATTTTCATAATAACATTGTATGTTTCAAATTTTTGTGTATTTCCTTTAGGTAGATGAAGATGAACCATTATTTGTAAGCCTTATTAATGATCTTTTCCCTGGAATTACCCAAGAACCAGTGGAATATGAAGATTTACAAGTTGCTATTGCTCATCAAGTGAAGGAAGCCAATTTGATTAATCATCCACCATGGAACCTTAAAGTCATTCAAGTATGAACTTAGTATTTGCAATAGTCACATTATACTCTGAAACATACCTTTTTAAAAAATCAGTGGTTATCTGAATTTGCATATACTGTAATTTAAGTTTATGCAACATTAGCTTTTACCTGCGGCTTTGCTCGTGTTGATGTCCTTAAATAAGTTTCAAAGACTATTGAAAATAAAATAATTTGATTTTTTTTCTTATTGCCTGACCAGAATAATCAGGATAGAATTTTAGTTACTATTACTTATTTTTTAAGTTAAAAATACACTCCATGTAAAATTTCAGTAAATACTGCCCTTCTTCATTGAGATAAAAAGAAATTCATAATCCGATTTGGATATATTAAACATTGCAATCTTATGTGTTTTTTTTGGGGGGGGTTACTAAAAAATTCTAAAGTAAAATATAATTCAAAAAACTGAAAAATATGCTTTATTAAGACATCTCACTACAGAAATAAATAATTTTCATTACCAAGATTTCAAAAAATTTAAAGTATTAACAAAACATTAGAAACATTAATTCTTTTTCAGAAGAGCATAAATAAGAGTATTATTCTAGGATGCTTCTGTATACTTTATGACAGTACAAAGTCCATAATCCGGACGTCCATTATCCGGAATGATCTATAATCCAAACCTCAAAGCCACAAACTTTTTTTTTGTATGCTTTTTATGCATGCGCGTTTAATGTATAACGGATGTATAAGCTAAGCTAAAATTATTTTTACTGATTCTAAGGCAATTCAGTTAATGTTCAGATTGCATGATTGAGACATCGCAAACTAAAGGTGAAATTTTCCAGTTATTGGATTTTGTAAAGAAATGTGGAGAAGCGGTAACAAATGAAGATGATATAACAGAAGTTTTTCATTGTGACGACAATGCCCTAATCATCAATCAATTAATGGATGGAGAAATCTGTAGTATGTTTCTAGATCCAGAAAATACCGCTTCCGATAGTGAAGGAAGTGACAGAGAGGTTTTTGAAAATGAAAAAATTTCGATTGGCAAGTTAGTCGGTATTCTCAACACAGCAATTACAGGACTTGAACAGTGGAACTTTGTAACTGGACAAAAAAATTATGTCTGTTTATAGAATTAAAGAGAAAGTATTAGCACAAAAAAACGAAGCAACTTAAACAACTTACATATAAAGAAATGTTTAATAAAGTAAACAAATAAATATTAAGCTTTTTTTTTTTTTGTAACTTTTGATACCCTTTAGATTGATTATATTTGCTCTTTATTTTATAATTTATGGTTTCATATTTTTAATTGTATAATTTTTACATGCCATCTTACCAGATTTAAATTGATGATCTATAATCCGGAAAAAAACCCTAATCCGGAATCGCTGATGTCCCGATGAGTCCAGATTACGGACTTTGTACTGTATATGTTTTTCCATTTGGCGCTAATACATATAAATTCCTGGCTTTGGATAAACGCGAACAGGCAACATAAAGTTGACCATAGGAAAAGCACGACTTTTCCAAATGCACCCCTGCTACCTGTAATGTTTGTCCTTGAGCTTTGTTAATAGTAACAGCAAAACTAAGTTTGATTGGAAACTGCAGTCTTTTAAAGTGAAACTGTAAGCAGGGGTGTAGCTAGAGGGGGGACAAGAGGGGACATCTGTCCCTGAGTGCAGAATCCAAGGGGCGCCAAACTGATGTTATGACATTTTAGAATTAAATGTTTTCCATCCTTGACAAGCAGTAGGCGGCGCAAAATCTTCAGTTGTCCCTGGGCGCTGAAAACCCTAGCTACGACTCTGATGGTAGGTCAATGGTGATTATTGGGATTCGAGGTATTATAACACTTTCCCCCTTTCCTACACCTGTTAAAATAGTGGCATCGATTATATTCTGCCCTAATTGTATGATCTGAAGCCTCGTTCCATTACACAGTCGAGGTGCATCTGTGTTTCGCCTAAGCATAACCGGTACATTTAGTTTCAATTGGAGTTTAGGTGCGGGTACACCTGACAGCTCTATTAAAGGAATAAACAAAGAGAGATATCTTACTTCTAAAATTAAAACAGATGTTGGTTAGGATTGTAGTAAAAAAATATTCAAAAATAAACAATTTATACAGAAAATTGTGTCACAAACGAAAAATAATTATTCAAAAAATAAAAATAATAACAGTATTTCACAGGAAAAAATGCAGTTTCAAATAATTATAACCGTTCGTTCTTCAATTGTAACACTATAAACATAACGTGTGACAAGCATAATACTAAGTATAGTATGTGATTCGTAGTTTTCTAAATAATTAACAGATGTCAATTAACAGATGTTGATGTAAAAATTGTAGTATTTTATGTTAAACGATGTAAAAAGCATAGCAAAATTAAAGTGTAAGTAATTTGTTAAATTTAAGCTACGGTCATAAGTGTGTGGTACATGCTATACTCATGTTTTAATGATTGTTGACTTAAAATGATTGTTGTTGTATAAACATTAAGTGTTGAAAATTTCATAATGATAAGTTAAACGATGTAAAAGTTTGTCTGCACTCGCAGATGCGTAGCTTAAACCACACAAACATTTAATAGAACCAGCTTTCAAGGATTCAAAGAACAATTTTTTTTAATTGTAATTCTAGGAAAATATTAACTTTATTGAAAATAAGAGGCAGTATTCCTTAAACTATAACTGGAAGCACTATAACTGATCAACAAAATAGCTGGCCATTATGTGTGATTATGGTGCATATATAATTATTGGTAACAAATTCTTGTATGTTGTAATTGGTCTGTATTGTCACTTACCCAGTAGTGATAGGTTATGATAGTGATAGTGTTGGGATAGTAGTGATAGGTTATTTTACCCAGTAGTGATAGGTTATGGTTTGATCTCTGCTTAACATTTATTATTTGTTTTTCAATAGCTATATGAAACTCAAATGGTTCGGCATGGCATGATGGCACTGGGACCAAGTGGAGCTGGTAAGACTTGTTGCATTAGAGTCCTTATGAGAGCTATGACTGAACGAGGTGATATACATAAAGAAATGAGAATGAATCCTAAAGCAATAACAGCTTCACAAATGTTTGGTCGCTTGGATGTTGCAACAAATGATTGGACAGATGGCATTTTCTCCACATTATGGAGACGAACTCTGAAAACAAAAAAAGGTATTTGAAATTATTCAGCTTTATTTTTTAATCTATATTCTTAGGAATATTTAAATATAAAATATTATTTACAAACTAATTTATTGTATAGTGTAATAAACAATGAGCTTTCCATGTTCAGTGGCAGAAAAGACATCCAAGTTTGAGTTATCCAAAGAAAAAAAGTATTGAAAAGTAAAACATGTTCTCTCATTTATAGTTCAAATTTAATGTATGAAATTATTGCATATTGCAAATTATGCATCACAAGTATCTATCACAAGCTATTTAATATGTATATAAAGAACTGTGATTCTAAAAATAGATTTAATCAGCCTGTACAGATTACTTATGGTTGATAAATCCAATTATTTCACAAAATAATGTATATGAGTGGTATCCCCCCTTCAAAATTTTAAAATGAACAAATAAGTGAATGAATAAAATGAGAAATAACTTCTTATTAAAAACAATAAATATAATTTCATTAAATTTATAAATTTTAAAATGTACAGGAATCAGGAGGATTTAATCCAAATAATTCAGCATCATGAATGTATAACATTGAAAATATGGCTAGAGCTAATTAAAATTATCTATCAATTGGACATTTGTTTGTGTTTAAAATTGCATAATTTAGGTTGATTATTTAAACAAAATTAAACAGTAAGTGAGTGTGAAGTTCCTTCCCCTGATGAAAGACGAAGAACGGAAGTGACCTACCCCGGAAAAACCGGTCGAGGCAGGCTGGTTGGGGGGAAAAAAGACTGGACTAGTGGGCACTTGGAGTTGGACCGGCCAGCATGCCGTGTGAGAATATAGAGAACTGAAACATGTTTTAATTTCTTTTGCACGCCTTGTATATATATATTGTATATAGTTTGTTTTTACAGTGTATTCGTTGTATGGTGTATCAATAGTGCAGTATGTGTAATAAATTAGTGGAAAAAATGTCAAAGCGGACAAGTGTTATTTTCCCATTATGGTAAATTCACCAGAAGAACCCACTTCGTGTTTTGAACGAGCACGAGGCATGAAAAATGGCGCAGCCGGTAGGATAGTGGGAAAAAGGCAATCGCCAAAAATACAAAGGGAATAAGATCATAAAAAGTTATTTGAGTGAACGTGGTTTAAATGAAGGAAATAATTCACGAAAGCAAGGAAGATGACAAAAGATGGTCAGGATAGACGGAAAGGGCACAAGTAAGCCTACACGTGCAAATAAACGAAAGGGTGTACGAAACCGCGTCGTGTGAAAAGTTATTAGCCAAGGTGTGGTAAAAGCGATCATCAGTATTACCATGTGGTGATATTATTAATTGAAATGTTCGTGCAGTGTGGTGAAAACAGTGTGTGGTAAAAGTGATCATCAGTATTACCGTGGTGATATTATTAATTGAAATGTTCGCACAGTGTGGTGAAAACAGTGTGTTTTAAAAGTGATCATCAGTATTACCGTGGTGATATTATTAATTGAAATGTTCGTGCAGTGTGGTGAAAACAGTGTATGGTAAAAGTGATCATCAGTATTACCGTGGTGATATTAAGCGAAGTGTTATGCAGTGCGATGAGAAAATTGTACAGGATGGAGCACAACTCGTCATTTTCTACTATCGGGATCAAAGGTAAGTCCCTCTTAATTTCTTGGGAAGCACAATATATAAATGAAGAGAGCTCCCTACCTATAATTACTATAGTAACGGAGAAAATTAAAATTGTGTTAATGTTGGTTAATAACATGATGAGAATGCCAGGCGTTAAAGCCAGTAGACACTTAGGAAGTATATTTTATATGCAAATAAGAAATTATGATAATTTTGTTATTAAGGAGATAATGTAGGCTAAATGAATGTTAAAATAGTTCAAAAATATGTCAGCAGTAATTTCGAAACATTTAATTGTGTGCTCATGTTAATAATTAAGGTAGAAATGATTATCTATTTTTGTTGTTGCCGTATTTTGACAAAATGTTTTAATCATTAAAGTTAATAGGTTGATTAAAAATTAATTAGTTTAATGATTTGAGAACAATAAGTAAATATGTTTGTTTCATTTCCGGAATATGTAAAGTATTACAGCGTAAGGCCAAAGTATTCAGAACTATTTTTTTGTACTAATTCAAAAGCTAATATAATTTTTGGTATTTATGTGTTAACAATATATGGTGAAATATATGTTAATAGTTTAATATGAGAAAGGTATTCAGAATTGTGTTCACTAATGATAATGTTTGCTAAATGAATAATGGTAGTATTCAGTAGTAGTGAAATATGTATGTTTGCCTGTAAAATCAACTGTTATTTATGTGTTGTATGTGTAAAGCTGTAAAACGAAATAGCAGATGTTAATATGGGTCCTAAAAGGAGAAATAGGGTGTCAGAAGAATCTGATGAAATTATTAAGAACATGCAGGCTCAAATTAAGTTAAAGGAAATGGAGCTGCAGTTAGAAAAGTGTAAGTTAGAGGCAGATGCGGCTAAAGACCGATTAAAAGAGATGGAATTTCGGGAAAGACAATTAGAGAGAGAACATGAGATAAAAATTAAGGAACTAGAAATTCAGAGTAGGAAAATAGATAAAGGAGGAAGTAAATCGGGCTCAGAGGATGAAGAAGTTTCAGATGCTGAGGGCAAGGGAAATGATTTCTTGAAACATTTAAAAATAATGAAAGAAGTTCTGATTGACCCGCCATCTGAAGCTGAGAAATGGCCATTCTTTTTCCATCATGCGGAAATGATGTTTAATCTCTATAAAATTCCTGAAAAACATAAGGGGAAAATTATTTTGCAGAGTTTAAAAACTAAAGTTAAAAGTTTGATTTCAACTCTGGGTGAAAGGGATTTGGATAATTATATTAAGATTAATACAGTATTAAAAGAATTCCAGATTACCCCATTGCAACATAAAAAGAATTTAGAAAAATGTGTAAAAAGATATGAAGAAACGTATACTCAGCACATAGCGAGGGTTGAGGCAGCACTTGATTTCTACTTAGAATCCAGAAAAGTTAAGACTTTTGATAAATTAAGAGAACTATTGATTGTCGATCAAGTAAAAGATCAATTACCCACAAATGTTAAGGCGCATATACTGTTAAAAGAGGTAGAAAACTGGTTATCTCCGTCAGAGCTGGCAAATGATTTGGATAATTACGTTGCAGCAATGCCTAGAAATTACAATACGAGTGCTCAGGAAGTAAATAAAGTGGGACCAAAACAGGAACCGATAAGACAAGGGGAGAAATTAGGATGACCAAATAAGAGTAAGGGAAATTTCAGTTCTGATTACAGGGTTGATAAGGAGAAGTACAAAGGGGTAAAAACTTTAGAACCTCAAGGAATGATGCAGGCAAATAAGAAAGTTCTAAAATGTTTTCAGTGTCAGGGTGAAGGACACATAAAGCGTTTTTGTCCAGCGATAAACCTGATAGCGAAACCCAAGAGAGGAAGCGAAAAAGAGGATACGGATGAGGAAGCAAAGGGATTAAATAAAATATGCGTAGGGTTGAAGTTAGCTAACTATGCAGAAGAAATTCCGTTAACTAGGACAAGTGGAGAATTACCTAGGATAGAGCTGCAGATAGGTAACGCTAAATTCAAAGGAGTGATTGATAGCGGGGCAGAAGTTACTGTAATCCGGAAATCGGTAGTTCCACAGAAATATTTGGAGTCTGGAGGGAAGATATGGTGACAACCCGCCCTAGGACCCCAGGTAGAAGCCCAATTAGTTACAGTACCTATCAGTATCTGGTCAGGAGAAGAGGAGGTACAGCCTTATGTAAATGTTCATGCAGCAGTAGTGCATAATTTGAACGAGGAAGCGCTGGTGACACCTCGAGATTTTAGACTTCTCAGGGAACAAGGAGATATTTATTGGGGAGAAAATAAGGAAGAAAAACTAGTATTGGGAGTTGGTCAGGTATCGAGTAACTTGGACGGAAAGGAATCGACAGAAAAAGCCAGTCACAAGGTCGAAGGTGAAAGGGAAATAGCTCGTACTACACCGTTAGTAAGGAGTAAAGATGAGGGGGAAGTAGAAGTGGGGGGCAGTGAGCAAGTGTCAGCTGATAACCCACCTCGTGTTTTGAACGAGCACGAGGCATGACAGTGACCATGAAGGGTGTTGCTTGTCATTTATCTAAAAGTTGATAGTCATTGTCGTGGGGTGGTGTGCTAAATTTACACAGCATTTTAAATTAGAGTCAAAACAAAGTGCATTGGTGTCTGCTAGTGCTGGCCACTTTTATCTTGGTGGTGGTGCTCAGTTTCAATCAATCCACAGAGCACTAGTGCATTGTGATGCAATAAATTTAAATAGATTTTAAAATCAAAATTAAATTATGGGACACTGGTACCCCACATGGTTGTTGGTGACTGGTGCCTGTCATTGCTTTTAGTTATTGGGAACATACAGTGAGAAGGCTATTTGGTCACTATGTGGAGCAGTAAATTAAATTAAAATTAAATCAGAACACCAGCGTCTGTCATAGCTTTTATCCTAGTGACCTACAGTTTCAGATCGACTCGTAGATTTTCACTGTGAGGTTAGTGAAGTAAATTTAGATAGATAATTAAATTTATTTAAACTGGAACACACTGATGCCTGTCAAAGCTGTTGGTGATCAACTGCCCATAAGGTGACTGATGATATGCAGTCTGAGAAAAATTTAGGATTAATCAATGAGTCACTGTTGCAAGGTAATGAAATTATATTTCACTAGGTGTTGAAAAGAAAATAAAGCACATCAACATCAAGGCTTTTGATCATCTGTGACATACAAGTTGATAGTCACTGGATTTCACTCGATAGGTCATGGTGGAATGGATTGAAGCTGAATAATTTTTTTTCTTAATTAAGCCAATGACTTAGTGGCCATCAAAGCTGTTAATCTATTTGTAATTAATGACCTCTGGTTGCTGGTAGTCAGCCATGAGTTCGTAAATGTCAGCCAGGGCAGAAAATTTAGGTAAATTCTTAAAAATTAAAAGAAACCAAAGAACATCATTTACCATAACTAAGGAATACCAGTGACCATCAAACTCATGACCACTGCTAACTGTTAAAGTAATTGGTCTCTGGTAATCTGTGTGTTTTCAGGTACCAGTGGAGGGCAGTCAATGCTGTTGTGGTGGAAACACTTGTCAACGCAATCAGAGCCTAATAAAATGTAACACATGATTTTAAAAAGTTTATAAAATCTTTTCTAATGTCAGAAATCTTTTATTGAACAATGTGAGCAAATCTTTAGAAAGATAACTTTCAACAGATGAGCATGTATGGTTGGTTTTGGATGGTCCAGTTGATGCAATATGGATTGAAAACCTGAATTCTGTACTGGATGATAATAAAACTCTGACTCTGGCCAATGGTGATCGCATTCCTATGTCTCCAACTTGCAAAATTGTTTTTGAGCCTCACAACATAGACAATGCATCTCCTGCTACAGTGTCCAGAAATGGCATGGTATATATGAGTTCATCTGGTCTTCACTGGGAACCAATACTTGAGGTAAACTGTGTTTTCATTAGACAAACTGCTATATGTATTATTGATTACAACAAAATATCTGAATGTGATTGTTATTCATTTTTTGGTAGTCTGATTTGGTAGACAAAATTATATTTTCAGAAACTATTCTTAAAGATTGTTAGATATGGTGTTACTTCAAATTTAAGCTGCAGGTAGAATTTTTAAATTGTAGAAAATAATAAAAAATAATTTTTAATTTAAGCCACACCCTAAATTTAAATGTTAAAATTTGAATGAGAAATGCAGATTAAATTTGAAGTTTTTTGAATGGGGAAATGCTTATGTTTTATTATGCAATCCATATTGCTGTATTTTTCTTTCTAATTGTAAAAAAATGCATTTAATGCTCAGTATTTTTTTTCTTTTTTCTTTTTGCATATTCCTGAAAGGAAAATTAAATGAAGAGTGTATAACTTCATTTAGTTTGTATACAATTTTTTTAATGCGCAGATCAATTCTCCTTTTTATTCTCTTCAAAATATCCAACAATTATGTTATTTAATAGATTTGGGAAACAAACAAAAATTATTGGTACTTCCTGATTATCCACACCCCTACGAAAAAGTTTCAAAAAGGTATTTATCAGGCAATGCACCATGTTGCCAAAAAGTTTTTATATGGCAGTCAGACAATGTCATCAAAAATTATTTTACATGCCAACCCAGGTATGATTGTAACATCCCTTCCCCAGACGGCTGTTCACTTTGGACATTTTCAGCAGTGTAGCTGCTTTTTATTTATATATATATATATATATTTGTGAGCATTTTTATGTTTTAGCATAGCAGTGGACTGCGTATAGCTGTTTTCATAATCTTTGATGAAATCTCGGACTTTGGTGAAATCTCAAGTCTTTCTGCATGCATGGAACATAATGTGGCTTGCTTAATGTCATCTTGTGCCTTCTTTTCCCCTTTATCCAATATCAATTTTTAAATATGTGCCCAAATGCATCTTGTAAAAAAATTTCGTTCATTTAAAAGAGGAACAAGTAGAGAACTTTTATCAAGTCATTTAGAAATGGGAATATGATATCAGAGTAATTTGAAAATTAAGATGGTTGCATGTAATTACTGGATAAAATGCAGTTTTACTAACGAAAGATAAAGGCAGTATAAGGATCTTTGGCTAAAAATTTTTTATGTAATAAATTATGTTTTAATGGCTCCATAAAAATGTTTAGTTCTTTCATTTGAAATATGTATAATGTTTTCTATTAAAGTTATATAATCCAAGTCGTTTTTCATTATTCAGTGGGACAGGTTACATAAATATATACACACTCAAGAAAGGAGTAATATGGACTGCAACAAAATTGTGTATGATGGCAAAAATTAAGATCATCTTCCAAATCAGTGTAATCAAAGTTCTAAATTATGCATAAATTTAAAAACCAGTTTCTGCAAATTAAAATTCTGCAACCGTGGGTTAATAAATGTTGTTTTGTGATAATACCATAAAATGATTTATTAAAGTAAAAAATTCGTGAAGCATCGATTTTCGATCCATTTTCATTTTCTCGAACAATATTTATCTTACTTAATGTTGTAAAATTTTGTAAAGAAAAGTAAATCATTTAGTTGTCAGTTTTTGAATGAAATTTGTGAAATTCTATAAAAGTATGCAAATTGTATTAATATTTTTCTGTATTTCATTTTGAACTGTATTGCTAGCAAATTTTAAAGAATATTTTCTGACTAGGGTTGGCTGGGTGTTCGGCCAGCAGCTGAAGCAAATATTTTGAGAGGACTTTTTGCCAAAGTTTTTGATCCATTATGTCAGTATGTTTTAATATCTTTAACTCCAAAAATGGAATTACTGGAATGCAATTATATAAAGCAGGTTAGTCTGAAAATTGATTTAGTTGATAAAAGTTAATGTAAGTTTATTTAAGCAGTTAAAATTGTTATTTAATTTAAAATAAAAATCTCTCAAATACGGAATATTAGAGTATATTACTTTTATCTTCTGAGACTAACATTTCTTATAACTGTCAGTAAATTGTTATGTTTTCCATTTATATATGTTTTTACTAATTGTAAGTATGATTTCTAAAGCATGATAGGAAAAATTATTTTTCAGAGCAAGTTTATATAATAATTAATAAATTTCATGACTTGATAAAAAACAGCCTTGATCATTTCGATAATTAATCTAATAATAGCAAAGCTAAAGTTGTTTGCTTTGGTCAAAAGACATTTAGTTAATAAATGTTTTTTATTTTATTTTATTTTTTATTTTTTTTCGTAAAAACTGTAATTTTTATTAGTACCCAGTTATTATTAATTTTTCTTATTATGTGTAAATCAGGTCTTCTTTTCAGTTTTTCAAGATGACCCTTCTAATAAAATTTACATTATTCATTAATTAGGCCATAGATCTCTTAGATGGCTTATTACCATCTTCTGAGAGTGAACCTATCACTCCAGTACATTATGAAAGACTTTTCATTTTTGCTTTAATGTGGTCCTTTGGAGCACTACTGGAACTAGATGACCGAAGCCAGTTAGAAATTTTTCTGAAACGACATAAACCCAAACTTGATCTGCCAAAGGTACATCCTGCACGCAATGAAAATATATTTGAATTTCTTGTTGATGCAGAGGGTAAGATTCTAAATATTGAATTATTGTTTTATTCTATGAAAATCATATCTTGTTATGCTGAACATAATCATTTGTAATACTTTATTTTTATGATGACTGGAATGTGATCTGTGTATTAATATTAAATGCAAATATTATTTATAAAACACTAGGAAAATGGTTGAATAAATATCTGATATTTCATTTTTAAAACTTTATGAATGATCCCCCCCCCAAAAAAAAAGATAAAAGAAAAAAGTGTGCACAATTAAGTACATTTTCTTAGCAGATGAAAAACATTTTAACTGACCTTTTTACTTATTTTTAAATCTGTTCACATAATTTAGTTTCTGTAAATAAATAAATTAATTTGAATAACTCTTGCACCAACAAAGCCGCAGGATACTGTGACCTGCTGTCCAGGAAATAGTGATGTAGCAGTAAGCAGTAGTGATGTAGTGAAATAGCATCTTCTGTTTTCTGATCTGATTATTAGTGCTATTTACCTTTAATATTGTTGTCTTTTCCATAGAAAAGTTATATTTATTTAAAAAATTTAATTCACATTTTCATATACCAGTTGGTTTAAGTTAATCATTACTTTATTCAACTCCTGAATTTAGTGCATGATATATTATTAAAAATTTATATTTTAATGTAATTTACACATTTATTTAAAGTATAGAATCTTTGCATTTTAAATCGTTCATTAAATCTTAATTTTATTTATTAATTAGTGTGGTGTTAATTTTTATCATTGTTTAGTATTTTCATGATTATTCTGATATGGTATGAGAAAATATTCTGAGAACAATTTGCTTATGTATCCTTATCTCAACAGGAAACTGGTTGCATTGGACCAACCGTGTTGATGAATATGTATATCCATCTGACAGTGTGCCCAAATTTTCATCAATTCTTGTTCCTAATGTTGACAATGTTCGCACGAACTTCCTCATTGATGTTATTCAAAAGCAGAAAAAGGTTACTTTCTATTTTTATTTTACTATTATATATAGTGGGCCTACTAGTTTTCCTTTCATTGTTGCCATCAGTGTAACACATTTGCATTGTTGCCATCACAGACATGTTCCTGTTCTGAAGAAAACAGTTTATACTCTCTTTTATACTGAATATTAATGCCATGAATACACTGTACTTGTAATGGGTTGAGTAAGGATGTATATTTTTAAAATGATAAGAATAATTTTTAAAAATATATAATTTTTAAATGAAATTAAATTGAATACATTATAATAGTTTTAAGAAAATATTATGAAGGAAACTGTAAAAGGTTAATTTCATCATAAATTATAGATTGTGTCTTCATATATAAATGCAACAATTTTAAAAGCATTAACTTCTGCTGATGGAAGAGAAAATAGTTGGAACATAAAGTATTTTTCATAGTTTTTTTAAAAAAAATGCTTGCAAGAGCTAATGTTATCTTTTTATTAAGAAATTGTTAAATTTTCTATTAAAAATAACTTAGCTCTCATTAAAACCCTCAGTTTAAATGTTTAATTGCGATAAATATTTTTTTAAATATGTATATTTTTATCTACTTTTTCAGATTGTTATTTTTTATAATATGTTACAGATAATTATGTCTCATAAAGTAATTTATTCCTCTGAGATCTTATTATATTATGTAAATAATTCCCATCAATTAGAATCAATTAAAGGATTTTTAGTTAATTGTTTTCGATGTATCTGTATTTATTATACCTAATTTTTTATGATTTAGAATAAAATATTTGTGTATTTTCCTAGATGTATGCTGTATTTATTAGCAAGAAAGAATATTTATTCATTTCGTGAAGAATAATCACAAACTTACGAATTCTATAAATATAGTATAACTAGAATTTCAAGTATAATATTTCTTATGACCAATATAAAAAATTTGTAATTCTGTTGCTTAAATTATAACTGACGATTTAATATAGGTCATTAAACCAAAACTAATTATAAAAATGTTCTTTGTAGAATGTTTTTTCAGAAAGTTCTTCATATTTGCAGAAGGTTTACATTATTGAGACGATTTTTATAATTAATTTTTATGCTAAAGGGCATATTTTTTTGCGGAAATTTACTTCTATCCAATAACCTTGATTCTTGGTTGTAGCTCTAGTTTGAATTTTTTATGAAAATAAACTTTTTCTGAGCATGTCAATTTTATACCACTCCTCTTGGGTCATTTTCCTAAGTCTGTAGTATTCTTGGATTCTGTTTCCATACGTATGGTTTAACAAATTGTGCAAAAGTCTGTAGGAGAAGTGTCAAATGATTTTACTGGTATTTCATAAAATGAGATACATTTTATTCCTTTTTCTGATTCTTTCCTTGTTAAATAAGCAGCAGTTGACTTAGATCTGTGACTCAAAACTTTGTTCATATGAAACTCAACTTTATTTTTATTGATGTCCTTTCCATATGAGGCTGGAATTTCTTCTTCAAAAATTAGTTGTAAAATATTCTGTGGTACTAAAAGGAATTTAATTTTAGCCTTTCTAGAAACTTTGTTGAGGTTTAATATATCATTGTAATAAAATCCCACAGCTATCATGAATCCCACTTTAAACTTTCTGTACCTCGATGAAGCCATTTCATACGGTAATTTTTGTCAGTTGAGCAATAGAAAATTTATCTTTTTTTTTAATTATGTTCACTTAAATATACCCATGTATCATTTAATGTTTTTGAAAATTTCTATTTATTAGCATATTATATAATTTTCTTCAATTTGTTTTTCTTTCCATAATATGCTTTCACATGGGTGTTTTTTTTTTTTTTTTTCCAGTTTTACTTTCAGCTATGCACTTTTTCCCTTTCAAATTTAAAATATTAAAAATACCTTTTTTTGAAATGCAATAACATTGATTTTTACACTGCTATACAATTTGTTCATGTGAATATTTTTCTTCAGAAAGTGCATTTATGTGACCTTCAAGTCATCTACCAATTTTAGGAGCCATTTCCAAAGTAATTCTCTTATTCTGCATTCCTACCTGAAGAAAACTTTTAGATGGCTGGCAGATGATGCCGAAACTTTATCTCAAAATGTTAAGAAGAAAAATCCTTTCCATAATGTGTGAATGATGTTCTGTATTCAGAGGAAATTTTTAACAAACATCTAAACCCTAGAAATTAAACTTTTTCTAAAGTTAAAAGAATGAATTATATAATCAAATTATATCCTAAAACTTTCGAAAAAAAATTTAGCTTGTTATTGACATCAAATATTTTACTTTGAGGTATTATATAAAATCTTGATTTTTCTGTCTATTCTGCAATTTTAAATATTCTTTACATAATTTGTTTATGCAAGGAAAAAATTTTTCTTTGTTGAACTATCACGAGTTGTGTACTAAATATGCAAATTCTAAATTGTGACATTAAGCCATGAGAACTTTAATATTTAGCTGTGCAAAGTATTTAGAAACATTATTGCTATCATTAGTTGGAAAAGCAATTAATGAATGTTAATAATTTTCTTGTCCTGTTTCAGTTATAATACTTAATGTTATGCTTTCTTTAATTTTCTATGGCTTATATGTAATTTTTTAATGGTTTTTGATGCCACATGGGGAGACATATAGTCTTTACATTTGCTAAAATCACACAAATACCTAATAATGTCACATGAAGCAGTACCATGTCAATATCAGTTATAACCCAAAACAAAATTCAAGCTTAGATTATTGCTTGTTTTATTGAAGAAGTTCTATGCATTTCAAACAGGGTTCGTACAGTTCTTAAGAGTCCTTAAAAGTCCTTAGGTTTTTTGGAATCGCTTTTTGGTCCTTTAAAAGTCCTTAATTTTGGCCAAAATCGGCAGAAAGTCCTTAATTTTAATCATCTGAAATTTCTGTCTGTTTTTAAGACTGCCATTTTGAGTGTGAATTAGCATTTTAAAGGAATATTTTTGGTGATTTACTGACATATATGGTTACCTTTTGAATGGGTTATAATTTGTTGTTGTTTCTAATATAAACAGTGGTATACTCGAGTTTCTAAGCAAGAAATGAAACATAAGTATTTCGAAATTCATTTTTCCTAATGAAGAGCTCTTAGACAACTTTTTGCTTTTGGGGATGTGAATTATTTTATTAAACAGTTCTAAATTTGGCGACTTATCAACATTTTGGCAATTTTAAGATCAATTTCTATAGAAAGATTTTAATTCTGAGATCTGGGAATTTTTTGACGATTTTTTTAAGACATTGTAACATTGATAAATTTCATTAAAATAATAATAATGTATTGAAATTATATTAAAAAAATTACATTTAAATTAAAAATTTTTATTTTTCTCTGTCATATTATAAAGTTCTATTTTAGCATCTTATTATGCAATATTTTAAATCTAAAAAATAACAACGTATAATGCTTTAAAGTACAGTTTACCAAACAGCAAATGCAAAATTAGCTGTGTAATTAATTAAAAATGTCTTCTTCCTAATTTTTTCGTAGAAAGAGTTTTTCCCATGTAATTTTCTCAGATTATGCATCGGTTTTCTCCATAAAATTAATTTTACACTTTTTCCCTCTTTTTTTTTTTTTTTTTTTTTTAATATTTCTGGCTTTTTGCTGTTACAGAATTGGTAGGGATAATTTTTCTTTAGGACTTCAGACATTACAGCCTGGAAAGTTTAGGAGGATTTGAAGGCTAGATTTGTAGACCTACGATTCTAGAAGATTCGAGAAATATGTGACAAAATGAAAAATGTCTCCATGGTATTTTACAGAGAGTTTGCAATAAATTTCTTACTATATGGAGAACGTCTAGAAGAACAATGAAAACATAATATTTGAATGTTTTACCTTTGATACTAGAATGTTTATCTTAACGTGTTTATCTTCCCTTTATTTTCTGTACTTTTCATTAGGCACAAGCATAGAAAATGTCAAAAAATGCTTCTAATCTTATCACATTGGCAGGCGTGGAATTAAATGAATAAAAAAAAACTGAAAACTTACAATTTAAAAAATTCATCTAATATGTTTTAATACATCATAGAGCTAGAGCTAGGGATTTTCCTACCTGATGCAATCTCCGTGGATCTTAAATTCTGCTGCCTAGTGCCTTTCAAAATCTTGCTTCTAGTGCCTGCTGTAAATTCTAAACATTTTGCAATTTCTAGATTTTGTTGCTTGGTGTGTCACTAAATTCTAAAAATTCTGCCATACCAGCTCTGTAACTGACCCTTTCTATATATATTTCATATTTCTTCTGAATATTCATATTACTAAAGAAATAAAATTAGCAGCTTTTTCTATACATTCTAAACGCATTTTTTTTTTTTTTTTTTTTTTTTTTTTTTTTTTTTTTTTAGAATAACAGAAATCCTTATTTAAATCTGATAATTCTAAAATGGAAAGGAATCATGTTGAAGAAAGAAACTGAATCAATAAAGAAAATTATTCTTCAAAGATATTTACAGTTATTATTATGTAAATTACGCTGTTGTTAATGATTTCAGCCTTTGCTATAATTTCCATTTCTTTTTCCTCATATGATAGAGTTATTGAGCCAACTTAAATTAAAATTGCATAGGCTTTGACTACTAAGTCCATATGCGTCATGATTATCTCTTTCTATACACAATAAATTACCGCTAATCCACATTTTTAGTTTGAATTTGACTGTTCTTGTTTAATTATATCACCATGAGGTGTAATTGATTTTGTTAGCATCAGAACATGCCTTTATGTTCTAGTTCTTTTTAAATAAAAAAGAGGCTTATTTAAACCTTTGTCCAACATTGTAGTTACTTTCAGACATAATTTGCTTCACATCTGTCAAGGCGTTTTGGACTATACAGTCAAAAATCTTTAATCCGGACTCGTTGGGACTTCAGTGATTCCGGATTATCAGTTTTTCCGTATTATAGATCATAAATTTAAATTGGTAAGATGGCATGCAGAAATTATAAAATTAAAAATATGAAACTGTAATTTATGAAATAAAGAGCAGTTATGATCTAAAGGTATCAAAATTTACAAAAAAAAAAAAAAAAAAGAAAGCTTAATATTTATTTGTTTATTTTATTAAACATTTCTTTCAACACGCACGTGTGTAAAGCATATATTACGCATAGTCGAAATTAGAAAATTGCAACCAGAAAACTATTTGTGTATTCGTGATATTTATAATGATGAAGAATTTGATTTAAATCATATCAAAGACAGAGTACATCAAGATGAAATATTACATTTAGTAAGGAATTATAAGTGGAATAAAATAAAAGCATCTATTTCTGAGAATAAATGATAGAGAATAAATGCTGAAGATGAGGATAGTGCTGACAGATGAACTTCCAGTTCATTGCGCGCCGCGACGTCCCCCCCCCCTGTATAGCAGCGTGAAATTGATTAACAGATATCGGAATAGTTAAAGAAACAAAGGATATGCCTTTATCCATTTTTTGCAGCAATTCCACTTTTTGTTTGATGGACATCGAAACATGCTTTCGCTTTGTAGATCCTTTCGCGGCTCCAGAATCAGAAATTCTTTTTGACATAATCGACAGTTCAAGCTTACTTTTATAAAACTGCTCTAACAGTCTGCAAAAAATAATAAGCTGGATCCAATTCGAAGATTAAGGAACAACGCAATCCGCAACATTAACTGAAATAGATAATTAGATAATTTAAGCCTAGCTTATACCGTCCGTTACACATTAACGCGCATGCGTAAGCACATTATGCGTTTACGCATGCGCAGGAAGTTTGTAGCTTTGAGGTCCGGATTATAGATATCCAGATTAAAGACTTTTGACTGTATAACTTTTACCAGATCAAGTAAACCACTCATAAGTACATTGTGGAGAGGTTATCAAGTTAGGAGATAAAGCAAGCAAAAACTAGTGAAAACACTAGGTTTGCATATTGAGACAAATTTCTGATTGAAAAGATGCTTAAATAGAAGTAAATTGAAACAAATTAGCCAAAATGTCTGTGAAGGCTTCAAATTAAAAAGACGCATAAATATTTTGAGTGTTCTTGTTACAAAACGTAAGTGTTTTGTAGCGTTTAATGTGTAGTTATCCTAATATCATTTAGGAATCAATGTTATAAATTACATACATTTTAAACTGTGAAATTTTATTAGATTGTGATTTTAAAGGGCTTTTTTAATAAATAGTGTTAAAAAATAAATAAAATTTAATAGTGGCCATGTAAATCCATAATGACTAAGGTTATCTAACTACCTAATTTCATTATTTATAACTAACTGCTTATCCTTAAAAATTATCTCTGCATATTAAAGTGAGTTATTGAATTTCATTAATCCTTACTGTGATTACAAGATAAAAATGTAACACAAAAATGTAAAAATTCATGTAACACTTTTTCTTTGCATATAGTGAGACTTAAAATAATACAAAACAACTTATCTCCTCTGGTGCTTTAGTGACTTATTGGAACTTTAAAGTATATTAGCTGGGTTACAACCCCTGGAACTCTACATGAAGCTACTACACTATAACTGTGTCAGACAGAGCCCAACTAACTTTCAAAACTTGCCAACCGTGCCTACATAAGGCCTTTCAGGTTTCTTCCAATCAGCCAGTCTTCTCTGTAGGCAAGCAGCTGCAGTGACAACATCTAGTCTTTTGTTATGAATCATGTTATGATCTTACTTTTTATTTTAACCTATGCCGCTTGACATAAAATCTACCTGCCATTTACTAAACCTCTAGATTCAGCAACGCTGTGACAAAATGAGACATTTAAAAAAAAAAATCAACGTAAAGCTAACTGTTAGTAAAACATAAATAAAATGTCACTTTTCTTCTTTCAAATATTTCCAACTATTTTGAGTATAAAATATTTAATGCTACTTGATAAATTTCATGAAGTTTATTTTATTCTCAAACTTGTCAATAATTATGTTAATTAATTCATGTTTAATAATAATGCATCCTACTTACGGATCTATTTTGTTTTTAGGATGGTATTACCAGTGCAGGATTTTAGTTATAAGCTATACTACAAACTATAGCTTAGGGCACCACTTTCTTGTGGACCCAAAAAATTAAAATATAGTATAACAGACTCATAAATGGCCCATATCTCAAATAGCTTATTGCCTTATCAAGTCTAAACACAGCTATGGGTATTACAAAAGTGAAGTTCAAGCATAGATAATAATTTTAATAGAATTTATTCAGTTCCCATTTGCTCATAGGTCCTTAATTTTTTTCATTAATGGTCCTTAAAAGTACTTAATTTCCATGTGCAGAAATGTGTACGAACCCTGTTCAAAAGAGGCAAGCTGTTCTACATGAAGTGAAAATATTCTGGTTTCTTAAAGAAAATAAATCTTTTCAAAATCAAGCCTATCTTTCTTAAAAAATATAATTTTTTGATTAAATCAGTCAAAGACTGATATTTATTTAATTTCGAAGTGCAGATTTTTATCTAATTTGGAAATTTGAAAAGGGAAATTAAAATCTTTAAAAATATCATGACCCTTCTAATACAAAAGAATTCTGAATGTTTATTATAAATTTCAGTATATAGATGTTGATTGGAGGTACTGATTCTTCTAATTCAAATTTTAGCAGCGTTATATATTGTTATGATTTTTCTTTTCTGACACCAGTTGTTGCATTATTTTCTTCCTTCACATTCGTACGGGGTTCGTGTGGATTTGGAGTAAAAAACGACGACACTTGATGAAGTATCGAAACACACTTTATTGGCCGGTATTAATCAGAACAGCCTCCAATAACACTTTTTATAGTTGTCGAAGATCTATAAACATGCTGGAACAATCAGTGACACAGCCTTCACACTGTCAGGCAATAACGGTGGAGACTGCTTCCTGCAAAGCACCCGACTCTGCTTTCCGGAGTACAGCTCCCGACTCTGCTTGGTCGTTCTCGGAACTCCACGTACTCTCGAGACTCTCCTCACTACAACTCGCGATGCACTCTACGACTTACGAGCACAGCTCCTGACTCTTTGGTTCAGTCGTTCCTGGAGCTCAATGCTCTCTCTCGACAATGCACTAACAGCAATACACTACGAGACTCTTTCGATGCGAGGCACACACACTCGATGATAGACGTACACTGACTGACTGCGGACCAGCAGGGTTTATATAGCTTTCAGCTTGTGTTTGGGAACATTCTGGGCTAAACCGGTAAGAATTCATTCCAGAAGGTTCTCCAACCGTCCATGGTATATCGCCAATTTTGTCGCCAAATGGGCGATTTCTTGCCAAATATGGCAACCCTAAAACTGCTTTGCGGGGAGCCATCTTACTGTGCCTGACCATTTCGTAACAATATTATTAAAGAAAGTATTGCCTATTTAAGTTATATATTAAAATGTGATTTTGGAAGAAATAAAGTGTGTCATTTTATTTTTCTTAATTTGCTTACTATCTGTCCTTACAGGCTGTTTTACTCATTGGAGAGCAAGGCACAGCAAAGACGGTAATGATCAAGGGTTATCTTAATTCAGCTGATCCAACACAATACATGTGGAAGAATCTAAGCTTTTCTTCAGCAACAACTCCACAGATGTTTCAAGTATATAAAAATAACATTGTCAATAACATAATTGTATATTACTTCATTTGTAATAATTTGACATATCTTTCTGCCTGTAAATTTTGTTTTCAGAGTCTAAATGTGCAAAATTAGTCTAAATGTGCAGCTCTTCATTGCAAATTTTCAAATACATTTTGATAGAAAGACTAATTCTTGTTCAGAAGATTATAAAGAAAACACTTATTTTTTATAAACTATGGAAAAGAAAAAAATCAGTTTCCGCCTACCTATAAAAGTGCCAGTAAAATTAGAAATGCAACAGTCTTGAGTTTGGCATAGATTTAGTCAATATCTCAATTGATTTTGCAGGCAAACGGGTACATGTTCCTCTTTATCAGGAGCAAAGAAATCTGTAAGACTGAAAAAGAGTCTTTATTATTTATTTAGTTAGTTTATTGCTTAAAGCAAAGTGCATAAGGGCTATATGTGTATGGGGAAATATGCCTTTGTGAATAACTTTCTTAGAGTAACTGGTTCATATTTAAGTAACACATGGAGAAAACTATATAAACCCCCATTCAATCAGCTCATTTGCTGAGGTTTGAATCAGATTTACATATTGATGTCTTGCAATCCATAATGTGTGAGGGAGAAAAGAGTACCTTTGCAATTTCATAAAATCATGCATAGTTTACTTTAAAAAAAAAAAAAAAAAAAAAAAAAAAAAAAAAAAAAACGGTGTCTGTCAGCTACATATTGCTTCTTATATATAATTTATCATCATTTCATTTGCTTTGATTCATTTATTATTGTTATTAAATATTAGCATTGACAAAAAAATTTTATATTATTCCATATTTTAAAATTTTATTTCAAAAAAACTTTTATATAAAAATATATAATTTTAGTTTAAATTTTAGAGAGCAGTAGAAAGCTGTGTTGAAAAGAAAGTAGGAACAACATTTGGCCCACCTGGTGGAAAAATTATGACTATATTTATTGATGACATTAATATGCCTGAAATCAATGAATGGGGAGATCAGGTATTCTGCAATAAGTTTTATTTGCTTTAATGTAATAGTTGATATTCATTTCTAGGCAAAATATCTAAAACTGAAGGTAAATATTTTTCATGAGCACAATTTTAAAACTGAGAGGACTGCACCAAAGAATTAATTTTCACTAAAAACATAAATAAGTCAAAAGTGTTGACTTAACAAAAATGTTAATGGGATTGAATATATGTGTTTGCTATAAATCATTAAAACTGGTTGTAATTTGTATTATTAAAAAGGAATGCAATCTATATCACAAACATGCTCCTGTCTTGACTATTTTGAATGCCTTTTATTTATTTATTTTTTATTGTTAATGTTTACTGCTTATCCAAATCAGTGTCTTCAAAAATGCTCATCCTAACTTTTGATTATATTTAAATTTTCATATAATTTTTAAATAATTAGAGTTCTCCACACCCTGTGATTAGTCTAAATTTCTTCGCTTACTTCAAGAATATTTTGATTATAAAATTTTAGTAAACAGTTTCTTTATCATGAGTTGTGCAAAAAATTTCCTCCTATGCAGAAATCACTTTTCTTAAAATTTAAAACTGACGATACAAATGTGGAGTGTCTGATGTCAAGGCAACATAAGTCAGAATGTTACTGTTGTATATTAAATATGCAGTATGTTTATCCAAAGATGTTTCAAAATTTTTTATTTTAATCTAGCTTACCAAGTCTTTTCCCCCAATCTTTCAACAGCTTTTGAGCTAAAATTTTTTGTAATAAAGTGCTATCACCATTCATGTAGTTTAACTACAAAATTTACCTCCTATATATATATTCTTTATTCTTTAAATTTCATTAATTTTTTGAGTTAGGCTATTACTTGTTTGAACTATTGTAGATTTAATATTTTTTTTTAAATTCCTTTTTACATTTATAGGATTTTATGAAATTTATTGTTTATGAATTTCAATTTTTGGTCTTTGTGAAAAATTGTTTAATTTTCCACATTATAATTTTTCTCTAAATTTCTTACTTATATTACATTTTTTTTTAAATGTAATGTAATTGTACATATATAAACACACACACACAGGTGTGGTAATTCTGGTAAAAGCATTTTGCTAGCATTTCCCATGCAAACTGTGAGCAATATGTATCACTGCACAATTGTAGAGCTCACCAACATGCAATTTATAGTGGGAGTGTCAGCTAAAATAGAGCAGCTATTCAAAAGAGACAGGAAACTATTCATGAGTACATCCTTTTGAACTGCTGCTCTGTTTTAATTCATAGCCCTATAAATAAAATGCATATTGATGAGCTATGCATTTGTGTAGCAATGCATGTTGCTTGAAATTTGCACAAGGAATAACAACAGCTTATGACATCAGAACACTTTTACCTACTATTCAACAGTGCACTGTACTACTTCAACAAGCCATTTTGCCACACACATTCCACATACAAATCACAAAATCTGTATATTTCAATCTACTCTTAACTCTTCTCCATTTTTTCAGATATTGTGGAATTATCTTGTATGTATGTATATATATATATATATATATATATGTCATAATAAAAGCAAAGGAAAAGACGGAACACTGTAGATACGTGATTAGACCCATATTGAAGAAGATTTTGATTGCGTAGTCTGCTAGTAATGCTAACTTGGTAATATCTAAAGAACTTGGCAGTCGAGGCAGTTTTAATTCCATTTTTATTGCAGCTGATATTTGTGGCCACAATCACTTGGCACTCTAGTCGTGCCTTTCCACAGAAGATTTACATTTTTGATATTGTTGAGATAGAAAGCAAGCCAGCAAAATTACATCTTATCACAGTAGAGAGCAAAAGCTGAAGTGCGTAGTTATGCAAGATGGAAGCACGCGAAGAGAAAAGTTTTGGTTTACAATTATTACGTCATCAGAGCTGCGCAGGCCATAGAGTGATCTAGAAATGACGCAATGCTGAGAAGTTATTACAATTTTAGAACAGAGAGGAAGAATTAATGTTTGTAGTTATATTATAATTTTGATTCATATATTTTTATCTTACATATATATATATCATGATCTAGATCAAGGATCCCAAGCTTTTTCTTGCATTATTACCCTTTAATAATTAAGAATATTTTTTCCCATCAACCTCCTTACGTTTTTCTGTATAATGTACCAAAAACAACATAATTATCATACAAATAATTTAATCTAAATCACTAAAAGATAGCAATCAGACTAAGAATGTGAAAAAAATTGAAAAGAATGTTTCGTTAGATTTATGTTTTATTTTTCTGTGTAATATTATTATTTTAAATTTTACGAATACTAACAAGTTTTCAGCAAAAAAATCACAAATTATAATTGCACAGATGTTTGATTTTAATTAATGTGAGAGCTGCATTTGATATACTGTTACAATTTTTTTTTTTTTTTTTTTTTTTTTTTTTTTTTTTTTTTTTTTTTAGTATTTGGCATAATATTTCTTAACTTAATCCTTAGGTCACCTCCTTCCAAAGTATAACCTGTTTCTTGTATTCACTGCTTCTACTAAGTAGGAAGAGAGAAAAGTCAATAATGTTGGTTTGGTAACAACTTTTATCTTGAGCTATTGCTCTCAGATGACTTTTAAATTCCAAAACTTAGTGTGCCTATGTGTTTTGAATAATATTTGTGTTTAAACATCCTCCTTCAGTATAAAATGTATTCAACTCTTCATGCATCATAATATCAAAGGTATCACTGATCAGCTGTTCTATGAGCTATGCTGGCTCATCAGAAAGCTCATGAGAAAAGTCAATAATGTTGTTTTCTTAACAACTTTTACCTTGAGCTATTGCTCTCAGATGACTTTTAAATTCCAAAACTTAGTGTGCCTATGTGTTTTGAATAATATTTGTGTTTAAACATCCTCCTTCAGTATAAAATGTATTCAACTCTTCATGCATCATAATATCAAAGGTATCACTGATCAGCTGTTCTATGAGCTATGCTGGCTCATCCAAATTTTCAATGTCTTGGATGGGAATGTTAAAATCCTTTAAATTTTGCATTTGGCTTGTATGTAACAATACACCTTCTGAGGAAGTTTTGCATTCTTATTATTTTTTAATTTAATTTTATTGTGTTTCTGCTTTTTACTTTTTATATTGCACCTTTTGCATAAAAAATATGTATTAAAAATATTATTGTCTTTTAAATATAAAGAATTATTTCTTAAATTGCAAAAAAGAAATGTGCTTTCACCTAATAACATCTGTATAATCATGTCATATTTAATGTTCTCTTCTGTTTCATTCTTACTTATAGAATACCTTTCTGAAAGAAAGTGTAAAAAACATTTATATGCATTATGAAAAAAAAGTGCTAATCTGTTTAGAATGTCAAAACTGTACCGCAAGAAATGCATTTTTTTCGGGGGGGGGGTGAAAAACATTTTGTTAAATTTAAGTTTTTTGAGTCCTTAGCAATAAACTATCAATAATATTTGTATATTGTTCAAAATTTTATATAAATTTGAAACTAGAAACTATTTATAACACTAAATAAATACCATAGTTAGAAGACAATTATATAAAGAAGGATTAAAAAGTTGAAAATAAAAAAATTAACTAATAAATCAGTGCAAAGGAACTTTCTGTTATTTATTAATTAGTCATTAAAAATGACTGTAAATAATAATGCTGTCAAATCCTGCTATAACAAACTTCATGGTATCAAAAGTTTCTTTTACTGTGTCCAGCCTGAATTAAAAAAAAAAAAAAAAAAAAATAGATTAACTCCCGAAAAAGCATAAAAATTGACTGACACAGTAAAAATTGTTTAACATTCACACACAAAAAAAAGGGGGTAATAATAACTAAAATTTTTTAAATCATGTTAAGAGTTAATTACCATTTTTATTTTGTGCAAGTAAAAAATGCAATTCTTACATTTGTTTTCTTTTCTTTCTTTTTTTTTTTTTTTTTTTCTTTTTTTTTTTTTTTTTTTAGTTTCACTATGTGTTGTTAATTTTACATAATTACTTAACATAAATTTAATCATTCAGACTGTATCTTCAAAATACTTATCTCCTAAAATATACATTTATAATTATGAATAATCATTTTGTTCAAAATATAAGAATACTAGATAGAAATAACGAAAAATATTAACGAATTTACCTCTAGTGTCTGAGTATAAAAACAATCTGATTTTCTACTGGAATAATGTAGATTGCAAAATAATTTTTTCCATACTTTTGTCCAAAAATTAAAAGAACTCCACTTTTATTACTTCAGTTAATACAGTGTGATTATAATTAAAGTTGTGATTTCAAAACACTCTAACTTTAAACTTACTTCTCAGAATGATTTGATATTTTATTAGAAAATCATGAGGCAATGGAATTTTGTTTGGAGAAGGAAAAAAAATAGTTTCAAAATATGCTGATAGATGGTGCTATCAGAGTTCACATTGCTGTTGGTATGCAAATTACTGAGACATAACATGCGCACTGCAAATATGGCTAAGATAAAAATTCAGAGCACCAACAACATATATAACACTTTGCCTGAATGCTTCATCACAACTCTGACGAAAAAGGATTGTACTCTTCTTGTGAAGCTTTTTTGTCAGAATAGTGACTGAGCCTTAACAGCTATCAGGAAGTTTTGAACATTAAAAGGCAAAAAATCTGGCCCAGTGATACACATGGCCTGTAGAACATGATAGATAAATTTTAAGAGACTGGTTCATTTGACGTGAATCAACGTAGAGGACGGAAACTAGTTTCAGCTTCGGCAGTTGAAAGTGTTACAATAACAACAAATAATGTTGCAGGAATCAGCAGTGCACGGGGTATTTGCTGAATGTTAGATATGCCTATCAGCATGGTGCATAAAGTCCTACGGAACATTTTTCGCTGTTAGCCGTATAAGATAACTCATGTACAACAGTTGCTACCTGCTGACCTGGAAACATGTGAATCGTTTGCACTACAGTTTCTTGCCTGTGGCGTTGAAACATTCTGTGGTCTGAGACAGCTCATTTCCATTTGCTAGGTTCTGTAAATACTCAAAATTGCAGGATATGGGCGACTGAGAATGAGTTCCCAATACAGTCTGAAAAGGTCATTATGTGGTGTGAAATAATGGCAGCATTAGTTATCGGTCCATTCTTCTTCAAGAAGAAGATCACACCTGCGAGTCCCATTACCTACATCATTACTAGCAAGTAGTATGAAACACTTTTGAGTAAGCATATCCTTCTGGCACTTCAGCAACATCAGTGTGTGGATCGCACAATATTCAGGGAAGATGGTGCTCTGCCGCACATTGCTACTCATGCGAAGCAGCTGCTGCTTTCGGAGATGACAGAATTATAAGCTGCCATTTTCCAACAGCATGGCCGCTACACTCTCCCGACTCAAGCCTGTGTGACTTTTAGCTTTGGAGATATGTGAAGAATTTAGTTTACAGTGGGCAGATTGCAAATCTGGCCGACTTGAAGGCAAGCATCATGCACCACATTCATAGCATCAGCACAGATATCCTCCGATCTATTGTGGAACATATAGGTGAATTTCTATCACATAATATTTACTAATACAGAATGCAGACATTTAAGTCAAATAATAAAGTTTAGACTTTCTGAAAATGATGAAAAAGGAAAATAATTTCATCACTTATCTGTCCTATCGAGTAGCCAAGGAGAATTCATTCATTCTCCCTAAGATATATACAGACACTTCCTACATGACAAACGACTTATACTGAACAATCACTCAAATGATGAATGTATCCATAAAATGTTACTATGTTCCATACATATATCTTCTAATAATATCCATGCGATAAGAGCTATAAATACTTAAATAATACTTTTGAATTTTAAACACATATTATAAATAAATAAAGAATTGCTTTAATATACAGTACATGCCTTGGACTGTCATCTTTCAGGAATGGGGGAATGGGTTGAGGATGAGGTTAGTAGATCTTTATGTAGGTGAATGTGAATCAACATCTGACTCTCCAGCTGAAGACTGATCGATAAATAAAGGGGGCATTTGGGATAAGGACACTGTATGAGAGTTGAAAAGAATTGGCATGTTAGCTGGGGCATCAAGGCTGATTTCTAAAATGTCTTAAGAAAATAAGTGTCTAACATATCTAAACATGATTTTTTTTTAATTTCATCATAAATAAGATAATAGCACTGTATGGCATCATGCACAGCAGACTTTACTTTAGCAAATCTCTGAGAATTGGGGTCTTGGTTTTCCAAAAGAATGAGACTTTCTTTAAATTTGGAAAATGCTACTGCCAATAACTTTGTATCAAACTTTTTACTGGGCAAGCCTCTTCTTTCTCCTTTCTTTGTTACTCTTTGAGATCTGATGATTGAATCTGCATTGCAATCTTGACATGTGCAGTTTTTGACAAATATGGGATTTTTGTTCTTAATTGTTTTGATCATTAAATGATTTATGCCACTAGAATGTGTGACATTTCACCTTTATCTCACCACTTATAATTGTAACTTTTATGTCGAATAAAATGGCTTGTCACTTCTCTGCACACTGTCAGTATCAGCACTTAATTTACTCTTTTTACCAATTTTTTTTTTTTTAATATTATTTATTTTCTTTTCAATTCTGAACAAATTTTACTCAGAACAGGCTTGTTTATATCTACAAAAGTACATAAAGTGAAAGTTTTTTTTAATGGGGAGCGTCTGTATATGACTGCTAAGTAAAAAATGTATTAGCCCTTGTAAAGAATATCCTAAATTTTGCAAAAGATCTGATGAATATAAAATCCCCATTCAAAAAGCAAAACTTAGAGAATGCTTTAAGTATTATAGCATAACAAACCAACAATGATTAAAATTTCAAAGTATGACTTCTTGCTTTGCTTTAATCAAGTTTCACTCATTGAAAATCAATGAGATAAAGGAATGGAATTTCTTCTGTAAGTATTGAATGTAAAACTTTCTCTTGATAGTATGTTGAAATGATTTTAACATTTTTTTTTGACTCTATTTTTAATTTTTCATTCTAAGAGAATCATGCAACAACCATAAACCCCTTATTGAAACTTTCTTTGCATTGACAAAATGAGGTGTGTACTTTTTTTTTTCCCTCTTAATTTTCAGTAGGTAGACCTTTTTTTGTTGCAGTCATTTAGGTAAATCCATGCTTCATGAAGAGTCACTATGCATTTCCATTTATTTTCTAGCCCACCAGTGGCTGAGTGGTAAAGTCGCTGAATACTGATAGTTCAGTCCGAGGTTCAAATCCTGTAAACAGGCTGGCTGCATGGGCATTTTCATTGTTTTTTCCATGTGTAACATGTATATGAGTCAGTTTTCCTTAGAAATTCTTCCACAAAAGTATCCCTTCCTCTAGGCAGATAGCCTTTGAGTGCTTTGCCATAGTCAAATGAACCAAACCAGACCATTTATTGTCTAAATATGTTGAGCCATATGCCTTGACAAAATCCGGTGAACATTGTTTTTAAATTGTAAATCTTGATTTATTATTTTATTTATTGGTGCTACAGATATAATTAAAGACTCTGCAACAGCAGATTTTCTTTTATTACTGATGAATGAACTTAGAAGAATTAGAAACAGCACATACTTTTTCAGGTGTTCATCTGGAGTTTTCTTTCCACGTAGAACTAATGATTGATTATTTTTCCTTTCTGATAAAAAATGCCGCTTATTTTGCACTTGGAAGTTTTATACAATGCACTTTCCAGTGTTTAGGAATTGGAAATAGGAAAATTTCTCTTCCAAAAGCACAAAAACATATCCTTGTTATCCACAGCTTGTTTACATGCAACATTTTGAAAGAAGAATAAATTTAAAAGTATCAAATGATATTTCTCATTTCAAACAATAAGCTTCTGCCAGAAATTTATATTCCAAAACAGTTGCTTTTTTTAAAATTATTTATCGAGATTGTTCTAAAAATGTATAAACACATTCTGTACAATTTCTTTGTACACAAATTCTACAGTTCTTCAGTGCTAAAATTTCTTTTCTTTAAAAGTGTCAGCATAATTAGATTCTGCTGATCGATGAAAATGCAGATATTATTATTATATTATTGTTTATCCAGTTTCGAATATTTCTTCTTTTTATGAGAGCTAGCTGAATTTTAATTAGCTTCTTTCTTATTTTTGAATGTTATTCCTTTTACAAACAAAAAAATTTCAAAAAATACATCACCCATCTGTTTTTGATTGTAATTTTTTATACTTTTTTGTCTAACACAGGTGACTAAACACAGATCATTTAGACATTAGTGTCTTTAAAAAACACACACTTTTTACTCATTTTATTTCAAGAATTATTTTTTCTTCTTACATGGATTGGTAGTGTTATTGCCGAATGCATTTTGCAACATTCAAAACTGTACACTTGTGCAAAACAATTTTTTGGTTTTAAAAAAAAGGAGACTATATTTTCACCCTCAAAGTGTACCTAAAATTTATTTCATTCACTTATTAACATAATTCAGTTTCTCGTTGATATGATAAATTTGTGTCCTCATTTATGAATATTGAAGTTAAATTTCATAAATCACACCATTAATTATTAAGTAATATATATAAATATTTCACTAATTAGTTAATAGCATGTTCAGTATTTTGTAATATTTTTATGAAATATGTTTTGTTTTCAAAATAATTTTTAAACCTCTTGTATTTAGAATGATAATTTGTTCTAAGAGAACATCAAACTTATATGACCCTCATTTTTATAGCGTTTCTCATTCAGAATATAATATTCTAGGTTACAAATGAAATAGTAAGACAGTTAATGGAAAATAAAGGCTTTTATAGTTTGGACAAACCAGGAGATTTCACAACTATAGTAGATATACAATTTGTAGCTGCAATGATTCAACCAGGAGGAGGAAGAAATGACATTCCAAGTAGATTAAAAAGACAGTTTTCAGTTTTCAACTGCACTTTACCAGCACCAAGATCCATTGATAAAATATTTGGTTTGTATTTTGATACTTATTCCTAACAGCAAAATATTGCTTATTAATAACACTTGAATTCATGCCTTTTTCTTCTTTTTCTTTGTTAATGAGTTGTTAATGTTACATATGGCTTTATTGGCAATCCAAACATATAAAACAATTCAAGTATCACCCAAGAACAATGATATATAATAAAAAAGAACAAAAATTTAATGTAAGAACCAGAACAAATTAAGATGGGAACAAAAGTAAAAAGTTAAAAATGAGAAGGAAAACAAGAGATCCAGTCTTTACAAGGAGTTAATGAAAGTTCTGGTATTCCAGTATAGTTTGCTTATCTCACCACATTTGCTGAGACGCTTTATTTAGTTCTGGGCATATAAGAAGATGCTTTGTATTCATGATGCCCAAATTATAAATGATGGAAATATGCCTATTTTATTAAGACGATGTGCCATGCAATCATGACCTGTTTTCAGTCTGAATTTTGCCAGAGCCTCTTGACAGGGTTTTTGACAAAACTTTTTCCGAGTGTCTTGAGTGTTGGCCCAGGACCTTTATCTCCTGGTCAGATTTAAGAGTATCCATTATTTTCTCAAATATATGCTTTTTAAGTGACTGTGGAGGAAGTGGTTTTTTGTCCTGTCCCTCAAGTGTTCTTCTTGCTAGTGAATCTGCCTTTTCATTACCGTTGATACCCACATTTGAAAGGATCCATTGAAAAACGGTTATTTTGTTGTATTTATAAAGAAAGTTCAAGGTTTGTCTTATTTCTGAGATAATCTGGGTATCTGTATTATGATTTATAACTACAGCCTGGATGGCTGCTTTGGAATCGACTAGAATAACTGCTTTAGAGAAACAATTAATCTTTATCTTGAGGTTTTCCACAGCTAGTGAGATTGAAAGGATCTCTGCATCAAAATTCAACGTGAAGTGTCCCACAGGAGTACATTGGGAAAAGAGTTTACTGTATTCATCAACCTCAATGTTGTCTTATATTTTAGAGCCATCAGTCTTTGTGAATTTTATTAATAAATTACATAATATATTTTAAATCTAAAGCTGGAAATGTAAAATTAGATATTAACATATTATGATCATATTGCTAAAATCCAAAATAAACTGATTTTTCAGTTATATTTAAAAATGTAATTTTCATTGTGTTCATGTGACTCAAAATGTAAGAAATATTCTATAGTATTTTGTTTGTTTTGTCGTAGTTTGAAAAATTCAGTTGTAATTTAGTTTAATGTTGTCCCTCTTAAAGTAGAAAATTTATACCGCATTTAAAAGTATGCTATTTTACTGCAACATTTTGCACATTTATATGTGAACAACATTTATATGTGAAGTTTATTGAAATCTTTGTAAGACTTTCTAATTTAAATACCAACATACAGATCTAAATTAAAGATTAATCACAGATCTAAATTTGCTTATTTCTCAAGCTTGTTTGTGCATTTAATTCAACCAAAGAAAAGCATATATATAATGAAAAAATTTAAGAAAATCTCAAAAAAGAGATCCTGAATATTGTTTTGATAAATGATAGGAAGAAATGTACAATTTTGAAAGTGCTTATTTCAGAAATTGTGTAAAAAACTTAAAATTTTAACAAGTATTGTCATTATTGAAACAAAATATTGGTTTGTTTTTTCAATAATTTTTCATATATTTCAGTTCTTTGTCTTAATAAATGCATAAGAGAAAATCTTCGAAATAAAATTGATGTTGACTTTGGTCTCATCAACTTTTTATCCCATACTAATGCATTTTCTGATTGCATTTACATTCTAAATCATCATTCTTTCCCACATTATACAAACTGTTCTGTTAAAACGACATGAGGGAGGAATTCCTTGCTTGAAAGGCAAAAAAAAAAAAAAAAAATTAACCCAAGACCTTTACATTCTCCAGGTTCCAGAAAAAGTATGCCATTTCATCTGGTTCATTAAAAACAAACTTTGTTGAGAACTTTGGTACATGCATAAGACATTATGTATACATAAGAAGATGCTCAAAATAGCTGCTATGCATATTGAGGCATGTTTGTGCATGCCATGGAGTGTCTGAGTGAATATGATCCAGCAATGTGCTCTTCACAAAGTAAATATACTATGAAGACAAGTTCCTAAGTTTTTATCTGTACAGTCAAAAGTCGTTAATCCGGACTCGTCGGGATTTTGGCGATTCCGGATTATCGATTTTTCCGGATTATAGATCATCAGTTTAAATCTGGTAAGATGGCATGCAGAAATTACAAAATTAAAAATATGAAACCGTAATTTATGAAATAAAAAACAATTATGATCTAAAGGGTATCAAAATTTACAAAAAAAAAGCTTATATTTACTTGTTTACTTTATCAAACATTCCTTTCAATGTAAGGTGCTTCGTTTCATGTGATAATACTTTCTCTTTAATTCTATTAAACAGACATAATTTCTTATTTAGTTACAAAGTTCCGCTGTTCAAGTCCTATACTTGCTGTGTTGAGAATACCGACTAAAATGTTTTCGTTTTCAATAACCTGTGGGTCACTTTCTTCACTATCGGAAGCGAATTATAATGACGAGGAACTTGATTTAAATCATATCAAAGACAGAGTACATCGAGATGAAATATACTTAGTAAGGAATTATAAGCCAAATAAAATAAAAACATCTGCCCTGAAGATAAGGATAGTGCTGACAGATCAACTTCCAATCCGCTGCGTGAAATTGATAAACAGATTTCGGATTTCAAAATATACTTTCACTTTGTAGATACAAATTACATATTAGTAAATATATATCGGAAATTCTATTTGACATAATCGAAAGTTCAAGCTTACTTTTATGAAATTGCTCTAACAGTCCGCAAAAAATAATAAGCCGGATCCAATTCGAAGATTAAGGAACAACGCAATCTGCAACATTAACTGAATTAAATAATTTTTGCTTAGATTATACCGTCCGTTACACGCATGCGCAAAAACATATTCGCAGCCGTAAAGGTCTTATGCGCACTCGTAAACGCCTGTGCGCATGCGTGAACGCGACGCATGCGCAGAAAGTTTGTAGCTTTGAGGTCCGGATTATAGATCATTCCGGATTATGGGTGTCCGAATTAACGACTTTTGACTGTAGTAACAAGTCGTGTAGTTGTATTCAGTACACCAGTTCTTTTGATGACTCCATAGAAAGAAATCCAAAAGTGTCAGTTCTAACAATTATAGTGACTTTGAAACTGGATACTCATTTCCAATACTGTCATCTGGTATATATTTTATGCCCAACCAATCATGTATAAGAGTACTGAAATATGATGTTGCTCCATCATGATAGAACCATAGGTCACACAGTGCAGGTCACATAGATTCATCAATTGAAATAAATTAATGTATAAGGAAGAAGTATTAAGCATAAATGTGTGGTGAATTGTTAATGCAGAAAATTGTTGAAAATAAAAATACGAGGGCCATCCAGGAAGTAGATTACGTTTCCGTCTGTGTCCGCTAGGGGCGGGGCTAGCGCGGCCATCTTGGGGTCAGAGCGTTGCGCAGCTCAGTCTGCATCTAGCCGTGCTAGTGAGAGGTTCGTGCTGTGCTCCGTTCAGATACTGTGACGGTTTGAAATGTCTGCGTTAATTGAAAATCCTGCGAGGTGCGCTCAGTAATAAGGTTTCTGACTGCAAAAAACTGTAAACCGATAGAAATCTATCGGCAGCTTCGTGAAGTGTATGGGGACAACATTATCACTGAAGGTGGAGTGCGTCAGTGGGTCATAAGATTTCAAAATGGCCGAACCAATGTTCACGACGAAGATCGAAGTGGGAGACCCAGCATAGTGACCGCCGAACTTCTCGAAAAAGTCGATGCTAAAGTCCGTGAAAATCGAAATTTCACAATAACGGAACTTTCTTTGAGTTTTCCACAAATTTCGCGAAGTTTGTTGCACGAAATCATCAGCGAAAAGCTTGGTTACCACAAGTTTTGCGCAAGATGGATTCCAAAAATCTTGACAGAGGACCACAAAAATCAGCGAATGGCTGCAGCGTTGAACTTTTTGGACGCTTACCATAAGGATGGTGACTCTTTACTCGATCGCATCGTTACTGGTGACGAAACATGGGTGAAACATGTGAACTGTGAAACGAAATTGCAATCAATGCAGTGGGGCACACAAGTTCTCCCCAAAAACCCAAGAAATGCATGCAAACAATGTCGGCAAGGAAGATGATGGCGACTGTTTTTTGGGACAGAAAAGGTGTAATTTTGGTGGACTTCCTGGAAAGAGGCACTACAATAAACTCTCAAAGGTATTGCCAAACTCTCCAAAAACTCAGAAGAGCAATTCAAAACAAGCGCAGAGGAATGTTGAGCTCTAAGATCTTGTTGATTCACGACAACGCCCGGCCCCACACGGCAAATGTCACTCGTAAAGTTCTTGAATCTTTTAAGTGGGAGTTGTTTCCTCATCCGCCGTACAGTCCCGACCTGGCACCGAGCGACTTCCACCTATTCCCAGCAATGAAGAAGTGGCTGGCTATGCAGCGTTTTGATGACGACGCACAGCTGCAAGAAGAGGTAACGAAGTGGTTGAAGGCGCAGGCGGCCGAATTTTTCGACGAAGGAATTTCCAAGCTCGTACATCGCTACGATAAATGCCTTAATTTGTATGGTGACTATGTAGAAAAGTAGTATTTGAGTGTGGCTTTCATCTGTATATAATAAAATTTGTTTCCTATACTTTGTTTATTTTTTTATTCCAAAACGTAATCTACTTTCTGGATAGCCCTCGTACAATATATTTTTGTAACTGTCTGGATTTTGTTTTAATTTTAAAATATTCATTAAAGTTTTAGTAATATTAAAGTAATTTACTTGATAAAAAAATGTGGTTTTGAAAATGCACCATTGATAACTACTTATGGTAAAGCATAAAATGTCGTAAGCAGGTCATTTATTATAGTAAATTCTTAAGTTCTTTTGATGACTTTTTCGTAGTATGCTTTATAAGGAAACTAACTCATATTCACTGTTTTTCTAGTAAAGTTCCTCCTGTCAGTTGAGCAGCCATAAATTGAATCACGATGAATTACCAGTATTATGGATTTTATTATTCAGCCACTGGTTGGTCCTTAATGTGCGTTAGTTCACATAATTATTTGCAATAATATAATTTTCAGAAAATATTATGGAACTATTTACACATTTCTGTCTTATGTGATGTTAATTTGAACACTATATGCTATAAAGCAAAAGCGAAAGAGCTTAAAATAATCTAGCAAGTACCTAAAATATATAAAATACAGTTAACCACATTCTTAACTTAATGAATTAATAACCACATTTTTAGCTGAATAAAATCAGGCAGGATACTTGACTATTTTGCCAAGTATTTAAAAATTAAAAATAAAAAAAAAATTTAAATTAAAAATGAATTTATTCTTAAAACAAATTGAAGAATAGTTCAAAAAATGTCATTTATTTTATGTTGTAATAATATGTGGGTTGGAAAAAGCATACTGAAGTGGACCAAATAAAAATTAATCTGATACTAAACATGGTGGGATTTGTTTACACATAAAAATGCATAAATAGGTGCAGTTTACCCAAAAAGAAATATATTGTCCAGTGTGTTAAAAAAAAAGGTGTCATGGCAGAAAATGTTAATAAAAACTGGATGTTATAAAAAACTGCATGTGCCCAATAAACTGATATCCTATAAATAGAAACCAATATTGTGTTGATTGAAACTTAAAATTTAAGGAGTGAGGAACACTAATATTCTTAACCTGTTGCTAGAACATAGCATAATAAGCACACTTACTTTATCTTCCAGTACCGATCAGAAACTTAACTATATTTATGTGATTATTTATTTACTAGTAGCTACTTATAATTGATTAATATGGCCATGTAAAAGATTACTAAAGGGAAAATACAAATATCATCAACCTCTTAACAGTACTTGTGAGTTTGAACATAACAAAGTCCTACACTGTAGATTATGAAGCTATGTAGATACCTATTTTCATCCTCCTAAAACCTACATATACGAAAATTTGAATAAGGAAAATAAGTTGAGAAAATAATTCTGCTGAAGGAATTCCAATTATTTTTCTCACAGGAAGAGAATTCTTTGCATCTTAAGTACAGGCTAGAAGCAAGGCATTAATTAGCACATGGAGTTAAAAATGGCAAAACATCTCGGAAATATATTGACTCTCGTGGCATCCTTTACTGAAAAATGAAGGCACTGGAAGAAAATTCTCAGTCTTGTGACAACTTCTTAACTAATTTCTATTATGACAAATTACAAGCTTGAAGAAAACTCAACACACGATTTAACACAGATAGTGGTGAAGAGTAAGGCTGAAGCCTTTTCCATCCGTGCTGTCTGTTGTTCGAGAGAGAGGGAAAACTGGTTCAATGATAATTTAAGAATTTGCTGCATGACATCAAAAATGATTAATTAATTGAAGTTCAAATCCGAATGTTCGCACTCAGTGATTAATTTGTATCAGTCTATTATAACTTCCTTCGTCTTTTAAGCAGGAGCAGTCATAATAGTTATAGAATTCATTTGGAAGCTAGAAACATCAAGTTTCTGTATTTCATACAAGAAATTCCAGACCATTATATAGAAGATTAATCTCTAAATTTTATTTACTTAGTAACCTTATATAAATTATGCCGTTATTTTTGAATTAATTTTTTTTTTTTTTTAAAGAGTTTTATGGAATTGTTTGATAAATTCAGTGTTCTTCAAAGCATATTTTGAAAGCTCACACAACTTATGATGCTGTAATAGTGAAAACAGTGTTAGTTTTAAGAACACTTAATGATATTTTTTTTTTTTTTTTAAAAAGTCTTGTAATCTCTTTTTTTTTTTTTTTTTTTTTTTTCCTCATTTATCACAGAAATGTTATAACTGTGCCTCAAAATCATATTGCTATATATTTACTTTTTTTAATTAGGCAAATTTTAACATCGGGTTGGTGTTAATTAATGGAAAATGCAGTCTGTATTTCAGGTCAGACTAACATGCTGATCACCTCTTCAACATGGAAAATAAAGCAATTGTAACTTAGATATGTAGCAACTATTAATATATTATATTAATGTTGTAATGTAATGTTTATTTTAATATTATTGTAAATGTTTATTAAATTTAATATTATTGTAAATGTTTATTTTAAAATTAAGTTCTTCCTTCTGATATATGTTACTGTATGTTTTCTTAGAAGTTTTAAGCTGTTACCGTATTATACAGGGTGAATCTGAACAAGTGGACAAAAGTTTAAAGGGTGAAAGAAAGCAGCTATACAAGCAATATTCGTCACACAAGTATGGTCAGAACGCAAATAGCTAGCAGCTAGGTAGCGTTGTAAACAAATGGTATAAAAAGGGTCGGTCCTCACACCCAGTGGCATTTTCTACTATGGATAGCTGGTTTATACGAACCATAAAATTTCCAGGGCGATGGATTAGTCGAGGTGGCCCCATAGCTTGGCCACCAAGATCACTGGATCTCTCGTGTTTGGACTTTTTTTCTGTGGGACCATATGAAAGCCCAATCTATGACTGCCCCATTGAAACCAATATGAATCCAGTCTCCAGTATTGCTGTTGTTGCCAGCAATACTCAGGAAATGCCTGTTAACTTCGCAAATGTGCATCAGTCCCTATCCCACAAGTGTGAAGCATGCATTATAGTTGGCGGAAAGTCTTTTGAGCAATTTCTCTGAGCATGTACATCAATTACGTTTCTGTTAAAAATTGTTTTCTGAAGTATCTCCTCTCATTCTTGAGTTAATTTTTATATGTAACAGTGGAAAACTACTCTTTAACTTCTCACCACTTGCATTCCTACCATACATTCTATGATGAATATTGCTCATATAGCTGCCTTCTTTACCCCCCTAAAGTTTTGTTCACTTGTTCAGATTCACACTGTATAAACAAATTGAAATCCATAGTATGGTACAGTATTAATCCATAACACAGTATTAATTAATTTTCATTCCCATCTATTAGTTTTGTCTAATTTGAAAATTATTTTACTAATAGGTGTCATTGGATGTGGATATTTTTGTAAAGAAAGGTTTCCTGATGAAATTGCAGAGTTCATAGAAAGTTTTATACCAGCTACAAGAATTTTATGGCAGGAAACAAAAGTACTGTTTATCTTTATATATGTTTATACGTATATATATATATTTCAAGGAATTAATATCATTCAAAAGATATTGCATACTATATTAATAAAATATGTTATTGTAGCAAAAGATGTTGCCAACTCCTGCTAAATTCCATTATGTCTTTAATCTTCGAGATCTTTCTCGTATTTGGGAAGGTATGCTGAAAATTGAGGAGCCTGAATGCGGTGCAAAGGAAGATTTACTAGCACTGTGGAAGCATGAATGTACAAGAGTAATTGCTGACAGGTAATTGAAGTAACGTTTTTCAATGAACTGAAAGTATGGTTTATCCTCATCAATATTTATATGCTTATTTAATCTTACTGCAAATATTAAATCCTATAGCCATGAATTTTAATTTAATGGACAATAAATTTATTATTTTATCATCTTTATTTTCAAAACTATATGTTTCTAATGAAGGTTGAATTTTTCCAAAACATTTCATCTGACTTATTTCAATTTGAATTATAATTCTTTATTGACAGTTTTTTCCAGATCAGTATTTAGGGCATTTTAAGAAACATCAATCATCAGTATCTGATACTGGAATTCAAAACATGCACAGAACCAATTTATCCTTCAGAATTTCTCAAAATAATTTTTTGGAGTTAATAGTAAATTTGATACCAAAATTCATATAAACCTATTTGACAATGTCAGCTAGGTAGTAAACAGAATTTCATATTTTCCTTTGAATTATTAAATAGTTCTCATTCCCATTTGTAATGCTTAATACAAATTTTATTTACATCAGTAAAATAAAGCAGAGTCTTTTTTTAAATTAGTAATATAAATCCTATGCCAGTTGAATTATTGTTATCACTGACATAATTAATCTCTAATAATTTATTAGTTGTATTAAATATCAATCAGTATTAACTATAATATTACAGAAATTTTACTCAGTATTAGTGATATCACAGAACTAACTGATACTGCCAAAATTTTTTTAAATTTCAAAGAAAATCCTTTATTGCAGCATAAGTAAATAATCCTTGTACTTTTAAGACTGAAGTATATGTATACTTTTTTATAATTATGTATAGTGCAAGATCAAATAGAAGTTTTTATGTAAAGAAGAAAGTTAAGACGTTTGCATTAAAAAAGTTAATGTTATCCCATTTCTGGAAAAGTTTTGTTGAGCTGATGTTTAGCATTGCAAACTTGAAAAAATAAATAACCTTATATTCAAAATTGCAAGTCTTATCATACTATGTAATGAAAAATGTAATTAATTTTACAATAGAAAAAAGTATTTTTACCTTTACACCTATGTGAATTAAGCTCTGAATATATTATAATACAGAGTAGCTATAGTACTTAGATGATAGGCTTATAAACTAGTAGATTTTTTTAATTGTTTTTAAAATAATGCACTTATTTAGAAAATGTAATTTTTCAGGAATTATTATTATCCTGCAAAATTATATATTCGGTATAATGATAATTTACTTTCTGAATGTTAATAGATTATTTACAGATGGATTTTGCATTAATTATATAAATTTTGCTTGATTAGACCCTCTTAAAAACTTCAAGCATAAAGTTTTGAAGAATTATTTTTAGAATAGTTAGTAGTTACAGTATGCTTACTCTTTTGCCAATTGATCACAAGTATGCAGAATTGATAAATTATAATTCATCAGTATTTGGCTATATTGTGTTGCTTTTTAATCTGAAAATGAGTTTTTTTCTGTCAGGTTTACAAATGAAGAAGATAAAGACTGGTTTCTGAAAAAAATGACTAAAGTTGTGGAAGAAGAAATAGGACCAGAATATGCAAAACTTTTGCCAGAGGAACCATATTTTGTGAACTTTATGAGAGATCCTCCTGAACCAGATGACGATGAGTCGGAAGTAATTCTTGAAATGCCGCTTATTTATGAGCAAGTAAGCAGTAATGGCCTTGTTTTCAATTTTCCCTTTTTGAATTATAGAAATCTAAGATATTTTGTTGAAAGATTCTCTCTCTCTCTCTCTCTTTTTTTTCTAAAAGTATTGAGGCATCCCTCTCCCTTTTTTTACATATAAAGTGGTTTTATGTTGAGGCACAGAATTTTACTTTTTTATTATTATTATTATTTTGTAATTTTAAAAACCATTAAATTAAAAATTAGCACAAAATACTAAAATGTCAAGATACTTTTTATCAATGCAATTTTGTTCATTTAAATTTTTATTTCAAAGAAAAATGTGCTTAGTTTGTTTAATTCATTTCACTAAAATTTTCAGAATTTCTTTTTTAAATTAATATTTTTATTTGGTTCATAAATTTCTTGTAAAGTAACAATTATAGCAAAGCACTCTAAGTAATAATTTATTTCTAATCAATTTTGTGTTATGTATATAATTTTGTATTTTGGACAGAAAGCAAAAAAATTGGAGGAGGAGATAACTGATAATATAATATAATAATCTTGTGTTGAAAAGTATGTCTTTTTATTTCCTTGAATGAAATTTAAGGAAGTATTGTAATTGCAAAAAATTTTGGGTTTCATATTTCAACAAAAATGTCCAATTCAACTGCTCTCAAAACCATTTGAATGATGTTTTTGCTCCATTTGAACGAAGTTTTTGCATGACATCTGTACATTTGGACAGAATAAAGGACTGTTTTTCCAAAAAAAAATTGTAAAATGGATTTAAAATGAATTCAGAAGATATTTTTTCTTGATGTCTGTACGTGCATATATATGTATTCGCATAACTAAAGAATGAGTAGCCGTAGAACACTGAAATTTTGTATATGGAACTGCTATAACATGTAGTTGTGCACCTCTCTTTTTTGATGCAAATGGCTACACCAATTGTATATATAAATATACAGTCAAAAGTCTTTAATCTGGACTCGTCGGGACTTCGGTGATTCCAGATTATCGGTTTTTCCGGGTTATAGATCATCAGTTTATATCTGGTAAGATGGCATGCAGAAATTAAAATTTAAAATATGAAACTGTAATTTATGAAATAAAAAGCAATTATGATCTAAAGGGTATCAAAATTTACAAAAAAAAAAAAAAAAAAAAAAAGCTTTATATTTATTTGTTTACTTTATTAAACATTTCTTTCAACGCACACATGCGTAAAGCATACATTGCGCATAGTCGAAATTAGAAAATTGCGACCAGAAAACTATTTGATGTGTATTCGTGATATTTATAATGACGAGGAATTTGATTTAAATCATATCAAAGACGGAATACATCAAGATGAAATACTACATTTAGTAAGGAATTATAAGCCGAATAAAATAAAAACATCTGCCTCTGCCCTGAAGATAAGGATAGTGCTGACAGATCAATTTCCAGTTCATTGCGCGCCCCAACAATCCCCCCCCCCCCGCAGAACAGCCTGAAATTGATAAACAGATTTCGGAAGGAGTAGAGAATCAAAGGATATGTCTTTATCCATTTTTTGCAGCAATTCCTCTTTTTGTTTGACGGACATCGAAACATGCTTTCGCTTTGTAGATCCTTTGGTAGCTCCAGAATCAGAAATTCTTTTTGACATAATCGAAAGTTCAAGCTTACTTTTATAAAATTGCTCTAACAGTCTGCAAAAAATAATAAGCAGGATCCAATTAGAAGATTAAGGAACAACGCAATTTGCAACATTAACTGAAATAAATAATTAGATAATTTTAGCTTAGCTTATACCGTCCGTTATACATTAAACACACATGCGTAAACGTATTATGCGCATGCGTAGGCGCATATGCGCATGTGTAAAGTTATTATGCACATGCGTTAACACATTATGCATTGACGCATGCGCAGAAAGTTTGTAGCTTTCAGGTCTGGATTATAGATCATTCCGGATTATGGGCGTCCGGATTAAAGACTTTTGACTGTATATGTATTTATTCCCACTCTGTTACCTAGTTTGGTGAGCTTAGTTTTTTATTCTTATATGTTAGTAATTTATTGCATTTTTTGCTTTAAACGTAATTGAATTATATAGTTTTTATGTTCCGGTTAAGGTTTTTAAGCCCTTCGTTAATCTGCTTGCAACTGTTATAGAATTATCAGCAATTTAAAATTCCAAGTGGCGAGTTAAGTCTAACAAACACTATTTAAAACTCGGTAGAATCAGGGTCTGTTCTAAGTCCTGCAGTAAAATAGTGAATTAAGTCAGTTTCTGCACCTTTAGTGTCTTTTTGCCAAGTGAGACCAAAAGTAAACTTTCAGTTTTGTGCACCAAAAAGTCTGCCTTCTTGCCCACTGGCCGATTTGCTTATTTTTACATAAGAAATGTAATTTTAATTGTTTAAAAAAAATTAACTGTTTTAACTGTATTTGGTGTTTTCTGTATTTTACAATTTTTAATGAAGATATTTTGTGATTTTATGTATTTTTGCTTTGCCACCAAGTGAGAACTGAATTTAATTGAATGAGAAATATATATCTAATAAAATCCTAGGAAATAAGTTTAAATGAAATGCAGCAAAAAGTGTGTGTAATTTAACAGGCCATACAAGGAAGTCATGTGGTGTCCACATCATATGGTTTAATATTGTTTGTTTAGGTTAAAATTAGATACGTAATAACGAAAAAATGCAAAAAAAGAAAAGACACAAAAACTTAACAGTTTTAACCTAACATCTAAATATTTCATTTCAGGTAATTTCAGCAAATAAAATAGCAATCAAAAATCAAACAAACACTTATTTTAAGGGAAGGAATCTCTTAAAAACTTTAAGTTCTGTATGAAAGTATTCTAATGTAAGAAATTCTGTAAGATATCTTTTATTCCATATGCCACTGATCAATTCTGGAATTTTGTTGTATGAAAACAAATTTGACTTGTACCTTAATAAATGAAGATGTTTTTTTCTTTCTACTTGTGTTTTCTTTGTGCAATTAATTGCACTTTTTCTGAGTCAAGAAGAAATAATACTTCCTTATTATATACGTTAGTTTCTAGTTTGCCTTTTTTATGTATTAAATGAGGATAAACACTATTTCATATCTTTAGTTTTTTTTTTTTTTTTTTTTTTTTTTTTGTGTGTGTGTGTGTGTGTGTGGTATATTTTTCTGTATTTTTTATCATTTAGGTCTTTTGTAATAATTTATTTTTCTTTTTTAAACATATGTAGAATTCTTTGTAATTAAAATTTTACAAAATTCATTATATTTAAACTATCACTTGCATAAATTTAGATTCCTTCTTTTGAAGAGCTTGCTGAGCGACTTAATTACTTTATGCATCAGTATAATGAGAGTAGCCAAGGTTTGCAAATGGATCTGGTATTCTTTAAAGATGCTATGGTTCACCTAATTAAGGTAAGTCAATCTTTTAAACCCCTTTTATATAGCTATAACATTAATTCTTTTATGCTAAAATGATTTTATGGGATTATTTATAGGATAAAAAAATAATGATGTGATATACAGTACAAAATACAAAATCTGAATGTCCAATATCCAGGCATCTCGAACAGCAGTTTTTTTTTTTTTCCCTTAGCCCAAATGGGCTGTTAGTCTCAAAACATGATTTGACAGCGTATCACTTTTCAAATTGTTCCCACAAAATATTATCGCCCTGTATTATAGTCAAAGAAATTAAATAATGAAAAATCTGCATGAATGTATGCATGTGAAAAAAGTGACGCTACCTGCAACCATCAAATTTTCAATAACGTAGTCCTCCACCTTATCATCTGCATCTGGAAGCCTGAATTTTGAATGTCAAGTTTTATATTTCATGCTCTGTAAAACTTTAATGTATTTTTGATTAACAAACTCAGCGATCTGAAAGTGAGCAGTGGCAACACTGTAGGGAATAAAACATTTTTATCTCCAGTGCAAGAGACTGTATATCAAAAATTCTAAATATATGCTTTTTAAAATATTTTTTTGATTTTGCTCTTCAACTGAATTTTATGTGGTGTAAGTGCAAAGAACATGATATTTAATTAATAGATTTGACCCAAAAAACGTTAATAAAAGGCGTTTGCAAGGCACCTTATTTAGAAAACTGTACATTGATATGATAAACCGAGAAAAGATTGAAAAAACTAATAAAATTTTGCCAATACTTAACACCTCATCAGGAATTCTAAACACGGGGTGCTGTTAAAATTTTTATAATTTACCATTGAGCTGTATATGGCACAAGTGCAAAGAAAATGATTCTTAATAATAAAGCTAAAAAGAAAAAAGAAGTGAGTTGGCAGGAATAAGTGCAACAGTCAGCCTGGTAGATGGGGAGCTCAGTGAGAGCATAGAAAAACCTTAACAAACCCTTTTGGGTGACCCTTAAAATCTGAGCCCTTTCATGTTTTTTTTTTTTTTTTTTTTTTCCCCGAAAAAGAGGAAAAAGCAACATATACTTAATGATCCAGGAGCAGTAATGCTTGACACATGCAGAGTAGACATTTTTCCCCCTTAATAAAGCATGTAGAGAGGCCTGATTTTTGATTTCATTTCATCACAAAGTAAAGAAGCTCTATACTGAAGTAACACAATCGTTTATTAGCATAAATCTGTATGATCAATAATTCAACTCTGTATACATCTTACTGCTCAACATATACATCTCAGACTAAAATGTTCTATCAAAGTGTATTTTTGATTAAACTCCTACTGACTTACATCAACCTAGTATATAATTTTTTTATTATTATTATTAATTGTTTTCAACACCATGTGGTGGCACCACGTTCGTGGCAGCCTGTGAAGTGTAAAACAGTTTTTGCTTTTAAATATCAGTAAGTGAAAACCAAACAGCATGGCAACCTTTTATACTGACATTATACTTGGTGATAATTGCAAACTTAAACCAACTGTATTGCGAAGGGTTAAGTGAGTTGTCTAGGAGAAATTTAAAAGTAATTTCTAAAAATAAACTTTGGTATTAATTTTAAATGATAAAACCTTAAGGGTATTTTTTCCATTATGAAACTGTCTTGCTTTTTGGCACATGGCATGATGATCTGTTGGCCATCACCTGCCATGAAGTGTGTTTGGGTTTGCCATATGTAAACTATTCTTATAACCAGAAATTGTTTATGATTAAAAAACATGTCAAAACTTTTCACTGGTGCATAATGAAAAAGTGTGTATCTCTTAAGTATATCTGGGATTATTTCATAGGGACGTAGATAAGAAATTGTATGTTAGAAAGCGTATGTTAGAAATAGATGTAAGTAAAAGAAATAATAAAACGAATATAATTCAGACTTAATTTCCTCAAGAAAATTGGGGAAAGATAAATTTAAGCAGAACGGCATGTATTTAGTTGCCAGTCTCATGATACATAGCCAATAATCTAGAGCTGATGCTTGCTAAACTTTATGATGATAGCTGCAAATATGAAGATATCACAAATAGAAAGTGAAATTTCCCAGTCAAGGGGATTTATGGAGAGGTGGTAATAATTGAAGATGATATTACAGAAGGGTTCCATTGCGATGACAGTGCCCTAGTTATCTGTCAACTTAATGGATAACAAAATCTGTAATATAGTTCCAAATCCAGGAAATATCATGACCGATAATGAAGAAAGTGAGATAGTAGGAATAAAGAAATTTTGACATAAATGCTTCATTATTTCATGAACAATTATATCAGATTTTTTATTTTATAATTTCTACAAGGAATTTTACTAGATGTAAACTGATGATCTAAAATCCAGAAAATTCCCAAATCTGGAATTGCCAAAGTCCTGATGAGTCCAGATCTAGGACTTTGTACTGTATGTGTTGTCTTGTTTTGATGTTCATAGTGACTGGAAGTATAATTATCTAACTGAATTTAATTTAATATGTTTTTATTTTCTTACTTTCAGATTGCTCGCATCATAAGCACTCCTCAAGGTAGTGCACTTCTGGTAGGTGTTGGTGGCTCTGGAAAGCAATCACTGACTCGCTTGGCAGCTTCTATTTACAAACATGAAATATTCCAGATAACACTAACAAGGTAAAAATAAAAAAAGGAAGTTTCTTAAATTTTTGTGTACTGCTAAGTCTTCTTTATTCTACTTAAGCTATAAGTATGTATTTTTATAGTATTGTATTATAGTTCTTAAGAGAATTTTTGCAGAAACTAAGTTGTAACAGATTGACTATGTAGACTCTTATCTATAAGATAATTTTTTTTTTAGTTTTTAGTATTTTCCTCTTTTAAAGCATTTTTGAAGTTTTTAGAGAATTTTTGGAGATTGTTTAGAGTATTTTCAGGCATTTCAGAGCATTTTAAGACATATTTTAATAATCAAATTTTAAAATAAAGTTATGATTGAAATAACAATTTCTCAACTTCTATGAAGTCTTTTTTACTAGCCAGGTACTATCCACACAAAGCTGATTATGTAATCTCTCATCTCTTAGTCCTCTCTATTATGACAGGCCTTTCTCCTTGAAGTTTTAAGTATCAATTTTAAGAATTTTCCATACTAGCATTTCTTAGCTCTTTAAGACTTTTTCTGTGTCTTCATTTCCATAGGATTACATGCTGTGGGGAAAAAATATTCTATTGACACATTCTTGGAATCAGATGTTCACTGCTGTGTTTTTCTACCTCAGTAAAATGTGCTTTTTTTTTTTTTTTTTTTTTTTTTATTGATTTTTGGGATCTTAAACATCGTTAATTTTAACTAAAACCATCAAAAGATCCTTAATTTTAGTCTGTCTACGTTTACGACTGCCATTTTAAGTGTGAATTAACATTTTGGAGGAATATTTTTTTACTCTAAATTTGATGATTTTTCAACATTTTGCTCGTTTAAAATTCATTTTTAAAACATTTTGGTGATCAGTTTTATACAACTTTTTTTTTTTTTTTTTTTTTTTTTTTTTTTTTTTTAGATTTGCTAAATTTTGAAGATTTTTCTTATTAATTTTAATAACATTGATAAATATTGTAAAATGATTATAATATATTAAAATTATAATTAAAAAATGACATTAAAATAAAACTTTTTTACTTTCTTCTGCCATTATGAACAAGGTGATACATGCTACAAAACACAGTTTCCTAAACACTTCTTAGGAAAAAAAACAAAAGTGCTTCTGTAATTATTTAAAAAGTTAATTTCATTTATCTTATAAGAGTTTCTCCCCCTGTAATTGTTTCAGAATATTTAAATATGTATCAGTTTTCTCTTGAAAATTCATTTAACATTTCTCTTTTCTAAATTTTTTTTCAAAAATCTTGTGGCATTTTGCTCTTAGAGAGTTGGCAGGAAAAATTTTTCTTTTGAATTTTAGACCTTGCACTTCAGAAGAACTAAACTCAAGACTTATAGACCAAAAATTTCAAAAAAAAAATGTGATAAAAAAGAAAGTGTCTTCATTGTATTAACATGAAATGGATGTGTTTTATAGGAATTTTGTGATGGATATCTCATCTTCTGGAGAATTTTTGGAAAAACCATGAAAACAAAATTATCTGAGTTTTCTCCTTTTGATTCCAGAAGTCTTTCATTTAACATATTTATCTTCCCCCTTTTTTTTTATTTTTCCATTAGACACAAGTATTGAAGCAATCAAAGAAAGCAAAGAAATTGAAAACTGACTATTTATTAAAAAATTCATCATATTTGTAACAGTACACAATATGTACACAATGTTTGCCCTAAATTGCATTGCTCAGTGCTTCACTAAATTCTGAAAATTCTGCCATACTGGCCCTGGTGCTGGCCTATATTACAGTCAAAAGTCGTTAATTCGGACACCCATAATCCGGAATGATCTATAATCCAGACCTCAAAGCTACAAACTTTCTGCGCATGCATCGTGTTGACGCATACGCATAAGCGTTTACGCGTGCGCGTAAGACCTTTACGGCTGCGAATATGCGTGTGCGCAAGCGCATAATACGTTTACGCATGCGCGTTAATCAGTTAATGTTGCAGATTGCGTTGTTCCTTAATCTTCGAATTGGATCCGGCTTATTATTTTTTGCAGACTTGTTAGAACAATTTTATAAAAGTAAGCTTGAACTTTTGATTATGTCAAATAGAATTTACGATATATATTTACTAATATGTAAAGGATCTACAAAGCAAAAGTATGTTTTGAAATCTGAAATCTGTTTATCAATTTCACGCTGCTCTGCGGCAGGGGGCAGAAAGGCCGCAGCGCGCAATTAATTGGAAGTTGATCTGTCAGCACTATCCTTATCTTCAGAGCAGATGCTTTTATTTTATTTGGCTTATAATTCCTTACTAAATATAGTATTTCATCTCGATGTACTCCGTCTTTGATATGATTTAAATCAAGTTCCTCGTCATTATAATTCGCTTCCAATAGTGAAGAAAGTGACAGAGAGGTTATAGAAAACGAAAACATTTCGATTGACAAATTAGTTGGTATTCTTGACACAGCAATTATAGGACTTGAACAGTGGAACTTTGTAACTAAACAAGAAATTATGTCTGTTTAATAGAATTAAATAGAAAGTATTATCACATGAAACGAAGCATTGAAAGAATGCATTGAAATTACATTGAATTACAATTACATTGAATTCAATGTAATATGAAATACAATTACATTGAAAGAAATGTTTAATAAAGTAAACAAATAAATATTAAGCTTTTTCTTTTTGTAAATTTTGATACCCTTTAGATCATAATTGTTCTTTATTTCATAAATTACGGTTTCATATTTTTAATTTTGTAATTTCTGCATGCCATCTTACCAGATTTAAACTGATGATCTATAATCCAGAAAAATCGATAATCCGGAATCGCCAAACGCTCAATGAGTCCAGATTAACGACTTTTGACTGTATTTCAGATTTGTTCTGAAATACTCATAATATTAAAGAAATAAAATTGGCTGTTTCTTCCATTGATCTTAAGTGCAAGCAGTTCTTTAATTAAGGCTGAAAACTCTAAAATGAAGAAATTCATTGAAGATGAAATTGATTTTATAAAAACAAAGAAAATTAATCTTGAAAGGAACATTGTTAAAACATTAACAAATTAGGAAATGAAGCAGAGACTAGCTGGAATATTGATTTGTTTATTGAAACAAATAAACTTAGAAAAGAGGCTGAAGAGAATGAAATTGGTGTAAGTTAGTTAAAATATCTGGAAATATTTTTTAATTAATATGACACATAAGCATTTTGTTTTTCGTTGTTTTTACAAAACATTTATGTCTTGTAGCTTTTCATGTATAAGTAGCTTATTTATGTATACTATTATTTTAGAATAGTTATCAATAAAAAATTGTAATTGTAACCATCTAAATATATTATGACTAAGGGTATCTAACTATGTAATTTAATTATTTGTAACTAACTGCTTACCCTTAGAAGTTATCTCTACATGTTAAGATGAGTTATCTCCTTTCTGTAATCTATAGTGGATGCAAGATACAAAACAAAAATGTAAAAATTAACATAAACTTTATTCCTTGCAGTTAATAAGATTTAATATAATGCAAAACAACCTATCATCTGTGGTACTTCAGTGGCTGAACTTTGTATTAAATACTGTATATTAACTGAGTTACTTCAGCAAATCTACACGAAGCTACAACACTGACTGGGATAGGCAAAGTGCAGCTAACTTTCAGCACTTACCAATTATATCAACATCAGGTGTTCATGATTGTTCTGATCAGCAGCTCTCTGTCTCTAAACATGTAGCTGCAGTGGGAACAGCCAGTCTTCTTTTATGTGTCACGCTGGTTATTATTTTACTGCACAATTTAAGTTATGCCATTTAGTATAATTTGCATATGCCTGTAGACTGACTGAGTGTGTGATAAAATAAGACATAAGAGAAAAAATCAATATAAAGCTAACTGCTAGTAAAATTTAAATAAAAAGCCAATAATATTCTTTAATATATGTTTGCCTGTTATAAGTGTAAAATATAAATGTTTCAAGAAATTCTATAATTTAATACTAATTCCTTGAAAAAATTTATGAAGTTAATTTCATTCTTGAATTTATTTTATAATTAAATTAAATATTAGATTATGTTTAATAACAATGCATCTTACTTAGAGATTTATTACATGTGCAGAAGTGTGTACAAACCCTGATTGGTGAATGGCCTGGGATCTTTTCATTTTTGAAAACGGACTATCAGATTAGAAATGCAGTGGCACAAAAGATATTTAGCGACCATACTTTTTGCCAAATGAGTCTTTTGCCTCAAATGTACTGCCAAAATGAGCACTGCATTTTTAAGAACTTAGAATCAAGTTTAATATGTCAAGAGAAGCTTCATGATATAAAAACTTATATAGTGACTACAGGTGATATTTCACTTTCAAAAGCATCAAGAAGCTCTTACTAATTTAGTGCAATTATAATATATTTGTGTAAATATGAAAATTCAGAAGAAAAAATACCATTCAAGAGACAGGTATGTGTAATTAGTTGGGTTTTAATCCAATTTGTCAATGTTTGTATCAATCTTTTAATCCTTTTTTTCAAATTATTTGTTTTTATCTATTTTTGTATCTATTTTTCATTTTGAGTTTTTTTATTATTGTAATTTTTAAGGGAGTTTTTAGTGAATTTTTAGGTTATCAAAATCGAGGCCTTTTTCATAACTAAGTAAATGATGCAATTTAATATTGTTAAAAATTTCATAATACAATAGCTGAAGCTATAATCAATAAGAAATATTGTAAAGCTTATATATATACAAGAAATCTTTTTAAATTTATTTCTTATTAAAACCACAGTAGCGGGAATATTTTATATTTATTAAAGTAGCTAGCTACCTAACATTCTTGAACTTTTGCTGTGGCATAATATATTGCTGATAGTCAACTCAGAATGTAACCCATCCAAAGCCTTTGAACCCATTGATTTTACTCTAATGTGCATTAGGGTGAGCTGAAAAAACACTTTTTTAAAAATTTTTTTATCACTATACTTGGGAAACGTAGCCAATCATCTAGCTAAGAAAATGAAAAAAATAATTTTCAAATAAAGTTATATCTTCTGTTCATGCATGACACTCAAAGTTTTTGAAAAATGGTTTTTTTTTTTTTTTTTTTTTTTTTTTTTTTTTTTTTTTTTTGTCAATATTACAGTTATTAAACTCATTATTATTGAAACGCTATAGATCCTAATGTGAATTTTGGGCATGAAAAACACAAAATTTTAAAACCTGCAATTTAACATTATTTATTGTTTGAGCAAATGGCTCTAAAAACACAATTTTTTGTAAAAATAACAATATTTTGTAATTTTTGTTACAAACTTTTTTAAATGGTGACTGCTATTATCAACTATAATGTAACTATATTGTGTAGTTGTAAATATTGTGCGTATTATAAATATTATGTGACAATTGATTCAGATTTTATGTATGCGATAATTGATTCAGATTTTTATGTATGTGACAATTGATTCAGATTTTATGTATATGATATTTTATTCAAATTATTCTCAAGTCATTGACAAAAGAAAAATAAGAGGAAAAGCAGAAATGATTGACAGAATCAATTTATTAAGAAAACAATGCATAGCCTGTAACTCATAAAAGAAAAAAGACACAATGGTAATTAAAATAATTAATTCAGTTAAAGCTTTTTCTGAGAGCCAAAAAAGAGAATCATTATTCCCTCATTTAAAAAAAAAAAAAAAAAAAAAAAAAAAAAACAGATTAGAATATATTGGCCGTGTTTCTCTTTCTCTACTCAACTTGTTAAATATATAACTTTTATCCGAATTTCCCATTTGACTGTGTATGAGATTTTCCTTGAAGAACTTGATGTAATAGAGAGCAATAAAATTGTAACTAATACTGCTTTGAAAAATTGTGTTATCCATCAAATCAAAGTTGGAAGGCCACTGCAGTGAGCTATATGTCTTCTACACTTCATTGAACTGAAGTTCTATCATCTATTTCATCATTTGGTCAATGTTATCACAGAGCCCGAATCATTCAGTGGACCAATAAAGGAAAAACTAACTGGCTGTGAAAAACTTCATTGGTTTGCTTTAAACATGAGTATTGAATTCTCCATTCCTCAAGTTGACAGGAAATTACTAAGCAAGGATCAATTATACTTACTTGATATTTCTGCTATCATAAAGTCAGGTACAATGTTAGAAGATTTAGCAGCTCATGATCCTGATCTGCGTTCAACCTCAAGATGATTGCAAATCGAGTTCTCAGATTTTATTTGCGCTTAGAAAAAGCATATTGATGAAATTAGGCAGTTGATATGTTTTGTTTTGAACTGTTACATGCTTCTCTGGTTCAAATCTAAACTGCCAAAATTTCACAGACAGTCCAAAGATAGGTTTTGAAGCCATGAGAACATCACAATATCTAATTCAAAATTTACAACCATAAAAAATAATTGTCAAAAATAGTCATCAACCCAGTAATTCAGCTGAATGCTCTCTTTGCTCATTCCAAAAATTTGATCTTTGCAATGATTGTGGCTGAAAGAAGACATATCAGAAAAGTAGGGCTGCACTAATTACTGAAAGCTCAATCACTTCCGAAGAAAAGACTATTTGAAACTTAAGACACCAAAACTCAACTTTGAAGAAACAAACTACTTAATATGATTTGGTGGTTAGTTTCAGTATCTCTCCTTTTCCACTATTAAGGAATATTATAAATGAGTACATCAAAATTCTGTTAAATATTGGCATGCCACTGTAAGCGGATTTCCAAAGCTTGCTTCTTGCACACAAGCTGTAGAACAGTATGTTAAACTTGTGACCAAAGCAACTAAAAGGGTGTTATCAGAAATTACAAAATATTGCTTTTATTCCATAAAAAATTGTGTTTTCTGAACTTTCTGTACAAACAACAAATAATTTGAAATTATTATAGGTTTTAAACTTTGTTTGTGTTCCTATTGCTCCAAAATTCACATTAGGAAACACTGCATTTCAATAGTTTTGAATTTAGTAATCATAACATATTGATGAAAAGCAGCAAAATTTTGTTACTTTTCAAAACTCTTGAGTGTAGTGTACAAATGAAAGATATATTTTTATACCAAAACCTTTTTCCCGTTTTGCATAGCTGGATGATAAGCAACTTTTCTGGGGTATAGAAAAATTTAAAAAATAATAGAAACAACAAAAAACAATAGAAATTTTTTTTAAAAAAAGTGTTTTTTCAACTCATTCTACTGTATGTTCAAAACCTGTAGTGATGCAGGATTACTTCAAAGAACACAAAATTTTGTTTGAATGCTGCTAAATTTCTGATCCCTTTATATTTAGCTTCGATTTTTAAATCTTCATATTCACATTTTATTTAATGTAGTTATTTAGTTTTAAAAATAATGCTAACATAAATTCATGCAGCAAAGGCATTTATCAAATAACTATGTTTATCATCTGAATGGAGGACTATATTTACAGCCTAAAATAGTGAAGTGGCTAAAGTCACAAAATGCTATTCGTCCTAGGTTTGGTTTTTAATACTTAAATTAACTGCCTGCATGTGTGTTTTTAACATTTTTCCATCTAATAATATCAGTTTCCTTATAAAATCCTTTATAAACATACCCCTTACTAGCTAGTAAGTTCTTAAACATTTTGGAAAAAAAGTATATTTTTATAAAATGCTACTGAATGTGCCTGTATTATTAACTGAATGTATTTCACTGCATTAGATTTTCTTTCCTTCAGATCATATAATGTAGGCAATCTGGTTGATGACTTAAAATTTTTGTATAAGAAAGCTGGTGAAGAAGGAAAAGGAGTTACGTTTATCTTCACTGATAATGAAATCAAAGAGGAATCATTTCTTGAATACTTAAATACTATTTTAGGATCAGGAGAGGTAATGAACTGTGTGTAATATATGTATTTTACAAAAATAATACATTTTCTATGTTATTGGAAAACATGCAGGGACATTTTCTCCTTATATTATATATTTTTAAATTTATTTCTGCTTTGCATATTATTTTAAAATAAAGAAAATGATAGCCTGATGTAAATGATCTACATACTTAGATGCATGTGGGTGCCTAATAAAAGTACCCAAAATATTGTAAAAAGAATAAACCTCAGACTATCACTGAGCCAGGATGATCTGTGGTTCTGCAAAATTTTTCACATTAGATTATTTTCATGCATTTACCGAAAATCTGAACAATACTTATACAAATTATCTTGGGATTTTGTGTAAAAATTAAAGTTTCTTGACAACTTCTGATACTATTATGTAACAAGCATAAGAAAAAATGAATAAATGTAATTTCGCACTCAAACATTACTTCTCTATTTTAAATTCTTGAAATCAAAATTACATTCACCAGGGCCATGAGAACTTGTCTGCTATCTATTCCCTGTTCAGCAGACAGGGGGCTTCTTTTGGGTGAAGAGAGTTATTAACATGTTGACTGTCGTGCACATTTTATGTGGTTTGCTTATGACAGCAATATGAATTTTTTATTATGCTATGTATATTATGTTGAAATATTATCCACAGAAGATAAGGTGAGTTGCATAATCATGTTTAATGTAATTTTCATGGTAGGGGGTCACCAGTGATCCCATGGTGCTGTAGAACAGTTTTGAGAATTATAATTCTTCAAACCATTATAGTAACAACAGTATTATTTTAAAAATTATCAGTATCGATATTTACTCTAACCATGTATTTTAACTAGTGGTAATGTCACTGGTGGTCCCCACAGCGCAGTAGTCAAGTCAAGTGGTGACCACCAGTGATCTCCATGGCAATCAACGTGTTAATGACAAATGATGACAAATTGAAACTCAGGCTTATTAAGAGAACAAGTTCTGAATTTCTTGTTGTGAGCCTGTGAAAATACTTAAAAATTGAAGGTATAGGAGATCAGGACTCTATAGTTTAATAAAACTCTCAGAATTTTCAGTTCTAGAAAATGAGTTTTTACTATTCCCACATATCAGATTTTTTTGTAAATATTGTAATTTTTGTAATTGCTTAGAATAATCTTATTTCCAGTTACACACATATATTGCACAGTGGGATCCTCACATATGCAGAAAGAGGCAGCAAAGCCTCAGTGTTTGCAAAACATTGTCCATCCTTAATTCAGTGGCACTTCAATGTATGTTTGTTTAGCATTATATAAGCATACTTTTAAATTAAATTTTAAACTCTTTATTCTCCAGGCAGTTTTATTTCAATGATTTTTTGCTGAGAATTTTACAACTTATTACAAAATCCTTCATTATGCAAAATGAAATCCTTTCATTGCAAAATCTTTTTGTAAGTCCTTTCATTTGAAACTTTTAGAGAAACTAATAAGAAATTTAACTCTTACATTTAGCAATTAGATGTGGCTTTTTGTGATGTTATTATGTTAAACAAACCAGTGTAACTTGTACAACACTGGCATGGTATGAAAGTTCTTTTGGAAATTTTACAGTACATAAAAAATACATAAAAAGCGCAATAAATAGAGAGATGTAAAAATAATTATAAAATTTTGCTTCAGGGACAAGTGGTTATTTAAAATAAATGTAAGAGAAATTGAAATGTATTACAAGAAAATAATGTATTGCTTCTATATTCTTCTCCATTATATATATTATATTTGAACATTGCATTATATATAATTCCAATGTTATTTCATGAGTATCTTTTTTAGTGGCCTTTTTATTATCTTATTAAATCCATAAAAATTGTACCACATTTGTATGTTTATATATATATCACTAGTTTGTAGTGTAGTTATGAATAATTTGTTCTGATTTTATTCTTGAAATTTATTTATAGGTTGCCAATTTATTTCCCAAGGATGAATTAAGAGAAATATTAGATAATTTACTTCCTGTAATGAAGAAGGAGCTTCCTAAAAGAGAACCTACACAAGATAATTTGTATGATTATTTCCTTACAAGATCCAGAGCAAATTTACACATTATTTTATGCTTTTCCCCGGTTTGTATCAGAAGCATAGAGTTGTATGCCAAATGTACACTTTGCTTTTACTGCTATATATCATATTCATCATAAATTAATATTTCTACCTAATTCAGCCATTTGTAATATTTTAATCTTTTGTGTTACTAAGACATATGTTGTAATATTGGACTGTAAGTAGAAAATAATATTTGATAGGAAATTAAACAATTAATAAGTTTATTACTATTATATGTATTTTTACAATTCAGGCTGGAGGAAAGTTTCAAAAAAGGTCTTTAAAATTTCCTGGACTTATATCCGGTTGCACAATGGATTGGTTAACATCATGGCCAGCTGATGCTCTTATTGATGTTTCGACACATTTCATTAAGAATTTTGATGTGGAATGTAAGCCTGAAGTTAAGGTGCAGTTGATGGAAGCAATGGGTATTATACATAATGCTGTTTCTCAACAATGTACTGAATACTTTCAAAGGTAATTCAATTGACATTTTTTTAATATAATGTCATTCCATCTAGATAAGAGTCTCATTTAAGAAAGAATAAACATTATGGATTTTAAATGTATAAATTATTTCTGTAACTTTTAAGTAATCAATACAAATTTATTTTCAGTTGCAAAGTTAATTTACTAATTACAAATGTTAATTCACTCTGCCATCTAAGCTTTTAATATTTTTAGCATAACACAGCCAATTTAGTTTTTGCTATTAATTGGGTATAACTTAAAAGGATTGAGTATATGCATCTCTTTATTCTCACTGAGCTTCTAAAACAGTGGCTTTTAGCATTTCTAGTGGTCAAGAACCTCTTGAATCAGAGAATAAATTCTCACATTCTCTTGAAAAATATGTTTCTGTTTTTTTTTTTTTTTTTTTAATTTTATTTATTTATGTATTTAGAAAACTATTAGTTTGCAAACAAATTATTGGTAAAAAATAAATACATAAATTTACGTATACATGCTAAATAATACATTCTTTTTCAGTGTCTGTGTTGTTTGTTAATAGTAATATTTTTGAAGTGAAGCTTTTTTTTTAATTCTTAGTTTAAGAGCCATTCATAAGTCATCAACTGTATTTAAGCGATTTCTGGCTTATGTTTCTTTGTGGAAAAGTTGTGAAAATCTCATTTCACACAGGTAGATGGTGACAAATGGTAAAAGTGTGTGCAATGCTACTTTTGCCAATTTGTGTTAGGTTCCATCTGTGTACACCAGAATTGTTCTAATTCTGTCTGAATTATAAATCCCTTTTGAATATGTGCATTGGCTCATATTTCAGTAAGATAGCATTTTATTAAATCATTGTTGTCCATTAAATTTGGCTCAAATAGAAATGGGTCCAGAATCCATCTCTGAGTTTTGCTATCATTTCCCGTGGTATCCATGAAAATGAAAAGTATCCATGAAATGATTCGCTCAATTGTGCGAGTTTCAATGTGTCTTTGTTGCTTCGTGGGTATGAACACATAATCTGACCTCACACATACTTTGTAACACAAGTGCATTCTAAAATAACTAACTGCGTTGTGGTTTTCGAGACAAATGCAGCACTTTTGTGCCACGTAGCAGTCAAACGGTTAAAAAAATGTATTACTTCACAGTTCAGAAACTCTGCTTAGCATATGGCTCTTGAAGAACCATTGTATTTCTGTGTAATAAACAGGGCTGCCATGTGGATATGAGGCATCCTTGTAGAATGCTGTATTCCAACATTCCCATAAATTATTGTAATTTGCAAATTAAATAAATTCCGAGGTACCCTTATTTTTTTAGTATTAAAAAATGACAACATATTTTTAACATCATATGTCATTTATTACATTTTTACTCTCCAAACTTTAGTTTCGACAAAATTCAGAATCAGATCTTTTATGAGGTATTTATATATCTGAAGTATCTGTTATCATTTTTTATTGGTACCTACATATTAGCCCAACCATCTTAGTAGAAGTCGCCAAACTCAGGCAACCATGTGATCAATTGAAACTGCAATCCAAACATTCACCAAATCACCTTTTCTTCTGCAAAAACCACCATACTGAGCCAAGGTAGTTGCCCTAATTCGTAAGTGCCTTTTTATTGATATTATTGAGAAATTAATAGGATTTTCTCCTCATAGTGTTGATCTTAAAATATTTTTTTATTAATTTTAGCTTCAAAATTTGAAAAATTCCTTTTCTCCTGTTGCTATTGATGCAAATAGCACAGTCCTGGATTGGAGGGGGGGAAGCTGGGGTCCTTACCCAGGTTGGCAACTTCTGTGGCAAATTCAACTGTGGCACTGGATCATATCTGGAATATTGTCTATTTTTGCTACAACATTAGTAGTTTTAAGGTCAGGTTTAAAAACCTCTTTTAAGATATGTATAATTAAATACTACACCTCTTTTTAAGGGAAAAAGAGTTAAAAGAAAGTACAGCCAATTATGACTAAAAATAAGATCTTGTAGAAGACACTAGAGAGACTCCAAATTCTGGATCATCCTGCACCAATGAAATAATGCAAATTAATGTACATTAAAGTATAATGCAACAGATTGTCAACATGACTATGTGTTTTCAAGTGAAGAAGCAAAGCATTTACGTTTTTCGCAGCTAGGCAGCACCCCTTTGTTTAGAACAGTGGTGTGTATTTCTGCTTTTTAAAGCTGGATTTATTATTTTTATGCACATGTTTTCTATGTATATTATTTTTATGTATACAATTTTATTTATATGATATTTGTCCCTAAAAAGGGGTGGGTATCATATTTATCAAAGACAATTCAAAATGAAATTATTGACATAATGGCAAAAACAGTTTAAGTATATGCAAGATAAATAATTATAAAAATATATAATGTAAATAATTTAGAACAACATTTATTAATTTCTAATGCATAAAAGAGTATAAGCCAGGTTTACAGAAATGAATGCGCTGGTCAAATTTTTGCCATGTTTGGCTCACTCTTTGAATCTTATCAGTGGGCATTCTGCCTTATATGACTGGAAGCAGTTAACCTATTTGTAATTATCCACAAAATATTTTGCTTTTTTGTCAGATCCACTACTCAGTCAGATATTATGAAAAAATATACGAAAAACAACTTAAAAGGAAGCAGCCACAGTTGGTAAAATATGTGGCTGTGAAAGCTCTTCTAATAAATTTACCAGAAGCAGTAAAATCCTTGAAAGAAATTAAAAATATTTCTCTTAATGCAAGTAACATTAAGTAAATATGAAATACTGCGGAGGTATTTGGAAGTATATTAGCTAATTAATTTTCATACACAAGAGGATCCAGAGGTAACAGAAAAAAGTTAAGATTCTAGAATTCAAAAAGTACAGACAGTAGCAGAATGGGGTTTCCACAAAAAAATACACAGAATGGCTTGGTATTTTTGTCAACTATGAAAAATCTTACTTTTAGAATAGTTACACTCTTACTTGAAAGCTGTACAAATATTGGATGATGTGATAGGAATTACAGTGAATCCTTTTAGATGCTGAGTGGAGTGTTATGCCATATCATACTGGCAGACATACGAATGATGTCTCTGACACTGAATATTTGTAATTATAACTGCATTGCAAACTGCACTGTGCCATACTGCAAACTTTTGACATAATTGAAGCAAAATCTTTCTGTGGAAAATTTAGCTATTCTGTCATTTTTCATTGGAAAAAAATCCCACTCTTTCTGGGCATTTTTATGAAAACTGCCTCATGTTCCTATCTATACTTTTGAATTACTAAATTTTACTTCTTCTGTTATGTTTGAATCATCCATTGCATAATTTAAAACATGTTAGGATATCTTCATATGCAAAAATTTGCTGTCTTTAATTCCTTAAATAAAATCATTGCATTGGTAGTCTGATTATTAGAATTGTTATTGTCACCAAGTTTTAATAAATTTTTGCTGTGTTTTAATGAATCATAGTCATCCTATTCTTTTACTTTATTTATGTGTCAGTTTGTTTAAAAGCTTCATTGTGTGGTATCAAAGGTATAAATCTTTCTATAACTGATGATATGACAATATCTAAATCAAGTAAAAATATATTTTAAAATTTTGCTTAGCATAATTTTTTAGTCTCATTTGATATTTCATAGTCAAATTTATATATTCTGTTTTGAAATGTTGGAGAAACAGGATTCATATTTAATTTATTTGCTATTTCCTTTGTAGAATTAATAATGTTTTCAAAATGTGGGTCAGTTTTTTCAATCTTCAAGTCCTTCATATGAGCTCTGGAATCAGTATTTTTAGAATCATCTTCCACAATATTTAAATGATCATATGCTCTTATCACATCAGTTCTGCTTTCTCATCTAATAGCAAAAAGCAGTTTAACTTTTCTAATGCTATGGACTTAAAACTCCACACAAAAGGATGGCTTTCTAATTCATTACATACCAAAATTTTTGCCATCTCTTGATGTATCTGTTTTGGTCTTGGATGTATATTAGAAGAGAAGGAGTCAAGGTACAAAGTGAGAGGATCATTATGGAGTTAGAATCAAGAAAATACCACTTATTCATGGCATTTTGGGGAGCTCTGAAGTTCAGGGACAAATACATAGTGCTTGGAGGGTTAATACTTAAATTTTGAATTTTTTCTTTTAATGCTGACTCATACTTCACAGATGCTAAAAAATAACTGTATATAATTCTTATATAACTCTCATACCAATCATAAGCTGCACCCTAATAAGTACAGAAAAATAGGATGCATGATTTGCTATTTCTATTAGTTTCACAAAATTTTGATTTAGTGACTCATTTTATACCTCCTTCTGAATATTTTAACTATCTCTCTTTTTTTTTTTTTTTTTTTTTTTTTTTTTTTTTTTTATGTTTCTTCCTTGTCTTACAGGGGACGATTGAGGGACTCACAAAAATCTTTTCTGTGTTCTGACTTTATAATAATCTTGCCCAGTGTCCCCTGTTTCTAACAGATACTCAGGTGATGATTTTCATTGAAAATTTAGAAACGTCTCCTGCATCCCTAGGCATGCAGACCATGTTAAGAACCGTTGTTCTAAGGGAGGGGGAAAAGTAGTTATAACACATGGACAATTTTACAGAACTTCTCAACTGGTTCAATATTAAACATTGATTCCAAGTTTTATGTGTTATGCTGACATTGATTTCAAATTTTATATGCTATATTCTATGCAGTTGATATTCAATTTCCACTACTTTTATACCTGTTTTTCCTACCTACATGCCGAAATGACTTGTGATATGCCTGTTTCCTAATTACAACAAACATTTCACTAATTACAGTAAACAAGTGATAGACCTGTCAGAGGAACTAATAGCAAGTGATAGCACTTCTAGATAAAAACTTGGTTGTTACTAATTTTGCATTTATATAACTATAATTTTGCTTCTACTAAAAATTGATTATAATAGAATAGATAATAGAGTTATTATAATAGAATGTTTTGCACTTTTGAAGTAAATCATTGATTAATTTTTCTATTTCATAACACATTTGAAAGATGGCTGATCTCTGATGTCAAAAACTGTAAACTTTGCCAATTTGCATACTACTTGAAGGTTTTTTTTAGCTTCTTCGCATGTAATTTCTTATTTAAAGAGCCATTGTTTATTATAATAGTTGAGTGGTAATTATGTTCTTTCCCTTTCCCGCTATTCCAGCATAAAAAATATTAGCATTCATATAGGGAGAGGACTTCATAAACTTATTCCTAAATACCAGAAGATATAAGGGCAAGTCAAATAAAAGTGAGTCGGTATTCTCTGTGCTCAAATAGCTTGATCTCTGTATGTCAGTATATCTTTGTAGGATGACGTCTTCTATTAGATCTGTAGTTGCAACATGGTTGTGACAATAGTAATTAGGCAATCTGAATTTCATTTGTTTGGATGCAGGTCTTTATTAGTTTGAATGAGGCTTATTTTTTTTTCAAAGTAGCTATGATTTTGTGAAGAACTTTCAACTACAAAGAAGACTAGCCAGTATATCAGTCCAAAATATTTCCTGTAATTTCCAAGTTTTTTTTGCAGAGCTGGTGACACAATGCTTGTTTTGAACTGTACTCATATAAACTAGAAATTCATCTTATGTTCTTGTAGAAATGTTCAGTGTTCCACAAATGAGTGCTACAGCAATTATACACAGCTGTTCCAAATGATGTTCAACAATTTTGGTGAAGAATTCTAGTGTCATATTGAAATAACCATCTGGTGGGAAGGTGTCATAAATTGTCGGTGCTGTATCATGATTATCTCTATCATGCATTTTGCGAGTCTCAGGTTCACATGGAAACTCTAAAATTTGTGTTTTTCTTCATATAGTGGGAAGAAACATGTATAACCAATCCCTGTATAATATGGCACTCCTGCAGCACAGTTTCACTTTGACAAGATCTGAGAAATGTGGAAAATCTCCATTTCATATGGCATTCTTACAATACAGTTTTACTGTAATATGGTTTAGCCAAGACTCAGAATTTTCATTATTAGTATTTACAACAAAACTGCTTATGCATCAATATTTCAGCATATTAAAATTTAACATAATTAAGGGACAGACATCAGGACAAAATTATAAAGACCAGAAAAATTGAAGAAGAAATAATCGTTTTTACTAAATCAATTGGAGTTCTGTTTTCGATATGAAAATCCTTCCACTGAAAAATGTGGGAAATTTAAAAGAAAACTTTACAAATGCTTATGCTGCATGCAACAGATCTTATAAAGATCTCTCATCTAAAATCAAGCAATAAAAAATAGCAGATTTTTTTTACAGTAATTTTAAGTACTGTACAGAAATCACTGCTACCAAAGATACCTCAAAAGTAAAGCTATTTCTTCAAATGAAAGCACCCTTATTTAACAGTTGTTAATAAGATGAAGGAAAAAATTTTATGTAATATTAATATCGAATATTTTCAGCAATAATGCTATAGTAAAATATTATGTTAATAAAATGTACAAGTATGTTTAGTAAATTTTATGTTAATACATAAATTTTTACAATCTGATAGCAATGAATTTTTACAGAGGAGATTCTAAACATTTCATTCCTAAGTCTATAATTTTTAATGCTTTAAATTAGAATTTAAAATTAATTTTCTTGTTTTTTACATGTTTCTGAATACATTTCTTAAAATTTTAACGCAGTCATATAGTGTTATACCTAAAATAGTTAATGTTCCTCTTATTATTAATGGCGGGAGCTGAGGTCAGTTATAAAGCAATTTGACAAGCATTTAAATAATTATTCCTTATTAATGCCAATAGCTTGAAAATGGAAATATAGTTCAATTTCTGAGTCCTTCAGTCAGAATCTAGTAATCATATAAATTGTATTATATCAAAGTTTATAAATTAATGTGTTATTAATTTTAAATAATACCCTTAAAAATATTTTATTATTGGCTCTAAAAACTTCTTGAAGTTCAAAATGGCAAAAAACTTGTGAGGTGTTTTAAATGATTATTTAAATTTTTCAACAGATATCGTCGCTTGACATATGTGACACCCAAGTCATATCTGGCATTCATTAACGGTTATAAGGCAATATATTCAGAGAAAAGATCAGATATAAATGGTCTTGCTAATCGCATAAATAGTGGTTTGACTAAACTGCAAGAAGCCACAGTCAGTGTAAATGAACTTAAGATTGACTTAGCTGATAAAGAAAAGGAACTTGTTGTTGCAAGTGCTGAAGTTGATAAAGTACGTATTTAAAAATCTGTAGTTAAATTTTAAACACTTTACATTGTTTTTGTTGCTTGATAAAAGTATCTGACTAGAAGTTTCCAGACACTTGAGTAATATCTGTATAAAAATCAGAAATTAAAAATCAAATGCTATACATTCTTTAGCAATTAAAAAGTGGAATTTATAATGGAACATTTTTTACTCTAGTAGATTTTTTTTTTTTTTTTTTTTTTTTTTTAAGTAAGAAATAAAAGAAATCACTAGATAGGGTAAAATAACTCGTTAATTAACAGTGCAGAAAATTATTTTGTTAGATACTTTATTGGCTCTACTTTACTTTCATTTTATAGTTATGAATTACATGATAACTGTAAAAAAATCGTCTGTCAATTTTTAATGCTTTATTTCTAAAATATATGCATTATTAATGAATTATAACTGTACATAATTCATTTACTATTCAAATACTTTTTTAAACTTTATATTTGCAATCATTTTTTTTTTTAACTGGCTCTTTTCTAAGTGGCAATAGTGGCATTTTCTTGATTTACAGCTTATTTAACTGAAATTCGGTGACAGTAAGTTACTTAAATTCAGCAAGCAATCTAAAGACAGCTTAAGTTATTGGAGGCATATTTAGAAGCCAAAACTTGAAACTTCTTAATTTTTCCTAGATGTGTGAATGTATATATTATAGATAAATGTCAAATTTCTACCATATATAAACAGGGCAAAATAATAAAAATAAAGCTTAAAGCAACTTATAGTAATTTAAAACTTTGCTGATTTGGGATGGGATTATTCTTTAGAACAGACATAGTCTCAAACCTATTGCAATATACCTAAATTTTGTGCTGAATATAAAGTTCATTTCTGTCAGATTTTCTATGGATTAAAAAGAATTAAATCTTACATTAGAAATTAGTCATTTTTGCACATTTAAATTGGACCAAAAATATGTCTAAAAATTACACTTATTATTTATTTCATCAAATTTCTCTCGTCATGATCTTATTCTCAAAACTTGTGAATCTGTGATAAAATATACATATATTATATATTCATACAAGTTGAAATGTTATTTCCTTTATATATTTCTTTATTCATTATTTTAAAAATTATTTTTCATCTAGGTTGTTGTAGATGTGAAAAAGAAAACAGAAAGTGCTGAAGTTATTAAAAATGAAGTCCAGATTGTAAAGGATAAAGCACAAAAAATTGTTGACAAAATATCAATTGAAAAAGCAATTGCAGAAGAAAAGCTTGAAGCTGCAAGACCTGCCCTGGAAGCTGCAGAAGCAGCTTTGCAGGTCTGAAAATTATTTTCTGTCTGTATATTTTTATATTAATGCTCTAATATCTGGAACAACATTTATACAATGTTTCTTGACTATCACAAAATGCCCAGCATTACATTTTTTAAATCTGTATTCATGGTACTGTTACTAAATCTTTACCTTTTCAAATGAATATGCCATAAATTCTCTTATTGCTTTTGGTAAGTAAGCATCTTAGCATAATATTGTCAAGTTCATCATATATTCTATGTGTTTTAATTACAATTTGTATTTACATGTGGTGATACTTGATACTTTTTTTTTATTTTTTTATTTTTAAATTATGAAAGAACTTGTCTTAAAAGTTTTACAAATAATTTTCAAATTGAGCTAAACTAATGTTAAAAATTAACTTAAATAATAATCCTAGGGACTAAAAATAATATAAATATATCTTTTGTACTAATAATTGAGGAGTTGAGCCTTGAGAAAGTAAGTATAAAATTAAATCTCAATTTTTTTTTTTTCCTAGCATAGAATTTACTTTATTGATGCTTTTTTATATCTTTTATATTTGTAAATTTACTTTTATATTTTTGAAAAAAATATTCATTGATTTTTCTTGAAGAGTAAATTACACATAGTTGATACTCAAATAATTGAGTATTACACTGTTAATAAATCTAAAACAATAGAAATATTTTTAATAAATCTAAAACAATGGAAGTGTTGTTAATAAATCTAAAACCATAATAGTCTGACATGAAAGTTATGCAGTCAACTGCCTGTATCATTTCTTTTATTATTCTTGCAACTGCATATATTTAATAATCTGTAATTAATTATTCTTATTTATTTAATAATCTGTAAATGATTATTCAGTTTTTTCCTTTGCGCTATTATTTTTAGCAATTGTTTATAAGCCAAACATTATTACTTTTTCCTGTAATTTTGCATTTACATTTTATTATGTAACATTTAGTGTTCTTTTACTGGATACAAATGTATTTTATATGCAGTATTTGCTACTTAACACTAAGTTTTGCACAAGTTAATTAACGTTCATCTGACATTACGTCATTTTTGCAAATTAATGACTTGCATATAATGTTATTAAAGAGATCTTGCTGCAAAAATTTCCTATATTACACAATATCATTTATATTGTTGTTATCTGAAACATTTGCTTTCTCATCTCTTTATGCAAAATGACATCCACTGTTATTTCAATTAGAAATTCCTATTGTTTTTGAAGTGATCCAAATTCCAGTTATGTCTGTTGTTATATTATAAGGATATATATAATGTTATGAATTTCTAAAAAAAACAAGGGTAAAAATTAAAGTACAGTGTTTTTCAGAAGCTAGAATTCATAGTGTAATAAGTGACAATTAATTGTTCTCAAAATTGTAAAGTAAGTTTTTTTCGCAGTGAAAACGATTCATTCTATAAAATATGCAATTGTTAGCTAATATTATTTAAAAAATTTTGATTATAAAAAATTGTACTTACAATTGAAATTATTATTACTTCTGCTTAAAATATTACATTAATATTAAAAGAATATTTTTTTTACAAATGTATGTTGTTTTGTTTTTAATAAAGTATGTATTTTATTCCTTACTTTTAGACAATCAAACCTGCTGATATTGCTACTGTGCGTAAGTTAGCTAAACCACCACATTTAATTATGAGAATTATGGATTGTGTGCTTATACTTTTTCGAGAACCTTTGATTCCGGTTGTACCAGATCCAGAAAAACCATGTCCCACACCTTCATGGGCTCAATCTTTAAAGGTTTTTATGTTTTATATAAGTGAATTTGTATTTCACAGAAATATATATGAGTAGTTACTTTTTTGAAATAATCTGTTTTCTTTACCTGTGAATTTTATGCTGTTCAATCCATTTTAAATTGGTGAATAATATTTCTAATTTTGGAAATTTTAAGACATTTCATTTATTTCAAAAGATAAGCAATATTCTTAACTAACTAATAAGATTATGATAAGAACACATTTTTAATGCAGTATAATTTCATTCTTTCCTTTGATTTAAATTCATTGCTAATCACATTCAGTTAAGCTGCTTTTTTTTCATATATTTGCATATGCATGCATGTGTGTGTGTAGTAAATATTTCTCCTTGTATGATTTTAAGCAAATCTGAGTATGAATATCTAATTTTATACTAATTTATGATATAAAAATCATCTATGTGATATAAAAATACTTGATAGTAAAATAAACTATATCTCAAAATAAGTGTGCTAAATTAAATTGAGTATTATGTTGAACCAAAAACTCTTATGAAACAAGTAAGAAATCAGAATAAATTCTAGGATTATTTTATATTGTTTACATGAAATGTTTGAATAAATGCAGTGGCATTAAAAATTGTTTATTTCATTTTAATTTTCTGACTATCATATTCACCCAAAATAGTAGAATCATTTGACTAAAATTATACACTTTTACTCTTATTTATAGCTGCAAACCTAAGTTTTCACTTAAGGACTAAAATTAAATATGACTTGTTTCAATAAAATTTTACTATACAGTTCCTTAACTTAAATTTGAATTTGATTTTATGTGGGACATTAAAAATATTAGTGCACAAGAGCAACAAAATTTTGATGATTTATATGAGAAGAAATTGCTAATTAGAGACATTTCAAAATTTGTTTATTATTTGTACTGTTACTTCAGGTTATTTATAAATGTATTATATGACAAATATTAAAGACATTAATCATGGTTTGGTATTGAAAGGTCATGAAAGGAAGAAAAATTCTGTTCCAAATGAGTGATCCATTCTGAGTATTAGGTAAATATTTCCTTTCCCAACATAAGTGTTTCCAGATCTACAGCATATTATTTTTTTTTTGGAAGACTGTACAACCAATTTTGGTCATAAAATGAAATGTCATAATAGTTTGACAAACTTCACCACAAAATCATCCTTTCTGAGGCAATGCAATAATTATATAGGTATGACCAGTGAAATTTAATTCCTTCTTAACATTCTGTTTTGTAATAATTTGATTTCAAGGAAAGTTTAATACTTCTGTTTGTTTAGATTCTGTGAAAGGAAATGCAAGTAATTTTTGTTTGTGATAGTCGCTAAGAAAGGTAGATAAATAAAAAGATTTTGAATAAAGGATCCTTTTGATTTCGAGTGCTCATAATATAAGAGAGAATAATACTTCCTGTCATTCTAATGAGCCAAATCATTTCAGAACTGTGAGGGGCTCGATGCAAAGGAAAGAACATTGTTTGGAAGAAATCGTTTTTTGATGTGCGCTTAATGAAGTAGCTAAAAGCCAAAATTAGAGGAAATTGAAATATTGAGATGTAGAGTTTGGCTTCTGACTATGATGATTGTGAGACAATAATGGAATGTGTTCCTGTCTGTGACTTAATAGGCACACTGAAATTCCGATTTCATATTCCCCCTTTAATGATGATCAACAGAAACTCCATTCAAGATTGTTATTTAGTGAGCGATGGAAGAAACATACATGAAGTTCTCAGTTACAGCCTTAGAAGACTTACGAATCCCAACTTTAAATTGAGATGATAGTGAAGATTTGCGCTTTAATTTCATGTCTACAGCAAGTTACAAAAAAAAAAAAAAAAAAAAAAAAAAAAAAAAAAACTCTTACAGACTGATATTTAACAAAATGAAGGGAACGGATCGATGACTATTGAAAAAGGAAAATGATAAGAACAATATTGACAATTCCTTTGTTGTGGTGCATATTTCCCCATATACATGTAGACATATAGATGTTGATTAATAAGCTCTGTTTTAAAAATCAGATGTAAATTCATATTAGAGAGGCCTTATTTATAATTCAGTAGTTTTTTTAAGAATTCTATGCTGTCTCAGGGATTGGCATAACTGTATTTGTATAAACTTGAGGAAGTATTAAATATGAATATTTGTAACTTATGGTAGTACAACTATAAGAATTCTAACTTCTGTTTAATCATGGATAAACATGAATACAATATATTTGAGACAGTGAAAAGAAAGTTAAGGAATTATAACTTGTTTTATCATTAGAACCTGTTGGTTCACTTTTTTTCCTAAGGACCGAGTTACATTAGGATGTTGATATAATACAATCTCTGTCTCTTTTTTGATAATGTTTGATCTGATGAAGGTGAAATTTGATTTTTTGATAGAGAATTTTCGTGTACCCTTCAAAATGAAATGCATTGTAAACTTAAAGATCTTTATTCCTGGAAAAAGGAAATTTACATGATACTTGCAAATTGATTGCTCAATCACTGAGAAATCAATTCATTTGATGAAGTCAACAGGATTTAGTAATCAATGCATTTATTGCTCACTATGTGATTGTAATACTGTATATATGGGCATTTTTTTAATACTCCTGTCATTTGAGGACAATACTTGTGATAAAAATTACAGCAAGTTTAATATTTTTATTGCTGTGAAATTTAAACAAAGTTTTTAAACTTTTTAAGATGAAATGAAACTAAAGCATTTAGAATTTATTTTCATTTTACTCTTTCTTTGTTTGAATTTTTGATTTGATATAAAGCTAAACTTTAGAAGGACTTTCATTCTGAGAAACACTTAGAATTTCATTAATTTTATTATTATTATTTAATTTTTATTTCATTAGTTTTATTTATTATTTTTATTTTTATTTTTATTTTAAGAAAAATAAATTGTATCAGCGACTGACATGGCATTGTCTAAAATCTGATTTGTGATAAAAGGTTATTTTCTTATGTTTCTTTTTCATGAATCATGACAAAGTAATCCTTTTATCAGACATACTGATATAACAGAAAATATTCTAATAAATTCAAGTTTTTGCTCTTTAATTGTAAAAATATATGAACAATATCAGATGCCATGTATAATTAAATTTTACTTGTTGTCATGCATTGTGCATCAAATATCAAGAAACAACTTTTTGTATTGTTTACATGTATGTTATTAATTTATGCTTTATAGCAGTTGTTAATGGATGCCTAGTTATCATTGCTTTATTAATAATTTCTGGGAAATATGAAATGCAATCAAAATTTAATTATTAAATGCATTACAATCATAAATGAACTTGTCAATTATATAGTATTATCAATTATATAGTATTATCATAGAAGAAAATCATTCATTGTTGAATCTATTTTTTCCTAGATACTTAGTGGTGTATCAAAATTTGCATTTTTGTAATATGAAATTTTTTAAGTAATTGAATTTCAGCTTTTTCTGTTGCTTCATTTTATTTGTATATGTATCTCTTTTTCTGCTTTAGGTTATGAGCGGTGCAGGGTTTCTATCACAACTTCAGGAATTTCCAAAAGATACTATAAATGATGAAGTTATTGAATTAATGGAACCTTATATTCATATGGAAGATTATACTTTAGAAACAGCTCAAAAAGCATGTGCTCAAGTAGCAGGTTTGCTTTCATGGACCCTTGCAATGGCTAGCTTCTTTGCAGTGAATAAGGAAGTCTTGCCTTTAAAAGTGAGCTTTTAATAAAAATATTTATTCTTCCCCCCATTGGATTGATTAAAGTAAATAAAAAATTAGTAAAATAAAATTTTTTGAATTTAGGCTAATTTGGCCATGTTAGAAGCACAAAATGCTAAAGCTTCTAAAGAACTTGCAATTGCTCAAGCTGAATTAGATGAGAAGCAAAAAGAACTGGATGAAGTGAATGCTATATTTAATGAAGCAATGAATAAAAAACAGGTATCTGTTTATTGTATTTACCTATTTGCCATGTTTTCTGGTGGGGTTGAAAATTTGTAACTTGAAGCTGTGTGCGGGGAATATTTTTTTTTTTCCTCTGGAAAATCGCATTTCAGGAGAAATTGCTCATGGTAGGTAATTTGTTCTAAAATAAGAATAATACCTGGAAAATAAGAATAATTATTTATGCAATTTACTAGCAAATCGCAAATTTTTTGCATTTATATATCACTTATCTTTGTATGATATTTTGCCCTGTAAAATGATAAAATGTTGATTTTATCTCCTTTTAATGATTGAAAGTGAACTTCCATTTTTCAGTCAGAGTGTTGTTTCATTTTTAAAACTCCTACCAGTAATTTTGCTTAGAGAGTAATCTTTGCAATTATTCCAAAATTAGAAGACTATCATTGGGGAAAAAACTTATATTTTTTATTTGGTATTGAAAGTAACTGTTAAAAAAAAAAAAAGATATTTTGGCTTAAATTCCAAAAGAAAGATAACAGGTAGTTTTAAAGGATGTATTTTTCAATCCTTATGCTTTCTGCCCTTTCATTTTGAATTTGCTGTCTTTACCAGTTGGATACCTATATTAACTTCCAAGTTTTTTGTTCATTCATTTGTTATTATCAAAATAATACTATTAGAAAAACAGCCTTACCAGCCAAGCTGTTAAGATTATAAAACGCCAATTGTCGCATCCTGTATCCTGTTCTTGGAGACAAAATAGACTGGTTGCATAAATGTTTGCACAATTTTTGTTTATCTGCAAATTATAAATGTAGGCTAATTTATATTAGAAAGTCAAATGTAAGTACATCTTTAAAATGCCTGACAGCCTTTAAATGCATTACAATCATAAATGAACTTGTACATACTATGTCCACATAAGTTCATACTCAATCTTTATTTTTGCAACCATTGGTAATATGTATATAATTCCAATTATAAAAATGTTTTAAATGATGCAAATATTCATATTTTGGCGTTTTAAAATTTAAAGTAGTCAGTTTAAAAAAAAATGTGTAATCTAACTTTTTATACATTTCTCTGACCCTTATATTAATATTTAGCAAACTTTTCCATTTATTATAAAAAAAACACAAAAAGTGTGTGACACCCATGCCATAAAAATTGTCCAAGACATTTTATATCAAATTCGGAGATCATATTCAGGATCCACATAGAAATTGAAGAGTAAAATATTTGCATTTGAACATAACTAAAAGTAAAATATCAGTTTGGTAAAAGGTTTTGGATGTTAAGAGATTTAGTGACAAGCATTTCTATGCAATGATATATATATATATATATATTTCAAGATGGAGATCTTATTCATGCAACATTATAGAATTCATGTTCGAGAAAATGCTAATATTGGCATGCAGCCAACTTGTAATACTACTTGCATTAATTGAAAAATGAAAAATATTAGCAGTTTAATGAATTTTTTGTTTAATTAAAAGATTGTGATTCTAAAGTAATAAAACTTCATAAAAATATTAATAACGTATTTTTAGACTTGTGTGAAAATTATTTTCCCATACCAAATGTAACAAAATTATAAATTAAAGGCACTAGCAATTCACAAATGAATACTATTAAATTATATTTAATTGGAAAAATCAAGTTTGAATTATTCTAATTTATATATTAACTGATTCCTCAATGCAAATTCAAAACATTAAAAATCACAAATTTTGAAATCAAATATTTATGTTAATTATATTTAAGTTTTTGTCATGCAGGAGTGAAATTGCTTTTTTGTTATCATGTTTTACTTTTTGCAATGAGTGTAACATTTTCCTGTTTATATATACAGAATTTATTGACACTGTAATTCCAGGTTTAAACTAAGGAAAGTAAAATAGTGTAATAACTACACTACAGAGCATGGGCAAAGCAGCATCTGAGGTCATTTTATGATATTGTTCTGATAAGCTATTTGTATTGCTTATCAGAACAATATTGATCTTAGGGTCTTAATTACCAACCCATCATGTTTTGGGGGTAATATAATTTTAAAACAAACAAAAAATGAATAAATAATTACAAAAGGTAGATCTACTTCATATGTTCTTATGTGTACAATTATGAAACATTATAACCATCATTCCAAAGCAGAATATTAATATAATTTCAAAATGGTTAACAGTATGCAAATTACCAAGTAATTAATTTTGAGGGGCATTGTGTTCTTTTTGTTATAAAAATATTTTAATTAATTCTTTCTGATATCCATTAGATTAAAATATTATTGATTTATTATAGCATGATGACTTTAACTGAGTTTCGTAAATCTATCAAAGTATACTATGCATTATTGTACTCATAGGTCTTCATATTCAAAATACAATAATTTCTGTGATGATGACCTCCTTAATGTGACTACTTCTCAGGGGCAGATGCAGTGCATAAGTGTGAATTTATATAAATCAGGAGATTAATATACAACTTTTTAAAAATATCTCGTGCACATGCATAGAAAAATTAATGACTCTAGGCTAAGGTCAAATGGAAAGACAAAAGATTAAGAGGAACAGCTTGGGAATATTTCATTCATTCCTGCACAGTGGATGCAGTGTGATAGATGAATGAACTCTGGCATAGAACTGAAACTGCATGGACTATGAAATCCACAACTGAAATCCAAAGTCTGTTTGACTAGCTGTATAGTGGCTGATATTTTTGCCAGAGGCAGATACTCTGGATACAGTTTTTTGCAAATTTTGTACCTCAAAATTTCCTGACATTTTAATTATTTCACTCTTTTCATTATAATGTATATGCCAGTTTGTTAATGGCTTTCTCTTGTGAAGTAGCAATTTTAATAGCCAGCAGAAAATATTTGCAATGCTAAATAAAGCTGTTGAAGTTAAAATGAAATTCAAATGATTTGAAAAGCATATCTTTCAGATATAAGCCCCAAAAGTTTTATAAAAGTGTTCATAAATATAGAATTAAAATTAATTTCATAAAGAAGTTAGATATTTCTGAATTTAATTCTGTTTTCTGGGCAAAGTATTTTCTGGGCTGATGATGAATGTGATGCTAGTGATGTGTACAGGAAAATGTGGTTTGATTTGAAAAGAGAATGATTGCTGTTTTTCTTCTAATGAAATTATGATACTGTCATTAAAAAACTAAAGTAAAACAAAACTTCTGGACCAGATTTTCTGCCAAGTGAAGTCTTTCAACATCTACATTAAGTGAATTATTGTGTTTTGCAACCCTTATTACCTGTATTGGATTTCAGTAGTTGAAAAAGTTGGCTGTTTTTCAGTACTGTCAAAGAAAGCATCTGTTGTTTTAATTCCTAACTTCCTAATCCTTTGATTCAAGTTTCTGCTTTTAAATAATTTTTGGCTCATTAGTTTGTTTTCTTAAGGAAAATGCCTTGAAACACTCTTTATTAATAGCATCAACTGACCCTTGAGGGAAAATTGTTCCTTTTACAATGCACACTTTAGATTTGTTGCTCAGAAATCAAATCAGAATGCCCCCCCTTTTTTTTTTTTTTTTTTTTTTTTTTTTTTTTTTTTTTTTTTGGTTGTTGTTGTTGTTGTTGTGAGGAAGTACAGGATGCTTTTGATCATGCTTGTTTACCATATTTTACAGGAGGCCGAGATATTTATATAATCCTTAGAAAGCATCTTAATTGAACCAACAAATGATCTTGTTCTTGGAATGGAACAGATTAGATTTGATTTATGGGATTGTAGCAAAACACACTATGGCTATCTGTCTAAAGGGAAAGAGGCTTTTACGAAGAACTGGAAACTGGCACGTATTTCACGTTATACTTGGGGGAAAAATTTAAAGTCTCCCAAATTATATCTGTAGTGGTTCTCTGCTTCATTACATTTATTGAAAAATACTTTGGGCACAGGAAAATTATAATCATTGAGTCACTTTTGAGTATGCGCTTTCTCAAGGGTAGTTTGGTAGAGTTTACAAAATTGAAAGAGCCAGCTTTTTAGCTTAAAAACGCTTTTAATATATTAGAGTTATGTGCTGTATGATACTCAAAGCATCATTCTTTCAGTTCCAATAGCTTTTGGAAGGAATATTTTCAGAAAAATTTCATTGTCAAATGGAACGAAGATTTTATCTAGTAAAACTCTTTCTTTTTTACTAAATTAAAAAGTGCATAGTTTATTTCTGTCTCTGATAACTTTGCTAAAAATTTGCATAAGTTTAATATTTAGTCAAATCATCTGTGACTGCTCAAAAAAAAAAAAAAAGAGAGAGCCACAAGATGTGAAAAATTTGATTTTCTTCTGCCCTGCTTTTAATTTCCCCACTCAGAACAACTTGACAAGTTTTGTTGAATCTTGGTCAGTGAAATTTGGTATTTTCGTGAAAAGTAGCTTTTCACAAAAAATTTCTCTCGTGTGAATCTGTAAAATACTTGTAGTCTAACTCAACATGGATCTCATGTTGTACTGACTTGGCACATAGCAGTGGTGTGCTGTCAATGGACTAGAAGGGTTAGGCTAGTCCCTATATTTTACATATTAATATTTTCAATCATATTTTTACCTAATATTCAAAAGCATTTAAAGGGACATCCTTTTACCTCTTTTGAAACTGGGTATAGTCAGGTTTTCGTGGCAATGGGAAGGGGCTTGTGTCTTATGGTGACTTCCTATATGTTTTTACCACCAATCCTCGAATTCCATATCACAGATTTATGTTCCTACTGCATTGATATAAATATTAACGAGACATAGTGGACAATAAAAATTAAGCTTTATTTCGGAACTTCGCGCACACTGCCCGACAGCCTGCCTGTTTCGATCTGCTCGCTACTCGTAAGAAACTTCTCCTCTAGGGTTGCCACACTTATCGTAGGGCACAAGGCGCGCTCCTTATCGCCATCACCACAGAGTTTCCCCCCAGTTCCTTTAATGGCTATTCAAAGGAACGACATAGGTTATGAAATTATCTTAGAGGATCCGTACTGTCGGGTATTTTTTACATGATTACAAAATTAGAATATAAAATTAGAAAAGATCAAAATGCAATTCAATATATAACAAGGTATTGACACATATAATAAACATGAAATAACAAGAAATATGTTAAGATATGAATTTTAAAAAAGTGTTTTAAATTGTTATGTAAGAAGCAAGTTTCTTAGGGAAGTGAACATGTCTTCCCGATCTGGTGACAGTTTGTGTCTTAAAGAGTTCGTTTGCAGATTTATTCTGCTGAACTGTCTTTAAGTCTTTATTTGTTTTCAGTTCAGGCAAATTAGAGTCCAAAAGCAAATAGGCTGGTTTCACACGGTCTATAGACACAGTAGATTTCAGACCGTTAATATCAATTGTGAAAGTTTTGTTCGTTCTAGAAAGGACTTTATGCGGACCTGTATATGGTTGGCACAGAGGTGGCTTTACTCGATCGACATGTAAGTATACATGCGTACACGACTTTAAGGTAGCGCTTACGTAACATTTTTCTTGGCAATGTGCAGATGTTGCTATTGGATTCAATTGTTGCATTCTATGCCGAAGATTCGTGATAAATTGTGTGTCATACGAAGATATCTTAGATGACTTTATCATATCACTAGGCAGCTTGAGAGTTGTGCCATACACCAGTTCAGCACAAGATGACTGTAGATCTTCCTTTACGGCTGTCCGAATACCAAGCATAACAACTGGTAGTTTTTCAGTCCAGTTATTGGTCTCGTGAGCCTTGAGAGAAGATTTTAAATGTCGATGAAATCGTTCAACAATGCCGTTGGACATTGGATGATAAGCTGTTGTTGTGATTCTGTTCGTACCCAAAATGCGCGTGAATTCTGCAAAAAGTGCGGATCTCATTTGAGAACCTTAATCTGTTGTTATGATCGATGGGCAGCCAAAACGAGATATCCAACAGTTGAAGATGGCTCTGCAAATGGTTTCCGTTTTCATATCCGGGATGAGAATGGCTTCAGGCCATCTGGAGAATCTATCTATGAGAGTTAAAAGGTACACGTTGCCTTCTGATGGAGGTAACGGTCCGACGATATTCATATGGATTTCTGAAAAACGTGCATCAGGAAGAGAGAATGTGCCCAGTGGTGCTTTAGTATGCCTAGTAATTTTCGATTTTTGGCAAGATTCACAGGATTTCACCCAATTTTTGATATGACGTTTCATATCGAGCCATACATAACGAGAACAAATAAGCTTCGTAGTAGCTGCAATTCCTGGATGTGACAGATTGTACAGATGATTAAAGATGAGTCTGCGAAAGAAATTTGGAGCAAATGGACAAGGAATGTCCATTGATATGTCACAAAGAATATTACCATCAGAATATTGGCACGGTTTAAATTCCAGTTTCAAAGATGATGTGTTGTTTTTGAGAAGGTCTTGTACATCCGGATCATGCCGTTGAGCTTCCGAAAATTTTTTAAAATCCAAAAATGGAGATTTTGTTATGGAATCAATTTCGATTCTTGAAAGAGCGTCAGCAACGACGTTTTTTGAACCTTGCACATGCCTAATATCAGTAGAGTACTGAGAAATAAAATCTAAATGTCGCAATTGTCGAGGTGAACATTTATGAGAGTTCTGTTTAAAAGCATATATTAACGGTTTTTGATCCGTATAAATTATAAAATTTCTGCCCTCTAGCATGTGTCAGAATTTCTTAATTGCAGAATAAATAGAAAATAATTCCCTATCGTACGCGGACCATTTCTGTTGACTTTTATTGAGTTTCATAGAGAAAAATGCTATAGGTTCCCATGTTTGTTGAGACAACTGCATAAGTGTGCCGCCTATTGCGACGTCTGAGGCATCTACCCTAAGGCTCCTCTAAACCAGGCTGAATCACCAACTTTTCTCTCTTGGCGAGGGAGGGAACGCGCTACCAATTTTGGCGCGTTTATCGCACACGCTGGCTGAATGTCTGCTGTTTTTTTTTTAAAGATTTATTTTATAGACGCGCGGCATTCAGCGCACATAAACTTTTCGGATAATTAATTAATTCTCGAATAGTATATAGACGTTTTCACTTAAATAAAAATTTCGCGTATATTTTGTAAACATATTCAAAATAACTTATTCTTTAGATGTTTCAGTTTCGTTAGCAGACTAAAATAAATAAGATATGAATAAAAACTTTCAATAGTGTCAAATGGGGAAATAGTTAAAGCGTAGAGTGTGCAAATAAATTTATCTTAATGACATTTTAACAAAAATTTCCATAAAAACACTGTAAATTCATACTAAAAAAATAACTTAAGAATATGTTGTCATTTTAGTCTGAGGTATATGGAAATAATTGTGCAAGACTCTGAAGAAACACTTTCTTTTAAATGTGTGAAATATTTCATAACATATATGGAAGAAGAAAGTACAGCATTCTGTGTTTTGGATGACTTTCACCAAATGTAATATAAATACGAACTAGAAACCGTAATAAAAAGTCCTTCCTCTCCAATCAGATCACCTTTGTGTTGCATTGTATTTGTAATACTTCTAAAAATCCAATTTTTACCTAAATTAAAAAACAGTTATTCCATAAAAGATAATAAATTTGAACGTATATAGAATGAATTTTGTAATTTGAGTTATGTTACAAAATAATTCATAGTTTATATATTTTATACTAATAATTTAGATAAAACCTGTCCAATTTAAGAATGTGTGTTAACCACATTCTTAAATTGTAAAAGGACGACTTAACCACATGTAATTCATTTCAAAGCATAAAAGAAAGCTTATTTTTTATTTTACACAGCAACAGCATTTTCATGCAGTCAAGTTTTTTTAATTGTTAGTTATTATACATAATACTTAATTTTTAACACATTCTTATTAGAAAGCATAACTAAGAAACTTCTTTTTAAAGCCCCAGAGTAATTGCAAAGAATGTCGTTAAATTTACAAAAGTATTGAAGATATATTGAACAGCATTATAACAAGAAACTACTGTACAAAATATGTAAATTTAACATAACTTCTTTTTTAGTATTTGCATAGTTTCCTCCAAATGAACCTTAATGGGAAGTTATCTTGCAAAAATTTAAAAGTATTAAAATGGCCTCTATTTAAGATGTAACTGCATTTATAATTATTTTGTAATTGTGAATAGATTATATTATTGCAATTAGATTATGCACTTACAACATAATTGCATAAAGTAATGAAATTAAGAGTTCACAGATACAATGTAATATAATTACAAAGCAATTATCTAAATTGTAATTATAATCACTTATTTAATACCACAATATTATTACAATCACAATGTAATTTAAATTGGGTACTATATTTGTATACCATCCACTCAAAAGGAGGTACTGATAAGCCTGGAAGTTATTATCAACAAAAAGCCTGTTCAGGACAGTTTGATGACAATTTCCACCGGGCGAAAAGTACATTCTTAAGCCCAGGCAAATCATGACAATAAAAATCATTTAGTCTCATGATTCACTATATTTCAAACCCTAAATTTGAATTCTGCACCAAATTATTTACCTATATTTTAATATACTTTATGAATTATTAGAAGCGATATGGCAAATATCTTCTAAAAATAACTGTAAAATATTTGTATCCATTAATTGATTCAGATACACACTTTTATTATTTAAGTATATCAAAATAACAGTTTCATGTTCCTGAAATACAAAAGTTATGAAAAAAGTTAAAGTAATATTCTTAGAAGCATATGATATTAGTCACCAGCTGCAAAACAGTTAATTTTTTGCCCTAAATACAAGTTTATTACACAGTAGTCATACGTGTAACTTAATAACATGGTATATAAAAAATTAATGATAATAAGTTTATCAGAAATGAATTAATTCTGCAAATAAACTTTCTGCATTTGAAAATTTTCTACACCTGAGGGGAGGGAGAGATCTAGTAAAATTAGATTTATTATAACTTCAGTTGGACCAAATACCTTCTCTCTCTCTATATATATGCATCACTAAAGAAATAAATAAAATTATCATGCTTAAAAAACAGATGTACCATACCAGTTTTTTTCCCCTTGTTACCCTTTACATTGAGAAATAACAAACAGTACAACGCTGAAAAATACTATCTTTGAAATTTTATTTAAATGAAGAAACACACACCATCTTTTTATTTAAGCATTACACTTCAAAAACAGATACACATACCAATTTATTTTCACTAGCCTTTATACTAATAACATGCCATATAAAAATGAAAATAATTATCCTTGAAATTTAGATAAAATGAAGTAACACAATGAAAAATTTATGCACACGGACATCTTTTTTCTATTGCATGTTGTCTGACATGATCCACAAGTGCCTAAAAATGTACCCAAGGAAACACATTTCAATATTAACAAAAAATTGTTTACAGATTAAAATTCATTCATTTCATACCAGTATTATAAAGATCATGCATGAAACAAATCTGCTTTCCCATACTTTTAAGTAAAACTGAACTGAAATTTTATACTGGAAAATATGCTATATTTCTATATATTAGAAACAAGAAAATAATACCATAATAATATACTCATAGCCTAGCAGAAAGTAACATATATAACATCAAACACAGAAATTTATATACTCGTAGCCTAGGAAAAAGTAATACATATTACATAAAACACATAAATTATTTAATATAAAACATACATACCTTCTAAAATTATTTTACTTTTTGTTTCTTATTGGACGATGCTGATGAATATGAAACGTTATGGGCTCTTTTGTTGATAAGATGCTGTGTAAGGCCTTTGCATCTAGTAATAAAAAAATTATCAATAATTACTTTCTTAAGATTACAGCATTCTGGCATGGCCACATGCGTACATTTATCAATTATTCTTTCAACTAATTCTTTTGTGATGGCTGATTGTAAACGAAGGAGTACATCTTTACATTTTTGAAATTCTCGTTCAGCTTCCCTACATATTTGATACATTCCTGAAGAGATGACCTTCAGTCCACCTTTATTGCTATGTTTTGTAAGAATTGTGCGATGCTCGGGTATGTCAGGTTCCAGCATGTCCTCTGAAATGGTCATAGCTGTTTTACAATTTTCACATATGCTTTTTTTTTTCAACAACTTATTATATATGGCTCCTGCGATGTAATGTATATCATTTTCTTCCACAGCTGGGGGCAAGCGACGTTTCACTGCCACTGCAGAAGAGGTAGATGGCACTACAGAATTGGAGATAGGATGCAAGACCTCCTTTCTGATAGCAACCTCTAATTCAGAAGCATCAAAGAGGCTGTGGTCACTTTCAGAACAATAATTTGGATTATTGATATCTGAAATGAACTGTGATAGGCACACTAATTTCAGTGCTCTCTTGGCTTGCAAAGCAGTAGGCTTTGCACCCAACTTTCGTCTAATCTGTGAAAAGGCATTTTCCAGCGCATCTTGTGTCAACCTGCCTGGTAAGAAAAATGTAAACCCCTCGGAAAATAATTCTTTTGAGAGTTTCACAACACTCAATGTGCTCATAATAATGCCAGTTTGAAATGGCTTCCATGCTTTCCCAAACTGAATAGTTTCAGTCACATGAATGAATTTCAATAAAATATTAAATTTCTCATCTTGATTTTTGATAGTGATGCCTTTTTTTGGATGCCTTGTAGTCATAATTGTAAACCATTCTGCTACAAGTCTCAGCCACCATGCAGAAGTTAATGCTTCTTTTGCAACTTGGTGTAAAATACCTGCTTTTTCAATAGCAGCAGCTGTTTTTACAGAAAACAATTGCACAGCAGATGCCCCATTCATCGAGGAAAAGTGTGTTGGGAAGAGATGAACTCTGTTCAAGTGATGTAGAGATCTCAGGGCAGCATCTGCTTCTATCTCACTTGACCAGAGTCGTTTCACATACACTGAAGATACTATCCTCGATGGCAAGGCATGCTGGTGGCGAAATTCCTCTGGTAATATTATAATACTTGAAAGAAATGTATTTCTCATATTTTTAATGAGATGTGGTACATCTGCAATACTGTGAATGAAAACATCAGGTCCTCCAATGTTGTAATTTGTCTTCCTATCTCTCCTAGAGACAGACACATCCAATGACGACCACATTGCTCTGTTATTGCTTCCCATATCTGAAACAGAGGCTCTTACAGTTAAACCTATTTCTCTAGCTGCTACTACAGTTCTATGAATTAGATCTTTCATGTCAGAACCTGATGTTGAAGGCCCTGTTAATTCATTGGCAACAATCTGTTTCCATGATGTTTTAAGGCCTCTAAGCATTACAATAGTGTAATGCTTAGCTTCCTAACGTAACATTTCCAATGAATGACTTAGACGATGTATCAAAATCTTGATATGAAGCTATTTCCATTTCGTCAACTAAAAGGCAGCAGTTCCTATCAAGAGCATCCAATGAATGAACTTTTGTCTTGAGGAAAAAAAACAAATTTTCTAAAATGCTGAAATTAATTTTTATGTCCCTAATCCTCCTGTTCAAGGTACTGTACGATGGTGCTGGATATCCAGTACTTCTGAGGTAATTATATCCATGTTTGCTCAAAGCAAATCGCATCTTCAGTCCTTTTATAATGGACTTTTCTGACCAGTTCCTTTTTGACTGCACAGCAAGGGTTCCTACTTGCTCATCGGACAAAAATGATGTCAATTTTGCATCTTTTTCTTGAAGCTGTTGCTCAAGGAATTCTATTTTTTTTAACAACTCTTCATTTGAAGCAGGTAGAGTTTCCTAAATTCAAAAAGAAATAGTAAACATGTTATGCTGTGATTATTTTTTTAAACAATGGTTGACTGAATTAATATATTTGTAATAACAATGATTTTTTCAACAATTTTTTTGGAGAATATTAAATAATTTACCACTTCAGTATTTGGCTTAGGACATCTTACTTCTCTTATCCTCTTGTCAGTTACAGATGGTGGTGGATTTGGAATGCTAAAGAGTGTTGGTACTGCAGTTTTTCTTAGTTTTTAACTATCTTTGCATAGTGACTCAAATTGAGATTCCTCAAAATGATCCTGTAAATACATAAAGTAATAAAAAAAAGTATACAAAATAAATAAAAGTACAAAAAACAAACCACACGAAAGAAATGTGAGAAAAGTGTTTCACACAGTGAGGTTGTGCCAAAGGCAGCAAGCATGAACTGTAAGTAAGTATAGGCAATAAATAAATATGCAGGTAATTAAATTAGGCCCAGTATTATAAAAAACTGAAACAATAAACAAACCATGTCTAACATATCAGCAGCAGCATCTTGTAAGCTTGGGCAGAATTTAATTATCCAATATTTATTTTTTGCCTATAATTTAAAGTGTTCTTTAGAACATTATCCAAAAATTAAATGAAGTAGTGTTTTGCTATAAAATTAAAAACAACTAAAATAAAACTTTATATTTCTTGCTATAGTGCTCTTACAATAGATAAGAAAATATGAGTTCACTTCACCCAACTTTTAAGATACTAGGCCGATAAATACATTTATAATTAGAGCAGACTATGATTCTTGTTATAATTGTAGTAATGTTTATTGCTTTAATTGAAATATTTAATTTTTAATTCTCTAATCATTCAAAACATAGGCCTAATTTCGAAGCACAGTGCCAACATGCATTTTAAAAAGCATCAAGGCCAGTTTAAACGACAATTTTTTAAATTACATCCCCACAGACATATCCAATTAAAGTTATTAAAAACTCTAGAACGTAGTTCAGTAGCTTTCTGAATTTGTAGGCAATTTCTTATTTAGAGATGACAACACAAAATAACGCTTCAGAAAATATTATTTATCATGTATAAAAATCTGCTTTGTAACACATATCAGTAATAACTGTTTATCAATGTCATGAGGATTTAATTTGACGAGATCACATTCTTTAGAAGTATCAAATTCATGAAAGGATTTTGGCTTGGCCTTTGAAATTCATCATTATAGGCAGATTTATTTGATTGTTATGCATGCATTAAACACTACACATGCATTAAAAACACTACAATTATTTTTGAAAAATACACATGCAGTTTCACAAGTTTTCTGTGCTTATTTGAATATTCTGCATTCATTTCTAAATCTTTACTCCATTGCCAAATTGTATAATACTGTGATTATAAATGTATGGTACTTGCAATTATTGAAGTCAGATTATATATATTTTGTCTCATACTATTCAATTTATTCTATTGACTTCAGATGTCAATGTCAAAATTCTGGAAGTTATTTTAACCAAAAAACATTAGTGGGCACCGTGCATAAAAAACTCATCTAACTTTTTAACAATAGTGATTATAAAATAAAGAAAAAAATTATATATCATTCCAACGATATTGCAACTATAGTATAATGTTACATATATCTTTAGCAAACATTCAGATTTTATCTTGACTTTCCAAATTATGATTTGTTTTTTAATAAATTTCAATATGCTAATGATTTTCATGTTACATTAGTATAATTTCCACAATTAGCACAGGAAAACAAAATTTGCGCTTTATATTAGAAGAGAAATTTCTTTTCCACATTCAAAATATCCACATTGGCGATGTTTGGCGACGGGTACATTAACCCTAGACTAATTTAATTATAGCTATTATTACAGAAATTAGCAGATACTTAGGTTATTGTACACAAGAATTTCACTTTACTTACACATTATAAACATCAGAGAAGATATAAACTCTAAATCAAGGCGTAATTAACATTATACTTACTAAGCAAATTTCAGCGCTTGGACCAGGTTTCCAATTGTCTCTTCGGCAATTATTTACCCATATTTTTCTTCTTTCTTCATTTTTAGGAAATTTTACCAATGTATGACCTTTCCGTGAATGATTTGAACAATTAATAGCTGCACATCCGCCCATTTTACACAAAAAAAACACAAAAAATTGTTGCACCGTAACTACACAGCCACCATTTAATCTCCCACTTGGGATAGCGAATGCCTGATGATTCAGCCTGGTATATAGGAGCCTTAATCTACCCAGATGCTTAGCTGGGCTCCGGGAATAGGGTGTCTCAAAAGGGTAGCCTGAGCAATGGCATTTTTGGCAGCAATAAAGGCTTGTTCAGCATTCTCGTTCCAATTTAGTTGTGGGGATGAATCCTGAACACGAGAACGAGATTTCTTTTTATTAGTATAGCCTTCTGACAATTTTTTTAAAGGAGAAAGAATATGTGCTGCTTTAGGTATGAAATATCTATAAAAGTTAAACATGCCTAAAAATCGGCGAAGCTGAGTGAGAGTGGTAGGTTGAGAAAATCTAAAATACATTTGACTTTGTCAGGAAGGGGTTCAATTCCGTTTTCACTAAGGTGAAAACCTAAGAAATCAATAGACGTTTGACCAAAGGTGCATTTTGAAACATTTATGCAAAGTCCATATTCCTGAAGTTTGGAAAATAAAGCTTTCAAATGCCTGCAGTGTTCCTCAGAATCTTTAGAGGCTATGAGCAAGTCATCGACAAAAGCGTAAACACCTTCTAAATCCCGCGTGACTTCACCTATAAAACGTTGAAAAGTCGCGGAAGCATTGCATAAGCCGAATTGCATACGAGTACTTTCGAATAAACCGAATGGTGTGCATATGGCGGTTTTGTGGATGTCGGCTGGGTTAATTGGTATTTGATGGTATGCCTTAATCAGGTCGACATGACTAAAAATTTTAGTACCGTGCAATGCAGCAGTAAAATCGGCTAAGCATGGAATAGGGTATTTGTCTTTTATTGTTTGAGCGTTCAATGCTCGATAATCTCCTACAGGTCTCCATTCCAGACTTCCCTTTTTTGGAACTATGTGAAGTGGGGATGCATAATTGCTGCTCGAAGGTCTCAAATGCCCCAATTGCATCATAGTTTGAAATTCTTGTTTTGCTATTTTTAAGCGATCTGGAGCTAACCGACGAGGTTTTGCAACCACAGGTGGACCTTTAGTTATGATATAATGAACGGTGTTGTGTTTAACAGGTTGGTTAGGATCTGCTAATCTAGTAACTGAAGGAAATTCTTTTAAAATTTTGTGATATGGTGTATCACTAAATACAGTTTTTACTGAATAAATGCTTGCCTTTTTCACGCAACCGACAGTTTTAAAATGCGTTTTTAAATCTTTGAGACATTTGTTTCTGAGATCAGGCACCAATTCAAAGAAATGGAGAAAATCTGCTCCAAGAATGGGTGTACTAACATTTGCTATAAGAAAAGTCCATGTAAACGGTCGTCTTAATTTGAAATCCAAAGAAAGTGTTTTTTGACCATAAACATGAATAGTAGAAGAATTAGCAGCGAAAAGTGTTTGTTGGGACGAATTCCGTTTTTGAGAATTATTTGCTGGAAGTAAGGACACGTCAGAGCCGGTATCGACCAAGAATGAAAGGTTTGTTCTACGGTCACGAACGAACAGGCGACGTGAAACTTGAGGCAAAGAATAAGTCGCCTCTATTCTTTGCTGGTTTCGTTTCCCTGCCATGAACAAGGTTTTGTACATTTGTCATCTCTACACTTTTTCCTAAAATGTCTATGATACCAGCAAACAGAATAATCTCTCCTTTTGGAATTGCTTCTTTCCTTATTGCGATCTCCGCGATTTGGTGAGCGACCACGAGAAAGAGAAATGCGATCAATACGTTTGTTTAATTTTTCTATTTGTTTAAATAATTTATCCTCAAGAGACTGATCGACTGTGCGAGAAACGGCACAAGTCCCTGGGGTTGGATTTACTTCTAAAATTCTGTCGGCAATTTCTGCAGCTTTATCTGCAGTTAAATTGGAAACCGCTGCCAAAATAGACTGAACAGTCGAAGGCAAACGTTGAAGGAATAATTCTAACATTAAGTTATCAGGAACATTTAAAGATTCTGCTCGACGTTTCATATTTCTAAGCAAATCGGAAGGTTTTCGAGAACCTAATTCTTCTCCAGATAATAATTGGCGAATTTCTTGCTGAGAAGATTCTCCTGAACGATTTATTAACTCAGTTTTGAGCTTTGCATATGGATCAATAGGGTCTGGTTTCATAAGTAAATCCCGTACTAGTGATGCGATATCTGGAGGAAGATGAGAAACTACATAATTATATTTAGTAATGGATTCTGTGATAGGTTTGGGGGTGGCAAGAGCAAAGGTACTTTCACACATAATAAACCATAAAGATGGGTCTGATCGGTTACAAACCGGAATTTGGACGGCATGAACATCAGACATTGTGCAAGGTTTTTAAGCCAAAATAAAAGCAAAAATTTAACTAAAGAAAATGAAATTAAATGATAAGTAGAAAACAGAATTATAAAATGATCTATAATTACTACTCATCTGTGATTCGGAGGACGAAAACCGATGTAATCCATTACTTCTGGTTTGGAGATCTTGAGTGATGGCTTGTAGTCAAAACCGAAAGTGCTTGCATACGATTTAACACAGTCCGGGTTACCATTATGGTGATTTCCTGTTGTTTTTACCACCAATCCTCGAATTCCATATCACAGATTTATATTCCTACTGCATTGATATAAATATTAACGAGACATAGTGCACAATAAAAATTAAGCTTTATTTCGGAACTTCGCGCACACTGCCCGACAGCCTGCCTGTTTCGCTCTGCTCGCTACTCGTAAGAAACTTCTCCTGTAGGGTTGCCACACTTATCGGAGGGCGCAAGGCGCGCTCCTTATCGCCATCACCACAGTCTCATTAACTCTGCACCAGGAGGGAGTAGCTAGCTTTCACTTGTTCACCTAATTACTCTAGATACAATGATAATTACTGAGAAATTTTAATTTTCTCATAAGAATCATTTTAGTTTTCTCATAAGAAGTGAATTTACCTTAACTTATACAGTTATATTTAGTCTTCATGAAAGTATTCTTATGGTATGTAAAATAATCCAATTCCAATTTTAAACTATGGAATAGGAAGTGGTATGGAAAACTAGTCCTACACAAGAATTTATTATGGAACATGAACAAGCAATCTCTTCTATCATTTTATGACAGTGTGGTCATTAGTTGTCCCTGTTGCAAGTCTATAATCTCAATTGCTTGTCTATTATGTGTTTGGGGTAATATAATTTTCAAAAAACACAAAAATAATGACAAAAGGTAGATCTAGTCAACATGTTCACATTTGTGCACATGTTGACATTATATCCATTATTCTAAAGTTGAATATTATATAAATTCAAAAGGATTAATGATCTGTAAAATAAGAAATAATATGTTTGGTTGGTCTTGTGCTCTTTTTAAGATAAAGTTTTTTAACTAGTTATTTTTTTTTGGCATCCATCAGGTCAAAGAATTATTTATTTATTATGTTAAAATCAAGATAATTTTGATTCCTTTCTTTATCTAATTTTCATAATTTGTCAGAGTAATTTAACATTATTGTATTCACCAGTCTAGATATTTATTCAAAGCACAAAACTCCTATCATGACAGTCACCTCCTTAAAATGGTCACTTCTGAAAGTGACTAGTATCTTTGGGACCATTAAAAAAAAAAAAAAAAAAAAATACTAATACAAAATTCACTTCATTAAGATGACCACCACCGCTATTTGTCGGCAGTCATATTAGATAGGCTTATAATTTCTTTTAAGTCCCCTTCAAAATAAACATTGGCATACCACTGAATATAAGAATATTAGATCTTGTCTCAGATTTAAAAAAATGAAGATATATGAATTTAGAGCTGATAGCATTTGATTTATTGAAGATATCAACTGATATTGCAAAACTAACATATGTTATCTTCTTATATTATCCTTGATGGTAATTATAAGCAAAAGGTTACCTGTCTTTTTCTATTTTAATTCAATAGGATTTGGAAGACACTGCAGAAACCTGCAAACGCAAAATGATTGCAGCGGAAACTCTGATTGCAGGTTTGCAGGGAGAGAAAGAAAGATGGACAGAAGATAGTAAACGTTTTCAGAGTCAGATCAATAGGCATGTATTGATTTCAGTTTATTATATCAGGAGATAACAAACTCTTTCAAGATCTAGAAATAGATTTCATGGGAAAATTATTGGCATTTCATTAAGAGACTTTTCTCTATGCAGTAAATTTTTTCATTAGGAATTTTGTGGGGAAAAATGTTAAAAATATTACTTTTCTATTTTTTAATTTCTTCTCACTTCTTATTGTTAGAAATACATGAGAGGATTCCATATTCTTCAGTGTGAAACTTCATTTGCATTAATTGGTTTATTAAGTGTTAACATAATGCTTAACAGTTGTTCAACATATCTTTGTTTCACCTTAATAAATTATATATATATATATATATATATATATATATATATCTGTAATCTAATTTTTAAAGGAGAAAACACCACACACAGTTTATTAAGGTTTTTCACCTTAATAAGTTATATATATATATAAGCATCAGCAGTCTAATTTTGAAAGGAAAAACTAAAATGGTTTTTTTTTTTTTTTTTTTTTTTTTTTTTTTTTTTTTTTAAGAATTTCAGATCATTTTGTTCCTCTATCTCTCTCTCTCTTTTTTTAAAGCGAATCAATATAATTTGGAGATCTAATTTTATGCTGCCCATATGGGATAATTGTTAGTGATGGTGACTGCCATACTGAAAGGACCAGGTTCAAATCTTGGGCGTTTGTAAATGTATCAAAATCACTCAAATATAGATTGCGAGCTGAATATCTTTGTGAGTGGTTTGGTGGTTGGGCAAGAGGAATGGAAGACTCTTCAAACCATTCCTCAGGCTTCTTTCCTTCAAAATTGGGACAAAATTGAACAAAGTCATACTATCACCTGTATTGTGCTCAAAGTTCATGCCAACAATATATGCAGGCTTGTGTTGTTGTTGCTTATCCTCGAAAGATGATCAGCTCCAGAAGGTTGTTGACCATCAAAAAATCAATAACAGTGAGGGGATCGGATGTTAAGTCCTCCTTAGAAAGTCTGCAACCCAGTATGTGATCCGGTGAAGCTGGATGGTCAAGCATTTTTTACAAGTGGGATGGATTTTTCTGCCACTATCAAAGTAAAGACATTTAAGGTGGTCACTTGTTAGTCTAGTCAGAGCAGTCTGGGAGCCACGGTCACATTTGATTTCCAGTAGCGAGCCAGGGGATGTTCCTGTGTACCATTGGTGCATAGGATGCAGGCTTCTACTCCTTGCTATGATAAAATTTATGGACTTGTTCTTGTATGTCAGATAAGGGAGATTAGAAACAACAATTTTATTAATTATGATAAAATTTTGTTTCAGTATTTAAATTTTTTTTTAAACAGAAAATTAAGATATTTTTCATCTCTTTTACTAGACTTGTTGGCGATGCTCTTTTGTTGACTGGTTTTCTATCTTATGCTGGCCCCTTTAATCAAGAATTCCGCAATATTCTTCTAAATTTCTGGCAGAAAGAGCTTGATAACAGAAAAATTCCGTACACTGAAGATCTAAGTATAATTAATTCATTAACTGATGCACCCACGGTAAGACATACTGTTTATTTAATGCAATGTTTCTTAGTTAAAAATTATTGTTGTATTCTATCAATACTGGTATATAATTTGTAAACAAGAATGTACCCCAAAATCAGTGGAATATTAGCTTTAAAGCTGTTATGCTACTACAAAACTTTGTAATTGGCATCCTTTTTAATTCGATTTGATTTAAAAATTGAATATTTTTCCTTACAGATTGCTGATTGGGGAGTTCAGGGTTTGCCCAATGATGAACTTTCTCTTCAAAATGGCATAATAGTTACTAAATCTGAAAGATATCCATTACTTATTGATCCCCAAGGTCAAGGCAAGGCATGGATTGTTAAAAAAGAAACAAAAAACGGCTTAATAGTAATTACTAATGTTCTTATTTATTACTTAAGTTTTATTTTATTATGTCTCTAAGAATATATGAATATTAACATTTTTGCATTTTTTCATTCTAACATTCTAAAAGGATTAATGATCTGTAAAATAAGAGGTAATCTATTTCACTGGTCTTGTGCTCTTTTTGAGATAACTTTTTTTAACTAGTTATTTTTTGATAATATAAACACTATTTTTAATAATAGTTCAAAGAGCTTGATAATGAAAATGGGAATGATAAAGATGTTATGTGTAATTAGATGTACTGTGTTTCATCTTTTGTTGTAATAGTCCTCTACTCCACCCATTTGTGCTTGCGTAGCATTTATATAAAGTTTCACACTGTTATTGGATTTAAAGTGAAGTTCAAAAAGCACCTGAAATTTATAGCAGACTGTGTGCTATCTATGAGGAAAGCTGAAAGAAAAACAATTCCATGTTAATATGGTACCTGAGTTATCTGTGATGAGAAAATCATGGATGAAAATCTTCATTATCATTAAAACTTATGGCTGTTACAGCTTGCAGCATCCATATGTGAAGATAATGAAATAAAAGAATGTTCAAAGCTTGGATTCTTCATTGGCATACTAGCCCAGCCCTCATGCTTTGTAACCAGCTTTAAATATGTTTGTATGTATAACATTTTATATTATTATTATTTTTTTTTCTGAGTGTGGTATCTCTCATTTTATTATGTACTTCTTGCCTGCTGTGTTCCTACCTCATTTAAACTGCATTTGTGTATTCTAAACACTTACTTTGTGAAATTCATGTAATTTTTCTGAGTTCTAATTTCTGGATAAAAATTGTGAGTTATGTTTTTCACATATATTCACCAGCTTATTCAGCTTCCAATTAGCTGTTCTTTACTTACTGAAAATTATAATTACACATTAACTATTGTGTGATATAAGTTTGCTAATGTTTTGCAAACTTGTGTGAAATGAGCTCTTCCTCTAATTTGTATCATACTTTTATCTTAAAAATATGAGACATTTAATAATTAGAAAATTAATTATTGACTTTGATGGAAGTTAGACCTCATGTCTGAGTATTGTGATGCTACACCAATATATTGCATCTACTGTGGTAACCGGTAAAGTCTATGAAATTATGCAAAGAGGTTGGCTCAGTGGAAAATGTATACAACAGCTGATGATGCACTATGGCAAAGGTTTTAATTGTTAAGTTAACTAACTATATGGACAAATAACATTAGTTTGCATTAAAGTTTTACATATATTATTTTTTTTCAATCTCATTTTGAATCCTCAGTCTTTGGAACTTGTTAATGTTGTTTGTGGTTTAAAATGTTACTACTTAGCCTAAGGTATCTACATCTTGATTTTTCATATTTTTTTTTTTTTTTTTTTTTTTTTTTTCTAAATAGGATATTTAACATATTCCACATTATTATTTCGTAAAATTTGTTTGCACAATATTATTTAATTTTAATTTAATAATCTGTTTTCTCTTCCTTTTGTGTACCAGGTTTCAAACTTAAATCACAAATTCTTCCGTCAGTTTTTTGAAGATTCTTTGTCACAAGGACTTCCTTTATTAATTGAAGATGTTGGAGAAGAACTCGATCCAGTCTTAGATAATGTTCTTGATAAAAACTTTGTAAAGTCTGGCAGTATACTTAAAGTTGGTATTTGATAATTTACATGTAAGTTTTAAAACTTTCTTCAAAACAAATATTTTTAATTCAATCCTTTCTCAATTTCTGTCATTTCAGGTAAAAATAGGTGACAAAGATGTTGATTTTTTAAAATCTTTTAAACTTTATATTACAACAAAGCTTCCTAATCCAACATATGCTCCTGAGGTGAGATTACAAAAAACTGTTTCATACTTAATCTGTGTATTTCTTATTATTCATTATTTATATATATATTTTTCCTATTTTTAATCAGGTGTCAGCTCGAACTTCTGTTATTGATTTTACTGTCACTATGAAAGGTCTTGAAGATCAACTCCTCGGCCGTGTTATTTTAGCAGAGAAACAAGTACATTATAATTCTTTGCTCTTATTTTTGTGAACTTTCCTTTACTAGTTTTCATTCAGATGAAAAGCAATAAGTAATTAAATTAGGAGAGCTAAAAATATTTGCAATTTGCTTTAAAATAAGTTTAAATAATTTAGATTAAAATGTTATAAAAGTATTCTAATATACAATTATACTGGAACTTCAGATCACAAATGCCTTATTTCATGAATAAATTATCTGATCAAAAAACACCTTGGATGATGAATAGTGTTTCGAGTTACAAACACTCAACTTAAAAAAAGATTATCACATAGAATGTATGTGATTACGATTTTCAAATAGAATTTTATCACATAGAATACATATGATTACGATTTACGATTTTTAACATACAAATTTCAAAGGTGTTTTGAGGTAATCTATGCCACATAATTAACACTCGGGGATTTCTGGAAACATTATTTTAATATTTTCCATTACTTAATTCTCATTATGAAAGCCTGGTAGTGAGGGATTTACAGGACCATAAATTCAACTTTGAGACAACTACAGCCAGAATGGATTACAGCAAAGACTTTAAACACTGAAACTTTTTTTCATTATTATTATCTCTGATATTGTATCTTAGGCAAAAATGTGAGTTAAGAAGTTAAAAAAGGAGAAACAGTAACATGGAAATGTTATGTTACTAGAGGACTGTAAAGATAAGCACAACAAGAAAGAATTACAACTTGAGTGAAAGGTGATTATGGCAGGAATGTCTTCAGCAGGCAAGAAAGAGAGGGGGAAGATCCTAGTTTATCTGATCCATGAAATTCATACAAAATGGAGACATCATCCTCATGAAGCAGTAGCAAGTTGCAGGATAAGCATTTTGAATGACAGTGCCATGTCTGACTTAAAAAACATTTTAAAATGTAGGAAACAACAAATAATATTGGATAAATTTGAATAAAACAGAATCCCAGCAAGTTTCAAGCAGACTTGATTAATGCATAGAGACAAAGAAAAATAAAAGAAAATGCCCTTTTTCCAAAGATTGTTATTTGTTATTTTTCTGGAAAAAAATCTCACATTTAAAGAAAAATATCTTCCTCACCATTTTCCACTTGCAATCTGCTCTCCTTTGTATAATTACAATAATTTTTTTTTATTTTATTTTGTCTATTTAATATTACGTTTATCTTTTTGTTTTATATTCACTGATTTCTATTGGTTTGGGGTTATAAACTTGTGCTCAAAGTATTTTAGTAAAGTTTAAATGAGCAAATTCCAGGAATGATTTAATCCATTTTACATTTATTCCTACGGAGAAAATTGTTTTGGTTTACAAATATTTAAGTTGACAAATGACCTTCAGGGAGAACTTAAATTCGTAAACTGAGGTTTCACTGTAATTGGAACCTATGAGTCATTTATGAGGACATTTTCATGCTTTATTCTATATATAATACTTAAATGTACTTAATGTCTGTAAATGTGAGTAAAAAATTAGTTGCATTTTTAGCTTCTTATTTCCCACTACTAACCCAACTTCATCTAGAAGAGCGAGGAATGTGAACCATTGGACTTATTATACAAAATGAATTTAAGTACTTATTACAAAGCAAATCTAAAAGCCGATGTGACCATAAATGGCACAAAAGCGAAGAAGAGCGCTAAAACATTCTTATATTAAATCTGCCTTCATGTTGAAGTGAAGTGAAGGTATCATAACTTAAGCAATATGAAGCAAAGTTTTTTTTTATTATTATTATTGCATTTGCTATGCTTGCCATTATATTTTAAATTTGCAGTTAGTCATAAATTAATTAATTTTATTTGTTATTAATTTTATTTTCATCAAGCTATTTTGATAAATAAAACTTTTCTTTCCTTTTTCAGAGTTTTCAGCAAAAAAATTTAAGAAATTACAAAATAAAGTAAAATTAGACTAAAAAAACTTAAAATTTGGAATATCTAATTAAATATTAATATAATTTATATTAAAATAATACTATAATTCAATAACACATATCATACATTATGCAATAACCTTAGTCATGTGTTTAATCAATTTGGCATTCTTTAGAAATCACATCTCTGATTGTTTTTTTCACTATCCCCCCGTGCTGAAACCACATACCTCTGAATGTAAGACTAGATATTTGTCTTATTTGTCTACTGGATGATCTAACACTGGGGAATGTAATACTGTAAGGTTAAGATCAGTATTTATTATGGTGTACAAAAATAAGAAAAGGATGATTCTGTCTGTATTAAATAAAAGGCAAATAGTCACTGCCAGATCCCATTATCACAATATCTCTAAAACAATAAGGCTAACTGATGGTTCATGATCATCAGTAATTCATATTCATCAAAGTTTTTTTAGTACTGACAAAATAATGCAACAATGTGGAATACATAGGAAACACAAAATAATGCAACAATGTGGAAACATCATTGAGCACATAAGCATGAAAATTGAACCATTAAGAAGTAGAAGAGTATTAACTGGACCAACAAAATTTCTGTTGTATTAATTATAAATATAGCAATTATTTGTAAAAGATGCGGTAACTCCAGACATTGTATTTATAAATAGTTTAAAACAAGAAGGGAAAATTAAATAATGAAATTTAATATTTTTCTAATAAAATAGATAATAGTATTTATTCTATGTATTGAATACTAGAAATTTAGAATCTCTTCAGAAAAAAAAAAAATGTTTGAGGGGGATCATTAAAGACAGTTTTCCTAGATCAAGAAAAAATACTCAAAAGATAGTGCTGTCAAAGAATCTGAAAGAGAAAGTCTTAGCATATGTAGCTTGCATCCTTGCAAGATTTACATGGTAATTCATTAAGACTTATTGATGGTAAACAGAGAATCTTGTGAAAATATTTGAGCATAGTAAACCTACTGATGTCCAAGTAATGTTGTGTCTCTGCATTTTAATGTTAATCTTCTTCATCAAATTCAGTTATGCAAAGTAAGAAAGAGGCTTAAATTATAGGCTTAGATGTCTTGTGAATTCTTAGAAAATTAAGAGTCACAAAATGTGGGCCTTTTATTTTTTATTTTTTTTCCTTGTATTAATTTAAATTCTTACTTTAAATTGTATTAGGAATTAGAAGCAGAAAGAGTTGCACTGATGGAAAATGTTGCTTCAAACAAAAGAAAAACAAAGGAATTAGAAGATAATTTACTTCACAAGCTTGCTACAACTGAAGTATAAATAAATTTTTAGATATTTTAATAATTATAATTTTGCTGTTGCTTTTATGGCTAATATTAAATTTATTCTTGCATTGATTAATACTTTTCAATATAAGAATAAACATAGTCATGGTCTTTTGAAATTATTTTTATTTATCTGAAATGCTTTAGCAGACATTCTTCAATTACAGGGTTCTTTAGTTGACGATGAATCTCTTATCGAAGTACTAAAAACTACTAAAGAAACAGCTGCAGATGTAGCTAAACAATTAGATATTGCAGATACCACAAATAAAATGATTAATACAGCAAGAGAAGAATACAGACCTGGTATAGTACAATTTTGGATACAAAAAAAAAAAAAAAAACCTTTTTTTTTTACTGTAATAATAAATTTCTCATAATTTTGATTTATTTATCTCTCAGGTGATCATCCATTAAGATATCATTTAATAATATGTAATTGCTTATATTTTTAATAAAATTAGCAAAATTCAATGCTTTCCAGTTTTTTTAAAAGCTTTTCTGCATTGATAAAATTTTAAAAAGAATTTGCTGTTGTTTCCTATTTTGTTCTTTTTTACTCATGTCTATTAATTTTAATTACAGTAAAACTTGTGTTGTCCTCTTGTATGTAATTGTAGTTTATGGCACCAAATGAAAAAAAAATCAGTAGCCTGTTGAACATTTACCACGAATGGCCAAACTTACCAATTATTTATCTGTCTCATCACCAAGAATATTGGGTTGGAGATATTACATCTCAAAGAACAGGAAAAGAAAGCAATGCAGTTATAGTTGAGTCTTACATGGGAGTTTACTAAGTTTGAGCTAGTGTTAGCCTTCCCTAATCATTATCTGTTGCCAAATAAATGTTTTGTCAAAAGTCATTAAAATTGCCCCATACCTAAAGATTAAACTTATGTTAGATTAAACTTAGTTGAGCAAGATCACAATACAGCAAAAGTTTGGTCATCCTACATATTCAGAATTTACTGATGTCAAATTATTGGACTAAAATTGTGTAATGCAACAAAACATTTTTTATTGTTATTGTAATATGGAATTGATTAAAATGGAATATGGACATGGATAAAATTGCACAAAGTAATCCTGTAAACCTATTTATTGAGTAAAATTTATTTTTTGTAGTGAATTTATTCATACTTTAATTATGTTTTATAGCTTTTGCTTTCAAATCATCAGTGTTGCCAGTGCATGATGTTTTTCAAATAAAATTGTTCATTCTCTTCATAGATTCCCTTTTTTATCCAAAAAAAAAAAAAAAAAAAATTTCCATTGAATAGGAGTATTTATCTCCAATATTATATCTGTTATTTTTTGGTGAATTTTACAAATGTATTTAATGCTTCACTAACCTCATGTCCCAGCACTGGTAGGATCTTTATTTATTTTCATTTATTTTGCTATGTGTAGATTCTGTATAGTTTGAGTTTTGATGTTGTGACTTATTTCTTTCACAATTGATTCAATTTTGTTTCTTCCAATTGATTCAATAATTTTGCTCTCTGAAAGCATGATTAATAAATAATTTGAAGGAAGACATTCTATTGTTTTCAGTAACTCACAGTGGTTGATCAATATTTTCTCCTGTGTTAGAATTTTGCCTCATGGCATTTGGCCTTAATTTTTACTAAGTGTTTTCTATATTGTATTCTTTACATGTTGTTTAGTGTAACATTTTTCTGTAGTATTTAACAATGTAACAGATGAACTTAGTAAAAGTTAAAACTTTATTCTCAATTCATGAAGATAGATAGATAATTTAAATATAATTTTATCCATTACAGCTTCACACTCCAGCTTACTGTTACAGTTTCCCTATAAATTTTCATACATTGGCTAACTGGTAAATCTTTCAGAATAATAAATTTAAACATTTCTGATGTTGCTCAGCTATGGTTACATGAAACAAATATGGCATTGCCACTCCAATATCAAAGATAATAAATATAATTATTTGTTAAATAATAAAATATTACACCAGCCATGAAAATTGCATTGCATATTGGATAGAGCTTGACAGTCTGATGTTGCAATCAAAGTTTAATACACTTTGCAAATCCCTATACTTACATTTAAACTCCTTGACCTTAAAGTTATATTTATATTATATAGTGAATTTTTAAAACCACGTGTTTTTGTTTTATTTTATTATCAAATTTTGAAAATATTTTAAATAAATAATTGCAAAGACAGCACACAATATACAGTCAAAAGTCTTTAATCCGGACTCGTCGGGACTTCGGTGATTCCGGATTATAGATCATCAGTTTAAATCTGATAAGATGGCATGCAGAAATTAAAAAATTAAAAATATGAAACCGGAATTTATGAAATAAAGAACAATTATGATCTAAAGAGTATCAAAGTTTACAAAAAAAAGCTTTATATTTATTTGTTTACTCTTTATTAAACATTTCTTTCAACGCGCGCATGCGTAAAGCATATATTGCGCATAGTCGAAATTAGAAAATTGCAACCAGAAAACTATTTGATGTGTATTCGTGATATTTATAATGACGAGGAATTTTATTTAAATCATATCAAAGACAGAGTACATCGAGATGAAATACTACATTTAGTAAGGAATTATAAGCCGAATAAAATAAAAAATCTGCCTCTGCCCTGAAGATAAGGATAGTGCTGACAGATCAATTTCCAGTTCATTGCGCGCTGCGTCGTCCCCCACCCCCTGCAGAGCAGCCTGAAACTGATAAACATATTTCGGAATGATTAGAGAATCAAATCTTTATCCATTTTTTGCAGCAATTCCACTTTTTGTTTGACGGACATTGAAACATGCTTTCGCTTTGTAGATCCTTTGGCAGCTCCAGAATCGGAAATTCTTTTTGACATAATCGAAAGTTCAAGCTTTACTTTTATAAAATTGCTCTAACAGTCTGCGAAAAATAATAAGCCGGATCCAATTAGAAGATTAAGGAACAATGCAATCTGCAACATTAACTGAAATAGATAATTGGATCATTTTAGTTTAGCTTATACCGTCCGTAATAAATTAAACGCGCATGCATGAAGGTAATGCGTTGACGCATGCGCAGAAAGTTTGTAGTTTTGAGGTCCGGATTATAGATCATTCCGGATTATGGACGTCCGGATTAAAGACTTTTGACGGTATAAACCCGAGGTTTTAAACAAAAGGCTAACTGAAAAGGGCAAAAGGATTTGGGGCAACTGTTAATGCTTTTCCAAATATTTCCAAATGAAATGCTACTAGTGCATTTTAGAAATGTTAGTAAAAAGAGTGCCAGATTATTAGGTATGATTTTATTAAAGAAACAGCAGCCAACAGTAAGGCAAATGTACTTAAGAGAGCAACATTTCACTGTAAATCATGACAAACATCATCAAAACAGTGATTCATCATGTTTGATGAATCACTTGTTTATCATGCATCTGTATAAAAACTTGTGGCTCATCGTGTTTTGATACAGACATATTTTCCACCTGAGATTAAAAAAAAAAAAGATAGAGAGCAGGGGCATAGCTAGAGGGGGACATGGGGGGGCATCTGTCCCAGGGCGCAGAATCCAAGTCGCGCCAAACTGATGTTACGATATTTTAGAATTAAATGTTTTCCATCCTTGGCAAGCAGTAGGGGGCGCAAAATCTTCAGTTGTCCCTGGGGGCTGAAAACCCTAGCTACGACTCTGATAGAGAGTGTATTTTTGATTTGACATTTTCTAAATGATAAAGAGTTTACCGCCATTAATTGTACAAAGGAAGCTGAAGAAGGAGAAAAAAAGAATTATAATGAAAAGTTTATTCAAAATAATCACTATACAAAGTTATGTTTTAGTGCTAATATAGCTCCATCCAGTGAATTATTATGCCAAAAGAATGGTAGGCTGCATAGAGAGGCTGACATCTATATTGTCAGAGCAATATTTTGAAATAGTCCCTAAGCTCTTGAGAATTAAATCATCATAGCCAAATTCTGGTGAAAAGTAAAGATCTTGAACATAACTATTTTAATAAATGAAATCAGCTTATGATGTCAAACACAGTAGACAGTAAATCTGTTGCAAAAAACTTTGTTTGCATTAATAATTAAAAAGTGAGTATGTGACACAAAAATTATTGGGTTTTCATCCGCAGAGAACCCGTTGGCGCTTCGGGAAAGAACACGTTGGCGCCGTTGCATTTTTACTCGCCAAGCTCGCGATTCATCGGCGATGAGCCGAGCCGCAAACGTGATATTTTGTAAACGTGATTTTTAGTGCATGTAAATTCAAGTTAGCAGACAAAACAATATATTAAGCATATGGTAGTAAAAATTCACAGATAATAAGCATGTAGATGTAAAACTAACCTGTTAAACGTGATATACGAAAATTATATTAAATTCAATTTAGCACAGAAAAGAATATATTAAGTATAAGACAATATATAAGCATTTATAAAGGAAATAAAAATTCATTTGAAAAATATAAATTAGTATTAATGTACCGACATTAACCTGTTAAACGTGATAAACAAAAACAAAAACTGTCTTAAATTCCAGTTAACACAGAAAACAATATATTCCTTACACCAGCAGTGGTTTGCTAATTTTGATGACCATTGTGATGCATCAAACAATTCTGTCATGTTAGATAATGAATAATCTTTTTTATTTCAACTCAATCATCTATTTATGTCACACATGCCATCCTCTGAAAGGTTATTGTTAGAAAAGCATTAACAATATATTATCTTATTAAAATTTTACGCCAGAAAATTGATTTATTCTCATAATTTTAGATGACAATAACCAATAATAAAAATAAAAGCATTACTTAGTAATTTAAATTGCTGGTTCTTAGAGCTGTTAATAATTAAGAACAGAACGTGAACAGCCGTGTTACAAATTAGCTTCACCCCTCCCGCCGTATTTTCTTCCTTTCATCCCGAACCGAGAACCGGCATCTATCTACGAAAATATTTCTATCTATTCGTTGTTAAAAAAATCAGAAAAAATAATAATAAGTAAGAGAAGAATAATATAAATCTGCAAATGCGAACAACGACAGTGATAACTCAACAAAATGAACGCAAGAGGAATGGTTGCAAACTTCGAACAAGCGAATAGGATAAATCCGAAGGGTTACCAGGTTTGAACTATTATCGCCAAAGTTGGCGATGTTTACATTTACCGGGTTCTCTGCGGAAGTGCTTCCAAATTATTATTACTGAAAATGCATTTAAGAGTTAATGTGTATGCATTCTGAATTTTTTTAATGATGCATATTTAATTTGTTCAAAGCATTAATCTATATTACATACTTTTTAAAAAGCATATGCTTTTGGTATGAGATGGCAATGTAAGTTATAAAAAAGAAAATTATGATTAGCAAAGAAATTTTAGAATTGAATATTTTGATGAACTGTATGCTTTATTATCTGTATATAATAATAAACATTAATATACAAGTATAATCACACACTGTTGTTATAACACCATATTTACACAAAAATAAGAACTCAAATGTAACACATTTTACCTCTTACATTATAATATAATTAATTAATGTTAATTACATTGTCATGTGTAAAACTTCTTACATTTTCAGATAAATTTCAAGAAATGTAGATGAATATATGAGAGCATGGTTCTGATTAGAATTAATTTGTTTCTAATTAGAATGAAAGGCAAGCTACCTAATTAAATACAATATTTTACTATGTATAAAAGGAAAAATTAATGGCAAATTATTAAAGTGTTTTCAAACATGTCAGTAAGCAGTATAGCAGATGTAGGCCTAAGCTTAATTCACTCAACTAGACATGGCTATAATAATTAATGATAGTTCTGCAGTTTATATAGATGGTAATTATTTGTGATTTGTTTAATACTTAAAAAGTATATTCTATGCAGTATGATAATGAAACTCCTTCCTCTAATCTTGCAATATGGAAGAAAAGGTGGTCTTGTATTCGAGTAAATGTGGTATTTGCTATTTCCATCTGATGTCAGGATTTATTTTTATATTCCTAAATTTATACTTCTAAAGCATACAGGGTGATTCAGAATTCATCATCAGTATTTGGTGGGGAGGTAGGAAATAGGAAAAGAAGATTTCACATAGGAATCCATGGGTGCATATGCCAAAATGACCCCAGTTCAATGATGGAAAGAACACATAAGAAGGAAGTAGTAAGGAAAAAATATTTATTATCTGACATATGTAACATTTCTTTGCATCGGTTTTACAGACTTACAAGAGGTGCTCGAACTGCCGACTATATGCTAGAATGCATGACTCATAATGGCGTTGCACGGGCAACCAGATCTTCTGGAATATGCCTGACATTTCTCGTATGTTTGCAGCAGCAACTGATATGTGTGCTACAAGGCCCATACCACTATCAACAGGGGTCTCATATACCATGTTTTTCATAACACCCCATACAAAGAAATTGATTGGACATGAATCTGGTGGTCAAGAAAATGGTCAACCGCGACCAATCCAGTGAACACCAAACTTTCTGCTTAGATAAGCATGCACAGCATTGTGCAGGAGTGCTGTCTTGCTAGAACCACATTCGCCAGATAATACCATCAAGGAGCCTTGTTCAGAAGATCCGGTAACACAGTCTGAAGAAATTTCAGGTACTTGGCACCGTCCAATGGGATGGTAGTAAATACTGGCCCAACAAACAGTCACCGACAATCCCAGTCCACACATTGACAGCAAAACATTGTTACGCAGCTCCAGGTCTTTTACTGTGTGGGTTCTGATAAACCCACACATACAAATTGTGTGTGTTAAAGACACCCTCTCGAGTGAAACGAGTCATCGGTGAAAAGAACAAACGTTGGGAAATTGGGATCACTGGCTGTTCTCTGCATGAACCACTGACAATTACTGCCAGTAATTGCACTCTTTGCAGATGAAATGGATGTAACCCTTCATCATGTAATATCTGCCACACTGTTGCTTACGAAATATCAAACTGCCTAGCCATACCTCGTATGCTAGCACCAGGCTGTTCATCGAATTCCTGTAGGACAGCTCCTTCTACAGCTACTGTCCGTGCCCATCTACGCCTCCCTCGATTAACATTACTGGCAGCAAACGATCCTATTCCATACAGTTGTCGATGAATACGTGAAAACATTTGATGCTGTGGCACACGGTGGTTGGTGATGCGTGCTGCATATATTGCCTGGCTGGAAGACATCTCCCTCCTGCCACGCCGTAAGTTACATGCTTATTTGCAAGTTCATTCCACATATATTGTTTCATGTTACTTCTACAAAGACCTAGTTGAATGACGACTGACTCCACGCATCAAAACTGCTGTGCTTATGTATGGGAGTTGTGTACACATAGCGCCCTGTACGTCACCATGCATTCGTCTGCACCCATGCTTTCCTATGTGAAATCTCCTTCCTTTCCTATTCCCTAGCTCCCCAACAAATATTGATGATGAATTCTGAATCACCCTATATATATATAATTTTTCTGACCTATTAAAAAGAAAACTTTCTTTGCCTTCAGATAACTTATATTTTTCCTAGCCTTTTTACTGCTTTTATTTAAACCACTCTTAAGATATGAATTTGAAATGCATTATACTTCATGTATTTTTAAAATAAACATAAAAAAATAATTACTGTTTAACATTGCGTTTTTAATATTTCTTATTGACTAATTTATGCACTGAAATTCTGTATTAAACTATGCAATATACCGGGTGATCAAAAAGTCAGTATAAATTTGAAAACTTAATAAATCACAGAATAATGTAGATAGAGAGGTAAAAATTGACACACATACTTAGAATGACATGGGGTTTTATTAGAACCAAAAAACAAGTTGTTATCGGGCCTTTTTTCTTCGAGGAAGTGCGTGATTCTGGTTTTGTATCTGCTACCGTGACGGGTGAGAGGTACGCTGATATGTTAGAGAATCGCATCGTCCCCAGCCTGGCTGATAAACACCTGCTGGAACGTACGATTTTTATGCAGGATGGCGCTCCACTCCATATTGCTAGATGCGTGAAAGGTCTCATGCACGCGTCCTTTGGTGATGATCATGTGCTCAGCCGCCACTTTCGTCATGCTTGGCCTCCCAGGTTCCTAGACCTCAGTCCGTGCGATTATTGGCTTTGGAGTTACCTGAAGTCGCAAGTGTATCGTGATCGACCGACATCTCTAGGGATGCTGAAAGACAACATCCGACGCCAATGCCTCACCATAACTCCGGGCATGTTTTACAGTGCTGTTCACAACATTATTCCTCGACTACAGCTACTGTTGAGGAATGATGGTGAACATATTGAGCATTTCCTGTAAAGAACATCATCTTTGCTTTGTCTTAATTTGTTATGCTAATTATTGCTTTTCTGATCAGATTATTGCTTTTCTAATAAAACCCCATGTCATTCTGAGTATGTGTGTCAATTTTTACTTCTCTATCTACATTATTCCGTGATTTATTAAGTTTTCATATTTATACTGACTTTTTGATCACCCGGTATTTGTAATTGTTATTAATGCATTTTATTGAATTTTTTTTAATCTGCAGTTGCTTCAAGAGGAAGTATTCTGTACTTTCTTATCTGTGATATGGCAATGGTGAATGTTATGTATCAAACTTCATTAGTGCAGTTTTTGGGTATTTTTGACATATCCCTTGAAAGGTGAGTAATTTTTTTAAACTACCATTTTTAACTATTTTGGCACAAAATTATTTGATTCATTTTTGTGAATTTATTGCAAAAATTTTCTTTAGAATAGAAGATATACCTGCTTTGGATTGAAATGCTTTCTTAACCCATCATATATAATGTTTCAATAAAAGTTTTTATGACACTTAAGAACTTATTTACATGTATATATATTCATAGTGTAGTAAAAGGTTAGAAGTAAATTAAATATTAATTTAGTTCCAATATATATATATATGTATGTATGTGTCTGTGTATGCATATAAACCTGATCTTCATAGCTCAGATTTTCTATTATGTTTATTTAAAAAATAAAGAGCTATTATTTTTCATATTGGGCAAAACTGAGCATTAATTGTAGTTAAATTTTAAAAAGCTCTTTAGTTTCAATTAGATCATTTCTTGATATGTAATTTTTAGTTAATGTAAATCCCAAACTGCATTTTGCCAAATTTTAAAGTTTATTTAGTATATTTTTCTTATATATGTTAATTTAAAGGTAATATTTTATATTATTATATAAACATATACACTGGCAGGAAAAATTAAAGTAACAACTATGAAAACTCACAAATTCACAAGCCTTGAATAATTCTGCAGCTAAGAACATAGAATTTGCACAAGATATTTTTTTATGCCTAATATATCTTCAGAATGCAGAACTGCTTACTTCTGGGAAGCAGAGAGAAGAATAAAAGAGGGAATATAATTAAAATAAAATTAGGTAGAATAGGAAAAAATTAAAATCATGTAAAATAAATACAAGGGAGAAATATACCAAGATTATTATGGAAAAAGAGTTTATTGCATTGAACGGAGATATAAAACACATGGGTAGGCTAATTTTTTAATTTAAAAGTCATTCAAGAAAAATATCTCATTAAAATGTTTTGTGGGGTCTCCTTCCCCTGAAAACTTGCTTACATTTGTAAAATTAAAAATAATAATAATTAAGAATAATAAAACATAAATTTAATAAATCCTTTTTTTTTTTTTTTTTTTCAAAAACTTTTATTCATATTCTTAGTCTGATTGTTGTTTTTATGTTATTTAGGTGCAATTATTTGTATTATAACTATGTGGTATTCTGTATATTACACGAAAAACAGCAATGGGGGGTCGATGAAGAAAATCATTCTTTTAAAGAGTGGTGATGTACAAAAAATGTTGGGAATCCTTGGATTAAATTATAAAGTTATGGAGTGTTATTTTTAATTACGTACCTGAAATGTGTTCCCATAGGATTGAAAACATGACTTCTAATTATAAACAATAAATTAAACTCTTTTAATTATTAAAAATGTTTCTGATATGTGAGAAATGGCATCAATATGCAATAATGTGCATATTTCTTGCATTGATTTGCTTTTGTATGATAGCCTTGATTTTTTCTTAGCACCGTCATGTTATCCCATTCCTCTTGGGTTGTGTTCTAAAGTCTGTTCATTGTTCTTGGATGCATTTTCCTGCAACGCATTTTAACAAAGCAAAAACACAAAAGAAACATCAGGCGATTTTACAGGTATTTCCAGAAATGGGGTACGTTTTATTTGTGCTTCTGATTCTTTCTTTGCTAAATAAATCACAGTTAACTTAGACGTGTGACTACAGGCTATGTCCATTTGAAGCTCTATTTTATTGAAGTCTTTTTCCATATAAGACTGGAATTTCTTCTTCAAAATTAATTCTAACTGCTTCTTTCAGCTCAGTAAATTAATTTTAACCTTATTTAAGACTTTTTTGAGTTTTGATTTACCATTGTAATAAATCCTGCAACTGTCATGAATCCTATTGGCAACTTTTCTGCACATTCATGAAGCTATAATTTGGTCATTTTAATTAGCTGAGCAAAAGAAAATACATATTTTTTTTAATTTAATTTAGTTGCTTAAATATATTCATATCTCATCAAGTGTTGCCATGAATTTCCATTTATCAGCAGTTAGGTGTTTTTCATATAATTTTCTACAATTTGTTTTTCTTTCTGCAACAGGCTTTTGCAAAAACAGGGGAATTTTAGGTTTAAACATCTTATTTAACTTCAAATCTTAATGAATGATATTATTTAAAGTACCAGAAGCTATCTGCAGTTCTGATTTTATGGATCTTTGAGTTGGTGGATTTTCTTTCAGAATCATGGACTTCATTATCTCAATATTTGCTCGCATTTCAACTGTCTTAGGATATGGTTTTGTAGCCATTTTTTCTTTTAGCTAGATGCTTTTTCCCTCTCAAACTGAACATATTAAAAACACCTTTCTCTGAAATGCAATAACCTCAGTTTTTTTACATCACTTTACAATTTGTTAATACGAATATCTTTCCTGGGAACATGCATTTACATAACTTTTGAGACACTGTTTTAGAAACCATTTCTAGAATAAACATATTAATTTTGCATTCTAATCTAAACAGAACAATTATAGATAATTCAAATCTTTATCTCAAAATGCTAATGAGAAAATTTAGATAGAAAATGATTTCGATAAAGTGTGAATGACTCTTAGCTCAGTGTGCCTAAACAAAAGTTTTTTTTTTTTTTTTTTTAATCGAGAATGAAATCATTGGGGATATTTGTCCATAATGCATCATACCATTAAACTGCTATTACTATCTGTACAAACCTATCATCAGTAGTTTATATAAAGTTATAATTATTAATTTTATTTATTTATTCTTGGGTATCACTGAACCTTGAGCTATATCAACTGGGAAAAATATTTAATGTTAATAAATCAAATAAGTAAAATAATACATAAAAAAATATCTAGCAAATGTTGTTATTATAATTTATTTAATTCAACTCACCAGTAGCAGTAGTATCTGTTTACCAATATCCTGTCATCATTTCCTTCGTAATTAATATTATACTATAATTCTGATAAGCTGTCAATATCTATATCTTAATATCAGAGCCTGAGTTTCCTGAGCAATCTTTTAACCCAAGATAAATTGTCATCTAAAGCAATAAAAAGCTTTGGAGATTTAAAAAAAAATCTATATATAAGTGAACAAAGTTTAAAGAAAAAACACCTGGATACTGTATACAAAGCATGAGGAAAGTCTTAAAAATTGTAATTCCAAGATACACTCAAATTTTAAAGGTGTTTATGTGGAGAGGAAATAGCACATCTTAGAAGGAAATAAACATGGTTAACATGTAAAAAATTCTTAAGAATTGAGTTAAAATAAAAAAAAATAATATAAAAAATTCCAGTCCCATTCAGCTTATTTTCTTTCATGAATAAGTCAGAATTTAGTTCCAAATAAACAAATTTTAAATCTTACTTAATAATATCCTAATTTCAATTCTTGTTGTCATAGATTTGTCCCAACATATATAAAAGTGTATTAAATAGTAAATATGTAGTTATCCCTTATGTAGTGACTGATTAATTTCCATGACTGAATTATAACATTTTGTAAAAATTAATATTTCTAAATCTGGCTGCAGTTCATGTTATCATATTAAAATTTATAATTCTTATTTTCTTTCAGCTTTGCTGTTTTCATGGTTTTTTTAGAATAGTTTCTATCTGATTTAGTAGAAAAGAAAATGTAACATTTTTCTTACTCATCCGAAAGTAGAATTTGTATCAGCAAATTCTACAAACTACAGCTAATAGTTCTAAACTTAATTAAAACTTAATTAGCTCTTTAAAATTATTATCATAAATAATCAATGCAAGGTCAATTGTTAGAATTGGAAGTATCTGCAATTAATGTTGGCAAGTTAAATATTCTGGACCCTATAAAGTTTGTTCACAAAAGTTAGGATGCTGTCAATGGATGAAAAGTATTTTTCAAAAAACAGGAATCATGCTTCTGAGTTAATAATAAGATGATAAGCTGTAAGCTATGACATGTCAAATACCTTGTCATTTGATGTAATCAATCTCTGTAATGTAGTATATATGTGGGGAGGGCGATTTAGGTTGTTAAGGCATAAGCAAGAGTTTTTAATGCATTTTTCAATGCTTTCAATGTTTTTTGTTGATTAGACATTGGTCATTGTTGCTTCGGAGTGTAAAATGGAGTGAGTTTTCTGTTTGTAAAATTAATACTTTTATTGTGAGTAAGGACTTTTTCTTAGTTATATTTTTGTTGTATATAAGCTTAAAATTAATTGCAAATATTTAACAACACAGCAGATTTAATGATAATTTCATTAATCTCATGACAGTCTTAAAATAGGATTTGCTCATTTTAGCTTAAAAGTAAAATTTTGAATAATCACCCACTTATGTGGGTATACTATAGTTTTAGTTCTTTTTAAAAATGATTTGATATTCTTGAAAGTCATTGCAAATTTTATGAGGATCTTGAAAATTGTATTTAAACAGTTCCTTTGAATACATTTGAAATGCTGATTATGATCATTTTGTATACTCCATTTGTAATTTGTTGTTAAATATTTTTCATTCTGTAGGTTTTATTCAATGAATGCAAATCACAGTTTGTTCTTTTTTATTAAACTGCATGTTAAAATTTTTCTGTTTTTAAAATAATTATTTGCTAGTTTTTTTTCTTCGCAAATTTAATAGATTTTAATTTAATTAAATTTAATTAACAAATTTATTTAAACAAACTTAATTAAGTTCATAACTAATGTGTGATGGCCATATTTTGAAAATATTAATTATATTATTTAACATTATTCAATTTTAATAGGTCAGAAAAGTCTCCCAGAGCCAATTTACGTATTGAAAATATCATTCATTATCTTACTTTTGAAGTTTTCAAGTATACTTGTCGTGGCCTTTATGAAACTCATAAATTTCTTTTCACATTACTTCTGACTATAAAAATTGATTTAGCTGAAGGGAAGATAACTCATCAAGAGTTTGAAACACTTATTAAAGGTATCAATACAAATATCTGCTAAAATTCATGTGTAACTATTACATTATTTCCATTATGTTATTGCTGATGTATTAAACTTAGTTTTAAAAAAGTTTTTCAAAATATTTTGATGTAAATATAATACTTGTCGCGTATTAAAATCACTTCCATGCCAAATATATTTGAGTTCATTTAGTGACTGAGTTTAATAGACAGTGATTTGTGTATTGCAAATTGTGATATCCATTTTAAACTTATGTTGTAAAATAGATAATAAATAATTAATACTAAAATATAATTAAAATTTAATGCCAAAATTAATCTTGTTCTGCAATTTTGATTTTTTTTTAAATTTTTATAAAAAAGATTTTTGTAATTATATGTTTGATGAAATTTTATCTTTTACAAACAATTGTTCTATCCACATCCATTTCATATTGTTCATTAACAGTTTTCAAACTGAATTCCATGAAACTGTTAGTTGCTTTTCTGATCAGCACCTTTCAATTCAAGAGATTTTCTCATAATTTTCAATGCTTTTCTAGATTTGACTGATTTTGATGTGTTTTCTCATTTTCCTGCATCACTTTTGCTGTCAGTATCTGAATTCTTTTAACCTTTTATGTAATACCATAATCAGTCAATATTGTCATCAACTGATATATATATATATCCTAAAAGTGAATCTTCATAACTGTATCTGAAACATTAGTTATAGTTTACAGCTCCTCAAGGCATCTTCTACATAAAATCCACATTTTTGAAAACAGATTTTAATTGTGTTATAAGAGATTGACTCCGTGTGTAGTGAATACTAGGAGTTGTATTTGTAGGAAGAGACACTAATGTTTTTTTTTTAGAAAGAGATGAGAGGTTTGCTGTTCAGTTTTCTTGTCAGTAAAGCTACTTTTCCATTTTTCATTTTGCTGGCCTATTTGAAAGAATATCAGTAAAAACTGTTACTTGTTGTCTATGAATTCTTGTTGCTGTGGTAAGTTAGAGGCAAATTCTTGGCTCCTTACAAACAGTGAGGTTTTGTTACTCTTGCCAATAACCAGTTCTGTCTTCTTAATTGTTAGGCCCTTACTGCATGTTAATAATACTGGAACAAACTCGTTCCTTCATTTTCGTAAACCAGCTGCTGTTTCACTTTTAAATATTAATGTGTATTCTGATAAAGTCCTGTAACACAGTCTTGTTTTGCCTGTATTAATAATTTCATGTGAGATATCAATTCATTTAGCAACTCATTTAAAAAGTCTTTTATCTAGTTATCACCTGCATGATGATGTACCTCTGCCATCTCACCAAGATACGTTTTTTGTGAGCATTGTTGGATTTCTCTCTTTCTGACTTCTGAGCCATCTGTCATTTATACAAAATTCTATCGTAGCATTTTAGTGAATTTCAAAGTTTTGATAGTGTAAATATCTCTAGAAATATAAACCTTTTTCTTTCCTTGTTTCTTAGGTTTGAAGCGATTCTAAAAGAGCAGTTTCGACATCTCATGTTTTTGCCTCTTTTTTTCACTTCTCTGAGTCATTTAAATTTTTTTTAGGTTTTCATCAATTATAATTCTTTGCATTAATAAACTGCACAATGTTTGAGAAATTTCCAATTTAAATGCAATCTTTCACCTGCTGTACTTACAACATCAAGATCTATTAACATTGAATCCTTTTTCCCAAGCTTATGTCTTTTTGTTCATGCATTTTCAACATTTTACATGTTAAGCACACAAAAAATTAAATAAAATACTTCTTTCAGTGATTTATTCAGTTTCAAAACTCATGTTTCTAACCAGCAGAAAGACTCTCTGTTCAGTGGATCTGCCACTCTGATTACAGGCATGATGAAATCTTTTTTTTCCTTTTTCTTCAGTTTATAGTTCCTTTTGTCTTCCTTTTTTCTTCCTTTTGTCTCAAAGACTGATAATGTATGATTTTTTTTAATTCTCTGTGAATATGATGTATATATCCCAAAAAGAAGATTTTTTTTAATGTGGAAACCTTAAAAGATGGGATGCAGAGGTTGGACTTTTATTTCCTATCAGCCAGGTATTTGAGAAGGAATTATCATCTATTTCTTATCATCTTCTGAGGTCCAGTGTGGATAAAAAGCTCTGAAAACTGTGCCTCACAGGTACAGTGACTAGAGAGTAGAAAAATTTTGGCCAAGCCCAATATACTGAAATACTACATTACATGATCAATAAATTATGGTCCACAATAAGATTAATGGATAAACTATAAGCAACTTTGATAGATACATGTAGGATATTCTGTCCTTTGATCTCAGTTTTATAATTTATAATGAGCTTGATTAATGGCATTTTTTCTATTACTCAATAGAATACTAATCAATATATATTTGTTTTCATTCCTGGAAGTTTGTATGCAATTAGTGGCTGATTTTATTAACCAGTGAGTTTAATGGCAAATGGCGAGTTCTGCACTTCATTTTCACTATGGCACATAACTGTGTTTCTTTTTCATCTAATTTTGAGTTATATGTATATGGATTACATATGAGGATAATATAATAATCCTTGTAAATTGCATAAAATGAAGTTTATGTGCTGTGCTGCAAATTAAAGTATTAATCTGCACTATATAGAAATTTATAAACTTAATTTGTTATAACTTATCTAAATTTTATTTGTCACAATTATTTTTCCATTGAGTTCAATAATAACTTTTTTCTTTAATAGCTTAGAATGATTGCTAGTTTTAGATATGGGGATCTGGTGTTAAGAATTTATAACCATATTAAAAAATGTTACTGATTTTCTTTTTAATTTATTTTAAAACTAATCCTCGATTTGTGAGTGTAGTTTGAACACGAATTGAATGATTGAAGAGTTAGGTTTGGAGGCAACTTCCCCTTGATAAGTCTGTCTCCTGCCTGCTCAACAATCATTCACTTATGCATTTTTCTAAATAATTTTTATTATTAAATAATTTTTAGAATTTTATATTTATTCATGAATTTGATACTTGCACTTGATTTACATATGCTCTCAGAATTTAAATGGCATTGTAGATTAGTTCGCAACAACATTAATCATTTATTTGTTTGCATTAAATTTAATTTAAATTAACTTTAAATTTGCTTTTAATTTGCTTTTTACGAATAGAGAATGTTTGCTAAATTCAAATTTCATTCCTTGCAGCAATGGTGCAAGAGAATTATTTAAAATTAAATTTACTTTATTCTTTTGAAGCAATATATATATATACTATATATGTGTGTGTGTTAAGAACTTCTAATTGAACATACTTTGATTTTTACTTTATATTATGATAAAGAAGCATTTAGTGTAGAAACACAAGAATTTCTTGAACTCTAGCTGAGGTTTTAGCAATAATTGATAATTGATGATTTAACTTATACACAAATAGTTTTCCCTTTACAAAATCACAATCTGTTATTATAATTTATTACGATAAATTTTGCTCAAAATAAACTTATATAAGAAGAATTTTATAATTATTACCTCGGATGTAAGATCGTAAAAGGGATATATCAGTATTAAAATTGTGAATATCATGCAAAGAGTGCAAATGGTAAACTCCATTTTTAATTTTTATCTTCAATTTTTTTATTTCTGTTGATCTTTTGCAATCAGTAGATAAACTATTAACTTTCTTATATTAAGAGTGAGGAACTGAATAGATAGAGCTGTTAATTTCATCTTGGTTTTGTTCCCATAAAACAGGTTAGATTGATTCACCCATATGTAAAATAAATGAAACCCTTTGCATAGTGTAGTTTTCCTTTAGAGAAAATTTTAACTTAAACTCTTTAAAAAAAAGTAAATTTTAAAATAAACTTTTATTTACAGAATATGTTTAATTTTAATTTCGTTTATTTATTTTTTAAGATAATAATGATTGAAGCAAAAAGCTTTTTAAAAAGCTTTATTTCCTTTTAGGAGTGTTTATCATCTTTTGATTATAAGAAAAGACATGTATTTTATGCACGTAGTTTTCGTAAATCACTATTCTTTTGTCTTCTACAATCGTTTTTTAAATTATCATTGTACTTATGTTCTAGAACTAAGCAATGTTTGTGTTTTGAAATTGTTTGTAAGTATTTTAAAAATTTTTGTAATAATAAATTGTTTTATACAGGTGGAGCAGCTCTAGATCTGAAAGCAGTAGAGCCTAAAACATGTCGTTGGGTAACTGATATGACATGGTTAAATTTAGCAGCTCTTCTAAAATTAGATTACTTCAGAGAATTACTCATTAAAGTAAGAATGGTTATTCTTTTCTTTCCTTTTAAGTCAAGGATTATGCTGGATAAGAATGAAAAAATTGTGTTAGTTAAGTATCTGGTCCAATAAAAATAAATATGCACATTTTTCAAATTGCCAATGGTAACAAAAATTCTTTTCATACATTTCATTCATTTCTAACATTTAATGAAATTGCTATTCTTTTGAAGAATAGCAATTTCATTAAATGTTAGAAATATTTCTAAAATGGCAACTTATTTAACAAAAGCAATGAAGAACAGAATAGTATTCTTTTATAATTCTGATGTTAAAAAAATAAAAAAAAAAAAGGGTAATAGTTTTGAGTTTACAAAAACAGTCGGATATCAAGTAATGATTTACTGAGTTTCAAAACAGTATGTAAAGCTCAGACATGTTAATATCAACCACAGTTTTTGTAAAGGGATCTTAAAAAGAAACAAATATGTGTTTGTGCCCATATATGCATGCATGTCTGTTGTACATGAGGATAGCACAATATATTTTTTTCTAGCTCTAATCAAAGTCATCCTTTTTCAGCAGTAGTAAATAAGCAAGAAAATAAATGTGTATTCAAAAAACTACAGAACCTTTTTGGTTAAATAATCATTATTGTTTTTCATAATAACATTAACATTCAGCAGTTTTCAAACTTTTGAGGTTCACTTATGGCAAAAAACATTATCTCCATAATCTTCAACACACTTCAGCGTCAGTGCTTCTATGTTGAATGCACTTTTGTCCAACCTTAGTATTTCCTTTGTATAATATATCTACACCAATATACAAATGTGTTAGAATGAAACTGTATTATTTATTTCTTCCCAACTGTCTTTGATATAATTTTTGTTGATAAGGAACATGAAAAATTTAAGATTAACTTAACTGTTGCATTTTGAGAACAAAAACGAACTGGAGGGGGCATTAAATAGAATGTTAAATAAAACTAGTCAAGTCAGAAGAACTGAGAATTCTCATTAAAATGAAATTGTTTTCGTACACAGTATTAATATATCTTATGCAAATATATATTTACATAATTGTAAATATATATACTTATAAATGCATGCAAGATAACTCCAAAATGCTGCTAGAACTTTTTCTCCCAAGAAAACTTTTATTATAATCGAAAGCAGTAAAATAATTTTTAGTTATAAGCGAGTTGTAAATATGTAGTAAGTTGTAAGTATTCCCTTGTTTTTGAAGTGCTTGAAATGGTTTTCTTTATTTGTTCTTTATTTGTTGTTTCTTTGTTTGTTTACAGCTGCTGCTATAGTTGCAGAAACTCTGTTTGGTATACCTGTTGAGTATAATTGATATATTTACTGTATTTACTTTTTTCTTTTGTATAGGTAAAGCGCAGCGAAAAACATTGGAAAATTTGGTATGAAAAAGATGCTCCTGAAGAAGAACTTCTGCCTGATGGTTATGATGTTCTTAATTCATTTAGAAAATTGTTGCTTATTCGGTATAGTTTATTATTTCTTTAATTTTATTCTGATTCTAAAACAAAAGTGTGCCCGATATTCTTGCAAAAGTTTCTTAAAATTACAAAGGAGCTGAAGTTTGTTTAAAAAATAATTTATTTTAGCCTTTAAAAATTACTAATTTTATTTTTTGTCTTTTGCGACAGAATTGATTTGATTTGCATCATTTATTTCTTTATTTAAAATTCAAAATTATGATTGCATGCATAATAATAAAATAACCAAGTGATATCTGATATTTTTATATGTGGTATGAGCAAAAGGCAAACTTAATTGTTACTGAACTCAATTTATAATCAATTTATTAATGAAATGTAAATAGCGACATGATATTATTCAAGGAATTTTACATTTTTTACCTGTGTGAGCTTCAGAATTTCAGGTTTTTGTATTTGTCAATAAAAACAGTCTTGCATGGCTCAAAAATATAATTTGGAAATATTCCTGGTGTGAAGGGCTCCTGATCATTCTAAAGCTGGGTAGACACTAGTGGAAAGGACAAGATGGCTAAATATTTCCAGACAGATAATTTAATGATTTCCTAGTTTTAGTTGTCTATTTTTGCTGCAGATTGTGCTTTCCTGATGTTAACAGACACTGTGTCTAGATGCAGATTACAGTGATGAGAAAAAAATGAACACAACAGTGAAATGTGCATCTCAGTAGATAGAATGAATCAACAGAAGAAGTAGTTGTTACAGTTGTAGTTGAACAGTTAATTTTAATTAAAAGGTTCATGGTGAAAACTTTCTTCCCTGTTCTTGATACTATGTAAGTATTTTCACCATCTTTACCATGTTTCTTCATGGTGTAATTGGAAGTATGTCTGGCAGGAAATCAGTAGGTCCTGAGTTCAAATTTTGGCAAGTGTTTCCTGCTCTGATAAAAGTTCTAATAAGCATAAATCTTTAATATTTGAACTGACAAAATGTGAAGAGGCTTATTCACAGATTGTAAATCTGTTTTTTCTCTTCAGTGAATTCAAAACTGGTACTCCTAATGTATTAAAGAAAAGTTGTGGACACCTTTCTAATATAGATCACAAAAACCTGCATTATGATGACCTTTAAAATGAATTTGAGCATATCAGACACTACATTGCTCTTGATGAAGAGTGCTATGTCTGCACTTTTGAAGCAAAATAATTTCGGACAATGGGAAATATATTTTCCCGAATGTTGAAATTCACGCAGAGTGGTTATGGGAATGATGGTGACTAGAGATGGATAAATCCACTCCTTCAAAGGGATCAGGTAGGAACTGTTCACTCACTGAAGTGAATCAGTTCTTTATAGCAATTCACCACTCACTAACAATTTAATGAATGCGTCCAGAACAGGCATGAATCAAGAGTGGTGTGCAAAGATGGAGGAAAAGCAGAAAGAATTGAACAAGAACTGGGATTGCTGGAATCAACCAAACAGCTTACTCCCTGGATTGATTTCTTTCAACTGTACTTTTGACATTCTCTAAAAAAACCTTTCTACATAGAACAACAGTAAAATTCTGGAATAAAAAAAAGCTAAAAGTTAAAAAATAATGAAAACTAAACTCACTTTTTTTAAAGATTGCATTCATTTATTACTATAATTAATATTTTGTTGCTATTACAAAACACAGTGTAAAAATAAATTTTTAATTTGGAGGCAGATCACAAAGAATAGGAAATTGTCTGCTGACAATATCGGCATTTTCCTTTATTTATCTAATTTGACAAAATGATACCAAATATTGCTCGAAGCTCTTCTATTTGGTAAGATCTGAAATTTGTTCTGCAACCTTGAAAAAATAAATACCTTAGATGGAAAAATTTATGTTTATAAATATATACTAATTCTAAAGAAGATTAAAGAGAAATTCACAGCTTTTGATTATAAGACATTAATAAAATAAGTAAATAAATAAAAATATAATTTATTATTTTACATAACTATTACAATAATATTGTATAAAAAAAGGTTACACATAGCTATACGATGACACAGTATTCAAAAAATCGAAATGAAACTCAAAGGCACAGCTTTTAGGAAGAGAAAAGAGCAAATAATCAAGACTCTGCAGGAGACAGATTTAAAAGAGCAAATAATGAAGACTCCGTCAGAATTTTGATCCGCAGCTAGAGCAGGAGCATGTGAATAATCATGACTCCAAAGGACTCAGATCTGTGACTAGTGTCCGAGCGCTGACAGCTGGGAATCCAATTAACTAGTTACTATAATTTACGTATTTTAAACAGATCTTTGCATTGCCAGATGAGAAAAAAAAAAAAAAACTCCATCCATTTGCAAACAGGGGTGATCAGTTTTGCTGAGATGTATCGGTTTATTTAATGTTTTGCTTTTAAATACTAGATCGAACACAAGCAAGCCAAAAGCAGACATATATACATACATAACACACATATACACATAAAAAATAGGTCAGAGACATTTCCAGTAAAATAATAAAGGAAAGTCTGCTAATGTTCAGATTAAGAGGAATAAAATTTTTGGCACACTTCCTAACAACAGCGTTTGGTGGACAGTTAAAGAACTGCCATTCCATTTTCGCTGGAGCATTGATCATTGGTTCAGGAAAGTGAAATGGTTGCGTAGCAGATCGTCCATCTCTAGTGGTGACCATCTGTGCATTAGAACGTTTATTTTTTAAGTCTGAAATTTATAAAAAATGTGCTTTTGTAACACAGTTGTACAGCAGCATTTGAACTAGCTGTCATTTGTTTGCATGGAAAATGACAATCTGAAGAGCATTAACTTCAAACCAATAAATAATAAATGTTGTGTCGTTTTTGAAATTTCCAATAAGGTACCCTACTAGTAGACCACAACAAAAAAAAAATAATAACTCAATTCAACAACAAGATAATAGTACCAATAAAAATTAACATTATTGCGTTGTGTATTAACCATATTAACCCTGAAATAAAACTAAGTAGTGAACTGGTGAAAGACATGAGCACAAATAAACATACCATTGACTACTGATCCAGTAAAATATGATTATTTATTTAACTCTTAAGCAATTGATATTTTAGAATAATTTTAACCAGTTAAGGAGAAATGATTGAATAAATAAGAGGTATACATTAACAAAATAAACTCACAATTTTCCTTCAAAACATTCAGCAATATCAAACATTATATTGAATTCATATTGGTAAGCATAATCATTTACTTGGTATGAGAGAATAACAACCCTCCACGGGGAGAAAAAAAAAAAAGAAAATAATATTTAACAATTTACACTTTGCAAGAGCATTCCACACAGAATAATCATTTATGAACTTAGTTACAAAAACAAAATGTTACTAATTTCTTATTGCACATTATGACTTTAGAGTTTTGTGATGAGAAAATAAACCGCAATGATACTAATTTCTTATTGCACATTATAATTTTTTGAGTTATGAGATGAGAAAATAAACCGGGTAAAATATTTAAAAATTAAATCAGGCTTTACATCTTAACAGACAACTTATTCCAACAGCGTAGTAATGAAACCCAACTAATTTCACCTGATATAAAAATCTTAACAATAAAAAAATAATTTCTCGCATTTAAAATTAAATTATTTAACTAATAATAATTTTCCCTAGTTATTCTAATTAAGTTACTTTAAACAAAAAAAATACAAATCACTTAGCTGAAACTTCACAAGAGCCTGGTTGGCGAGTAAGAGGCGGTGGAACTCCAAACCCATTTCTTGAAACCAACTTTTGACACACCAAAAGAGACGTTAGGAAAAGTTCCTGTGGCTATGGACCCAGAATTTCTTGAAAATAGTAACTTTAAAATTTTTCTTGAAACCAATTGTTGACACACCAAAAGAGACGTTAGGAAAAGTTCCTGTGGCTATGGACCTGGAATTTCTTGAAAATAGCAACTTTAAAATTTTTCTTGAAACCAAAATGCACTGAATCGATGCTGAAGTGAAGATCATACATATTTAGGAGCTATTATTGATGCTGAAGTTGAAGATCATACACATTTAGGATCTATTATCTATGCTGACGGAATTCACTAGATAAAGATGCCGAAAATTTCCTCGGGCCAAAGGCCACGAGAAACGGCTACTTGAGCCAATACATTTAAGTAAAACTCGAGAAGCAATGGCCTAACAACGGCCTTTTCATTTTCTTGAACATGATTCCAAACAAATTCAGCTGTAGGCCAGCACTACTTCACGGCAAGTGAAAACAGTCAAAAAAGTTACCTCGTCCCACAAAACAACCTGTTAAAAGGGAGAGTGCCGGAACCCCAACTTGGCACAACTCCCACCTTGCCAAAAGTTAAACCAGTTGCAACTACAGCATTCCTTCATGTTAGCAAACTCGCCAAAGCCACCACTTTGAAACCTCAACGGAAATTCTAAATCGCCAAGCCGTCGCCAAATGACCACGCCTAGTGAAAGGGGGAAACTTGGAATTTCAACACCCCTGCAAGCCATCCCAACAAAAGAATGCTGAAGAACTCGAAAAAGCGACTATTTTACCGGAAAAGGGCATTTCTTCCCCCACAAGAGAAATCGCGATGAAAACGGAAAAAAATCTACTAATTAAAGCTCATAACTAAAATGCAATTAAAGTTAGGAAAACGAAAGTTATGTCAAATTAAGGAGCTAATTTTTCTGCAACTAATGATATTAAATACTAAGAAATCAAATTAATTTTTAACCTGAAAAACTGAGTTTATTACATGAAAATTTCACCTAAATCCATTGTCTGAGTATACAAGATCAAAGACGCAGTTCGCGTAAACTCGAATAGCCGAAATAGATTACACTAGAATTAATAAGCCAAATAAAAGAATATAACCAAACTTGTTGTGTAGCTCAAATTTTGAATAATTACAAATTAAAATTTTGATTTTTATGAATCACTTAATTAAATTAAATTCGCTACACAACATAAAGCAATTTTCTAAAAAAGTTGCAAATGCTTGTTATGTTATAATAAGAATTTCATAGCAACTTTATACTGTGCTACCTAATCTGATGTTTTAATGCTAATTCTGTTTTTTATTAAAGTACCAATAAAATAAATATATGTTTAACATTATTGGTTTTTATATTTCATTTCTGTGAGTAGTTGTCATAGGAACCTCAGCACACTGATTTGCCAGGGCCCCAGTCTGTTGTTAAGATGGCTGTGCTTACCATGTAATGGAACACTAGTAGATTGTTCAAAAAAAGACCAGTGACAAAAGTTAGATGGTTTGCAAGATTAAAGAATACACAAAATAATTAGGAAATTGAGGCAAACAATGAAATAGAATTTTTATATTGATAGACTTAAAGTAATTTACAGTATTTTAGAATCAGAAAGTTTTTCGAAACAAAATTCTGGTACACTGAAGATAATATTTTGTGAATTTTTTAAATTAAAAAAAAGTTATATTTAAGAAAAATCAAAGTTATACATGTTTTATATCAGGGCTTCTTAAACGTTTTTCAGTCGTGACCCCCTTTTATCACTGAGATTTTTTCGCCAGCCCCCAGGACCGCATAATATTTACAAAAATTTTGTGGGACCCCCATAACTATTGCGCAAATCCGACACGCGCATAAGTGAAACTGTCATTTTTTTCACTTGTACTATAATATACCATCGCAGTTTTAAGTCATTAACTTTAACTTGTAATTTTAAGACATAGAACAATATGAAAATTTTAAATAAGTAACAGATGAAATGACAGCGTCATGTGCAAAGCAAGGAAAATTAATGTTTATATTATAAAAAGAATGCGTCGAAATGTTTTCGTTTTTTTCTTTGTCTGTATTGTCTTATCTTTATTTATTTTCAGATACATTGTTTAAAAAATTTGGTAATTGTAAAATTATTATAATAAGTTAATCAAAACTGCTAAAATTTTTGGCAACCCCTCCCCGTGCTGAAAGTCCCGCAATCCACAGTTTCAGAAATCCTGTTTTATAGGCTAGCTTAAGCCAATATTCAAGTAAAACATTCTTTTAGAAGCTGCCAGTGCTGATTTTTCTTGCTTTTAAGAGACTAAAGTAGAATTTTATGAAACCATAGGATAATCTGGGGTCCTTCAACTAGTTCTTGTGAACCAAAGCAGTAACAATTCCCTGTTGTTTAGTTGAACTTACTAACGAAGAAAATAATTTAGCCCAAGATAGGGGGAACCTGTGGCTTACATGGATAGAATTTCAGATTTTGAAGAGTATACTCTTATAATCTAACTAGCTTTCGAACATCTGATTGATATCTCAAAAGGACCTATGCAACTAGAAATGGAACTAAGTTTAGAGAAGGCAATATTATTAAATCCCTTTTGGGTCTCAAATGGATACCCAATACCAATGGAATATCAAATATAAAAAAAAAAATGCAGTTGAATACTCAAACTTGTGCAAACATGCACATTGTTTGCTTTCCTTCTCTGGAAGTACTTTATGTTGCAAATCAACATTTCATTATGATATAAAATTCAAAATAATTTAAGATTGCTGGTAACTGATGTTCATTTAAAGGATAAACTCAAACTGCAAAACAGAAGTAAGTTATAAAGCTTGAGTCAAATATTGGACTGCTTTTAAGCAGTAAACAAATGCAAAAGTTGCATTAATTTACATTATATATTTTATAAATGTGAACTAAGCTGTTATATTTGAAAATATTAGATAAGATTATTTGATTATGAAAAAGAATGCCAACCATAATTAGAGGAGACTAGATAAAATTATCTGATTATGGCAAGGAATGCCAAGATCATTTTCTTAACATGAAACATCTTGTTATGAAGGATTTTCTAAGAAAAACTGGTTTGTATTTACATTTAAAAAGTCCACAACAAAACCCATTTTGTTAGTGCTAGGAATGAAATCTACAATGAACAAATGTTTTGCAACTTTAACGATTCGACTATTAGTGATTCATAATTTGAAAAGTAAATTGTAAATTTTAGTTAAGTGCAGCATCCAGAAATTTTTAGGTATAATGGCTGATTAAAAAAAGAGAGGCTATTAATTTGCTAACATAACATGATGCAGGAAGTGGGAAAAAAATATACTACAGATGTTTTGAACCTAAAACATTTAAGCAAAAATCAATATATCATCATTTCTGTCTGTTACTGTGGTTCAATGACTGTATCTTTACAAATCATTCTTTTTTATCAGTGAGCTCAGTTATGCATAATATGGGAAATTGCTATTTTTAATTTGTTGTTATATTATTGATAGTTATAATTATTTATATTTTTTAGATATTTTGCATAACAATAAAGAAATGATATTACTAAAATAACAGAAATATAACATAACAATAGAAAATTGGTACTACTGAATATTATAAACTATTTGAAATCTATCTATATAGCTAACATATAAATTAATTTTAACTATATCATTCACTCAGCTATCTTGAAGAGGTCATTTTCAAAACTAAAATTCATTTAAATTTTTAAAAGTTTGTATGAAAGTTAATTCACTGTTTATGTAAAACATTAATGTTTATCTCATTAAAAATATGCTATACAAAGGAGAATGAAAACAGAAGTAATTAAGAATGAAATGAGAAAATATAATAATGAAAATGTGCTACTGTAATTCATTTTAATTAGTGTCTTTATTTTAAGTGTTGTATGTAAAGTGCAATAAAAAAAAGCTGTATTTTTTTTAATTATGTGGTGAGTTTTCTGCCTAATCTGATCCTAATTCTGCTGTTTATTTCTGACTATTTGAAATAATTTGAATATCAAGCCTGTTTTCTTAGTTTAGCTAAAGTTGCTTTTTAATATCTTTCAACATGTTAGTTACAATATCAAATCATCATTTGCTTGATTTCATTCATTTCATCCATTTATCATGAGCAACTGTGTGTTGGCAATAACTGTACTTAGGCTGCAAATACAGGCTTTAATATTCTTGATTTTAATTTGCACATATGGTTTTTTCATTGTATTTTGTACTGATTTAATATAGTGAATGAAAAGACTTTTTATGAGTCCACTTATTTATAAAATTTGCAATTAAGCATAATAGCTAAAAAATATTCTGTTCCTAAGTACACAATTTTATTTAAAATATATACATAAATTCGAGTAATTAGTGGGTAAAGTGCTTCTTCATTATAAGTAAGAAATAAAAAATAAGCATTAAAATAAGAATTCTTGATGTATAAATTTTATTGGATTAAAAAATAATTATTAAATTTATTAATTTTTAGGTTTGGATATTATTTATTTATTTAATTGTTTCAATCATAATAAAATGATTCGTATAAGAGAAGATAAAGTAAAATCAAGATGCTGGTGATCAAAATATTGAAGATCTAAAAATTCTCTCATTTATTAGCTTTTAAACTTATTATTATTTAGATTTAAATTTCCTTTACAGTGTACTATATTTATAACTTTATCATAATAATTCCTTTAAGTAAACTAGACCATTGCTTTGATGACAATTTTAATGTGATATTTAATGTTATTTATGTTATCATAATAGGTATATTTTTCAAAACAAGGTGTACTTTTTAACTAGTTTCAACTTTTCTGCCTAAAAACGTAATGTATAATAATTAAAAAATTACTTTTTTTGTTTAAAGGGTGTTTGATTCATAGCTTACAGAAAGAAATGCATTAAATTGTCAACTTGTTAATAATGTATTGGGCTGCACTTAATGTTGAACAATAAATTACAATTAAAAAATTAAAACTAAAGTATGTAGTAATAGTTGTTTTATTTAGATTTATAAATTAATAACAATACTATACAAAAATGAAGAAGTTGTTTTGTTTAGATTTATAAATTCGTAACAATACTATACAAAAATGAAGAAAGCTGTTTTGTTTGATGCATTAACCTTATTGCTATAAATTCTTGCACTATATCATGTTGTTTATTTAGAATGTATACCTATCTGACTTTTATTTTTAGATCTTGGTGTCCTGATCGTACACTTACTCAAGCAAGAAAATATGTTGCTGATTCCATGGGCCAGCATTATGCTGATCCTGTAATTTTAAATATGGAGGCTATGTGGGAAGAGAGCAATCCTTGCTGCCCTTTGATATGCCTTTTAACCATGGGATCTGATCCCACTCAACAAATTGAATCTTTAGCGAAGCAAAAAGGATTAACATTTGGTGCAATATCAATGGGACAAGGGCAGGAAGTCCATGCTAGGAAACTTATGAATCAAAACATTGATGAGGTAATTATATCTTATTAGTATTTATAAGAATAGATACAAGGGTCATAGCCAAAGTAATAAAAAGTCATCCTAACATTTTTATTGGTTATACTGTATTACCCAAACAGCATATATTTATAGAGTTACTCTTGTTTTATACAAGCATGAAATAATAATTTCTTCATAAATGGTAATGTAAATAATGGATATGAAGTAAAACCAATGCACTATCATTGAATTCTTGAGAGAAGAAAGATGTAGTCTGTTTGACATGCACAGAAGGCTACGGGGTGTGTATATAGATGATACCATTGACAAGATAAGTCTGGTTATGTGTATAAAGAAGGTTAAAAAAAATAGGAAATGACCATTAAAGACAAACCATGCGATAGGGGGCCATTGACTACAATCAGAAAAGCTAATATTCAATGAATGACCGAATTGGTTTGTGTGGACAATACATGAATTTTTTACACAAATATGTCAATACTGAAGATGGAGAAAGAGCTGTCTCAGTACTTAGGTTATTAATTTTATGCCAGGAATGTAAACCTGAATTTCTTCTAAGGGCATGCTGCTTGGCTCCAAATTAAAAAATAATAATAATAATGCGTGGGTGTTAGTATTAATGCATATTTGAAGTTGGCTGTTATTTGTATACAGTCAAAAGTCGTTAATCCGGACTCTTTGGGACTTCGGCGATTCCGGATTATCGATTTTTCCGGATTATAGATCATTAGTTTAAATCTGGTAAGATGGCATACAAAAATTACAAAATTAAAAATATGAAACCGTAATTTATGAAATAAAGAACAATTATGATCTAAAGGGTATCAAAATTTACAAAAAGAATAAGCTTAATATTTATTTGTTTACTTTATTAAAACATTTCCTTCAATGTAAGTTGCTTCGTTTCATGTGATAATACTTTCTCTTTAATTCTATTAAACAGACATAATTTCTCGTTTAGTTACAAAGTTCCGCTGTTCAAGTCCTATAATTGCTGTGTTGAGAATACCGACTAATTTGTCAATCGAAATGTTTTCGTTTTCAATAACCTCTGGGTCACTTTCTTCACTATCGGAAGCGAATTATAATGACGAAGAACTTGATTTAAATCATATCAAAGACGGAGTACATCGAGACGAAATACTAAACTTAGTACGGAATTATAATCCAAATAAAATAAAAACATCTGCTCTGAAGATAAGGATAGTGTTGACAGATCAACTTCCAATCCCTGGCCTGAAATTCATAAACAGATTTCGTATTTCAAAACATACTTTCTCTTTGTAGATACAAATTACATATTAGTAAATATATATTGGAAATTCTATTTGACATAATCTTTCTAATCTATCATAATCTAATAATGACGTTTCTGCCCCCACCTCTGCCGCAGAGCAGCGTGAAATTGATAAACAGATTTCGGATTTCAAAACATACTTTCGCTTTGTAGTAAATATATATCGGAAATTCTATTTGACATAATCGAAAGTTCAAGCTTGCTTTTATAAAATTGCTCTAACAGTCTGCAAAAAATAATAAGCCGGATCCAATTCGAAGATTAAGGAACAACGCAATCTGCAACATTAACTGAATTAGATAACTTTAGCTTAGCGTATAACTCCGTTAAACATTAAACGCGCATGCGCACAAACATATTTGCAGCCGTAAGGGTCTTACGCGCTCTCGTAAACGCCTGTGCGCATGCGTGAACGTGAAGCATGCGCAGAAAGTTTGTAGCTTTGAGGTCCGGATTATAGATCATTCCGGATTATGGGTGTCCGAATTAACGACTTTTGGCTGTATTAACTTTGTTGAGTATTGCATAAGATCTAAAATAATGAAATGCACGTGATAAAAATTAAATTCACCAATTTTGAGAACTGAAGTGGAAATCTGTATAAAATTTTAAAATTAGTTAAGACTGTTTAAAAATTTATATCATAGTCACAATTCAGTTTTGCTTGGTTTATGAAGACTGTATTAGAATATATGTCCAAATATGATTAATTAGTTACATTAATCAATTTTTTTGATTTACCGTGGTGATGAAAAAATGTGTTCCATTAGTATGGTCAGTGTTGATATTGGCAGAATTAGCAAAGTAAACATTTCACTGACAATATTTCAAATACTTCTTTTTTATTTATGGTATTAATTCATGTCCATTTTGTGCAAGAAGGAATAAACAAAGAATGATCAATTCAAATATTTCATAATACAGACTTCTACTAAGTTTATTTAACCCTTTTTTGCATCATGTCCACTCTAGAAGACAAAAATTTAAATTTGTTTATTCTTCTGTTTAATGCCATAACAGATTCCATTCCTATGTTTATTCATTCTATATTATTAGAACTTTCAACTGCCAGTCATAGATGGCTGTATAGTATCACTAAGTAAAACATTGCTATTTGGAAAATGGCTGCTACTTCTGTTTCCAAGTTAGTACAATTTCTCGTAGTAAACATTATATAATATTGCTTACATTTTCTTATACTGCCATTTTTTATTCATAATTAGTAATTTTAGACATTTTATTTTAAATGTCAGTTTGAGAAAATTGTGGAGTGGGTAGATAAAGATCTACTGAAAAGAGTGAATTGAAATCCAAATGTACTGCTTATCAAGCCAAATCACCACTGGAAATGTTTATGTTTGGCAAGGAATTTCTAGAACATTTGACATTTGAATCCAATAGGTACAGGTTACAAAATCGTAGCAAAAGGAATTCAATCACAATCGATGAAATGAAGGTATTTTGGGGGATCTATATGTACATGTCAGTTGTAGATTTACCATTTAGAAGATGGTAATGATCACTGCAAAAAAAGGCAGGAAACGATTTCAAATGCAATGATCGTAAATCGTTGGGAAGAGATTTGTATGCATGTACGTATGTATATGCATGCTGTCCACTGTAGTGAACAAACTGTAGCAACTATTTAAAGCGAAATTTGAATAAAATTATTTTTTTTATTATTGCTAAGGTTATTTTAAGTAGAAAAAATACAAACATTTTCGTTTAACTTCTCTAGATTATTTGTATGGAGCAAAGGGTTAATAATTGTCTAAAGTTCTGTTTTCTCCAAATTTTATCAAATAAAATTTCAGGAAAATTAGACATAAAAATTTCTCTTCATTTAGGAAATTTATTAATTCAAGCTTCTTATAAGAATCAGACATTTCTTATTTCTGCTTGAATATATTATATGACAATTTCACAGTACACTTGCTTGATTTCATATTTTTCAATACACATACTTTTAGGAAAAAATTCCTTTTACTGTTATGTACTAGCTGATTAGGCTTTTTGATTGAAACTAATTGAGAAATTGTTGTTTATTGCTATGGCACTCATACAAATCTTTTAATTGCAATTTATATCATTTTGAACAACTTCCTAATTTTATGTAATTTTATCTGTTTGTGGTATCAGCAAAACTGATAAAAAAATCTTTAGGTGGAAGTTTTTATTTTTTGAAAAAAATTTGTAGTTTATCAGTCAATTTAAAATTTTATTACTTTCGTTACTGCATTATTTTAGCATAGCTTTGCAGATATATTTTTTTGTTGATTTAAATAAAATTCTCTTCTATATTACTCATATTACTAAATAAATAAAATTAGCAGCTTTTTCTATACATTCTAGACACATTTTTTTAGAATAACAGAAATATTTATTTAAATCCGAAAATTCTAAAATGGAAAGGAATCATGTTGAAGAAAGAAACTGAATACATAAAGAAAATTATTCTTCAAAGATATGTACAGTTATTATTACTTAAATTACCCTGTTGTTTATTATTTCAATCTTTACTATAGTTTCCCATGTATGTTTCCTCATATGATAGTTATTGAGGCAGCTTAAATTAAAATTAAATTACATAGTCTTTGACCACTAAGTCCACATGCATCATGATGATCTCTTTCTATACACAATGAATGACCACTAGTCCACATTTTTAGTTTGAATTTGACTGTTCTTGTTTAATTATATCACCATGAGCTATAATTGATTTTGTTAGCATCAGAACATGTCTTTATGTTTAAGTTGCTTTTAAATAAGAGGCTTATTTAAACCTTTGTCTGACATTATAGTTACTTTCAGACATGATTTGCTTCACATCTGTCAGGGGGTTTTGGACTATTTAGCTTTTACTAGATCATTTAAACCCTCATAGGTACATTGTGGAGAGGTTGACAAGTTAGGAGGTAAAGCACCCAAAAACTTGTGAGAACACTAGGTTTGCATATTGGGATGAATTTCTGATGTTAAGAAAAGATGCTTAAAGAGAAGTAAATCGATATAAATTAGCCAAAACGTCTGGGAAGGCTTCAAATTAAAAAGACACATAAATATTTTGTTGAGTGTTGTTGCTTACAAAAGATAAATATTTTGTAGCTTTTAATGTTTAATTATCCTAATATCGTTTAAGAATCAATGTCATAATTTACATGTATTTTAAAGTGTGAAATTTTATTAGCTCGTAATTTTAATAGGGCTTTTTTTAACAAATATTGTTAAAAAATAAATAAAATTTAGTAGTGCCCATTTTAACAAATATTGTTAAAAAATAAATAAAATTTAGTAGTGCTCATATAAATCCATGATGACTAAGGTTATCTAACTACCTAATTTAATTATTCATAACTAACTTCTTATACTTAAAAATTATCTCTGCATATTAGCGAGTTATTGAATTTCATTAATCCTTGCTGTGGTTACAAAAGATAAAACACAAAAATGTAAAAAATCATTCTTTGCATCTAGTGAGACTTAAAATAATACAAAACAACTTATCACCTCTGGTGCTTTAATGGCTTATTAGAACCTTAATGTATATTAACTGGTTTACATTCCCTGGAACTCTACACGAAGCTACAACACTAGCTCCATCAGACAGAACCCAACTAACTTTCAAAACTTGTCAACCATGCCTACATATGGCCTTTCAGGTTTCTTCCAACCAGCAGGTCTTTCTATAGGCAAGCAGCAGCAGTGACAACATCCAGTCTTTTGTTATGAATCATGTTGATTATGATCTTACTTCTCATTTTAACCTATGCCACTCTCATTTTAACCTATGCCACCTGTTATTTACTAAACCTCTAGACTTTGCAACTATATGACAAAATGAGATATTAAAAAAAAAAAAAAACCATAAAGCTAACTGTTAATAAAACATTAATAAATTTCACTTATCTTCTTTCAAACATTTCCATTGATAAATTTCATAAAGTTTATTTTATTCTCAAATTTATCAATAATTATTTAATTAATTCATTTTTAATAATAATGCATCCTACTTACGGATGTATTTTATTTTTTAGGGTGGTATTACCAGTGCAGGATTTACGTATAAGCTATACAAGCTATAGCTTAGGCCCCCCAGAAAATTAAAATATAGTATAATAAATGGCCTCATACCTTTAAATAGCTTAGGGCTTTAGCAAGTCTAAAACCAGCTCTGGGTATTGCAAAAGTGAAGTTCAGGCATAGATAATAATTTTAATTGAATTTATTCAGTTCCCATTTGATCATAGGCCCTTAATTTTTTTCATTAGTCCTTAAAGGTTCTTAAACATATGCAGTCATTAGTCCTTAAAAGTACTTAATTTCCGTGTGCAGAAATGTGTACAAACTCTGTTGTCTCTACAGCCATCCTTCTCTGATAAGTATAAAGCTCACATTTTGTATGCACACTCATTACGAATGGCAATACATTGTGATGAGGCAACTTTTTAAAAATATTTTTATACATATTAGATTTTTATTAGATATTTATATATTAGATTTTTTAATTGAATGTTAAAATGATTTTTTGAATCATTTCATGAACAAACAAAAATTTTTCAGAATTTTTTTGTTTCCGTCCTTAGATAAAGTAAGGAAAATTCTTTTAAATAAGTTATATGAATTTTTTTTTTTTTACATTACTATAATAATACCAGCAAGCAGTACATTTAAACACCACAAAGGCATTAAAAAGCTGTTAAGCGAAACATGTTTAGTAAGAATCTAGGTTTGATAATGTACACCATTCACTATGATAATGCATTCAACTCATGCAGTGAGTAAACAGACTGGATAATAATCTCTCATCCATCATGTGATCATTTGCTCTTAGACTTCATATCTTCTGTCCAATAAAAAAAACTATTAATAAAATAATTTGCTAACATAAGCAGCTAGAAAGTAACTTTTAAAGAAATTAGTAAAACAGTGCACATTGAAATTTTTCCAGAAATTTTCCATTCTGCAGATTTATTGCTTGTAATAAGGACTAAATTTAGTAATACTTTTGTACAGAAAAAGAAATAATTCAACAGTTTACAAATTCTAAATGTTCTGTGTGAGTTAATAAAAAAGTTACACTTACTTTTGCTTTATTTTCAGTATGACCTTAATATTTATCAAGAAAGCTGATGTCATTTTCAGGTTTAATTTAGTTATCATTATGCTAAGTTAACTGCTGTTTAGCTGTTGATAAAGGAATTTATTTAGCACATACTTGAAATTATTTAAATAAGATCATTATTAAATATTACTTAATAATGATCTTATTCTAAAGTTCTAAAACAGCTTTACTAAACTATGTTCCACTGGACTCTGGGTTTCCATGAAAATCACAGAAGGATTCCGTAAAACTTTTGTGCTTTTTTTCATAATATTCAAGAAAGTAACTTAAAAAAAGCAATAAAATTAATACCTCCGCTAAATGAAAAAAAAAAATAGTAATATAATAGTATAATAGTAATATTCAACAAAGTAACTTAAAAAAGCAATAAAATTAATACCTCCGCTAAATGAAAAAAAAAATAGTAAAAGAACTAATCTTCACTCCTACTTACTAATCTGCATAATCGATGCAAATGCGACAATGAGACGTCCTGTTCACGCCATCAAGATAATTTTTAGTGTTCTACAGCAGCAGCCACGCTGGGGATTGCTCGGAATTCCGCTATCAGTGATTCCTGTGCTTATTTCTTTATTGATCGCTAGACATAGGAAATTCCACAAATCTAGAAATGCGGGGGCCCCCTAGTTTTAAAAGTACAGAGGAACTCCATATACTTGAGTATAAAATGATGCTGCGAGTAGCTGGGATAATAGTCACTTGTCAATATGTGTCTCATAAAATATAAATTGATTGAAATATTTTTGTTAATTTTTTGTATGTTGATAAGCTTTATTGGTTATTTGAGCATCACACATTATCTTTCATAAAATTAGAAGTAAAAGAACTCGGAAACCTAAATGTAAATTATAAGAAAATCCAATAAGGATAACAGAATTTTTTTTTTTTTTAATGATTACACATACAGATACCATGGTACGAATATATTGATATTTGTATCGATGGAGCAGAGGCCATGAGTGGCGTAATTTATGGGGTTGAACATCCTTAAAATTATCATCGAAACTTGTTCTAGTAACCACTGCATGACTCACTGGCAGGTAATTGCTGGGAAAAAAAATTCTCCCAGTTATGAGATTGCTCTTGGTGATCGTCAAAGTCATTAACTTCATAAAATCTCAGCCACTAAATAATTGTTTATTCAAAACTCTGTGTAAGATCATGGAAAGGGTATATGCATCTCTTCTTTTACATGTTTAAGTCAGATGGTAATCTTGAAGAAAGATATGAACTCGTATTTTTGATTTGAAAAGGCGATTATTTGATAGAAATGGGAACTTTTACTATTTGCAACTATATGAATTATTGTTCTGTATGAGTTGATACAAGATAAATACTGCAATAGACTTGCCGCCGACATGATATGAAAATTCAACTTTCATCCATAAAGCCTAATATTCAAGTACACTGGGACAGCAATTAGGGAATATTATGATTTTGAATATAAACTGCGGATGAGGAAATGTTTTGGTGATTGATATATGATGTAAAGGTAAAAGATGTGAGAAAAGACAAAGAAACAACAAACAATGAATAATTAAACTTTATTGACAATATTTGGCAGTAAACCAAAGATGCACAATTTGTGCATATCATACAAACAAACAAAATCTTGGTATCTCGAATACAAGTGAGTTTCATTACCCCTGACCATTTTTCCCTGACGGAAAGTAATGTCACACACATATGAGGCATGGAATCAATATGGTTGTAGTTCGACCTACTCAAACGCATCCTTGGCTGGCATTCTGCCAAAGCACATAGACTAGTCCAAAAGGGGCATTATTACTTTCTGCGACATAAAACGTCACGTGAACGTCTTCTCTTCTCCGGAAAGAGAGAATTTATATGCTTGAGGGAAAGAAAGTCCCCATCCTTCCACCGCATTTTGAGAGTATGTTTGGGCTCATGGTCGCGGATGAAGCGGTCAAACTATATCAATAAAGGACACTTCCACTCCTGTAGGAGAAAGCTTTCAAACTGCTGAATTGTTTCTGAGAGTGGCCAATCCATTCAAAGGATTCTTTCATCAAAAAGGAAATGGTTCGCTAGCTGAGCACGATGTGGCCTGGCGTTATAATCCATGAGAATAAATTCATCCTTGGTTGCTGGGCTTTGTGGAGGACTTTCTAAGGGAAACTGGCTCGTATGCACATTACACATGGGGAAAACCACAAAAATGCCCATGCAGCCAGCCCGTTCACAGGATTTGAACCTCAGACCGAACTACTAGTGTTCAGCATCTTTACCGCTCAGCCGCTGGTGGGCACTCCATAGTCTGGAAATGACACATTGAGAAGCTCCTAACGCTTCCACTACAATGGATTGTGTTTGCCCAGCCTTTAAACGACCTCGTGGCCCTCTAGATTACCGATTCATCTAAGTCATTTTGCTAAGACATTGTAATACTATTATAAAACATTCAACGCATGCCACTTGTTTTTAATCTCTTCCTACAAAAGGAGTACTACAGGTCGCTTTTCACTCTTTATCTAAAACGCATAGTCGTCATCAAAGACAAAATTTGCATATTCTCCACTTTCCGAGCATAATAGTTTTCCTTAATCTCTTCTATTTAATTTTTGTTTAAAAAGTTGCCGATTGTATGGTTATTTCATACAGAACTCACAATATCCCTTGACTGGTTTGAGCAGTGTATATATGTGATAATAAAAAGCAGTACCACTCATCTCATTAAAATTAAAATGTAAAAGTCCTGTTTATGTTATTTTAAGAGATTTCGGATTAATTTCAAAATCTCTTAAAATAACATATTCAAAGGAAGCATATTTTCAAATTATTATTCAAAGCAAATACATATAATTTGAATGCAAATAAATATAATTTTATATTTGAATGCAAATAAATATAATTTTATTTTTGAAGCAAGTAAATATTGTTTTATTTATTGTCATTCTTGTTGCAAATAATCTATTTATAGAATGCTGCATTAAAATCACACTGTTGAAGCAAACCAAAGCTTTTATGATAAAAGTGGACATTAACCCCTTAAGTACCAGCTTCGGGAGAACGAAGCACTGTCATGGGACCGGACCTGCTGAAATGGATCGTCTCCACCGGCCCGTACATTTTCAGCAGTTAAGCTTATTTTACAAAAAAAAATCATATAAAATCAGCATTTTGATATTATGACTTCAATTTTTGAAGTTGTATATTTAATGTGCTTGTTTTTAATGTGTATTAATATAAAGAATAGCACATTAATGGAAATAAATTAAACAGGTAAAATACTAAAATCATTACTATACACACAGAAATAAGTACTATAAACATGAAAAAAAAAAATTACAAATAATAAATTTAAAAAAAAAAACTGAACAAGAATTACCTGTAGGTAATTAAATTCTAATTTAAAAATTCTGCTGTATGTGAAATAATTCAAAACAAGGATCGACACACAGTCCTACATTGCATATTTCGCACTCAAAATACATTGTTTGGTTTTGCTTTTCCTTGGTTTTAGCGCACGCAGCGCATCTTCTCCTACTTTTATTACGTTTGCCGTCAACGTAAATTTTTGGAAACTGTCTTTCAGTTAGACGGAAAGGTGGAGTGTCCGGTAATTTTGGACAAATTTTTAAATAAAATCTCTTAGCCATGGCTAACGGAATGAAACTAAATATAACCCCAAGACATGTCCCAAAACTTCTTCAAAAGACACTCAAGTTTATATTGGAAAACTTCCTGTTTTTCTAAATCGAAAACAGCGTCCATGATGACCAGAAAGTAATCAAGGAAAGACCCCCACTGGCGGGATATCCATTACTGATCACGTCAATTTATACATTATATGTAAAGTAAATACATTATATACCAAAATATAATGCCTATATCATTATATATAATGACCATTGGGGGCATTATATATAATGACCTATAAAATCGAGTAAGAAAAACAAAAACACTGGCTCTTTCCTGAGAAATGTGAGCAAGACACATTATGCATTGAGAAAGCTGATAGTCTTTCCCTTTCTGTAATAATGTTGTAATGTTACTTTTTAATTAACCAAGAAAGCGTATGTTAAATTTCAAAATAAACAGAAGAACAAAACAAAAAATATCCTAACGAAATAAACAAAAACGCCTGTGCTCTGTGCTCCTTTAATTCACAGTGGCTGTGCACTTAAAATAAATAAACAACGAGATTTCCAATTTGTTTATTTCAATAACTCTCTCAAAACCAGAAGCACAAAACAAAAACTAATGCCAGTACATGAAGGTAAAATGTCGTATGAATCAACCTATGTGAAAACAATTACCACTTAGCTCCATTTACTGGCTTTTAAAAATTCAAATAAATCATTCCATTTTACTCTCGCGTATACGCAATGCTGGGCTCATCCAAAAGATTAAGAAATGCTGTTCTAAAAAGAACTATCTTTTTAGAACTTTGAAATGTAATTTTTGTGAATTTACTTAATATTTGGGAAAAAAATGAATATGTCATCATTGGATATTTATATATCATATCCTTTTTTTTTTTTCAAATATGTTAGTTATGCAATATCATTTTATTTTAAAATATTCAGTTATTAGAATATCTGACACAAGCCACCTAATAATTTATTCTGCAAACTTTCATTGTTTGTGTGGTATTCCTACTTGCATCTGTAATCATGTAAGTACTATATATCTGATCTCAAATATTATTTATGATATGTAGAAGTATTTAATTATGTTTTATCAAGGGAGATCCTGATGAAGGATATACCTGTTGTGGAAGTAGTATAAAATATTCTTAAATGATTTTTCAATCATCTTACTCTTTTAATATTAAAATATTTAAATACTGGAACTATTATTAGCCTTGCATTATTATGAATGTTCAAATTAAATTACCTTTTATAAACTTCAATATTTATCTATATTCACATCAATTTTAAAATTCACATTTTAAAGTCATTTTAAATTTATTATATCCTATATCTTGCTTTTAGGGTGGCTGGATGTTGCTACAGAATTGTCATTTAGGTTTGGATTTCATGGATGAGCTCCTTGACAAACTGCTAACTGTTGAAAAAATCCATGATACTTTTAGGTGTTGGATCACCACCGAAGTTCATGAAAGGTTTCCTATTTCTTTGCTGCAAGCTTCTATAAAGTTTACAAATGAACCTCCTCAAGGAATGAGAGCAGGGCTCAAAAGAACATATTCAACTGTAACTCAGAAGCAACTAGAAGTAATATCATACCATCAATGGCAGCCTATGCTGTATGCTGTTTCATTTATGCATAGTGTTGTTCAGGTAAAGCATACATTAACTGTGCCAAATGACTAAATGCAGTTGATATATTTATGGCAGTACTATATGATTTTTGGTAATTATAATGATTATAATGACTTTGTTGTAGGAGTTAATTTGGAGAATTCACATTTCCATTACTTATTACATTAATTTATTATAGTACTAGCAGCTTTGCTGCCAGCCTTCATCTGGCTTTTAAATGTATGGAAAAATGGCTGAAGGGTACACCAAATGTTAAATTTAAAAACTGCGCAGAATTTTACTCTGCAGAACAGCTTCATAAAAAAAGTTATTGCATATAACAAAATTACAATGAAATAAGCAATATCCCTTAATACAAATATTAACTATCCTAATAAATAAATTAACCAACTTCCCTTTGCAAAATCTTAAGAACTCAAATGGTATAAAAGAGGTTAAGAACTTTGTTTCCTAAAAAAAATCACTCAAAATTTTTCAATATCTTAAAAACAGTGAAATGAGCAATAAATAACATAAAAGAATACAAAAAAAAAAAAAAAAATTCTGAAAAGCAAAGTATAATTAGGTAATGATATTTTATCTTATATTTTCAAGAGAAAAAAAAATTACATTGAAATAAGCTATATCCCTTAATACATCTTATAATTTTTTAATTAGGATAATTAATACAAATATTAATTATCCTAATTAAAAAAATGAACCAACTTTCTGTTGAAGAAAAAAAAAATCATGCAAAATTTTTCAAAACTTACAGACAGTGAAATAAGCAAAAAATAGCATGAAAGAAACTAAAAAAACAAAAACTTCCGCACACAATTTTACTCTGCAAAACAACTTTATCAAAAAAAACCCATAAAAATGTATTATATATATATATAAATGACAATGAAATATGCCAATCTCTTAAAAACAGTGACATAAGAAATGCGATGAAAAATTGTTGCCAAACCCATATTTCTAAAAGAATGAAACTATTCAAAATGATGCAATTTCACCAAAAGAAAGGAAAATTGTTGCCAAAATTTCATTTTTAAAGATGTGAGATATAAAAAGTGTACTCGGAAGCTTCATTTAAAATTTTTTTTTTTAAATACAAAATATTATCATTTTTCCAAAATTCTTTTTGTAAAAGCAGCCGCAAGGATGAAAGTAGCGTGTCTAAAAATCAAAGAAAAATAAACTGTACCTTTTTAAAAATAAACTTTTTTAGAAAAAATTACGTTGAAAAGGGGATAAGCTCCCTTTGTTAAATAAATTCATATTTAATCAATTTATTGAAACACGATATTTGTTTTAAGTTTGTAAAATATCTGAGTACCTACATTTCATGACTATGTGAAAATGGAGTGTGTAGAGTAAAATCTCGCTTTCCTATAGCCCATTATGTCTCAAAATGAGGTGATTTTGTCACAAAACATAAAATTAAAAAAATTCTAATTCAAATTTGGAAAAAATCACTTCGAGGTGCACTGGCTCTTGTCTAGATGCACCTATATACCAAATTTCATAGTCGTGGGTCTATTAGCTTACACGCAGTGCAAAAGAAAGACACACACACACACAGACACTTTCTTTTATTATATGTAGAGATTATTATATTATAATTTTTCATTACTTAACAATACTTATCTGATTAGTGACATATTTAAAAAAATTATTGTAACATCAGACTTAAAAATAAGCATCAGGAAGAGTTGTGGCTTATATAAGCAAACCATAATATCATCAGTAGAGTTTGATAATATTTTAATCTTGCATATCAATTTCAGGAAGACTGTACTCACTTAAATGTAATACATGACATTTTTACATTGGCAGTTGGGGTGGGAGGGTGCATAAACTCAAAAATTATAATACGTCAAAAGGGAACTTATACAGGGTGTGTCAGTACAGCAGTGACAAACTTTCAGGAGAGATAGAGTATGTCCGGATGATGGGAAATCACATAGCAAAGCATAATCGGAAATGTTTCCTGGGACGGTAGTGACAATACAAAACACAAGAATGGAAGGACACAAACAGTGAGACAAAAGCATGTCTTATTATATTTAGTACAGGAGAAACCAACAAATATGAACAAAAGCAAACAACGATCCTCATTAAAAAGAAAGTGCTCAAAATTATGACTCCGGACTGTGATGCAGGCCTCACTTCTCTGGCGCATAAAAGATCATGTGGAAGATGCATGACATAGGCTTCCTGCATCATGGTATGGGTTGTAATTTTGAACACGTTCTTTGATGATGATTGTTGTCCTTTTATGTTGTTCTTTCTTTGTTTTTACTGTACTCTGAATAATAAACATGGGTTCTCATCCCGTTCATGTGCCTTTTATGTCATCACTACTGCACCAAGAAAACATTTTCTGACTATGCATTCCTATGTGATTTTCCATCGTCTAGTTGTAATCTATTTCTCCTGAATATTTGTCACTGCTGTACTGATACACTCTGTGTAAATTGCTGAAATTATGTTAAATAGATCAGTGAACTCTCTGTAATCACTTAACTGATATCAGTTAAATGGCAGGGATACTGAAGTGTTATTGCATTTCTTTACCTAATATAAGGATAGTATGGGAAATGGCAAGAAAATATGACATGTCATCATGTAACTGAGGTATCAGTTTAATCATCAAAGCTCATGGAAACTTTTTACACATTGCTACATTTGTAAAGAGTAATCTTTGATGCTATTACATTTAATTGCTTATACATAAAAAATTGTGTATGTGGAATGATGCAATAGTTATGACCTGTGTAGAAAGTATTTATTTTGAACTTATTTACATTATTCTAGAATGTTGTATTTGCATTTTAAGTATTATAGGTAAAATATTTAATGGCTATTTAGCTTACACTGTAATTCATATAATAAATATTTTCTTAATTAAATTAAATTTCATTAGGTTATGGATAAATTGATGTCATCAAGGAAAAAATTTAAACTTCTTAATATATATTTTAGAATTAAAGTTCCTGTATAAAATGCAATTTTTTAGGAGAGAAGAAAATTTGGGCCTTTGGGTTGGAATATTCCATATGAGTTTAACACTGCAGACTGGAGTGCAAGTGTCCAATTTATTGAAAATCACTTAGACGATATGAATCCTAAAGTTGTAAGTGTTTCATTTTTAGAAGTCATTTTTATGTAGTCTGACTGCAATTTTAAATGCTTATTTTTATTACCTGTACAGACTATTTCAAAAAATTGCTCATATAAGCATGTTTTTGGCTGAAGACCGTAAGAAATAAATCAAAGGAGGTAGCTTTCAGAACATGACCAGATCACACTACCATTTATTCCTGCAGATATCTATTTTAAATAACTTTTTACTGTACAGTATAGGAAATTTTAAGTTTCTATATGGATCTTTTGCATAAATATTATTAAATCTGTGCAGTTAAAGCAAATAAAACATTAGATGGTGAAGGATAGAAAGAAAATTATTTATTAATATCTTAACTATGCCTGAAACATGCAAACACATAGCAGTAGCAACCTGCATGCAGAAAAACATAAGAAGTGGAAGTTGTAGCAAAGAAAGTCTATGTAAAGAAGGAAAGGCTCCACAGACGTAATGTAAACCAGTTTGTCTTCTACGCCACTAGAAAGAAGAGGGACTATTCGCCAAGGGATTTGGCGATGGAACCTGTTGGTGAGAATTTCCCTTTTTGTGATGTACCTGGCCGAGATTTTCCACCTTCGCCACGTGTACAGGAAATTGAGGAAGACGGGTTAAGAAGAATCATTCTTTGACTTTTTGCGATAATTTAAACTCGAATTTTCGTGCTTTTTTGCTTTACTAGTTGAACTTGTATTATCCATATCGCAGTCTGATTTTATATCTGTCAATATGTAGGGAAAACCAATGGAGTCATACAGCTTTAAACTCTTGATAAACGTGACCGTCAAACCTGTTCGAACTTCGACATCTGCTTCGAGCTTTGGCGCTTTTTGGCGACAGATATTTCACGCATGCTCAGTTGTGTCCCTTTTCATTTGGAGGGAGCCACTCCTGCTGCTGCGAAGCTTTCCTTCTTAACAATACATATTCTTTGGTTGTAGTATCACAGGTTTAATTAGAACTCATAACGATTAAGATTAAAATCATATGCATAACACAAAGAATATTATAATTAGTAAGTTGTTCCTTAGTGTTCTAAAGATGTTTCAAGAGATAAAATTAGTTTTTAATGTATGTATAAAATCATTCACGAAAGAATTATTAAATTTATAAAACCAACACAATTTATTTGCTCAGTAAAAGTAAAGTCAAAATCTTGCTCTTTAGAAGTTCATATAAAAACTAAATTTTACTGGATGAAAAGTTTCTAATTTTAACTTTGCTCTGTATGGGATTTTAAACTCATGGTTCTATGTCAATATTTAGTAGCATATAAAGCATCTTTCAGAAATTTGAGTTTGAAAATTTAATGTTTCGATGTCTACAGCACTTTTTATGCATAATTCACAAAATTTTTAATCAATAATATCTTCAGCGAATTTGATCAATAGTAATACTTCATCTTTTTATGTTTAATTAATTCATCCATGTAAAATACTTGTCTCTTGACTTTTTCTTTCTCCCAGCCAGACCAATAAAGTTACATTGTTTAAATAAAACATATTATATAACCAAAATTGTTGCAGTCTTAAAATACTTTAAGACTGCAACAATTTTGGTTATATAATTTATTATAACAATTTTGGTTGTATTTCAACCACTTCCTAAATTTAAACCATGGTGGTTGGGACTAGAGTTCGGAACGAGCTTAGGCTCGAGCTTGATACTCGATAATTTTTGGTCATTTTCGAGTACTCGATACTCAAATCAAAGCCCGGCGGGCTTTCGAGCTCTGTACATACAAAATGTTTTTTGTTCTGCATTTTATTTTTAATTTATTTTTCGACGTATTTCTTAAGAATCCTAGAAGACATTTTATTGGCATCATAAAACTGCTCCTTTTTAAATACATAAAAACTAAAACTTTTGTAATTGTATTAGATAAGTAAAGTTAAACAATAAAAGGATTTTAAATATATACAGTAAAATATTGCTTTTACTTTTACCTGAACAGTGTTGAAACTTGTTTGGGTAAAAAGATGAATTTGTTGCCACCTACAGTACATACAGTACAGTACCTAGAAATGCAAGGATTTTTAATTTTTACCGAAAGAAACAATTTACTTTTAATTTTAAGTAGTAAAATGTATGTAATATTAAATAATGATTTTCTTAGTATCAGTAAAAAAGCAAAATTACAAATTGTTGAACATTGAAAATGCTGTGTTTCGCAAAACAAACATTTATTACAGAGTAATACGCAGAGAAATGCATGCAGAAATACAAACAGAGATACAAGCAGATTATGTTTTAATAAATCATAAACAAATAGAATGGGATTAAATTTTGGAATTCTTTGGACCTGACAGAAAGCTAATGCATCAGACGTGACAGAAAGCTATACTTCCTTTTAACCAATAAGAATGCGATTACTAATATCTCAACACAAATTTAGTTGAAATTTTAACAGTATTTTGGTAAAAATGGTCAATATTATTGGAGTTACAGCCATGAGTTCACACATATTCTAGAATAATATTTTCTATTTTTTTCTAGAATAGTAATCACGCCAAAAAACAAAAGATCAATCGTTTGGAGTCATTTCGCCAAGGCAGACCAAAATTATGCATGCTGCAATGAATGCAATAAAAAAATTTCCATTTAAAATGGAAATACATCAACAATGCATCTTCATCTAAGCAGCATTCATAACATTGACGTTGACAAAGCAGAGACAGAAACGACAGCTAAAAAAAACAAAAACTTTGGATAATTTCATAATCAAAACATCAATTGAAGAGATTGTTGCAAAAATGGCTGCAGTAGATGGTTTATCAATTCGTCAAATCACTCAGTCAGAGTTTATTCGACAATCATTGGCCTTAAGGGGTATGAAGCTTCCAGCCAATGAAAAATCTGTAATGGCTCTTCTTCATAACCATATGGAAACTGTGAAACAAAAAATAAAAAGTTATATTAAAAAAGATATTGCCGAATCAAAGAAATTCTCCATTACCATGGATGAATGGACCAGCATCTGTAACCGGAGATTCCTGAATATAAATCTGCATGCTGCCTGTCAAAAAAGCATCAATCTTGAACTGGTAAGAATTTTTGGAAGTTGCGATGCAAAAAAAATGCAAGAACTCGTAGAAAAGCACCTCAAATCTTTTGGTCTATCATTTAAGCACGATATTGTATCCACTACTGGGGATGGAGCAAGTGTTATGATCAAGTTTGGAAAAGAATCATCTGCTTTTTATCAAATATGTCTTGTGCATGCCTTGCATTTGGCTGTTACAAAAACTTTTTGTAAAGAAAAATCAGGTACAGAAAAAATTACAGAAGAAAATTCAAGAGAGACTGATGATTTTGATTTTGATGATGTTGATAATGGTTTGAGCATTAATGAAACTGAATTACAGAATGAATCATTCAAGGAAAGCATAAATATTGTGAGACAAGTTGTAATTTTTTTCAAAACTTCTGTTGTGCTATCAGATTTGTTCAAATCTAAATGTAGAGAAAAATTACAGATAGAGCAACAACTCTATCTGGATTGTAAAGCCAGATGGAATTCAATGCTGAAAATGCTTGAAACATTTGTAAAATTGTATGACGTTACAAAAGATGTATTCATTGAACTTGGATCTGAACGTCTTTTAACAAATTTAAACCTGGAATCAATAAAATCGATAGTCTTGGCATTAAAAACCAATTGAAGTGGCACTTAATAATGCTATGAGTGAAAAACAAACCACTTTACGAACAGCATATATTTCTATCAACTTTATGCGAGAGAAGTTAATTCAACAAGAATCTGAAAAAGGTAGTTCTCTTTCTGAAAATATCGATTTTTATATCAATAGCAGGATCAACAAAAACATCATAGATTTGATTAATTCGCTAAACAACTTAAATAAAATGCCATCAAAAGCTTCTATAGAACTAGCAACTGCTTTGATGAAGCATTTATTTCCGTCACCAGATTCATCACCAAATTCGTCAAATGAAAAATCAAGCAATGAAGCAGTAACAACTACCAAAGTTGGTGCTTCTCTTGAAGAACAACTTAGAGTACTATTAGAAGCTCCAACTAGAAAACTACCCAAAGGCTTTCAAAAATTAGGTCAAGAATTTACTTTGTCAAAAAAGTAATGGTGATTTGACTATAAATTTAAAGTGGTTACTTGAAGCTATTTACAGTATAAAACCAACGTCGATTGATTCTGAAAGGGACATTTTCTGTGGCCAACAATTTTTGCACCAAAATTAGGTCAAAGCTATCAGATAAATCACTACAGTGGTTGCCAAAATTGTGGACACTTTTGGAAATTTTTATGTTTTTGAACTTTGTATGCTTATAGAAAATGTTACGTTTCACAAAATGCAAACTTGTATGTATCATTTTAAAGAAAATTTATTACTGAATTCAATACAAAACACAAAATTCAATTATTTGCAATACAAAAAAAAGTTAAACGATAATAGTTATCGATATACATTAGATAGTGATGATTGCAGTGAGTTATCAGTACTTAGTAGGGTACCCTTTATTTTTTATTACAGCTTCACGTCGACGTTTCATTGAGCTGACAAGAGTTTTAAGCTCTTCTTTCGTTATTACATGATGCCAGGAAACAAATATAGCATCAATTAGTTCCATTTTATTTGATGGGCGCCTCATTCGGACAAGAGTTTTCAAACGGTGCCACAAATTTTCGATAGAGTTGAGGTCAGGACTGTTTCCTGGCCATGACAATGTAGCCTTGGCTACTAATGTTTAAAATTAATTTATGACTAGTAACAGCATGAATTATAAACAAATAGCTAAGTTATTGCATTTTATTTTCCAGCTATCGAAATGCGACGCTACGAGCAACGTTTTGAAACCAAAACCTAGCAATCATGAATCAGAACTAGAACTAGTTGCCATTCAGCATAAAGAAATTTAAATATAAATATGAATATTAACAAAATATTAAAGTTAATTTTATAAAATAATTAAATATATGAACAAATATATGAAATAAAAAATAATTATTTCTCATGCACTAACTGGCCACTACACTACTCCCCCACCAGTAACTAAGTTACGTTACGAAGATGGAGAAATGGGTAGTAACTAGTATTGCAGTGTTAACGACTATCAAAATAATTTAGTCAGTCCTTGAATCTAACAGGTAAACGTATAGTTCTGCCTGTGCGAGAATGTTTTTGATTCACATCCGAATTTGAGTCCGGTCTCTGCAAATTAGTGTAGTCAGGTTGTATCAACTGAGAATTTTCCTCAGCTAAAATATAAGCTGGTTTCAAGCGATCCAGGAATACATTAACATGCTTTCCTTTTATGCTAATAGTAAAATATTTGTCCTTGCGATCAATAACAGGAAATGGTCCTTCATAAGGAGGTTCCAAAGGTTTTTTTTACCCGATCTATTCGCTGAAACACATGAGAACAAGTTTTTAAGTCTTTATGGACAAATATCTGTTCAGATGAATTTTTACGAATTAGTCTCGGTCCAACAACTTCCATCTGTTTCTGGAGTTTATTAGCAAAAGTCTCCGATGCTGTCTGGATACTTGGTTCGCTGAAAAACTCTCCAGGAAGTCTGAGATTCTGGCCATAAACTACTTGCGCAATAGAATGATTGGTATCTTCTTGAATAGCAGTACGCAAACCCAAAAGTACTGTTGGTAACATGTCCGTCCAAGATATGTTGTTGTGGGCTTTTAATGCTGTTTTTAATGTTCGATGAAGGCGCTCAACTTTGCCATTACACGAGGGGTGGTAGGCAGTAGTGTGTTGTAAATTGATGCCACAGATTTTGGACAAAGCTCGTAATGTATCACTTTTAAATTGGAATCCACGATCACTAATGAGTTTACTTGGCGTTCCGAAACGCGCAATCCAGTTGCTATAAAAGGCTCTTGCGACGTTCTCAGCGGAAATATTTTCTAAAGGAATTGCTTCTATCCAATTCGAAAATCTATCTATGCAAGTAAGACAATAAATATTCCCTTTAGATGGTGGAAGTGGTCCTATGAGATCGATATGGATGACAGAAAATCTTCCTGGTGGTACTTCAAACTCACCTAATTTTGTTTTGGTGTGCCGACTGATTTTAGCTTTTTGGCAAGGAATGCAGGTTCTTGTCCACAACTGTACATCTTTTTTTATGTTAGGCCAAATGAATTTTGATGTCATTAATTTCATAGTCGATTTTATTCCTGGATGTGATAAACCATGAATTCGTTGAAAGACGTGTTGTCTGAAAGCCTGAGGAATATACGGCCGAACATGTTTAGTTGATGTATCACACCACAAATATTTCCCCGAAGGTAGAGAACATTGCTTGAAATTCAAGGAAGTAGTGGTTTGCAAACTCTTCAGTTCTTCATCTTGAGTTTGTTCATCAGCTATTTTATCATAATCTATCGATGAAATTTCATTAACTCTAGATAATGTATCCGCCACAATATTATTCTCACCTTTTACATATTTGATATCAGTCGAAAACTGGGAGATGTATTGAAGTTGGCGAGCCTGTCTAGGTGTTGCTTTGTCAAGTTTTTGACGAAAGGTGAATATTAAGGGCTTGTGATCTGTATAAATTGTAAATACTCTTCCTTCTAGATAATGCTTAAAGTGTCTAACTGAAAGATATATGCTTAATAGTTCTCTATCATAAGTGCTATATTTTTACTGAGTATCACTTAATTTTTTAGAAAAAAATGCTATTGGCTTCCACGAGGAGTTTTCATATTGTTGCAACACTGAGCCAATCGCCGTATCTGAAGCATCTGTAAATAACACCAGAGGTAATTCAAAATTGGAAAAAGACAACAGTGCCGTGTTCACCAGATCATTCTTGCACGTTTCAAACTGTTTTTCAGCTTCTTCAGTCCATTCGATTTTACGTTTGTCCCTCTTTTTAGCTCCCTTGAGATACGCATGCAACAATGCTTGATTCTTCGCTGCATCCTTTATATAACGACGATAAAAGTTAAGTATTCCAAGAAAAGTTCTAAGTTCATGAATTGTTTCTGGTCGTTTGTAGTTAGTAATAGCTTGAACTCTTTCTGGCAAAGGACGGGAACCCTTAGGTGTAATGAGGTAGCCTAGAAACTCGATTTGTGGAACAGCAAATACAGATTTTGAAACATTAATTCTTAACCCAAATGTATGTAATTTTTCGAAAACTAATTTAAGGTGATTTTCGTGTTCTTCATGGGTACTGGATGCAATGAGTATATCGGCTAAATAGGGAGAAACGAACTCTAATCCTCTAAAGACTTCATGAATAAATCTTTGGAACGTTGAAGGAGCATTTTTTAAACCGAAACTCATTACATTAAATTCGTATAAACCGAAAGGAGTGATGATAGCCGTTTTACATTTGTCTTCTTCTGCAATGGGAATTTGAAAATAAGCTTTGAATAAATCAATTTTAGAAAAAATATTTGTACCTCTTAAAATATGATGAAAATCTTCAATGCGAGGAATTGGGTATCGATCAGGTATCGTCCGCGCATTCAATCGTCGGTAGTCTCCGCAAGGACGATATGAACCATCCTTTTTCGTAACAAGGGGCAAGGGGCTTGACCACTGGGAGTTTGATGGACGAATTATTCCATTGTCAAGCATAAATTTAAATTCCTCTTTAGCTATAGCTAAGCGTTTTGGATCGAGCTGTCGTGCCTTTGAATAAACGGGTTGACCATCAGTCGTAATAAAATGTGTAACACCATGTTTAATTTGTGTAGGAAAAAGGTTAGGTTTAGAAATTTCGGGATATTTCGACAGTAAATCGAAAATTTTTATGGATTTATTTAATGTGGTTACTGAGTAATCACTGGAAATAGCAGCGACATCACACTGGACACAAAGCTGTGTTACGCCATCAATTAATTTTTTCTTATTTATATCGATAAGCAATTTATATTTGTGAAGAAAGTCAGCTCCTAAAATACCTTTTGTGACATCAGCAATTATGAATGGAAACTGAAAATCACGACGTAATCCCAAATCAAGAGTTAGCGTTTTTATGCCATAAGTGGAAATATCTGTGCCATTAGCTGCATACAGTTTATATCCAGTTTTACATTTATTCTGTGAAGTAGCAGGAATTATGCTTACGTCAGCTCCGCTATCAATAAGAAAGTGCAAATTTGATCTTCGGTCACGAACGAATAAACGAAATTTGCGACAATCCTTCATATTTTCTGCAGCAGCGTTTGCCGCTGAACCTACTGCAGATTCGAGTTTTCCTGGTTTTTGGAATCGTTTTTTACCCAAGCACACAGAGGCTTGCATTTCTCTGGAATGCATTTTGCTCCAAAACGAAAGTGATAAAAACAAAATTTGCCAGTAGGGTCATATCGTTTACGAGATCGGCTTCGAGATCGTGAACGTAAATTACGTAAATCCGAGTCCCTGCGTCTTGAGCGAATGGTTATTTGATCAATTTTTTGTTCAAGAAAGGTAATTCTTTGCAACAAATCATTTGCGGGAACGGAAGGAGCATTAGTACTAAATACTTCTGGTTTCCGATTCATATCACTAATTTTATCTGCCATAGACGCTAACTTGGTTACATCTTCATCACTAACTAATAATATATTTTTGATGGAGTCAGGTAGCTTCTCCAGCCGTAAAGTTTTGATTAGATTTTCAGACACATCTGTAGTAGCAACTGATCTCAACTTCTGCAAAAGTTGGCTTGGTTTCATGTCTCCAAGTTCGATACCAGTAATCAAACGTTTAATCCGTACATTTTCACTTTCTTTGAATAAATGTAATAACCTAATTTTAGCATCCGAATATTTTGTGGCACTATCGTTTGTTACAATGTCCCAAATATTTTCGACGAACTGAGGTTCAAGCTGTGAAACTAAATAATTAAATTTTCTTTTCTTCTGAAACGATATTACTAAGTTTGAACTGAGCTTCAACTTGAAAAAACCATATTTCCAGTTTATCAATCCAAAAAGGAGGTATTTTTTTTTACACTCACCTTATGAAGCTCCGGTGACTGCATCCTATCTTTCATAGCAGTTTCAGAAGAGTCATTTGTTGACATTTCGAAAATTAATCAGGGTCACCACGATGTAGCCTTGGCTACTAATGTTTAAAATTAATTTATGACTAGTAACAGCATGAATTATAAACAAATAGCTAAGTTATTGCATTTTATTTTCCAGCTATCGAAATGCGACGCTACGAGCAACGTTTTGAAACCAAAACCTAGCAATCATGAATCAGAACTAGAACTAGTTGCCATTCAGCATAAAGAAATTTAAATATAAATATGAATATTAACAAAATATTAAAGTTAATTTTATAAAATAATTAAATATATGAACAAATATATGAAATAAAAAATAATTATTTCTCATGCACTAACTGGGCCACTACAACAACAATTTAATGCTCTTTGTACAAAACCACTCTTTCGATATTTTGGCCATGTGGCAAGGAGCAGAATCCTGCTGAAAAATAAATGAAGCATTGTTGGGAAAGAGATCTCTGATAGAAGGTAGAAGTTTTGGTTCTAGAATAGTGTCAATGTATTTTCTGGCTTTCAGTGTCCCATCGATGACATGAAGGCGACCAATACCATCTTTCTCCTATTTTACGTCTTACATATTTTTGCCCATCATTACCGAATAACGATATCTTAGTTTCATCACTCCATATAACTTGTGACCACTGATCATCTGTCTAATTAATGTGTTCCTTTGCCCATTGTAGTCTTTTTTTTGTTGCTGAAAATTATGATAAGGCTTTTCTCGTGGAATTCTACTTCTCAGTCCAATATCTGTTAATCTTCTCCTGATTGTTCTTGAACTGACAGAAACACCAGCATCACTTCTGATGGTGGCTAATGACATTTTTCTATCTTGGAGACATAGTCGTTTTATTCTTCTGTCATCAATAGATGTGGTGCACCTTTTTCGGCCTTTTCCTTCTTTGTGTTTTATTGAATTTGTGTCCTGATATCGTAAACAAAGTTTTCGAACTCCAGATGTAGTCACTGAACCACCCACCTGTCTTGCAATTTCAACATAGGAAAGACCAATTTCTCGTAACACAATAATATTACATCTCTTTCTAGGTGTTCAATCTACTCTTTTATTTGATGTCATTGCTTCTTGACTAAATATTAAAAATTTTTACAAAAATTCCTACTTGTAATTGCAGTGTATGAGAAACAGGTCCTCCTTCTACAGAACAAAGCAAAATAATGAATTGTTTCAAGTGTAAACATGATGTCAGCTTCTACTGGCAGTTACTAACATTTGATTGGTTCTCAGAACAAGAACAGTGATTGGCCAGGAAAGCTAGACATTACAAACCACTTCATAACTGTGTTTTTTATTTATATTAAAGTACATATAACTTTTTTTGTATTGGAAATAATTGAATTTTGTGTTTTGTATTGAATTCATTAATAAAGTCTCTTTAAAATGATATATACAAGTTTGCATTTTGCGAAGCACAACATTTTCTATAAGCATACAAAGTTCAAAAACATAAAAATTTCCAAAAATGTCCACAATTTTGGCCACCACTGAACAAGCACTGGTGTTTTTAAAATATTTAATGGTGTTTTTCATTAATATAAATGCATAAATAAATGTATGAGTAAAGAAAAAGTTTCTTTTAAATTTCTAAAAAATATTATTTTAAGTCCATTATAAGTCTTTTGATAACGTAAGTATATCAACTTCAAATGCTCAAGTGCAGTAACATTCAACCAATCGATGGAAAATGGTTCTGGTCGACATGGGAACATCCAGAGTATCTTGCACATGCTGCAGAATCGTCATACAAGTGAATTGCAGGACCGTCACAGCTTGTCGGCGGATGCGTCGATCTATGCGTGCTGATATCACTCTGGCTGCACCTGCACCCCTCCTTCTTCCCACATTTCCTTGTTCCAACCTTGTTCGCCATAACCGATGCACAGTGCTAGCATCCATGTGGGTATCAGCTGCAATTTGACATAAGGACCAACCTGCCCTTCTCAGTTCGATCACCATACTCCTCATAAAATCGTCTATCTCCTGGAAGTGCCTTCGTTAATGGCATCCTGGCATTCTCTTTTATTACACGTATCCTTCGAGACAAATACCAGCTTTCTTCGATAATTCATCTGGCAGAAAATAACGACACGAATATTACCCATTCTGCATGTTTCTTCACTTATATCTTACTTCATGTGCGTCGGAGAGCTGCTCATTTCACATCATTCGTATAACTCAGTGACATGTGTCTACTCTAAAATTTGCATAAATTTATGACCACTCCTTCTTGGTGTTGCATTTTCAATGTCGAGCAGTGTATAATGCTTGCCAAGCTATGGATAATAAATTCCCTGATAGCATAATGTATATGAAACAATTAAAAAAAGGGAAGAGAAAAAAGAAAATTTTAAGGTGGTTGTTTCTATAGTTCTATCATGGCAAATGCAACCTTGGCTGGCATTCTGCCAAAACACTTAGAATTGTTCAAAAGGGTTGTTAATTACTGGCCGCAAAGGGAGGGGGGTCACATGATAGTTCGCTCTTTGACAGAAAGAGGGAATTTACTATCAAAGGAGTTTAAAGTCTCATGTCATTGAGTGTTCTTATCATCAGTTGTCTTTCACGCCTTTGTTTCACATTCTCAGAGATAAACATAATGTCATTGAGTGTTCTTATCATCAGTTGTCTTTCACGCCTTTGTTTCACATTCTCAGAGATAAACATAATGTCATTGAGTGTTCTTATCATCAGTTGTCTTTCACGCCTTTGTTTCACATTCTCAGAGATAAACATAAAGATTCCCATTGATTTGCATTTTGAAGATTCCCATTGACTGGAATTCAAAAAAAAGTTTGAAAGATTTTTTTTTGCATTATATATGAATGTAACATAAGTAGTGCATATTTCATTGTTTACTTTAAAAAATAAGATCATTATAAATAATGGAACTATGTTTTTTATCTGAAGTATTCTTTTCGCAATTAAAAAAAATAATAATAAACTGTCAGCAGGTTTCCACTGTATTTGAGCAAGATCTTTCCTGATCATAGTTCATTTAACATGACATTTACCAATATTGTGATCTTATGCAAGAATTTTTTCATTCCTTTTTTCTAAAATAATTTTCCTCCCAAAATCTAAATACACTGCAGTCCAAAACTTAAGGAAAGCATGTTTTTCAAAGCTCATGATTACAAAAATGTCAGTTTATATGCATGATAGTAATGAAGTTTAAAACAATATATGCAAAAAACAATAGCTACAACCTTGGTTTTATAGAAATGAATACTTTATATAGGAGTCAGAGAAAAAATGCAGAAATTGTAAGATTTGTTCATGAGTGTTGATCTTCAATTGTTATTAGTAATTTCATTGACTATATCCAGGAGAGTCTATCAATTACCAGGAGAAGTCGTTTGCCTGATTCGTTGAGGTGGCAGGTGGTCAGATAGATAAAAATGGGGATGTCATAATCTGATGCTGCTAGACATCTCAATGTCTCTTGTAGTGAGGTGTATGGACTATAGAATCAGTTTAAATCTGAGGATTCTGTGTCTGGAAGACATGTTCCAGGCAGACCTAGAGTTACAATTTTGGCTTTTTCTTCTTTCAGCCTGAAGGAGGAATAACATTACTGTGCCTCAGCTCATGGCAGATCATTTAGTGGCAACAGGAACAAGAATCTCAGCTACTAAGGTGTGCAGACACCTGCACAACAGAGGTCTGTATGCAAGATGACCAGTTGTTTGTGTACCCTTGGGCACATAGGTGCCCGTTTATGTTGGTCAAGAGAACACATCTCTTAAACCAGTCAACAATGGGCATCTGCTCTCTTCACAGACATGTCCAGGTTCACACTAGAGAGTGATTCAGGTTGTCAGCTGATCTGGAGAGAACAATGCACCAGATACAACTAATCCCACATTGTAGATTTTGTTACAGTTACAGAGGTGGTGGAATAATGGTTTGAGCTTGGATCTCTCTCAGTGGTCACATCACACTGACCTGCATGCATTCCATGGAGGAACTTTGACCCATGTGAGATGTCGAGACGAGATCCTTGATCTATATGTCTGCCCGTATGCCACTGCTATTGGTCCTGGATTTCTTCTGATGGACAACAATGCGCGACCACACTGAGCTTGGGTTGCTGAAGAATATCTTGAGAGTCACGGTATGGAGCAGATGTAAAGGCCAGCTTTAATCCCCAGACCTGAATCTGATAGAGCATCTTTGGGACTACCTTGGGAGGCAGATTGCTGCTTAAAGTCCTCCTCCAAGGTCGTTACATGAGCTTGAACAAAGATTACCCAGTGTCTGGTCATTTCTTCCCATTTCATTGACCAAAAACTTATTTGACAGCATGGAATACCACTGCCGCCATTGTATGGTGTCTAGGGGATGCATTCCTTATCAGAACCCAGTTTTTGTTTTGCCACCCCATTTTCCTCAAAAAACTCTGATAGTTTTTCGAAGACTGGATTTCTCTGCCAAGAGTGCAGTTTTTTGTTGTAATTTATGTTTGTGTTGAACATTCAATGTCTCATTCATTAAAGAACTGTTTAGTGAACATGTCCTCTAAATTTCTAGTTTCTATGTTGCTTCATTCTCAAATTAGACACAAAAACATGCTGTTAACTTTTGGAGGGCAGTGTATGTTAATAATGCATATAGATTTGAATGCAAAAACAAAAAGAAATATAACAGCTATTTATTATAATTATTGCAATTGATGAAATAACTATAATAATCATTTATTGTCATAAAATTAATATAACTAATTGTTAAAAAAATTCTTTTTCAGTGTTTATTAATGTATATATATTTTTTGCTCAAAGATAAAAAAGATATATAATGATTGTTGATTATAGTATAATTATAATAATCATTTATTATTGTAAAGTTATTTTAATCAATTTTTATAATTATTGTAATAGAATTCATTGTAACGATAACATAATAATGAAAACTATGCAATGAAATATTTTTGCATGTGTACGGGTTCATAATAGATTGAATGCACACAGGTCCGATGATAGGTTAATAAAATTTATTTTGATCAAAAGAAAATAGAATTTTCCATAGAAATTTTCGTACATACGTCCACAGTATCACAGAGTACAATCAGTAGTTAATCTTCAAACTACTAAGAATGTTAAACACAACAAAATGCAAAGTGCATCTAAAGAGAAGGCTAACCGGGAGATCTCAGTTCACATTAAACTAACAACTCGCAATAACAATATCTAACTGACAACAGATGCTCTCCCTCTGGCCTTATATAGTTTTCACCTAGGCCGAGGTATTTCTAGCACCTTCTGCTTCTTGAAATTACTGGAATGCAATATGAGGGTCGAGTTACGTTTGCAGTTAATATAGTGATCAATTACTTTAATTCAGTTACAATACCTACTACAGTGATGCAGAGACCATACCAAAATGTTGCCAAGTTTGGCAGCTTTTGGCAATTTCTTCTCAAATTTGGTGACAAAATAAGTTGCCAAATTTGCAAGCTTGGTGATTTTTCCGGCATAGATTATGTTACATTATTACTGTATATTATTACTCTTATTACTTACTCTTACTTACTTATGGCATCTTACTACATTATTTACTCTAGATTATGCTACATTATGCAAAAAATACAACAATTTCACATACACTGCACTAAAATCATCTGTCTATGTACAAAATGTGTAACAATATAATAACAAATAATTTACAGTAATAGATATTTTATTACACTTTATCATAAAATTACGTACATATAGAAAATTAAGTTTTGAAAACATATTTGTTTAATATATAAATAAATGCATAAATTAAACACAATGTAATCAAATAGTTAATTACCTAAGAGTACTTAAAAGTAATTTTCTGCCTCTTTTAAATCTGTGCTCTTGACTCCATGCTTTGAATGCAGTAAAAATAAGTAGCGGGAAAAAAGACCTGAAAAATGCCTGCTACGTGAATAGTGTCTATCAACTCTATTTTGTAAATAAACTGGTCCTAATGGCACATGCATGTTTGTACACATGTTTGTGGCAGCCACAGTTTAACTAGTAATATCCAAATTAGTTAAGAGATTTCATTTCTTAAAATTTTAAATGTTGTACTTTGTTGTATATGTTTAACTTTTTTCTCTTTCTCTGTCTTTCTATTCTCTACCAAAGTGTTAATTATTGGGAATTTGAATTTCGAATTTTCCATCATTGTTATTTGAAAATTCTTATATCACTAGTTCAATGATTCTTGATATTTTTTATCATATATGTTCAAAAACTATTAAAGTCATTTATTATTACAAACAAAATGAGTTCATTAGCATTGTATTTTTAGAAAATCTGTCATGATTAAGCACAATCTATCATAGTTTGTAAATGTTCATGCATATGCATACTAGTAAAATTAATGTTTGCATTTCTCTTCAAGAAGTGTTGATGAATACTTGTGACACATTTTGCATTTACTGAATTCAGTACATTGTTATAGTTATATATTCTTCTATAACATTTTATTCTTTAGGGCATTTCCTGGCTGACTGTTCGATATATGCTTGGTGAAGTTCAGTATGGCGGAAGAGTAACAGATGATTATGATAAAAGACTCCTGAACACATTTGCTACGGTAACTAGAATTTATAATTAATTTTTATTGGTTTTTAATTAAAATTAATTATCAATACAACTTCTAACATTTTCTTTTACACTTGTATTTTGCATTATCAAGAACTTTTTATTATTATTGATAAAATAATTAATTAACAATCCATCTTCTTACATTTTCTTTTATGCTTGTATTTTGCATTAGCAAAAACTTAGAATTGTAGATTAATTTTATCAGTTATACGTATTGACTGTACTGTATTAAATCTTAATTTTAATTACCCTTTGTAGTTTATTTACAATAGTTAGTCATATAATTACTTCCTATTATAGGTGTGGTTTGGTGAGCATATGTTTCAAGATACATTTGCATTTTATGAAGGCTATGGGATACCAAAATGCACTACTATTGAGCAGTATATGGATTATATTGACAATTTACCAGCTACTGACACACCTCAAGTTTTTGGATTACATCCTAATGCTGATATCACGTAATGAAATTTTTATTTTTATGGTGCAATTAAAAAAACATATGTATATATATATATATATATATACACACACACATACATATCCTATACACTTTCGTAGACATGGTCTCTTTTGTGAACATCATGCCTACAAAAGCTGTTACCTGGCTTTTAGTTTTACAACTCTTGTTCATAAACATATACTACCAATTACAAAAACTTTTAAAATTTTGCAAAGATTAATGTTTGTGCAATTTTTAAATTTAATTAAATCAATTTTATAAAACTTACAAAATCTAACTTTTTACATGTTTCTGTTTATCCCTGCTTTTATAATAAAACACAAATTGTAAAAACATTCATTATTTAAATACTCACATTCATATTGTAAAAACACTCAAATTCATAAGACTCATTAACACCATCATTATAAAAAATAAAACAGAAAAAATTTGAATCCCTATCACAAAATTGACCAAGGTATTTAATTCCAAAATCTGCAATTTTTGACATCATATTCAGTTTGCATTGAGGAGTTGATTAGTAAATAAATAAGTCAATGTTGATAGTCTCATACTGAAATAACACATCTTTGTTCTCTCTCTCTCTGTACTTTTTATGATGCTTAGTAAGCATCACCAACAAATTATGCTATCACAATGGAAGATGTCATTGTTATCAAAAGATGAACGTAATTTTATTGCTTTGTATAAACTGCAAGACATTGATTCAGAATTTTGAGCAAAATACTGATTATTTGGTGTTTAATCAAAAATTTCTGTAGAAATCATAGCTATGTATGTGTTTAAAGTTTTTATTTAGTTCAATGTCATAGATTACTCTTTTTGAGAATTATAACTTCAGTATATTCACATCAGCAGAAATCTACATTCTAATTTTAAAATAAAGAATCATTTGACTTTTGTAATTTATAAGATTTTACACTTAAATTGCACTAGTTTAGCCCATGGATAAAGTGTGAATTTACTTTATGAAGAAAATTATGAATATCAAAAACATTTGAAAAATCAATATATTAATGGAACAAATAGGTAAATAAAGAGGCAGAGTCAAAGAACAATGCAGTGAAACCTTCCTAAAATAAACACACATAATTTCAAACAACTCTAGTCTTCTATGGAGGTGTTTGCCTTAGAGGACATATTTGTTCAATACCAGTGCTTATTTAGTTTTTCTAAAATACTGCTCACATTTTGAGATGGTCACCATGAGAGACTTCTTTAATTTGCATTTATTTGAAAAGTAATTTTTTTTTTTTTTTTTTTTTTTTTATTTTCTTTTACGACTGTAGGTAGAGTACGCATCAGAAATACCTGCATGTTGATGAAGTATCTATGATAAATTACTTAAGTATGAAATTTTTAAAAGGAGGCCAACAATTAATAATATGGATAGTTAGAGTGACTATAAATTCATTATCCCAGAAAATCACATGCATGTACAAACATAAAGAAGTATGTGATATAATCACCCAGCTATTAAAATAATCAAGTTGGATAGTTTATTCAAGACATCTACATTTTGCATCATCAAACTGTGAAGAAAATAACACTGAAATAAAACTACAGTATTCTTTACATGATTAATATAGGTATCTGATAATTATTTTCATAGTGTAATGAATTATACAGAATTTTTAAAAAAAAAAAAAAAACTATACCCATCTTAGCCCTAATATTTATTTTCATCTAATAGCATTATGTCCCACTATATTTGACTATATATATATATCTATATATATATATATATATATATATTATTTAAATAACTGTATTTAAATATAACATGAAACATTCTCCTGCATGTAAAACTTAAGACAGATATATGTGAAAATGCCATTAAAAATTGACAAAAGCAAAAAAGAAGGGTGATGCGTGTATGACAGATTTATTGATATCACTAATCTTTTGTTATTTTTAAGAGCTAGCTGTGCTTTTCTTTAATACTTACTAATGCTCTGTGAATATATTTAAAATCATTAAATTTTGTATTGTTCTCTACCTTCTTTGAAATCAAGCATGAAGTTTCCCTCCCCCCATCTTTGTCTGTTTTTAAACCTTTAAAATGTTTTATCTGCAATCTAATAGTTTTCAACCCTTTCAAAGGCCAAGGTAACCTAGAAAATCCTTAAATTTATCTGTAATTTTTAAAATAGTACATTTAATCAAATTAGTTTTGATGTCAGTTATGTTTTAAAGTACAAAAATATGTGATTAAATAAGCACAGCAATTATATAAAAAATAGATTAAATCTGTTGTTTAAGATTTAAAAAAAAAAATTACAATTTGTTTCTCTTTATTTTTTAAATATTACAAGTGAAGTTTTTCACTCGTAATGTTTAAAAATTATTATTTAATGAAATAGATATCAAAGTAACACTACGAAAGAAGTGCTTGAGACAATTCTAAGCATCCAACCTAAAGATACAGGTGGCGGAGTTGGAGAAACTAGAGAAGCTGTTGTTTATCGCATGGCTGAAGACATGATGTCAAAGCTACCAAAAAATTATTCACCTCATGAGGTAAATGAAAAAATATTATGAAATTTAAATTTAATTCATTGTATGAAAACAATATTGTTTTAAAAGGAAGATGTTCCTATAACTATTCCTTTCAGAAGTGTAGATTTTCATTACCTGAAAATGCTTTTATTTTTTTAGCAGAGAGGGATAATCCTGAGTCGTCATTTGTTAAATGTTTTGATATTAATGACTAGTTTTATTCATCAAAAAGGAAAAACAGCCAAGAATAGAATTTTGAAATACTTACACTTATATATGTAGATATAAGATGTAGTTATCGAATGAGTGTTGAATGATTTTTGAATAGTGAATTCACTACAGCTGAATAAAAATCTCAGAATTATTGTTGGACTTATGTGCATGTTGACCAGAGATCCAACAATAAGGCATTGCAATTAATTTACTTTCATGATATGATACAGGTGAGCCTTTGAAATGGAATTAAGTGGGCATTATTGTTGTTTGGGAGTTGCTTACATTAATCAGTTATTTTATTGACAATTAATGCATTAATACTTTATGGAAATGCTTTATAGTATTAATGAGTAAATGAAAAGAGTTGAATTCATTCAAATGGAATGTGATTGTTGGAATCTGTATGTTTCATAATACACCAGGCAGCTTTTGCACAGTTAAATATGTCCCAATTTACTAATTCAGAAGTCAAACAACAAAAATCAGCGTTATATTTACAAAATTTTCACAGGACTAGTTTCGATGGTTTTACCGAACCACCATCTTCAGCTGCAAAACCGCAAATGAACAAGATAGGAAATAATGATTAGATAAGATAAGAAAGCATGGACAAGAATAAGCAAGTGGCGCCATCTGTTGGTGAAACCAGAACTAAAACATAATTTCTCTAAAAGCCGAAGGCAAATTTGGATTGGAATTAGGATCGTTAACTAGAACAGAAAGATTTTTATGAATGTGAAATGCCTCTAGAAAATCCAATTCTCCAATGGAAGATGTTTTTTGAATAATTTTAGCAGCAGAAAAATTGAAAGTGTGATTTTCGGACCAACAATGTTGAGCAACAGAAGACTTCTGTGTTTCCTTTTTTCTAACATATGCCTCATGTTCTTTGACACGAAATTTTAAGGCTCTCTTAGTTTGGCCAATGTAAATTAAACCCCACTGGCAAGGAATCCTATAAATACCCCAGGAATTCATATCCGGAATGGGGTCCTTGAGTATAGAAGTCCGAATTTTATTGATGGGAGAATAAACAACCCGAAAGTTAAATTTCAGCAAAATATGTGCAACTTTATAGCTAATTGATGGAAAGAAGGGAATGACAACAGAATTTTTATAATCTCCTAAAATAAGAGTGTGGCTTTTAGTGTGTTGAGATGAGAATTTTTTAACTGCTTGATTAATAATGTTGGGTGAAAAGCTCCTGTCAATAGCTATTGCTTTTAAATAATTTAGTTCTTCATCAAGGGCTAGTTTGGAGGAGCAAACTTGAAGAGCACGGAAAACATAGGAATAAAATGAAGCTAACTTTTGTTTAGTCGGATGACATGATTTAAAGTGTGGTGGAAGGCAAACCGATGAAGGTTTACAGTAAACTGTAGTACTGAAGTTGAATGTGTTACGTGTGACCAGAATGTCGAGAAACGGAAGAGAATTGCAAGTCTCAAGTTCAAAAGTGAACTGAATAGCAGGATCAATAGAATTCATTGTTGAAAGAACTTTATTTAAATCATCTTTATTACCTTCAAACAGGGTAAAAGTATCGTCTACGTAGCGGAACCATGCTGGGAAGTTTAAAGTTTCAAACAATTTTGATTCATAATAATGCATGTAGATATCATCCAGGATGGGACTGAGGGGGCTTCCCATGGCTAATCCCTCAGTTTGCTTGTAATATTTATTTTGGAAAACAAAATGTGTTTGTTTCAAACAGAGTTGAGTGAGAGAAATTAGCTCATCAATTTCGATGCAAGAGAAATGAAATTCGCGAAGTCTGGTTTCTAGACATCTTAATGCACCCTCCACTGGGACATTGGTGAATAATGATTTTACATCAAAAGAAACTACGAGTAAATTACTAGGAGAAATGTTTTTAACCTTTTTTACAAACTGTATTGAATTTTTTATGGTGTAAATGTTATTGTCTAATAGAGTGGAAAATCTAGAAACTAAATATTTAGCTAATGGATACGAGGCAGTACCTAAATTTGATACAATAGGGCGGAAAGGAACACCACTTTTATGAATTTTGGGAAGAGCATATAATCTGGCACAATTCGCAACAGATGGGATAAGCGAATGTTTTAAGTTGCTTGAAATGATTTGAGAAGATTTGATAGCAGTTTTTATTTTGGACAAGTCCGAATGTGAAGGATCTTTAGGGATAGGATTATATGGTCCTTCGTTTAAGAGTTTAGTGACACCATCGATGTAAGTGTTCTTATCCATGACAACTATCTGGCCACCTTTGTCGGCCTTTGAAATGATAATATCCGGGTTAGAATGAATTTCACGCATTGTAGCTCTTTCTCTCGCAGTTAGATTTGGTTTCAAAGGTTTATTATTGAATTTCACATTATGAGCGATAAGATGCCTAATCATTTCTTTCTGTGAATCTGAAACTTTACTGAACTTGAAAGCTTTTCGATAGGAGCCAAAATCTTTGGAATCGAGGGTTTACAGGTTTGTGAGAAGTTAAAATTATATTTTAGAATTCTCTCTTGTTCTTCTGAAAGACTAACATTAGAAATATTAACTATTGGCTTGATGTTTACAATGGGAAGATTTTTTGAACTACTTGAAGTGGAAGACTGTAAAAGAAGTTTTTCGAATTTAACTGCAAGGGTGTTTTTATGACGGTTAACTGCATTCTCCGTTCTAGATCGTGTGGCCGCCATTTTGGGATTGTAGGAGTTTCGGTGAGTACTTTTTTGCAATTTTCAAGTTATGTTTATGTTTTGTACATTTGGATATTGTGCTTTGCTTGTCTGATTTCATGTATTTTGCTTACAAAAGTTTTGTTTTCTATTCATTTCAGTGAGGGATTTTTCTGCAGTTTGTGTGTACTTTATTATTGCTCAGTTAATTTAGTTTGATTTTCTGCATTGTTTATCATGCCTTCATCCGTTAATCGTTTCACTAATTTACGCCTGAAACGGCAAAAATTCCTGCATCATCTTGACTTTTTACTTAAATGTAAATGTAAAGAATTGATCCCCAATTTTATTCAAATCAAATCTAATCAGAAACCTTTGAGTCGCGTTTCAAGAATTCTGTTAAATTGCAAGCTTGCCTTACTTCGGTCCGTGATAAGGGATACACGTCAACAATTGTCCAAAATTGAACATGAACTCTATAAGATTCATCTGGAACTCGCTAAATGATATCCAAAATTCACTGCCCTTGAACAAAAGTCTTGGTCTAGAACGGAGAATGCAGTTAACCGTCATAAAAACACCCTTGCAGTTAAATTCGAAAAACTTCTTTTACAGTCTTCCACTTCAAGTAGTTCAAAAAATCTTCCCATTGTAAACATCAAGCCAATAGTTAATATTTCTAATGTTAGTCTTTCAGAAGAACAAGAGAGAATTCTAAAATATAATTTTAACTTCTCACAAACCTGTAAACCCTCGATTCCAAAGATTTTGGCTCCTATCGAAAAGCTTTCAAGTTCAGTAAAGTTTCAGATTCACAGAAAGAAATGATTAGGCATCTTATCGCTCATAATGTGAAATTCAATAATAAACCTTTGAAACCAAATCTAACTGCGAGAGAAAGAGCTACAATGCGTGAAATTCATTCTAACCCGGATATTATCATTTCAAAGGCCGACAAAGGTGGCCAGATAGTTGTCATGGATAAGAACACTTACATCGATGGTGTCACTAAACTCTTAAACGAAGGACCATATAATCCTATCCCTAAAGATCCTTCACATTCGGACTTGTCCAAAATAAAAACTGCTATCAAATCTTCTCAAATCATTTCAAGCAACTTAAAACATTCGCTTATCCCATCTGTTGCGAATTGTGCCAGATTATATGCTCTTCCCAAAATTCATAAAAGTGGTGTTCCTTTCCGCCCTATTGTATCAAATTTAGGTACTGCCTCGTATCCATTAGCTAAATATTTAGTTTCTAGATTTTCCACTCTATTAGACAATAACATTTACACCATAAAAAATTCAATACAGTTTGTAAAAAAGGTTAAAAACATTTCTCCTAGTAATTTACTCGTAGTTTCTTTTGATGTAAAATCATTATTCACCAATGTCCCAGTGGAGGGTGCATTAAGATGTCTAGAAACCAGACTTCGCGAATTTCATTTCTCTTGCATCGAAATTGATGAGCTAATTTCTCTCACTCAACTCTGTTTGAAACAAACACATTTTGTTTTCCAAAATAAATATTACAAGCAAACTGAGGGATTAGCCATGGGAAGCCCCCTCAGTCCCATCCTGGCTGATATCTACATGCATTATTATGAATCAAAATTGTTTGAAACTTTAAACTTCCCAGCATGGTTCCGCTACGTAGACGATACTTTTACCCTGTTTGAAGGTAATAAAGATGATTTAAATAAAGTTCTTTCAACAATGAATTCTATTGATCCTGCTATTCAGTTCACTTTTGAACTTGAGACTTGCAATTCTCTTCCGTTTCTCGACATTCTGGTCACACGTAACACATTCAACTTCAGTACTACAGTTTACTGTAAACCTTCATCGGTTTGCCTTCCACCACACTTTAAATCATGTCATCCGACTAAACAAAAGTTAGCTTCATTTTATTCCTATGTTTTCCGTGCTCTTCAAGTTTGCTCCTCCAAACTAGCCCTTGATGAAGAACTAAATTATTTAAAAGCAATAGCTATTGACAGGAGCTTTTCACCCAACATTATTAATCAAGCAGTTAAAAAATTCTCATCTCAACACACTAAAAGCCACACTCTTATTTTAGGAGATTATAAAAATTCTGTTGTCATTCCCTTCTTTCCATCAATTAGCTATAAAGTTGCACATATTTTGCTGAAATTTAACTTTCGGGTTGTTTATTCTCCCATCAATAAAATTCGGACTTCTATACTCAAGGACCCCATTCCGGATATGAATTCCTGGGGTATTTATAGGATTCCTTGCCAGTGTGGTTTAATTTACATTGGCCAAACTAAGAGAGCCTTAAAATTTCGTGTCAAAGAACATGAGGCATATGTTAGAAAAAAGGAAACACAGAAGTCTTCTGTTGCTCAACATTGTTGGTCCGAAAATCACACTTTCAATTTTTCTGCTGCTAAAATTATTCAAAAAACATCTTCCATTGGAGAACTGGATTTTCTAGAGGCATTTCACATTCATAAAAATCTTTCTGTTCTAGTTAACGATCCTAATTCCAATCCAAATTTGCCTTCGGCTTTTAGAGAAATTATGTTTTAGTTCTGGTTTCACCAACAGATGGCGCCACTTGCTTATTCTTGTCCATGCTTTCTTATCTTATCTAATCATTATTTCCTATCTTGTTCATTTGCGGTTTTGCAGCTGAAGATGGTGGTTCGGTAAAACCATCGAAACTAGTCCTGTGAAAATTTTGTAAATATAACGCTGATTTTTGTTGTTTGACTTCTGAATTAGTATTTATTCGGCGTGTTATTGTGTCTTAATGTCCCAATTTGTTATGACTGAATCTATTGTAGAGTGAAAATATCATGGAAAAAATGTATACTTGATAGGTCCCCAAAATGATAGATTTTTTAAAATCTGAAGCACATTATCAGAAAAAATAACCAGACAGCCTTAGGAACTGATGAAATTTATCTCTGTCTTAATTCAGGAGTAGAAGCCAGTGGAAAGATTAATCATCGAAAGAAAACTACTAATATTTTCATGGATGTGTTTCTTCTCAGAGTCCAATGATCTCATTTCCATCACCTAATATAATTTGGAAGGATTTAAATATTACTTCATGAGACTGTGAATAAATGGAAATGAAGAAACATTATAAAAATATCAAATTACAGTAAAAGCTCGACTATCTGGAGAGCATCGAAATGGCAGAATTCCATATGTTGAGACCATAAGAAACAAAATTCACATTATAAAAGCCAATGGGGAAAATTTCCACTCTAAAATTATAAAACATTCATCTTATTTATTATCAACTTCTAATATAAAAAATTTCAATATCAAAAGCCTACACTTAAAATTACATAAGATTTCAGGGGGAGGAGAACGCATTTCAATCATAAAGTTGACGTATTTCCTAGGCTTTAAACATGAAAGTAAAATATCTGATCCGATTATGAAATGCCACCAAACATAAAAGTTGGCGAATATGTCACCAGTCATTCTGGCAGAAGTTTAAATGACTAGACTGTTCTTTATTTAATTAGATAATAAAGGGGTAAAAATTACGGATATAACACATAAAAAACTCTAATTGCTTACCACAATTTTTCACATTACATTGCCATTTTCAAAGTCGCATAGCATGGCCTTTTTTTATGCCCATGTACTGTAACTCAGAAAATACTCCACTTCATGAAACCCCAAATGTTAATCATTTTTTTCAAATGGGAGACATAAATAGAACTTCTTTGCAAAAATTAAACCGGCTTAATGAAGAATCAGTCGAATTTGCTTTAAACCAAAACTGACTTCTTATTATTATGATTGTATTATAAAGTCATGCATATCCATGTGCTAAATCAGACTATTTGGTGACAATGTATAAGTATTAACAGTATTGTGAACTCTATAATGGCATTACAAATCTCCCATTCACTAAATTTTGGGGGAAAAATTGTATTTCTAAATTTCTATAATATTCTGATTAGTTGAAAGTCCTATTCTGGTTAGTTGAATAGTCGGCCCTTTATTGTGTATTCATTCCACTAGATAGTACAAGTGTTCATAAAACTAGGTCTATATTTCAGGGTTAAAATACAACTGGTATGTTAGGAATGGTGACCTCAGCTTTGCTGAATATTTTCAGAATTCATTGAGGTGGCAGTTGAAAACTTAGCTTATTCAATCCATAGTCATATACGAAATGTCAAGAACAATTTTCTACAGCAGTTTACTTTAATGTGTAAAATCCTGACTCAGTCACAAAACTAGTCGACATTTAAAGAACTCCTATTTATAATTGATTAAAATACCCTTTCATACTAGTAACTGGATTACTTATTGTTTACGTTAATCCAAATTAACTTCTTTCATTAACATTAACTCTTAAATCAGTCTTTAAATAAATTTTAAAAAGAGCTGAAGGAATTCCTCCTAGTAATAATACTACTCTAAATTTCAAGAATAGCAACAGAAGCGTATCCATCGATTTTTGGTTACATATATTCCTCTTATTTTCAAAACTGATTTGTTACTTTACACTATTTTTATATTTAAAAATATGTTGTATGTTTTATTGAGAAGTAATCTGGGTCCATATTAGTTAAGAAAATATTAATTTGTATTAATTATATCTGACTGGGGAATGGGGAATAACCATGTAATGAAGATTTTAATGTGTTATAATTATTACTTACTAAAACTAAACTCAGTTTCGCAACAGCCCTAGTGGGCCAAGGCCTCCAGTGCCCAATACCTGCTTTCTTGACCATGGGCCCCAGGGTGCATGAGCATATGACCTGGACAAGTCATCAGTTTGTCGCAAGCCCCCCGGTGCTTAGTACCCAAGCGAACTTGGTACTCATATTATCAACCCACTCAAGGGATGAAAAGCTGAGTCAACCTTGCCCAGCCCCGTAATCGAACCCTAGACCTGTGGTGCTGCTGTGCAACGCGCTAGGCACTGGGCTTCACGTACTTACTACCATGTTAAAATTATTTTGGTGTTGTTAATTTATTATTTTCTATAATTATTACTTTTTATATTCTTTATTATTATTAGGATGATAATTATTTTTTTATCATCATTATTAGAAGGTTTAGTTTTGTTATCAAATATTTTATATGATTTTAGAAACTGACTTTAAAGTCAATAGAAGTTTTAAAATCAGTTTTATATAAATTGCAATTCAAGAAACTTTCAAATTCATCTCTGGAAATCATTGTTCATGTCAGGTCAAGGAAAGAATTAAAGCAATGGGAGACCCTGCAGCTCCAATGAATATATTTTTAAAACAAGAAATTGACAGAATGCAGCGTGTGATCACTAATGTTAGGTCAACACTGACAGATCTAGAATTAGCTATTGATGGGACCATTGTTATGAATGAGGTAATCCATCGATGGAACTATTATTGTGTGAAAAATAAGAAATTGATAAATGTTACGAGTGCAAAAATTTCCTATTTTTAATGTTTTGAAATCTCTACAAATGTTATTTGTTTGTAAATTTGAATGCCTTCTGAAATTCATTTAATTAGTGATTTTATACTCTCACATTTAAAATAACATTAATAATTAAGACTTAAATTTGTTTTTAATTGTACTTCATTATTCAAATAAGAAAAGCATTTTTTACATAAACTGTTGTAATTCAAAAGTTAGTACTATATCTGTAACAGTTAATTAAGATTTTTTCGTATTTATTTCAAATAATTAAAAATTGATTTTAGAGGCTTACCTATAAAAGTATATTATATTTGTATTTTTTAATTTAATTAATTTTGATCATTAAATGAATCTTACTATAATGGATGATTGTTTTTCGTCATTATGAAAGTAATAATAGTAAGTAATAAACTGAAATTTTGAATGTTTACTGATATAAAAAAATAAGGATAAAATTTAAAAGAGTACAATATGAAAAGTCTGGTTATAATTATCAATGTAAGAGAAGCAAGTTAACATGAACTTTAAGACAAGGTGGAAAGAATCTTGTCATATTTATTGCTTTATTTATGAACTTAATTCTGTGACTGACATAGCTGTTTATATTCAGTTATAAGGTTTTTCTTTTTAATTGTCTATGAAATGTTAGCTGCTTTAATAAATTGAAATGTATTCTTTGATATATAGATCCTAAAAAATAAATGTGAAAGCAAAATATGATGCTTTCTGATTTTAAAATGTAAGAAAGATCCATAATAAGACACTTACCTTTTTTTGCATTGTTCCTCCCATGTATACAGCGATCTGTTTTAGCTTTAAAAATTGTTAGAGAATTCCAGACACTTGGCATCGCACATAACTTAGTACTGCATGCACCGTTGTTTAGCCCAACAGTGGCCGAGTGGTAAAATCACTGAACACTAGTAGTTCAGTTTGGGTTTCGAACATTGGTGAATGGGCTGGCTGCATAGGCATTTTCGTGGTTTCCCTATGTGTAACATGTATATGAGCCAGTTTCTCTTAGAAAGTCCTCCGCGAAGGTATCCCTCCCTTAGGCAGATAGCCCTCGAATGTTTTGCCGTAATCAAATAAACCAAACCAAACCATATTGTTGCTCTCCCCATAGGGTTGGTACGGTCCTTAAGAATCCTTAAGTTTTTTAGAATCGATTTTTGGTCCTTAAAAGTATTTATTTTCGGCCAAAATAGGCAGAATATCCTTAATTTGAATCATATGAAATTTCAGTCTGTTTCTACGACTGCCATTTTGAGTGTGAATTAGCATTCTGGAGGAATATTTCTGGCAATTTGCTGACAAATATCGTTGTATTTTGAATGGGTGAAGGCGTTCATGGGTTATATAATTTGTTCCTATTTGTTCCTATAAATGGTGGGATAGAGTTTCTGAGCAAGAAGTGAAACAAGCATTTCGAAATTATTTCATTTTTTTTAGTGAAGAGCTCTTAAGCAACTTTTCGCTTTTGAGGATGTGAATTCTTTTATTAAAATGCTCTAAATTTGGTGATTTTAAGATGAGTTCCTATAGGAAATTTTTAATTCCAAGATTTGGGAATTTTTCGACAATTTTTTCAGAACATTGTAACATTGGTAAATTTCATTAAAATAATGGTAATATGTTATAATTATATTTAAAAAATAACATTAAAATAAAGCATATAAGATATTTTTCCCCGCTTTCCTAGCATGCCTTCGTGGTGTAGTGGTTCTGCACGCTGGGCTGGTATTTCAGAGGTCCGTGGGTTCAATTCCCGGCGAAGGCGTTGCTAATTTTTCATCTTGCCTGCTTCCAAAAAAATACCTAATGTCTCTACAAGCATTTTTATTGTTTTGCTGTAATATTATAAAGTTCCATTTTGTCCACTTATCATACAATATTTTGAATTTGGAAAATAAGCTAGGTATAGTAGATATAGTGCTATAAAGCACAATTTACGAAACAGTTCTTAGCAAAATAGCTATGTAATTAATTAGTCTTTTTTATTTTTTCATGGTAAGAGTGTTCCCACGTAATTGTCTCAGAATTCTCAGAATATGCGTCAGTTTTCTCTATAAAATTAATTTGACGCTCTTTTCTTCCGTTTTTTTTTCACCCAAAATATTTCTGGCTTTTTGCTGTTACCGAATTGGTAGGGGTAATTTTTGTTTCGGATTTTAGGCATTGCAGCTTGGAAAGTTTAGAAAGATTTGAAGACAAGATTTAAAAACTCACAATTCTAAAAGATTCCAGAAAAATGTGACAAAATGAATGTCTCCATGGTATAAATACATAATTTCCTACTTTTTGGAGAACGTCTGGAAGAACAATGAAAACATAATAGTTGAATGTTTTACTTCTGATACTAGAAACCTTTTCTTAACATTTTTATATTCCCTTTATTTTCTCTACTTTTCACTAGACACAGGCATGGAAAATTTCAAAAATGCTTCTAACCTTATCATATGGACAGGCATTGTAGAAAATATTTTTTTAAATAAAGAAATTGAAAACTGACAATTTAAACGATTCATCTAATATGTCTTAATGCATCATACACAGGGATGGCGCTAGGTAGTTTCTCACCTGATGAAATCTCTGTGGATCCTAAATTCTGCTGCCTGGTGCCTTTCTAAATTATGCTTCCAATGCCTGTTCTAAATTCTAAACGTTTTTGACATTTCTCCATTTTGTTACTCGATGTGTCACTAAATTCTAAAAATTCTGCCACATCAGCTCTGTAACCCGACCTTACCATATATATTTCATATTTCTTCTGAATGTTCATATTACTATATAAATAAAATTAGAAGCTTTCTCTATACATTCTAAATGCATTTAGTGTTTCTAGAATAACAGAAATCTTTAATTAAATCCAAAAATTCTAAAATGAAAAGGAAACGTGGAAGAAAGAAACTGAATACATTAAGAGAAAAGGAAATTATTCTTCAAAGATATGTACAGATATTATTATGTAAATTACCTAGTTGTTTTTAATTTCAGCCTTTACTATAATTTCCCATTTCTATTTTCTCACCAGAATGCAAGTTACTTAGACAGTTTTTAAGCTGAGGTTTTTGGAGTGTAAGACAAGAGTGTATTTCTGACCTCCACTTGCTCCCCTGCATTAGTTCCTGCCAGCAGCTCTGTTAATTTGTAATTATTCTTCTTTACATTACTGCTGCCAACATTTGAATTTTTTATGACGATAGAGTTACTTAGCCTGCTTAAAATGAAATTAAATTGTACTTTGATCACTAGTCCATATTTTTAGTTTGAATTTGATTCTTCTTGTTTAATTACATCACCACGAGCTGTAATTGATTTTGTTAGCATAAGAACATGCCATTATGTTCTAAGTTCTTTTTAAATAAGAAGCTTATTTAAACCTGTATCTGACGTTGTAGTTACTTTCAGACATAGTGATAATTTGCTTCACATCTGTCTGGAGGGTTTTGGACTGTTTAGTTTTTACCAGATCAAGTAAACCCTTATAGGTACATTTTGGAGAAATTGACAGGTTAGGAGATAAAACACACAGAAACTAGTGAGAACATTGTCTTGCGCATTGAGAGTAAGTTCTAACTGTTATAAAAGTTGCTTAAAGAGAAGGAAATTGAAATAAATTAGCCAAAATGTCTGGGAAGGCTTCAAATTAAAAAGACGCATAAATATTTGAGTGTTGTTGCTTACAAAAGATAAACATTTTGTTGCTTTTAATGTTTAATTATCCTAATATCCTTTAAGAATCAATATCATAAATTACATGTATTTTAAACTGTTAAACTTTATTAGATTGTGATTTTAATAGGGATTTTTAACAAATATTGTTAAAAAATTAATAAAATTTAATAGTGCCCATGTAAATCCATAATGACTAAGATTATCTAATACCTAATTTAATTACTTATAACTAACTGGTTACTCTTAAAAATTATCTCTGTATTTTAAGGAGAGTTATTGCCTTTCATTAACGCTTATCGTGGTCACTAAGATAAAACACCAAAATGTTACAATTCATGTAAAACCTATTCTTCGCATCTAGTGAGACTTAAAATAATGCAAAAGAACTTATCACCTCTGGTGCTTTAGTGGATTATTAGGACCTTAATGTATATTAACTGAGATACAACCCCTGAAACTCTAAAGAAGCTACGACATTAACTGCGTCAGACAGAGCCCAGCTAACTTTCAAAACTTGTGAACTGTGCTTATATCAGCCCTTTCAGGTTTGTTCTGATCAGCAGGTTTCTCTCTAGGCAAGCAGAAGCAGCGACAACAGCCAGTCTTTTGTTTTTAATCATGCTGATTGTGATTTTACTTTCCATTTTAACCTGTGCCCCTTGACATAAAATCTACTTATTATTTACTAAACCCCTAGACTGAGCAAGTATGTGACAAAATGAGACGTTAAAAAAAAAAAATCAATGTAAAGCTCACCGTTAGTAAAACCTAAATAAAATGTCACTTATCTTCTTTCAAATATGTCTAGATATTATGAGTGTAAAATATTTAATGCTACTTGATAAATTTCATTAAGTTTATTTTATTCTCAAACTTATTAATAATTATGTTAATTATGTTTAATAATAACGCATCTTACTTATGGATCTATTTTATTTTCAGGATGGTATTACAAAAGTGAATTTCCGCATAGATAATATTTTTAATTGAATTTATTCAGTTTCCATCTGCTTATAGGTCTTTAATTTTTTTCATTAATGGTCCTTAAAAGTACTTAATTTCCGTGTGCAGAAATGTGTACGAACCCTGAATATCTCAGTTATTAATAGCACTATAATAATTACTATCAAAAAGTGTTTCATTTTTAAAAAAGAATTCTTAATTGATTAGCAGTAATATGTCTTTTAGTTACTTGATGAAATTTTGTCTTAGTCATTTATGTTTGCTTAGTTATCTATGTCTGTGACAAATCATTTTATACTATGTTTAACAGATATTACGAGATGCCCTGGACAGTATTTATGATGCACGTGTACCACATACATGGCAAAAAGTTTCTTGGGATTCAAGTTCCCTGGGGTTTTGGTTCACAGAATTGCTTGAAAGAAACACTCAGTTTTCTAACTGGATATTTAAAGGCAGACCTAGTTCTTTTTGGATGACAGGATTTTTTAATCCACAAGGTAATTATTTCCATTCATTAAATAATTGTGTTATAATTAACAAAGTTAAATGTCATAAAATTTGTATTGTAATTATGAATTTTAAAGAAAAATATTGTTATTAAAACTGTTCTTTCATATTTGATCTACAAGGGGTGATCAAATGAAAAGGTACGAAACAACGTAAAAACATAACAGTTAAATATTTGCATATTCCGCCATGGGAGAACATAGCAAGACATCTTGGGATGCGATTGGAGTCTCTGACTGTGATCAGAGCATGCGTGGGGGCCCGCATGCGCTGGAGAGAGCAGAGTCTCTTATCAAAAGCGGCGTCCAAATGATGCGGCAGTCCGTATGAAGACAGGATGGCGTTCGCGTTGCAAAATTTGACGACTGAGGAGCAGCGAATTGTTATCCGATTTCTGACAGCGGAAGGTGACAAACTGGCAGCTATTCATCGCCGGATAGTGAAGGTTTACGGGGAGAAATGTGTCTCTGACAAGTCTGTCAGAAAATGGAGTGCCCGTTTTCGTGCAGGCCGTGAGAGTGTGGATGATGACCCGAGATCAGGCCAGGCAAACACTGACATATCGAGTGATCTCATCGACAAGGTAGACGACCTAGTGAGAAGTCATCGGCGTGTCGCATTGTGAATGTTGGCGGTGAAGGTGGATGTCAGCTATGGAACCGTGTGGGCAATTGTTCACGAGAGGTTGCGATATTAGAAGGTGTGTGCCGCTTGGGTTCTGAAGCAGCTCACCGACCAGCAAAAGGAACTGCGTATGGAGCACTGCAACATCTGTTTCGGTATCAGGAAGACCCCGCTTTCATGGAGCGGATCGTCACAGGTGATGAGACCTGGTGCCATCACTACGAGCCAGAGACAAAGTGGGACAGCATGTAGTGGAAGCATGCATCGTCACCTTCCCCTAAAAAGTTCAAAGCCGCGCCGTCACGTCAGCAGGCAATGTGTTTCTCACTGTCTTTTTGACGTTCAAGGTCCACTACTAGTGGAATTCCTCAAGCACAGAAAAACCATTAACTCCGATGTGTACTGTGAGACACTCCGACGCCTACGTAGGTCCATCAAGAACAAAAGACCGGGGCTGCTCACGGAGGGTGTGGTTCTGCTCCATGATAACGTGCGTCCACATGTCTTCAGAGTCACACACATGGAACTGGCCAAGTTCAAGTGGGAGACGTTGGACCATCCGCTCTACAGTCCGGACATGTCGTCCTGCGATTTCCATGCATTTGGTCCACTGAAGAAACACCTGAAAGGGACGCGCTTCAACTCGGATGACATACTGAAGGACGCTATGAAGGACTGGGTCTCGTCACGGTCACAGGAATTCTGGGAACAAGGAATCCTGCGGCTTGTTCATCAGTGGGATCATTGTGCTCAGGCCTATGGTATATATTTTGAATAAAGTCTACATTTGGACTCCCCCCCCGTGTCGTTTCGTACCTTTTCATTTGATCACCCCTTGTAATAAAAGTGACCGGTGTCAATTGATACAATTTCTTGCAGTGGATTATAAAGAAAAATACTAATTTTTCAATATGCTAGAGGAAAAAATATTTATAAATACAAAACTTATAGCTGAGTTCATTTATGCATATTTCAGGTTTTTTAACAGCTATGAGACAAGAAGTAAGCAGGGCTCATAAAGGATGGGCTTTAGATGTTGTCACATTGTGTAACGATGTCACTCAGCTTACACGAGAGTCAACAAAGGATCCACCTAAAGTATGTTAATTACATGTGGGAAAATTTAAATTGATATGTCTTTAACTTTTAATTATTCATCATGTGATTCATCATAAATGACTGAAGAGCATTCTATGATTCTTGCTTTTCTTCATAATTGTTCTTCACTAAGATAGCTTGTCAACTTTTTTTTTTTTTTTTTTCCAAGATTTCATAGTCTTATTCCATATTCATCTCACTCCATATTCTAGTACATCTCATTTCTTTTAGCATGCCAAGAATGTATTTTGTATAATTTTGAGATTTTTCTCTTGGATTATTTGGCAAGCTTCATACAGATTTGTTAATTTTAATAAATTAAAAAAATTAAAACAACTAATGACCAATAATTTAAATGTTATCTGAAATGTTTATCATTGTAATCACTTCCATAACCTCTGAATGCATTTCAGAATATGATAGCATAAAATTCCTCCCGTATTTTTGTTGTTGTTGTTGTTACTAATCTCCATGCCTAGGAATATACTAGACGAGGTCCACGAGTCCATTCACCTTTAAAAAATCGAAAACAAGCTTAGGAGACCCGTAAAGGTCCACAAGAGACAACTCCAGGCACTCAAGGATATGTGCCGGTGATGCAGATGCATTGTGACACTTAGAACAAATTAGGTGCATCTTGATACCACTCTCAAAAGTAAGTCCCCTCAGGTGCCCACTGAAGAATCAGGAAAGTGTTGCCTGAACACATCTTTCGCAATCCATAGCAAGGGATCTTCCAGGACAATCACCTTGATACCAGGGATGATTCGGGGAAACGAGCCAAATTTGCCTGTCAGCATGTCTTCTAATGAAATGCATTTCAAGATATGTCAGTGAATTGATAATTGTCAAAGGTTCTTCAGAAGCCTCCTTCGCCAGAATGTCTGCCATTTCATTCCCCCATTTATCAATATGGTAAGGAATCCACTGAAGATGCACTTCACAGAGTGACGAGACCTGTCCAAGTTTGCTAAGAATTGCGGCTCCGGCCCTATCACCAACTCTCTGCCAGTTTGAAAGATATTTGATAGCGCTATGACTGTCAGACAAAATCCATACTTCCTTAAGATCTGTAAAGTACAAAACAGCATTTAGTCCCTCTTCGATGGCTAAGCTCACTCTTAAAAACAGAACTGAAGTCAGAATTTCTTTTCTTTATTTTAAACAACATTTCCATTTGTGCATTTAATGACAACACCACTACCGGAGCGAGAGTCCTCTCTTTTACTCCCATCAGTATAGATGAGGGTAGCTTCAGCGGGAATTGCATGTATAGTTTCCAAGGCAGATTGTCATAACAGGGCCAGAATATAATTTTTCTTGGAAACTCGAGACAAAAGTTCCGCATGGAACTCGACTCCAGGGAGTCACTCAGATGGATCTAAACATTGTTTCAAGGAATGCTGCTCAACATTACGATCAATTATACCAGCATACTCAATTTGACTATTTTTCTTTCGTTATTACTCCAGTGCTGCAAAAATTCTGAAGTTCTATTCTGGGAGCCGTAATTGAGAAGTTTATTATAATATTTTACAAGGCCTGCATTTCTTCTTAAACTGAGAGGTTGAAGGTCTATTTCATACAATGCAATTTTATTCAGGCAACTGTTGCGCAAGCCAGTTATAATGCGAGAAGCACTGAGTTGGACTCTTTCCAATTTCTGGAGGTTGGTGGAAGAGGCACAACAGTAAACGGGGAAACTATATTTCAAAATAGGTCGTATGATAGCTGAGTAAGTAGTTCTCAAAGTGCAAGCGTTGGCTCCCCAATCACGTTCCGAGATATATTTCAGAATGTTTAGGCGTTTTCTGCCTTTAAAAACCAGCGCATCCACATGTTTGTTACTAGTGATCTCTGGATCGAGAACGAAGCCCAAATATTTGGGATGTTTGTCAAATGTAAGAGGCAAATTATTCATAAAAACCTTTGGATGATAATTATAAATCTTCTTATTGTTTGTAAAAAAACTAACAATAGATTTAGTTGGATTAAAACTCAATTTGTCGTCTTTCGAGACTTGTCACACTTCTTCAAGGATAAAATTTATATTGGTCTCAATTGAACTCACATCTGGGCCAGAGCTCCAAAGGGCAGTATCATCCGCAAATAGACCAACCTCACATCTCCTTGATATAATCTTCTCAATTCCAGCCAAATACAGGCAGAAAAGAATTGGGCTCAACACAGAACTCTGGGGGACGCCTTGGCTCAATTTAAAGGCGTTTGACATAGTGGAATTAAGCTTATCAGTCTATTTCTTAAGAAATCTGCGATCCAGATCAAGGCTTTACCCCTGGTGCCAAAATCTTCGTAGAGTTTAACTATTAGTTTATGTTTCCAGACACGGTCAAACACCCTTGACAAGTCTAGAAAAACAGCCACAGTATGATTGGTAGGTCGCTTGTTTTGGGCATCTCTAATCTTCTGGCTGAGATAGACCAATTGATCAGTGGTGCTATGACCTTTTCTGAAACCATATTGTTCTTTTGGTAGGAGGTCGTGGGTGTCCAGGTGAAAGAGCAACCGCCCCATAATCAATTTTTCCATGACTTTGCATGCAATGATGGTTAGGGCAATGGGTCTAAAGCTCCCAGGAGATCCATCAGTTTGGCCAGGTTTCTCAACAAGTATAATTGTGGCTCTTTTCCACTCTTTAGGAAGGCGTCCTAGACTCCAAGATTGATTTATTATATGCATGAGTGCCAAGATACCCAATCATCTGGCCATGGATACCATCAGGTCCAGGAGTTTTGGTCAAGTCAAGATCCTCAAGTGCCATCTCCAATTCATGCATGGAGAAGGATTTAAAAAAAAGGGGATTGCCCAAGACAGTACTACGACATCCATGTGCAAGATCTTGAGACCTTTTTCTCATTTTTTTATCAACTTCTGTAAAAGTCATTTCACTTATCTCCTGGTAATGTGCTCCTAGGAGATCAGCCGCAGCTTTTTCATCTATAGGGATGTTGCCATCCGTATCTAAGATAGCATTACATCTCTTTATCTGAGGTTGTTCACTAATAATATTTTTGATCAATTTCCACAATTTCGTGTCAGATGATCTAGCATCAAGTCCCTCACATATATCCTTCCATTTTTTTCCCTCTTTAGTAGCACATAAGTTCTTTTTATTTCTGCATTGATTTTGTTTATCTCTTTCCTGTTTTGCTCCGTATTATTGTTTTTCAAACTGAGGTTTTAAACTGAATTATCAAATTCTGTTTTCACAGTCATTCTGAACATTGAATTCTAGTTTTTAATCCTGTAATGAGAAAGTAACGATCCAGATCAATATTTAGATATAGTTAATTAGAAAATTTCAGATTAGAAATTTTATTTTAACTCGGATATTTTTTTACATTTATAATAGACGTTTCTATGGACAGAATAGTAATAATTTATTAAATTTCTTTTTCCTAGGAAGGTGTTTATGTTTATGGTCTTTATCTTGAAGGTGCATCATGGGATAAGAAAAACAGTATACTAGTTGAACCTCAACCTAAAGTATTATTCACAGCTTTACCTGTTGTGCATGTGTATGCTACAGATTCAACTGATCCTAAAGACCCAACATTGTATCAGTGTCCAGTCTACAAAAAACCAAGGCGAACTGATCTCACTTATATTACTCCTCTGTGGTTAAAAACTGTTCTGAACCCAAACCATTGGATTCTGCGTGGTGTTGCTTTACTTTGTGATATAAAATAGCATTTATGGCCAGAATTCTGTCACTAAATTTTGACTTCTTTTCCTTAATATGCACCAGAAAGGATATTGTTTAAAGTGTGAAGAAATTTTTTTTAGCTTCAAAAAAAAGTTTATGAAATGATATTGTTTTATGTAACAAAATAAATTTTTGTTTTAAGAACATTAATTTCTTCTGTTCATTTATATGTATTAAGTTTTCTGTTCATTTATATGTATTAAGTTTTTTATTTCAGATTTTTAGAATGTTGTAATAAAAAGACAGATGATCCCATTTCAGTAAGGATATTAAAAAGACAGATAATCAAAAGATTATGATTAGTTAGTTTCCAATCAAAATTTATCCTGTGTGGTTATTAATTGCTTTAGTTCATATAAAACGGACCAAGAAGCAAACAAATATGTTCAGACTGTCATTATGAGTGGCAGAGTTTTGTACTTTATAAAGTTATGTTTTGAAATCAAACAGAAAATTATTATGCACAACTACAATAAGAACTCAGATAAACTTTGCTTGTATGATGATTAAAAACCCATGAATATTCATTTGGAAGCTAAACACCACTTTTATTAAATTTGAAAATCAGCTAAGCTTTGAAAATTAAGCACTTCAAATTTTTATCACTTTACCTAATGAAGGAAATCATCTCTTCAGAAAAACTGGTTAGTTAATTGCATTTTCTTTTTGATAAAGAAGGAAAATTGCATTGCTGAATGAAACTGTGCATCAGATTCCTGTGGTCAAGTATGTCACTGCCTACCCAATATATTAGAGGACAACCTTTGGATAAATAAAGATCTAGCAAAGGCAAAACTATGCAGAGAATGTATGAGAATGCATGGCATTACAGAATCATTACTGAAATTCATGAAAGCTATCAGGCACAGATCTAACTAACCATACATTCTAGACTTAAGCCTTATGACAGAAAGGTACAGAGCTGTAATGCACTAACTATGTGAAGGGAAATTACTTAATAAACTAATAAAAGCAATGGCAAAGAAGGCATTAGATGACATTAAGTTTTACCACTTCTGAAAGAACTTCATTTTATCCCTATTGCTATTCATTTCATTGTTAATGACATTTCATAGTCAGTAATGGAATGCTTCTTCTGGAAGCTGGAGTTCTATCAAATCATTACGAGCACTGCCACAGTACTCTCCTGAACATAGGGACCTATACTGAGAAAAATAAATTTATTGTTTTTCTGATAGAGTTGGTGTTAAGTAAAGGCATCAGTACACTCCTAATAGGAGGAACCATGAACTCATTAATATGGCTGTGAAGATATTATCTGAATATGCATGAAAAGTAGTGGATTCTTTCTGAATTGCCTATGAAGCATAGTCTTTAAAATGTGTTTAAGTATTATGCTTGTAAGTTGACACTAGTATCATATCCAGTTAAATGTATTGTTTTTGCATGGCTGGATTAGTCTGTTTCTGGTAGCTAACCAATTAGTTTTTAGTAGTTAAAATGTTACCCATTAACATCCAGTGTCAGAACCCAATTTATTTTAACTATTGATTCTAGTTACTAGCAATGAGGACGAAATTTTTTGGCATAATTTTGTAATTCTGCCGGCTTTCTTGCAATGAACTTTTAATTATAATCGATGGCAGCTGCAGGTAAGAAATTTCTGTGCAATTTTCCGATATTTTTACCTATTATCTAGCAATCTGATTTCACTTGAAATATCGGAAAGCTGCACAAATTCGGTATTGCGCACTTAAATATTATATATACTATAATATTACTGTTATCACAAAGTGCTTTCATGTCAACGTTTATATTTCGCGCTGAGTTGCGCCCCATTAACAGAAATGTAACAGTTTTTTTAAATTTCAGTATCGTAAATCATTCTACTGTAAACTGTAATAAGTGCCACGATCCATTAGCGATGCTGGCTGCTGTGCCAATGAGCCCGAATTCGAAAGAAGGCATGTATGTTAGTAAGGGTATATAGTGTCTGTACGGTATCAGGTGCTCAAAATACTGTTTAGTCAAATGTCTTCTCAAGTGATATGGTGGTTGGTTAAAAGTAGAGGAAGACCTTCGAACTGCTCCCATCAAAATTCGGGTGGAGGTGTACAGTGGGACTATACAACCAGTGATCAAATTTTGGTGTCCTGCCCACTTTGTATTTATACCTGTGCCTGCCAGCTATAACTGGATAATGACTCGAAGAACTAGTTGGCATTCAAAATACAGAAATTGTATTGTATTTTGAAAGTTATTTTTATGTTGTATATTGTTTGTTGAAAATGTAAAAGCCAAAATATAATTTCTATCATTTGGTACTTTATCTACAGTTTACTTTTTAATAATTTGAAATAAAATTTATAAATTTGTACAAGTTATTGGGTTATAAATAAAAAGTGAGCAAGTTGCTATAAATATTTCTGCATTTTGTGTTTTAATGAATTGTGGAAAATCAAACTTGTAGTTTGTACATCTAATTGTATTTTTTCACAGAATGAGTATCATGCTGCAAGCTTAGAGGTTATATATATGTCTTTCCTGAAAAATAAATAAATAGATAGCTCTATCCAAGTTCTATATCTACTTACCCTTTGGTGCACTACATCTGCATCTGCTATTTTTTGGAGAGAAATAGATGAAATCTTACGAGGTCAGAAAGGTGTTCCATTCTGTTTAGATTATTTTATAATTACAGGCAGAGCTGATGCGAAATATTTAGAGAATTTAAATTTTTATTCCTCTACAAGCAGCTAGTAATAAGCTACATCTAGCAAATTGTGACATTTTTAAACCATCTGGAAATTCCTGAGTCATCTGACTGATAAACATGGGCTATTCCAGTTGAGTCTAAAACTATTACAAAAGCTTAGTGACATATTACAGCTAATTTTTGCATATTATGGGCAACCTTATTAATACCAACGTTTAAGTAACTTCTTCTTCTTCTTCTTCTTCAATGGCCAGACAGCCCAGGATGGGCCGTTGCCTTCCTCAGAATCGAATTCCAAGCTCTTCTATCCCTGGCCATGGACATCCAAATGGTTGTTTTTAAAATTCTTAATTCTGTTTCCAAACAGCCGAGCCACCTAAGTTTAGGTCTCCTTCTTTTTCGGGTGCCGAATGGTTGGCCGAGAATATCTTTTTAGTTACTCGATTTTCATCCATTCTGCACAGGTGTCCTGCCCATTTAATTCTCTGAATCCTTATATATGTGGGAATCGTGCCTCAACGAAGCACCAGATGTCACTATCTATCTCTACTCTGTAGGAACTCTCCAGGTAAACACATCTTCACTTGGTACGGGAAGTCCGACAGGAACGGTCTAACAGAACGCTCGCGAAGGAGCTACAACTAGACACTTACTGGTCGCGCGTAGGCAATCAGACTTGGAACTTATCTAAAGTGACCGAACGTAGGTGGTCAGCTGTGACTTTTACATCTCCATACTGGAAGCAGTGTTGATTATTCTCCTAAACATATTTAATCCATTTGTACATACTCATTCCATTTATCTTTTCTTCTATGAACCAGGAATAAAAAACCTGATACTTTGAATCGTGAGTGTGATCTCTGTTTGATGATAAGACGTCACCCTCACATATATTTTACTATATCTATTTCTTTAAAGGATTTATTGAGTTCAGAGTTAGTTGTTCTTCTCCAGATATTGTTACATTTTATGCCATGAAAAATGCTTCACAAACTTTTTCTTTCAAAGACAGAAATGATACTTTTAGCTTATTTTGTCATTGCCCAGGTCTCAGCAGAGTATGTAAGAATGGGTCTGATTAAGCTTTTTTAAATTAAAATCTTCGTTTTTCTGCTAGTGAAAGACTTCAAGTATTTTTTTAGACCGAAAAAACATCGGTTAGCATCTGTGACTCTACTACGGATCTCGGGCATTAAATCATTGAGAGTATTAACTTCTGATCCTAAATATTTAAATTTGCTAACAGTTTCAAATTTGTAATTCCCAATTTCAAAATAGGGACTGCTGGTTATTACCACATGGCATGTATTTATGTTGGTTCATTGCTAGATACATTTTGCTGGCTGCAGCCTCTAGAGATGTAAAAGCCTCTCTAAGTGACTCGGGAGTGCGTGCGACTATGTCAATATCATAAGCAAACGCAAAAATCTGAACAGATTTGTTAAAGATAGTTCCACGAATATTAATGTTGGAGTCTTTTATGATTTTTTGGAGGGCATGGTTAAAAAGCAAACAGTCCAGTACATCACCCTGTCTGAGCCCATTTGAAACAACAATAGTCTCAGAAAGATTATTCTGGATTTTAACCCTAAGTTTTGTCTCAGTAAGAGTGATGGTGATCAAATTTTTAAGTTTTTCAGGTATTGCAAATTCTCTCATAGCTTCAATTAAATATTTTCTGTTTATTGAATCGTAGGCAGTCTTAAAATCAACAAAAAGGTGGTGCCTTGCAATGCCGTATTCATTAGTTTTTTCCAAAATTTGCCTAATGTTAAAGATTTGTTCTGCTGTAGATCTTCCTTTGTGGAAACCACATTGCTAATCACCTACAATATTTTCTGTATAAGTTACTAGTCTACTAAAAAGTATATTGGAAAATAGTTTGTAGAAAACACAAAGGAGACTGAATCCCCTGTAGTTGGTACATTCCAAAATGTCTCTCTCTCTCTCTTTTTTTTTTTTTTTTTTTTTTTGTATAGGACAGATGATGCTCAGTTTCCAGTCTTCGGGGAAAACTTCTTGGTTCCAAACTGATTCGATGAGGTGGTGTATTTCCTCATTATTTTGACCTGCATCACTTTTAATGAGTTCTGAAGTAATTAAGTCAGGGCCTGGGGCCTTTTTATTTTTGAGCTTTTTAATTCCTTCTCTAACTTCTGCCAAAGATGGTGGCGGAATACTATCGGTGTTTACAGAGGTAGTTGGGTAGGTTGAAAACCCATCCCGTGTATGGTCATTCAACAAATTACTAAAGTGCTCATTCCACCTCTGGAGTACCTCTTTTCTGTCATTTAGGATGATGTTGTTTTTCTCTCTACAGGCTCTACAGTTCTAGGCTTAAAATCTTTGTGGCCAAGATTAATTTCATGATAGAAAGCACGGCTTTCATTGGATCCCCTCACATGTTCAACATCCTTAAATAGATCGTCGTGAAAAAGTCTTTTCTTAAGCCGGTGGATCTTCTCCTGTTTCCTAGATCTCTTATATTCCTCAACAAAGAGTCTTGAATGTCGCTTTTGGACCATATTTTTATAAGCAGCTCTGTTTGCCTGTGTTACAAGGAAGCGTTCTTTATCAAACCAATCGCTTGGTTTGGGTTTTTCCATATATCCCAGTGTGTTGTCAGCTGAGCGTATGGATCCACAAGACAACCCTGACCTTAATAACCCTCGAGTCTTTGCCGTAATCACATAAAACCAAAAAATCTGAATAAAAAATACACAACACTGATGTAATATCTAAAAGCAGACATTAAAAAAAACTGATAACTAATTATAAATCATGCATTAATATGTAATTTAAGTAAACAAGAATGTAATTTAACTAAAAATTATACGGGACTTTAATACAGGAGAATCTAAAAACTATTGGAAATTAACATTCATATTGGTACAGTTAAAACTACTTAAATAATTTTTTTAACTCAAAGCAATTTAATATGAATGATGAATTTAGGATGTGCATAATTTGAATATATTCTTTAATGCATTTGTTACTGTATTAAATTTTTATACACTATAAATTAAAATAAATGTAGAGGAATACATTATAATATAAAACATAAAATTTATAAATTACTCATCAAAACATGAAATTAAGTACATTAATTTATGTATTAGTTTAAAAATTACAATTTGAAATAAAAATGTAAGCAGTCCTTCTTTAAATATGAATAAGGAAAACACCAAATATATTATTTTCACTAAAATTGGATTAAAAAATTACTTATCTGATAGATCAATAGCCAGAAGCCTATATAATACAGATGACAGTGAAATCATGGAAACAAGCGAATTATTCGTTACCTTTAATTTAGGAGTTATTACTGTCTTTGATTTGGATCCTCCGGTAAAATATGACCTTAATTGATTGATAAGGGTCCATGCTATATGTTTGGTAAGTCGAACTAATCCAAAAAAATTAGAATCATTAGCATCAAATGCGTTATTTCTATCGCGAAACACTCGAGTTTTTTGCAAAACTTAAAAAATTTAAATATCCATTACGTAGACTTCCAAAAACTATCCTGACTTCCGCCGTCTTCAGTTTAGCTCTGAAACGACAGTCAGGATGTTAAACGGCAGCTACTCAGCTAACGGAAGAATTTCCGACGCGTCGAACTTTGTAATCATCGAGACGGTGGTGTGGTGTGGTGTATTTAATTATGGCAAAGCACACTAGGGCTATCTGCCTAAGGGGAGGGAGGACTTTCTAAGGGAAACTGGCTCGTATACACGTTACACATGGGGAAAACCACGAAAACACCCATGCAGCCAGCCCGTTCGCGGGATTCGAACCTCGGAACCTCAGCGACTTTACCGCTTGGCCGCTGGTGGGCCTATTTATCGAGACGATGACACCAGACTAGCTCTCTATCGAGTAGATCGAAAACAAAAAAGACCGGTTCTTCCATCTCTACGGTGCCCAGACTAGAGCCCCAAATCCCTGTTATAGTCCCGCTAGTTATAATTATATCATCTATGTAAATAAAAGTACTTATCTCAATAATAGTATCCATCGTCCTATGAAACGTGGCAGGTGCTCCGCATAAGCAGCATTCTGAGAAAGACATAAACGGCTGATTTAGTAATAAACGCGGTTTTTGGCACATCCTCTGGTTCACACATATTTGAAAATACCCAGAGGTGAGATCTAGTGTGTCATGTATTTCTTCGGCTGAATCATTATAATTCTATTTCTGGAATCTATGAAATTCTAATTATTTTATCAGTTATAAGAAAACTTAATTTTCTACGGTCAATTCGAAAACGCCATGATTTATAGTCCGTCGGTGGGACCATTCTTCTTTCTGTATTTCTGTGGACCAAAGTGCTGGTCTAGAATAAGGGCTACTTCTGGGAATTATAATTTTATTATTTAGCTTTTCTTGGATAAGTTTCTCAATTATATTTTCGTTAATTTTGTTATAGCGGTAGGGCTATGCTCAGCAGGAGTGGGGGGGGGGAGATGCTATTTCTACATGTCTGCTGTGGTTTACGATTTTCGTTAACCCTGGCGCCTCAAAAAATAAAATAGAAAAGTCTCTTACCAGCTGGTCCATCTTCAGTTTTTTCTTCTGACTTCAGATTTCAAAGTCTACTGCCGGATGCTCGATATCTTTCTCTTCCATTTTATCCATGTGCAGTGTCAATGTCGCTTTCTGAAAATCAATTTTCGCTCTCGCCACTTTTGAAAACTTCCTTCCTAAAATTATAGGTGCCTGAAGTCTTTTCACCACAAAGAAACTCACTTTCTGATTCTCTTTTTTTCACCTATACATTTAATTTGACCTTTCCAACGCACTGACATTGTTCGCCTCAGGCGTTCCTTCAATTCCAAACACTCTACCGCCTAAATTTCTTTCTAAAAACATTTTCTGTCTAGAAACTACTTTGGGTCCCTGTATCTAATAGTGCATCCCCTGGTATAGTATCTAATAGAATTTGAATATTTATTAGGTCAAATTTGTTATTGCCACCGTGTTCAAGTGAATCCGAGCGGAAATTTTGTCCAACCGGGAGACTTTATCCTCTGTATTTGAGAACACATTATTAGTTTAAATTTCTTCTGCCTTCCCATTATTATCTCTTTTATGATTCATTTAGGCGATCGCCAATCGCGGACGAAAAATTCTATTTTCCAAACGTTTATTGTCGTCAAACCTTGGATTACTTTCCAGTGAAGGCCTACGAAACTGCTTTTCGGCCTCTAGCCAAGGCCCCGCTGCTTCATCTTCATTAGATTGCTTATCAGAAGCCGAGTAAAAAGATGTTTCTACATCTTTACACTCGAGAATAAAATACGACCAAATAATAATCCCAGCGCACAAGAATTGATTCACCTCCTTAATTCTAATACTTCTACCATTGTCGGAGGGGACTTCAACGCCAAACATCCCTGCTGGAACCGAGGACTTGCTAACAAAAAAGGAAATGACATATTTAAACTCATTCAATCAAATAATTATAACATTCATGCTCCAGACGAGCCCACCCATTACGGGTACAATAGCGCCACCACAATTGACTTCTTCATCTCAAATAACATTACTAACAGATGCAATATCTCTGTAATTTCAGCCTTGTCTTCCGACCACAACCCCATTTTATTTGAAATCCCCATTAATAAATACCTCCCCTCACTTGACAGAAGTATAGGAGTTACAAATTGGAACAGATATTCTGAAATTTTGAATAACTCCATACAAGGTAATCCATGCATCAACAACAAAGAAGACTTAGAACACGAAGTCTCAAAATTTACCAACAGCATCAATTCTGCTTTAAAGGAAGTCACCAATACTTTTTATATGAACAAGCCTTTCCTCCCCCTGCCTGCCGATATAAGAAATAGTATTAAAGAGAAAAACCGGATCCGTAAAGGATGGCAAACCACCAGGGATCCACAACTCAAACACGAACTAAACTCTATGCAAAAAGAAATCAACAGAAGAATCAAGAACTTCAAAAACCAAAAATGGACCAATTTCCTAAATAACCTAGCTATAGAGGACAATTCCCTATTTGAAATTTCCCGCAAATTCAAGATCCCTTATAAACCTATTCCACCTATCCATGGACCTAGTGGAATTTCATATACAGAAGAAGATAAAGCTAAATCTTTTGCGGACTATATGGAAGATACATTCACTGTTAATCCCACTCCGTATGACAATAACCATATTGAACGGGTGAACCAGGTGGTCAGTAACTTCCTTAATACCCCTGCCTCGCACAGCTTCACTTTCCTGACTACCCCAACAATCGTTGCCAACACCATCAGCGCCTTACAAACGAAGAAAGCCCTAGAGCACGACGGCATCTCGACCAAAGCACTGAAGCATCTTCCGATCAACGCTCTTACCTGCCTTTAAGATAATCAACAACATTATCAAATTCGCTCATTTTCCTAACTCATGGAAGCAAGCTATAATAATTGTTTTTGCTAAACCACAACAAAATCCAACTCTCCCACAGAACTATCGCCCTATCAGTTTACTTAGCCACCTGTCTAAAGTTACTGAGAAAATACAACTTTTTCACATCCAAAAATTTCACCCTTCCATGAATTTCTCCCAGAAGAACAAACAATTCGGTTTTCGTAACCATCATAGCACTTGCCATCAACTTCTTAGAGTTATCAACATTATAACTGAAGGCTACAACTGCAAGCTTCCGACAGGTGCTATATTTCTCGATATCGCGAAAGCTTTTGACAGGGTATGGCATCGAGGCCTTATTTACAAACTAATCACTCTCAATTTTCCAGATCATTTTATTCGCTTAATAGCCTCTTTTCTCAGCAACAGAACATTCAGAATCAAAATCGGTACTGCTTACTCTACCACCAGAGTAATCAATGCTGGTGGCCCACAGGGATCGGCACTTTCGCCGTACCTTTTTAATATTTATACACAAGACAACTCTAAAGACCCTTCTGTTCATCTTGCACTCTTTGCCGATGACACCGCCATACTTACTAAAGCCAGCACAGTTATCGCCGCAAGAAACCAACTCCAAAGCTATCTCATAAAACTGGAAAAATGGCTTACCCTTTGGAGGATTAAATTTAACACTGATAAAACTAAGGCAATAATTTTCCGTAAAGGAAACATGAAATACTATCCTCCACCTCCTGAAATATTTGACGAAGAAATAGACTGGATTAATGAAACCAAATACCTTGGAGTCACCCTTGACCAAAAACTTACCTTCAGAACCCATTTCCGGTCCATAGTACAAAATTTTAAAATCACCACAGCTACTATGCGACCTCTTCTTGGTAGAAAAAGCAACTTATCTACTACAAACAAATTAATTCTATATCGCTCCATACTGCGCCCAGCTCTCCTTTATGCAGCACCGATCTGGGGACATGCAGCTAAAACCAATATTAAACAATTACAAATTCTACAAAATAAAATTCTACGAGCAATTATCAATGCTCCTTGGTATATTCCAAACATCTATATTCACAGAGACCTTCGAATCGAACTTATTCAAGAGTACATTAAACGATTAGCGGTCAACTTCTTTTATTCAGTACAAACCCACAGTAATAGGCTTATTAGCACTGTCAGGCCGCGTCGCAGAGAAAAACATCCGTACCCATGTGATATCGTACCCACGTAAGAATTACAACCTTAATTGACTCATTCACGCTAAGCTGACTCTGCGGTTTTATAACCCGCGGCTACATCATATAACGTCACTGTACTTGACCCCCTCCCTTTTTTCGCCGCCGCTAGTGCGGACCCCACTCTCTTTCATCCGCATCCCACACTCCTACTCTTTCTCCCCCAACCTAAGGCTACTATATATCTCTAGTAGCTCTACCCCAACCCGATGCTTATCAGAAGTCGAGTAAAAAGATGTTTTTACATCTTGACACTCGAGAATAAAATACGATCTGTGTGTATGTGTGTGTGTATAAAATACGATCTTCATCATCACAATTTAGTAGTGTCCTATTAAGAATAATAGGGGAATTTTAAAACTGCTGTTAGGGAAAAACCTTTTCTATTTTGTTTCACTCTGTGATCATTCAACAACACAACTCCGCTGTTATTATTTTCCGCATTACCAATGGTGTTGAGGAATGGCTGCTTTTGCCTCTGCATTTCCATCTTGTCATGTAAACTGTATTACTCTTTGTTGTGTAGTTGAGTCATCTGAGATAAAGTGAATGGGTACATTTCTCATTTTAATCATATGTCATTATTTATACTGATTTTAAATATCCAGCGAAGTCTGCCCTTGTTTTCTGAAAATTGAATCCAAGGTAAATGTTATAATATATTGAACTTTCATAATTTATTTAATCAATTCGTTTTTCTATAAGTAAACAAAAAGGAAAAAGAACTTTTATTTGATATTTTCAGAGCAATAAATATTAAAAAAAAATATATATATTTGCCATCTGTATGTTATTGTACCAAAGTGCACATTTTTGTCAAACCTATCCTTTTTTATTTTGCGCTTTATAACGAAAAAAATTGGGCTCGTAAAATAAAACATTTTAAAACTATTTTTGTTTCATTTACAATTTTATTAATTACGCTGAGGATGTAGGATTTAGTATTAGTCCTTTTTGGCGACACTTTGGAGCGATAAATGTAAAATTGTGATAACCATGGTAACCCTAAATACTGAGCCGAAAAACATGCCGCCATTTCTGTCCACGTAACTTTAACGAATTTGGTAGGTACCGGAGCTTTGATGGCAGGAGGGATAAATTGCATGTTTTTCTTAAAGTTACGTTTGTTAGGAAAGCACAACATTTAAAATATTTTTAAAAAGCTAAAATTTGATAGTTAAAACTGATGCTTTTAATATTACATCACATGAGTCTTGACATTTTTTCATATGTCAACTCTGCGTATTATTATAAACTCCACCCCCCAAGAAAAAAAACCACATTTTCAGTAGCATGAGGTAAACTCTTTGTTTCCTTTGCGAAGGAGATCAAAATTACCATGGTCTAAAAATACTTTTTTTCCTCATATTAGGACTATAGGGATGTGTAATTGCATGAATTCATAGGTTCAAATCAGGACCAAAATTATTGCTTTTATAACATTTTTATAATTTGTCTGACTATAAAAAATATAATGTTGCTTAAATTATGGAATATATTGCTTATAATTTACAGTTCTCAAATTTTGTAAATCTTACAACCTAATAGTTGTATATGAATAATCTTTACTGAGTATATTACTTTTATTAATAGAATGTTGACATAACAGTCGACTTTTTATTTTAAATTTTATGCCAATTTTCTACATTACTTAAACATTTTATCTAACAGAAATCTGAATTTTTTGTAATAAAAACTCTATAATAAAAGTAACAGTACAATTTATATATAAAATTTGACTACATGGCAAGCACTTAGATACTGATTTCAATGTCTTTAAATGTTATTAAAGTTTAGATATATTGTTATTAAGTTAAGATATACTTTTATTCTCTTATAAAGTTCAGATGTACAGAACAGAAGGCACACTTTGTGTTTACAACTCAGTCAACCACTTGTGGCAAGATAACTTATGATAACAATTAAGTTCAAATGTAAAATTTAAATTCAAATAAATCAATTTAATGCAAAGTTGGTTAAAAACTTAACCGGTATGGAATTCAACTATCAGCAATTACAATGCAAGACTGAAGACTACAAATCTTATCTTATCTAGCAACCTAGTAACATGGCCTCGAAAGGCAAAACACTGTTTGTTTTACAAACTAAAAACTTCATTTAGATTCTGGTGGGAAAATGGATGGAGGAAATTGATAGTAAAGATCCCAAGCATAAAAAACTGGTTACAAAATAAAGAATGTTACATTATACTTTGTGCCCTGATTAATTATTCACTACATGAAATAGTGTAATGCATTTTTGTTTGCATCATATACAAATTATGGTTGATCTTTACATTATGTAACTTGGCGATTTTTTGGTGAATATTTGGCGACCAACTCTCCTACAGCAACCCTCTATTTTTTTTTCCCGCTGCCATTTTGTCTTCACGAAGTAAAGACATGTTTCTTTTCTTTTTATCTACTGAACACTTCTTCTAACAATCTACTAGCCGAATTACACTTATGCTAGAAATTTTATCGGTTGATCTTTACAATATGGTAACTGGTAGTTTGGCGACATTTTGGAGGCGATAAAGGTTACTACCTGGCACTTTGGTAATAATGTGAGCAGTACTCAGTTCCGATTACGCATTATTTTGTGTGAGGGAAATGAGAGATCATGGGATATGTCATGTGATGTTAATGGATGAATTACGGTTCTTTAATCGGAAAAGGGGGGAAATCGGGAAAAAATCTGGAAATTTTGTATTTGGCTTTATTCTGTGTTGTGTGAAACAGTGTTCGTGAATTTTTGGATCCCATGGCCGTAACTAAAGTGAATTCGAAATGGGTATTTATGTATGTATTAATTTAATGTATGTGCTCATTTATATTTTAAGTAGTGTTTTTGAATTTAATTATATTTTAATTAAATGATAGTTATTTTGTGAATTTTATGTTTGTAGGAATTTGTATACATTTTAGTTGAAGTAAACGTGCATGGAAATAATTTAAATATCTGACACTAAGTATTTGTAAATGGTTGCGGTATGAATTCGTTGGTGATGTGTATAATGTAATAGATGATTTAGAGGTAAAAGTTTTTGGATATTTTATTTATTTTATATGTGGAAATGTTCATTACTTTTTCGCGATCAGGTAATTTCATATATGTTCTTTTTACCGGGTTTAAAGAGTGAGAAAATTATCATGTATTTTCGTGAAATTTTTCTAATTTATGAGAAAAAAAGCAGTGTACATGGATATAGTGAACAGTGTGCGCAATGCCATTTTTGTGCAATTCTGGGATTTTTTTTAAGTAAAAATAAGTCGGCGTGTACATGGTTTAGTGATATTTTAATTAAATGATAGTTATTTTGTGAATTTTATGTTTGTAGGAATTTGGTATACGTTTAAGTTGAAGTAAACGTGCATGGAAATAATTTAAATATTTGATACTAAGTATTTGTAATGCTTGCGGTATGAATTCATTGGTGACGTGTATAATGTAATAGATGATTTAGAGGTAAAAGTTTTTGGATATTTTATTTATTTTATATGGGGAAATGTTCATATTTGTAAAGGGTAAATACTTTTTCGCGATCAGGTAATTTCATATATGTTCTTTTTACCGGGAATAAAGATTGAGAAAATTGTCATGTATTTTCGTGAAATTTTTCTAATTTATGAGAAAAAAGCAGTGTACATGGATATAGTGAAGAGTGTGCGCAATGCCATTTTTGTGCAATTCTGGGATGTTTTTTTAAGTAAAAATAAGTCTGCGTGTACATGGTTTATGTGTATGTGTTATTTTGAAAAATGCGTAAGGAGTATGGTATTGTGCACTTTTTCCCAATTTTGCAGTGAATATTTGTCATGATTAAGCAGTTTTGTTAGATAAAATTTCTAGCATAAGTGTAATTCGGCTAGTAAATTGTTGGAAGAAGTGTTCAGTAAATAAAAAGAAAAAAAACATGTCTTTACTTCGTGAAGACAAAATGGCGGCGGGAAAAAAAAATAGAGGGTTGCTGTAGGAGAGTTGGTTGCCAAATTTTCGCCAAAAAAACGCCAAGTTACCATAATGTAAAGATCAACCATTTTATCTAACAAAACTGCTTAATCATGACAAATATTCACTGCAAAATTGGGAAAAAGTACACAATACCATACTCCTTACGCGTTTTTCAAAATAACACATACACATAAACCATGTACACGTCGACTTATTTTTACTTAAAAAAACATCCCAGAATTACACAAAAATGGCATTGCGCGCACTCTTCACTATATCCATGTACGCTGCTTTTTTCTCATAAATTAGAAAAATTTCACGAAAATACATGACAATTTTCTGAATCTTTAAACCCGGTAAAAAGAACATATATAAAATTACCTGATCGCGAAAAAGTATATACCCTTCCCAAATATGAACATTTCCACATATAAAATAAATAAAATATCCAAAAACTTTTACCTCTAAATCATCTATTATATTATAAACATCACCAACGAATTCATACCGCAAGCATAACAAATACTTAGTGTCAAATATTTAAATTATTTCCATGCACGTTTACTTCAACTAAAACAAAATTCCTACAAACATAAAATTCACAAAATAACTATCATTTAATTAAAATATCACTAAACCATGTACACGTCGACTTATTTTTACTTAAAAAAAAAATCCCAGAATTGCACAAAAATGGCATTGCGCACACTTTTCACCATATCCATGTACACTCCTTTTTTCTCATAAATTAGAAAAATTTCACGAAAATGCATGACAATTTTCTGAATCTTTAAACCCGTTAATAAGAACATATATGAAATTACCTAATAACGAAAAAGTATATACCCTTTCCAAATATGAACATTTCCTCGTATAAAATAAATAAAATATCCAAAAACTTTTACCTCTAAATTATCTATTATATTATAAACGTCACCAACGAATTCATACCGCAAACATTACAAGCACTTAGTGTCAAATATTTAAATTATTTCCATGCACGTTTACTTCAACTAAAACGTATACCAAATTCCTACAAACATAAAATTCACAAAATAACTATCATTTAATTAAAATATAATTAAATTCAAAAACACTACTTAAAATATAAATAAGCACATACATTAAATTAATAAAAATTAGCTTACAATCCTAATTACTTTAAACTAAATCATTGCTAATAACAATTTTCCCAATAATACCAAATTCCTTTCCACCTTACATTTAGAACAATGCATAAAAATAATATCCTCAAATAATTAAAAATACTAACTTACCTAATCTTCTTCAGAATCTTGATTACGTGTCCGATAAACTTTTCTTATTTCATCTGCTAAATAAAAAGCAAGCGTATGTGCGCCTGTTTCAGGATCTTTAAAATCATACTTATAGTTCACAGCAAGGTACCAGGTAAAATAAATAACTTAATAAAACATCTTTACTTCTATCTCGCACAACCTTAAAGAAACACTTATTACTACCCCTTTCAATCCCACTAAATACCCATTTCGAATTCACTTTAGTTAGGGCCATGGGATCCAAAAATTAACGAACACTGTTTCACACAACACAGAATAAAGCCAAATACAAAGTTTCCAGATTTTTTCCCGATTTCCCCCCTTTTCCGATTAAAGAACCGTAATTCGTCCATTAACATCACATGACATATCCCATGATCTCTCATTTCCCTCACACAAAATAATGCGTAATCGGAACTGAGTACTTACTGCTCACATTATTACCAAAGTCCCAGGTAGTAACCTTTATCGCCTCCAAAATGTCGCCAAACTACCAGTTACCATATTCTAAAGATCAGCCCAAATTATTTATTTTATTTAAATGCTGTCCAAAACTTAACAGGATTTTGCAAACATATTGACCATATTTTTCGACCTATAGATGCAACACTTCTTCGCTTCAGAAGTACGATTTAGAATTAAGAAATAAGAAAATAAGAGAGAATTATGAATAGAAAATAAATATATATGCTGGCTAGCAGAAGAAGGATGCCTTCATAAAGTACTTTTTAAGAGGAACTGGCTCAGATTCACATTACATGTACGAAAAACCACTAAAACTCCCATATAGCCAGCCTGAACTACCATTGTTCAGTGGCTTATCACTCCAACACTAGTGGATTCCAATGACTGTTCGAATTTTTCGCAGAAATCATCATTCATGATGATTGTTGTATTATTACCATTGGTACAAAATTTACTCATTATGATAATTTAATTTTAGTTTTTAAATTATAAACATAAATTACTTGTAATAAATTTAGGGATTAAAAAATATACACTTCTTAATATTTTTACCATTTACAAAATTTAATCATAAAAAGTATTTCTAATGCTGCTACAAAACTTGTTCATTATAATTTAATTTCCTTCACTTTGAAATTTTTTTTTATTTTCTTTTAATAACAGAATCTAAGAAACTAAAGTAACATATACTACTAGTTTGAAATGCATTTATGAACCTCTTGTAAATTTCATTATTCATAACATAAAAATTAACCTTTTGTAAATTTAAAATATTACCTAAGTACTAATATAATATAAATATTAACTAACTACTTGAAATATTAATGTTTAATACATTAATATTATATTTTGTAATTTAAAATATTAACCTTTTGTAAATTTCATTACTCATAACATAATCGCTGCCATAAATTCATTTACCTTAGTGTTTCAAGAATTTATCATAGCAGTACTAGAAATGTTGAAAATTAGGGAAAGACTGTTTATTCTGATTAAGAGCTTATTTTTTAGGATTGTTATTTAGTGTAGATCGGGTTTTGTTGACAATCCGCCATTTTTTTTTCCGATCTTCAAAGCTGGGTATTCATTGGCGACCGACATTTGTCGCCAAATCAAAAAATCGCCAAAAGGACCAATACTAAAGCTGTTCCCAAATTGGATAATTTTTTCCAAATATCGAATTATTTTGTGTTTAAAATAGATTATTGTGAGATTTTTATAAATCAAAGAAATGGTTACATTTTCCTCATTCTTCAAAAGTAAAAAACGTTCAAGAATGTATAACAGATGATTTATACGTTTAACGATGTCATCATTATTGCTCATCCAATTAATATCAAGTCCATACTTAGCATATTTACCAGTGTGGCCAGAATGTAGAAGATGGTGAATTACAGAAACTAGCAAGAAAGGGCTGCTTGTAACTCCAAATACTACCCTACAATGCCTGTAATACTTCAGTTTTCCATCAGTTCTATACCATAAGAATCTTAGGTAGTCTTTATCCTTAGGATTGAGATTTATTTGTAAGAATGCTTTTCGTATATCTGCAGAAACTCCTATTCTGTTCATTCGGAATCTATGAAGAATTGAAGGAATCAGTTCGATAAGGTTCTGACCTTTTTCTAGACAATCATTGAGACTAGGGGATCCTTTTTGTTTGGCCGAGGCATCAAACACTGGCCTGATTCGTGTAGTACTGTTTTCTTGTACTACGTGTCGATGTGGTAGATAATGGCATGTTACATCAATTTCGCTTCTTGGTACTTCTTCTATGATGCCTTCTTGTTCCCATTCACTAAAAACTTCTCCATAAGCATCATAAAGTTTCTCAGCTTTTAGTTGTTTTACTGTAGAAGCTAATCTCTTTACAGCTAAGTCATAGTTATCTTTTAACGGTAGATAGTTATCAAGCCATGGCAAGCTGACTTGAAAACGCCCCTCTTCGTTCACCTTTACAGTAGACAAGAAATGATCTCTTGCTTCTTCTTGAAGTTCCAGTTTACTTTTCTTCTCTGATGGATCTAGAATTCCAAGTGAATCTAGAAACCAGAGATCAGATATCAATATTTCTTTATTCAACATGGATGTGACGAGCAGTGCGGAATTGTCCGAGATCTCACGCATACCATTTTTCCCGAAAAGAGTCCAACCAAGTTTTGTTTCTATAGCAAGCAGCAAGGCCTGAAGTAAGCAATTTAAATCCTCCGGTCATCAGCTTGCCTGCAATGTCAGCGCCAATAAGTATTTCTATTGGTCCATTACTATCGCTGCATACAGAAATATTGTTCTCTTTAAGCTCTCGAATCCACTCGCCATTAGCAACTTGTGGTATACTTCCACAAATAATATCTTGGCTAAGAGCTTTGAAGTTATAATGATAAGTTCCATCCCTTTTAGACAAGAACACTGTAAAAACATCGTGGTTTATGACATCAGTACATGACCCGCCAAATAATGAATGGCTCAATCTTTCTTTAGATGTACTCTCAAATTTCATTTCATCTGCAGTGCTTTTTAAAATATAAGATCTCTGTGAAGCTGAATTGATAATAGCACGGGCCTGGCGCTTCCTATCTCGCCCTTTCAATGTAACCGTTAAAGTTTGCAAAAACACATTTGTTGTTCTCGCCAAATTGGCGAGGGTTTCATCTCGTTCAGGTACTGCATCCGTATTTTCATCCTCATTCGTGCTAACAGGAACTGGAGATTTTGATTCAGCTTGGATATTTCTACATAAAAGTATGTGGTGTTTCTTCCCACAAATCACACACGATGTTCGTTTTTTACATTTAGCTATTACATGTTTTCTGTCTAAACATAAAAAGCAACTGTGACTGCATATATTACGGAAACGGCGTATAAACGTTTGTAAATTTATTAAAGATGAGGGGTATCCAAAAGGGGTTCTCCCTGAAATAAATTCATATATAAAACCCCTCAAAAAGACTTTACATTTTTCTTGAAAAGGGTAAGTGAAAAAATTTTTCTTGTATGGTTCATTTTAAAGTTGCTTATTTTAATATTTTGTATTTCTTTTTGGCTCAATCCTAGGAGATTGGAAAAGCTAACGTTGTACAATTCTCTGATGTTTTTTTTTAATGAAAATAGATCGATATGTACATGGGAAAAGCGAATGTGGTGCGGAATGCCGAGTGTGTGCAATTTTGGGATGTTTTTTTAAGTGAAAATAGATCGATGTGCACATGGGCAAAGCCAATGTGGTGCGCAATGCCGAGTTTTACAAAACATTTTTACGTGCAGAGCGCAAAACTGTGTATTAGAAATTCTAAAGATATGCTCATTTTAAAATTATTTTGCGATATTGCTGTTGAACTGAATTTTATGGTTTAAGTGTAAAGAACATTATATGATAAAGAAATGTAACACACAAAATGTTAAAAAAAAAACGCCCTTTGGGCGTAATGTAAAATCTAAAAGCTTTCATTATTTTTTATTTATTTATTTTTTCTTGTTAATTCTGTTGCGGTTTGAATGTTCTTATGTGGTTTCTTTTTTTAATTAATTCTTCCCCCCCCCCTGTGGGTTTTAGCCTTTTTTCTGCATATATTACGGAAATGGCGTATAAACGTTTGTAAATTTATTAAAGATGAGGGGTATCCAAAAGGGTTTCTCCCTGAAATAAATTCATATATAAAACCCCTCAAAAAGACTTTACATTTTTCTTGAAAAGGGTAAGTGAAAAAATTTTTCTTGTATGGTTCGTTTTAAAGTTGCTTATTTTAATATTTTGTATTTCTTTTTGGCTCAATCCTAGGAGATTGGAAAAGCTAACATTGTACAATTCTCTGATGTTTTTTTTTAATGAAAATAGATCGATATGTACATGGGAAAAGTGAATGTGGTGCGGAATGCCGAGTGTGTGCAATTTTGGGATGTTTTTTTAAGTGAAAATAGATCGATGTGCACATGGGCAAAGCCAATGTGGTGCGCGATGCGGAGTTTGTGCAATTCTGGGATGTTTTTTTTTAAGTGAAAATAGATCGATGTGCACATGGGCAAAGCCAATGTGGTGCGCGATGCGGAGTTTGTGCAATTCTGGGATGTTTTTTAAGTGAAAATAAATCGATGTGCACATAGGCAAAGCCAATGTGGTGCGCGATGCGGAGTTTGTGCAATTCTGGGATGTTTTTTAAGTGAAAATAAATCGATGTGCACATGAGCAAAGCCAATGTAGTGCGCAATGCCGAGTTTGTGCAATTCTGGAATGTTTTTTTAAGTGAAAATAAATCAATGTGCACATGGGCAAAGCCAATGTGGTGCGCGATGCCGAGTTTGTGCAATTCTGGAATGTTTTTTTAAGTGAAAATAAATCAATGTGCACATGGGCAAAGCCAATGTGTTGCGCAATGCCGAGTTTCTGCAATTCTGGGATTTTTTTTTAAGTGAAAATAGATCGATGTGTACATGGGAAAAGCCAATGTAGCCAATGTTTCAAATTGTGGCCAACAAATATTATCGCCCTGTATTATATTTAAAGGAATTAAACGATTAAAAATCTTCATAAATGTATGTATGTTTCCCTCATTTTGATAAAACAACGGTACCTAGGTACATCAAATTTAGAATAAAGTCATCCTCCTGCGAATATGGGCATCTGGAAGCCCAAATTTGAAATTCGGAATTTGTTTTATTATCGTTTTCATATTTTGTAAAACTTTAACGAATTTTTGATTAACATACTGAGGAATTTCAAAGCAAGCAATGACAATGCTCTACAGATAAAAACATTTTTATCTCCAGGTGCGAGACTGTGTATCGGAAAATCTAAAAATATGCTTATTTTAAAACTATTTTGTGATATCACTGTTGAACTGAATTTTACGGTTTAAGTGCGAAGAACATGATATTTAATTAATAAAGGTAACACACAAAGTGTTAAAAAATGCACCTTTGTGGCGTAATGTAAAATATTAAATTTCAGATTTTATTTTGTTTTTTAATTTCATTATATTTGTTGTCTTTTTTTAAATTTCCTATCATTGACAATATTATCTATCATAGCTTTAGATATCGAAAAGCCATAGCTTTCACAGCGCTTTTTAATAGCTAGATACGAATAAATTTCTTCGGAGAGAGCACAAATGTCCGAAGACAAATTGTCAATTAGCAGACGATAATTAATGCTTTCAAAACTATACTTGCAATTAAAAAGAATTTCCAAGAAGACGATTTCTTTTGGAATTTTTACTTCGTAATTTGAGCAGTTAATTCATTTGCCATTTGAATGTTCTTATGTGGTAGTTATCAATCGACTGGTGTTCAAAAATTCTCACCAAATTTGTTACCTCAAGAACTATTTATTACTCAAAAATAACTATCTATATCTCTTTAGTTATTTAAGACTACAACAATTAAATAGTTCTTTTATTCATACTCTCAAATGATGAAAACAAAAGTTACACTTAACTCTCTAAAAAGAACAACATCATAGTATGTTGCCATTCTCTGAAACATAAACTGTTACAAAACATAGATAATAATAATATGAATAGACAATGAATAAAAAACCTATAGAGTAAAGAAAACGATTACATCTGCTTGAAGCTCATGCAATATTACTCAGAAGCTGCAGTTACAATATATATATATATATACATAAACAAAAATATTAGAGTCAAAATATTGTTCATCCTCCCACCTTGCAACATGAAATTCGGGATTGAGTATTGCAAAATAATAAAAAATTAAACATTATTCTCACATGTCCAATCGATGAGGAACTCTAATTGTCCTTTCTGATTTGGCTATCGTGGGCGATTTTAAATGAGTATGAATTATTCTATTTGTTTCTACAGGTACATCATCAATTGGAGTTTGCTGTACCGAAATATTTTCGCATGGTTGACTTCCGCTGAATTTCGATGGAAGTTCCTTGGCAGTCGATAATTCCAAAGGATAAAGATTTTGTACAGCTCTTATGACTTCTCCATTTTGCACTTCTTATACTTAACTCTCTAAAAAGAACACTTAAGATGATCACTTGGCAAAATAGCAGGAGTTCTGAACTCAGATGTATCTTCTCTTTGAAATATTGCTATTTTAGTTCTGATGATCCCACAATCAATGAATGGATTAAGACTTAAAATCCGTTTATCTTCTGTTCCATTAAAGGACTCATTTTGTATTAAACGAATCAAGATATTCTCTGCTTCATTTAACTCAGATACAGTAAGTTCATCCTTTTTCTTGTTTTTGATGTTTACAGTTGTAAACAAAACGACACATCCACGCTACCAGTCTGATTGTCTTACGATAACTTGAGAATCTAGTAGCAACTATTTCACTAGCATTAAGATTTATTAAGGCCGAAATAATCCTTTTCTTTTTCTCAAGAGCTATTTCTTCTTCATCAGCACTAAAATCTTCTTTTGGTCATTTTTCAGGTGATAAATATAGCCATTTAGGTCCTTCCCACCATCTGGATTTAATTAAATAAGAAGCAGAGCATCCTCTACTGGGCAAATCAGCAGGATTCAGTGATCCTGGTACGTGCCTCCATGATTCAGTAGAAGTCAGTTGCTTTATTTCCTTAATTCTGTTGTGAACAAATACGTCCCATACTTCATTTCTCTGTATCCAAGCTAGCACAGTAGACGAATCTGTCCAAAAACAAATATCATCAGCTTGAAATTCAGGTATTATGCTGGATGCTAAACGTGCACATAGCTCCAAGAAGTTCCAATCGAGCTATTGTTGTCTTTTCCTTCCGCTGGGTGCAACTCTCACTTTAGCTTGCACCAAATGAACTTGAACCGAATTTCTTGTTTATACTCGAACAAAGGCCACAGGTGAATATGCAAGTTTACTCGTATCACTGAAGAAATGAAGTGAGATATTTTCAATCTCACGATCATAGTTTAACCATCTTGGTATTCTCATTCTTTCCAGACACTGCAAATCATTCAACCATTTACAAAATTGTGATTTTGAATTTGAATCAACTTCTTGGTCCCAAGATAACTTAACTTCCCATAGGTGCTGAAGTAAAAGTTTCGGCACAAGAGTAACGGGGCAAGCTATTCCTAAAGGGTCGAATATTTTGTGTGTAGTAGCTAAAATCTCTCTTTTAGACAAAATTTCTGGTAGACTGTAGGTGATGTTAGTAATATTAAGGCAAAGGTAATTTCCACATCGTTCCCAAATCATTCCTAATACATTTGTGGTACTAGAGGAATTATCTGTTGGGCCACTATATTCCCAAACACGTAATTCTAGCTTTCTTGTAGCTAAAGTATCTGAAGCAACTTGTATGAATTGTTGCAATTCTAAATCATTTTTCACACTCGCTAAACAATTATCTACATAAAAGCTCTTCTTCAATTGCTCAATAATATCCACCTTATACTTTGGGTTTCCATTTAGTTGTTTCAAAGTGGATTCTAGAAGATGGTGAATTACAGAAACTAGCAAGAAAGGGCTGCTTGTAACTCCAAATACTACCCTACAATGCCTGTAATACTTCAGTTTTCCATCAGTTCTATACCATAAGAATCTTAGGTAGTCTTTATCCTTAGGATTGAGATTTATTTGTAAGAATGCTTTTCGTATATCTGCAGAAACTCCTATTCTGTTCATTCGGAATCTATGAAGAATTGAAGGAATCAGTTCGATAAGGTTCTGACCTTTTTCTAGACAATCATTGAGACTAGGGGATCCTTTTTGTTTGGCCGAGGCATCAAACACTGGCCTGATTCGTGTAGTACTGTTTTCTTGTACTACGTGTCGATGTGGTAGATAATGGCATGTTACATCAATTTCGCTTCTTGGTACTTCTTCTATGATGCCTTCTTGTTCCCATTCACTAAAAACTTCTCCATAAGCATCATAAAGTTTCTCAGCTTTTAGTTGTTTTACTGTAGAAGCTAATCTCTTTACAGCTAAGTCATAGTTATCTTTTAACGGTAGATAGTTATCAAGCCATGGCAAGCTGACTTGAAAACGCCCCTCTTCGTTCACCTTTACAGTAGACAAGAAATGATCTCTTGCTTCTTCTTGAAGTTCCAGTTTACTTTTCTTCTCTGATGGATCTAGAATTCCAAGTGAATCTAGAAACCAGAGATCAGATATCAATATTTCTTTATTCAACATGGATGTGACGAGCAGTGCGGAATTGTCCGAGATCTCACGCATACCATTTTTCCCGAAAAGAGTCCAACCAAGTTTTGTTTCTATAGCAAGCAGCAAGGCCTGAAGTAAGCAATTTAAATCCTCCGGTCATCAGCTTGCCTGCAATGTCAGCGCCAATAAGTATTTCTATTGGTCCATTACTATCGCTGCATACAGAAATATTGTTCTCTTTAAGCTCTCGAATCCACTCGCCATTAGCAACTTGTGGTATACTTCCACAAATAATATCTTGGCTAAGAGCTTTGAAGTTATAATGATAAGTTCCATCCCTTTTAGACAAGAACACTGTAAAAACATCGTGGTTTATGACATCAGTACATGACCCGCCAAATAATGAATGGCTCAATCTTTCTTTAGATGTACTCTCAAATTTCATTTCATCTGCAGTGCTTTTTAAAATATAAGATCTCTGTGAAGCTGAATTGATAATAGCACGGGCCTGGCGCTTCCTATCTCACCCTTTCAATGTAACCGTTAAAGTTTGCAAAAACACATTTGTTGTTCTCGCCAAATTGGTGAGGGTTTCATCTCGTTCAGGTACTGCATCCGTATTTTCATCCTCATTCGTGCTAACAGGAACTGGAGATTTTGATTCAGCTTGGATATTTCTACATAAAAGTATGTGGTGTTTCTTCCCACAAATCACACACGATGTTCGTTTTTTACATTTAGCTATTACATGTTTTCTGTCTAAACATAAAAAGCAACTGTGACTGCATATATTACGGAAACGGCGTATAAACGTTTGTAAATTTATTAAAGATGAGGGGTATCCAAAAGGGGTTCTCCCTGAAATAAATTCATATATAAAACCCCTCAAAAAGACTTTACATTTTTCTTGAAAAGGGTAAGTGAAAAAATTTTTCTTGTATGGTTCGTTTTAAAGTTGCTTATTTTAATATTTTGTATTTCTTTTTGGCTCAATCCTAGGAGATTGGAAAAGCTAACGTTGTACAATTCTCTGATGTTTTTTTTTAATGAAAATAGATCGATATGTACATGGGAAAAGCGAATGTGGTGCGGAATGCCGAGTGTGTGCAATTTTGGGATGTTTTTTTAAGTGAAAATAGATCGATGTGCACATGGGCAAAGCCAATGTGGTGCGCGATGCGGAGTTTGTGCGATTCTGGGATGTTTTATGTGATAATACTTTCTCTTTAATTCTATAAACAGACATAATTTCTTGTTCAGTTACAAAGTTCCGCTGTTCAAGTCCCGTAATTGCTGTCCCGAGAATACCAACTAACGTGTCAATCGAAATTTTTTCGTTTTCACTAACCTCTCTGTCACCTTCTTTATGTCTTTATCCATTTTTTGCAGCAATTCCACTTTTTGTTTGATGGACATCGAAACATACTTTCGTTTTGTAGATCCTTTGGGAGCTGCAGCATCGGAAGTTCTATTTGACATAATCGAAAGTTCAAGTTTACTTTTATAAAACTGCTCTTACAGTCTGCAAAAAATAATAAGCCGCATCCAATTCGAAGATTAAGGAACAACGCAATTATCAACATTAACTGAAATAGATAATTGGATAATTTTAGCTTATACTGTCCGTTATACATTAAACGTGCACACGAAAACGTATTCTGCGCTTGCGCAGACGCATATGCGCAGTGGTAAATGTCTTGCGCGCACGAGTAAAACGCCTATGCGCATGCTTCAATGCGGCGCATGCGCAGAAAGATTTTAGCCTTGAGGTCCGGATTATGGGTGTCCGAATTAACGACTTTTGACTGTATACTTATTTCTACATCTGTAGAGAATACATTGTGACGTCACAATTTTAGTCCCACTCGTTTATGAACGTCACATAGCTCCGCCTTCGCAACTTTGTTTATACAACGTTTACTGGCAATTTTTAAGAAATTGCCGCTACTGAAAATCGCCAAGTAGTGGGCTAAAGCACATTTTCACCCCTTTTTCTGTTTAAATTTCACCGTTTCCATTGCAGACTGTCGATTTATACTAACAAGACATTAAAAAAACAGAAGCAAAATTTTTTTGACCTTGTTTAAATGTAATTATGTTAATTTAACATGAAAGAATGATATGAAGTATTTAGAAATTTTTATAGACTTGATTTAAAATTTTATTTCTCATAAAAAAATTAGCTCTATGGCATTTTGTATATTGCTGTCATTGAACATATGAAAAAGTGAAAATAATTTTTTTTTTAAGTATAGGGTGGTGGAAAGTGTTTTATCAACAGTATTGATAGGGGTATTTTATGTTTTAGCTATTGTTCATATTCTTTTTCCTTTAAGTTAATTTAATAATAAATTTCAAAATTATATGTAGAAGCTCATTAATTTACCTTTTGTAAGTGAAGACTGTCATAACACCCTTTTCTTCCCTACCCCTTGTTGATTTTATTACTGTTTGAATTGATTTTTTCAGTTTTAAGTGCTTAAAAATTTCAGCAGAATATTTGAATTTGATATATAAAAAATTACCAAAAAAAAAAAAAAAAAAAAAATCTGTAGATGTATGTTATATATGTAACTGTATCTATTATTATCTTTAACCATAACTGTAATATAGTATAGTAGATGAGTGATGTACATCTTGTAATCATCACTGAGCACCTACCCAACACATATAAAATACAACACCGGGCTTCCTTGATTAAAAAAAAAATCTTTTTTGAAGAAGGATGCAGCCTCGGTAAAGATGTTCTAAACAAAAACATCATGGGAAGTTGTTTACTGTGAAATCGAAACTTATATAGCTGGTAAGTGAGTTGTTTATTTTTATTGGAAGTGGCTAAAAATACGTATATATAAACTATTTAAAGTCCTAAATTAAATATGGGTGGATTAAAGCCACCAAGTAATCTAAGTTTCGAAGGAAATTTAAGCGAAAATTGGAAGAAATAGAAACAAAAATTCCAAATTTATATGTTAGCGTCTGGTGGTATTACTAAATCACCTGAAATTAAAGTAGCTATTTTATTGCATATTATTGGTGAAGAAGCACTTGAAAAATTTAATACTTTTAATTTAAGTGAAGAAGATAAGAAGGATGTTGACAAAGTAATTGAAGCTTTTGAAAATTTTTGCATACCGAAAGCAAACGAAAGTGTTGATAGACATATATTTTTCTGTCGAACACAACATGTAGGTGAATCGTTTGATGATTTCTTAACCAATTTAAAGAAATTAAGCAGCAACTGTGGATTTGCAGAATTAAAAGATAGTTTAATAAGGGATAGAATAGTAAGTGGAATTCTAAATAAAAATCTCAAAGATAGATTATTAAGGGAAGATCAGTTAACATTGGAGAAATGTATTAAAATGTGTAAAGCTTCTGAATTAGCAGAACTTCAGCTGAAAACTTTAACTGAAGAAAATAAAATAGAAGCTATCAAACGTAATAAATTTCGACCTTCAGAGGAAAAAAGTCAGCCTTGTAAGAAAGACTTTCATGTAAAACAAAAGCAACAAAGTACTAAATCTTCTTCAAACTATCAAGGAAATAAGTACAATAATCCAAAATCATGTAGAAAATGTGGAACTTTTCATAAGTTATACAACTGACCTGCTTGTAATAAGATTTGCTTGTACTGTAAAAAGAAAAATCACTTTTCTAAAATGTGCACTTTTAAAAAGGTTAATGTTGTACAGAATAATTTAGAGCATGAGTTACATAATAATGGTAATGAATATATTTTAGGGTCAGTAGAAGATACAAATCCATTTTCTAAAAATAAAACCGAATGGTTTGAAAAACTAAAAGTAAACATATCTAAATATTTATTTGTTAAGTTGGATACTGGAGCTCAGTGTAATGTGCTACCATTGCCTAAATTTAAACAATTAAATTTAAGAGAGAAATGTTTGACTAAATCAAAAGTCACTTTAAATAATTACAATGGTACTACAATTGATGTAGTTGGAAAATGTAAATTATTATGTGAAACATCGAAAGGGGACAAGGATGAAATAGAATTTCAAGTCGTAGCATGTGATAAAACTGTTCCAGCTATTTTAGGTTTACCTACATTGCAAAAATTAAACCTAATACAAAGGATTTGTACAGTAAATCCTGATTCCAATGAAAAGTTACCAGAACTTTTAAAAGGATATCAAGATTTGTTTAAAGGAACTGGGAATTTAACTGGATATACATATCATCTTAAATTAAAACCAGAAGCTGTTTGTAAAATAGAACCCTTTAGGAAAATTCCACATAGCTTATTAAATCCATTAAAAAAGGAATTAGCAAGAATGGAAAAAGATAGTATTATAAAGAAAGTTAACCAACCAACAGAATTTGTGAATTCATTAGTGGTAGTAAGGAAAAAGGATGGAAATTTAAGAGTGTGTTTAGATCCTCAGCACCTTAACCAAAATATACTGAGAGAACATTATCACATACCAACCTTTGAAGAAATTTCATCTCAAATGACAAATACAAAGGTCTTTAGTATTTTAGATGCAAACAAAGCATTTTGGCAAATTAAACTGTCAGATTCAAGTTGTCAATTTACTACATTTAACACTCCGTTTGGTAGATATTGTTTTTTGAGGTTGCCATATGGACTGAGTTCATCACCAGAAGTTTTCCACAGAAGTTTTTCTGAAATTTTTAGTGATTTAGAAGGAGTTCAAATATATATAGATGACTTATTAGTTTGGGGTAAAGATAAAAAAGAACATGATTCAAGATTAAAGAAGTTGTTGGACAGAGCCAGAGAAAAGAATGTTAAATTTAATTTAAATAAATGTAAATTTGGGCTGAATGAAGTGAAATATATGGGACATATATTTTCTAAAGATGGTTTAAAACCAGATGAAGACAAAATTAAGGCTATTCTAGATATAAAACCACCAAAAAATGTGAAAGAATTAGAAACTTTCCTAGGAATGATTACATATGTTTCTAGATTTATACCTAATGTATCAGAATTGACATCGTGTTTAAGAGATTTGTTGAAAAAACAAGTTATCTGGAACTGGAATGCAACACATGAAAAAGCATTTAGAAGACTAAAAGATGTCTTGATAAATAAACCAGTTTTACAGTATTATGATATAAACATGCCAGTAGTTTTATCTGTAGATGCATCTCAAGAAGGACTAGGAGCAGTCTTACTGCAGAATAATTTACCAGTGGCATATGCATCTAAGGCATTAACAGATACACAGAAGAATTATGCTCAAATTGAAAAGGAAACTTTAGCTATTGTATTTGCGTGTAAGAATTTTCACCAGTATATATTTGGAAAAAATATTACTGTGGAAAGTGATCATAAACCACTGGAATCAATTTTTAAAAAGCCATTAAATAAATGCCCTGTAAGACTACAAAGAATGCGTACAAAGATTACAGCCATATCAGTTTGAGATAAAATATAAACCAGGAAAAGAACTTTTTATAGCAGATGCATTATCAAGATCATTCACTGATAAAGGATCTGATTTCTGTGAAGGAGAAATAGAAGCTCATGTTGGATTAGTTGTAGAATGTATACCAATGTCTAATGGTAAAATGGAAGTTTTTCAACTGGAAACAGAAAAAGATGAAGAACTACAAGTTTTAAGAAAATTAAAACTGGATGGCCAGATGAAAAATGTATGGTTCCAGAACTGGCAAAACCATATTTTAACTTCAGAGAAGAACTATCAGAAGCAAATGGATTAATATTTAAAAATTCCTGTGTTGTTGTACCAAGAAGTTTATGAAAAGATATGTTAAGCAGAATTCATTATGGTCATTTAGGAGTAGTAAAATGCAAGATCAAAGCAAGAGAAATATTATATTGGCCAGGAATGTCCAAAGAAATTGAAGATTTGGTACTGAATTGTCAAACATGTTTAAGTTTACAAAAAGCTAATACTAAAGAACCAATGATATCTAAAGAAATACCTAATGGTCCATGGGAAGTATTGGGAACAGACCTCTTTTACTTTCAAGGAAGGGATTATCTAATAGTTATAGATTATTTTAGCAAATATGTTGAAATTGGACATTTGGAAGATTTGTCAAGTGTAGCAGTGATAAAGCAATCGAAATCAATTTTTGCAAGACATGGTATTCCGAAAATAGTATATTCGGATAATGGTCCACAATATAATTGCAGGAAATATAAAGATTTTGCAAGAAGATGGAATTTTGAAACCAGAACTTCAAGTCCAAAATACCCACAGTCTAATGGAATGGTTGAAAGACATATTCAAACTGTCAAGCGAATGTTAGAAAAAGCTGTAGTTGACAACAAAGATCCATATTTAGTTTTATTGGAATATCGTAACTCTCCTATTTCAGATGAAATTAAGTCACCTTCTGAATTGATGTTTGGAAGAAAAGTAAATGGATTGATGCCTATAAAAGAGAATTTCATCCAAGCTAAACGATATGAAGACCATAAACAACACTTACTGAAGAGACAAACCTTACAAAAAAGTTATTATGATAGGAATGCAAGACCATTAAAACCACTGAAAACAGGAGATCATGTTTACATAAAAGAGAAAGGGAAAAAACTAAATGAAAGAGAGAAAATTATAGAAGAAGCAGAAAGACCACGTTCATATAGGATTATAAGAACAGATGGAAGAATTGTAGAAAGGAACAGAAGAGACCTTCTTAAAGGAACTAATCAGGAAGAGTTTGCAATACAAAACAACTATGAGAATGAAGTTATAGATGAACCCGAGATACATGAAAATAGTAGGAGCACTACAAATTTAGATGTGCCTGCAAGTCCTTCAAAATCTAACAGAAGTGTTGTGTCACCAAATAGTGAAAGAGGTATAGTATCATCAAATTTTTCAAATGGACATAACTACGTCACTCGATCTGGTAGGACTGTTAAGAAACCTTATTATTTAAAAGAATATGTTTAATTTTACTACTATTATTATTTTTTATAAAAAGGGAGATGTTATATATGTAACTAACTGTATCTATTATTATCTTTAACTATAACTGTAATATAGTATAGTAGATGAGTAATGTAGAATAAACGATGTTTGTGTACATCTTGTAATCATCACTGAGCATGTACCCAACACATATAAAATACAACACATATACATCTTAAAAAAAGAGAAATAGGAACTACTCTGCTATGCTCCCTCAAGTCACCAAACATTTTTGGTGAGAAACTCTATGCTGCCATATTGCTATCTAAATTTTTTGTCTAGATTTCCAACTTTAAGCCTAAAATGTCTCCCAAAAACACGGTTTTCGCGAATGCAAAAATCACATTTTGAATGCACAATTTAAGCTAAAATTCCGAAACAAAAACAAAAAATTTATATGGCAAAACGGTAAAGTTTCTAATCAAAATTATTTGACAAGAGTCCATGTACACAGCGATATGTTTTAACTTAAAAACATATCTACGAATGGCAGAATCTGGGCTAAGAACTATGCACACCTCGCTTTAATAAATGAACATAACAATAATAAATTTCAAAGAATACCATGTACACAACGTCCTGTTTCAACTTAAAAAAACTGCTAATCTTTGGAATATGGTAACAGGTAGTTTGGCGACATTTTGGTAAGGTGATAAAGGTTACTAGCTAGGACTTTAGTAGTTTACATGGATAAAGTCAAGAGTGTGCGCAGTGCCATTTTTGTGCAATTCTGGGATGTTTTTTTAAGTGAAAATAGGTCGACGTGTACATGGATACCGTGTAAGTGCAATTCTTAAAAACACGGCAAGCAGTGGGCGATTCTGCACTTTCTCCCAATTTCACACCTAATCTTCATCATGATTAAGCACTTTTGTTCCATAAAAGTTCTAGCATAAGCGTAATTCGGCTAGCAGATTGTTGGAAAAAAGTGTTGAGAGAGAAAAAAACATGCCTTTACTTCGTGAAAACAAAACGGCGTCCAAAAAAAAAACCTCGCAGTTTGCTGTAGCAGGGTTGGTCGCCAAATTTTCGCCAAAAAATCACCAAGTTACCATAATCCGAAGATTAACCCAGCTTTCTGTTTCAACTTTAAAAAACATCTACAAATTGCACAATTTAGACGGTACGCACTAATCAACAACTAAAATAAATTTCAAACCATTCAAAAAAACAATAATGACAGAAATTCATACTGAAAAAACAACGAACATAACATTCTACAAAATAAGAATAAAATAAAATGCACTTACCATGAATTAATGCTTTTTCGAACAGCAGAAATATCAATTTCATACCGCCATGTAATCACTATCGTATTTATATGACAGCCAGACACACTATCCAGAAAATTCATACTATGGTTCACAAATAAATAAAATAACAATCACAAATCCCTACTTCTATCATGCACAGCCACTAAAAATAATCTCCCAGACCCTCTTTCCACACCTCCAAATACCCACTGCCCCTCAACAGGAAGGACACGACAATATTTCCTTTTGCCGAACTTCAATTCAATCACTTCAACCATTTTATCTTTCCCCCCTAGCTTCTCAGACACAGAGCATGACGCGAACCAACGAACTCCAGCTAAAGATTTTTCAATGTGAACAGAGTTGACATATAACATGCAATCACGCCAAAAACCAGCGCAGAACACGTATCGCCACGTTTGGTGAAATTAGGGCGTATATCAGAGTTGTACCGAGAAATATATTATTTTAAAGCTGTTATTTTATATATCCTTAGAAAGTCTATGTATTAAAAAAGAAGTTAGTTCTCGCACATTAAAATTTTTTGATATAATCCTAATTTAACTGGTCTCAGTTTTAAATAATTTATCATTGTAGTAATCGTACTTGTAAGACATGTTCTGATACCCTTTTATAAGTAGAAGGGATAATATATGTTACAGTGTCATTAATGCTTAAAAGCAATGCAAGTTTGTTAAAAAAATACGGTGTTATTGACATACCACTATTAATTTCTACACAAAACTCATAAAATATTATAATTTTCATAATTAATATGGCTGCTGTATCATTGCTGAGAAAGATTAAATTTTTCCAGTTTAGTTTGTTATGTAAGTGTTAAAGAAAAGTACAGTCAAAAGTCGTTAATTCGGACACCCATAATTCGGAATGATCTATAATCCGGACATCAAAACTAAAAACTTTCTGCGCATGCGCCACATTGACACATGCGCAGAGGCGTTCACGCGTGCGCGTAAGACCTTTTACGACTGCGCATGAGTGTGCGCAAGTGCAGAATACGTTTTCGCGTGCGCATTTTATGTATAATGGACGTATAAGCTAAAATTATCTAATTATCTATTTCAGTTAATGTTGATGATTGCGTTGTTCCTTAATTTTCGAATTGCATCCGGCTTATTATTTTTTGCAGACTGTAAGAGCAATTTTATAAAAGTAAGCTTAAACTTTCGATTATATCAAATAGAATTTCCGATATATATTTGTTAATATGTAAAGGATCTAAAGCGAAAGTATGTTTTGAAATCCGAAATCTGTTTATCAATTTCACGCTGCTCGGCGGCGGGCGCCTAATGAATTGGAAGTTGATTTGTCAGCACTATCCTTATCTTCAGCGCAGATGTTTTTATTTTATTTGGCTTATAATTCCTTACCAAATGTAGTATTTCATCTCGATATGCTCCGTCTTTGATATGATTTAAAACAAGTTCCTCGTCATTATAATTCGCTTCCGATAGCGAAGAAAAGTGACAGAGGTTATTGAAAACAAAAAAATTTCGATTGACAAATTAGTCGGTGTGGTGTTCTTGACACAGCAATTATAGGACTTGAACGGCGGAACTTTGTAACTGAACAAGAAATTATGTCTGTTTAATAGAATTAAAGAGAAAGTATTATCACATGAAACGAAGCCACTTAAACAACTTACATTGAAAGAAATGTTTAATAAAGTAAACAAATAAATATTAAGCTTTTTCTTTTTGCAAATTTTGATACCCTTTAGATCATAATTGTTCTTTATTTCATAAATTACGGTTTCATATTTTTAATTTTAGAATTTCTGCATGCCATCTTACGAGATTTAAACTGATGATCTATAATCCGGAATCGCCGAAGTCCCGACGAGTCCGGATTAACGACTTTTGACTGTATAAATATTTTTGCTGGTGGCATTGGTGGCAATTATGATGAAATGGGTTAATAGACCCTTGGTAAATATGTAATAAGATTATACATAAAGCCTTTTTGAATTATTAATAATTTTTAAATTTAGCATGTGACATACTAAGCCTAGTATATTTACAATAGACTGACAATACATACAGTTTCTTCAACATTTCTCAGGTGTTTAACCATATGATAAAAAACTTTAGTTGATATAGACAGGTCATTTTCACTACTCGTATCTGTTTTATATGCTAGATACCATTGCGTTACAAATTCAGAAGTTAAAATTTAGGAATTTTTAGTTTAAAAATTTAGAAAATATTTGGTAGTAATAAGAAACTGAAATAATATATAATTTCATAAATAAGATTTAATTAATTTTTATTATATACACAAATTTTCAACAATGGGCAAAGAACTCAGTTTTCGTAAGTAATGTTTAATTTATATATTAACATTAAATTTTTTGGTGTTTTCTAATTATCCACACCTTCCTCCTGAAAATTCGGCAGTTCATTGGTGACTAATTTTTTTACTAAACTAATACATTAAAGGCAACAGCCATTTTTAAAATGGCTTACTAAGAGCACCATAAAAAAACAATAATCTATCAATAAAAAATAGAAAAACAAGAAACAGCTGTAATAAAATACTTATTTTTTCAAGAAATCCTTATGTGCAGTCAAAGTCATTAATCCGGACTCGTCGGGACTTCGGCGATTCCGGGTTATCGGTTTTTCCAGATTATAGATCATCAGTTTAAATCTGGTAAGATGGCATGCAGAAATTATAAAATTAAAAATATGAAACCGTAATTTATGAAATAAAGAGCAATTATGATCTAAAGGGTATCAAAATTTAGAAAAAAAAAAAAAAAAAAAGCTTAATATTCATTTGTTTACTTTATTAAGCATTTCTTTCAATGTAAGTTGTTTAAATTGCTTCATTTTATGTGCCAATACTTTCTCTTTAATTCTATAAACACACATAATTCCTTGTTCATTTACAAAGTTCCGCTGTTCAAGTCTCGTATTTGCTGTGCCGAGAATACCAACTAACTTATAGATTGAAATTTTTTCGTTTTCACTAACCTCTCTGTCACTTTCTTCATGCCTTTATCCATTTTTTGCAGCAATTCCACTTTTTGTTTGATGGACATTGAAACATGCTTTCGCATTGTAGATCCTTTGTCAACTCCACAATCGGAAATTCTATTTGACGTAATAGAAAGTTCAAGCTTACTTTTACAAAATTGCTGTAACACTCTGCAAAAAATAGTAAGCCGGATCCAATTCGAAGATTAAGAAACAACGCAATGTGCAACATAATTTTAGCTTAGCTTATACCGTCCGTTATACATTAAATGTGCATGCGTAAATGCATTATGTGCATGTGCAGAAAGTTTGTAGCTTTGAGGTCGGAATTATAGATCATTCCGGATTATGGACGTCCGGATTAAAAACTTTTGACTGTATTTGTTTTCACTGTTCTTCCCATATACACAGTCATCTGTTTTCACATAAAAAATAAGAGAATTGTGCAAATTCAGTGTCGCTTGCAAATTGGGCATTGTGCATGCTCTTGTTCTTCTGTTCATGTACGCAGCAATCTGTTTTTCCTGGGAAGGGGAATCGGAGAATTGCACAAATACGGCATCTGCCATTTTTCGCATTGCATTTCCATAAAATTCAGTCGTTTAAAAAGTACAACTTCATGAAATGTGAATTTTTATGGAATGTATTTCTGAAGAAATACAATACGTTCTTTTTCATCAGCCAGCAAACTCCACAATGTTGCTATGATTTGTCATGCGAAAAGAAAAATGTACTCAGTGCAGAAAGAAACACTAAATGGGAAAATGACATCAAATTTGGAAGGTGAAAATCCACGTGTGCTGAAATACTCATTTGCTGTGCACCTTGCGCTATATTTTGCCAACATAATGGATTGCACGTAACTATTTTGACGACATTATTGCATTGCCTCAAGAACACTTTTCAGATGGGCCGGTTGCTGTTATTGACATACCACTATAAATTATTTTCTTTTTTAATATACAATATTGCATATTCATTAACCATATTCTTTTGTTTTTTTATGATGGATTTTTAATTAATTATTCCTATTTTAACAGTTTTTGGTGTTTTTACCTGCCTTTTATATTAGTTTTTAGAACCTAAGCATCTGGATTTTAAAGATTATATTTAATATGTGCTATCCAATCAACAAACAACCAGCTAATTTTTAACAGCTTTCTTTGTTCGAGTTTGTACAGCATTTTAATTTTCACTGGAATTGAATTTTATTTTACTTATTTAGGGGACATCGCTGACTGTAACAGTCATCCTGGTTCCAAAAAGGAAGCCTGTTATGTCTGGGGACCATAGAACTGTTATTAAAGGTGCTCCTAGTCAATATGTAAAGCTTAATGTTGGTGGCTCATTGCATTACACAACAATTGGAACATTAACCAAACATGATAGCATGCTACGGGCCATGTTTAGTGGTCGCATGGAAGTGCTGACTGATTCTGAAGGTAATGGTTCTTCTTTTTTACTCTGCCTAATTTTTATATTGTATTTAAGTGTTTTATGGTTTTTGATTTTTTAATATGTTATTCATGTAACATATGACATTTCATGCACAATAAAATTGAGTTTTGATATTTTCTCCTCTTGTCAGCTATTCTTTATATATTTTGAATGTAAGAACCTGAGTATAAGTATGTCCTGCTTTATATCTTACTGCTTTTCTGCTTTAATATCTGTGTTGTTACACCTTAATAATGTTATTGCCTAATGAAAAATAATGCTGAATATTTATTTTTATTGATTCATGTTTTATGGTGTAGTAATTTTAAAATGTTTAATTTGTAAGGTCATATAGGTTGAACATATTTTTGCAGAATGTTTTTAAAGGCCTGCAAAGAATTATATAGTTGAAAAATGTAGAATCTAATTTCATGTCATCTCAAGCATAATCAAAGAAAAACAAGGCAGGAAGGCATAGAATTTGCAAACATGAGGGATTTGTCTACTTTGATGGATGAATCCAGCTGCTTAAAACGGTTATACAGTCCTATTTTCTTTTTTCCATCTTAAAATCATGGGTACTGTTCTGTTATTGGGATCAGATTCAGAAATGTATTTATGTATGCATGTGTGTGTGTGTGCACATGTATATACATGCATACATGTACACAAACATCCATATATACATACATTTCTAAATCCTATCTTGATAACAGAAGAGTATTGAAGCATGCATTCTTCTGTGTGCCATTCTGAAACAAACTAACTAACAAACCATCAGCTCACACACGGTATTCCTAATACCTGAAAGAGAAACTAAATCATCCTTTTTGTTTCATGTAGGCTGCATATTTAGGTAAAAATATATTTAAGGGCGTTCCTTGGCAATTTTTGGCAATTGGTCAGCAATGCATAGTTTCAAGATTGTCGTTAAACAAAACCAAAATAACAAGTCAAAGAATTGCACAAACTTGGTGTCTATGTACACATCAATCTATTTTCACTTAAAAGTCAAAGGAGCACTCAATTCTACACTAGAGCCAAACAAAAAAATATATAATCTCAATAAACTGCATTTTAAATCAAATAATGAAGTAACATAAAAAAGGAAATAAATCTTATCGCATCTACGCAATACACAAAGGAAATCTACGCACTATACAAAGGAAATATCCACTTACTTTATTTAGAAATTTCTGTGTTTTCAGTCTGTGGCACACAAAATTCTTTAACAGCATCCAAAAACTTTCTTCAAACCATGTTCCCTTTCTAATGGAGCACTTTATATGGTAAGCATTTGAACCTTTCTTGCGACAAAACCATTCAAAGCTATCTGAATTATCTTTACATTCAACCATACACATTTCCTTCATACAAACAGGACACTTATAATTCCGCTGAATTACATCCAACAAAGTTTCTTTTATCCGCAATTACTTAAAAAAAAAAAAAAAAAAAAAAAAAAAAAACACCTTCTGCTCTCTTGTTCTATAGCACCAAACACTCAGTTTACCACCGGCAGCCATTTTACAATGCAAAGCACATAATACGCAATGTACTTCCTAACTGACATCAAATGCAGAAATAAGCCTTTACAAATATTTGCCCATCAGTCAAATTCACTGCAGTTACGCAACCAATCACGTCATAATAGGATTTCGATAACATTCAACTATGCAGGTTACCATTAATGAAACAACTTGGTGATAATCCAAGAGGCACCCTAAAATATATGCTAACCGTGTATTTATTGTAGCCTTTCTGCTTTTACAGTGTTGCAATGCAATTTTAGGTTTTATTTGTTGTTTAGTATAATTTAACAAGTTGATTTATCTACATTTGTATATTAAAAAAAATATCCCTAATAAATTAATGATAATTCGGTTTTTTTTTGGGGGGGGGTCAATGGCTTCTCTAAAATGACATGGGCTTTACACCACCTGACAAAAGCAAAGCAAAAGTCTTCATGTACAGATGAGTCAAAAGAAGAATTTAAGGCCCTGAAAAACACTTTGAATTCCAGTCCTGTGTTAGCCATCCTGGAAATGAATTTATTCTCAATATATATATGAGCAGTGAAGGAATTTGAGTTGTTCTTTTGCAAAAAATCGACAGCTAAGAAGGTGCTGTTTCCTGTATTAGTAAAAGCTTCTTGAGACTGGAAAGAAATTGCTATGTCACTAGAAAAGAGCTGTTAGCTATCATGAAGGCAGCAGAACATTTCCATTACTATTTCTATGGCTGAAAATTGAAAGGCTTGCAGCAAGAAGGCTCCACATCTTTAAATTTTCAGAAAGTTAAAAAAAAAAAAAAAAAAAAATTAAAATTCATCTTTTAATGTTTGTCCTCATTAAAAGTGCTACTAAAATGATTTTTTTTACTGCTACTCCAGTGCAAAGAACAATATTTTTTTTTTTAACAAGAAAGACCCATGAATACACAATTTACCAAAGTGAAGCTGGGCCCTTCTTGCTGCAAGCCTTTCACTTCTTGTCGTGTATTAACCATGCTTTTTTGAGTGCTTGGTTTAAAAAAAAAATAGATGGTCAAGTGGCTAGATGGATACAGCAGACACAGGACTATGACATCACTGATGCTCTTTCAAGAAGACCTTGTGCAAAAAAGGCCAAACGCTGTTCAAAAAGTGAGTGAAAATTGGGCTTGAAAGTCCAGTGTTCAGACAAATTAACATTGACTTTATAACATAATAGACTGATCCATGGAGCAGTGAAGAACTTAAAAAAGCTGAAATGGAAGGTCATGAATTTCAACCATTAATAGGATTAGTGGAAAATAAGATTGAAAAACCCAGTTGGCAAGAAATAGCACCCTTTAATCTCCAGACAAATAGATACTGGGTTATAGGATTCTCTTCATCTGCAAGATGGAGTTGTCTACTGCAAATAGGAATTTGGTGACAGAAAGACTTTTAGGTGGCAGCTCATTTTACTAAGACCTTGAATTCCTTATATTCTCTTGGCTTCATAGTAGCACTACTGGAGGTTGTTTTGGTGTAATAAGGTTCTACATAAATTTCTTGAACATTTCTTGTGGGACAAGGCTAAAGCAGATGTGGAAAAGTGGTGCACATGGTGCTGATAAAGGCCCACAAACACGTACACAAAGACAACAGGGCTATAGTATAAGAGCACCATTCAAAAGGATTGCTGGATTTTGAAAGGATTCTCACATCTGTACTCACATAACTAAGGACAAGTACCACATAGCTGTCATGATTACTTTAGTAAATGGCCAGAAGCTTATGCCATCATTGATCTAGAATCTTCAACCATTGCAGAAGTTTTAGCAAAAACTAGATTTCATAATTTGATCGGCATTGTCATATTCACTCTGATCAAGGAAGAAACTTTTTATTTGCTATATTTAAAGGAGTATGTAGAATTCTTAGTATAGAAGAGAATCGAGCAACTCATTTACATCCACAGTCAGATGGCATGAACTCGCTCAGTGCTTGTGACCTTGTTAGGTGGGTCTCTGTTATGCAGCTCCATATACAAACTTTCTGTATTCAGTGGTGGTGCATGTTTAATTATGTACATAGCTGGGTTTGGGGTATTTGCATGTCAAGTGTTGTTACATTCCACTGAGTTCTTACTTTGTGTTGTTTTTGGGGGGCTACACACTATGTATGCGTATATATATAATAATTTAGAAGAGCAGATACTTGCAGTTATAGTCGATAAAGCAGCACAATTTTTATTCTTGAAAAGGATAATTTAAAAATTAATTGTATTTAATTTTATAATACTGGACTATTTTTCTCTATTTGTAAGTCAAAGCTGCGACCCAAAACTGTCGTGCAGAGGTGCTATTCATGAGAGCCCTGGATTTTCTCCATTGCAAATTTTGGTTGTGATCTTCATCTGCCGTATGACCTGATCTTCAGACGATTGGTGGACATCCCTTCTTCACTTTACAAGTATCTGGTAGATCTGCAGATACATTTAGAAGATGTTCATTGCTTTACCAGGGGCAAAGTTCAACACAGCAACTGAGAGAATGAGAAAGATATGCAATGCCTAGTCCACAGAGAGTAAATTCAAGGAAGTAAAGTCTGGTTGTGAAATTCTAAGAGACATCGAGGTATCTTAAACTGCAGACATCCTGGGAGGGTTTCTTCCATGTGATCAAGAAATTAAATAATGTAGTAGTACATATCCATCGAAAGTTCAAGCTTACTAGTAAACCTAAGATATTGCATCACAATCGTCTTCCACCTTATTAAAAGGGTAATGAGGCTTAGTTGTCCCTCATCTTAAGGATTGCACTGTCTGGAACATGTAGTCCATAGATGTTGCATCTAAATGTTATACGTATATATCTAAGTATTTACATTTTTATTCCATTGGTGTATTATTTATGTATTTATTTGTTTTGCATTTATGGCCACATTTATTTTTTTTAATATGTGTGTTTGTTTTTAATATAGAATTGTTGATTTTATTGGTCTGAGAATACAATATTCAGAATATAAAAATAGCTTGAGTGAAATGCAAGCTGTGCTTCTCGCACAACTAGTCTTTTTTGAAAGCTCATGTCTTATGTAAATATGTCTAAGGAAGTTCATCATTGTAGCTGTTTTAATTGTTATTGAACTGTGAGATTTAGCTAGTGCGAGTTTACTCAGCAACTGATTTGGGCAATTGCTGATATTTTCTCATAAATTTAACATAAATTGTTTATATCTGTGCAATTCTTCATTTTTAAAACATTAAATTTTGTATATGTATTTGTTGCAGTTTTGTAAGAGTAAAAATTAATCCAAACTTGTTAATATAGTCTATTCTTCTCTCACTCTCTCTCTCTCTCTCTTTTTTTTTTTTTTTTTTCTTTTATGTATTAGGCTGGATTTTGATTGATCGCTGTGGTCGGCATTTTGGTACTATACTAAGTTTTCTTCGTGATGGGTCTGTGCCCTTGCCCGAATCCACTAGAGAAATAGCTGAACTTTTAGCTGAAGCAAAATATTATTTAATTCAGGAACTGTGTGAATGTTGTGAATCTGCTCTAAGGAAGAGGGAGATGGAACTTGAACCTATATGCAGGGTTCCTTTGATAACTTCTACGAAAGAAGAACAAATGCTCATTAGTTCATCTACTAAAGTGAGTAAATAAACAAGAAGGGAAGTTAGTAGAAATTTAACCTCTTAGTTTAGTTGTTATAAATTTTTACAAATTATATTAATTATTGTATTATATGTATTAAAATAATTAATTATTGTAGTCTATCTAATAAAAGTTGTTTTATTGCCATGCATTATGTTATTCTGCTACACGATTTCTCACTTGTCTTTACCATCTGTATCAAAATTGCCCAATGATAATTTGAAATTCAGTAGCCACATTGTTATAATTGTCTGATATCTGTTTGTAATACCAATTTCTGTTGTTAAATGCTATTTTAAAAATGAAATGTTTCCAGTAGTTGAGAAAAAAAGTAATACAGTCAAAAGTTGTTAATCCGGAATGATCTATAATCCGGACCTCAAAGCTACAAACTTTCTGTGCATGCGCATTTAATGTATAACGGACGGTATAAGCTAAGCTAAAATTATCTAATTATCTATTTCAGCTAATGTTGCAGATTGCATTGTTCCTTAACCTTTTGAAGACGGGATGGCCATTATAGTGGCCATAGAGTCCTCTCTTTGAAAAGACGGGGTTGTCCACTTTAGTGGCCATGTATTTTTCCCCCCATTTTCCAGGCTCAAAAGTAAGGTGAAATGTCAAATTTGACGTCCCTAGGGTTTTAACCACTTATCTCTTTCAAAGGTCTTCCTTTTGCAACATAGATGTACCCCTCTGAGAATCCATTAAACTACACACAAGAATCTTTGTTGCAAATAGGTGGTGATTTCTTAAAGGGGGAAAAGCATTCGGTTCAAGATTCCCTCTCCTTTGGTAGCTTTTACTGCTACCAAAGTTCTGGCCTCAAAGGATTAATCTTCGAATTGGATCCGACTTATTATTTTTTGCAGACTGTTAGAGCAATTTTACAAAAGTAAGCTTGAACTTTCGATTATGTCAAATAGAATTTCCGATATATATTTACTAATATGTAAAGGATCTACAAAGCAAAAGTATGTTTCGATGTCCATCAAACAAAAAGTGGAATTGCTGCAAAAAATGGATAAAGGCATATCCTTTGTTTCTCGAAACATTCCGAAATCTGTTTATCAATTTCATGCTGCTCTGGGGGATGGAGGGGGAACGTCGCAGCATGAAATGAACTGGAAGTTCATCTGTCAGCACTATCCTTATCTTCAGGGCAGATGTTTTTATTTTATTCAGCTTGAAATTCCTTACTAAATGTAGTATTTTATCTTGATGTATTCCGTCTTTGATACGATTTAAATCAAATTCCTCGTCATTATAAATATCATGAGTACACACAGGGTTCGTACGGTCCTTAAAAGTCCTTAATTTTTTCAAAAATGATTTTTGGTCCTTAGAAGTCCTTAATTTTGGCCAAAATGAATAAACGGTCCTTAATTTTGCTCATTTGACATTTCTTATCATTTCTAATGATTGCCATTCTAAGTGTAAATTACGATTTCTCATGAATATGGAATTAAAATTACACGGCTCTTAAGCAATCTGTTGGCGGATTTGCGTTGCAAACGATAAAAAAAAAAAAAAAAAAAAAATTAGCTACCCGAACGAAAGTATCGGTGTCTGATTGGCTATTCACCCAATCTTTCGAAACAGGTGTTATCCATAAATTTAGGCAGATTGTAACGAAAGCGTGAAGCCGGAAGTTCTTTAAGAGGCGAAAGTGATGCTGAAGGTGCTCGAGAAAAAAAAGGGGGGGGGGATTCTGAAAATATTTGCCAAAGTTAGAGCAATCCCAACCTGGAAGCCCACAACCCTTCCGACGCCAATAGGAACGAGATGCCTGGAAAGTGCATTTTCAATAAACTGTGGCTTCTTCAAGCTGACTACAAGGACTGGATATTGATGGATGGCAATCCTTAAATGTGGTCTTTGTCTGAAACAAATTGAAATTTCTAGAATGGGAGAGTCAGCGCTGAAAGTTCACATGAAAATTAAGTTTCGTTTTATCATTTCAATTTGTTTTTACACGGTTTTGCTTAGCTTAATTTCTGTGTTTGTTTCAATTAAGCCATAAATTAATTTTTTAACACTTTCTACGGAGTTTATTCTCTTTTGCACATACTATATGTCTGGGATATCGGGATTATGAGTTTATTTCTGCAGATGGTCTGTTATCGATTTCGCGGGAAATCTGTTGGCTCCATTTCGATTTTAGGTCGCCAAGGGCAAATTCGGTAATGCTAGCCGAGAAAAAGTGAAGTTCGGAAATACGTTTTGAAGCTTCAATAGACAATTAAGTATTTGGTTTAAACCTATGTTGTTGATAGTAATGCATAATTTTTGCTAATGGCGATACAATTATTAGTTGAAAATAACTAACTAATTAAAAATTTTTTAATATTTTTAAAGCTGAAAACAACTAATTGAAACTAATTTTCCTGAATTAACTAGACGCAAAATTAACTTTCATGAATTACTAAAGTTATTGGGTAGAAGTTTAATTGAAAATATACATTCCATATATATATATATATATATATATATATATATTTATACAGTACAAAGTCCGAGGTCTGGACTCGTAGGGACTTCGGCGATCCCAGATTTGAGATTTTTCCAGATATTAGATCATTTTAAATCTACTAAGATGGCACGTTAAAAATTTTTAAATTGAAAATATGAAATCGGGATTTATGAAATAATGAAGCATTTATGATTTAAAGGCTATCAAAATTTACAAAAGAAAAGAGCTTTATATTTATATGTTTACTTTATTAAACATTTCTTTCAATGTGAGTTGTTTGATTTGTTTTCTCTGCTAATACTTTAGACTAATACTATAGACATATAATTTCTTGTTCAGTTATTAAGTTCCATTGTTCAAGTCCCGTAATTGCTGTGTCGAGAATTCCAAATAACTTGTCAATCAAAATTTTTTCTCGTTCAGTAACCTCTCTGTTACTTTCTTCACTATCGGTAGCTGTATTTTCTGGATTTAGAACCATACTACAGATTTCGCCCTCCGTTAATTGATTGATGATTGGGCATTGTCATCGCAATGAAAAACTTCTGTTTAACTTCGCTAAATTCTGCCGCCTGGTGCGGCCATGCGAGCTCTGGCGCTGGTTCTAGCTTTATGTGAATAATAAATCAGTTATTCTTAATTCAAATAGAACTAAATATAATCGTTTGTCCTATGAGTATCATTAACAAAATCTATTTTTAGCATAAGGAAAGAAATTTCTGCTAAATCTCCCCTTGTCAACATTTTAGCGCATTAAACTTAAATCTGTAATCGGATAATACTCTGTTATTTGGCGTCGCTGCATGATTCATCACTCAAGTTGTCATCCGTTGATAAACATGCGGTGATAAAAGCAAAATACAATAAATAGTGATTCACGATTTCGGCATCAAGGATATAAAATACCGTATTTACGCGAATCTAATGCGCATCGCTTTTGGCCAAATGTAGTACTCAAAATTGGGGTGCGCATTAGATTCGAGTGCAAAGTTCGCCAATGACGTCAACCGAATTTAAATCGTAACAATGGATTACTGTATTTCTCGACTACATTTACCGTTACATTTATCGTTGACACATTATTGCATACTGCAGAGTACGTAGTCACGAAATGGAGGGCAAGCAGAGAAGAATGTCATATGACGCTACTTTCAAACGTAAAGTAATTCTTTATCCTGAAAGAAATGGCAATAGAAAGGCTGGGAGAGAGTTCAACGTAGCTGAGAGCAATGTTCGCTTGTGGCGGCAACAGAAATTGGCACTGTTTGCAACTAAAACTAGTAGAAAGAAATTCACAGGCCCTCGCAAAGAAAGACACCCTAAAATTGAAGAAAAAGTTTTGGAATTTGTACGTGAAAGGAGGAAGAATGGACAACCTGTGACTAGCGACACTATAAGAAATAAAGCAAAAGTGGAGGCTGAAGTTCTTGGAATACCGAAATGACAGTTTAAAGCTAGTGTCGATGGGTGGATCGGTTTATGAAGCGGATGGGCTTATTTCTAAGACGCCATATAACAATATGCCAAAAGCTTCCTGCAGATTTTGAGGGAAAACTACTAACATTTTAGCGGTATGTCATCACACTTCGGAAGGAAAAGAATTTTTCAATGGGGCAAATTGGCAACGCTGACGAGACGCCAATTTGGTTTGATATGCCTCGTAACTACACCATTACAGAGAAGGGGACTAAAAAAGTTATCATCAAAATAGTGACTAAAGACGTTTACTATTAATCACTGATTGTAGAAACTATTAGCTAGATAGAAATGTTACCATTTATTTCATGTTCATACTTTACGATATGTACCGTATATACGGTAGTGGTAATTAACAATGATTGTTTCACTTAACAATAGCCCACTAATAGGTTAATTCTATGTTCTGTTACTTTATGTATAAATCCATTGTTGTATAAAATATGGTATCTAAATTTAAATAAAATTATCATACCATTGATTGATAGTTTATATACAAATCCATTGTTGTATAAAATAAGATTCAATAAATTCCTCATACCACTGATGCGCATTACATTCGCCGACAAACAATTTTTTTATTATTTAAAGTTTTAACATGGGGATGCGCATTAGATTCGCATAAATACGGTATTAGTTGGTGTAAAATTAACAAATGTTTCAGTTTGAGATTATGCCAAGCAGATACGCAGCTATGGAGTCAAGTTACTAATCACACAAATTTATGCTAAAGTAATTATTTCTGCAATAATGAGATATTTTATTTAGCACCAAACTGAGATTAAGAATCGGGATTTCCGGCATGTTTTTTTATGGTGAGGAAAAAAATCTATTGCGCGTGCATAAAGCATACCCCTTCCCTTCAAAAAAGCCCTAAAAAATTGGTTGGTGGTGGCTTTGAGGTCCGGATTTTAGATCATTCCAGATATTGGATGTTCGGATCTCGGACTTTGTACTGTATATATATATATATATATACATCTTTCAAAATATAACTTACCAGTATGGATTCACTCTTTTAAAATAATTCTACTTTAATTAAACTTAAAAGATAATATAATCAATTAATCAATATTGTTTAGGAAATAAATTATATATATGTATATATATATAGTAAAAAATGTATATTTTCACTATTCAAGTATTCACTGTGACAAGTATTCTTATCTTGTCACATGAACAGGCTTCTGTGGAAAGGGGCTTCTCTGTAAATAAAGCAATTGAAATTGAAAATTTAAGTGACTCATCATACATTTTTCAACGCACAGTATTTGATTAATAAAATTTTCTGGAGGTGTTCTTAATATCGAAATTAATAGAGAAATGAGATCAGCAGCAGCTTCTGCAAGAAGTGGAGTTCGTTATTTAGAAGTTCAGTATTTAGAAGAACAAAAATCTTTAACTAAATCTGAAAATTCAAAGAGGAAAAGAAATATTATTGAGGAAGAAATTTATTATATGAAGCAGAAGAAAAAATTTCTTCAAAGGGACATTAAAGATATTAATGAAGAAGTAGATGCTTTAGCAGATGAAGCTGAGACCAGCAGGAACATTGATTTGTTTATCAAAGCAAATGAACTTAGAAGAATAGTTAAAGAAAAGGAAATAGACATAAATAAATTAAATGTTAAAATAGCTGAAAAGATTTCAGATTTAAAAAAAGCACAAATGTTTTGTATCTTTTATTGTACAGTTTATTATTCGAGTATCTTTCAAAAAACCAAGGAAATAAATTGTATGTTTACAAATCAGTTATTTTAATCTGTAAAATATTCTTACATTGTGATTATAATAGTAGTTGACTGTGTTTAAATAAATATCAAATAAGTTAAATAATATTCATGTAAATCTCTAAAATAGTGACTGTTGTTAGTGTAAAATACACTTATACATGTTTTTCAAGAAATTATGTTCCTAATTTAATGTTATCTACTTCATAACTTGTAGGGAGTTAGTTTAATTTTCAAAATTGTTTTATGGTAAGTATTAAATTGAATTTAATAATAGTGCATAATACACAGTTCTGTCAGTTTCTTAAAGTGAAATTACAAGCATGAAATCGGTTGTATGGAATTGCTTTATTCTATTCATCTTTTTGTTTGCTGATAGGTCCTTAATTTTTTCTTTGATGGTCCTTAAAAGTCCTTAATTTTCATGTAAGGAAATGTGTACGACCCTGTACACATCAAATAGTTTTCTGGTTGCAATTTTCGAATTTCGACTATGCGTAATGTATGCTTTACGCATGCACGCATTGAAAGAAATGTTTAATAAAGTAGACAAATAAATATTAAGCTGCTTTTTTTTGTAAATTTTGATACCCTTTAGATCATAATTGTTCTTTATTTCATAAATTACGGTTTCATATTTTTAATTTTATAATTTCTGCATGCCATCTTACCAGATTTAAACTGATGATCTATAATCTGGAAAAATCAATAATCCGGAAACGCCAAAGTCCTGACGAGTCCGGATTAAAGACTTTTGACTGTATATCACTTTTGCAATAAAAATTTCACTTACAAATATTAGCTGTGTATTTTGTCTTAAGTAATCAGTTTTCACCGTGACCATTGTTTGTTCAGTGGAAGGTAAAGGCTCAGCAGGAACCATACTGGTACAGTCTTTTCTGCCTTTTATTTGTGCGGACATTACATGATTAGGTGTCAAAGGTTGTCCTTGAGGGTTTGTCTTCCCTTGGTTAACACTTGGGGAGGGACCATGGTCTACTTTGATCTCTTTTTTGGTGGTTGCTTGCTGCCCACATGTAACTTATGTACTTATTCCCAGACTGTGTGTATCATAAAGTTCCCTAGATTGACCAAAGGTTATGCCTCCTTGAATCACCTCTGAGGTTGGTGCAGGTCTGGGAGCCCCTTCTTCCTAGTGAGTTGTGTATTTTGTTTTTATATGAAATTTGTAGTATAATGCAAATGGTAAAATTGTATTATTTAAAGAAGTTTCATCATTTTAACAAATAGCAAATTTTTTATTTTACATGGGTAATCTCTTTGGGTGAGGTTAAAAAGGTTGTGAAAGCGTATGAAGTCTGCCCATATCTAGCCACTTTGAATATGTTAGAAAATAATGAAATGACCAAGGTGTTATTTAGCTTAGAATAAAAAGGATTTACATGAATAGTTACTGTCACATTCTAATCAATCAAAACTGTGATTCTGTTAAGTAAGTGTTGTATTACTGACATATCCGTTAATCCTCTGACTGCTCAATTTGTGGATTGAAATCGCTTCCAAAATTGCTTTTTTTGTTTGTTTGTTTGTTTGTTTGTTTGTGTGTGTGTGTGCATATTTTAAATCTATATATATTGGAGAATTGGAAAAGGCACTTTTTCTTTCTAGAAAATATTTTTTATATAGATTTGTATCATGAGAAACTAAGTTGCCAGAAAAACCAATTTCAGATGTTATCAGCAAAAAAATCTTTTTTTTAAATAAATTTCAGTCTAATTACAGTTAATTTCTATTTATTACATAATGTAAAAAAGTAAAATGTATAAAATTTAAGAAAGTATAAAGCACTGAGGGTAAAATACCTCCTTAAAAATGCAGTTTAGTATGATAGAGTTCAAAACAGGGTTCAAGGCAAAGGCCAACTTTACAGTTTTTGCACCAGATTCAACAAATCGAATTAATAATCAAATTAATAATTCAATAATTTAATTAAATAATCAAGATAATCGCTGAACGTTTTCTAGCAGCCATTTCTGTAAGAAAAAAGTGGCAAAAAGTGAAGTTTGAGCACTAATACCACATGCCTTCAAATGCCGCAATTTAGTGGACAACTAACAATATCTGTTGTCCAAAATGTAAACTAAATGCCTAATACTGTATATAATTTATTTCAATGATTAAAATGGGAAAAAACAGGATGCGCTCCTCAATAAAGGAAGAAAAACATATGCCCGCGGAATAAGCAAATTTTGCTACATCTGTGTGCCTGTGGAAATTGCGGGATGATCAGCCAGAGGGTTAAGACTTCGCAAACCTCAAACCTCAGAGAACCTCAAATTGAGAAGTTTTGTAATTTCATCTGGGTTTCATTTATTGCATTATTTATAGTATCTTTTTAGGTATCAGAATTATTTCTACCAATAAATATGTATTTTAAGGGAAAGTTTGATCATGATTACTGCTTACTGAATGGCATTTTACCTCCAAACTGAGTAGCCATAAGGTGGAGTGGCTTAACTCCTTACAGTTGAGTCTTACTCTAATTCTTTGAAAGTTAACCAAAATTGCATGAAGTAAATGGATACTTTCCGAACAGACTTTGCATTTTTATCAACTATGAATTAAACCAAATCTGTTAGAAATTCACAGAAAAGTTTCATATTAGAGCCTCTCTCTCTCCTATACTCTGCATAACATGTTCCTGTATATTTTCTTTTTAATGAAAACAAGAAAATCAATTTTGTCATTCAGTTAACATTGTAAAATACATCAATTCCGCCATTTATTAAATTATCAATTTCAAATTTTTTTCACGTAATCATTTTTCTACCTTATTTACTAATTATAAAAAAGTTTGCAGAATCCCAAGAAAAATAAGCAGTGCCCATGACTTACGTAGCAAAGAATAGTTTTCACTTACAGATCCCTTTTCAAGTGGTAGGCTGAAATTTGGATAATCAAGATTTTTTCGTTTATTTAATTTTTTTCCAATAATCATATGAATTTTAACTTGGATGTATTTTTTTTTATGCTTTACATTAAATTTCTCAGTTACTGTGGCATTCATGAAAGTTTATTAAAAATATGGAGTAATTCTTCTTTGAGTGCACAGTTAAAATCTTTATTTATATAGAAATCAAACCAAATTCAGTAACTTTCTAAAACATTAAGGAAATGTTCTTTTGGTAAAGCATAGTATAAAAATTTTATGTAAATAAATCCTTTATGCTGTATATTAGTTTTATTTTTTAAATACTTTTTTAATAAAATTCTTAACATCATATTTGTCCTTGAAGTCTTAATTTTAGTTGCTGCATTTCAGTGTTTATGCATGTGTATGTATTGACTTTTATGTATTTTTTTATTTTCAAGTGTAATTCTTTATCTATTACTTGTTATCTTCTTTTACAGCCTGTCGTGAAGTTACTTATCAATCGTCATAATAATAAATACTCTTACACAAGGTAAGAATAAGTTTATAAATTTGATCACTTATAGATAAAGGGTTATATAAAAACATCAAGTTTGTCCTTAATATACTTAAATATTTCTGTTGATATGCTGTTTATTTACAAAATGCTAAGATAAACCAATAATTAGTATTTTACAACCGCCTTTAGAAAGTGTGAATGTGTTTATAAAAATTTTGAAATATTTAAATATCAGTATAATTCATACTACATTTTCTTTGAGCTGAATCTTTCTTTGAAGTTCTGTCCTTTGAACTGAATATTGCATCTAATCTTCTTAAACCATTTGTAAAATATTCTCTAGCAGGTTCATTCCTTTGGGTTGGAGGTACGCTTGTATAAAGTTTTATTTCCTTGCTTCATAAAATATAATTATCTGTAAATTAAAAAGCAATTAATTTCAAGAAATTTCTATTTAATATATTGAATATACCTATATACAAGGTGAATCTGAACAAGTGGGCAAAACTTTAGGGGTGATTGAAGGCAGCCATAATGAGCAATATTCGTCATAGAATGCGGGGTCCGAACGTAAGTAGTAAGAAGTTAAAGGGTAGTTTTGCACTGTGACATGCTTCAGAAAACATTTTATTAAGAGAACATGCTCATAGAAATTTCTTAAAAGACTTTCTGCCAGCTGTAATACAGGTTTCACACCTGCGGGGTAGAGATTGATGCATATTTGCGATGACACCAGGCATTTCCCGAATATTGCCGACAACAACAGTGATCCTGGCGACTATATCTATATTGGTTTCAATGCGGCAGTCGTAGATTAAGCTTTCATGTGGCCCCACGGAAAAAAGTCCAAACACAAGAGATCAGATGATCTTGGTGGGCAAGCTGCGAGACCACCTCGACCAATCCATCGCCCTGGAAATTTTGTGGTTCGTATAACCAGCAATCCATAGTAGAAAATGCCACTGATGCAAGGAATGATCCTTTTTATACTTTATTTACAGTGCCACCTAGCAGTTTGCATTTTGACCATACATTCTATGACAAATATTGCTCATATAGCTGCCTCCTGTCATCCTTTAAAGTTTTGCTCACTTGTTCATATTCACCCTGTATATGTATAATTATAAATTGTCATCTAAACAAATACATATTCTCAACTCATGCCAAAAAAAATTTTAAATGTTTTGAACAGTGATACACCTCTCATTACAATTTTATTCTAATTTTAGTTGCTACAAAATCTTTAATTAGATCTTTTATATGTGAAGTATCCATGCTATCATTTTCTTTGGTAGCATTGACAAATCAGTAAAATATTCTTCTGATGCTATTGATCTTAAATAATTTTTCATTAATATCACCTCTGTAAATTTTTTTCAATAGCTATTTGTTCATAGGTAATGTTAAATGAATATGCAATCCTATGGGATTATCTGAGAATTATCTTTTATTTATATCCATATAGCACCATAGAAGAATACTGATTGACTTTAGAAAAATATTTTACATGAAAAATTCAACATTTTATGTTTGTAATAAATTATGACAGAGATCATATGAATCATCTGCTTTTTATATACAATAAGGCTGACCAAACTTTGTATTACTTGTAGCTGTATCATAAAATTCAGGTATATTTAAGCACCTCAACTAGATTTTTTAATAGCCACAGCTATCGTTTTATATCTTTTTTAATGTAGAAAATAGATTTTAGATAGAGGAGAGCACATTAACAAAGATGTTGAATATTTTAATTAGGCAGCTATTACTTGAGATTATTATAAGAATCTCTTATTAATCTTTCCTTTCAGGAAAGTGTACTGCTACCCTTTAATCCTGCAATGGAGGAGCCGGCGTACAGAGTACGCCAATGCTATCTTTTGGGCTGTAATTTTTAGACAACCTATTCCTGAGCTTCCTCCCTTCCTCTACCCTCCTAGAAACATTCCATGAGTGCAATGAATCTGGTATTTCTGATCAGTTTGGTTTTCGCCTTCCTTCTGAAAGCTGTTATTGTGAACATGTCGCGTAGGCAAACACAGTACGCCGCTCCTCCAAGTATGTACGGAAATATTGTTGTACCTCCTGAAGATTATTTGCACGTTTTAGAAGTCTCGGTTGATGGAGACTCCAACAATTTGGATAACGCATCTGATGTCGATGAATCGGAAGTCAACGAACATTCTGATCATGAAAGTGATTCAGAAATTGAGGGAAATGTTTCTAATCACCCTCATTTTCCTTTCTCAAATGATGTTTCCCCAACAAATGGCGATTTTAGTGATGTTGAAACTGACATGAAGGATTTAAAATATGAGGGCTTTTTTGTAAAAACAATTTGCAAAAAGAAAGTTGAAGGAAAGTTTCTGAAAAAAGAAAAGGAATCTGATAAGTGAAATAAAGTTCCCCTCAAGAGCAAATTCGCCAGATCGCCTCCAAAAAAATTTGATGAAAATAATATTCCAAAGTGCCAAAACTTGTAACAATATAAATGATGAGTTTTCTAGCTTTCCAGAAAATCATAAATACAAATATGATTGATGCTGTCATACAATATACAAATATTTATCTCAAATGTAACAGGATTGCAGATGATCTCCAAAACATATCAAAGAGAAGCATGTATGGTACTAATAGAGCAGAAATGTGGCCTTTTTTAGGAATTTTATTCTTATTAGGGTGCAGAAAAACTATCAAAACTCAATTTGGAGGAAGCATGGGCAAAAAACGGTACTGGAATTGAAATTTTGCAAGGGGTCATGGGTCTCAAGTGATTCAGAAACCTGTGCGCTGCTATTAGATTCGACGATAAAGGCACAAGGTATGTGAGAAGAAAAACTCATAAGCTTGCTGCACTAAGAAAATGTTTTGAATCTTTCAATCAGAACTGTCAAAACTTTTATACACCAGGTGACAAACTCGCTGTATACATACTCTTACACAAGGTAAGAATAAGTTTATAAATTTGATCACTTATAGATAAAGGGTCATCACAATCGACGAGAAGTTGGAACCTGTTGGCGGAAGAGGCTCTTTTATTCAATTCATCCCCAACAAGCCTGCAAACTACAGTCTGAAAATTTTTGCAGTTGTTGACTCACGAACGTTTTATACATTGAAGCTTGAAATTTATTGTGGCAATCAACCCCCGGGACCTTAGGAGGCTTCTAATTCAAGTATTGACATTTCCAAAAGGCTAATTGGTGCATATGAATGTTCCAACCATAAACTGATGACAAATAATTGGTATACAAACTACCCGCTAGCTCAGTATCTTCTTACCAAAGGTAATAACACTTGTGGGCACGCTGGAAAAAATAAAAAGGAAATTCCAGCCATCCAAAACAAGAATTGTTTCATATGCAACGAAAAAAAATAAGTGTGTAATACTGCTTAGTACTTTACACGATGATGACAAAATTGACCAGGAAATGAATAAACCTCACGTAATCCTGGATTATAACAAATGTAAAGGCGGAGTTGACACCGTAGACCAACTTTGTAGTCATTTCACTGTCGCCCGAAAAACCAAGAGGTGGGCAATGGCAATATTTTTTGCACTGCTAAACGTAGCAGGCATAAATTCGCAAGTTCTCTTGAGCATCACCAAACCTGATGCAACCATCAAGTTTAGAAGATATTTTTTGAAAAATCTAGCTACATCTTGATGAAACCACATCTTCAGAATCTTCTGAAAATGCCATTTCTCCTGTTGCATTCCAAAGCTATTATTAGAAGGCTGGTAACAACAGAAGCGGACAAGATGGCTGAAAGGGACGAGGAACCACCTTCAAAAGAGATCAAAGGATGCTGTGCTGAGTGAAGTAGAATAAAGAATAATTACACTACCATAAAATGTTCTGAGTATTCTAAGTTCACCTGCAAAAATCATCTAGGCAAGGTAGTACAACTTTGCAAACCCTGCTGCAGTGAACAGGGACAATCTGAAGAGGATTAAAGTAGCAAAAGGTTTTTAATTTTTTTCATTTGTGAAAATTTATTACTTACCGAACTTTTCTTTACGGAATATTTATCATTTGTAAATTTGATATATGATCTTATAATTTTCATACAGAAAATAATACAGAATACTATATAACTTTAAAGTACATTTCTAGTGCATTTCATTTTTTTGAATTAATTAAAAATTTGTATTTTCCATCTTTACTGCTTTTTTTCTGTTATTCTTTTTCTTACATCATTTTTACTATAACGAATCACCTTATTAATGCCATGAATAAGATTAAATAGTTTCAAACACGAAGCAGAGGTTCCAAAAACAACCTGGAGTACTTCATATGCCGCCCCCTCTAAAATTGTACCATATGCCAACCCCTCTAGCTGAGGGTTAAAGGTATTAAACTTTTTTTATACAGAAAGTATAGTTTTTTTTCTCCCCCCCTTTTTTTTGTCAGATAGGTTAAAAACCAGTATTTTCTTCTAGTTTTCAAATAGTTTCCACAGATTATAACTGTCAATTGATTATAATGGGAATAAATGAAAACACAAACATAGAGGTTTCCATACTAATTTATGAAACTTTTCTTTCAAATGAAGAATAATGCAATAATTTGAAAAAATGAATGCTAGTGGTTTTTTTTTTGGGAGGGGGAATAGAATTTCAGAAGGTGAATTGAATAGAGTTGTGGAGAAATTGCCATTAAAAATGTGAATACAGTACAAAGTCCGAAATCCGGACTCGTTGGGACTTCGGTGATTCCGGATTTGGGATTTTTCCGGATCATCAGTTTGAGTCTAGTAAGGTGGCATGTAGAAATTATAAAATTAAAAATATGATATCGCGATTTATGAAAAAATGAAGTATTTATGATCTAAAGGGTACCAAAATTTACAGAAAAAGCTTAATATTTATTTGTTTACCTTATTAAACATTTCTTTCAATGTACGTTGTTTAAGTTGCTTTGTTTTTTGTGCTAATACTTTCTTTTTAATTTTATAGATAGGCATAATCTCTTGTTTAGTTACATTGTTGAAGTCTTGTAATTGCTGTTTCAAGAATTCTGACTAACTTGTCAATCGCAATTTTCTCGTTTTCAGTAACTTTTCTGTCACTTTATTTTCTGTCACCATTCATTAATTGATTGATGATTGAGAAACATTGTCATCACGATGAAAAACTTCTTTTATATCATCTTTATTTATTACCACTTCTCCAAATTTCTTTACAAAATCTGTTAACTGGAAAATTTCACCTTCATTTTGTGATATCCGAAAACCTTTAAAATTAACAACTATCATCTTCAAATTTAGCTATCCTTCACTATACGTACTTGGCTGTGCATCATGAGCTTGGCAACTAACGACAAGTTGTTCTGTTAAATTTTATCTCGCTTCTGTCGCACACTGAGACAATTAAGCCTGAATTGTATTAATTTAATTACAGTCAAAAGTCGTTAATTCGGACACCCATAATTCGGAATGATCTATAATCCGGACATCAAAACTAAAAACTTTCTGCGCATGCGCCACATTGACACATGCGCAGAGGCGTTCACGCGTGCGCGTAAGACCTTTTACGACTGCGCATGAGTGTGCGCAAGTGCAGAATACGTTTTTGCGTGCGCATTTTATGTATAATGGACGTATAAGCTAAAATTATCTAATTATCTATTTCAGTTAATGTTGATGATTGCGTTGTTCCTTAATTTTCGAATTGCATCCGGCTTATTATTTTTTGCAGACTGTAAGAGCAATTTTATAAAAGTAAGCTTAAACTTTCGATTATATCAAATAGAATTTCCGATATATATTTGTTAATATGTAAAGGATCTAAAGCGAAAGTATGTTTTGAAATCCGAAATCTGTTTATCAATTTCACGCTGCTCGGCGGCGGGCGCCTAATGAATTGGAAGTTGATTTGTCAGCACTATCCTTATCTTCAGCGCAGATGTTTTTATTTTATTTGGCTTATAATTCCTTACCAAATGTAGTATTTCATCTCGATATGCTCCGTCTTTGATATGATTTAAAACAAGTTCCTCGTCATTATAATTCGCTTCCGATAGCGAAGAAAAGTGACAGAGGTTATTGAAAACAAAAAAATTTCGATTGACAAATTAGTCGGTGTTCTTGACACAGCAATTATAGGACTTGAACGGCGGAACTTTGTAACTGAACAAGAAATTATGTCTGTTTAATAGAATTAAAGAGAAAGTATTATCACATGAAACGAAGCAAAACTTAAACAACTTACATTGAAAGAAATGTTTAATAAAGTAAACAAATAAATATTAAGCTTTTTCTTTTTGCAAATTTTGATACCCTTTAGATCATAATTGTTCTTTATTTCATAAATTACGGTTTCATATTTTTAATTTTAGAATTTCTGCATGCCATCTTACGAGATTTAAACTGATGATCTATAATCCGGAAAAATCAATAATCCGGAATCGCCGAAGTCCCGACGAGTCCGGATTAACGACTTTTGACTGTATTTATTATACTTATCTCTATTTCTTGCATATGCTTAAGGCTTATCAGAGTTCTGAATAAATAAATTCTCACATATATTTAAGCCTTTTTGAGGGCTGGCGCTAGATATCTTACCTCCTGATGTGGTCTCTTTGGGTCCTAAATTCTGCGACTCGGCATGGCCATACAAGCCCTGGCGCTGGTTCTGGATTTATGTGAAAAACAAATAAATTATTCTTAATTCAAATAGCCCTAAATATAATATTTGTGTTCATGAGTATGATCAATAAAATGTATTTTTAGCATATAGAAAGAAATTTTGACTAAATTTTTCCTTGTCAACATTTAACTTAAATCTGTAATTATCGACAAGCGTAATGTCAACATAAAAGGTTACTATACTCCTTTATTATTCAATTGCCAACATAAAAAAAAATTTAGGCATTGTTATATGAGTCATTACTCAAGTTGTCATGTTTGATAAACATGCAGTGATGAAAGGAAAGTATAATAAAAATAATGATTTGCCAGGTTGGTGTCAGATCAACGATGTATCTATGTGGAATGTTTCGGTTTGACATGGGTGCCAAGCAGATACGCAGCAACAGATCCAAATTATTGATCGTACAAATTTATGCTAAAATGATTGTTTCTTCAATAACAAGGTACTTAATTTAGTCTTGAGGTAAAATTAAGAATCGGAACTCTCTAGATGTTGTATTATGCGCGGAGGGGGGGATTAAATGTGCATGCGTAAAGCCTACCAGAAAAATGTTGTTGGTGGTTTTGGGGTTCGGATTTTAGATCATTATGGATAATGGATGTCCGGATGTCGGGCTTTGTACTGTATTATTTTAAAATAAACTTAAAGCTTACTAGAGTTTTTACATTAATATAATTAAAATTTCCCTACTAAATATGAAAAAAATGTGGATATCAAACTTTGACTTAATTCTTTCAGTTTATAATTTGATAAAAACTGATCATTAGATAGTCTTATTTTTCTTTAATGCAATTATAGTTATACACTTTCATCTTATCTGCCATTAAGATCAGATTTTTACCATCAGTAGAGTATATTTTCAGTACATTTATTTATCTTTCTTACAATTTTGATAACCCATTTTCTGTTGTCAAGATAGCCTTTTTGTTCTTGAACCACCACGACAAGGTTAGAAAATCACAGAAATGGAATTATATGGCTATATGATAGATGTGTATAACCATTTTTTCTTTCTTTTGTTAATTATCATATTAATGTGGCTTGAAATTATTTAAAATAACTATGCTCATAAAGTAATTTAAAAAATTAAATTATTCATTGTTAAAAAGCATGATTTTTGTTTCAAACTATAATTGTATTTCAAAAACGAAAGTTCTGTTTTAATTACAATACGAGCCGCCAAAGATGAAAAAAGAGGAATCAAAGAGCCACAAGCAACTCTCAGGTAACAGTTTGGCTATGCCTGTTATTTAGTATAACTATTTTAAAAAAGGTTTAGAATAAATATAATTAAATAGAAAATTAAAATCATGAAATATAATTAATTCACAATTACATACTGTGAAAAAGAATGTTCTTCTCGCTTGAAGGCTCTTAGCTATGATTTATACAATTATTTCTTCATGTAAAAATTTTTGATAATGAAGAAATTTTCGTGCATTAAACTAAAATCACATTTCTTTTATATTTACTAGGAGACAAACTATTTTCTTTTTCACTGTAAAGCCTCGTTTCCACTACTGCGTACGAATGCGTTGTGTCAATTGAAGAGACGCCTACGGCATCCGTACAAGCATTTCCACTGTCGCGTATCCGTTAAATATTTTCATTTTCCGCCGCTAGGTGTCACTGTAATATTTTGCGGCAAACAAGCAGTTCGCAAGTTACGACGCTGAACATCTGCATTTTCCCCACTTAAGCGAGTATTGTTTGTTTTGGATTTGATATGGATCCTGACGTAAATGCAGAAAAGTTTTGATTAAATTCCATGTTATTGGAAATTTTTATTTCTGCTTATGAACTGCGAAAATAAAGTACGCTAGCAATTTTTAGATAAGTAAGGTTATAATGCGTATTATGAACATCACTAATTCTATAGAAGCTGAAGTAAATTAAAAATTTTTTTTGTGTATCTAGAAGCCTTAAATATTAATGAAATAATATATATATTATTAAAACTAAAATGTACTGTTAATGAAAAAATAAACAAATAAATAAATAAAATAAAAAAGTTAAAGGAATTAAAAAATAGTTGGTACAGAGCAACTGTAAAGAAAGGTTCACACTATTTACACAAAATTTGCTATGCTTGTAAACCGCTGACTTAGGGTCATAGCTGGACAATTTGTTAGAAATCTCGTTTGTTTTAAAATGCACTATGGGCAGTTATATTTTATGCATAATCCATAAAATATTATTTTTAATTTAAATATTTTTAATTCATATCTCTTTTTATAAAAGAAGTTATAAAAATAAGATTTTTCTCTTTATATAATACACACATTAGGTAAAGAAAATGGAAATATTTAATTAATTAATTAATTCCTGCGCTTCTGCTGGAGAAGACTGGATTTAAAAGCAATTATTATAGTAATTTTTTGATAAAAAATGTTTAGGGCATTAATACTGTCTTATGTTAATTGGAATGAAAGTTTAGAGACGTAAACATCCCAAAGTCTGAGCACATGTATATACATTCACATAAAAGTGAAACGAAGATATATATATATATATATATACAGGGTTTCAAAATAAATTAAATTTAAACAATTCTCTTGCGCCATTGCTGCAAGGAATGAAATTTGAATTTAACAAACATTTTCTATTCGTAAAAAGCAAATTTAAAGTTAATTAAATTTAAATGAAATTTAATGCAAACAAATAAATGATTAATTATTGCTGCGAACTAATATACAATATCATTTAAATTCTGAGAGCATATGTAAATCAAGTGCAAGTATCAAAATCCATGAATAAATATATAATTCCAAAAATTATATATTTATTCAAAAATTATATATTATTTGGAATTATATATTTATTCATGGATTTTGATACTTGCACTTGATTTACATATGCTCTCAGAATTTAAATGATATTGTAGATTAGTTCGCAAATCTTTTATTTATTTGCATTAAATTTCATTTAAATTTGCTTTTTACAAATAGAGAATGTTTTTTAAATTCAAATATATATGTACAGGGTATGCTTTAAATTAGTATTATATAATTTTCAAACTTTTTTGTGGGGTGGGGGGGGAATTTAAATAAATAAGAGCATAAATAAAACAATATATTTAACGCATATAATAATAGAAATAAATTATAAAACACGAATATAGATCAAATTGGAACAAAAAGCTGAGAAAGTTGCAGACAGGGTGCAAAAAGCGTATGGGATTCAAACTCACGATCCCCAAAAGTAAACACTATTACCATCAGCTTTACCACTAAGCTAGCATCACACGGAATTCATATGCATATTTTGGCTTATATACATCATTAAGTAAATCAATTCTTAAAACTAAATTTTTTGGTCATATTTCAGTGTGCTATTGTCTGAAAAATTCAGCAGAGTTTGTTCTTCAGCTTCTAGTACATTTTTTACAAAAAACATTATCTTTTAAAGTGGCATTCCGATTGAAGTTAAACGGGCTGCTAAAAATATATTTCACGTGCTTACAAATATATATTAGCCAAAAAGATATATTTATAAAGGTAAATACAAATTTAACATACTCTTTAATGCAGTGGAATATTTAAAAGGCTATCAAATTTAATTTATAATTAACGTTTTTAGTTTTTAACCTGTTTCAAAAGAAAAAAATAACAAATATTTTAATCATATCTAATTTGCTACAGCAGTTTGATATAGTCAGACATTCATTTTCATTAAAGGTAAATGAGTATGCAGAACTATGAAATAATTGTCAGGACAAATTTTGCTATTTCATGGACTTGGAATTATAATTTTTGGCCGCTGATTTTCTTGAAGGGAATTTCTTGGCCGCCTGATTTTATCTGCGAACAAGTACTGTAGTTGCAGTTATCTTATTTTTCTTATCTTTTTTTAACTGAATTCACCTGATTGGTGATTTTTTCAGTACGCAAATTTCTCCTTATAATGTTAATTCAGCTATAATGTATTTTTTAGCAAAACATTCTTTCCCAAAGCCAGCGTTCATCGCTACTTCTGCCGCCATTAATTGTTGGTGACAACACCTGATTGCTCCTTTTTTACCACGTGACCACAACGCATCCGCAGACATACGGATAGAAGTTGAACATTGTTGAACTCTATCCGTATGTCATCCATCACCGCACATCGACCGGATTGCAGATGTCAATCAAAGTGAATTTGCTCACTGATTGGAGAAACGCATAGACACCGCAATGCATACACAGCAGTGGAAACGGGCCTTAAGGCTACTGAATGCTCCTTGGTCAATGTGGATGTGACTATTTGGGCAGCTTAGATATATATATTTTCAGATACGATTCAGTTAGAGTGCCGTCAGTTAAAAATGCACCAACAACCACGCCAAATATCTTGGCTCGAGATTTCTAGTTTTTGTTTGAAATATCGTCACTGGTTATTTTTTTGCCATTTCTTTAGTACAACGGATTACACAATTTGGCAATTGCCTAATGACGAAAAGGCTGCCATAAGATTCTTTCAGTATAAAGGAATAATTCAACACACTTTGTTCTGAAAATCATCAGATGAAGTTAACTTTAGTCTCAAACAAAGCTCCTATATGATGCTGTTATGTACGTTTCTGCTGTGATAAAAAAAAAAAAAAAAAAGATTGAGAACCAAAACATGGTTTGAAGGCTCGTATTTTGCTTCTTCTCAGTGCTACTTGTTTCATCTATCTGTGGTGTCTAGAATTGATGTCGATTGAATTTTACGAACTTCAATTAGAAATTAGTCCTAATATGACTGTAGATTGGAATAAATACTTGAGAAAGGTATGTGCAAATAGTGTGATGTCTCATAAAAGAATTAAATTTGGTGGTGCCAACAAAATTGTAGAAATAGAGGAAAGTCTTTTTACAAAAGAAAAACAATATTGGACGTATTCTTCCACAACAAAGGATATTCAGGGGTTTATGCGGGGGAAAGCAAAAAATGTTTTCTGGTTGCTGTTCCTGATCGTTGTGCTACGACATTGATGACTGCCATTCAAGAAAACATCACGGCTAGCAGCATTATACTTTCAGAGTACTGGAAAGGGTATAAGCTAAGAAATGCTGGGTATGAACATTTCACTCTGAATCACAGCCATAATTTTGTAGACCCCGAAACTGGTTGCCATACCCAAACTGTGGAGGAATTGTGGAGAAGTGCTAAATGAAGAAATAAACGTCAACGGGGCAAGGCTTACCACCATTTAGAATCGTATTTAATAGAATTTATGGGGCATTGACTGTGTATGAGATGTTATAGTTTTTGAGGAAGATTAAACAAATTCACTATTGAGTCATGGTTGATATGAACTACTGTATAGATGACTGGAAGGAAATCACCACTAACTTGATTGTTAAAATATCACTTTTATTTTGAAGAGAAACAATGTCTTCAGAAATACATTTTTGGGTAAGTTGGTAATTTACTAGTGATATTAAATGTGCCCCACAATTTCTATATTTAGTTAACATTTTAAGCAATAGAGAAGGAAGGCGAAATGAGAGATGTGGTTTACTGAAGCAGCAAGAGCTGAGGAAAATGTAATACATACTAACAGAGGTCATATTTATACCCAGAAAGTCTTTATGTTAATCCTGAGCAGCGATTGGGTTAAAGATTTCGCAGTGCAGAGATATTGTAGGAAAAGAGTGATGTAACATGCTGCAAAGTAACACAAAATGGTTCAAACTGTCTCCATGAAACAGCAATGTGTTTAATTAAAAATTTATGACTATAAAGATCTGTTGTCATTTGATTACAATTTAGTTTAATAATTTTATTTTGTATTTTAAATTTTACATATCCCCCTTCAAAGAGAAAATAGGCTCAGGAAGAGAGAAATGATTCAAATTGAGAATAAAGCTTTAGTGTTAGCAAAGAAAGAGAAATTTTGTAGACTATTTATAGTACTTTCAACTGTAATGAAAAAGCAAATGAGTTGCTTCAAAGTCATAATGTTTAGATTTCACTATGACCCATTGTAGACTATTACAGTTGTAGACTATTTACAGTACTTTCAACTGTAATGAAAAAGCAAATGAATTGCTTCAAAGTCATAATGTTTAGATTTCACTATGACCCATTGTTTATTTCATGAACTTTCTATATTTGAATGTAAAGAAACATAGAAATATAATTTAGAATATTATACAATTCATACAGCAAAATATCTTACTATTTGGAAGTGGAACTCGGAATGGAATTAGAGTTGAATTTGAAAATCTTTAAGCTGTAAGTTTATAAAATTTTGAAATATTGAAATGTTGTTTTTCCAAATGCTCTGAATTTGGAGAATTAATCATTGAGAATAATCAGAGTTCTTGAAAAGAAAATTGAAGATATCATGTAATTTTACAGTCATTCAAAGTCTTCTAAAACCATATTTTATAATTCAATGTGAAATCAAAGTGTTTCTAATATATAGTTATAAAATTATATTTTACATCATATGAAACATATTCAGATTTTGTTATTGTATAACAATGTAATGCATAAATGTAACAAAAAACAATATAATAATAAACTTTGACAAAAAAAAATGACAATTTCTTAAGTGAATAAGTGTATGGTTAATTTCAATTTAGTGTTATGGCCATGAAAATTCTTTTACATTATGTGCTTGTAATACAAATAAATATATAAACATTCAAGTTCAGACAAATAACTTGTATCCTTAAGTTAGGTCACAGAAATTTAGTAAAAACAATCTCTCATTACCCTACAGTAATAATAAAAAATAATAAAAATAAAATTTAAATATGTGTATTGTAACACTTTGTTTTCAAACTATGGTCAGAGGAATGTGACTGGTGAAAAAAATACTACTACTCTGTTAGTTCATACCCATAGCTGACTCTCCTAATTTCCCCTCCTCCCAAAAAAGTTTTAAACTTAGGGGTTAAGAGTATTCCTAAGGATCAGTGGACGTGTACTATCACTGCTTGTATGCTTTCTGAGGATAGGATACAAGGAGTAATACACATAGTGTAATGCTTCAGGTTGTAGCAAGATAAAATATGTTTTTTTACTTCCTTTTACGAAGTAAAAAGGAAGTATTGTAATCGCGAAAAGTTTCAGGCAGCATATTTCAACGAAAATATCCATTTTGACCGCTATCGAATGCAATTTAACGATGTTTTTGCGTGATATCTGTAGGTAAGAACAGAATAAAAGACTTTTTCCTCCAAAAAAATTATAAAACTGCTTTAAAATGAATTCTGAAGAGAATTTTTCGTGGCGTCTGTATGAACGTATGTACGTACGTATCTCGCATAACTAAAAAACAAGTAGCCTCAGAACCTTGAAATTTTGTATATAGGACTGCTATAACATATAGATGTGCACCTCATATTTTGGTTGCAATTGGCCGCACCAAACGTATATAAATATATTTATATATATATCCACTCTGTTACCTGGCTCAGTGATCTCAGTTTCTTTACTCTTATATGTTTGTAAATTGCAAATTTTTTGCTTTAAAAATGATTGAATTATGTTGTTTTTATCTTCCGGTTAAGGTTTTTATGCCTTTAGTAAATCTCTATGCAACATTTTTAGAATTATCAACAATTTTAAAGTTGTTTAAGTGCCGCTAAGCCTAATCCTTTTCTTGATGGGGGCCATTGTTTGTTTACATTTGAAACAGCAGACTAGTGGATTTGTTGCCAATCTAGAGAAACTTAGCTTCGCAACAACAAAGATAACGCCTTCATTTATTATTGACAATTAAATCATGCTTAATCCTTTCTGGTATTTTTAAAAATAAGAAAATAAGTGTTTAAGATTTACTTCGTAATTTTTAATATAGATATATTGAGTTTTTATGTATTTTTGCCTTCTCGCGAAGTGAGAACTGAATTAATTAAATGAGAAATACTTAATAGTCTGTGAAAAACTGTTTCTTTTTTGCTTTGTTTGCTTAATTTCTTTTATACATCATTCTAGCTTTATTATAGTATTTGAATAGAACATGTGGCAACGATTAGATAATTCTATTCTTTAAATGATATAAATTTTGTGCATTATGAGTTGTAATATGAACGAAATATAATACTGTTAAGTGAATCTAGCGCCAGAGTGTCGCTATGGTAAACAAATACTAGAGTGAATTTTAAAGAATGCATTTATTCTATTGTGGTTTATGCGCTGTTGGCGAAGTAGATTTAATTCAGTCCAATAAGTTTAAATGAAATGCAAGAAAAAATGCGTATAATTTAATATTCCGTACAAGGAAGTTATGTGGTTTATACATCAGATTTTTTAGAATCTGGTATCATATCTAGATTGCAAAATATTGAAGGGTAGAGTTTTTCCTCTCCTCATCTCCGAGCTTGGGGAAATGTACAACAAATTTTGAAAGAAAAAACTCCGGGAAGAAGGAAATGATAAGATAAGGAAGGGGTCATACTGGGAGAAGGTCACATTTGAGAATAATTTGTCAATTGGGCTTAAAGTTTTTATCAGGTTAAAAAGTTGCAATATGGTTAAAAAAAATTAAGAAATTTTAATACATAATTTGGGAAAATAAAATTTTCTTAATTTTGAATAATAACAGGTGTTCTACTATTTTAAACAGTTAATTTAAATTCTCTTACTAAATTAAAAAGTCTGGGTCTGGTAGAATAGACAGTTTCTGATTTCTTTTTAATAAGGGGATTTGATTTATCTATTTTAAAAGAAACTTCAGAATGTTATTTTAAAATTTTATGAGGGCCTGGAAAAGGAGGAAAAAGTTTTCTAGTGTTAAAATATCAAAATTCCTCATACATTACCAAATCACCAGATTTAAAATTCCTTGTTTTAAAATGAGAGTCATATCTATTTGTATTTATGTTATGCCAATAATCAGACTTCTTTTGAGCAGTTTTCTAGTTACAGTTGATGTATATAAATCTTGATTTTCAATTAAGGATCATAAGTAATTTTCCATACATTAAGATGGTGACAATTTTGTTACAACATGTGGTGTATTATTGTCTCTACAGTAACTTGAGATAACAATTTTGCCCATGCAATATTCCCCTGATAAGAATTTAATTTACATTTTAATCTAGTTATAACAAACAAAAACAATATAATAATAATTGAAAATAATGGCAAGTCTTCTCCAAGTGAATCAGCATGACTACCTGCTGATGGCTTATGGGATGCTAAAATGCAATGACATATAAAAACTTCTGTTCCTGATAAAAGGTAACTGGTTTTTAGAAGTGTATGTTTAATTTCAATTTAGTGTTATGGCCATGAAAATTCTTTTACATTATGTGCTTGTAATACAGATAAATATATAAAAATTCAAGTTAAGACAAATAATTTGTATCCTCAAGTTTATGTCATAGAAATTAGTTAATAGTTATAATAGTTTGATTAACTCTTTTTACTTTGCCATTAGTTTGTGGTTTATAAACAGTAGTTAACTATTCCATAAACATTATTGTTTCTCAAAAAGTGCTTAAATTTGAAGAAGCAGCATTTCTATCACTTAAAACTTTCTTTGAGACATGAATTTGAAATATTTGCCTTAAACAGTTAATATGAGTATCAGTAGTTATGCTTTCAGAAGCAAAAGTCCATATGTATCAAGTAGCATTATTTATTAATAATGTTGTAAGGATCCTAAGTTTTACTAACGTTTATTTTATTTTAAAACTATACTATCACTTCTTATTTTCTACTTCTGGCTAGAATTAAATGCTTTAACTTGTTTATGCAAATTGTCTTGCTAATGCCCAAGTATTTAAGTTGTGGCTTTTTGCCAAGAGTTAGGGAGAGAGAAGGAGTTTTAGGAAGAAAGCCACTTGCTACTGCAGTTTTATGAGTTTTCACTCGGTTGCCTTTAAGGCCAGAGGTTTAGACCTCTTGATATTTGCAAACATACTGTAGTTTCAGCAGCTCGGCATACTACATACGTACCTTTTTTAAATAAAGGCCAATCTTAGTGCTAGGCATTTGTATACTAATTCAAAGTTAGCTTTTAGTTAGTAGTTTTATATTCTTATGTTCAGACCACAAGTGATTGGTCTCTGTATTCCGAAGTTCGGAAGTGCCTGTAAAGTATTGAAAATAAAGGGTTTCGTATACCCTTCCTACTTGTGTCGTCTGTTATACACAAATCTTGAACATAGCTTGAGTAAGCTCCCTGTTCTTATTCAAGGCATTCCATGTTTCCAATGCAAATCAAGAGAGAAACAAGTCCTGACAATGTGAATGTACTTTTAATAGAATTATAATAATTTAAACCACCTACAGTATCAATAGATAATAGCTCAAAAGGTTCACTGGTGATATACTAAATTGACATACTTCACAATATTTACACTGATTTCTAATATCTTATACTATTTCTGCCCAGTAATACTGAGGTGACAATGAATTTTACATTGAGAAGACACCAATGAGTCTAAATTCAACATGAGCTTTTTTCAAGTAATTTGGCACGAAGGGATATTGGAATTACAATTTTGTATAGACCTTGCTTCCTTATAGTTAACATATCATTAAATTTTTTATTCTTTAGATTACAGATGTTATCTAAATTTTAATGATTTTTAATTTCTTCTAGCAATGGTAAATTAGTTTGTGCACATAAATTTTAGCAAATAGGATTTCTAATTAGCATATTATTAGAATCTTTTCTATGTTTTATATCGTAATTTCAATGACCATCCACATACTATGTTTTATATTTTTAAGCCTATATGATCGATCGACTGTACTATGTTTATATTTACTACTCTACTGTGTTTATGTTTACTGTTAATGACCATCCACATACTTATGTTTTATATTTTTAAGCCTATAAAATGTTTTATATTTTTAAGCCTATAAAATGTTTTATATTTTTAAGCCAAACTAGGGCATCAGTATATACAGTAAAATGGCTACCGTGTAAATTGTAACAAAATTTATCATGTGTAATAGCTAAACTCTCTAACTCAGTAATTACATAATTTCTTTCAAAAGATCGTAATTTTCGAGAATGTTAAGGTATAATATGTAAATTACCATTGGGATGTTCTTGTTTTAGAACTGCACCAACAGCTTCTTTACATGTGTCTACAAATACATAACAAGGATATTTTGGATTAAATAAGTTAAAATGGGTCTGGAAATTAAAGAATGTTTTAAATTTTGAAAGTCTGTTTGGCAATCAGGCGGCCATTTATATGGAGTATCTTTTTCGAGTAAATTTCTTAAAAGTGCTCCAATTCTTGCATAATATATAAAACACATTAATGTAAATTTGATAAATTAATGTGTATTATAAATTGATTAATCTTAATGTGTATTGAGTAATCGTAATGCATATTATAAATTGTGATAAATTTATAATACAGTACAAAGTCTTTAATCCGGACATCCATAATCCGGAATGATCTATAAGCTACAAACTTTCTGAGCATGCATAGCGTTTACGCATGTGCATAATACGTTTACGCATGCGCGTTTAATATATAACGGACGGTATAAGCTAGGCTAAAATTATCTAATTATCTATTTCAGATAATGTTGCAGATTGCGTTGTTCCTTAATCTTCTAATTGGATCCGGCTTATTATTTTTTGCAGACTGTTAGAGCAATTTTATAAAAAGTAAGCTTGAACTTTCGATTATGTCAAAAAGAGTTTCCGATTCTGGAGCTGCTAAAGGATCTACAAAGCGAAACCATGTTTCGATGTCCATCAAACAAAAAGTGGATAAAGGCAGGAAGAAAGTGTCAAAGAGGTTAGTAAAAACAAAAAAAAATTCGATTCACAAATTAGTCGGTATTCTCGGTGCAGCAATTACAGGATTTGAACAGCAGAACTTTGTAACTGAACAAGAAATTATGACTGTTTATAGAGTTAAAGAGAAAGTATTAGCACATAAAACGAAGCAACTTAAACAACTTACATTGAAAGAAATGTGTAATAAAGTAAACAAATAAATATTGAGCTTTTTTTGTAAATTTTGATACCCTTTAGATCATAATTTTCATAAATTTCATTTCATTTATTTCATAAATTTCAGTTTCATATTTTTAATTTTATAATTTTTGCATGCCATCTTACCAGATTTAAATTGATGATCTATAATCCGGAAAACCCCCTAACCAGGAATCGCCAAATTCCCGTCAAGTTCGGATTAAAGACTTTGTACTATACACATTAATACTTCTAAGAATTCTTTGCAATTCTTTAACATTTTTTAGAACTGTAATTTTTTAATAGCTTCAATATTTGCATTACCTGGGTTGATATTTCCCTCCTTGAATTTCATACCCTAGAAAATTTATTTTTTCTTTGACTGTTTTGATTTTATATTTCCATTTTCACATAGCTCTAATATTTTAAGGTGCTCTAAAATGCTCTTCAGAATTTTGGGAAAATATTCTTATGTCATCAAAATTATTTAAGGCAAATTGAATTCTAAGAGCTCTTTGAAAAACAATTGGGGGATTTCCAACCAAAAAGTAATTTATTAAATTCATAAAAATTGAAACTGGTTCTAAATGCCAATTTCTCACTATCTTTTTTATTTAACATGATATGTCAATAACTAGATGCTAGGTCTAATGTGCAAAACACTTTTGCATTCATTAAATTGATCTAATACTGCATCCATTCTAGGTATAGGTTCAAAATCTGTTTCAATAATTTGGTCAAGTATTCTATAATCAATACATAATCTAGTTTTTGCATTTTCATCTCTTTTATAGGCTAAAGGTAAGTGCAGCGTAAGTGCTAAATGATGGTTTCATGATATCTGTACGCAATAATTCATCTATTTATCTATTTGTTTTTTAATTTTAGTATTATTTTTAGGGGGTTCTCTATGTGGCCGATAAGCAGTTGTAAGGTCTGAAATCAGTACTACTCTTAGAGCTTCAATATTAATACAACCTACACCATATTTACTTTTTTGCAAATAGATGACTAGTTATTTAATAATTCTTGCAACTATTTATTTACACAGGAATTTTCACACTTATTATTTTGGAACTTGATTAGCCACAATATGTTTTCATTTTGAGTTTTTTTCATATAAATATAAGAAGTTATTGCATGACAATTCAATTAATTTAGTGACAGAAATACCTTTAGATAAGGACAATAACTTTCTTGAGGGCTCAATTTCAGGGGTTTCAGAGTTCTCAATTTTAAAATATTTTCAGAAATTGCTTTAAGTTGGCTACCTATATCAATAATAGCAGGAGAGTTATTGTTCTGTATCTTAACATTTAATCTGAATTGCTGTCATTGTTTGGCTGGAGTTTGATTTTGATAGGTAAATGATAATTTAAAGTGGGATACTGGGAATTTGGGTATCTCAATCGCAGTGGCTGAACATTTCTCTGTTCTGGATTTTGAGGCTAATAAGACATAGGGTAAAATAATCTTGGAGTAGGATATCTTGAGTAATAAAAATATGGATGAAGATTTTACCTTGTAATGGAAAATCAGGGCATGTTACAAGTGCTTTTTGGTTCAGGTGAGCTTGAAGTTTAGAATAATTTTCATGCTAGCATATTATCCAGATTTGAATGGAAGCTATATTTTGACATTTGCTCTGATAAATCTTGAGTGAGTGACTATTAAAATTTGGTCACTTAATTTCAAAGCAGGCCATAATTTTAATTTTTGTCTAAAATACTTATCTATGTTCTTATACTTACTGTTAATGACTAAGATGAAATCATCAAAGCTAACATGTTCAGAACCAGAAAAATATATCAGAAATTTATCTTTTAATAGATCCCAACTATCTATTTCGACACATTCATGAATGTAGAATATCAGTGCTTCTCCTTTTAGACAATTTTGAAATAAGACTATTTCCCCCCCCCCCTGATTTTTTTTTTTTTTTTTTTTTTTTTTTTTTTTTTTAAGATTACAGCATTTTTCAAAGAATATTAAATATTGATCAATGGAATATTCTTTTATGCCATCAAAAAACTGGACGTGTGAATTTATTTTGTTCATAGAGACAATGTCAAAAACATTTTTTTAAGATTGGGACATTTTGGATTGATGTCTTATTTGCATTTAAAATTTTTCTAAAATTAATAAATCCTTTACTTGAAACATTAAAATATTATCAATAAATCTTAAATATTAAAATTACTTTACTTTTTGAATAATTTTTGGAAAAGGATGAACACACTGAAATCAACGAATTGATGATTTTTAAACTTGTAAAGCAGAGCACATAACTTCTTTTACTTTTCACTCCTTTAAACAGCACTAATTTTAGAGGCCAGATGTAATGACTTCAGAGCATAGTTTTCATTTTTGATGCTGCAACCAAATTTAATAATTCATTTGATGATATTTAATTTTTAGACCATTGTTGAAAATTAGAAACATTTTGAAACACATTTCACTGATTTGCCTTGACCTAATTTGAAAACATTCATTCAATCGCTGATAGTAAATACGCACATGAATGATTCTTTTCTTTTGAAACACTTCCTATAATGCACCGAAACCAGTATATCTTGGATGATGAACTTTTGACATATCTTTCACTTATTTACATTTTAACTTAACTTGCAGATACTTTTCCATTAATGTCAGCCACATAGGTTTTAAACGTCCTACTGACTCTCCGAGATGTTTTAGTTTTTGTGGAAGATGAAGTCAATTCACAACTGGCTTGATAATTAAAATATCATTTTTTTATTTTGAACAGGAAAACATTTTTCAGAAGTACATTTTTGCTTAAGTTGGTGCCACACTAGGTACTTAAACACGCCCAACAGTTTCTATATACTTAGTTTACATTTTAAGCAACAAAGCAGGAAGGCAAAGTGAGAGATGTGGTTTACTCAAGCAGCAGCAGGCGAGAAAAAGTAATGCATACTAATAGCAGTCATATTTATAGCTAGAAAGTCTGTATGTTAACCCTTAGCAACAACTGGACTAAAGATTTCGGAGTGCAGGGAAAGAGTGATGTAACATGCTGCAGAGTGACATAAAAAGGTGCAAAGCATATCTTTGAAGTGGGGATGCGTTTAATTAAAATTTATGAATGTTAAGTTCTATTACCAATTGATTCCAATTAAGTTTAATAATTTTGTTTCATATTTTAAATTTTACTTATATATATATCTATGTTTGTTTTATTTCAGTACATCTGATGATAATTTGCTGAAAAATGTTGAATTGTTTGACAAGTTGTCTCTCCGATTCAGTGGACGTGTGTTATTTATAAAGGATGTCATTGGAAGTAATGAAATTTGCTGTTGGTCATTTTATGGGCATGGAAGAAAAGTTGCTGAAGTTTGTTGCACATCAATTGTATATGCCACAGACAAAAAACATACCAAGGTAATGATGTTTTAAATGCTTGTAGAAGGTTTTCTGATAGAAAATTGTTTTTCTCAGTATCAGTAAAATAAGAATAAAAGTTTACAGATCCTGATGCTAAGTTTAAGCTATGTTAACATGCAGTTCTATGTTTATGTATAGTGCAATCACCGTTTCATTTTTTGGTACAGAAAAACCAAAGAATGAAGTTGGATATTATTTTATCGTCTCCCTCCTTTTATAGTTATGAATTAACTTATCAGAAGAGTCTGTTAAATTTTCTGATGTCATCAGCACTGAAATATGTATTTGTAACATTCCATTTTATGTAGTACATTAATTTTAATACATTTTGTAAAACTCATGTTTTTTCATCCTCTGGGAACAGAGATCTGACTCATATGTTTTTCATCAGTCCCATCAATTGTATAACTTGCAGTATTACAATACTTAAAATTATTTCACTTTTAGTAGTCACACAGATATTTTATATGGACTTCTGTATGGTTTTTAGAATCAAACCATATAAACTTACCATTGTAATTTCATAAGAATTCTGAAGATGTAAGGGCAAGAGATCGAGCAAGCTAATTTAAACCATGGGCATATCTGAATGTAAACAAAAAGATTTAATTACATAGAAAATTTATCATGACATCAATTTTCCTTTTGTATTTCAATTTCTTTGAAATAAAGTAAATATATAGAAACAAAGGTACTTTCTAATTATCTGAACTTTTTCTCCTTCCGAAAAGTAGCCAACTTTTGGCAACTAATTTTTCACCAAGCCAAGGTGCCAAAGACAACACATCTTTCTCAAAAACGGAGATACATTAAGAATTTTATAAATAAATTACCAATTAATAAAATTAAAAACATAAAAAACACCTTATTTTTGCACTATTCTTCCCATGTACACAGCAATCTGTTTTAGCTTCATAAAACATCAAGAATTACACAAACTCTGCATCAAACAAGTTGGCACTGTAAATACTGTTGTTCTTCCCAGGCTACATGGTGATCTGTTTTTCCTTAACATTAGAATGCTATTCATTCGTCTCCTGGATGAATCCAATTACAAGTAATCTTGCTCTGTCCTCTCCTAAAACAGGAAATGGGACATGCAACTCATTATCTTTATATGACCTTGACTACTACAGATATGAACATTCCTTCCTACCAGACTATTTTTGCGCGTGCCATTTTTAGAACAATAATCATCTCACCGACAAAATGGTTAGTTGTAATGTTGGCATTTCAGAATCCGACTTCATGGAATGTGTAATTTTGCATTTTCTTCTCTTAGACCGCCATCTTTCGAAAGAAATGCTTTCTTTTCCATCAGCATTTTACAGTCTCCTAACAATGATTTACAAGAAAAGAAAACACACTCAGTCGAATGAAAACAAATATTAATGATTATTGTCAGTGCAACAGAAGTAAACACCTATGACCATCACTCGTCTAAAATTTATTTTGGTCACATCATGGATTACCTGTTTTGCCAGTATAGCATGTTTCCTTGTGAATACTTTCCAGGAGGTTATTGATAATTAGGAAGTGTCTAAGCAAATTTATTGTATTATTGATGTTTAGAATTTTCAACATGTGCATCAGATTCTTCTTTTCTAGTGATTGTCAATCTTCGCAACATTTTAATTTTAAATAAATATTTATTTTTCATATTATCTGCTGTCTTTTAAAATAATTTCAAGATTATATGGTTAACTCTTATAAAGAATTTACATGTCCAGAAATTTTCAAACTTCAATTCGGTAGTAAGCCTTGCAATTTGTTTACTTTTCATACAACAAGCGTGTTTGTTTATATTAGCGCTAACTCTTGTTCAGACTTACACAATCATAAAAAATTGTCTTTTGTGAATCTAAAATATCAGTTCTGTCCTTTTCTGTTGATTACTAGTATACTGTTAATCTAATTGTTAATGTGCAAAACCCGTTGATGTGTTTGTATACAGGGTATTTATTTATTTTTGCTCACATTTAAAAGTAGAAATTATTTTGAAAGTAATTTTACTTGGAGATGTACACAAAAAAAGGGGGGCACAGTTCTATACCTCCCGATCTACCGGGCAAGGTTTGAGCCAAGAAAAATTTACTTTATGAACTTCTTAATTTATAGCAACCTAATTTTCCTTCCCCCCCCTTTTTTTTTTTTTGCATTGCAGATGAGTGGGGGGAAAGTCATCGTTTATACTTTAAAATAATTTTAACAAAGTGCGTAAACCACATTTGACATTATTATTGCTAAAAAAATATGCCAAATTTCAAAACACGCCAGTATATAATTTCATGTATAACTTAGAAAATTATGAATGAAAAACTTAATTTTTTGCAGGTGTACCTAGAAATACATCTTCAAGAGGATGTTAAAAATTTTATAGGTTATAATGCAAAAAATTTTTCAAAAAATTTATAAAAAATATTTAAAAATACAAATTTAAAAAATAAGCAATATGCGAATTATATTTGGGTTAAGCCTAAATTTCGAATTCTGGAAGAAGGAATCAAGTACTTTTAATTTAAAAAAATATATTAATATATCAAACTCAATATATATCAAATTCAATTAACATTGAGGAACTAATTTTTTAAAACTACTCATGCGATTTTTACCAAACTTGGCAGTTTGGCATAATTTTAGTCTTAGGATCGAAATACGGAAAAAACTGGCATGTCATCTCAGAAAAAGTCTGAGTTGTCAAAATACCTATGTTATAATAATATATATATACTAAGTGTAATATATGTCCTAAGTCACACTTTCGAGACATGAAAAAAGCAATTTGAATTTGTCAAACAGCCCAGTAGAATGGGAGATGTAGAACTGCCCCCCTGCAGTGTACAATTTTTTAAATTAATATATTTTAATGCATTTCTACCCCCCCCCCCCCAAAAAAAAAGAAAGGAAATCCTTTTTCCCCTAAATAATTTTCCTCTCATTTCTCTTTCCTATATTTTCCCTTTGTACTGACATTATTTCACATGAGAGTAAATAACAAATCAGAAATCAAGACATCACGAAATATAATTTTATTTTTAACTTTATGTCTTAGATTACATGTAATCACAGTTATTTATTATTTTCTTAAATAAAATGGCTAGTATATGATGTGATAATAGAAATGCTAGTAATTCAGGAAAGAGAAACCATATTACACTTACACGTTTATATATAAACTTTATGTTTAAAAATATTGTAGTTAAGCATTAAATATTTTTTCTAATTAATTCTTAATGTATGAATATTTTGTACGAATTTATGTACAAATAATACAAATTTACTGTAAAAATTAAGTAGGAAAAATGTACACAAAATTCGAAAAGACATGGTATATAATTACAGAACCCTTGGCCCAATTCATTGCAGATAATCGGTTATTCTATTTGTATATGCTATCAGTATATGTTTAATGAGCTGAGCATTCATCATGTTGAAAGTATATGGTCATTCTTTCTGCATGTATATAGTCATAATATGTTTTCCAGTACAGGGTTCGTAGCAGTCTTTACAAGTGCTTATAAGTCCTTATTATTTGAAAAGAAAATATAAAGGTCCTTATAGGTGCTTACTTTTTCTTTAAAGCCCTTATTTTTTTTGTTTTTAGTGCATATTTTTTTCTTTTAGTGCTTTTTTTAATGAACGTGCATTTTCCCCCCTGTACCAAAGCCGAAACTAAATAAACAACTTTTCTTCCTTATATGGAACGTCAGATGGTGAATCATACTCCCAGAAATAGCTTTCCCCCCTTTCTCTGCATTAACGTAACCTATGGTGCGCGTGAGAGTACAGACAGTTGCACGTCGTTCTATTGGTCAAAGAATTGTGAAAACCGTAGAAAATTCCGGTACATTCAGTATTCTTTCCCTCCCACCCAAATACTACACACCTTTGAATTTTTATCAAGATTTTAATAATTTGCATTCTCGTTCCGCGTGGTCAGTTCATATTTGTGTTTATTATGATCGTTATGCTTATATTATGAGCATATGTATGAATATTTATAATATAGTTGCAGTAGCTTCTGAAGTGTAGATAAACTTCCAAAAATGAGTGTATTTTTACACAAATTAGCTTTATGTCCAAAATTATGTTTACATGCATAAATTCACGGATTTCTCAGAGACTATGACTTATAATTTAATGAATTTTCGTGGAATCATACATAACATGATGACACATAAATGCAAAAGAAAAAATTGAAGATCACCTCATATGATATAAAATTGTAGCATGAAACAATAAAATGGTAATAAAGTGTGACAAAGAGAGTTAAGAAAAAAAGGAATGATTCAGAAAAAGAATTAAGTCTTAAGAATTTAATATGGAATATGATCTTCCCTGACTTGTACACACATATCACAACGTGTTTTAAAGCTGGAAATAACGTTGTTAACCACAGTTTGGGGAATTAATCTCCACTCTTCCAGCAATGCCGTCTTCAGAGCATTTACATCTCTAGGAGGAGGATGTACACGTGCAATTGCTCTTCCAAGGTAGTCCCATAAGTTCTCTATCGGGTTAAGGTCAGGAGAGTTTGGTGGCCAAGGTATTCGCTTAATGTCTTCACTTTCAAGGAATTCATCAACGAGGTTTCCTCGATGTGGACGGGCATTATCATCCATAAATAAAAAGTCAGGTCCATATGCACCCCTGAAAAGTCTTACATAAGGATCTAAGACCTCATCTCGATATATCTGGCCTGTCACAGATCCGCTGCTGAACACGTGTAGGGGCGTACGTCCATCGATCATTATTCCACCCCATACCATCACACCTCCACTATCGAAACGGTCACGTTCCACAATGTTCGAGGGATCATTTCATGTTCCTGACTCCTTCCAGATGTAAACATGTTTAGAATCACCAGTTAAACTAAACCGCGACTCATCAGTAAAGAGAACATGGGACCATTGATGTTCAGTCCAGTTTTGATGTTCTTTACACCAATTAAAGCGATCCCTCTTTTTCTGTGAAGACAGTAAAACACATACCCTTGGCTTTCTGGCATAAAGGCCTTTTTCATTAAGTCTTCTGTATATTGTTTGCCGTGATGCAACAGTTCCAGTGGCGGCTGCAAGCTCTGAACTTAACTGGCGAGCAGTAGCCTTTATGTTACGACGGGCAGTTAATGCCAGATACCGATCTTCAGAAACAGTTGTCATTCGTTTCCGACCCTGTTCAGGCCTCCTTACAACACTTCCATCATTTTGAAACTGTTTCCATAGCTTAGAGACTGTCTGTCTTGAAATATTCAGACATGTGGCTGCTTCCATGATTGACTGCCCTGCTTCTAAACGGCCGATAATTCGCCATTTTACAGATTCTTCCAAATGATACTTCGAAGCCATAACAAACCGCTTTAAGTCCCTACACACTGAAATCAAACGCTATGTTGCAGATATTCACTCAAATATTCAGTTTGCGCAAAGCGCTTGATTCGCCCTTGGATGACGTAACGCCTAGATTTGCATATCACAAACCGTTTGATTACTTTTGATTGGATAATGCTAGTTAGGCTTGGTTTTCCCACATTCCCTGCTAATACGGATCACATTGATTCGATATTTCATTGAATATCATCATTTTTGGGTATGTAAAGATAATTTTGGACATGAGTGTAATATAGTTGCAGTAGCTGCTGAAGTGTAGATAAACTTCCAAAAATGAGTGTATTTTTACACAAATTAGCTTTCTAAGGAATAATATTCGGAATGGCTTAAATAAAAGGAATGTAATCGAATAATCAGAATAATTTCTTTTCTTTCTTTCTTTCTCTCTCTCTTTTTTTTTTTTTTTTTTGCAATACATTATGCAGTATGGAGGTTGAGAGGTTCTTCCCTTTCTTCGCAAATATTGAAGCAGCAGTTTTTTTTTTTTTTTTTTTTTTTTTTTTGCCACTGTCCAATCTGGATTGAATAGGACTGAAAGTTTTGCGGTCTACCCAACCCAAGCGAAGAATGATTCTGTTCCGAAAATTTAACGCAGTCATTTCAAAATTAGAATAAAAAAACCTCGGATTAGTAAGTCTCTTTCTTTTTCTTTATTTAGTTCTTTATTCTCTGAATACTGGCAGCTGTTAATTTCAATTGCGTAATATCACGCACGTATTGCGCAATAACGTTTGCGATATTTTGCAGAGATAATTAATTTGATGTTCAGTCTGAGATTTATTTATGAACACTTAAAAGAGTTTTACTGTGTTTTCAAAGCAGAATATTTCTCAGTTCTGTTGGTCTATTTTTATAAGATGCACATATCGAAATGTCAAAATCATTTATTTAGCAGAGAAATCTAAAGAAAGGCTACAATCTCCCCCCCTCCTCTTTTTCCAGTTACGCTCGATTATACGGAATATTCGGCAATTTCCGAGTATGCGGGTTAGTTAAGCTTTTACTGGTAAAAGATGACTGCATGAAGCAATTTCCCGTCTCCTGATTTCAGAAATGCTCTTCTTTTTTACTTAAATTACTTTGCTTGGAATATAGGTTAAGAGAAAACTGTTATGCAATGAAAATTTAGAAAATGTTCGGAATTTTGATTTAAGTTAAATTACTTAAATATTAATATTAGTGGAAAAATAAATTGTATTTATTATTAGGTGCCAAGCGAATACAATTAATATGGCTTATTATTATTTATTTTCTATATTTCGAACTGAAATTTCATCATTAAATCTTGTAATATAGTTTAATTCTGAATAGTTTTTTTTTCCTCTCTCATTGTAAACTAATTCTGTAAATTCAACTGTCATTTAAAATTTTAAAAAAAAAGTGAATTGTTTTCCATGGTTGAGCTAATGCTTATTCTCTTAATAAATATTGCATTGCTCATATTTTAAATTGAAAGTCTAATTTTTCTTTTAAGGTTATGCAGTTGTGTATAATGTAATTAGACAGGTGCTTATTTTTTTTCTTAAAATGTGCTTGAAAAGTGCTTATAGGTGCTTATTTTTTTAACTAAAATGTGGTTACGAACCCTGCAGTAGTAATAGTAACTTCTTAGAAGTTTTTGTGTACATTTGCCCTGTTAATGTGCCATCAATAAAAGATCCAATTCTCTTATCCTCCAAAATTCCACACCACACGTCTACAGGCCATACTTCATAAACAGCTCAATAGTGCATGATAAGACAATTTACTTCACCGTGATTTGTGAGAGTGCATTTATTAAAAAATGATATTGGATGGGAAAAGATTTTTCTCAGTCTGGCATATGCCTGTTTATCCATTTCTATCCACAAAAATGACATCAGCAAAATCTTGATGTGATAAAACATGCTATTTCAGAATTTTTAAAGCATTGCTTTTAGAAATTTCTGAATTGGTAGCAATTCTTGAGAATTTTTATGGCTGTTCATTGCAGAAACATTTCTGTAACTGGGTAATTTATTTTTTTTTTTTTCATAAAGCTGTTCTACAGCACAATAAAATAATAATTGTGAAGAGGTTCTATCAAGAAACTGTTTGCAAATCAGAAGCATTGCCTGTTATCTCTTATATTTTCCATAATAAAACGTTTCATCTTTTTTCCACTACAAACAGTCTATGTCATTTTCTACTCTCTGTCAACATAAGATCATGTCAGCTTTTTTCACTACAGACAGGAGATCCATTTCTCAGTGACATATGCAAGATATTAAACCAAGTGTAAATAATGGCTGTAATACTAACATTATCTGCAGAATGTCTGAACTCAAAGCAGGGTTCGTAGCGGTCCTTATAAGTGCTTATAAGTCCTTATATTTAAAAATAAAATATAAAGGTCCTTATAGGTGCTTATGTTTTCTTTAAAGCCCTTATTTTTTTTATTTTAGTGCTTTTTTTTTTTTTTTTTTTTTTTTTTAAGGAACGCACGTTTTTTCCCCGTACTAAAGCCGAAACTAAATAAACAACTTTTCTTCCTAATATTGAATGTCAGATGGTGAGTCATACTCCCGGAAATAGCTTTTCCCCCTTTCTCTGCATTAACATAACCTTTGGTGTGCACGAAGACTACAGACATGTGCCCGTCGTTCTATTGGTCAAAGAATTGCGAAAGCAGTAGAAAATTCCGCTACATTCGGCATTCTTTTCCTACCACCCAAATACTACATATGTTTGAATTTCTATCAAGATCTTAAAAATTTGCATTCTCGTTCTGCTTGGTCAGTTCATATTCGTGTTGATTATGATCGTTATGCTTATATTATGAGCATATGTATGAATGTTTATAATAACATAGTTGCAGTAACTGCTGAAGTATAGTAAACTTCCAAAAATGGTTGTGTTTTAACACAGATTAGCTTTCTAAGGAATAATATTCGGAATGGCTTAAATAAAGGGAAAGTAATCGAATAGTCAAAATAATTTCATTTTTTTGGCAAATACATTATACAGTATGAAGGTTGGGAGGTCTCCCCTTTCTCCGCAAAATCTTGACTATTGAAACTGTTACAATTCGCTGTAAAACAAGCAACAGACCCTTTCCCCCCCCCACTTTCCAATCTGGATTGAATAGGACTAAAAGTTCTGCAGTCTACCAATCCAAGCGAAGAATGATTCTATTCTGGAAATTTAACGCCGTCTGTTGAAAATTAGAATGAAAAACACCAGTTATTTAGTTCTTTATTCTCCTAATACCAGCAGTTGTTGATTCTGATTGCGTAATATCACGTAGGGAAGAATTACCACGCACGTATTGCGCAATAACGTTTGTGATATTTTGCAGAGATAATTAATTTTGATGTTCAGTTCGAGATTTGTTTATGAACACTTAAAAGAGTTTTACTGTGCTTGCTAAGCAGAATATTTTTTAGTTCCGTTGGTTTATTTTTATATGATGCACATATTGAAATGTCAAAAGCATTTATTTAGCGGAAAAATCTAAAGAGCGGCTACAGTCTACCCCACCCCCTCCGCTCCTTCAAGTTACGCTCGACTGTCCAAATATTCGCCAATTCCAAGTATGCGGGTTAGTTAAGCTTTTACTGTTAAAGATCGCTGCATGAAGCAAATTTCTGTCTTCTGATTTCAGAAATGTTCCTCTTTTTTACTTAAATTACTTTGCTTGCAATATCTGTTAAGAGAAAACTGATATACAATGTAAATGTAGAAAATGTTCAGAATTTAGATTTAAATTATTTAAATATCAATATTGGTGGAAAAATAAATTGTATGTATTATTATGTTCTAAGTGAATACAATAAATATGCCTTATTATTATTTATTTTCTCTATTTTGAACTGAAATTTCATCATTAAATTTGGAATATAGTTTAGTTCTTCATAGTTTTTTCCCTCTCATTGTAAACAAGTTCTGTAAATTGAACTATTATTTAAAATTAAAAACAAAAACAAAAACAAAAAAAAAGTAATTATTTTCCATGGTTGAGGTAATGCTTCTTCTCTCTTAATAAGTACTTCATTTCTCATATTTTAAATTACAAGTGTAATTTTTAAGGTTATGCAGTTGTGTATGATGTAATTAGACAGGTGCTTATTTTTTTAACTAAAATGTGGCTATGAACCCTGTCAAAGGCTGGTGGAAATAAAATGGAAGTGGATGATTGTAGAAGTTATCCTTCCTTCCTGTGTACTACATGTACAAACTTCCCTTTCAAGATGCTTCACATATATAGCCCAATTATATTAATTAATTACATGTACACTTTTCCTCGGGATTTTCACTCCCTAAGTACTGCCATCATTGTATGGGCCATTCACTTATACGTACTCTATCTTAAAATGAATAATTGCATAGTTAATTTTGTTTTTCAAATATTGAATTAGCTGTCTATGAAATAATGTATTAAATTTAAAAACATTTTATAGAGAATCAAAATCGTAAAAACAACCTTGTATTTAGCGTAAGTATTTTATAGAGAATTTTTTGCTATTGCACAAGATATTAGACTAAATTACAATTAAACAAAGGAGGTGTTCTATAAAAAAATGTTAGATTGATCTTCAAAAGACTTTAAAAAAATGATCTTGTAATAAAAATACATAATGATTCCTTTCTGCTGAAAGTGTATAGTTTGTGTTTATACTATATTTATACACACATATGTAGATTAAAAGCAGCAAATACATAACAATAAGTGTCACATAATACCATAAATATGTAATTCCATTATCTTAGGAAAATGAAACTTGTTTTATGAATGCGGATTCTTAAGTCTTTATGATCCGTTTAATAATGAATAATAAATAATTTAAAAAAATTTTTTTTAATTCCATGCAGTAAGAAAAGTGAAAATGGTAAATTTAAAGATGAGTTAGAAACTAAATATTATGTGCGATAGGTAAATTTGAATTCTGCATTTATTATTATTATGTCTGTGATTAATATGGTGATTTTATTTATACCTTTAACTAGGTTGAATTTCCAGAAGCAAGAATATATGAAGAAACACTAAATATATTATTGTATGAAAACAGAAATGGTCCTGACATGGATCTTATGCAGGCAACTAGCACACGTGGTGCTGTCGCCATGGGAACAACTTATACAAGTGATGATGAAGATGAAAGACGCACTCCTGGTTCTTCTTCTAGAGAAAGTAGAGACAGTTGCCATTTAAATCGAATACGCAACACCAAACAGACAAGTTAATGATAACTGGAAAACATTTTTTGCTTATACCTCTTAATACATTGGTTCCATTTTTTTAGTCATTTCTGTTATGATATTTGAAATTAATCTGTATATTTTATTTTCTTATTGTAAATTGGCTGATTTTTGTTATAATATGAAGCTTTTCATTAAAAGTCACTAAAAGTAATAATATGCTCTTAATAGTTCAGTCGCAGAAGTTTTAAAGGAGTTCCGTTAAGAAAAATTATGATATTGTTTTATTGTAAAATTTTTAACTACAAGGTATTTAGGTATTTAAAAAAGTTTCAGTGCATGGAGTACATTGGTGAAATATATGTAATTGTTTCATAATATAAAACTCACATATTTATGTTTGTGACATCTGAAAACATATGTTAGGAAAACAAACTTCTTTTATGGTAAATACTATCCTTGTTCTCTGTAATGATTTCTCATTATAGTGACATTTCCATTACAATGATCAGTATTTAAAAAGTCCTTTATTTATGAAAGTATATACTATATTTTTGTCATAACAAGACCTTTAACCCCTTCGAGCCGGGTAGCGAAAATGCGCGCTTATCGCTGAGGCCGGCAGTGTCTTACGCGAGCGTCTCTTCAGGGCCGGGGGCTTTTTTGCTACTAAGCCTAAATCCGTGAAATTTCCGAAGTATCAACGCATTGTTTAATAATGCTCTATAGAGTATTTAAACGGCTTATGCTTTATAAATATTTATATATATATACTTTAATTACCTTATTTCTTGTTTAAATGCATATTTTACACATTTTATTTTAATTACTCACCATTTTATGAATTTTAACATTATACATCTGAAAACTAAATATATTACTTAAAATTCTCTTTTCGTATGAAAAATTTGAAAACAGGGATCTACACACAGTCCTACGTTACATTCCTTGCACTCGTAATAACTCATTTGCCGTTTTGGAGGATTTTTCCGGGAATGTGAACAAACGAAGCATCGTCGTCTCATTTTCTTATCAGTCTCTTCTGAACAAAGTTTTGGAAAATGTCTTTCAGTTAATCTTTCAGAATCAATATCTGAAACATTTTGCATCACTTCTGCTATTTCATGCTCTGTTAAACATTTTCGACACTTCGACATTGCAACGGTAAAAACAGAAAGAATTCACATCTAACAAGATCTAATTATTTTCTAAAAACTGAACTGCAAACCGAAATACCCAGCGCTTTAGAGCAAATAAAACTTCTCTACTTACAGTAAACAACTACCACGTGCGAATAAAGTGCAATTTAAGGAGACGTCATAAATCACGCCATTCGGAAACATTTATTTCCCCGTTTGTTTATATAATCAAAAACACGTGTATGTGAGTCATGCTTCTCTCATTTCGAGTAGAAGGTCTAATTTACATGTATCTGAAACCATATGGACATACAGTGCCATCTTGTGGCAGAAATTATAGTTTGAAAAACGTTCCAAAGTACTGGCACAAATACGTGACAGTCGGTAGAGAACGGAACAATCCTCTGGCACGCCTGTGTGTCGGCCGGTAGGTAAGTGTGTTCGTTGCTGGCACGTATACGTGACAGTCGGCGCGAAGGGGTTAACCTTCTTTTTCCTGCAAGAGGCAGAAGATCACTATAATAGACATCAACTGCATTTAAAAAATTCTTAAATATATTCTTTTTTTAGCAATAATATTTCTTCAATTGCAAACTTATTTTGCATTACAAAGCTATAAAAAGTTTAGATGCCCTTTTGTGTTTACAAATACCTCAACTATAAATCACAAAGCAAATTTTTTTTTTTTAATATTTTTCATCAGTGTACTTATAGACTAGAAATTTTTAGTGAATAGCTGTCTAAATTGCAATTAAAGCAAAGCAGTGTGACATCCATAATATAAAAGTTCTCTCAGTTGTGTAATACAGTACAAAATCCGAGATCCTCGAGACTTCTGGATTTTGGAATTTTTCTGGATATTAGATTATCAGTTTAAATCTATTAAGATGGCATGTAGAAATAATAAAATTAAAAATATGAAATCGTGATTTATGATCTAAAGGGTATCAAAATTTAAGGAAAAAAAGCTTAATATTTATTTGTTTAACTGTATTAAACATTTTTTTTTTTTAGTTGTTTAAGTTGCTTCATTTTTTGTGGTAATACTTTCTCTTTAATTCTATAGACAGACATAATTTCTTCTTCAGTAACAAAATTTCATTGTTGAAGTCCTGTAATTGGTGTGTCTAGAATTTTAATTGACTTGTCAATGGAAATTTTTTCGCTTTCAGCAACCTCTCTGTCACTTTCTTCACTATTGGTAGTGCTGTTTTCTGGATCTAGAATCATACTGCAGATTTCGCCATCCATTAATTAATTGATGATTGACGAGCATTGTTATCACAATAAAAAACTTCTTTTATATCATCTTCATTTATTACTGCTTCTCAACATTTCTTTACAAAATCATTTAATTAATCCGTTAATTAGAAAATTTCACCTTTGGTTTGCAATATCCGAAAACCTTCAGATTCGTGGCTATCATCATAAAGTTTAACTAGACTGGCGACTAAAGACTAGTTGTTCCGCTAAATTTTATTTTGCTTCTATCACGCGCTGAGACAATTAAGCCTAAATTGTATTAGCTTAGCTATTTATTATAATGTACTTAACCCTTTGAGAACGGGCGTTCCATATACACATTCCCTAGGAACGTCTCTTACAACTAGGTGTCCCATCCACGCATCACTAGAGATTGCATTTAGAGGACGGGTGATGCATATACGCAATATAAGCTAAAATATTTTTCTGAACGTAGTGATAAGAGCAAAATGTGATAAATAATGATTCGCCAGGTTGGCGTCGGGGATATAAAATATTAGCAGGTGTAAAATGAACAATGTATCTATGTAGAATGTTTTGGTTTGAGATACATGCCAATCAGATATGCAGCTAAGGAGCCAAATTATTGAATATTCAAATTTATGCTAAAATGATTGTTTCTTCCATAACGAGGTATTTTATTTAGTGGTGTAAAGTGAAATTAAGAATCGGAACTCTCCACATGTGGGGGGGAATCAAATGTGCATGTGTAAAGCGCACACATAAATAAATAAATTTAAAAAAAAATTTGGTGGGGACTTTGAGGTCTGAACTTTAGGTCATTCCGGATATTGGGCGTCTGGATCTTGGACTTTGTACTGTAATATGACTGCTGAATTAAGTATAAACAATTCATGTGGAAATTATCTCCATTATGTGCAGTACATCTAATCTATATTATAACCAAAACAGAAGTGAAACATGCCAAAGTGAAACAAAATTAGGAAAGCAACAACCTTGTATTTGGCATAGATTTAGTCAAGAACCCAATCAATTTCGAGGGAAAACCTGTACAGGAGCTAAGAAATATGCAAGACTGGGGATAGTCCCCAGTAAAGTAAGTAAAATGGTGTTCCTTTTAATGTTTTTAAATGTTAGTTTAAAATATATTTGAAAGTATTAATGCCGAAAATGGTAAGTCACTTTAGTGTTTGACAGCATTCCACTATTAGTTACAAAAGATTCTCCTAAACACAAACCATATAACATGTGAGCTTCATGTAGGCAAGAATGACATGGGGAGAGTTGCTTTGTGGCTTTTGCTCAGTGTCCTACAGCTCTGCTCTTGCTTTCACTCAAGTTTTATTCTGATTTTTATTTTGTAGTACAGTCAAAAGTCGTTAATTCGGACACCCGTAATCGGGAATGATCTATAATCTGGACCTGAAAGCTAAAAACTTTCTGCGCATGCGCCGCGTTGACACATGCGCATAGGCGTTTACGCGTGCGCGTAAGACCTTTACGACTGCGCAAATGCGTGTGCGCAAGCGCAGAATACGTTTTCGTGTGCACGTTTAATGTATAACGGACAGTATAAGCTAAAATTATCCAATTATCTATTTCAGTTAATGTTGATAATTGCGTTGTTCCTTAATCTTCGAATTGGATGCGGCTTATTATTTTTTGCAGACTGTAAGAGCAGTTTTATAAAAGTAAACTTGAACTTTCGATTATGTCAAATAGAATTTCCGATGCTGCAGCTCCCAAAGGATCTACAAAACGAAAGTATGTTTCGATGTCCATCAAACAAAAAGTGGAATTGCTGCAAAAAATGGATAAAGACATAAAGAAGGTGACAGAGAGGTTAGTGAAAACGAAAAAATTTCGATTGACACGTTAGTTGGTATTCTCGGGACAGCAATTACGGGACTTGAACAGCGGAACTTTGTAACTGAACAAGAAATTATGTCTGTTTATAGAATTAAAGAGAAAGTATTATCACATAAAACGAAGCCACTTAAACAACTTACATTGAAAGAAATGTTTAATAAAGTAAAAAAAATAAATATTAAGCTTTTTTTTTTTTTTTGTAAATTTTGATACCCTTTAGATCATAATTGTTCTTTATTTCATAAATTACGGTTTCATATTTTTAATTTTAGAATCTCTGCATGCCATCTTACGAGATTTAAACTGATGATCTATAATCCAGAAAAATCGATAATCCGGAATCGCCGAAGTCCCAACGAGTCCGGATTAATGACTTTTGACTGTATAATTATTAAATAAGATACCATGCAACCAAAGAAAGATAATGATAAAAGCAAAATGGAAAGAAAAATTACTAGAATCATGATAGTGGTGAAAAAATGAATTATAGACAAGTACAAAAATGATGTCTGTGCATCTGATGTTATTGCTCAGTTCGGTACAGCAAAATAAAAGATCTGCGCTATTCTAAAAATAACTTAATAAACAGCAACAAAGAAGCTGATGTTGCAAGAGAAGTTATGAATGATTAAAAGATACTAAACAGAGATAACAAGCAATTAAAGAAGGCAAAGATTTTGCTGCTCATTTGATAAATGAGCAAATGTTAGCTGGTAACAGTATTTGTGAGAAAGCAAAGTGATTGCATGATGACTTACCCTGATATGGTTGCTGATATTGATGTTTTCAAAATTAGAAGATGATCATTTAAGAATTTTAAGGAAAAGTAACATTGTGAAGTACGCTTTTTCAAAATTGCTCCACATTTTAAATAAACACATTTATTATATACATTATTTTAATGTATATTTTGCTAGTACAGTTACATAGCAAATATGCATCATAAAGCTCATCGCACTACATTCTCAAAACCCTCGCCAGCTCTGGCTCTAATCAAAACTTTTCTCACATAGTTGAGGGGTCCTACAATGGCCTCAACATCTTCCCCACAGACTCAACATCTAGGAGATTTCAACATCTTCCCCACAGACGATCGTTCAGAACATCAAACTATCTCTTACATGAAATTATTACTTAACATTATTATTAGTAAACATATAATTTCTAGATTAAATAGTTCATGAATACAAATGAGTAATACTAAGCCTAAAATAACATATAGATGTAAACAATGAATTACATAAAATTAATAACATAATTAATAGGACATAAACTATCTCTTACATGAAATTATTACTTAACATTAGTAAACATATAATTTCTAGATTAAATAGTTCATGAATATAAATGAGTAATACTAAGCCTAAAATAACATGTAGATGTAATCAATGAATTATATAAAATTAATTACATAACTAATTAATAATTTTTTCTTTCCAAATGGCAGGCACTTGCCTCTAATGGCATTGACCACTATTAAAGCCACAAGTGGTTCCATTTTATTGAAAGCACCTAATGGGTGGCCACCGTTACCTGCTATGAAGGGACAGACAATTTTACATCCATGCCTTCTCTGGGATTCGAACTTGGGCCCTTTGGTATCGCAGTCAGGCTTAACCACTAGACTGTCTGGGCGGCTAACATTAAAACTTCAAGAATTCAAATGAATATTCATGAATATCAAGTTAAAAGTTCAAAATTTTTCACGATTTTTTCTTAATGATTACTAGGTCATTTATTTTAATATTTGCTGAAGCACGATGCCATTTTGTGCAAACTTGAAGTTGACTCGAATAGTTCTTAGACCATTTGCTGAACTAGTTTCCAATGATTGCGAAGTGTTAGTGTCTCATCGCACACACTTGGTTCCAGAATAACCTTTAACGATGTTCTTACCAAAAAATGACCCGTTGCAATCACGGAAAAATCATCTGGATCACTTGAAATCGTTATTAATAGTCTTGAGTTCAAACATGCCTCAACTTGTGCTATACATAAGTAGCAAATTCTTCAAAAGTTAGAACTTGAGAACCAATTGCTGTTCTCATATGATATATCATAGCCTTTACTGCAGCTTCCCACAGTAAGTGTGGTGCAGAAGGCGAATTGAAATTCCACTTAATTTCTTCCTCTATTAAATATCTAGCTACCTTTTGGTCAGAACGATATGATTTCAGTTGTCTATTGCCACCTATAAAATTACATAACAATCATTATACATTTTCTTCCACGTTTAGCAATGAATTGTTTTAGAGCTGCTATGAAGGAATCTGTTGTCATGTCTCCAACTTGTTCTAAATGCACTGCCTTGAAACTAAAACATACTAAAACACAAATGTAGATCTTCACTGCCCGAACACTGCACCCTTTCTTCAGTTTAACTTGGAAGGGACCTGAAAAATCCACACCATATTTAAAAAAAGTTCTTGTTGGATTCACTCTGGATGCTTGAAGATCTCCCATTGCTTGATATGACAACTCACTTCTGTATCGACAGCATGTTACACATTTGCAAATGATCTTGTGAACAGCTGCTCGTACATTAACCACTTCCCTTACAAATTTTTTTGAAAAAAATTGCAAAAAATCATCACATTTTTTATTTTATTATTAAATACAACAAAATGAAACATCAAAATATGTAGGTTTTAAGTTGAATTTTTAATTTTTTGAAGGCGTAAAAGCATTTATTTTTAATATCAGTTTACTATCCCAAGTTATCTCGGGCAAACGAAAAAAAGTTAAATATTAATCTTTGTATGATAGTTTTTGAAACAAGGGACAACACACAGAGTGATACCTGACGTTCTACACTGGTATCTGGTCTCTTTTCTTACTAACTTACCGCTGGAATCTCTTTCACGGGAGCACAGAGTACACCGTCTCATTGGATTTAATTTTTTTAAATTTTTATTTCCAACCTTTTCATAATCACTATCTGAAAAATCATTGCTTTCGCTATCTTCCATCATCGCCATTATTTTTTTCCAATGCATGCACCCTTCTTTATACATTACTAATCCACAAGCCAACGTATACTATACAATAGGGAAACAAGTGACCAGTCCCTCCAAAAGAACCGCGCAACCAACAAAATTTGGCAAACTGCCAATCAAAGCTGAATATTTCCTTTCATTTCCTCCAGACCGAGTAAAACCGTGATAAAAGAAATTGTACTAACAAATTCTGCTTCGCCCGAGTTTTCTTGGGATAATAATTAACTGCAATATATATGAACTCGGGATAATCAGCCAAGCGGTTAATAATCCAGTATCTCTGCTTGATTTTTGAATGGAGCATTTGTGCTCCTGTGTGAAAATATTTATAGTGTTAATATCTTATTATTAGTTCTGTAATATAGTGTGATTTAGGCTGAATGACTGGATATTTTACATTCTGTGAGATTACATTTTTTAGTCGTCTTTGCACTTTTAAAATGCCCTGATCATCTAAGAATGGATGCAACATATTGAGTTTAGTGCAAGGATTCACTAGTTTTTTTTTTTTTTTTTTTTTTTTCTTTTCTTTTTCAACTGATCAATATCTTCACTAAATTCTTGCATTTGCACAGACTTGATTATCCAAGAATGTGCTAGGGCTAGTTCTCTAGCCTGGGGAAAATTTGATTTTGTCCTTGTCATTGATGACCGTTTCAAACTGGCAATAAATCTGAGACACCAAACTATAACTCGTAAAAGTTTTGTCCAAGAAGAGTATTTATGAAACAGTTCATCAATCACATAATTCTTATTCACAACAGTATGCACAACACACCCGTTTCTCTCAGTTTCTATTACTTCTGATGGTATATCCTTCAGTGAATGCTTGGGGGAAAAAAAATATCTTTTCTTTTTAGCCAATATGGACCACACCACCAAGAATCACCTTTAAACAAAATCAAGCTGGCACATCTCTACTAACTAAATCAGCTGGATTGTCCTTTCCACTGCAACAATTCCAACACATAAGATCTGATTTTTCTTGAACATCAACCACTCTATTACCAACAAATTGTTTCCATTGTTTCGCATAACCCTTTATCCAAAACAAGACAATTAAAAAATTGGTCGAATACACAAACTTATGAATAAGATCCTTAAAAACCTGTCCCAGATACTTCCCTATTCTAGCTCCTATGACTGCTACCATTAGTTCCAATCGTGGCAACATCAATTTCTTCAAAGCAGGTACTCTGCTTTTCTATGTGACAAACGACACGGAAATGTCACCGTTATCATTTACGAATCACAATATGCTACAGCACCATAAGGTATAGGAGATGCATTGCAAAATGCATGTATTTCCATTTTTTAATTTAAGTTTTCACAATACATAAATAAATTTCTCGGAACTGAAATATCATTCACATATTTAACTTTTGAACACCAGTTAGTTCACTTGATTTTAAGGTCATCTCAACCAATACCACATTCCCAAATTTCGTGTAGACCTAACTGTTCACTTAATCCTAACTACAAATGGAGCTGCAAAACCAATTGGATCAAAAATCATTGCAAGACATAATGCTTTGTGTTCTTTAAACTCTCCATTAATCCTGCTATATCTAAAGGAAATTAATTTTATTTACTGCATACCACTTCAAGTCTAAAACCTTCAACTGATAATCAGAAAATCTGCATCCACAGTTACCTCAGTTTCTCAGAATTAGTTAATTTTCACAAAATAATAATTACATCCTTTAAAATCAACACAGCTTCAGAAGATAGCTTAAATACGTCTTCAACACTATTTGTCCCAAAATATAAGTCATCTACATACAGTGAAGAGTTCAACATTTTAACACATTTGGGTTACTGCTTTAAGTGCTTTTTTATTGTTGCACTTACAATAAATGGTGGTGACTTACAACCAAATGGCAAACGTGTCATACGCATTATTTTGTAGTCTTTATTTGTATTTTCTGATAACCATAAGAACTTTAAATATTTCCTATTCTCTTCAGAAATTCCAATCATCAAAAATGCTTTCTCTTATTAGCACAAAATGCAATTTTGAATTTCTTAAAATTCAAAATAACATCCAGTATCTTGGGATTCAAATTCGGCCCTAGTCTCTATATAATCATTCAAAGAAAGATTTAGTTTCACTTTCAAACTACAATTGAAAACTACGTGAACTTAAGTAGTATCCTTATCGGTTGTCAGAACTGCTCTATGTGACATGAAATATTCCTTCACATCCCTAGAACATTTTTCAATAATTCCTTTACTCTGCTGATCTTTAATTATGTCTTTATATTCATTTGCCAGCCATTAATTATTTCAAAATTGTTTTTTAAGTCCTGAAGTATTTTTTTAGCAAGACAAAAGTTATTTTTTAAATCTATTGGCTTTATTCCTGATAACAAACAAGTTTCATATCTTCCATCTACAAACCTCAAATTATCTTCAAATTGTTTAATCAAATTCTCATCTGCTATTGATAACTTATTAGAATCTGTAATTCCTAAAGATTCTAAATTCCATAACATACAAAAATTTGTTGATACTATATTTCCCCAAATTTTATCCTCAAAATTATTTTGTATTCCCTGCAGTGTAAGGTTTTTTTTATTTTGGTTATTTTTTCTACTTTTGACATCCCAAAAATAATCTACTCCTATTAAAATTGGAATAACTTCATCTGAATCCATGCACGACTCAGCTAAATTTAAACCCTTTTGCTTAAAAATATTTTGAACATTTATGTTGGGGAATGCAGTGGTTCGGCAGTAATCATTTTAGTAACTAATGCTTCTGTCTCAATATATTGCTTAGGATCGTTCCTATTCCTCAATGTAAATTTTATTTATAGCTTTTGTTGACCCTAAAACATAAACCGTCAATCTTTCCTTTCAAATGGTTTTAAGTCTAAGGGCATCTGCTGAAGATTTTGTAATCCAAGATCTCTCACTGCCGTTATCCATTAACACCTGCCATAGTTTAAAGTTTCCCTTCAAACAAGCCAGGATGGTACAAGTTTGCAGTAAAGCACTGCCATTTGACTCCCGATGAGACGAGCTGCATTGAGTCACCACGTTTGAATTCCCTTTCCCTCCTTCGACTTCAGCTGATTTATTACTATTTTCGCATAGCAAGGAGTGGTGAGCTAAGCTGTTGAAATTCTTGCATGGGTCGAGTTTAGTATACAGAATTGCATCTAAATGGAATTTTGAGAAACAGTGAAAACATCAATTATCTCTTTTTAATCTATTTTTGCTTTCCGCTACACTTTTAAATTTGCAAAATTCATGTTCTTTGCTATTACAAAATATGCAGTTTCTTTAAACATTTGTAGTATAACTAGCAGTTGACATATTTCTTTTAGTATTAAGCTTTTTATTTTCAAATTTCCTGGAATTACTTTTATATTCAATACCAAAATTATGACAATTTTCAGTTTTGCTACTAAGTAAATATGTCCTTTCCCTAGACTGCACCTCTTTGTCTAGAATAAATAAATCCTTAAAATGTCAATTACTATCTGGGTATTTTCTATTGAATTCTGAAACAAGTTCTTTTTAACAAAATGGGAATCAATAAAGTGCTCAAAGATTTTGTTTCAACTCCTGATGACTCTAAACTTCTAATTTGAGTATCGGCTTTGTCAATCTAGCTAAATCATTTATACTTCTAGTACAGTCAAAAGTCGTTAATCCGGACTCGTCGGGACTTCGGCGATTCCGGATTATCGATTTTTCCGGATTATAGATCATCAGTTTAAATCTGGTAAGATGGCATGCAGAAATTACAAAATTAAAAATATGAAACCGTAATTTATGAAATAAAGAATAATTATGATCTAAAGGGTATCAAAATTTACAAAAAGAAAAAGCTTAATATTTATTTGTTTACTTTATTAAACATTTCCTTCAATGTAAGTTGCTTGGTTTCATGTGATAATACTTTCTCTTTAATTCTATTAAACAGACATAATTTCTTGTTTAGTTACAGAGTTCAGCTGTTCAAGTCCTATAATTGCTGTGTTGAGAATACCGACTAATTTGTCAATCGAAATGTTTTCGTTTTCAATAACCTCTGGGTCACTTTCTTCACTATCGGAAGCGAATTATAATGACGAGGAACTTGATTTAAATCATATCAAAGACGGAGTATATCGAGATGAAATACTACACTTAGTACGGAATTATAAACCAAATAAAATAAAAACATCTGAAGATAAGGATAGTGCTGACAGATCAACTTCCAATCCGCAGCGTGAAATTGATAAACAGATTTCGGATTTCAAAACATACTTTCGCTTTGTAGATACAAATTACATATTAGTAAATATATATCGGAAATTCTATTTGACATAATCTTTCTAATCTATCATAATCTAATAATGACGTTTCTGCCCCCTCCTCTGCCGCAGAGCAGCGTGAAATTGATAAACAGATTTCGGATTTCAAAACATACTTTCGCTTTGTAGTAAATATATATCGGAAATTCTATTTGACATAATCGAAAGTTCAAGCTTACTTTTATAAAATTGCTCTAACAGTCTGCAAAAAATAATAAGCCGGATCCATTTCGAAGATTAAGGAACAACGCAATCTGCAACATTAACTGAATTAGATAACTTTAGCTTAGCGTATAACTCCGTTACACATTAAACGCGCATGCGCACATATTCGCAGCTGTAAGGGTCTTATGCGCTCTCGTAAACGCCTGTGCGCATCGACGCATGCGCAGAAAGTTTGTAGCTTTGAGGTCCGGATTATAGATCATTCCGGATTATGGGTGTCCGAATTAACGACCTTTGACTGTAATAGGAATTTTAAGTAACTCATTCAAATGGGTTTGTATAAAAGTATTCTTGTTACCAAATTTACTTTTTGATATATCCAAAGCAGCATCATAATTTTCTTCTGTCAATGCAAAACTACTTATAGAATTAAATGTGGTACCTCCTAAATATGACCTTTAATAATAAAATTTATTAATTCAGAAGTCAAACAACAAAAATCAGTGTTAATTTGCAAAATTTTCATAGGACTAGTTTCGATGGTTTTGCCGAACCACCATCCTCAGCTGCAAAACCGCAAATGAACAAGATAGGGAATAATGATTAGATAGAAAGCCTGGACAAGAATAAGCAAGTGGCGCCATCTGTTGGTGAAACCAGAACTAAAACATAATTTCATTAAAGTCCAAAGGCATGGATTGGAATTAGGATCGTTAACAAGAACAGAAAGATCTTTTTGAATGTGAAATGCCTCTAGAAAATCCAGTTCTCCAATGGAAGATGTTTTTTGAATAATTTTGGCAGCAGAAAAATTTTCGGACTAACAAAGTTGAGCAACAGAAGACTTCTGTGTTTCCTTTTTTCTAACATATGCCTCATGTTCCTTGACGCGAAATTTTAAGGCTCTCTTAGTTTGGCCAATGTAAATTAAACCACATTGGCAAGGAATCCTATAAATACCCCAAGAATTCATATCCGGAATGGAGTCCTTGAGTATGGAACTCAGAATTTTATTGATGGAAGAATAAACAACCCGAAAGGTAAATTTCTGCAAAATATGGGCAACTTTATAGCTAATTGATGGAAAAAAGGGAATGACAACAGAATTTTTATAATTTCCTAAAACAAGAGTGTGCCTTTTAGTGTGTTGAGATGAGAATTTTTTAACTGCTTGATTAATAATGTTGGGTGAAAAGCCCCTGTCAATAGCTATTGATTTTAAATAATTCAATTCTTCATCAAGGGCTAGTTTGGAGGAGCAAACTTGAAGAGCACGGAAAACATAGGAATAAAATGAAGCTTACTTTTGTTTAGTCGGATGACATGATTTAAAGTGTGGTGGAAGGCAAACCGATGAAGGTTTACGGTAAACCGTAGTACTGAAGTTGGATGTGTTACGTGTGACCAGAATGTCGAGAAACGGAAGAGAATTGCAAGTCTCAAGTTCAAAAGTGAACCCGAATAGCAGGATCAATAGAATTCATTGTTGAAAGAACTTTATTTAAATCATCTTTATTACCTTCAAAACAGGGTAAAAGTATCGTCTACGTATCGGAATCATGCTGGGAAGTTTAAAGTTTCAAACAGTTTTGATTCATAATAATGCATGTAGATATCAGTCAGGATGGGACTGAAGGGGCTTCCCATGGCTAATCCCTCAGTTTGCTTGTAATATTTATTTTGGAAAACAAAATGTGTTTGTTTCAAACAGAGTTGAGTGAGAGAAATTAGCTCATCAATTTCGATGCAAGAGAAATGAAATTCGCGAAGTCTGGTTTCTAGACATCTTAATGCACCCTCCACTGGAACATTGGTGAATAATGATTTTACATCAAAAGAAACCATGCGTAAATTTCTAGGAGAAATGTTTTTAACCTTTTTTACAAACTCTATTGAATTTCTTATGGTGTAACCCACATAGCACAAAAACATCCTTGGGATATCCCAAGGATGTTGCTCGCGGGATATGCGCACATCCTCAGGACATCCCGGAATATCCCGCGAACCTCCTAAACACCTCCTCCCGAGTGCTTAATGTCACATCCCGGGATATCCTCAGGACATCCTAACCAAGTCCCATCGACAGCATATGGGATGTTATTAGTATTTAAAGTCCTACTTACTACATCCTCAGGACATCCCGTAATATCCCAATTTCCTCCTGAGCGCTTAATGTCACATCCCAGTATATCCTTAGGACATCCTATCTACGTCCCACCGACAGCGTATGGGATGTCATCAGGATTTGAAACACTAGTTACAATATCCCTTTAACCTCTTAAATACATACTCTCAACTTCTTAGTGTCACATCCCAGTATATATACAGAGGAAAATTCCAGTGAAAGTATGAGAAGGTGTGATGATCTAAAACCTACTTTTTTTTACATAGATAGTCTCAAATCGTTCTCCTATGGTTACTATGGAAAAATCAGAAATGTTGAAAATATTTATACAACTTATTTTGTTTTTAAATCTGAATTTGTGAATATATTAAAACCGAACAAGGAAATTAAAATGAATTATTAATACAAAATATTAAAACTGAAAATTTTGCTTTTATTTTTAAGATATTAAAAATCTTTTGATCATTTTTAAACATCCAATAGCCCCCAAATTGAGTTATTCATAATTAAATTATTTTACAAAATCAGTTTCTAATTTCAGTTAATTTGTATTAAAAATTGAATAATAAAATTACCCATTTAATAATCTTTACATAAATGAATCATCTTTCTTTAAAACATATAAGGAATTTATAGTGTTTTGATGACACTGTTGGGAAATTGTTAAAAGGAATAAATTGTATTTTTAAAACTAAATCAATTCCTAGCCTCAGAATAAATAAATATGTTTTCATCACATGAGAATGCTGCAGGCTTTTTTATATATTTAATATTTAGTTGTAAAAATTTGACATTATGTTAACAATTCTTTATATCATTCAAAAGGTAACTCAAGAAGCTCTTCTAAAATTCTATCTTTCTGCTCACACAATTAAAAAAAAATCTGAAAGGCCTCAGATTTTAGCAGTCACTCAAAGAGGCTAAAGGTTTATGAATGCATAGATTATCAATACGGATGGGGCAGTGGAAATAGCAAAACATTTTATACGATACTGACACCAGAAAGTTATATATCTTCTATATATTTGAAAAATGAAGAAATATATCATGTAATTATGTAGAAATATTAAAATGTTTTCAATTAGATATATCATGAATTAAATGCATTTTAAATCAATCAGATTAAAAATTAAAAAAAAAGCATTGTTAAGAACTGTGTGTAATGCTTTTAAATAGCTTGGCTTGTTAGTCAATAATATATTAGATTTTAAAGGTAAATATGTTAAATTTTGCCAAATGGCAAGACTTGAATGAAAAGCGAAACAAGTTTACGACTGACGATATGAAGTCACATTTCAAAACTAATAGCCCTTTTAGATTAAAAAAAAAAATGTTCTGAAAATAATTTGCAATGGTTCATTGGTATTATTTTACGCAAAATTCAGTAAAATGAAATTTACCCGTTGAAATCAGCACCAAATTAAACTTTGTAAATTCTAGCGCATGTAAAAGGTTGTCTCATCCAGAATTTTATTACTAACCATTCATTTCAGAGCAAAATAAAACAGTAATTGCCATTTATATGACAATCAATATCAAAAATTTAAATCTGCATTTTACGCAACATAGAAAAACTTCAAAAGATCTACTGTTTACCATGCAATTAAGGCATTTTATTCTGCTATCAACTCTACCAATTAATTATTACATTAAGTATATTCAGTTTACTCTTTCTGCTCAATATATGCAATGTAAAATTTTCCATAAATTTATTAATTCATTTTATTTTGAGGTGAGCTTTTATTCAACTCTCAATGTCAACGAGAATGTTTAGTTCATTTTTTATTCGGTCTCAAAAGAGAAATCAAAATATGTGGATTTATGTACGTGTATTTATGAACCAAAATACATGAGAAATCACAGTGAGAAAAGCACTGCTACCTTAAACTGTGATTATATATAACAAATGCAGTGAATTATAGTTAAAAAATAGTGAAAATATTTATATTTCTGAACTATTTCATATATAACATTTTCAGTTTCGCATATGTGGCAATTTAAGAACTTTTTTACGTATACCAATTTTTTGAAATATCTGAAAATTTTTGTATCTTCAAGGAAAGCTTATTCTTTCACCTTTAGTATATAAGTAATGGTAATTTACCAGATAAAATTACTTAATGGGGAATACAGAAAAATATCTAACCACTTACCTTTGTGACTTCATCTGCAAAGAGACTAAAAAAGTAGTTCAGCTAAATCTGTTATAATAAATATTTATAATGCTAAATTATGCAATATCTATTAATCTGACAAATTTTTGTTAAGCTATTTATTTGGATGAAAAATAAACACATTCAGAAATTTATGGCACTATATTATGATTAACAGAGGAAAAACACTTTTCAAAATTCAAAATAGTTTTTATTAATCCAATTTATCACATTTTATTTAAATTCATGAAAAACAATCTTATATCCATGTATTCTTATGTATATAAGAACTCTTGATAAATTGGATCTCTGTCATTGCCTTTCACAGCACCTAAAATAAAAAAACACTCACAATTACTATATGTGAATATAATTCATAATTAAATTTAAACAAATGACCATTAGAATGCAAATTAAAGGAAGCATTTAAAATATTTTAACATTTAGTACCTATAAACAGAGTAGCAATTATTTGATTTTTCGTTTATAGTAAAATAAACATGGGGGATGCCTTTTAAAATTTCTTATGTCAGAAAATAAACTCAAACCACCAGCTGAACATATGAGCAGTTTTATCAATCAGCCACTGGTAGGTAACCTGGATACTGAATCAACATATAAAGTTGCCAAGATAAAGAGAGAAACAAAATTATGATAATCACATCTTACCTATTCATAAAACTATTTTAAATTTAATGTGTAAGCAAGTCCAAAAAGAGTGAGAATGAATTTATTTTGCAACACAAAGTAAAGTCTTGCAGGAGCAAAAAAAACTTGTCTCATGAGATTGGCAAGTAAAAAATAATTAACTGCATCTGGTAACATTCATCTGACAACACATAAGTAATTGTTAGCTAGGTACAGAAAATAAAATCTGATCAGGGACGTAGCTAGAGGGGGGCATCTGTCCCCAGGTGCAGAATCCAAGGGGCACCAAACTGATGTTAGAACATTTTAGAATTAAATGTTTTCCATCCTTGGCAAGCAGTAGGGGGCACGAAATCTTCAGTTGTCCCTGAGCGCTGAAAACCCTAGCTATGACTCTGAATCTGATCATGTTAATGCAATTTTAAACTTTTGAATTTAACCGCAGAAATTTACCAAAGAAGTACTTGTAACAGTAGTAAATGAAGATGTGGCTAATCTTTACTGTATGGTACACCTTGGTTTCTGTCTGAAAAAAAATCGCAAAGTGGTATTTGGTTGTTTGTGAAATGTGGAAGCCCATTGCGTCAAATAAGTTTTTCGGTAACCCTAATGTTGATAATGTTGGCAAAAGTAGCCTTTGGGGAAAAAAAACTTTTTTTTTTTTTTTTTTTTTTGTCAATAAAAAGGAGTTATTTCTGCAAATATTGCCAACGTGCTGTGATAAATTTAGTTTTGGGCTACTTTTTTTAATATTAAACCTTTTGTACGGTCCCAGGTTTTTGGTTCTTACCATTCTTTTCAATTGCTGTGTTTGGTTGCACAGAAGTGGTATGGTCTTGTATTTTGAACATGCTATTTATTATTTTGGTGTGGGTACCATCGTTTGAGTATGTCTGAGGTGACTAAGAGACGAAAAATTTAATTGAATTGCTTACTTGGAGGATGGTGGTGGGAAGCCTAAACATATGCATGTGAAAAAAAAAGGTATGTTAAAAAAATGATGTTTCATTTATTTTTCTGTCTCTGTGTGTTAATTTTTGTTAGAAGATTTGTTTTTTAATGTTTTTATGTTAGGAATATGTATATTTGGTAACTTATTCCTCTCTGTTTGTGTATTTTTGGTTGTCTGTGTGTTAAGACAGTGGCGAATTTTTTCTGGTAACTATGATATTTTTAACTTTCTGATTTTCTTAAAGTTAAAATAGATCAATGTGTACATGGACAAAGTTAAGGCAGTGCACAATGCCCAGTTTGTGCAGTTCTCTGATTTAATAGATCGATGTGTACATGGACACAGAGTTTGTGTATGTCTTTGACTTCTTATTTTGGTTTTGTGTAGTGGCCACCTTGAAATTGGTGCCGATCCTCTCAGGTGACGATCTTGATATAAAAAAAAAAAAAAAAGAAACAATTCGCCAAGGGTTACAGTAGAGTAAATTTTTACCAAAGATATTCTACCATAATCACCATTTCAGTGGTTTAAACACTAGTGGAGCAGTATGCAGAGATGAAGATTTGAGTTTTGTTTACACAGCATGATGGTTTAGGCACTCCAGCCATTACAGTGAACAAAATTATAATAAACATAGCCACAATAATTGTCTATAAATATTGATGTATAACACTGCATTAACTAATATATTTCTTATGCTAGTATATACAGAATCCTTAATTGAAGGAAAAATCAGAAGACTGTGCATGCATTTTCCTTTAACTGAAATATGGATTTGACCATACAAATCTCAGTCTTACGGGACATGCCACACTATGCAGATAGACAGTAAAAAGTGCTTATGTTGTTTTTATTTGTTAGAGGTATGAAATAAATATACTTCTAGATTTTAATTTTTTCTTTACTTGTTTTACATTTGGATTACCTATCAAAAAGTAAGGAATTTTGATATTATTACAATATCGGAGTTAAAATAACAATTATTGGACATGTTAAAGTAATGAAAATTTTAAATTAGGTTAAAAAGTAACCCTTTTTGTGGCATATTTTTTAATTAAACTCTATCAACATTAAAAACAACAAAACGTCCCTCTTTATTAAGGACTTTAATTAACTAATTTTAAATACGGAGCTATGAATGAATTTTTTCTCTTGCATGTTATAATAACTGAAACAAAATTACTCTGATACAGTCAAAATTCCTAAATGCAAGTACATAAAATTTACTCTAGCAATTTAAAGAGATGAGACACACTGAACACATGAATAAATTTCTATCAAAGAATAATTTATTAAATTTGGCCCGTTCCATAGTAAACTTTAACTATTAGATTACATTATTACACCATGTTATCAGTTTGAAAAGCAAGTCATTATGCCAGATCTTGGATGTAAAAGAAATGCACAAAATAATATACAGATTATTGAAAAATGGTGTATAACAATATTTATAGATATGATTAAATGTAACAGAAAATTTACTGTCACAACCACATTTTTAAGTGAAATGGGTTGATCTTTACAATATGGTAACTGGTAGTTTGGCGACATTTTGGAGGCGATAAAGGTTACTCTACCTGGGACTTTGGTAATAATGTGAGCAGTTCTCAGTTCCGATTACGCATTATTTTGTGTGAGGGAAATGAGAGATCATGGGATATGTCATGTGATATTAATGGACGAATTACGGTTCTTTAATCGGAAAAGGGGGGAAATCGGGAAAAAATCTGGAAATTTTGTATTTGGCTTTATTCTGTGTTGTGTGAAACAGTGTTCGTAAATTTTTGGATCCCATGGCCATAACTAAAGTGAATTCGAAATGGGTATTTATGTATGTATTAATTTAATGTATGCGCTCATTTATATTTTAAGTAGTGTTTTTGAATTTAATTATATTTTAATTAAATGATAGTTATTTTGTGAATTTTATGTTTGTGGGAATTTGGTATACGTTTTAGTTGAAGTAAACATGCATGGAAATAATTTAAATATCTGACACTAAGTATTTGTAATGGTTGCGGTATGAATTCGTTGGTGACGTGTATAATGTAATAGATGATTTAGAGGTAAAAGTTTTTGGATATTTTATTTATTTTATATGTGGAAATGTTCATATTTGGAAAGAGTAAATACTTTTTCGCAATCAGGTAATTTCATATATGTTCTTTTCACCGGGTTTAAAGATTGAGAAAATTGTCATGTATTTTCGTGAAATTTTTGTAATTTATGAGAAAAAAGTAGTGTACATGGATATAGTGAAGAGTGTGCGCAATGCCATTTTTTTGCAATTCTGGGATGTTTTTTTAAGTAAAAATAAGTTGGCGTGTACATGGTTTATGTGTATGTGTTATTTTGAAAAACGCGTAATGAGTATGGTATTGTGCACTTTTTCCCAATTTTGCAGTGAATATTTGTCATGATTAAGCAGTTTTGTTAGATAAAATTTCTAGCATAAGTGTAATTCGGCTAGTAGATTGTTGGAAGATGTGTTCAGTAGATAAAAAGAAAAGAAACATGTCTTTACTTCATGAAGACAAAATGGCGGCAGGAAAAAAAAATAGAGGGTTGCTGTAGGAGAGTTGGTCGCCAAAAAAACGCCAAGTTACCATAATGTAAAGATCAACCGTGAAATGTATTATTTTAACATTTTACAATATTTAAGGTATGGCATTAAATGCAACATTATGTGCCTGGATATAAGTTAGTAAATTAAAATAATAATAATAATAATCAAAGAATGAATGTCATGAAAAATTTCAAAAACAAGCAGAATTTAATTTAGACCTTTAGACACTTATGTTAAATAAATTTGAGAATTCTTCACCCAAAATTAAATTATAATTAACTAAAACCAGTTTGACTGACCTTCTACAAAATCCTTCAGCTGCAATTTTTTCTAGCTTGAAAACCAAATTCTTCTCCACATGGTAATAACATCTTAACTAGTTGAAATTCCTGCAGAAAGTTTGATAACACAGTAATAGAATTAATAGAATAGAAAAATTAACACAAAAGTATAGAACATCATTTAAACTTAACATTATTACAAATTTTGGTGCTTTCTGACTATCTGCAAAGCTGTGAAAATTGGCAAAATGTAAGTTTATGGTTCATATCTACTGCTCTGTTCACAAGTAGTAATTCAAATAAGCACTTTATAAGAAACAAGAAATTTTAGGATGCACACACACAAAAATATATACATTGGGTCAATATTCACATATTTTTCATCCAATGGAATACTATTCATAAATAAAGATTAAATATAAAGCATGTAAATACATGTGTGTGGCATGCATATTCATAGTTTGCTATTATCGTGTGCACTGTTTTAGCATAAGCAGATGATAAGAAAGTATCAGAATTTTTCACATATAAGAAAAGATTGCCCTGACAATAGTATCTCAATTGTTTAGCACTGACATTTACATAGCACATTAGAAATATATAGTAATATATGTATAATAAAAAGATAATTGCATATTATTAATTCATTTGTTTAAACGCCAAACTTTAACAATTCTTTCACATATAATTAAACAGAATTCTTTCACATGAACATCTAAAATCCATTCTTAACTAAAGAATAAATAATAAAACCATGTAAATTTCTTATCAAGCCCATCATTTCCGAAATGTCTACTTCTGAAAGTTCCCAGCATTTCTCAATATATTATTAAATTACTAAACTAAGCATCAATGATCGTCATGTTCGCTAATGTGGCAATATCTTTCACACTTCTTTTTTACCACAAGTAACAAGTAGGCTTCAATAAATCTTTAACTGTTACATGCTACTTTTGTCTAAAATTTGTACAAATAATAAAATTAAATGAGCTCTTTATAATATGCTCAAAGAAATAATTTTGTATGAAAATTTGTATGTTATATATTGGCCTGATTAATGATTCAGGAAATAATTCGGGTTTTCAAAGTGCTTCCAATAATTCAAATTTTAGCTTGTGTCAAAATAAAATCTATAACACAAAGATAAGCAAATTTCCTTATGAACAATGCATTTTAACATTATTCAATCACTGGCAATCACACAGTACTGATTGCTTCAATAAACATTACTGTAACTGTGTCATTTAAAAGACTGTAATGTTTTAATTATTTCCTTAATTAAAACATTACAGTCTTTTCCTCCTTCTAACACCAAAAGAAAACCCAGATAAGAAATATAAAAATATCAGTAAAATAAATTATATTATTGAATGACACTTTACATTAATTACACTTATGCATAGATTATTTTATTATAAATTATTTCAAAATCAAAGAAGAGAAGGGGGAGAAACTTTAGTATTGACATTTCTAAAATGATATAAACATTAATCATTTAGTACAGTTTGTTATTTCAGGCAAAAAGAATTCACTTTTCTGGATAGCATTTATATTTCCATCTCACTTTCAATGAAACATTAAGAGAAATGCATATAATTTAAACACCAGTTTATTTTATTTATCAGACAGATTATGTCAACTCGAAAAAAACCTATCAGTAAAATTCGGTAGTAATAATTCTGAATGTTACGCAACTTGCAAGATTCAACAAAAATTATCAATACTTTTATTATAATGACAATACTACAGTAACATGAACATAAAATTAAACTGCATATAACTATAAAATAAGCCAGCATATAATAATGGTGCATTGGTTTCTAAAACAATGGGCTCGATGAAAAAATACATGTATTATGGTAGCTATTCATATTCTTCAGCTTTCCTAATATTCTCATGTTCACTTTACATAACTAAAGTATCTAAAATACAATAAAAATGCAAACAATATTTATGAGAAAATGGCGCGTTTTTGAAATCCAAGATGGCGGCCAAAATTGTTTTCCCTGTCCGAGGGAAATCGGACAGGGAAAACAACTCTGACCTACCAAACCTGGAAAGAACAAGAAAAAACGAACTTACTGAATTTATGAAGCCATCCTGAAGGCTACTCATCGCTGTTCCTTCAGATATCTATCAGGATACCTGCAAATAATAAGAAAAACAAAATATAATATTTTTTTGCTGAGCACAAGTTTAAGAAATATTAAATGAAATTGTTTAAATTACATTAAATACAACTGCTTAGCAGAAATGCAAATTATAAAAAATATATATATATAATATTTTTTTGCTGGGCAAAAGTTTAAGAAATAATAAACGAAATTGCTTAAATTACATTAAATACAACTGCTTAATATTTTCAAATATGCGATTATAAAAAAAAATATATATATATATTTTTTGCTGGGCAAAAGTTTAAGAAATAATAAACGAAATTGCTTAAATTACATTAAATACAACTACTTAATGTTTTCAAATATACGATTTGCAGAAATCAGCTTTACAATATAGTTTCATGCTTTAAAACTAAAAGAAATATCTATCATAAAATTAATCAAGAAACCCACTCTTTTATAAATACATAAACTATTTTTATAAATCTAGAAATACTTAAAAACGCTTAAAACATACAGTAAAAGCAAAAAAAAAATTCTCAGTATCGTAAGTAAGGGATAAGTTAAGTAATCGTTTTAAACTACGAATTTACTTTATTCTCGTTAGCATCCTCTGACAATATATGAAATTAAATTGAATTTATATCATAATATATATAAATAATAATATTAAATTGCATTAATAACCAATTAGCACTTACTTTGTACACGAGACATCCTTTCCGCGCGCGATCGATTTGGCGCCCAAAGTTACGGTTACTAGTTACGGTTGCAGTGAACGATGAACTCGGATCGTTAAGTTAATAATTTTGGCAAAATTTATTAAGAAGTTCTGCAAGTTCTTGTAAATAGAATTATTGAAATTAGAACTGCTATTTATTGCCAATAAACAAATATAAAATTGTTACATAGTATAATTTTTCTTATATTCCTACTCTTATGTTTATTCACAATCTACATTTGATTATATTTAAGGTCTTGTTTTTACAGTTCAGAATGTATAATTAATAATACTGCTTTCTAATTTGATTAAAATAAAATACAGTAAATTATTTCAAACAGAATGGTATAGGTTATTTCGCTGCAAACAATTATACTAAATATACTTATTTATGTACATTTGAGAATTTAGCGCCGAGCAGTTATTAATCATCCATGATGCTCTTCTGTCTGCCTATTTACAATTCTAAATTACATTTTTGGAAAGAAAAATTAAATTCAAGATTAAAAAAACTTTTTTTTAATGAAAATGTAACTTTTTTCAAAGCTTCATTTATTAGCTAGAGTGATTCCAGTTTACTTATCTGTATTATCACAGTGAATCAAATATTATTACTGGCTTATCAAACATTAATAACAGTATAAATAGAGCTTTGGCCCGATTGAATAAACGTAAGAAGACCAGCTAACAAAACTTGTAGCCGCATAATAGGGTTTTAAAAACGATGTTTGAAATTTCAGCTAATTTCTGTAATGCATCCCCGTCATTAACTCCACATGGATTGCCAAATATTTACAAAGGCACCTTCAATTTCGTAGCTTAATAGTAGCTACTTTTGCAGTTATTCCAGCAAGCCCTAGATCAGAAACAACAGCCATTTAATGCACATTGGTCTCAAGTGTCTTTCCAGTGCAGGATTTACGTATAAGCTACACATATAAGCTACTATTATATATAGCTTAGGGCCCCCACTTTCTTCGCCCCCCTAAAATTAAAATATAGTATAACAGACTTATAAAGGGCCCTATATTTCAAACAGCCTAGAGCCTTATCAAGTCTAAATCTAGCTTTGTGTCTTCCTCAGAAAGGAATTCGTGCTAAATAATTCATGTGAATATGGGAGCTTCGACAGAGGTTCATCATGCCCCAACCCATTGCTTTACAAAATTTCACTTAATACTCACATGCATGAATGACGTAATGGGCTGGAGCCACTCGGGTTGGAATCATGAACAGTGGCTTAGAGTCATGGGATTATCTTCAGAAATCATGTGAAATCTCGCCTACAAAAATCTTACTCTCCCATCTTGGGTAGTAGTAGGTATAGGCTCAGTAAACAGTCATCCACTTACATATTAAAAATGGCGAAGCGGTGTCACGCAACATGGGACTGAGTAGCAGTGAGTTCATCTGAATCCACAGTCTGCGCTGAGATCTAGAAGACCTCTTTATAAGAAAGGAGGAAAACTGAACTTACATAAGTGCATCCTTATGTAAGTTCAATTTTTGTTTTCATTACTGACTAATTAATTAAGCAAAGGATCAAATAAATCTTCGGCACCTTTATGCAAATTCACTTTACTGGACTTTATCATCTATAAATACAGCTTCTAAATTCTAGATCACAAGGGCTCTGTTAAAAGAATCAAGCAAGCCAACTAGATATCTAGTTTGCCTTGAATGAAGATGGTTTGATAAGGAGTACATCATAACTGGGCCGTTCCTAGGCCATTAGATGCCCGAGTACATTCGAGATTGCCGCCCCCAAATTTAAAACAAAATGCTCAATGATTAATAAAATTTATATTTCATACTCACTAAGTACTTACATATGACACATTGTATAACAAGTACTGACATAATATGACAAGTATTTACAATGAATTTGAAATATTTAGGTATCGCGGAAGTCCGGCCGCCCCTGATTTTCAAAGCCCGCTTACTTTTACGCTCTCCACCTTCACTAGGAACGGCCCTGCATCATAAAGATACTTGAACACCTGTGCAAATCGTTGTTGTTTGATAATCCTTGTTACCTAAAGAAATTGTTAGAAATGCGCCTGCCTTGAAGACGAGCGTCCCTGATGAGTATCATTTTCTAACTTCAGAAAAGCACTCTTCATAAAAGTGCATACTTATGTAAGTTCAATTTTTGTTTTCATTACTGACTAGCAGTGGAGTAGCTAGGGTGGGGCAAGGGAGGACATCTATCCCCGGGCGCAGAATTCAGGGGGCGCGAAATTAATGTTACGAAATTTTCGAATGAAATGTTTTCCGTTCTTGACACAGAGAAAGGGGCGCAAAATCTTCGGTTGTCCCCGGGCGCCGAAAACCCTAGCTACGCCTCTTCTGACTAATTAATTAAGCGAAGGATCAAATAAATCTTCGGCACCTTTATGCAAATTCACTTCACTGGACTTTGTATAAATGTACCCTTTGAGAAATGTGTGACGAGCGTTTCCGTAGAAAGATCTTGTTTTTCACAAAAGTGCCGAAAATTAATTCCATCCACTGCATCATTAATTAATTAATCTGCAATTCAAATGAAAACCCCATTCGCATAAAGAGACCTGCCTTAAATTGTCCGTATCCTTACAGAGGTTGCATTTTTCAAAATTACAGATTGATTTTTTGTAAGGTTCACATGCCTTTATGCCAAGGCACCCTTACAAAGAATTTTATTTTTTCGAACAGCGATCGATCTTTATAAAGGTGTATTCACCATTATATCTGGGTGCTATTATGAAGGTGTCTCTAAGAACCACCGCAAAAAAATACCATACATCGCAATAACTGGGCACATTGCAGATAAAATTAAAGAAAGGCAAGGTGAGCTGCATAATATCCATTGATTCTAGATACTCCTGTTGGAGCCACAATTGCATATATGTTTGTGCATTTTAATTTTGGTATAAGCATATACACAGCTTCCATAACATGCGACCCATCCTCCTATATACCAGGTGTTTCGGTTGATCTTTGCCATTTGACATTCTATATTCTTACCCTGAAGAGACCATGTTCATTGAAACAGGTTCTGATGCAAATGTGCAAACATTAATATTATGATACACATGTGGTTGGGCACCTTTTCCCATACATTCTTACAGTGGCTCCTCCATTGCCGTCAGCTGTTTGATACACGAAGTGAATGTCTGCAAACTCTGAATTCGTAAAACGGTATATACTCTGTGGTTGGAATCAGAAAGCTCTCCAAGTGCCTACCAGGAGCACTGGTACTAAATACAGATTTATCTGTTTTTCCATTTCTGGCCTTGTTGCTCCATATAAATACGGTTTATTTCGTTTGATTTTTATTAAAGATGAGTCAGCCTGTATATATAACAGAAAGATGAATTGTATTTTGCGATGCATATGAGAGGTTATCTTTAAAGTGGGGGAACTTAACAAAGCAAGGTTATTCGTAATTATGTGATAACGAAAAAAAAATTGTTTTTAATATTATATAATCCTAACTAATATTATAAATGCGAATGCGAGTTTGTTTGTGCGTTTGTTTATTACCCTTTCACTTTTTGATTACTTAACCGATCACCATGAAATTTTCAAGAAAGATGAGAAAAGGTTATAGGCTATATAATGTAACTTATCAGTTGAAACTTAAACTATACAATAAGTTTTATAGTTAAAATGATTGCCGTTGTATAAACATTAAATGTTAAACGATATAAAAGTTTGTCTGCGCGCACAGGTACTTGGCTTGTCTATAAAATGTTTGCGTGGTTTAAGCCACGCAAACATTTTATAGACAATAAATATTTAATAAACATTTTATTTATAACCTTTTCTAATATACAGGGGCATAGCTAGAGTTCCCAGCGCCTGGGGACAACTGAAGCATTTGCGCCCCATTCTATGTGCCAAAAATGGAAAACATTTCATTCAAAAATTTCGTAGCATCAATAAGGCGCCCCTTGGATGCTGGGCCCAGAGACAGATAGCCTCACCCTAGCTACGCCACTGCTAATATATCAAAAATATTTCTTGAAAATTTCATGATGATCCGTTAAGTAATTAAGGCGTGAAAGCGTAACATTTATAAATTTTTCCTTGTTTAATTTTATTATTTGAAATCCTTCAGGATTTACGGGTTTCGGGTCATCTTTCACAAAAATTTTTCAGTCATTAAGAAAATATACGTAGCAGTTTTACTAGATTTCATGGCGATACACTCCACGTAAATACAAAATATCCGCGGTCTTATAGGTATAGAAGAAAAGCAGTATTTACTGAAATTTTACGCAGAGTGTATTTTTAAAATTCACGCGAAGTTGAAACTTATTTAAGGACATTAACGCGAGCGAAGCCGTGGATAAAAGCTAGTAAAACTATAAAACATGAAGCCACATTAAATTAATTAACTGGAAAACAAGGGGCCCACCAGCGGCCGAGCGGTAACGTCGCTGAACACTGGTAGTTCGGTCCGAATCCCGCGAACGGGCTGGCTGCATGGGTGTTTTCGTGGTTTTCCCCATGTGTGACGTGTATACGAGCCAGTTGCCCTTAAAAAGTCCTCCACGAAGGCATCCCTCCCTTAATGAAGATAGCCCTCGAGTGCTTTGCCGTAATTTAATAAGCCAAACGAAGTCTGAGAAAAACTAATCATTATTAATAGGAAGAGTTATAGGTATTTTTTCCTCTTTAAAGCGGTCTTTAATGGTATAATCGGAAGCCCGCCCGCCTAGAAATCATGAGGTTAGGAGTTCGAAACTCGGCGAGGGCAACGTATATTTTCCCTGCCTATTGGCGCCTGAAGTAAAATGTGGTAGCCTATAATATGTCACTATCAGGATTTAGCAACTGATCCTTACCTTCCTTGTCGTCCTAGAAGTGGGGGAGAATGCAAGGAATTTTCTCCTTTATTACCGCAATGGAAAATTTGGCTAGGGTATTGCACCTTTTTCATATTCTGGCTAGGCAGAAGAGTACCAGGGGGAGCAGAACAGCCAGGCCACTGATTAAGAGGAGAGGCCTCCGAAGAACCTTAAGTTTTTAAGTATATATTAAAAAAAAATGAAGCTAAAATGTGGTCTGTATTGGGAGAATCAATCCCTAACTCATAATTGGCACTAAAGATATCTTTGGGACGGTGTATGTTTCAGTTGCTCCATGCTAGAGAAGCTTTTTGAAGTTGAAGTGGATTAAAAGCTATCTTCGATCAACAAGGTGCCAAGATTTAATGGCTTGTCAGTCTTTTTGCATTGAACATACGGTAGCTAAACATGTTAATGAATTTTTGACAAAACTATAAACAAACTTTCGTAAGTCAAAATTCACTAAAAACAGTTATAGCTTTTTTATTTTTAGAAAAGTTAACAATATTTTTTAAATCATCAAAAATAGCTGATTAATAAGCATTTTTAAATATAAATTTGTTTTCTAAATGTAATTTCCCCCCTTAATCTTAAGACTTGCTTTTCAAATCAATTCAAATATTTAATTTTAATTAAATAAATGTTAATTTTATATTTGTGTTGACATTTTGTATGGTGATCATTCCGATATAGGGTGACCAAGTGAGATTTCCATCCTGAGCATCGATAATTAAGTCTGGCACTGCAGATAGAATTTTGCATATTTGCCCTATTTCTTACTTTGACAAATGTAATGATTTTACAAAATTACATGTTCTATTTGTACAACTTTTCCATCCTTAGATTAGTCAATATACTACGCATAAAACCTATTTCAAAGATTCTGCGTGTGTGTATTTATGTTTTATTTAAGCTAATAGAAAATATTTAATAATGGAAATTTCCTTCATCCAGAGTCAGTTTACAATCCATAAAAGATAATAAGATTAATACCAGTAATAATGTATAAATAATGTAAATAATGAGTAAAATGCATAATATATTTTAATAAATGAAGCTGGAAATTGCAGATGTGTGAATCTTGAAATAAATACTGATAACCAAAAAAACAAAATAGAAATTTGTGCTTATTTTAAAAGTGAATAATACAGGCAAAGTTAAAATAAAAATAAACATTATCAATGAAGAGTAACATTACTTATACTACATTAAGGGGAAGCAAATGTGTATATGTAAATGTGTGCATTAGTGGTATTTATGACTTTACACTGAAATTCTGATTCCCCCATGAGGGGGGGATCAGAATTTTTTTAATAGGTAAAGAAGCTAATGGGATAAATGAAACTAAGGGAATTATTGATATGTTGTCCTCTATTAAAGACATATGTGTTATTTTGTTCCATTGGCTAATTCATTTTCACATTGGACTTGTAATTGAATTTTAAATTAAGAATGAATCTGTGTGCTTTTTCAGGGAAGGGAAGTTATGCTTTATAAAATTATAAGTATGCAATATTTACAATTAAACAGAAAATGAGAGGTGTATGAAAAAATTACAAGAAAAAAAGGGAATTTTAAATTTTTTGACAGGATGAAATTTAAAATGCTTATCAGTCATGGTTAATAAAACTTAGCTGAATATTAAATATATGTATCAAATTTATTGAGAATAAAAATTGAAGCTAACAGAATGATAATAAATTAAAAAATTTATTTACATGCATACAATTTTATGTTAAATATACAGAAAATTTTCATACGAGAATACAAGAATAAAGAATTGTTTTATTAAAGAGTCTTGAAATAACTGTAGCTTTTTCTTTCACTTTTAAATTCAATAACTCTTAAAATTATAGTGATATTTATAAAAGCATAATAAAAATAATTTGATTAAACATTCCTTTTACATATTAGGCCAACTAATATTACATATTACAGCTCATGAAATGTTTCTGGTATGGAAAAAAGGATCCTTCTAAAAAATTTTCTTTACATATATATAACTAAAAATGTATCAGTTCATTTTTTCTATAATTATGTTTTATGAAAATATTCTTAAACTATTGAAAAGAATGAAATTTCCTTCATTTTCAAATGATTATGAGATGGATTTTAATGTAATGCTGATAAAGAAGATATTTTTAACATTAAAACAGAAAAATCTAAAATAGCTAAAACATATACACCTTGGATAAAAATTTGCGAGGAAAAAATTATAAATATTAATGAAAATAAAATTTTCATAGCACATAATTTTAGCATTTTAGTAAAAAATTATAAAAATTGCATCATTATACTTTACATACAGCCACTTTACTGAGATATTTATTTCAATATTAAATATATAAATTTCATGTTTCATTTCCTATTTATCTATTTCACTATCTTCTAATTTGATAAATTTTGTCTCAAATCTCAGATAATGCATTAATTCTAGATTCAGCAGCAATTACTTTCACAAAACATATATGAAATTAACAAGATGCTATTAATTTTGCACGAAGGCTTTCCATATAAAATTAACTTCTCAGATTTTCTACATTTATATAGTTCTATATAAAAAGAGCATTTATTTTGGAACATAATGACCAATATGAAGTAATAATACATAATTTATAATTTTAATAGTCACAGCATACTGAGATATTACATTTGGCTCATTGTAGAACCATAGCCTGCATACCCAGCAATGCAATCATTACCATCCAATGATACAATCATTTTGCTTATCATATGATAAGCTTGCTTTAAATTGATTTCATTAAAGGGTACAATAGAATACCTGCCATAGCTTTTCAGTTTATTGCCATATAACTTTATCGCACTAAGCACAGCAACTGAAAAATTGGTCACAAGATTTGTGGCTTAATTGTCTGATTTTCCGAGATTTAGGTATTAAGTTTTTATTTTGACTGACATTCCTCTTTGGAATGTCACTGGGTTTGCTTGATGCAGCTACTTGCCCTGAAGATGGTTAGCTTGGCTGTTCACAGCTTTAATGAAGCTTGCCGCAGGGTGGTGAATTCTACTGCATAACTAAGCAAATAGCTCCTTCACATTTACAAGTCTGCTGCTTCTGCACACCTAATCAGCTGGAAGGGATAAAAATTATAAACATAAATAATTACAAAATCGATTCACAATAAATTTTATATTTTAGTTAATTTATTTATTGAATAAAATAAACGTGAAAGTAATTAGAAAGCAGCACTGAATTAAAATATTAGTAATACTCATAGTGTAACAACGCTGATACTGCAAATGCTAAATTAAACGAGTATTGGGACTTTAAAGCATTAGAAATGAGTGAGTGTTGCATACAAAGGTTAGCATTTTGGATGCATAAATTCATGTCACACATAGAGAAAATTATGAAAACTTCCATGCAGCCAGTCTATTTGGCAGGATACACAAGTAATAAACATGTTTAATAATGAAACATAATAAAAATATTAATAATTAATGAGGGAAAATTTATAGTTTTGTTCTTTTTATTTAAGTTAATATTTCTATTGTGAAAACTATCTAACTTAATACACTATTCACTTTCTCTTTGCCAGTACTAAACATTAATTCTGAATTATAATAAATTTTCTAACTGCTCTGTTATTCATTCACAATAGTAATGGCTTGAGTTAATTTCTTCTGCGTTTATTTCATTTATAACCTCCCAAAGTTTTCAACTACATTTTATCCTATAGTTCTAATCTGAGGTAATGTGCTGCAAATATCAAGTGTTAAACTGTCATAATAATAATACTATAGACAACTGAAGTTAACAAGCACATATTGTAAAGCTTCAATCATATGCAGAAGTGATTTATATGCAAGTACAGTCAAAAGTCGTTAATCCGGACTCGTCGGGACTTCGGCGATTCCGGATTATCGATTTTTCTGGATTATAGATCATCAGTTTAAATCTGGTAAGATGGCATGCAGAAATTATAAAATTAAAAATATGAAACCATAATTTATGAAATAAAGAATAATTATGACCTAAAGGGTATCAAAATTTACAAAAAGAAAAAGCTTAATATTTATTTGTTTACTTTATTAAACATTTATTTCAATGTAAGTTGCTTCGTTTCATGTGATAACACTTTCTCTTTAATTCTATTAAACAGACATAATTTCTCGTTTAGTTACAAAGTTCCGCTGTTCAAGTCCTATAATTGCTGTGTTGAGAATACCGACTAATTTGTCAATGGAAATGTTTTCGTTTTCAATAACCTCTGGGTCACTTTCTTCACTATCGAAAGCGAATTATAATGACGAGGAACTTGATTTAAATCATATCAAAGACGGAGTACATAGACATGAAATACTATACTTAGTAAGGAATTATAAGCCAAATAAAATAAAAACATCTGCCCTGAAGATAAGGATAGTGCTGACAGATCAACTTCCAATCCGCGGCGTGAAATTGATAAACAGATTTCGAATTTCAGAACATACTTTCGCTTTGTAGATATAAATTACATATTAGTAAATATATATCGGAAATTCTATTTGACATAATCGAAAGTTCAAGCTTACTTTTATGGAATTGTTCTAAAAGTCTGCAAAAAATAATAAGCAGGATCCAATTCAAAGATTAAGGAGCAACGCAATGTGCAACATTAACTGAATCAGATAATTTTAGCTTAGCTTATACCTCCGTTACGCATTAAACGCGCATGTGCACAAACATATTCGCAGCCGTAAAGGTCTTACGTGCACTCTTAAACGCCTGTGCGCATGCGTGAACGCAACGCATGCGCAGAAAGTTTGTAGCTTTGAGGTCCGGATTATAGATCATTCCGGATTATGGGTGTCCGAATTAACGACTTTTGACTGTATATCTTTATCATTTGGCCAATTTGAATTCAACAAAATAATCTAATTTTCATAACTTTCTCAATTTTTATTGTCTGCAGATAATCAAAACCATTTTTAATTGATTTTGGGGATGAATGTAAAAAATTGATCCCCAATTTTGATTTTCGGACCAACAATGTTGAGCAACAGAAGACTTCTGTGTTTCCTTTTTTCTAACATATGCCTCATGTTCCTTGACGCGAAATTTTAAGGCTCTCTTAGTTTGGCCAATGTAAATTAAACTACACTGGCAAAGAATCCTATAAATACCCCAAGAATTCATATCCGGAATGGGGTCCTTGAGTATGGAAATCGGAATTTTATTGATGGGAGAATAAACAACCCGAAAGGTAAATTTCTGCAAAATATGTGCAACGTTATAGCTAATTGATGGAAAGAAGGGAATGACAACAGAATTTTTATAATCTCCTAAAATCCTCCTAAAAGCCCCTGCCAATTGACAGGAGCTTTTGCTTTGCTATTGCTAGCTATTGCTTTTAAATTGGGCTTTTCACCCAACATTATTAATCAAGCAGTTAAAAAATTCTCATCTCAACACACTAAAAGGCACACTCTTAGGAGATTATAAAAATTCTGTTGTCATTCCCTTCTTTCCATCAATTAGCTATAAAGTTGCACATATTTTGCAGAAATTTACCTTTCGGGTTGTTTATTCTCCCATCAATAAAATTCCGGTTTCCATACTCAAGGACCCCATTCCGGATATGAATTCTTGGGGTATTTATAGGATTCTTTGCCAGTGTGGTTTAATTTATATTGGCCAAACTAAGAGAGCCTTAAAATTTCGCGTCAAGGAACATGAGGCATATGTTAGAAAAAAGGAAACACAGAAGTCTTCTGTTGCTCAACATTGTTGGTCCGAAAATCACACTTTCAATTTTTCTGCTGCCAAAATTATTCAAAAAACATCTTCTATTGGAGAACTGGATTTTCTAGAGGAATTTCACATTCAGAAAAATCTTTCTGTTCTTGTTAACGATCTTAATTCCAATCCATCTTTACCTTTGGCATTTAAAAAGAAATTATGTTTTAGTTCTGGTTTCACCAACAGATGGCACCACTTTCTTATTCTTGTCCAGGCTTTCTTATCTTATCTAATCATTATTTCCTATCTTGTTCATTTGCGGTTTTGCAGCTGAGGATGGTGGTTCGGTAAAACCATCGAAACTAGTCCTGTGAAAATTTTGAAAATTAACGCTGATTTTTGTTGTTTGACTTCTGCATTAGTACTTATTCGGCGTGTTATTGTGTCTTAATTAAATTTATTTTTTTATTAAATTACAATTATTATGAATAGTACTTTCAAACTGGTTATGAAATTCTAGCCAAGAAGCAGGATCACCATAATATTTATTGATTATCAATTTAGGAAGTTTAACAATTTTGATTTCTCTAAAGGTTTGGTTTTCTAGTGTACCTTGAGCAGTTGCATTAATAGAAAAGGATACTTACTACTATTCATTTCATCTTTCATTAATCTATCAATTACATTGGTTATCTTTTGTTTCCAGAGGATATTTTTTTTTTAGTATTCCTCTGACACAGCAACTTCATTTTTTATATCATCAAAATTACTTTCAATTCATCGTTTAATCATTTTAAATTAGTTTCCTTATCTATTATTTGGGCTGGAAATTCCTTTAAAGTATCTATCTAATTCATAACATCTATCTCACTAGAATCTTCCATAATAAAAGCTTCAACTTTGTTAATTAGCTTAGTTAATGTAGACTTAATTGCGCTACGCTCCTTTCTCGACTTGGGTAATTCCGACATTTTACAACAACACGCCGAACAAATACTAATTCAGAAGTCAAACAACAAAAATCAGCGTTATATTTTCAAATTTCACAAATAACGCGGATTTTTGTTGTTTGACTTCTGAATTAGTATTTTACAACAATTCAAATTTCAATTAAAACAAATCCTACTTTCACTTCCTGCAAAATTCCACAAATTCTCAAACAAAGCTTGTAACTGAACCACTAAAATTCACAGCTTCCAAGACCGACCCAGATCCTCACTGGTGGCTCCAAAAAATTTGAAGTACACTCCTTCAAAATTGCTCCACATTTTAAATAAACACATTTAATTATATACATTATATTACATAGTACAGTTACATAGCAAATATGTGTTACAAGCTCATCGCACTACATTTTAAAACCCACGCCACCTCTGGCTCAAATCAAAACTTTTCTCACACAGTTGAGGGGTGCTACAATGGCCTCTATGGGAGATCTCAACAAACATACATAGCATAGTTAATCATGGAAAAGCTGCAAGTGTGAAATAAAAATCTGTCAAGAAATTTGTACAAAATTTTAATTTGTTCTGGAAAAAAATGGGTTGCCTCATCCTGTTGACCAAGAACAGGTCAGTTCAGTTTATGCGCCTTCTACAATGTTTTGGAGCACTGCAATTTTGCATCTATTGTTATTGTCTAATCATCTTAATCAAAGTAATATAGGTTGTTCATTCCAAACTTTGACATTCCGTACTACATTGTAAACTGTTGCCAGTTTAGTAAACATTCATGCATTTATACAAAGTTTCGCCATTCAATTCCAGCAGTCTGAGGATGAAATTTGCAAAATATTGTTTTGTAAACTTAATTATTGCTGTAATTTTTATTTATTTTTTTTTTCACTGATGGTATGTATTAAACTGCAGGTTACAACTTGAATAAAGATGTGTTACTGTGCTGTATGTATCTCTAAATTTGCTGTGTTATGTCATTCAGCAGAGTTGCCAACTCTCCCAATATCCGACCATACTCCTGCCAATCTGATTTTTAACGTATTTCTCTCGACTTTCTCTTAAAATTTCTCAGGATTTTTATGTAGCTTCGCTTAATGATTTGTTATTTACCCCCAAAATAGAATTTTTGGTATTTGAAAGTGCTTGTTTTTCTTTGGATGCATATGAAAAAAACTGAGGTTGTTTCATCCCTGAGATGCGGCGTGTTTGTGCTCTGTTTATGAGAGTTCGAAAACGTCATATTACATTCTGCAATGAGGATCATGCGCCTCTGCAAGTCATTAGCCAATGAACACAAAGCAAGATCGAGGTTGTTTATTTCTTCCGTCTTGCCAGTGAGCAGTGTAAGTTTCATGTGCTTCCCAAAAACAGTTTAAGCTACTGCGGTCTGCAAAAAATGTAAAATATTCATGTACTTTTCAAAAATTGTACACAGATTGGTTTCCTTCTATTATTTATTTCATCAAGGAAATGTAATATTGCAATGTGTATTGTTTGTTATTGCGATTTTTTGATTTTGCACACTGGAAGGGCTAACGTTCTTAAACATGTGTGTACACAAGGACAACATGAACTGTACTTGAAAAAAAAATTAAATTTTTCTATGGAAACAAAGGCTAAAAAAGTTTTTAATGCAATGTTGCATTGCCTGTTCTCTGCCTTTTTACTGGAGCAGTAACAGCCACTGAATGCATCGGAGCATGCTGCAACTTTTTTAGGTAAATGTTTCCCAGCAGTAAAATCGCTGAGAAATACTCAAGTGCAGGGATAAAAACGGCTGCAATTCTAGAAGAAAGGGCTTCAAGATATTGGTATGAAAAATAAATTTTCAGTTATTGATTGCATTAAAACAGTTCCATTCTGCCTTTCTATGGATGCAGGGTTTGTACGGTCCTTAAATTTTTTGGAATCGATTTTTGATCCTTAAAAGTCCTTAATTTTGGCCAAAATCAGTAGAAGGTCCTTAAATTTAATCATCTGAAATTTCTGTCTGTTTTTATGACTGCCATTTTGAGTGTGAATTAGCATTTTGGAGGAATAATTTTGGCAATTCACTGACGTATATATGGGTTATAATTTGTTTCTATTTCTAATATAAATCATGGGATACTCGAGTTTCTAAGCAAGAAGTGAAACATAAGCATTTCAAAATTCATTTTTCGTAATAAAGAGCTCTTAAACAATTTTCGCTTTTGGAATATGAATTCTTTTATTGAACGGTTCTAAATTTGGCGACTTGTCAATAGTTTGGCGATTTTTAGATCAGTTTCTATAGAAAATTTTTAAAATTCCGAAATCAGAATTTTTCAATGATTTTTTTAAAACTTCATAACATTGATAAATTTCATTAAAATAATCGTAATATATTGGAATTATATTTAAAAAATAACATTAAAATAAAACATTTTTATTTTTCGCTGTCATATTATAAAGTTTCATTAAGGCAACTTATTATACAGTATTTTGAATCTGAAAAATACACAAGGTATAATGCTGTAAAGCATAATTTACGAAACAGTTCTAAGCAAAAGCAAAATTAGCTGTGTAATTAATTAAAAAGTCTTCTTTTTAATTTTTTTTCATTGTAAGCGTTTTTCCCATGTAATTGTCTCAGAATATTCAAAATTCTCAGAATATGCATCAGTTTTCTCTATAAAATTAATTTTACACTTTTTTCTGTTTTTTTTTTTTTTTTTTCCTCAAAATATTTCTGCCTTTTTGCTGTTACAGAATTGGTTTGGATAATTTTTCTTTAGTATTTTTGACACTGCAGCTTGGAAAATTTAGAAGGATTTGAAGGAAAGATTTAAAGACCCGCTATTTTAGAAGATTTGAGAAATATATGACAAAATGAAAAATGTCTCCAAGATATCAATGCATAATGGATGTATTTTACAGAAAGTTTGCGATGAATTTCTTACTTTTTCGAGAACGCTTGGAAGAACAATGAAGACATAATATTTGAATGTTTTACACCTGATACTAGAATCTTTTTCTTAACATGTTTAATCTTCCCTTTATTTTCTCTACTGCTTACTAGACACAAGCATGGAAAATATCAAAAATTCTTCGAATTTTATCACTTGGGCAGGCGTTATAGAAAGGGATTTTTTTATTAATAAAGAAATTGAAAACTTGCAATTTAAAAGATCCATCTAATTAATATGTCTTAATGCATCATACACAGAGCTGCACTAGGCATTTTCTCATCTGATGCAATCTCTATGGGTCCTAAATTCAACTGCATAGTGCCTTTCTAAAATCTGCTTCCAATGCCTGCTCTAAATTCTAAAAGTTTTGCCATTGCTATATTTTGTTGTTTGGTGTGTCACTAAATTCTAAAAATTTTGCCACACCAGCTCTGTAATCATATTTCTTCTGAATTTCATATAACTAAAGAAATTAAATTAGTCACTTTTTCTATACATTCTAAATGCATTTAGTGTTTTTTAGAAAAACAGAAATCCTTAATTAAATCCCAAAATTCTAAAATCAAAAGGAAACATGCTGAAGAAAGAAACTGAATACATAAAGAAAATTATTCTTCAAAGATATGCGCAGTTATTAATATGTAAATTACTCAATTGTTTATGATTTCAGCCTTTACTATAATTTTCCATTTCTGTTTCCTCGTATGATAGATTTACTGAGCCAAATTAAATTAAAATTAAATTGTATAATCTTTGATCACTAGTCCACATTTTTAGTTTTAATTTGACTGTCCTTGTTTAATTACGTCACCGTAAGATGTAATTGACTTTGTTAGCATCAGAACATGCCTTTACGTTTGTTCTAAGTTCTTTTTAAATATGAGGTTTATTTAAACCTTTGTCTGATATTGTAGTTACTTTCAGACATAGTGATAATTTGCTTCACGTCTATCAGGGATTTTGGACTATTTAACTTTTACCAGATCAAGTAAACCCTCATAGGTACATTGTGGAGTGGTTGACAAGTTAGGAGATAAAGCACGCAGAAACTAGCGAAAGCATTGGTTAGCATATTGAGACAAATCTCTAATTATTGTTAGAAAAAATGCTTAAAGACAAGGAAATCGATATAAACTAGCCAAAATGTTTGAGAAGGCTTCAAATTAAAATGACGGATAAATATTTTGTTGAGTGTTGTTGATACAAAACATAAATATTTTATTGTAGCTTTTAATGTGTAATTATTCTAATATCGTTTAAGAATCAGTGTCGTAAATTACATGTGTTTTAAACTGTGAAATTTTATTAGATTTTGATTTTAATAGGGCTTTTTTAACCCTTTCGCCGTCCTCTCCTGTCTACGAAAATTTCTCCCCAGCCGCCGCGTGTTTTTCGTAGTATGTAATGTTGTTTTCTCTGTACATCATAACTTTCGTAGTGGATGAATGTCAATGAATATTAAGTAAAATTATAAAGAAACAAAGCATAATGGAAAAATAATAACTGTTTATTTCTAACAGCAGGATAATTTGATAACATCTGTTTGTTCCAGGCGGTCCACCCCTCCCATTTTGTTGTTGTAATCTTTTAAAATTATTGGTTTTTTTACTGTTCTTTTCCGTGTTTCAACATCAATCATCGAGTTATTACGGACTGTTCTCATTAAACGTATATCCTTCTTGTTTTTCCAATTCACAACCTCATTTTTTCTCTTTTTTTTTCTGCTGAGTAGACGTTGAAGCCATCTCTCACTGTCTTGTCATCTTATGTAAGATGGCGCGAATATTCATAAAACCCGGGGCAAATTCAATTAGAAATAGAATGCCTGATTAGTGCTGCCCTCTCTGCCTGATTAGTGCTGTATTAGAACAAACAAAAATAAAAACTCAAACAAGTAAACATTTAGAAAGCGTTTTAAACATTTAAAAGTTTGAAAATGTAGAAGAACGCTTGAAGTTTCACTTGAACGTGCTAGACGTGTTACGGATGACGAAGAGGTTAACAAGTATTGTTAAAAAATAAAATTTAATAGTGGCCATGTTAAGCCATGATGACTAAGGTTAACTATTTACCTAATTTAATTATTTATAATTAACTGCCTACCCTTAATTATCTCTACATATTAAAGCGAGTTATTGCCTTTCATTAATACTCACTGTGCACAAGATAAAACACAAAAATGTAGAAATTCAAGTAAAACTTATTCTTTGCTCCTAGTGAGACTTAAAATAATACAAAACAACTTATCACCTGTGGTGCTTTAATGGCTTACTGGAACTTGAAAGTATATTAACTGGGTTACAACCCCCTGGAACTCTGCACAAAGCTATGACACTAACTGCATCAAACAGAGCCTGACATACTTTCAACACTTGCCAACCGTGCCTACATCAGGCCTTTCAGGTTTGTTCGAATCAACAGGTCTCTCTCTAGACAAGCAGCAGGGGTGACAACATTCAGTCTTTTGTTATGAATCATGCTGATTGTGATCTTACTTCTCATTTTAATCTATGCTGTTTGACCTAAAATCTACCTGCTATTTACTAAACCTCTAGACGAGCAATCCTCAACCTTTTAACTAACCTGTACCATCTAAACAAAAATTGAAAATATTTAGTACCACCACCACTCTTGAACAAAGCTCAGATCGCATAAATTTACAAGTGATAGAGAAAAACTCAATCAGGATGTTCGGGTTTTAATTTTTGAAATAAATAGTTAAAAATACTTTGCTTCTGTGTGTACCACCGGTTGAGAACCTTTGCTCTAGACTGCCCAAGTATGTGACAAAATGAGACATAAAAAAATCAACATAAAGCTAACTTTTATTAGTAAAACGTAAATGTCCCTTATCTTCTTTCAAATATGTCCAACCTATTATAAGTGTAAAATATTTAATGCTACTTGATAAACTGCATGAAGTTTATTTTATTCTCAAACTGATTAATAATTATGTTAATTCATGTTTATTAATAATGCATACTACTTAGGGATCTATTTAATTTTAGGATGGTATTACAAAAATGAAATTCAGGCAGAGAATAATATTTTTAATTGAATTTATTCATTTCCCATTTGCTCATAGGTCCTTAATATTTTCATCAATGGTCCTTAAAAGTACTTAATTTCCGTGTGCAGAAATGTGTACGAACCCTGGGATGGAAGAAATAATAACGATGCAAAATTGTTGTTTCTTTCTTTTTTCTTTTTTTAAATCCAGAATTTTCTGAAATTTAGTGTAGTTTACTTTCTCTCCCCACTTTAGAAGAAATTTGACAGACTTTTATATATGGCACAGCTAATTATAAAACTTTAAAGGAAAAAGAAATTCTTCAGGATAATTGCTTAGAATTTGTTGCAGGTATCTTAAAAATAAATTTATATTTGCAGACTATGCATATGTCACCTCTTAAATTTAGCAGTGAAAAAGGAGTCAGCTTCTTTGCCAATAAATGCGATTGAATTTATTGTTGATATTTATTATTATCTTGGAAAGATATAAAAGGAAAGAATTGAAACAATTCCAACAGCTGCATAACACTGAAATAAGAAAAAATTCGAAATATGTTAGTACACGCTGGTTATCTTTAGAGAAAAGTTTAGCGAGAATCCTCCAGTGGAACTGACTTCTTACATTTTTTATGGAAGAAGTAAATGCTTCTAAGTGTTAAGATAAAAGGCTGTGCTGAAAGTTATAAAATACCTAACTAAATGGAAATGTAGCTATTATTTCCATTGTTAAAAATGGGTACGAGAAAAATTAAGTAATTTTTGCACCTGCAAGTAGGCGCAGCACTAGACATTTTTCTGGTCGGTGAATGACTTTTTTCTGGCCGGAAATCCAAAACTCTGCCGCACCAGTTGGCATTCCTGTCTGCGAGCAATTTAATTGGCAATTGTCACACTAATACTACAAAATATAAGCGTAAAATGCTCCCAAAATAAAAAAAAATTCCCTGATAAGGGACACATTTTCTGATTTTTGTAAATTTATCTTGTGAAGAACGAATATTTATGATTTTACCTTCAGACCTTAACAAGGCGTTTTGCTTTGTCACATTCAAGAATTATGTCAAGTATAAATGAACAGTAATTATGATAAGTATCAATGAATAGTAATTCAAAATAGTTTCTGATACTATCAGAATTGTACTGCATCAAATAATCTTGTTTCCTATAAAATAAAATACATTTGCTTTGTGCACTGCTTTTATGTTTTTTAACAAATTTTGTTTAGTGATAATGAATTTGATACAGGAGAAGGATATGCAAATATAATCTGAAGATCTGGAAGTTTGATATTGACATTTAGGTTACCTGCATAAGAAATATTTCTTCTCTTGCCTGATATTCTGAATCACTCTTGTCAAAAATTTCTTCTTGTTACTGTTTTATGAACTCTTCAATTCTTTTTTTCCCTCAAATATTTGGCCTTTTAATATCGTATAAGTTGTAGTAGAGAACTTAGAGGAGATACTCAGCTGTCATATACTGCAACCTAATAATTAATAACACTTTTGCACTAAAAAACACAACTGCTTATTTTCCCCTCATTTCTCTTTTAAAAAAGGTCTTTTTCAAAAATGAAGTGAAAAGGTTAGCAGAAGGGAAAATACATCATGTGAATGACTCTTATGAATCAGTTGAGCCTTAAAGAGGGTGGTGGAGTTTTGAGATATATCTATATTCTAATGCCCCCCCCTTTTTTTTTTTTTTGATGCACTACAGGTTTATGATAAAATTATCGTAGATCAGGGAAGCAAACATTTTTGGTCGCGAGCCACGATAATTTTTTCTAAAATTTTAAAAACAATTTACAAATATTCCAATTTAAATAATGAGATGAATGGAATTGAGATTTTATTTTTAAAAGTTCCTTTTGTTGAGGTTCAAAGTGAGATGTATTGATTCTAAGGAATGAGGTTAAATGCTCATCTGCCAATCTACTTCTGAAATAATTCTTTCGAAGTTTCACAGTTGTAAACTCTTATATATAAAATGAAGCACACATAGCATTGATTTGAGTGTGATATATTAAATTTGGGTAACTTACTTTCGATAATGATTTGTAGAGTTCTAACTTTGGCCTATTTAGAAACAACTGTTTGAGATGATTGTTAGATTGCAACTCAATTAATTCAAGCTGCAAATCTGACCTCACTGCTTCACAGTTTATGTTGAAAGGCATTATAGAAATATGTAATTCTGTTTGAATGGCACTGAAATCTGCATTCGAACACAAAATGCAGTTTTTTCAAGCCATCTTCATAATTCTTAAACTTCTCTTCATTTACTAAGGGTATTGAATTTAACCTCGGGAAATCAGACAAATCGTTCTTAGCTAGCTGCCCAGCAAACAAATTAAGTTTTAGTTTAAAAGCTTTGAGATGGGCTCAGATATCGTCGATAAATTGATTTTTCCCTTGCATCTTGATATTCATGTTCATATGACAAAGAAGATCTGTGAAAAGTTCGAAAGCCATTCTGTGTCTTGTAACATTTCACACTCCGCAGAACACTGTTTCTCATGGAAGAACAACACAGTGCCATCTTTCAGCTGCCACACTCGCTCAGAAACACATCCTGCACTAAGCCACCTTACTTTCATGTAATACAGTACATCAGAGTATTCAAATTGCATGGCCTGAAGAAAATCTCGAAATTGCCTATGAGTGCCGCTTTTAACACTTTACGGATTGAAAGTTATCTGTGCCTGTTATTTCCATCGATTTATGTTTTCCAGAACAAAAATAGAGAAAGTAAAAAGATCCACAGTCCTTTCAAAAAAGGGAAGAAAAATAATATTTAAACAAAGTAGTAAAGGAGATGGATATATAACACATAACTATGTATTTTCTTTTAATTTGCCTCAGACAGGCAAATTAAAATTCTATCCGCGGGCCGGATGGAACCTTCCGGTGGTCCTGAGTTGGCTCGTGGGCCATAGTTTGCCCATCCCTGTCCTAGATGAAGTCAAACTGCATACTTTTTATAATAAGAGTAGTCAAAGTATAGTTTAAACTATTTCAATGACCCAGGCATGAGAAGGATTTTATTTGGTGTAATATATGAAATACATAGTCCAATTTATGTTAATTAAATCTTACCTTAAGATATGTGTATCTATTTAAATCCATAATGTTAAGCATGTTAAAAGTGGCAGTAGTAAAGCTTCTATTAGTTTAACAGTTCCACACCCCCTAAGACTTTTGTTATTTCTTAAAATAATAAAAATTATTAAACAGCTACGATAGATAAGATTTTTTTTAATAAGCCAGTGTCAAGTGTAATTAATTTTTTTGTTGAAATACATCCACCACGGTGGATTTCATACATTTGCTGTATAATACAATGTTTGTAATTACGAAAGTACATCTTATGTTGTGTAAGAAAGAATTTATTTAAAAATATCAGATGAGATTTAATTTCTGTTATAAATAACTGTTTATACTTTTGGAAACTTAAAAATGGGTATATGCATTTATCTCCTTTTTTAATTTAAATTCATTTTTTCTATATCAAAGAGGCTATGCATATCAGTGACAGCTCAACAATTTCTTCTTTTTTACCACCTCCTGTTTGAGTTTAATCTCTGTTTACCAGCAGAGAAAACATCTGTTCATGCACCATGATGAAAGCAATAGTTTTGTAAACAATTCCACCTCTATAAAGGCAGTTAATGGTAGAATAAGCCAATGTACAAAGTTCAGATGTGACAGAATAAGGTTTGGTTCACACTTTTTATTTATTTAATAACTGGTTTGTTTTCATACTTTTTATTGACTTGCAAGGAGTGTAATTTTAAGAAAGCATTTACATCATCTGAGAAAAATGGCACAACACTGGATATTAATAACAGATTTGTGTTTGGTATGAGGCTGATTGGAAAAGGTATATCTGCAGTGAAAAGATTTTGCGCAGCGTTAAATTTACCAATGCCTCCACAAAACACATCATATAAAAGAATTCAAGAAAAACTTTTTAGTGCTGTTACTTCTGTGTCAAATGACTCTATGCTGAAAGCTGCTGATGACATTAAAAAAAATTCTTAAACTAAACATTCTACAAAAAATGTAACTGAGTGCGGTGTATCTGTAGATGGGACATGGCAGCGGAGAGGATATTCTTCGTTAAATGGATGTGTTGCTGCTTTGTCGATTGACACTGGCAAAGTGCTTGACTTGGAAGTTATGTCAAAGTTTTGCACCATTTGCAACAAAATAAACAAAATGGAATGCAACCTTCAGCGTGACATACTTAAAGCGGAGCATAATTGTTCTGCAAATTATAAAGGATCGGCTTCAGGTATGGAAGCGGTTGGTGCTTATCGCATTTTTGAACGATCTATCAAATTACGAATGCTGAAGTACACCTAGTATTATGGGGATGGGGATTCTAAAGGATTTTTAACTGTGAAAGATATATATGGTAAAGATTCAGTCAAGAAACTGGAATGCATTGGACATGTACAGAAAAGGGTTGGTAGTAGACTACGAAAAGTAAAAAATTAAACTCCTGGATTCAAAGGAAAAGGTAAACTGACTGATTCTTTTATTGATAAACTGCAGAACTATTATGGCATTGCAATTAGAAGTAATGTTGGAAATTTAATTGAGATGCAGCAGGCTGTAATAGCTGCATTGTTCCATTGTAGTTCTTCTTCTTCGAAGCCGATGCATGGCCAGTGTCCTCCTGGATCAATGAGTTGGTGCAACTATCAGCGTGCAATAGCAGAAAAGAAAAAGATCAAACCAAAATCCTCTGGTATACCAACACATATTTTAAATTCAATTAAACCTACGTACATGGAGTTGTGTACACAAGAATTATTAAAAAAATGTATACATGGCAAAACGCAAAATGCCAACGAATGTTTTAATGGCATGTTATGGCAAACTGTTCCGAAAGAAACGTTCGTAAACTTGCGAACATTAATGTTTGGAGCAAATGTAAGTGTTTTAGTTTTTAACGATGGATTTACGGGTTTGCTTGAAGTATTTTCAAGGTCAGATATGTGACCTGGATTTTACACTGAGCAGGGATTTCGAAAACTTGACAGAGTGCGGAATCACGACTATAGGCAGCATTCCACAACTTTTGCAAAAACACAAAGAAAAAAATTACGTGCCGTTCGAAAGAAAAAGCATGATGTGTGTGAAAGAAAACAAGGTTGTACTTACAAATCAGGAGAATTTTAATTGTCAGGAACTTTTCTTTCATTGAGATATTGTGTTATAAAAACTTTAAACTTGTTTTTTGAAAAATGCAATTTTTTGTAAATATTGCTAATTGTAACAGTGACAACTCAAAATTTTATGGATAAAATTAAATGATACTTTCCATATATGTTTTATATAATCTGTTGCATGCTCTGAAGCAGAAGATTTTACAAATATTAATTACAAGTTGAATTATGACTTTTTCTTTTTAGATTTTGAATGCGATAACGAGAAAATATACACTAAATAGTATACATTTTGACATATCTCAAGAATATATAAATATTTAACTATTTTGCTTTATTGCACACACAACAAGTGTAAACATAAATACAAATTAAAAAAACTCTATATTTATGCATACATGGTTCACTGTCGTTGTTGCCGTAAAGGCAAAATTTAAGCAAAAATTATCACTTTTTTAATATTTTTTCAAAATTAAAATAACAGCATTATTTTTGAAATTGTTTTTACTCTTTAATATGCTTATCCTCAAATTAATATGTTTATATTTTAAATAAGAACTATTTTTGAAAAAATGGTACCCGAACGAGGTCGGATACCTTAAATGCATTTTAATGTTTCTGTTTATAGCTGGTATCTTTGTTCTTTAACATACAATGATGTATGCTAGGATTTAAACTGTATAATTTGAACGTTTTAGGTAATTCGTTTGGATAATTTTCATGAAAAGTAAGACACCAATTGTTACTATTTTTATGAGTTTTAAAAATGTTAAATAAAGTAATGCTTTTCTTTATGTATTAATTATTATTCATTTTAAAGTTTTGAACTGTTAAGAATATAATTTGTGCATTTGATGAAGATAACTAACTTTTCTGTCGTTAAAATGCTTTTGCATAAATTTACAAATTTGTGGGCAGTATAGCGATAAAAGTAAGTAAAATATTTACACAACTGAACATATGGAAAGATGCATCCAAAAATATAGGTATATTTCTCTAATTTAGCTTAATTCAAGGCAATTTCTTTGAGATTCATAAATATGAAACGTGCATAAACCGAAATCACTTAATTCACATAAATCTGTTTTATTTTATTAATATTTATTTTCTTGTTGTTATAAGGATGTTAGTTGTGAAAAGAATCTAAAACTTTCATTTAAAAAAATGCAACATGTAACTATTTTTTTAGATAATTATCTGCTATTAATTTCAGGTTAAATATATTTTAAATGATTCTTTAATAAATTACAATATTGTGACTAAATCAGAAATATTACTTCTTAAAGGAAAAACTGGAAAGTACACCCAACAGGTTGCTAATAAAGCCTATTTTTAAAGGCCTAAATTCTATTTTTAAAGGCCTTTGATGTTATGCACATGCATTTAGATTTCGAACTATTTCTTAATGATTTTTTAAATTATTATGCTGTTTTTAATGAATTTTCAGTTTTCAAAATTTTGCTTCAATGTTTATTTTACCTGTTCACCATTGTAAATGCCGCGCCTTGCGTAATGTCTTCTGGAGGAGACAAGACTCAAGAGCGCGTCAAGTTGGCGATTTTGAAAAACGTGCCAAGCAGTGGGTGATTCTGCGCTTTCCCCTAATATAATAATAAGGGTTATTGCATACGTACTCCATATTCAGTGTTATGAAAAAAAAAAAAAAAAAAATCTACATTGGAAATCACATCTTTGTTTATAATTACAAATTGATTATTACTGTTATTACTGATTATCTGCATTATATAACCCATTTTTTGCATCTTTTTGAGTAGAAACGAAAAAATAAATAATCTACACGTGCACATACCACACAGCCATTTGAGCACATGGAAATTTACACATTTTATACTTAGCAGTCCTTTCACTAAACATTATCAACTGCTGTAAAAATGTAAATATTGATCCATACTGTATTTTTCTCACATATATTTTTTCATTTATGAACAGAACAGTACCCATGCGAAATAGATGTTTTTTGTGTGATAAAGTTGTGAATGATTTAACAACTTTTCATGAGAATGTGGACAATCAGAAACTGCCATTTAAATTTTGTTTTTACAAAAGAATGACAGAAAAATTTCAAGCACTCAAAAAAAAACAACGGTTAATCTTTGGATTATGGTAACTTGGCAAATTTTTGGCGAAAATTTGGCAACCAACCCTGCTACAGCAGACTGCTAGTTTTGTTTTGGATGCCTTTTTGTTTTCACAAAGTAAAGGCATGTTTTTTTTTTTTTTTTTTTACTCAACATTTTTTCCAACAATCTGCAAGCTGAATTACGCTTATACTAGAACTTTTATGGAACAAAAATGCTTAATCATGATGAAGATTAGGTGCGAAATTGGAAGAAAGTGCAGAATCGCAAACTGCTTGCCGCGTTTTTAAGAATTGCACATACATGGTATCATCCATGTACACGTCAACCTATTTTCACTTAAAAAAACATTCCAGAATTGCACAAAAATGGCATTGCGCACACTCTTGACTTTATCGATGTAAACTACTAAAGTCCTAGATAGTAACTTTTATTGCCTTACCAAAATGTCACCAAACTACCTGTTACCATATTCCAAATATTAGCCAAAACAACTTTCATGTATTTAAATTTAACAGATTAAGATTCACAATGACAATATAAGAATTTTCAAGCAAATAAAATAATAATAATAAGTTATTGTTCATTAACACATAAAATTAATTTTAAATAAAATATCTCAGCAATGCAAAAACAGAAAATGGATTACCTAATATACTTTAAAACAAGTAAAACAATAAGATTGCTATTAAAGAGAAAATATTAATGACTGAATGCAAAGGCATCAACCAGAATGCACAGAATGCCTAACATGAAAATTTACGACATAATCTGAATTTGTTCTTTGTACACTAATAGCAAATGGATCATGAGGGTGAAAAGTAAAAGCAACCAACCTTCTAGCAGTAACTGGATGGTTTTTTCCATGTACGCCAGCATAAATTTTAAAACGTAATAATCCAGAATCCCTAGCATAAAATCTAATTGGCTGATCACCACATGCTTTAGGCCTTTCCATTACAGAAACCCATTTATCATCATAACTAAACAGTGACAAGTCCAAATACGGGCTAATACTATAAGACTGTGAACTTATAGGTAACTGAGCTAACAGACGTTTCACTGCTTCAGTTCGACCTCCAAATTTTGCATTTACTATAGTCTGCATGAACCTATGCTGTAATGTTCTGGCATAAATATTATTTGATGGTGAACATGACAGCTGAGAAGGTGCATGTAAGGCTGCATTTCGGAAAAGATCACAAAATGTTTCAAAAATCGATAACAGCTGCTCAGATGTATTTTCATAAATAGCAAGCACTTTGGTTGTGAGCATATTATAGACAACAAAAAAAGATGGTTGTGAGTTTGGATCAGGCAAACGCAAAGTAATAACATCTTCACTGGCATATTTGATCAACAAATGAGATTTATCTAGCAGTTGCATTTTCCACATCCTTAACTGAGCAAAATGATCAAAATTTTGATAAAATTCAAATAATGGTTGGGTAGACTTTTTTCTCTTGCATGCTTTTATGGCTTGCTTGTATAAAAATACTAGCATGCGATGTTTTAGGCCATTGAAAGTTGCTTCTCGATATGGACGAAATGTTGCTCTCCAAGGCTCCCATTCTGGATATCTGACATTAGACAAATATAGTTCATCATCATCATAGCAGAACCTCCCAATGCATCTGACATTAACAAAATACCCATCTTCTGTAACTTGAAATACATGAATAGTTTGATGCTGAACTGAGAGAACACAAAGAAAATCATGATATAAATAAAGACCTTGATTATGAGAAAGGAATATTTTATCTGTTTTGAACATTCTTTTATCACGTAATACACCATTTTTCATATCTATCAAATGCAATGTATAATTTTCAAGATTAGATCTTGGGTTAGGAGATACTGATTCATTGTTACGATAAATCTCAAAGAAAGGAGGAAAAGTTTCTTCACTTATATAAGCAGCTGACCCAACAATTATATAGGTACCATCATCAGTAAACAAACTACATTCTCGATTCAGCTGCTCATCATTAACTGATACATTAACAACATGTTTTAGACGGAAAAATTTTTCAAAAATTTTAGTGCGAATAGTTTGGTATTCACTATCATTCACTGGTGTTTGTTCTCCTGAAACCTTACTGAGAAGAGATTCCCCAGAAGAAGGTCCTTTGTATTCATATATTTCAATTGAAGTCTGATCCGAAGAAAAGGCAACGAAATGCTGCCCATCAGGGGAAAATTTTCTCAAGAAACAAGGTGGTTTTTCAATATCTACAACAGTAAAGTTAGGAACAATATTTTGATGCAAATATCTTACTGCATAATGTGATGATATCGAAGGTTTAACAAAGCATGTTTCCCGTCTTATAAGTCTTGCAACAATGTTTTGGTTAGGTATTTTTCTTTTAAAAATTCCTTGTTTTCCATTATTACAGTGATGTTCATAGTTCGGACAATATGATGTTCCATAATTAAGTTTAGCAGACGCTCCCTCTTGCGATTTGAATCGATTTAAAACTATGTGCAATTCACGATTACGTTGTTTACCATTATTTTCTTCCATGTCAATATTTAATTAAATTCTTGAAATGAAACATGTACAGATACATACCAAGCACTAGTTTATAAAACAAATATATTACTCACAAATCATAATTAAAAAAGGCGACTGCAACATAATAAATTAAACAGAACAAACACTAGTATAAAAAGTAAAAAATTTGCACATTTAAAACAGATATCCTCGTTTTGATATAGTAGTCTTTTAACTTAGAGTGACGTCACGATGACGTTTCAAACACCAAAAGCATAGGGAATTAAAGGGAAAGCCAATACAATCTGGACCAATGAGAGTTCATTTTATTGCTTTTTTTTTTTTTTTTCTTGAAACAGCGACAAAATTTAAAAATGAATGACAATTAATTTGCAAAGAAAAGCATTAAGAGGTTAGAATAGAATCAATCCATGGTTCTTGAGGCATCAACCGCTAAGAGTTCTGACCTCTAGTTGACGCTGTGCTCTGAGACCTTTGGTGGCTGAAACAAGAAGGTTAGAATAGAAGGAGGGGGGTTTCACAGTTTCCTCCACTATCGGAGAATGAAACTCCAGCGAACAAGCGGCGTCCATGTTTATAACTTCAAAACGTTGCATTACGGCAGTGAAACGTCGCACTGGCTAATCGCACCGATCATGCGAATAGCTAAGAGGCTATTCACACTAAGGAGGTTAGATTGGTTCCTCTTTGATTCCCACCACCTACTTTCGCGCATGCGCACAATCAACTCAGGTGCCAGCATTTTACACAGATCGTATTTTATTCTCGAGAGTCAAGATGTAGAAACATCTTTTTACTCGACTTCTGATAACGCTGATTTCCGTAAGGCAGGCGCACGGAGTAAGGCATTATACTTCATACAGGCGGTAGCGAGAGCGAAGGTAGTTAACCCTAACTCAGGAATAGAAAGGGTTGTTAATAGTTCACTAGCAAGAGAACAATTTCCAAGTAATAATTATCAGTGACAAAGACGAGGCCAATCTATATACATGATAATCTACAGGAAATGATTAAATAAAATAGGGATTTAATGATGGTTCTAACTGCAAGCGAGGTTAAAAATTAATTAAGGTAATTAGTTAAAAAATCTTTAATGTATTGACAAAAAGGGCTGTAGAAATTACTTAAATTCTTTTATTTAACTGAGGAATTATTATGCAAACTTAGACCCTAGTCTTATATAGCACAGGACTGTCAGAATTTATTATTCAATAAGAAAACTTACTGAACATTATACTATTCTTATAGGTGCTTAAATTGCACCGGAGCCCAGCTCCGGTACTTCTCAGTTTTTAAGATAAATTACAATTCTAGCCGGAGCGTACCGGAGCCCTAAATAAGATGAGCTCCGGTACTTCTTTTTATAAAACTGAACCACAATTTCAAAAAAAAAATTAGAATTCTTAACGTTTTAGTTTAACAATAAGCAGACTTGCAATACTCAATTTCCCTTGAAATACGAACTCATAGGAACATACACACACACACACACACAGATCGTATTTTATTCTCGAGTGTCAAGATGAGGAAACATCTTTTTACTCGACTTCTGATAAGAATCGGGTGGGGGGAGAAAGAGTAGGGTGGAAGGAAGTGTTGGAGGCGGAAAAAAAGAGAGTCAGGTCTGCACTAGCGGCGGCGAAAAAAAAAGAGGGGTGGCCAGTTCAGTGTCGTTATAAGATGCAGCCGCGGGAATTTTATTTTGAAGAATAGTAGAATTTTATTTTGTAGAATTTGTAACTGTTTAATATTGGCTTTAGTTGCATGTCCCCAGATCGGTGATGCATAAAGGAGGGCTGGGCGAAGTATGGAGCGATAGAGAATGAATTTGTTTGTAGTAGATAAGTTGCTTTTTCTACCAAGAAGAGGTCGCATAGTAGCTGTGGTGATTTCAAATTTTTGTACTACGGACCGGAAGTGGGTTCTGAAGGTAAGTTTTTGGTCAAGGGTGACTCCAAGGTATTTGGTTTCATTAATCCAGTCTATTTCTTCGTCAAATATTTCAGAGGGTGGAGGATAGTATTTCATGTTTCCTTTACGGAAAATTATTGCCTTAGTTTTATCAGTGTTAATTTTAATCCTCCAAAGGGTGAGCCATTTTACCAGTTTTATGAGATAGTTTTGGAGTTGGTTTCTTACGGCGATAACTCTGCAGGCTTTAGTAAGTATGGCGGTGTCATCGGCAAAGAGTGCAAGATGAACAGAAGGGTCTTTAGGGATGTCTTGTGTATAAATATTAAAAAGGTACGGAGAAAGTGCCGATCTCTGTGGGCCACCAGCATTGATTACTCTGGTGGTAGAGTAAGCAGTACCGATTTTGATTCTGAATGTTCTGTTGCTGAGAAAAGAGGCTATTAAGCGAATAAAATGATCTGGAAAATTGAGAGTGATTAGTTTGTAAATAATACCTCGATGCCATACCCTGTCAAAAGCTTTCGCGATATCGAGAAATATAGCACCGTTCGGAAGCTTGCAATTGTAGCCTTCAGTGATAATGTTGATAACTCTAAGAAGTTGGTGGCAAGTGCTATGATGGTTATGAAAACCGAATTGTTTGTTCTTCTGAGAGAAAATTCATGGAAGGGTGAATTTTTTGGATGTGAAAAAGTTGTATTTTCTCAGTAACTTTAGACAGGTGGCTAAGTAAACTGATAGGGCGATAGTTCTGTGGGAGAGTTGGATTTTGTTGTGGTTTAGCAAAAACAATTATTATAGCTTGCTTCCATGAGTTACGAAAATGAGCAAATGTGATAATGTTGTTGATTATCTTAGTAAGGCAGGTAATAGCGTTGATCGGAAGATGCCATCGTGCCCTGGGGCTTTCTTTGTTTGTAAAGCGCTGATGGTGTTGGCAACGATTCTTGGGGTAGTCAGGAAAGTGAAGTTGTACGGAACAGGGGTATTAAGGAAGTTATTGACCACCTGGTTGACCCGTTCAATATGATTATTGTCATACGAAGTGGGATTAAGAGTGAATGTATCTTCCATATAGACCGCAAAAGATTTAGCTTTATCTTCTTCTGTATATGAAATTCCACTAGGTCCTTGGATAGGTGGAGTAGCTTTATAAGGTTTCTTGAATTTGCGGGAAATGTCAAATAGGGAATTGTCCTCTATAGCTAGGTTATTTAGGAAATTGGTCCATTTTTGGTTTTTGAAGTTCTTGATTCTTCTGTTGATTTCTTTTTGCATAGAGTTTAGTTCGTGTTTGAGTTGTGGATCCCTGGTGGTTTGCCATCTTTTACGGATCCGGTTTTTCTCTTTAATACTATTTCTTATATCGGCGACCCACCAGCGGCCGAGCGGTAAACTCGCTGAACACTGGTAGTTCGGTCCGAGGTTCGAATCCCGCGAACGGGCTGGCTGCATGGGCGTTTTCGTGGTTTTCCCCATGTGTAACGTGTATACGAGCCAGTTTCCCTTAGAAAGTCCTCCACGAAGGCATCCCTCCTCTTAGGCAGATAGCCCACGTGTGCTTTGCCATAATTAAATATACATATACAGTCGGTCACAAAAGTATTCGAACACCGGTACCCTATCAGAAAATGACAAGATGGCGTTTTTTTTCTCTTTCTCTCTGTGTGTCGTGTTATTCCATCCTAGGTTTTCTTCTCCCCCCATCTTGGAAAAAACTGGAAAAAATTGGTTACGATCTCTTTTTGAATGGGGAGATGCCATTTTGAGAAAAAGCTGACGACCCTATCTTGGAGAATGAACATGACCGCTCTACACACCCTTTTACTCTCTCTCTCTCTCTTTTTGAATTGGGAAGCCATTTTGGGAAAAAGCAGACGACCCTATCTTGGAGAATGGAAATGAACGCCTCTCCCTCTCTCTTTGAAATGGGAAGCCATTTTGGGACCCTCTATTCTTGGGGAGGGAGAAAACTGAAGTCTGCATTTCGCTGTCTCTGAATGCGGAAAGCCCTTTTGGGAAAAGCGGACCCTCTTCTTCTGATCTTGGAGAACTGGAAATGAACGCTCTACACGATCTCTCTTTGAATTCAGAAGGTATTTTGGGACCTTCTAATGTTGGAAAAGTGAAATGAACGCTCTGCACCTTCTCTCTCTCTCTTTCTCTGAAATGGGTAGCCATTTGAAAACTCCCTAACTTTGGAAAAAAACAGAAATGAACGCTCTACACCATCTCTCTTTGAAAATGGGGGGGGGGTGTCATTTTGAGACCTCCCTCCCCTAAACTTGAAAAAAAAAACTGAAATGAATGCTCTACACTTTCTCTCTTTGGACATGGGTAACCCTTTGGGGACCCTCTCCTCTTGGTAGAAAAAAAAAGAACTGAAGTGAAGGCTCTACACAATCTCTCTTGGAATGGGATCCATATTTCGGGAAACGTGGATCAGCTCATGCTGCAAAACTGAAGTGAACCACCAAGATTGGACTCTATATAATATTTTTTTTAATTGACATCATGACCCTCCTCCCATTTGTTATTAAAAAAATTGTTTTTTTTGTTTTGGTTTTTATCCCATTTCCGATGTGATTTCAGAAATGCAATTCCATAACAGTTCAATTTCATTCGAGGTTAAATGATCTAAACAGTCTTTGACCCACCCATCCGTATGATTATTTTCTTCTCCTTCCTGTTGCACCAAATTGTGTAAGTCCATATAATCATTCCATACGGGAAGGGCTGGATCCTCACAAGGCTGTCTTGAAACACTTGGAGTCTCTTTGGGATGAGTGGAGGGATCTAGGATGTCTGGACCCGGCTGCGATTCTACCTCCATGATTTCTGGACCCGTTGGAACTTGTTTACCCGGCTGAAATTCTACCTCTATGATTTCTGGACCCGTTGGAACTTGTGAACCCGGCTGTGATTCTGCCTCCATGATTTCTGGACCTGTTGGAACTTGTGGAACGGAGGGTTTTCTTCTTCTTTTTCTTGAAACATCATCGGCGATTGGAAAGAAATCTCCTCTTTCAATTGTTTCCAAAGCGAGTACGAGCACCGATCGACGAGAAAGAGACTCTTCTGGGTTGTGACGATGAGATATTGCGTTTTCGGGTGAACGACATAGTTTTGAAAAGGTCTTAGAATATATTTCTTATATTTCATCCTGTCGCTGACTTTAAAACTTCTTTCCTTCAGATTGGGGGACGATGATTCGTAATAGGCGAGAGGAGCGGCTGTGGTCTGAACAATATGAACTTCGTCCTCAGCCGTCGTTCTCACTCCAAACGTAAAATATCGTTTCGTGAGAAAAATATTCTTCCACCGAAAACTCGTGCGCGGATCTGTATATCGCCGGTCTGTTTGAATGGGCCGTCTCAAAGCTCGATCCATCCGATTCCAAGAGAAGGGAGATTCCTCTTTCGTTTGTTGCGATTCGAATAAATTTCCGTATATATTCTGAACGAGCAGGTTGGAGGATTGGACATCTTGGTTGAAAGAAACGATCGCTTGATGAGGTGGTAAATGCGGAATAAATGTCGCACAATGACACGCCAAAAAGATTTTCAAGTTGGAGATTTGCTTTAGCGTCTTCAAATCCTCCCCGTTCGAAATCCGTTGAGTTGGAAAAACGTCTAATAGCGACATGGCTCCCAATGGAAAAGAAATGATCTCGCCCAGTACTCTCGTCTTTTTATACATCTATATAGACACATACAGACACACATAGAGGCTCTATGACGTCCGTTTTATTTGTTTTTTTTTTGTTTCTCTCTCTCTTCTTTCCAAGAAATCTTATCTCCATGACCTCTTTTTCTTTTCTTAAAAAGATGAATGTGTGTGGGAATGAGGAAGTGAAAGTAATAATTTAATAAACAAAAAATTATCCAACCATGACCTTCTTTTTTTTTTCAAAGTCAACCTTTCCAATCCAAGGACGTCCAGAGATAGAGGAAGCAGGGGAGAGGAGGAGGAGGGAAGGGAAGGTCACACTCTCTTTCTCTCTATAAATAAAAGGGGAGAGCCCCAAAGTAGTATTTTTGTCCAAGTGGATCATGAGGAGGCATCCCCAGCTCACTACGTGTATTCCTTTCAAATATAAATATGTTGATCTTTCCTTTTATATCATCCAAGGAGTCGTTTACCTGAAAGCCTCCGATTTTTCAAAATGTGCGGGTTATTATACCGTGGGGAGTTATCAAAAGATGCGGGACGAATTTTTGTCCGACGAAAACGTGTTGATGGCTCGTGACATTCCACCTTTGGATGCACAAATTTTGTTAATGAAACGAGCCAAATATTTTTACACGTCCCACTTTCTAACCGTCTCGCAAATGAATAGGATTATGGATCGTCTTGAGAAGACAAAAGGGATTCTCGTTCATTTTAGTGAATGGTTGCACAAATGTTTGCACGAACCTCTCTCGATCGAGGAGACTGGGAAGAATACCTATTATATTCTTCTCGAGGACTCTCCTCGTTCGTCTCATCATAGAGAGGCCACGACTTTTGAAAAAATCCTCGAGCAAGAAAAAATAGAATGGTGGAACAACTACCCCATCCCTCTCCCCGAGCATCAAGAGGAGCCTGTTCAGAAGAAAAAGAAAAAACCTTTCCAAAAGCCTATCCTCATCCTCCTCGATAATGATGGGGATGAGGAGAAGCCTGTTCAGATTCCTCTCCGTTTGTCAAAACCCGTCGAGGATGAAAAACCTCTCCCTTCCTCAAAACCCCTTAAGGAAGAGAGACCCCTCGAGAAGGAGAGATCTCTCCCATTCTCAAACCTCCTCGAAGATGAAAAACCTCTCCCTTTCTCAAGACCCCTCGAAGATGAAAAACCTCTCCATTTATCAAGACCCCTCGAAAATGAGGGACCTCTCGATTTGTCAAAACCCCTCGAGGATAAGGGAACCAAAACTTCTCTCTCTTTCGAAGAGGAGGGACCTCTCAATTTGTCAAGACCCCTCGAGAATAAGGGAACCGAAAATCCTCTCCCTTTCTCAAGACTTCTCGAGGAGGAGGAGGAGGAGAGACCGCTTCATGTCTCAAGACAGGACCCCCTCTATCTCTTGAGGATCCGAGGGAAACGATTCCTATTGAAAAACCATCTATCGACGATCCCCAGAAAAGGTCTTCGGAGGAGATTAGACTTCCATGTAGAAAACGAATCTGCCACAATCATCATCATCATCATCATCATCATCATCATCATCATAATAATAATAATAATAATAATAATAATAATAATAATAATAATATACCCCCTTCTCAACAACAGAATCCTACAACATTTGCAGATAAATGCATTCAAACCAATCCCTTTATAGTAACCCTTTTGATAGGAGAACCCGTGCATTAGCCTCGAAACAAAATGAGATTCTAGACTGTTTCTATGACCAGAATGTTAAGCCAATAGATAGGTCTAGCTCAGAATTTTTCTTTTAAAAGAAAATAAATAAATAATCCAAAGACTATTCGTAAATATAAATGGTAAAGTTTCGAGTCGGCTGGAAAAAAATTTTCAGAGCTGAGAAAAATTCTCCAACTCAAAAAAAAAAAAACTTTTTGTTAATTTTTATCATGTCTTAGACATGATAAAAATTAACGACCCTCTTCCCTTTTCGTCTGGGAATGTTGTCTCACTCTTTTGAAAAACAAATCGTGATTCATTCATGGAATGATTGCCATTAGAGAAAGGATGAGTCATGATCTATTTTTAGAAAGGGTGAGACATCCTTCCCAGACAAAAAGGGAGGGTCATTAATTTTTATCATGTCTAAAGACATGATAAAAATTAACCAAAAGTTTTTTTTTTTTTTTTTCAGCTCTGAGAAATTTTTTTTCTCCCAGCCGATTCGAGACTTTACCATTTTTTTTAAGAATGATTTCTCCCTGATCTATTATTTCAAAATTCCAAGTTTCGCTTCAGAACCATCTATGCTGTTGAAGAAGTAACGTGATATATGTATTTTTTTTAATGAGTTCTGTCAAGATTGAATTGTGCAGGATCGACCTTGCGAATTTCTTCTCTGTGTCTTTAAATAATAATGATACCGAACTGCTTTTTGTAAAGCGCAATGGAAAAAAACCTTTTGTATGGTTAGGACAATTCATGTGTTCGATCCCATTGTATTTGAGAATCTCTTGCGTCGATCCCGAAATGCAATAAATGGATCTTTGCAACCATTTCTCTAAAATCCGCCGTTTCATTTCTCCTCGCACCCAAATCATGGAAAAAGGTTCCGTCAACATCGTTAACACCCATGGAAAATAACTGTACGGAATTTCTCCTTCGTACCACGACAAGCCGTGATAATAATCACTCGCCCACACAGCGGTTCGTTTTTCTTTCTCGGTGAGCATTTGCCATGGAAACGGGGGTTTAAAAACAAATACCCCTCGAGAAGTACCGTCCAATGTGACGTAAGCCAATTCTTTCACAATAAAGGCTCCTTGAGAATCGTAGAAACCTTCAAAGTCGAGCACGAGTTCCATGTTTTTTATTTCTTTTTCTTTCCAAGGTGACCTTTATTATTATGATGATGGATGTGTATTGAGATACGCACGATATTATTCAAAAAACAAATATATATACGAATGTGACCTTTCCCAGAATTCATACGACCTGTCACGTGCAACCTTCTCTCTCTATATATATAAAAGAGGAGACGGCGAGAGAACGCTATCCATTTTTTCCTTCAGGACACACAGCGAGAGAGAGAGAGAATTTTGTTTTCTTTTTTTCCTCAATTGAAGAAGACGGACATTTTGAGTGCCAAACCTCTCAAAGATTCCTACATTGTTCTGGACATGGAATACTTTCACTGTTATGATCCAAAGACGGGAGATATATGTTTCATCTTGAAAGAACTGGGCTACATCACTTGCGATTTAACCTTATGCGGATCCATGATTTTTCTCCCTCCTGTCCATTACGATGACTTATCGTCCCGCAATCAAGCTGTGGTCAACCAGACTACAAATAACCGACACGGCCTGCAATGGACCGAGGGTCGTCTTTCCTACGAGCATCTTCCTACAATCCTGAAAATACTGACCGAAAATGTGGAGGTGATCTACGTCAATGGATACGATAAAGCCGAATTTTTCAGCAAGCTCTGCCAGCGATCCGTTTATGAGTTTTACATCCCAGGGAAAACCGAGTGGCGGAACAAGTCGAAATGCACGCGACACCAATATTTCCAAAAGATGATTCATTGTGCCGAGAACAAGGTGAGAAATTTTCGATACCATTTGATGGAGGATAGTTACGTTTTCCGGAAATTACATTGTTACCCCTCCGAGAGCAAAGCTGTCGAAGACGAAGAGGAGGCGGAAGAATCTCCCCAGGAGAACTCGTGCGACGATGAGGAGGAGGAGGAGGATGAACTTTCTAATAATAATAATAAATGTCTAAGTTGGGATGCTTTAGAGACTCAAGAATATTGGTCTCAACCCTTATCTCACATAGACCTGAAAGAGGATCCTCAAGTGTACTCTTTGTGGTCCTCTTCTAAAATTTGGTCTTGGAGAGAACCCTTAAATGTTCATGAATGAAATGGTATGTAAATCCCTAGAGAAAAAAAAATAGAAAAAAAAAGTTCCTTTTTTTTGTAATATGTTGATTTCTTTCCAATCCCATTTCTTTTCCATAACTCCACCCCAATCGACGAGAAGAAGAAGAATTTTCCAAGTTACACAAGACGTAGAAATATTTCACAAGGATTTATAAATTACACGCTCCCACATGATACATGTATAGAGAGAAAAAAACCCTCTGTTCTCTAGCCAATACGTCAAGACTTCCCTAAACTAAGAGAGATCATGAGTACCGAGGAAACCTTAGCAGAACAAGTGGAAAGACTTTCAAAGAGATTAGAAGAGTTAAGACGGGATAGATTTACAGTTCCGCCGACTAAAGAGGAAACTATCATCGATTTCAACAAACCGCTGTACTTTCATCCCCTACCCCAAAGAATGAGACGAATGGACTCGCCGTTGAACAGTTCCAATGAGAAACAAAATGTCACTTATTTGAATAGCCAATTTCAACACATGAATATTTCATAAGTATTTTTTTTGTTTTTTTTCCCTAAAGCGTAGGGAGATCGGATCAGTAGTTTTTCCCTTTCCATCGTCGAAAAAGATTGGGAGGAAAAATCTTTCTCAGCTCTCTCAGAAAAATTTTTAAGCCTTAAAAAAAAAAAAAACTTTTTGTTAATTTTTATCATGTCTTAGACATGATAAAAATTAACTCTACCCCCCTTTTGTCTGGTAATGTGTTCTCACACTTTCTAAAAATAGACCATCACTCCTCCTTTCCTAAAGAATAGAATTCCAAGAATGGGATCTGGTCTATTTTTAGAAACGGTGAGACCCTATTCCCAGACAAAAAGCGGGTAGAGTTAATTTTTATCATGTCTAAAGTTCAGGGTCCATCCATCTTCTTATGTGAAACGGTGACCCTGACAAGATCGAGATAAACAAGTCCTGTGAGTTGTTTTGTAATCTTGACGCGATCCAAGAAAGACTTTATTTTTTTTTGAAATAGGCGGGGGGTGGGGAGAGAAAATATTCTCACGACCCTCAGATATCTTTTCATAAATATATTTTTTATCAAAGTGTTTCTTTCATTCCAATTCTTTTAAGAGGTTGGAATGACCCTGACATTTAAATGGGGTCGCGATCCCGACAGATGTCGCGCGAGTATAAAAGTGTGTATCTTCCGCGAGATTTCTTCAGAGAACAGAAGAAGACGTGAACTGAGCTGGTAAGTCCCTTTGGTCCTATGAATATGGTTTAATCATAACTTCATTTAAAAAGACCTTTGAAACTTTGAAACTTCTTAAACCTTTGAAAAGAAAAATGTCTCTTTCAAGACGACGACTCTAAAACGTTTTATTGTTTTTTTTCCCTTTCTAGATCTTCCCTGTTATACATATCTACCTTTTCGATTTTTTTTTTTTGCTCCTGTTTGTGGAAGACATCACCGTATTCATCGCCATGGCGTGTTCAGAAAACTTTATCGTGCTCGATCTAGAGGGTTTCCAGTCCTACAACCACAAGAAGGGTGAATTTACGTACGTTTTAAAAGAATTGGGCTATGCGACAAAAGATTTTTTGACCGTGGGATCGTTGACGTTTGCTCCTCCTCACCCCTTCCACCAACTGAATGAAAAAAACCAAAAGACAAATGCCTGGCTGACGAGAAACCGGCACGGACTTCGTTGGAACGAGGGTCATATTCCCTACAACCATTTAGGACGCATTCTCCAATCGCTCACTCACAGCTTCTCCACGACTTATGTGGTGGGATGCCAGAAAGCTAAATTCTTTGCTAAAGCCTTGGATTATCAAAAACCCGTGACGGAAATTTATGTGCCAGATGGAATCATTTGGAAGTATCGGGAAAAATGTGCCCGACATCATCAAAGGATGAAATATTTCCATTGTGCCGAAAACAAAGTGCGCAACTATCGATGGCATATTACGGAAGGAGATTTTCATATCAATCACGTCTATCCAGACGGAACGGAGAAAGAGGAGAGGATTCAGGAGGAAGCAGACAATCCTCTGCAAGCTTTTGATAAGGCCTACGATCAGTTAGAGAAGGATCCGTCCCCAAAAGCGTACGATAACCTCATCCAGAAATGGGATAATCTGTCCTGTTTCCAAGTGATGGAACATCCGGATGAGCATACGCCTTTAAACTTGATGGGCTCTTCTTTGTCGTCAACTTCCTCCAATAACTCGAGGAAGACGGAGGGTTGGGGAGACATACCTGAAAATATTCCCCATTACGATCCAGCAGCCTGTTGGGACGAACCTTCCAAAGAATCTCATGAGACCCCCAAAATATCTTCAGAGGATCCAAAGACAAAATCCACTGAGTGTTGGGACAATGAACGGACGACTCATGATCCAAATTCCACTAAGACTATGTCCACTGAGTGTTGGGACAATGAACAGACGACTCATGCTCCAAAATCTATTGAGACTATGTCCACTGAATGTTGGGACAATGAACGGACGACCCATGCTCCAAAATCGACTGAGACTATGTCCACTGAGTGTTGGGACGATGAAACCGAAAAGACGACAGAGAATTGGGATGACCGTTCTCAAAAGTACTTGAACTGATATATACATAAACTCAGGAGAAAAAAAAATAAAGAAAAGATTTTTAGAAATAAGTAGAGAAAGGTTCTCCGCTTTCCCTATATTTATGGAAATGGACTGAGAAGAGAGAGAGAGAGACGAATCAGGAGAAAAAAAAAAAAAAAAAATGGGTCTTGGAAGGAATGAGTGCAAATGCATTCGATTCCTTCCGAGACCCATTTTTTTTGGGTCCCTCTCTCATCCAATCTTGGAAAAGAACTTTGTCCTATTTTTCTAGGTCCATTCAAAAAGAAATGAATCTATCCATAAATTTTCTTAAAAGAAAAAAAAACAAAAAGATCCATTACCTCATGACGGTCCAAAGTCGAGAATCTTGGAAAAAGTTATCCACTCTCTCCATCCAGTCAAGCTTCTCTGTAGAAACTCTAGTAGGTGCATCTGCATTCTCGAACACCCGGCAGTTATTATTGGACGCGAAACGTCGAATGCTGAAATAGTTAACAGTGAGCCCATTCTTAAAGAAACGGGGATGTTTTATTCATCCAGTCGAGTGCGGAAAAATTTCTGAGAGCCGGAGAAAAATTTCTCTGACTGAAAAAAAAAAAAAAAAAAAAAAAAAAAAAATACCCCTCTTTTAGTCTGAAAATTGATGTCTTCAATTTTTCAAAAATTGAAGACATCAATTTTCAAATTTTCAGACTAAAAGGGGGGGTAATTTATTTTTCAGAAACTTTTCCCAGCCGACTCGATGTGAATAAAACTTTACTGTTTGTTAAGAATGTTATTTAATGGATCGATTTCAACCTATCGAGTTTCGCTTGAGTTCCGGCCGTGCTGTGGGCAAACCTGGATACAAGTTTTCCCCTTTTGGAATAGAATTTCCGTCAAGGTAGGCTACTTTTCCTCTTTTTGCATTTTTCATGTCATTTCATTTGTATTACAATATACTGAAAACGGGTGTTCGAACTGATTTCTAGGCTATTTCTATACAAATGGAGCTCGATTCAAGAAAGAAATGATGTCTTTTTTTTTATTTTGTGGACTGCCAATTTGTATTGGAATATACTGAAAACGGGTGTTTGAGTCGATTTTCAGTATATTTCAATACAAATAGAGCTCGGTCCAAGAAAGAAATGATGTCTTTTTTTTTTATTTTGTGGACTGCCAATTTGTATTGGAATATACTGAAAACGGGTGTTTGAGTCGGTTTTCAGTATATTTCAATACAAATAGACCTCGATCCAAGAAAGAAATGATGTCTTTTTTTTTTATTTTGTGGACTGCCAATTTGTATTGGAATATACTGAAAACGGGTGTTTGAGTCGGTTTTCAGTATATTTCAATACAAATAGAGCTCGATCCAAGAAAGAAATGATGTCTTTTTTTTATTTTGTGGACTGCCAATTTTTATTGGAATATACTGAAAACGGGTGTTTGAGTCGGTTTTCAGTATATTTCAATACAAGTGGAGCTCCATCCAAGAAAAAAATGATGTCTTTTTTATGTTGTGGACTGCCCTATTTTGTATTGGAATATACTGAAAACGGGCGTTCACGTCGGTTTTCAGTATATTACAATACAAGTGGAGCTCCATACAAGAAAAAAATGATGTCTTTTTTTATTTTGTGGACAGCCAATTTTGTATTGGAATATACTGAAAACGGGCGTTCACGTCGGTTTTCAGTATATTTCAATACAAATGGAGCTCCATCCAAGAAAAAAATGATGTCTTTTTTTTATTTTGTGGACAGCCAATTTTGTATTGGAATATACTGAAAACGGGCGTTCACGTCGGTTTTCAGTATATTTCAATACAAATGGAGCTCCATCCAAGAAAAAAATGATGTCTTTTTTTTATGTTGTGGACTGCCCTATTTTGTATTAGAATATACTGAAAACGGGCGTTCACGTTGGTTTTCAGTATATTCTAATACAAATGGAGCTCCATCCAAGAAAAAAATTATGTCTTTTTTTATGTTGTGGACTGCCCTATTTTGTATTGGAATATACTGAAAACGGGCGTTCGAGTCGGTTTTCAGTATATTCAAATACAAATGGAGCTCTATCCAAGAAAAAAATGATGTCTTTTTTTATGTTGTGGACAATCAATTTTGTATTGGAATATACTGAAAACGGGCGTTCGAGTCCTTTTTCCGACTATTTCTACACACATTCCACTATATTAAAATGACGTCATGGTTGAGTCCAAACAGAGTCGTCCGCGGACAGAGTCGTCTCCGGACAAAGTTGTCCCCGGACAGTTTTATACCGAATTTGTATAGAGATATACTTAAAATGGGCTTGGAGGGGAGGGCGCTTTCTAGTATATTCCTATATACATTCGGTTGCATTCAGAAACAAAAAGAATGTCTTTTTGATGGACAAAAAACTTTTTGTTAATTTTTATCATGTCTTCTAGACATGATAAAAATTAACTCATCCCCCTTTTGTCTGGGTATGTTGTCTCACCGTTTCTAAAAATAGACCAGAACCCAGTCTTTTCTTGGAATTCTATTCTTTAAAAGGATGAGTCATGGTCTATTTTTAGAAAGTGGGAGACAACATTCCCAGACAAAAGGGGGTGAGTTAATTTTTATCATGTCTAGAAGACATGATAAAAATTAAAAAAAAGTTTTTTTTTTTTTTTTTTTTTTTTTTTTTTTTTTTTTTTTTACATCTCAGAATTTTTTTCTGAGCTCTGAAAAATTTTTCCTAGCCGATCCCATTTCGTTTTTCGACTTTCACTTTCAACTCTTCACTTTTCCTATCCACTGTCGTTGGAATTGTGTTCACTGGAGGCTATTTCTTTTTTTGCAATCTCGCTTTTAGTTTTCTCTGAGATTCTTCAGAAATGGCTATACAAATTTCACCATCTATATAGAGATGATGTCCAAACAAAGTCGTCCCCGGACCATCTTGATGACCGAATATGTATAGAAATAGTCTGAAAATGGGCTTGAGGGCCGGTTTCTGGACGATTCATCTACAAATTCGGCCGCATCCAGAAAAACAAAAATACATCGTTTCTTTTTGGGTGGACAGGAGATGATAAATTTCTTTTGTCTCTCTCTCCCAAGATTGGAGGAGAGAGTGGCCCAAAAAAATGGGTCTTGGAAGGAATCGAATGCATTTTGAAATGCACTCATTCCTTCCAAGACCCATTTTTTTGGTCTCCTGATTCAACTCTCCAGTCTATGGAATAGGGAAAGCGGAGAACGTTTCCCCTTCTTTAAGCGACTGGAGACCATATCGCATCATCATCATCATCATCATCACCATCATCCTCTTTCTGATACTTTTCAACGAAGGCTTGATGTCTCTGCATGATTTTGGGGAGATGATGGATCCCGAATTGAGTGATGAAAAAGAGAGGACTCTTTTTCCTTTCTTGTTCGTCTTGCACAGTCTCTCGGAGGGGGATATACGTTTCCCCGTCCTCCTCAATTTTCGTCAGAGGTCTCATGAATATTTTACACATCCAAGGGAAGAGCGACTTGTTATGCAGGGATTTCGAAGCGACGAAGGCCGCTTCATTCGAAGTGAGGACAATCTGGTTCGGTTGACCCCATTCTTTGGAGTAGTTGTCCAAATCGCCTAGTCGAAGAAAATGGTGTCGATTAGGAAAAAAGACTTGGAGAACACTCGTCGTATGCGAGACGTTCGTAGGCAAGAGAGTCAAGATATCTTTGGCATTCCAGTACAGGAATCCTAGATCCACATACGCGTGCACGTAATAGTCATCGTTATATTCCAGTTTGAGCAGCATGGCTTTTGTATTTTTTTTCCGTTCTCAAGGCGAAACACTCGTCTGATATGAACAAGAGCTCGCTGGCGATCCGTTTATATAGACTCCTCAGAGAGAGAGAGAGGGAGAGGGGAGGAGGAACAAGGTTGATGAATTCTAAAATAAAAAAAAATGATAAAACATGAGTGTTTGTGAAGGTCATAGAGAGATGATTATAGAGTTGTTTTATTTTTTATTTTCTCAAAAGAAAAAACCAAAAGGGTCCCATTCCATACGACATGGCCTTTGAGAAGGTGACGGGGTCATGTGTCTACAAAGTTGATAAACTTTAGAATAAAAAAAAAAGCTTTCATCACGTAGCTCTCGAGAAGAAAATGACAGGGGTCTCTAGGAGAAGGTCATAGGTAGTATACAAAGGATGGTTGTTTTTTTTTCTTTCGTTCCTCTCAATCCCATGACCTTTGAAAAGGTGACGGGGTGTTCTTTAGGAAAAAAATAGAAGGTCATAGAGAGAGAGAGATAGACAAAGTTGATTTTTTTTTCTAGAAGTCAACCGTCACGTCGCCCATCACGTGGTCTTCTCGTATATATAGAGAGGCGAGTGGAAGACAGACTCTATTTCCCAGAGAGAGAGACTGCTGTGCGTATCCATATTTCTATTCAAGATGATGATCCGCGTCTTATATAATGAGTTTGTGAGCATTCGCTGTTATGTGGATGACGGAAGATTGTTTTGGAACGCTACGGACATTTTGCCTCTGATTCATACTTCCAGTAAAAGAACCTGGGACATTCTCTCCGTGTTTTTCGAAGAACACGACGTCTTCAGGAAAATAAAAGATCTTGAGAGTCTCGGCAGTTCTCAAGAGGGATATGTCCTCTCCAGCGAAGAAATGTTACATCTGGCCGAAAATAATCCTAAAAATAATCAGCTTCTGGCCTGGGTGTATAGCATTTTAACTCAGCCGCTGGTTCGAGTTGTACCCAATCAACCCGTTTACCGACTGCTCTATCCGGGGGAGAAATTTCCCTTCATCACCCTCTTTAATCTGGGAGTGCGCTACATACCGCCTCATCCAGGCATGACGGATTCTTCTACTTACCCTAAACAATATGCCAGCGCTTATTGCCAGACAGACCCCCATCAAGAAAAGGTCGTCGAGACTCAAACGGATCCTATGGTGGTCTCTTTAAATGTCACTAAAGTTATCACCTTCTAAAAAAAACAACCACCACCAACCAAAAAAAATTTGCTCCTCCTCCAAATTTTTTTTTATCTTCTCGAAAGAAAAAAAAAAGAAACTTTTCCATCTAGCCTCTTTCTTTCAATCCCTCTTAAGAGAGAGAGGGAGGAGAAAAGAAAGAGAGTTCTGAGGAGGCAAAAGAAATGGGTCTGGAAGGAAACGGGTGCATTGCGAGAAAAAGAGGGTCCTCTTTTCTTTTCTCGAAATGCACCCTTTTCCTTCCAGACCCATTTTTTTTGAACACTTCTTCAAACCAATCTTGGAAAGGTGGGGATACAATAAATTGTGCGTAAAGTCCATTTCGATCAAGACTGGATTTTTTTTTTGAAAAGAAAACATAATGTTATATATAGGTAGCTAAATCTTTATCATGATATTCTTTAAAAATTTCTTAGCCATTTGTCAAAGAAGGGGACTATAATTGAAGAATTTATGAATTTGGGAACATGTCACCCATGACAAATCTAAAATCTTGGAAGTGGATACTGGAAAGCCCCGTTCTGATTATAATTCTGAGTTCTAGCATGGGACATTTTTTAGATCAATAAACTAAACTATTTTTCTAGTCTCATATTCTCTCGTGACTAGGGTTTCAGATTTGGGTAGAGAGAGACACTGTTCTGAACAGAAACGTGGAATGCTTTTATAGAAAAGTGAAGAGTTGAAAGTGAAAGTCGAAAAACGAAATGAGATCGGCTAGGAAAAGTTTCTCAGAGCTCAGAAAAAAATTCTGAAATGTAAAAAAAAAAAAAAAAAAAAAAAAACTTTTTGTTAATTTTTATCATGTCTTCTAGACATGATAAAAATTAACTCACCCCCCTTTTGTCTGGGAATGTTGTCTCCCACTTTCTAAAAATAGACCATGACTCATCCTTTTAAAGAATAGAATTCCAAGAAAAGACTGGGTTCTGGTCTATTTTTAGAAACGGTGAGACAACATACCCAGACAAAAGGGGGGTGAGTTAATTTTTATCATGTCTAGAAGACATGATAAAAATTAACAAATTTTTTTTTTTTTTTTTTTTTACATCTCAGAATTTTTTTCTGAGCTCTGAAAATATTTTGCCAGCCGATCTCATTTCGTTATCATTTTTTTTTATTTTAGAATTCATCAACCTTGTTCCTCCTCCCCTCTCCCTCTCTCTCTCTCTGAGGAGTCTATATAAACGGATCGCCAGCGAGCTCTTGTTCATATCAGACGAGTGTTTCGCCTTGAGAACGGAAAAAAAATACAAAAGCCATGCTGCTCAAACTGGAATATAACGATTACTATTACGTGCACGCGTATGTGGATCTAGGATTCCTGTACTGGAATGCCAAAGATATCTTGACTCTCTTGCCTACGAACGTCTCGCATACGACGAGTGTTCTCCAAGTCTTTTTTCCTAATCGACACCATTTTCTTCGACTAGGCGATTTGGACAACTACTCCAAAGAATGGGGTCAACCGAACCAGATTGTCCTCACTTCGAATGAAGCGGCGTTCGTCGCTTCGAAATCCCTGCATAACAAGTCGCTCTTCCCTTGGATGTGTAAAATATTCATGAGACCTCTGACGAAAATTGAGGAGGACGGGGAAACGTATATCACCCTCCGAGAGACTGTGCAAGACGAACAAGAAAGGGAAAAGAGTCCTCTCTTTTTCATCACTCAATTCGGGATCCATCATCTCCCCAAAATCATCCAGAGACATCAAGCCTTCGTTGAAAAGTATCAGAAAGAGGATGATGGTGATGATGATGATGATGATGATGCGATATGGTCTCCAGTCGCTTAAAGAAGGGGAAACGTTCTCCGCTTTCCCTATTCCATAGACTGGAGAGTTGAATCAGGAGACCAAAAAAAATGGGTCTTGGAAGGAATGAGTGCATTTCAAAATGCATTCGATTCCTTCCAAGACCCATTTTTTAGGCCACTCTCTCCTCCAATCTTGGGAGAGAGAGAGAAAAGAAATTTAGAAAAGAAATTTATCATCTCCTGTCCACCCAAAAAGAAACGATGTATTTTTGTTTTTCTGGATGCGGCCGAATTTGTAGATGAATCGTCCAGAAACCGGCCCTCAAGCCCATTTTCAGACTATTTCTATACATATTCGGTCATCAAGATGGTCCGGGAACGACTTTGTTTGGACATCATCTCTATATAGATGGTGAAATTTGTATAGCCATTTCTAAAGAATCTCAGAGAAAACTAAAAGCGAGATTTAAAAAAAAGAAATAGCCTCCATTGAACACAATTCCAACGACAGTGGATAGGAAAAGTGAAGAGTTGAAAGTGAAAGTCGAAAAACGAAATGGGATCGGCTAGGAAAAATTTTTCAGAGCTCAGAAAAAAATTCTGAGATGTAAAAAAAAAAAAAAAAAAAAAAAAAAAAAAAAACTTTTTGTTAATTTTTATCATGTCTTCTAGACATGATAAAAATTAACTCACCCCCCTTTTGTCTGGGTATGTTGTCTCACCGTTTCTAAAAATAGACCAGAACCCAGTCTTTTCTTGGAATTCTATTGTTTAAAAGGATGAGTCATGGTCTATTTTTAGAAAGTGGGAGACAACATTCCCAGACAAAAGGGGGGTGAGTTAATTTTTATCATGTCTAGAAGACATGATAAAAATTAACAAAAAGTTTTTTGTCCATCAAAAAGACATTCTTTTTGTTTCTGAATGCAACCGAATGTATATAGGAATATACTAGAAAGCGCCCTCCCCTCCAAGCCCATTTTAAGTATATCTCTATACAAATTCGGTATAAAATTGTCCGGGGACGACTTTGTCCGGAGACGACTCTGTCCGCGGACGACTCTGTTTGGACTCAACCATGACGTCATTTTAATATAGTGGAATGTGTGTAGAAATAGTCGGAAAAAGGACTCGAACGCCCGTTTTCAGTATATTCCAATACAAAATTGATTGTCCACAACATAAAAAAAGACATCATTTTTTTCTTGGAGAGAGCTCCATTTGTATTTGAATATACTGAAAACCGACTCGAACGCCCGTTTTCAGTATATTCCAATACAAAATAGGGCAGTCCACAAAATAAAAAAAAGACATCATTTTTTTCTTGGATCGATGACCACTTGTATTGTAACATACTGAAAACCGACGTGAACACCCGTTTTCAGTATATTCCAATACAAAATTGGCTGTCCACAAAATAAAAAAAAGACATCATTTTTTTTTCTTGGATCGAGCTCCATTTGTATTGGAATATACTGAAAACCGACTCGAACGCCCGTTTTCAGTATATTCCAATACAAAATAGGGCAGTCCACAACATAAAAAAAAGACATCATTTTTTTCTTGGATGGAGCTCCATTTGTATTGAAATATACTGAAAACCGACGTGAACGTCCGTTTTCAGTATATTCCAATACAAAATTGGCTGTCCACAAAATAAAAAAAAGACATCATTTTTTTCTTGGATGGAGCTCCACTTGTATTGTAATATACTGAAAACCGACGTGAACGCCCGTTTTCAGTATATTCCAATACAAAATTGGCTGTCCACAACATAAAAAAAAGACATCATTTTTTTCTTGCATCGAGCTCCACTTGTATTGTAATATACTGAAAACCGACTCGAACGCCCGTTTTCAGTATATTCCAATACAAAATAGGGCAGTCCACAACATAAAAAAAAGACATAATTTTTTTCTTGGATCCAGCTCCACTTGTATTGGAATATACTGAAAATCAACGTGAACGCCCGTTTTCAGTATATTCCAATACAAAATTGGCTGTCCACAACATAAAAAAAGACATCATTTTTTTCTTGGATCCAGCTCCACTTGTATTGAAATATACTGAAAACCAACGTGAACGCCCGTTTTCAGTATATTCCAATACAAAATTGGCTGTCCACAACATAAAAAAAAGACATCATTTTTTTCTTGGATCCAGCTCCATTTGTATTGAAATATACTGAAAACCGACGTGAATGCCCGTTTTCAGTATATTCCAATACAAAATTGGTTGTCCACAAAATAAAAAAAAGACATCATTTCATTCTTGGATCGAGCTCCATTTGTATTGAAATATACTGAAAACCGACGTGAACGCCCGTTTTCAGTATATTCCAATACAAAATTCGCAGTCCACAAAATAAAAAAAAAGACATCATTTTTTTCTTGGATCGAGCTCCACTTGTATTGAAATATACTGAATACCGACTCAAACACCCGTTTTCAGTATATTCCAATACAAATTGGCAGTCCACAAAATAAAAAAAAGACATCATTTATTTCTTGGATCGAGCTCTATTTGTATTGAAATATACTGAAAACCGACTCAAACACCCGTTTTCAGTATATTCCAATACAAATTGGCAGTCCACAAAATAAAAAAAAAAGACATCATTTCTTTCTTGGATCGAGCTCTATTTGTATTGAAATATACTGAAAACCGACTCAAACACCCGTTTTCAGTATATTCCAATACAAATTGGCAGTCCACAAAATAAAAAAAAAGACATCATTTCTTTCTTGGATCGAGCTCCATTTGTATAGAAATAGCCTAGAAATCAGTTCGAACGCCCGTTTTCAGTATATTGTAATACAAATGAAATGACATGAAAAATGCAAAAAGAGGAAAAGTAGCCTACCTTGACGGAAATTCTATTCCAAAAGGGGAAAACTTGTATCCAGGTTTGCCCACAGCACGGCCGGAACTCAAGCGAAACTCGGTAGGTTGAAATCGATCCATTAAATAACATTCTTAAAAAACAGTAAAGTTTTATTCACATCTAAAACTCAAGCGAAACTCGATAGGTTGAAATCGATCCATTAAATAACATTCTTAAAAAACAGTAAAGTTTTATTCTATTCCAAAAGGGGAAAACTTGTATCCAGGTGGGCCCACAGCACGGCCGGAACTCAAGCGAAACTCGATAGGTTGAAATCGATCCATTAAATAACATTCTTAACAAACAGTAAAGTTTTATTCACATCGAGTCGGCTGGGAAAAGTTTCTGAAAAATAAATTACCCCCCTTTTTAGTCTGAAAATTTGAAAATTGATGTCTTCAATTTTTGAAAAATTGAAGACATCAATTTTCAGACTAAAAGGGGGGTATTTTTTTTTTTTTTTCAGTCAGAGAAATTTTTCTCCGGCTCTCAGAAATTTTTCCGCACTCGACTGGATGAATAAAACATCCCCGTTTCTTTAAGAATGGGCTCACTGTTAACTATTTCAGCATTCGACGTTTCGCGTCCAATAATAACTGCCGGGTGTTCGAGAATGCAAATGCACCTACTAGATTTTCTACAGAGAAGCTTGACTGGATGGAGAGAGTGGAAAACTTTTTCCAAGATTCTCGACTTTGGACCGTCATGAGGTAATGGATCTTTTTGTTTTTTTTTCTTTTAAGAAAATTTATGGATAGATTCATTTCTTTTTGAATGGACCTAGTAAAATAGGACAAAGTTCTTTTCCAAGATTGGATGAGAGAGGGACCCAAAAAAAAATGGGTCTCGGAAGGAATCGAATGCATTTGCACTCATTCCTTCCAAGACCCATTTTTTTTGGTCTCCTGATTCGTCTCTCTCTCTGTCTTCTCAGTCCATTTCCATAAATATAGGGAAAGCGGAGAACCTTTCTCTACTTATTTCTAAAATCTTTTCTTTATTTTTTTTCTCCTGAGTTTATGTATATATCAATTCAAGTACTTTTGAGAACGGTCATCCCAATTCTCTGTCGTCTTTTCGGTTTCATCGTCCCAACACTCAGTGGACATAGTCTCAGTCGATTTTGGAGCATGGGTCGTCCGTTCATTGTCCCAACATTCAGTGGACATAGTCTCAATAGATTTTGGAGCATGAGTCGTCTGTTCATTGTCCCAACACCCAGTGGACATAGTCTTAGTGGATTTTGGATTATGAGTCGTCCGTTCATTGTCCCAACACTCAGTGGATTTTGTCTTTGGATCCTCTGAAGATATTTTGGGGGTCTCATGAGATTCTTTGGAAGGTTCGTCCCAACAGGCTGCTGGATAGTAATGGGGAATATTTTCAGGTATGTCTCCCCAACTCTCCGTCTTCCTCGAGTTATTGGAGGAAGTTGACGACAAAGAAGAGCCCATCAAGTTTAAAGGCGTATGCTCATCCGGATGTTCCATCACTTGGAAACAGGACAGATTATCGCATTTCTGGATGAGGTTATCGCACGCTTTTGGGGACGGATCCTTCTCTAACTGATCGTAGGCCTTATCAAAAGCTTGCAGAGGATTGTCTGCTTCCTTCTGAATCCTCTCCTCTTTCTCCGTTCCGTCTGGATAGACGTGATTGATATGAAAATCTCCTTCCGTAATATGCCATCGATAGTTGCGCACTTTGTTTTCGGCACAATGGAAATATTTCATCCTTTGATGATGTCGGGCACATTTTCCCCGATACTTCCAAATGATTCCATCTGGCACATAAATTTCCGTCACGGGTTTTTGATAATCCAAGGCTTTAGCAAAGAATTTAGCTTTCTGGCATCCCACCACATAAATCGTGGAGAAGCTGTGAGTGAGCGATTGGAGAATGCGTCCTAAATGGTTGTAGGGAATATGACCCTCGTTCCAACGAAGTCCGTGCCGGTTTCTCGTCAGCCAGGCATTTGTCTTTTGGTTTTTTTCATTCAGTTGGTGGAAGGGGTGAGGAGGAGCAAACGTCAACGATCCCACGGTCAAAAAATCTTTTGTCGCATAGCCCAATTCTTTTAAAACGTAGGTAAATTCAGCCTTCTTGTGGTTGTAGGACTGGAAACCCTCTAGATCGAGCACGATAAAGTTTTCTGAACACGCCATGGCGATGAATACGGTGATGTCTTCCACAAACAGGAGCAAAAAAAAGAATCGAAAAGGTATATATGTATAACAGGGAAGATCTAGAAAGGGAAAAAAAACAATAAAACATTTTAGAGTCGTCGTCTTGAAAGAGACATTTTTCTTTTCAAAGGGTTAAGAAGTTTCAAAGTTTCAAAGGTCTTTTTAAATGAAGTTATGATTAAACCATATTCATAGGACCAAAGGGACTTACCAGCTCAGTTCACGTCTTCTTCTGTTCTCTGAAGAAATCTCGCGGAGGATACACACTTTTATACTCGCGCGACATCTGTCGGGATCGCGACCCCATCTAAATGTCAGGGTCATTCCAACCTCTTAAAAGGATCGGGATGAAAGAAACACTTTGATAAAAATATATTTATGAAAAGATATCTGAGGGTCGTGAGAACATTTTCTCTCCCCCCCTGCCTATTTCAAAAAAAAAAAAAATAAAAAGTCTTTCTTGGATCGCGTCAAGATTACAAAACAACTCACAGGACTTGTTTATCTCGATCTCGTCAGGGTCACCGTTTCACATAAGAAGATGGATGGACCCTGAACTTTAGACATGATAAAAATTAACTCTACCCGCCTTTTGTCTGGGAATAGGGTCTCACCGTTTCTAAAAATAGACCAGATCCCATTCTTGGAATTCTATTCTTTAGGAAAGGAGGAGTGATGGTCTATTTTTAAAAAGTGTGAGACTACATTCCCAGACAAAAGGGGGGTAGAGTTAATTTTTATCATGTCTAAGACATGATAAAAATTAACAAAAAGTTTTTTTTTTTTTTTAAGGCTTAAAAATTTTTCTGAGAGAGCTGAGAAAGATTTTTCCTCCCAATCTTTTTCGACGATGGAAAGGGAAAAACTACTGATCCGATCTCCCTACGCTTTAGGGAAAAAAAACAAAAAAAAATACTTATGAAATATTCATGTGTTGAAATTGGCTATTCAAATAAGTGACATTTTGTTTCTCATTGGAACTGTTCAACGGCGAGTTCATTCGTCTCATTCTTTGGGGTAGGGGATGAAAGTACAGCGGTTTGTTGAAATCGATGATAGTTTCCTCTTTAGTCGGCGGAACTGTAAATCTATCCCGTCTTAACTCTTCTAATCTCTTTGAAAGTCTTTCCACTTGCTCTGCTAAGGTTTCCTCGGTACTCATGATCTCTCTTAGTTTAGGGAAGTCTTGACGTATTGGCTAGAGAACAGAGGGTTTTTTTCTCTCTATACATATATCATGTGGGAGCGTGTAATTTATAAATCCTTGTGAAATATTTCTACGTCTTGTGTAACTTGGAAAATTCTTCTTCTTCTCGTCGATTGGGGTGGAGTTATGGAAAAGAAATGGGATTGGAAAGAAATCAACATATTACAAAAAAAAGGAACTTTTTTTTTCTATTTTTTTTCTCTAGGGATTTACATACCATTTCATTCATGAACATTCAAGGGTTCTTTCCAAGACCAAATTTTAGAAGAGGACCACAAAGAGTACACTTGAGGATCCTCTTTCAGGTCTAGGTGAGATAAGGGTTGAGACCAATATTCTTGGGTCTCTAAAGCATCCCAACTTAGACATTTATTATTATTATTAGAAAGTTCATCCTCCTCCTCCTCCTCATCGTCGCACGAGTTCTCCTGGGGAGATTCTTCCGCCTCCTCTTCGTCTTCGACAGCTTTGCTCTCGGAGGGGTAACAATGTAATTTCCGGAAAACGTAACTACCCTCCATCAAATGGTATCGAAAATTTCTCACCTTGTTCTCGGCACAATGAATCATCTTTTGGAAATATTGGTGTCACGTGCATTTCGACTTGTTCCGCCACTCGGTTTTCCCTGGGATGTAAAACTCATAAACGGATCGCTGGCAGAGCTTCCTGAAAAATTCGGCTTTATCGTATCCATTGACGTAGATCACCTCCACATTTTCGGTCAGTATTTTCAGGATTGTAGGAAGATGCTCGTAGGAAAGACGACCCTCGGTCCATTGCAGGCCGTGTCGGTTAGTTGTAGTCTGGTTGACCACAGCTTGATTGCGGGACGATAAGTCATCGTAATGGACAGGAGGGAGAAAAATCATGGATCCGCATAAGGTTAAATCGCAAGTGATGTAGCCCAGTTCTTTCAAGATGAAACATATATCTCCCGTCTTTGGATCATAACAGTGAAAGTATTCCATGTCCAGAACAATGTAGGAATCTTTGAGAGGTTTGGCACTCAAAATGTCCGTCTTCTTCAATTGAGGAAAAAAAGAAAACAAAATTCTCTCTCTCTCTCGCTGTGTGTCCTGAAGGAAAAAATGGATAGCGTTCTCTCGCCGTCTCCTCTTTTATATATATAGAGAGAGAAGGTTGCACGTGACAGGTCGTATGAATTCTGGGAAAGGTCACATTCGTATATATATTTGTTTTTTGAATAATATCGTGCGTATCTCAATACACATCCATCATCATAATAATAAAGGTCACCTTGGAAAGAAAAAGAAATAAAAAACATGGAACTCGTGCTCGACTTTGAAGGTTTCTACGATTCTCAAGGAGCCTTTATTGTGAAAGAATTGGCTTACGTCACATTGGACGGTACTTCTCGAGGGGTATTTGTTTTTAAACCCCCGTTTCCATGGCAAATGCTCACCGAGAAAGAAAAACGAACCGCTGTGTGGGCGAGTGATTATTATCACGGCTTGTCGTGGTACGAAGGAGAAATTCCGTACAGTTATTTTCCATGGGTGTTAACGATGTTGACGGAACCTTTTTCCATGATATGGGTGCGAGGAGAAATGAAACGGCGGTTTTTAGAGAAATGGTTGCAAAGATCCATTTATTGCATCTCGGGATCGACGCAAGAGATTCTCAAATACAATGGGATCGAACACATAAATTGTCCTAACCATACAAAAGGTTTTTTCCATTGCGCTCTACAAAAAGCAGTTCGGTATCATTATTATTTAAAGACACAGAGAAGAAATTCGTAAGGTCGATCCTGCACAATTCAATCTTGACAGAACTGATTAAAAAAAATACATATATCACGTTACTTCTTCAATAGCATAGATGGTTCTGAAGCGAAACTTGGAATTTTGAAATAATAGATCAGGGAGAAATCATTCTTAAAAAAAATGGTAAAGTCTCGAATCGGCTGGGACAAAAAAAATTTCTCAGAGCTGAAAAAAAAAAAAAACTTTTGGTTAATTTTTATCATGTCTTTAGACATGATAAAAATTAATGACCCTCCCTTTTTGTCTGGGAAGGATGTCTCACCCTTTCTAAAAATAGATCATGACTCATCCTTTCTCTAATGGCAATCATTCCATGAATGAATCACGATTTGTTTTTCAAAAGAGTGAGACAACATTCCCAGACGAAAAGGGAAGAGGGTCGTTAATTTTTATCATGTCTAAGACATGATAAAAATTAACAAAAAGTTTTTTTTTTTTGAGTTGGAGAATTTTTCTCAGCTCTGAAAATTTTTTTCCAGCCGACTCGAAACTTTACCATTTATATTTACGAATAGTCTTTGGATTATTTATTTATTTTCTTTTAAAAGAAAAATTCTGAGCTAGACCTATCTATTGGCTTAACATTCTGGTCATAGAAACAGTCTAGAATCTAATTTTTTTTCGAGGCTAATGCACGGGTTCTCCAATCAAAAGGGTTACTATAAAGGGAATGGTTTGAATGCATTTATCTGCAAATGTTGTAGGATTCTGTTGTTGAGAAGGGGGTATATTATTATTATTATTATTATTATTATTATTATTATTATGATGATTGTGGCAGATTCGTTTTCTACATGGAAGTCTAATCTCCTCCGAAGACCTTTTCTGGGGATCGTCGATAGATGGTTTTTCAATAGGAATCGTTTCCCTCGGATCCTCAAGAGGTAGAGGGGGTCCTGTCTTGAGACATGAAGCGGTCTCTCCTCCTCCTCCTCCTCGAGAAGTCTTGAGAAAGGGAGAGGATTTTCGGTTCCCTTATTCTCGAGGGGTCTTGACAAATTGAGAGGTCCCTCCTCTTCGAAAGAGAGAGAAGTTTTGTTTCCCTTATCCTCGAGGGGTTTTGATAAATCGAGAGGTCCCTCATTTTCGAGGGGTCTTGATAAATGGAGAGGTTTTTCATCTTCGAGGGGTCTTGAGAAAGGGAGAGGTTTTTCATCTTCGAGGAGGTTTGACAATGGGAGAGATCTCTCCTTCTCGAGGGGTCTCTCTTCCTCAAGGGGTTTTGAGGAAGGGAGAGGTTTTTCATCCTCGACGGGTTTTGACAAACGGAGAGGAATCTGAACAGGCTTCTCCTCATCCCCAACATTATCGAGGAGGATGAGGATAGGCTTTTGGAAAGGTTTTTTTCCTTTTCTTCTGAACAGGCTCCTCTTGATGCTCGGGGAGAGGGATGGGGTAGTTGTTCCACCATTCTATTTTTTCTTGCTCGAGGATTTTTTCAAAAGTCGTGGCCTCTCTATGATGAGACGAACGAGGAGAGTTCTCGAGAAGAATATAATAGGTATTCTTCCCAGTCTCCTCGATCGAGAGAGGTTCGTGCAAACATTTGTGCAACCATTCACTAAAATGAACGAGAATCCCTTTTGTCTTCTCAAGACGATCCATAATCCTATTCATTTGCGAGACGGTTAGAAAGTGGGACGTGTAAAAATATTTGGCTCGTTTCATTAACAAAATTTGTGCATCCAAAGGTGGAATGTCACGAGCCATCAACACGTTTTCGTCGGACAAAAATTCGTCCCGCATCTTTTGATAACTCCCCACGGTATAATAACCCGCACATTTTGAAAAATCGGAGGCTTTCAGGTAAACGACTCCTTGGATGATATAAAAGGAAAGATCAACATATTTATATTTGAAAGGAATACACGTAGTGAGCTGGGGATACCTCCTCATGATCCACTTGGACAAAAATACGACTTTGGGGCTCTCCCCTTTTATTTATAGAGAGAAAGAGAGTGTGACCTTCCCTTCCCTCCTCCTCCTCTCCCCTGCTTCCTCTATCTCTGGACGTCCTTGGATTGGAAAGGTTGACTTTGAAAAAAAAAAGAAGGTCATGGTTGGATAATTTTTTGTTTATTAAATTATTACTTTCACTTCCTCATTCCCACACACATTCATCTTTTTAAGAAAAGAAAAAGAGGTCATGGAGATAAGATTTCTTGGAAAGAAGAGAGAGAGAAACAAAAAAAAAACAAATAAAACGGACGTCATAGAGCCTCTATGTGTGTCTGTGTGTGTCTATATAGATATATAAAAAGACGAGAGTACTGGGCGAGATCATTTCTTTTCCATTGGGAGCCATGTCGCTATTAGACGTTTTTCCAACTCAACGGATTTCGAACGGGGAGGATTTGAAGACGCTAAAGCAAATCTCCAACTTGAAAATCTTTTTGGCGTGTCATTGTGCGACATTTATTCCGCATTTACCACCTCATCAAGCGATCGTTTCTTTCAACCAAGATGTCGAATCCTCCAACCTGCTCGTTCAGAATATATACAGAAATTTATTCGAATCGCAACAAACGAAAGAGGAATCTCCCTTCTCTTGGAATCGGATGGATCGAGCTTTGAGACGGCCCATTCAAACAGACCGGCGATATACAGATCCGCGCACGAGTTTTCGGTGGAAGAATATTTTTCTCACGAAACCATATTTTACGTTTGGAGTGAGAACGACGGTGAGGACGAAGTTCATATTGTTCAGACCACAGCCGCTCCTCTCGCCTATTACGAATCATCGTCCCCCAATCTGAAGGAAAGAAGTTTTAAAGTCAGCGACAGGATGAAATATAAGAAATATATCCTAAGACCTTTTCAGAACTATGTCGTTCCCCCGAAAACGCAATATCTCATCGTCACAACCCAGAAGAGTCTATTTCTCGTCGATCGGTGCTCGTACTCGCTTTGGAAACAATTGAAAGAGGAGATTTCTTTCCAATCGCCGATGATGTTTCAAGAAAAAGAAGAAGAAAACCCTCCGCCACCTTTACCCATCCCTTCCTTAGATGATAAGAGGAGCTGGACTAAACCGTTATTTCCCGAAACAAAATCGACCCGGCAACGGAATGAAATTGAAGTCATCACAATTGAAGATGAGGAGGAAGAAAAAAAATTACCTCTTAAAAAACGGTCGACTTACCGGAACCTACCTGGCGTGCAAGATCCGCTTCAGAATCCAGAAGCTTCTTCTTCTTCTTCCCTGACTTGTTCAAACAGGCAACCTCTTTCGGACTCCTCACAGACAGAACCTCTTCCAGTATCCTCTTCTTCTTCTTCTTCTCCTCCAACCTGTCCCGACATCGTAGAGGTAGAATGTCAGACGCGTCCACAAGCTTCAAAAAGTCCCGACATCGTAGAGGTAGAATGTCAGCCGGGTCCACAAGTTCCAACAGGTCCAGAAATCATGGAGGCAGAATCACAGCCGGGTTCACAAGTTCCAACGGGTCCAGAAATCATAGAGGTAGAATTTCAGCCGGGTAAACAAGTTCCAACGGGTCCAGAAATCATGGAGGTAGAATCGCAGCCGGGTCCAGACATCCTAGATCCCTCCACTCATCCCAAAGAGACTCCAAGTGTTTCAAGACAGCCTTGTGAGGATCCAGCCCTTCCCGTATGGAATGATTATATGGACTTACAAAATTTGGTGCAACAGGAAGGAGAAGAAAATAATCATACGGATGGGTGGGTCAAAGACTGTTTAGATCATTTAACCTCGAATGAAATTGAACTGTTATGGAATTGCATTTCTGAAATCACATCGGAAATGGGATAAAAACCAAAACAAAAAAAAACAATTTTTTTAATAACAAATGGGAGGAGGGTCATGATGTCAATTTAAAAAATATTATATAGAGTCCAATCTTGGTGGTTCACTTCAGTTTTCCAGCATGAGGTGATCCACGTTTCCCGAAATATGGATCCCATTCCAAGAGAGATTGTGTAGAGCCTTCACTTCAGTTCTTTTTTTTTCTACCAAGAGGAGAGGGTCCCCAAAGGGTTACCCATGTCCAAAGAGAGAAAGTGTAGAGCATTCATTTCAGTTTTTTTTCAAGTTTAGGGGAGGGAGGTCTCAAAATGACACCCCCCCATTTTCAAAGAGAGATGGTGTAGAGCGTTCATTTCTGTTTTTTTCCAAAGTTAGGGAGTTTTCAAATGGCTACCCATTTCAGAGAAAGAGAGAGAGAGAGAGAGAGAGAGAGAGAGAAGGTGCAGAGCGTTCATTTCAGTTTTCCAACATTAGAAGGTCCCAAAATACCTTCTGAATTCAAAGAGAGATCGTGTAGAGCGTTCATTTCCAGTTCTCCAAGATCAGAAGAAGAGGGTCCGCTTTTCCCAAAAGGGCTTTCCGCATTCAGAGACAGCGAAATGCAGACTTCAGTTTTCTCCCTCCCCAAGAATAGAGGGTCCCAAAATGGCTTCCCATTTCAAAAAGAGAGAGAGAGAGTAAAAGGGTGTGTAGAGCGGTCATGTTCATTCTCCAAGATAGGGTCGTCAGCTTTTTCTCAAAATGGCATCTCCCCATTCAAAAAGAGATCGTAACCAATTTTTTCCAGTTTTTTCCAAGATGGGGGGGGGGAGAAGAAAACCTAGGATGGAATAACACGACACACAGAGAGAAAGAGAAAAAAAAACCGCCATCTTGTCATTTTCTGATAGGGTACCGGTGTTCGAATACTTTTGTGACCGACTGTCTGATTATACTGGGAGAACCATAAAATCGGAAAAGCGATGGGTTTCACAGTTAACGAGGCAATCGAAGACAGACTGGGAAAGAGAGATCCTTTTTTTTTTAGCTGAGAAGCAGATTGCCCTGGAAATCCGTGACTCTGACCATATAATTTCTCCATAGACTCTTTGAACGGTATTCAGGAGACATCCTCCATGAGGAAAAAAAAATCTCCCCTTCCCCTTCTAAATCGACTGGAAAGAGAATGAGGTGGAAGAGATCCATCCACGAGAGATCATACTCTTGAACGTCAGACAAATATGAAGTCGAATAGCTTAAACAAAAAATGCTTGAAAAGTCATCGAGTCTCGAAAATCTAGGCCTCTCTCTCTCTGAAGGAAATGAGAAAATGGGAATCTGCGTTTTTCTTCCTCAACGGCTGACATTCATCTGAAGTGACACTCGAAATGCTTAAATAGATAAACGAGAATCCATTCTTAAAAAATGACGCTGTGTCGTCAATTGGAGTATCGAGTCGGCTGGGAAAATATTTTGAGAGCCAGGAAAAAAATTTTTCTAACTCTAAAAAAAAAAAAAAAAAAAAAAAAAACTTTTTGTTAATTTTTATCATGTCTTTAGACATGATAAAAATTAACTACCTTCCCCTTTTGTCTGGGAATGTTGTCTCACCGTTTCTAAAAATAGACCATCACTCATCCTTTCTAAAAAGAATAAAATTCCAAGAATGGGTTCTGGTCTATTTTTAGAAACGGAGAGACAACATTCCCAGACAAAAGGAGGGTAGAGTTAATTTTTATCATGTCTATAAGACATGATAAAAATTAACCAAAAGTTTTTTTTTTTTTTTTTTTTTTTTTTTTTTTTTTTTTTTTTAGATTTAGAGAATTTTTTTCCCCGGCTCTCAAAAATTTTTCCCAGCCGACTCGATTCTCCATTGACAAGACAGCGCCATTTTTTTTAAGAATTAACTCTCGCTTATCTATTTAAGCATTCCCAGTTTGGCTTTAGATGAGTGTCAGCCGTTGAAGAAGAAGCATCCTGTCACTTGGGAGAGACATATTTTGAGGAGTCAACATGTTGTGTGGACCGTTGAGATCGATTTTTCTCTTCCCATTGTGTGGACATTGTTGAGCGTTTTGTGAAGCTTTGAAAGAATGGAGGGGTTTTGATGGAGAATATTTCTTTTTATTGAATTTTTAAAAAAAGATTTAAGATTCACATTTTATAACAGGTTTTACATGGAAAGAAGGTTTTTCTTCTAGTTTGACGACTTCTTTTTCTTGGGAGATGTTTCTATTGGAAAGATGGAAGGAAAGACGATTCCCACATTGAAGAAGGTTCATGAGAAACTCGTACGGATCTTGGTTCTCTTCTCGAGCCGATATATCATACGGAATCCGGGACATGTTTTTCAATCGTTCCAGTTCCTCCTCGTATTTTTGCTTGCTCGCCAATTTCATGCGGGGACGAAACTGGTCCAGAATATACAATCCCTGGGGTTGAGTCACTCGAGAAAAAGCGACATATTGCTGAAATCGATTAAAAGGTCCGTGCATGTAAATTGCGATCGACGGAAAGGTGGCTCCTTGGGCTTTATGAGCCGTAATCGCTTCGGCTAACATCAAAGGAAACTGTTCGCGATAAAATGCGAGTGTTTTTGTCGAACAGGTGTCAATACGAATGGAGACGCGATCGATAGGAGCTAGACTATTCGAAAATTGCAGCCAGACACGCGTCACAACTCCGTCTTCATCCTGGTCTATTTGGTGTAGTGTTCCAATCGCTCCCTTCATCCATCCTTTGGATCTGTCGAACGTTTTAGTCAATTGATATCGCGCTCCTCTTTGTAAATGGAGGACGGATTCGAGATTCGCCATCTGAGATCGATGTAAATGTTGACTCCGTTTCATCATCCTCTTCCGCAATTTTTCGCTCTCGGAATAAATCACGTCTCGAGCCAGACACGAACAGTACGTCCCTCGGGATTGGAGACGTTTCATATTATATTTCTCTGCATCCTTGCTCGAAAAACAGAGAATAATAGCTTCGCGAGGAATTTCGTCGAAACTGCGAACGCGGGGCTGGAAAAATGCCACATCGTCCGGTTCTAAAAAGTGATTTCTCGTTAAACGATCGAGTCTCTCCTCGTAATCCAGAGAGAATCGCATACATTCGACTAGTTCATAGTAGAGCGTGGATTGAGGCGTCCACCACCCTTCAGAATAAAAAATGGGCGTGTCGCGAATCGGTTGGAGCTGCTGCAAATCTCCGAATTTAATCATATGCACATTCCCGAACGGTTTATCCGGCACATGACACAATTGTCGAAGTTGCTGGTCGAGGCGCGAAAATAAATTGGATCCGATTGTGGAAACGTCATCCAAAATCACCATCCGTAAAGGAGCATACAGGGGTCTGTAATAGTCTAAAGTCTCTTGGGTCAGAGGTCGAACAAAAGTCCCGTTCATTTGAAGACGCAGGGCATGATGCAAAGTCTCTCCCGTAATGTAAACCGCTCCTTGAGCACTGAGTGCGAGTTTGAGAACCGAGCACGCTTCGCTAAAAAGAGGCGTTCGAATTAGAGTTTGGTATAAAGCTTGGACCAGGAAAGATTTACCCGTTCCGGCAGATCCTTGCACAATAATATCCAGAGGAGGGGGACGTTTCGATTCAGGTAACGCGTAATAGGTGTACAAACGGACGAGAACGTAGATCAGAAAATTGTATTGCTCTTTATTACATTGTCGAATACATTTTTGATAGGCTTCTTCGGACCACATATCCTTATACTGCAAATTCGTATAGCTTTCCCACTGCTTGGGAGGAAGATGTTTCTTTCGGGGTCGGGAGTTCTTTTTAAGAACAGCATAACGTTCCCTTTGAAGTATTCGTTCTCGCTCTCGATTAGCTGAATTGCTTCGCCAGCGTCGTTTCTGTTCACGCATTCTTTCCCTAAGACGTTCTCTACTGGATAGGCTCATCGTGACACCACTCAAAAAGGTGAAGTGTGTGTATAGAAAATCACTACCTTTAATTTATATACATATACTTTTTGAGGAGGGGGGATGTGAAATGACCTCGTCTCGAAACGAACCAATAGCACTTCGAGAAGACTTGGAACGAGATAGGTTTCTTAGAGAGAGAGAGGGACACAAAAAAATATATAAAAAATCAGAATGATTTATCCGTCGACCTCTAGGCTAAAAGTAAACAAACAAAATTTGAAAAGGTCAAGGTGAACTCACTGAATTCATCTTAGAAATCAGATAGGAAAAAAAAATGAGGGTACCCATGTTTCCTCTTCAACAACATAGACTCATCTAAAACGAAACTCGGAATGCTTACACAAATAAACAAGAATCCATTCTGAAATAAAAAATGGGGACGTCTTATCGATCGAGTCGGCTAGAAAAATTTTTATTACTAAAAAAAAAAAAAAAAAAAAAAAAAAAAAAAACTTTTGGTTAATTTTTATTATGTCTTCTAGACATGATAAAAATTAATGAACCCCCCTTTTTGTCTGGGAAGGATGTCTCACTCTTTCTAAAAATAGACCATCACTCACCCTTTCTAATAGCAACAATTCCAAGAATGAGTCATGGTTTGTTTTTTTCGAATGGGTGAGACATCCTTCCCAGACAAAAAGAGGGACAGTTAATTTTTATCATGTCTATAAGATATGATAAAAATTAACCAAAAGTTTTTTTTTTTTTTTTTTTTTTTAACTCAGAAATTTTTTCAGAGCTCTGAGAATTTTTTTCCCAGTCAACTTGGCTGGACAAGACATCTCCGGATTCTTTCTGGAATGGACTCTATGATCTATTTAAACATTTCGAGTTCCGAGTTTCGCTTCAGTTGAGTGTGAGCCGTTCTAGAAGAAGAAACCATCCTGTGACTGGATAGAGAGAACTATTCCTTTTTTCTATTCACCCGTTGTGTTGAACCGTTCAGATATTTGCTTTTATTAATATTTTTTTTCCTAACCCACCGTCTTTAAACAATGGAATAGTTTGAAAGAGCCAACCCATTTTATAGATATCAACCTCATACCTTCATCTCAACGGGTCTCGAGTGGGAGGAAGGAAGGAGCAGGCGACGAGAACTAAGCATGTCTGTTTATCGAGTAGACGCATCGGGGAAAGAACGATACCCGACCGACCCCCAACATCCTCACTACGAATTATACGTCACGGATCCTGAAGGAAATCCTATCTTGGCTCGAGACAAAAACGGTCATGAGTATTACGCGGTAGATTTAAACGGAAACCAATACATTTTAGCTCCTCGACGGTATGCCCGAACGGCTTTTGGACGAGAATACTACCCGAAATTTCAAAATGGGGACGAGTATTCGCTTTATACGTCTGTTTTATTCCCTTATGCCAAAGACGAATCGGGGCATGAAATGTATCCTAAAAAGGCGGATATAGTCGAATATTGTTTAACGGCCGGCGATCGAATTCGTTATGCTCGCGATGCTTGGGGAAACGAGTTTTATCCTCGAAGAGCGGATCAGCAAACGGAATACCTCTGTGAAGAAGTGGGGTATGCGAAAAGAGCCGACGGATCCGAAACGTATCCTAAATTTTATATCTACACTTCTGGTTAAGATCTCTCTCTCTCTATCGAAAGAGAAGAAAATAATAAAGAGTGTGTTACTGCAATGGAGCATTCTGACGCGGAACCTGTTTCGTATTCCATTTGGTGTGTGAAATGCCGAACCAAGACCGATACGGTCGACGTCCACTATCGCATGTCGAAAAATCGACGGCCGATGGTCACGGGAAAATGTCAGGCGTGTGGAACCAAGAAACAACAGTTTATTACAAATGCTTCCGTTCCACCTGGAATTCAGTTCCTGGATGAGGAGGAAGAAAAAGGAAAATGTTCCGAGTAAGAAGAAACAAGTATATTCAAATCAAAAATTGGAAAAAGATGGATCTTACTATTATCTGCTCTCCTAAAGCGGGTGGTTCACCTTTACAGTTTGGCATACAGACGGATTCGCATAATCCGGTTCCAAGACTCGTGAATTTTCCTCAACCGGCAACTCCACCCTTAGATACTTCTTCTTTGAATGAGTTTTCTAGCATTCTGAAAGAATATCTAAACGTCGTGAGAGAATTGATTCTTCTCCTGCAACGAAATGTTGAAGAAAAGAGCTCTGAATGTGGAAGCAAGGACACGGATCCAAAGCCAAATTCGGAGGGTTAAAAGGGATAGGTGTAAGTCCATTATTAAAAAAAAAAGAAACAATGGTGATGTCATGTCTTGTCGATCGAGTCGGCTAGAAAAAATTCTCTAGATAAGATTGAAAAAAAAAAAAACTTTTGGTTAATTTTTATCATGTCTTACAGACATGATAAAAATTAACTCTCTCTTCTTTTTGTCTGGGAAGGATGTCTCACCCTTTCTAAAAATAGACCATCACTCACCCTTTTTCAAGGCAATTATTCCAAGAATGAGTCATGATCTATTTTTAGAAACGGTGAGACAACCTTCCTAGACAAAAAGGAGGGACAGTTAATTTTTATCATGTCTAGAAGACATGATAAAAATTAACCAAAAGTTTTTTTTTTTTTTTTAGAGCTCTGAGAATTTTTTTTCCCAGTCAACTCGATGATCCAAACAACAAGACATCCAAAATTGTTTCTAGAAGAAACTCTCGCTTCTCTATTTAAACCCCTCGCGTTTCCAACTTCAGATCCGTGTGTGCTGTGCACTCAACCTAGAATTGCGCTTTTCCTCCCTCCTGGAAAGAGCCTTTTTTTCTGAGCTCTTAGCATTTTTTCTCAGCTTCATTTCCATTCTCCAGGTTTCTGTCTCCTACTTTCCGTTAACACTGCAAAATTTCTAAATTTCTCATCACTCGGAGCTTGGAAATCTGTCATCAAAAAAAAACATGACATAGCTCTGCTTTCAAGGAGTCGGTTTAGATTCGTCAGGATCATGGCTGATTTTCCATGACGGCTCTCCAACCGCAATATTAGAGTTTGAAAGGAATAAGGTAAAAAAGTTCGTCCTAGATATTCAACGAAACGTAAAAAGAGCGACGAGGATCTAAAAAAGCTACGACTCTTTCCAGAAGGTGAGGGAGCAATGGATATTCAGGTGAGTCCACAGCATGAACTGCACGAAAATGAAACGGCTTCCGCAGATAACAGAATGTTCGAGATGTCTCTCGTCGATCAAGTCAGCTGGTAAAATTTTCTAAGAGCTGAGAAAAATGTTCGCATACCTTCACAGAAATTCTTTCCAGGAAGGAGAAGTGTGCATCCAGGTCGAATTCACAGCACAGACTGAACTGAAGTTGGAAACACGAGTGGTTTAAATAGAGAAGGGAGAGTTCCTTCTAGAAACAATTTGGATCTGTCTTGTTTGGATCATCGAGTCGGCTGGGAAAAAATTCTCAGAGCTTTGGAAAAAATTTCTGAGTGATAAAAAAAAAAAAACTTTTGGTTAATTTTTATCATGGCTTCTAGACATGATAAAAATTAACTCTCTTCTTTTTGTCTGGGAAGGATGTCACCGTTTCGAAAAACAAACCGTGACTCATTCTTGGAATAATTGCCATGAGAAGGATGAGTTTTGGTTTCCTTTTCGAAACGGTGAGACATCCTTCCTTGACAAAAAGAGGGGACAGTTAAGTTTTATCATGTCTATAAGACATGATAAAAACTAACAAAAAGGTTTTTTTTTTTTCATTACTCAGAAATTTTTTCTCCCCCTCCAACCAACTCAATGGACTAGACGATGAGTTTTTAAGAATGGACGTTTTGTTATTTATGCAGATATTCCGAGTTTCACGTCAGGTAAATGCGCGCTCACCTTAGATTGGATTCCCTTCAGACAGGTCTAGAGATTGGATAACCCATCAAGAATTCTTCAAAAGGTTTTTGGAAAAAAGAAATCGTCAAGAAGTGAGTATTGATTTTGATATTTTCTTTTCAACCTTGGGTCAGTTTCTAGTACATTCCTATACTAATTCCATTGTATTTAAAAAAAATAATGTCAGCACGGACTGATCTGACCCGAAACGCTTGCCCATCCAGTTGGCTGCTGGAGGGAGGGAAAAAAAAAGAAAGTTTTTTTGAAGGATATGTCAATTCTTTTCTAAAAATAGATTTCTAAGAAAAGAATGAACCTTTGTTGGAAATCTATTTTTAGAAACATGTCTAGACAACATGTTAACAAGAAAAAAATTCTTTTTTTTTTCCTGAGAGTGAAATGATTTTTTTCTTTCCACCCACTTTTCTTATTCTTTGGGAGGAAGGAAGAACTTCCCTTCCCCCCGCCTTTTTCCACTAGTATTTATATAGATCCGAGTTTTTCTGCCTACAGGGTTCATTCTCGTTCTTCCTTCTCAACCGAGCAAAAGTAAAATGTCGACCGATGCCGTTGCAGTTCTACGTACCCTGGTGGATATCACGCCCGTCTGTCATCTCGAAGTAGCTGATCAATGGGAACCGCTCTCCCGTTTCGAAGAATGGTTTCGGGACCCGGAGCGTATGGAACAAATAGTCCAAGAAACCATGTGCTATTTATCCTCTTACGATGGAAAAATCCTGCATTATTTTTCGTCCATCGAAGTTTTCAAGCACTTTGCTTTCCAATCGATGATGGAGGCAGGAACCTTTCGCTTACACGCTTATCTGCGATGGGAAAATGTGATCGCCGTCGATGCTGGAACCTTTTTAAAACTGTTTTACGTTTCACCCGAGTGGGTTCATATTCTTCAAACCGGAGAAGCTTCTATCCGTCTTTATGGATGGGAAATGGAATCAGAAGCCGACGGGTATCGTATGATTCCCTATCGACTGCGAGCTCGTTCCGTGTATATTATTCACGGACCTCTTTACTACCAACTCCAATTTCATGACAAGACGGTGTTTGCCACAGACGCCCTCTCCAGGAAGAAAATGGAGTCTTTACGAGCGTTGCATCCTGAAGAGCATTTCCAATTCCCTGCTCGCGAGGAAGAGAGGAGAAGGAAAAGATTCAGAAGGAGGAGACACCTAAAGAGGTACTAAAAAGAAGTCGGAAGGTAGAAGCATATTTGTTTTTCATTAACGGAAAAAAAAACTGTGGATCATTCTTTGTATATTTCTTGGAAAAAAAAGACTAATAGTTATAATAGAGGGAGTTAGGAGGGACCCTATCTATATATAACTCTCTATATAAATCGGAAGCGTCAACAGGACGGTCCACCGAAAACAATCTACCTTATCTTTCTCAGAGCAGAGTGGAAGAAAGGCCAAGATGCGTGGACTCATTGGAAGCAAAAAAAATCGAGTGGTTTAAATACATAAGTGAGAAAAGATTTTGAGAGGTGTTGTTTTATGGATGGAGCTGGCTGGGAAAAAAATTGGCAAAGCTCAGAAAAAAAATTTCTGAATTGAAAAAAAAAAACAACAACAAAAAAAAAACAACTTTTTGTTAATTTTTATCATGTCTTATAGACATGATAAAAATTAACTCTCTCTTCTTTTTGTCTGGGAATGATGTCTATTTTTCGAAACGGTGAGACATCATTCCCAGACAAAAAGAAGAGAGAGTTAATTTTTATCATGTCTATAAGACATGATAAAAATTAACCAAAAGTTTTTTTTTTTTTTTTTTTTTTATAACACGAAATTTTTTTCCAGAGCGCTGAGAAATTTTTCCCAGTCGACTCACTTATCCAAACAAGACATCTAAAATTGTTTCTAGAAGGAGCTCTTATTTTTTTCTATTTAAGAAACTCGAGTTTCGGCTTCCCATCAGTCTGTACTGTGCATTCAACCTGGATACCCATATTTTGGAGATGGGGGGGGGGAAACTTTCGCAGTTTTTTTTCCTGAAACCCTCTATGGATCAGAGAATCTCACACATATCCTCCTCCGTGGATCGAAATGGACTGACCGCCATATCTATTTTAGATAATAGTTTTGAATTTTCCACCTCCTCCCCAAGATTGGACTATCTCAATATTTTTTTTAAAAGAAAAACGAAATTATTTTTTATGATTATTCTACAATTTTTAGTTTCCCCCCACACTCTTTAAGAAGAATAAAAACATAAAGCACATTGAAACAGTTCCGATAAATTTTGAAACTGAAAGTCCATCACCTTGTTCTCCACGGGACTAAAATAAGTTTCCCCGGTTTGAAAATCTTCTTGGATTTGAAGATGTTCTCTCATCACACTCTGAAGCCAGGTCGAAAAGAGGAGAGCGTCTGGACTCAAATCGTTGAGCAGTCTTTCCAGGAAATCAAAGTTGATAAAAGGGGTATAGCGGAGAATCCGGCTGGGGCGGTCCGACGTATCGATCCAGAGATCCGTCGTTAAGGATCGGTAAGGGCGAAAAGGGGCTCGAGAGATCCATTGCTGAATAGTCCGTTGACTTTTCGGACTCATCCAAGTCCCTTGCTGGGAAAGGCAAGTCACGAGTTCCGATCCTCGAAAATAGAGCGTGCCCGACCCCAAGTAAAACGTGAGGGGAATTGTCTTGGAGAAACGAAATGAATCGCGAGGGAAAAAGACTCTCGCCGTAACCACTCCATGGCGTTTGGTTTTCTCTCTCTCTCTCCTGAGGATGAGATGGAAAAAAAAAGAAAAGACAACTTTTCTCTCGGCTTCTTTTATATATAGGAAGAGAGAGAGGGGGGAGGGTTCTCCAAAAGACTCATGGGAAATTTCTTCTTCTTCTTCTTTTTGGGGTAGGTGGGAGGAACTCGTTTTTTTTTGGCGGAGAGAATGCGTCGGATGACATCCCGAGACATTTAAAAAGAGAATAGATAGGATGGGTTCTTCAAGTGGGAAATGCGGGGTGGTTAAAGGATCTTATTCCATTTTTTTTTACTTTTCTAAATAACAAATAGAATCGGGTGGATTCCATTTATCTCCGTCTAAAAAATATAGCAACACTTGATCCTTCCCGTCCTTTTTCATTTCCTGTTGACGTGTTAGATACTTTAGAGCCTCTTCGATTTTAATTAAGTAACCCCGATAGACCATCCGATCATCAATATTCCCGATATTGCGTTCGAGAGCCATTCTATAAGCTGCTTGAGATTGGAAAGGAGAATAATTATCAAAGTAGGTATTACGGCGTAAATGTTTAGGATGTTCGACTATAAAAAAATATTGTGTATAAATGCATTGATCTAATCCCGTAAATTCTAGTTTGATTAAGGGATACTGAGCCACGTCCGAGGGTTGGTAGGCGAATCGGTAGCCGGACTCTTCTTCAAATTCCTGATACGCGACTCTGAACCATTTGAATCGAGGGTCGTCGTCTTTCTTGAAGCGTCTTTTATCCATTTGTCCATGCGGGAAATCCCATTCATCTTCATAAGCTAATTTAGCCTTGTACCGATCATAATCGTCTTGTAAATTGGGATGGAGAGTCGGATAAATATGGTTTTCAAATTCATCTTGAAGCACCGATATTTTTCCCAAATCGAAGGGTGGTTCGATACGTTTATTTTTTAAAAGCTGAATTAAATAATTTTGAAAACAGTATGGCATTTTTCGATGAATCATCACCACCTGTCCTGATGAGGTCTTTACCACTAAACCATATGAAGTAGAGTATTTGTTTCTCTGGATCATCTGGAAAAAGGAAAAAGAGAGAAAAATTCCTTGATTACCTATCCACTCAATGAATACATTTATGAACAGCAAATTTCACTAATTGTTGGAGCGCTAGCATGGCCATAAATCGATGACAAGATATCGATCGACAAGACGGACATTGCTGTGGCTGACGATGTTGAGGTTTGTAAATAACAGTCCATAAAAACTTGAGATGTACCTTTTGATGAATTTTTTCTCGAGTGGGTTCATTCGCCACGTAGAGTTTTTCAATATGAAGTCGTTCCAGATCCGCATTCAATTTCTGAATAAATTCCTTCGTATGTGTTTTCAGGTCTCTGGCTATAAACCGGACGCAGTTCGTAAGAGTATATCCATCAGAGGTGACAGCCAACACACCAACAATTTTTTGGTGGAGCTTGGTCTGTGAGGACTTCTTCTTTCTAGAGCGCTGATGAGTGGATGACGAGGGAGGAGAAGACAGTATTTCCAAAGAATGAGTTGGAGAAGGAGAAGACTTTTTCGGTACTCTAAAAAGGGGTGAAAATGGTCCATAAAAAGTGGGTTCCGTATCTGGAATATCCTCAAAGGGATCTGCTTCACATGAAATGACTAAGTTATCCGTTGCCATGTGTTCGCTATCTTTTTACGAAACAGAATGAACCCCGATTTCTTTTTCAACCATTTATATACTAAGAGAGGGGGGGAATAAAATAGGTAGAGGTATCGAGATATCGTTGAAAAATATTTTTAAGAACTAGGAGAAAAAATTCTTCAGTAAAAAAAAAAAAAAAAAAAAAAAAAAAAAAACTTTTTGTTAATTTTTATCATGTCTTTTAGACATAATAAAAATTAACTCTACACTCCTTTTCGTTTTGAATGATGTCAACATGTTGTCTAGACATGTTTGTAAACAATAGACTTCCAAGAAAAACATGATCATTCTTAGAAATCTATTTTTAGGAAAGGTGAGACATCATTCAAAACAAAAAGGAGGGTAGAGTTAATTTTTATCATGTCTAAAGACATGATAAAAATTAACAAAAAGTTTTTTTTTTTTAGCCAAGAATTTTTTCTACCCGATTCGATTGACAAGACATCCCAGTTTTTTTTAAGAATGGAATTTCTGTTCTATATATTTCAACATTTCAACTGTTGCTTCAGATCCCTCTGTGCTGTTGAAAAAGCCTGCACTTCAACTCTCCTGGAAACAGTTTAAGCCATGTCTTCTCTCAAGATTCTCTTTAGATCCAGCAAAGATGTGGATTGAGTCTCGTGAAAACAGTTCATTGTTCAAGAAATTCATAGAAGGATGGGGAGGTCTTTTTAAATGTACTATTTCTTTTTATTAACTCTTTTCTTATGTTTACGACCTTGACAACTTGTTGCTTTCTCAACTTCAGGTTTTTTGGTCGGCTGTCTAAAATCAGCTCTTACCTCAGTGGACGATGCATCAAATTCCATTGTACTGAATTCTCCATTTCCCGAAAAGACTTCTTTCAACATGTGGATGGCTTCTTTGGTCAATTCTAATGTTTTATCTATCGTTTTATTCTTTTCATTTTCTCTACGTTGGAGGATAGCGGGAGTTAAAAAAGGATTTTGACAACAGGGTTCAAATTCTTTCGTTTTGTCTTTGCGATCATGACGATGTATTTCTATAATCTTGTCATCCGTATCATCGGGGTTTATCCATATTTCCAAATCTAACTCTTTACCTTTAGAATTTTTGGGAGATAGATGAATAAGTACAGGATCCATCGCCATGGTTAAATTATTGCTTCTTCCTTTTTTATTACTCTTCTCCCTCTTCATTTTTTTCAAAGTTTTTTTATATAATCCACTCTTCAAGTCCCATATTCAACGAATATATTTCTGGCTTTCTTTAAAAGCTTGCAATAGCCACTGAAATCGGTATCGTATCAAGTAGGCCAGAGCTCCAAAGTAAAATAATAGAATTAAACAGACGACATAATAATGAATCTTCAATACGTTGCCCAGTAAAGCAAAAAGAATCGTAGGACCCGCCGTTACCAGTAGTAAATGAATGGCGAACGTTTGTCTCTTCGACCATCCTTCCTCTTTGGGGCTTTCGGCTTCCTTTTCAAACCGACTCAATTCTTGGTCCGTTTGAAAGTTTTTCTCGATTCGTTTGAAATGAGATGTCATTCTTGACCTCTCGAAATTTTAGGAACACTTGTTCCATGTACAATGACATAATCGTACGCTGTGTTGCCTCGCAAGACCCGTTTTGTGAACCGTAAAACCGACTGATTCTCTGGACAATAAATCGGTCGGAATTCAACAGATTGGTCGGTCATACATTCTCGTTTTCCCGTTAACCTATGCTTTTCGTCTATGTGTGTATATTCCAAAACACAGGGGGAAGATAGATCGCCCAGAACTCGATGTACGTAGGGTCCACATTCACAGACGTGTCGTTCGGCGTTCCATCCTAGTCCGGGCACGTTCCACAAATCTCGAACGCAGTAATCGACAGAACAGACCCACGGAGATGTTTGAATCATTCGATTACCTCGTCGATCTAAAGAATGGCATTGACACTGGTATCGGAACGATCCATCTTCTAACGTTTCGTAATAATCGGCTACTTCTTGAGCGGGTTGTTGGGTTCGACGATCTATTAAAACATTGAGAGAAGGATCACGGGCTTCTGGATGTTGACAGGGATGGGTGAAAGAGGAACGAGGAGCACAGAGCCATCCCGAGGCCGAAAAAATAGGAATTTCCGAGGAAGAAAGACAAGCGGTCCGAATTCCTTGGGGAATACAATAAGTACCCGGTTCGAGATGATTCCATGTTTCATCAGAAAGAGTGAGTTTTTCGTAAAACGTGGGATTTGTTTCACAGAGCTGAGAACAATCGCAATGGCTATCAGGACACTGAAAGATTTGGAAAGGGCAATACGTCTCGGTTGAAATTTCTGGTAAGGCTAATGATGATGAAGGAGGAATAGAAGGCATCCGGAAATCAGGTTTATAAAAAAGATTCAAGAGAGTCACTAGAAATACAATGCATAGAATGATCGCGCTCGGGTGTATCATTTTTCTTTCTTTCCTCCTTTATAAATTAGAACCGGTTCCGATCCCTACGAGTTCTCATTATACTGTGATTCGACACTTTTCCAAGAACAAGTCGCTTCTGCAACTGTTTCCTCAAGACGTTTACGTGTTCGTCGATCAAGGTATTTGTTATTTGTATGAGAAAACCAAAGAAGAAAAAACCTATATTTCAGCTATCCGGCTCGATAAGCTGAAGCGGCACGATCTTTTACATTATAAATACATGCTAAAATGGCCTCATACGATTGAAATCGTGTCGTATCCGAATCATCTCACTCATCCGATGGATATTTTAAATTACAGAGCTTGAGGTTCGGTTTTGATGAAAGGAGCCGTATTCTTCACGGCAATATCGTTTTTATTCTCCGTAGTATACCAATGAGCATCGACCTCCCAAATATTTTGAATAGCCTTGCGTTGTGTTTCATAGACGGGATCGTCGAGCGATTTGAGAGGTAATAACGCGTTCGGTTGTAACCGTTGTTCGGCATTCAAACCTTGGTGAACGATCCGTTTCAACATAAACGTAAGAAACAAGCGACGTTTTCCAAAGAAAACCAGCGACTCTTCTGTATGGGTATCCATAGCCGGATGAAAACGTGTGAAATGGCGTCCTTTTTGGGGATCCATCACGTATTGGATGACGATATGATGATCACGTATTGCAATTGACGAAAATAACGTCGGGTTAGACGATACGAATCCATTCTGACTTACTTTTTTATCGCGCCAAGATCTTTCTTTTTTGTTGACAGGATAAACATTCACGATACAGAGCCGGCATTTCATCCAACGCGCGATCTTGTTTTAAAAAATGTCGATAATTCGGTTTGGAACAACACGCTGCTGCGTCCTTTTTCGGAATTTTTTGCTCTTTCCATAATTGGCACATCTCGTTTATGAATAAAGGCTGGATGCTCGCCATACTTTTATTCGTTTTGGGTTTATACTACTGCTACTTGTATTTCTATAATTTTTCGGTCCCGTCCCCGAAAGTTCCTTCTTCTCCTCCGACGACAACGACGCGTTTCCAATATCAGATCGAGACCTCAAACGACAACGAGGTTTCGTTTCACACCTCCACGGGAAAAACATGGACGTTTCCTCTCCCACCCGAATATTATTTCGCGGAAGGACGGATTTGGGAAAAAGATGAATGTTTTGGACAGCCCGATGATACTCAGCTCTACCTGTTTTTATTACGATCGCAGAGTTTTGTACCCCGCGAAAAGTCCATGATATATTATTATTATCGATGTCGGCACGGTCGTGTTCTAGACGTGCTCATGTGTCAAGAAGAACATTCTCCTTCTACCTGCATTTCCGTCAATCCCTGCATCGATCAGCATGACGGATCGGTTTTACCTGATCCAACCAATCGACGTTTTTATTACGAATGCCAGAACGAACAACCGATTCGAATCGCTTGTCCGCCCAAGACATTTTTCTACTACGACGCTTGCACTTCGCGAGAACATTTCGTATCTTACTGTGAAGACGGTCAACATTTTCCGATTGACGAGGTGACGTATATCGAGTGTCGTGGCCATCGACCGAAAATGATTCGATGTTCGCCCAGAGAAAAATATTCGACACATTATCGGCGATGCGTGTCTGATCTCTGCGACGGATTTCCGGATAATACGCAACGACCTCTCCCCATCGTCCAAAAAGGATCTTTTCTGTACTCTCCGGGTTACGCGATTTGTGAAAACGGAATGGTTCGCGACACTATATCCTGTCCTCTTTCCTGGGACACGTGGACCGGCGATGCCTTATTCCATTTACCGATGGTGTACGACGAAACGTCCCAAACATGTCAACCGCCTCTTTTCTGTGAAAATGTTCAACCGAGCTCAAAAGAAACTGTCGTTCCCGCTCACGAGTATACGAAACATCTCCCGTCCTATCCATTTTCAACATCCTTGGATCGAGCTGTAGCTTACACGTGTGATCCAACCCGAAAACGTACGGTTCTAGAACCAGGCTATCGAGTGTCGGATCAATATACGGTTGAATGGGCTTGTGAGGATAAGTCGTCGAAACTCGCGATAGGCGATACGAGCGATCAATATTTTGATTGCGCTCGGAGGGAAATTCAAACGTGTCCTCCTCAAACATTTTTTGACGGAAATGAATGTCGACCGCGCATCCCCGGCGCGTTTCAGTATCGGCATCTCGATGTGTTTAAATTCGATCATTTATCGATCGTTGCGAATTGGATTCGGCCCTGGACGACTCTTGATCATGAACCTCGTACCTCTTGTGACGAAACCAACGAAGAAGTTTATATTCCCGGCTATAATATTTGTTCTCATCCCGACTGCACGCCGTACCCATTCCTCAAACAATTGAAAACGGCTATTTATTTACCCACTTCTCCTCACACGTGTCTTTTCGAAAAGGGAAAAATTCGAAAGAAACGCGTTCGACGGCAAGGTTTGAAATTTTGGTCGCAGCGATTTGTGAAACAGGCTTCGACTTATAGCGTTCCCGAAACGTGTCGTGAAGGCCATCGCATACGATCGGGACGATTTATTCCCGATTCCGTATTATACGCCACTTGTAATTGGCGTCAACCTTTTGTCTTTTGTCCTTCTTCCTCCACAGAAGGAATTCGAGCCACTCCGTACGGGTATCACGTATGCGTACCCAAAGAAGAAGCCTATGAAGGGATTTTACCGGCTGGATTAACCCTTCGACTTGAAGTTCAAGAGCTGAGTCGTATTATACCGGAACATGGAGCGCGATATAAAATAGATGGACGAGAAGCTGTTTTTGATGCGACACAGCATCCCGAAGGTATCCCCCTCCTTACCTCAGTCTATGAAATTTGGACCGAGCGCGACATGAAATTGTTTTTTAGAATTCTCGTCACGCATCCTCGTTCAGCTTACTGGGAAGACCGAAAATTAAAAGCCCTCCCCGATCCTGACATGACGTTGTTGTACACGGGTGAAATGACCGAAAAGCCCGTCACGACCGATGACTATCCGGTCTCGGCTGACTCGTTGATTCAAATGGAATAAAGTAGAAAAAAAAATGGATCGTTATTTAGGTCAAGGCATATTGTTTTACTCTACGGTTTATATCAGCATCATCCTAGTCGCAGTCACCCTCTTAACGAACCGGCTCATCTTTTTATTTTTATTAGTCCTCACGTTTGGTCTAGCCGCTTACATGGCTTATTTGACCGTTCATAATTCCGAACATCTCAAAACGACGGGCCAATCGATTGAAGACTGGATTCGAAAGATGTATCAAAAGATAACTGGATAATCGGAGGTGACTCATGTAAATATCAAGATCGGTAAAGGAAAAAAACATGGTTTCGGTTTACACCATAGATGAATTTGGAAAAGAACGATATCCAAAAGATCCTAAAAAACCTAAACAGGAGCTGTATTATTTCGATAATGACAATCGACCTATTTTTGCCAAAGACGAGCATGGAAATGAATATTACGCTGTGGAATATCGGGGTCATGAATATATAGCGCTTCCTCGTCGGTACGCCAAATCCAATTCCGGAGACGAGTTTTATCCTAAATTAAACAATGGAGGAGAATACCCGTTAAATTCATTGGATGTAAATGTGAAAACGTATGCTGTCAATGCGAGGGGAGGAGAGATTTATCCTAAATCCAGCATTGGAAAAGAATATTATATACAGGATAGAATTCGGGAAAAGCCAGAGACGAATTACATCCGATATGCACGAGACGAAAATGGAAATGAGTATTACCCGAAAGATCATAAAAATGAGGAATTTCTCTATATCTATCTAAGTTATGCTAAAAAAGCGAATGGTGATGAATTTTATCCGAGAAAGTGGTATTATTGAAAGATCTTCAGGAGAACAGTATTCGCAGCACGGAATCATCTGAAACGAAACTTGGAAAACTTAAATAGGTAAACGAGAGTCCATTCTCAAAAAATGGTATCTTGTCCATCGAGTCGGCTGGGAAAATATTTTTCACAGCTGAAAAAAAAAAAAAAACTTTTGGTTAATTTTTATCGTGTCTTATAGACATGATAAAAATTAACTGTCCCCTCTGTTTGTCTGGGAAGGATGTCTCACCCATTCGAAAAAACAAACCAGGACTCATTCTTGGAATTCTATTCTTTAGAAAGGAGTGATGGTCTATTTTTAGAAAGTGTGAGACAACATTCCCAGACAAAAGGGGGAGGTAGTTAATTTTTATCATGTCTAAAGACATGATAAAAATAAACCAAAAGTTTTTTTTTTTTTTTTTTTTATCTATAAATTTTTCTCAGCTCTTACAGTTTTTTCCCAGCCGAGTTGATCCAGAAAACCAGACATGTTAAAATTGTTTCTGGAAGAGACTCTTGCTTATCTATTTAAACTCCAAGTTTCACTTCAGATCACTCTGTGCTGTGAAAGAAGAAACATCTTCTTATAATTTGTAAGTACTAACTGATTTTTAGTTTATTCACTGGTTAGTTACTCCCCCTCCAAGTCATTCGTTTTTTTTCCCCTCCAAAAATCTTCAGCTTTCATTTAGAATGACGATAAAAATAAAACACAAATAGGAAAAAGATGGTCACGCATAAGTAATGCATGTAGGGTTGAAATAGGAAGGTGAATCCTGTTAACAAATAAACAATTATCGTGAAATAAATCCAATTTTTCGGGGTTCTTTCGTCTGTTCGTGATTTTTGGAGAAATGACATTCGCGTTTGGGGTCGATCGGTCATGGGCACTTTATGGATAGCATCTAAATATTCTTGCACTTTCTCGGCAAAGAAGAGGTATCGATCGCTCGCATCTTCTTCTAACACGTCCCATAGAAGATCGGGTGTGATTTCTAGAACGTGGTCCGTTTCCGATTGATAAAACTGAACGTCTAATCGCCAGTCGATATCGTAAAGACTTCGAGCGGTCAGCACTTTATTGAAATGAAACGGATCCAATATATCGAGTACGGCGGACAGAATACTTATACCCGTCAGCACATTGGAAGTAATCGAGAATCCTGTCGCGGCGATTCTGGAAAGTGTTGCGAGCGTACTTAATTGGGTCCGAACGACGGCTTGAAGGATGGCCGATTGAATGGGAAGAGACTGCATACTCAATTTGGTTAAGAGTTTAGGCATCCGTTTTTCAAGGATTTTTTGCGCGGCTTCTAATCCGATATCGATCCCTACATCAATCGCCAATTCATGAACCAAGGACCGTTTCACATGTTTCTTGGGCCAATTTTGTACAAAGTCGGGAAGATGAGGAGGATATGGTGGTAACGTATGATTTTTTTGCAGAGTGGAAATAGATCGATAGATACTGCTTCCCAAGAAAAATTCGCCAATATCTTGCCCCGTCGTCGTCACACAATCTGACCCGTTGAAAACAAGACCGTACGCTTCACAATAAGGCTGGTTGAGTCGTAAATGACCCTCGACGAGATTGAGGCCGGCATGATGACGAGGAAGAGAAGGATGATTTGATTGAAAGAAAACTTGTTCGGGCAAGAGAACTAATAATTTCTTGGCGAGATTTACGGCTACACATTTTCCATTTCGATATTCCGTGTCCATACTCTGCTGCGTGTTGGAATATAAACGATCGCAGGCGGGTTGGCAAGCTAAACTGAAACCCGTTCCGAGTCGAATCCATCGCGGTTCATCTTCCAGGGAACACGATTCTAAATTTTCTTGAAAAGGGAAGCAGGCAATCATGTCACATCCCGTTTGCGTAAAAACAAATTTTTCGACGACATTGTTCCGGATCGAGGGTTTTAGGTATGTAGTAATCCCGTTTGGATTCGGCTTTTCTTATTTGGAAGGTGGTATGTTTAAAAATAAAAGCGTACCGACTTTGAAGAGCTTGTTCGTAAATATAGAGTTGAGTCGCTTCTTGAGCATACCGAATAGCGTGATCGAGATCGTAAGAAGTGACAGTATATTCATTTCTATTTTGAAACGAATCCCATTTCATCTTGGAGGAGGGCTTTGTTCCTATATATCGAAAAAATGTTCGATGTTGTTGCTTTTTTAACAACAAAAATAAAAGGATTCTTTTTTTTTATATAGTAACAAGTATAAAATGAGATTCAATTCAGTATTTACAGTTGCGTATGGAACATATAGAAAAACCAGTTCGAAAAAAAATTTTTTTTAATTAAAAAATAAATTGTCTCAACTATAAAATCCTATAAATTTTAGTTTTTACAGTTGCGTATGGAATAGCGATAAAAACCAGTTCTCAAAAATTTTTTTAATGAACTATCTTATCTATAAAATCTTGTCAAAATCAGTTTTTACAGTTGAGGATGGAACCTGATGAAAAAATATTTTGGAAAGGATGCTATTCAAAAAACATTTTATCATGGTTAGTAGTTCTTCTTGTAAAGGACAAAAACAAGTTCATTTCGTCTAATATTTGTGCATCTAAATTATTTAAATCTATTCCAAAAAATATATATATAGTCTTTGTCAACTCGTTGTGTTTAAGCTCTTTTCTTTCTCCTAAACAATACGAGCTTGTCGTGGCAATCGATCTCGAGCTGTTGGATGCCGTCGTGAGCAATGACTTAATAGATATCGACAAGCTTTATTGGGAATTTTCTTATTTCATATGTGGGCCCCACCTTCGGTCACAAACGTAATGGAATGGTTACCATATTTATGAAGCAATCGATTAGGACCCACACGAACGGTTCGAGATCCAAGAACGTATCCTCCGCGTTTTCTCATAGGTCTTCTACGAATGGGTCTTTGTGTTCCTCTACGATTCATATTGGAAGGAGAGGAAGAAGAAGATGCAGACGATGAAAAGGAAGCCGAACGACTTCTTCTTACAGGACTTCTTCTTCTAGAATGACGTATTTCTAAACTACGACTACGATTTCTCCGACTTTTTCTTCTTCTTGGACTTGGACTCCTGCTCCTGCTTAAACTTGGACTTCTGCTCCTTCTTGGACTCGGACTGCGTTTTCTTGGACTTCTTCTTGAACTTGGACTCGAACTTCGAGAAGAAGGAGAAACGGACGGTCGAATAATGTAAGGGCTAGTGGTTACATCGGATTTGGCATACGTGTGGAGAGGAAATTGAAGTTCGAAATCGTCGGGAAGGTCGACTTGGTTTTGAATTTGTGAAGGTAGAATATCGTCATAATAAATAACTTCGGGTGTTCCAAGAGGTGGAATTTCCTTCGAAACATCATCCTCGTTAGGATCATTCATTCTGACTTTATTTCAATCGAAACACGGATCCGACGACAGGATCTAAGTTATATCGCATAGAAGCTCGATACGCATCTTGAACCGATGTGCAAAGAATATATTCCAAAGGTCCGAATCGTTTCTTTTCTAAAATAATGGGAAGATCGACCGTCCCTGCTCGATAAAAAGGCGTGAGGGAGAGAATTTCATTCAATTGTAACACGTTCCCGTGCTGGAATTCCCTACAACAGAGATAATCGATCCATTTCTGAACGAGTTTCTTATAAGCACGAGCTTCCGCGGACGTTTTAAAACACAATTGCCAGCCTTCAATGCGATCGATATGATTCAGCATGTAATCAAAAGCTGTCCAAAAATGAAATAACAGTGACGACGTATTCCGGAAGGACGTGAGATCGATTAAAATCCATGACATGTTTTCTAAGGGAGTCGGATCGGGATTCTCGGGACTGATCCATCGATCCAGGGTAGGACTAGGACCGATCGAAAGAGCTTTCTTGGACTCTTTAACTTCGGGTAGATCCGTTTTGTAAAGGAACGTCTGTTCCAAATCCATCAGCTGTTTGGTTTTTTCCATATACCTTTCTAAACTTCCCGGGAAATGAAAATAGGATAAATAGGAACACGTATGGTATCGATCGATAAAAATCATGTGGCTCGTTAAAATGACGAGGTGTTGAGCCGTTTTAATGTCGTGGTGTAAAACGGCATGCGGAAAAGGTTCAATGTAGAATAATAAATCGCACGTGTTCGTGCTCAATTCTTCCGGTTTAATTACACGCACATAAGGGGAAGACGGGTACGTATAAAAGGGACAAATGACAAAAATGGTGAGGTGGGATAAATGTTTGGAAATGTAATCGTTGATCACATAGGGTAATCGACTCAGGTTCCCAAACACAATTGTTTTCTTGTGTTGGAGAAGGTACTGAAACAATTCGTCTAAATGATTCATTCTTTGCTCTTCTTTTTCTTTTTCTGAAATAAATGAAAAAAAAATATTTAAAAATAAGGAACCATGAATTCAGAAACGATTATGAAACAAACTGTAGCTTGCATTTCTTGGTTTTTGAATGAAACGTTCGGTCCCTCAATTGCCGATCAGTTCAACCAAGAAATTCAATGTTGGCCCGAGACGTGGAACCGGTTACGCGAATGGTTAGTTCATACGCCGATGCAGAATCCCAAAGATTGTATTTTATCGTTTGCTCAAACTCTGCCTCAGTACGAAACGTTTCAGGCCTCTTTAGAAAATTCGCTCGCTATTCACGAAGAATTTTGGAATAAAGTATTTACTAACTTGAGAGTTGCCCAGTCTCTTTTAGGATCCCCATGAATATTTCGAAGCTAGAACCGTTCGGTATCTTTGCTTTAGCGGGCGGATTACTCTATTCCATTTGCGTGTTGATTGTGCATGAGGAAGAAACTCACTTTAAATTTCATTTCACGGTCTTAACGCTCGTCATTTTTCTAGCGCTCATGGCCATCACATCTTTCAAATATTTAAAATACCGCTATCAATGTGAGAGAATGGAAGATATAATGTCCGCTTTGAAAATTCAATAATAATAATAATAAGAAGAAAAAAGCACTTCCATCATGAATTTTGTCGAACAGTTATACGAAATGACGTTGGATGAAATGGCCACTTATTTAAGTGAGAAAGATCCTATTTTCCGGAAATTGTTCACTGAATATGTGGAGTATGCCAATTTATTACCCGAAGAACAAACTCAAGCCGAAACGCTTTACCGACAATATTTTCCAGAATCGGAGGATACTCTTGACGCGTTTATTGACAATTGGCGACGGTTTAAATTACAGTATCGTTCCGACAATGGCCGACAGGTCGAAGAAGATGTTGAACCGGACGAGGTGGAAGTTCGTTCTCAAAAAGGTGGACCTTGTCCGGGTTTCGTCTTTGATCCGAAGGGGAAACGACTTTACAGTCCGAGAGTCCTGAAACCGTTCAAATCCGATCGCCGACCAAATGAATTTGATGTGTTCAAGTTTCTCATGGACAAAGAACGCAATCATGAAGTGTATCACCTAAATATTGAACCGAACGCCAATGAGCTGTATTTAGATATGTCTTATGAAGATAGACGCAACATGGACACTCGAGCAGATCAAGCGCTACGGAAAATGGCGAAAATGGTGACCATCTTAAATCAAAATTGCCATTATAAAATATTGGATCTCTATAGCGAAAGACGAATCACATAAACTAAACGCGAAAAGCCAAAGAAACAAAAAATATATTATTAACATACCTGAACAGAAGCTTGTATTCAAGCACAAACTGATTTGAAGTGAAACTGGGATGGTTTAAATAAATAAGTGAAAGTTCATTATTGTAAGAAAATGGTGATGTCTGGTCAATCGAGTTGGCTGGGAAAATTTCTGAGAGCTGAGAAAAATATTTTCTAGTAGTGAAAAAAAAAAAAAAAAAAAAAAAAAAAAAAAAAAAAAAAAAAACTTTTTGTTAATTTTTATTATGTCTTCTAGACATGATAAAAATTAACTCTACCCTCCTTTTCGTTTTGAATGATGTCAACATGTGTCTAAAAATAGATTTCCAAGAAAAGTATGATTCATTCTTAGAGATCTATTTTTAGAAACATGTTGACATCATTTAAAACGAAAAGGAGGGTAGAGTGAATTTTTATCATGTATAGAAGACATGATAAAAATTAACAAAAAGTTTTTTTTTTTTTTTTTTTTTTTCCAGCTCTTGGGAAATTTTTCTAGCTGACTCTGATCATTCTTGTTCTTCCTTCTTGAGTGGGCAAGATGTCAATAAAAGCAGTTGTTGGTATATTTCTTCTTCGATTGAAGTTACGCCCGTCCATCACCTTGAACGTGTTTATGAATACGAGTGACTCATCGTTATCTATGAAAGTATTTCTCTGAAAGATTTTGGATTCATCTTGGGTAGGTCTTGTCATATTTTTTTAAATTAAATCATTACTTTTTCATAAAAATGCCTCCACCTAGCATCAGAGCAATAATATGTAGCATTATATTTCCGTAAAACATCCAGTTGCGTTGATTAAAATGTTCGGCTCCTGTTTTGGGTGTCGCATCACTGTAAATAGCTGTTGCCAGGTAGCCGAAATTGAGTAACGAGACAAATACAATTCCTAATAAGATAATTACCATGATAGCCTTTGTATCCATCGTGATGTATTTTTGAATCTAGTCTTTATTCTCTTTTCGGTTACACGTAAAGTAATAAACCGACCATTAGTATATTGATCACATTGACAACCGTTGGAGCAATGAGCAACATTTTATTGTTGGCCCAGAAATCGCTCGCTGTCGTTCCTTTGGTCGTGACTTTATTCGGATCAGCAGCATCGTAAACGAAAGCCACACTGGCGTAGGAGAGACGATATACGATGAGGGCCATGATGACCAGTGTTGTCACCAGACATATTAAAATGGTTATGGCGAGAGTCGAACGAAGATTAAAACCAAACATTGTTTTATCCACTAATGATTCCTTTATTATGTGATTTCTTGATGGACTTGTCGATACCATTGAAGAAGATTGAAATGAAAATGGATCGATTGTCCCGAATAATAGACGAGTAAATTTCGGTACATGAAACATTGGAATAGGTAAAGAAGAAAAAAACAAAGTACATGAAATAATATCATGATGGAAACGATTCTTGATCGTTCATCAGCTTGGATTCCTTATCAGGAAGAATTTCTAAGAAGTCAATTGTTATTGACGTATCCCAAAAATATTATTTTTACAGCTCAACTCTTAGACGCGCATTTACGATATGTAACGGAACATGTTTATCCCAATTACCCCTCGGCAGAAAAATTCAACGTGGATTCTTTAAATGAGGTGGATTGGGCTCATTCCGTGATTCTGGTGAATCAAGACAGACAATTATTAATCGCTCCTGAACCGGTTAAACAGCTCGTCAACCTTGATCGGCGTTTACGATACCATGAAGCGGCCGAAACTATATTCCATGGATTTAATTTCTTTCCTAAACTCTTCTATATATTTCACTTTCGATGGATCGTGTTTCTGGTGTTGGTTGCGTGGTTTATCGAATGGAGAATAGACATTCAAAAAAAGAAATTCTTTTAAGAATATGGACCCAAATAAGAAGGTTTTTTCCTATGATGGAGTATAAGCTTGGATCCAGTCCACAGCACTGACTGACGATTTAAATAGTTAAGTGAAAGTTTATTTTGGTTAAAAAAGGGTAACTTCTTGTCCACATCGAATTGACTATTAAAAAAAAAAAAAAAAAAAAAAAAAAAAAAAAAAAAAAAAAAAAAAAACTTTTTGTTAATTTTTATCATGTCTTTAGACATGATAAAAATTAACTTTACTACCCCTCACCCCTTATTTTGGTTTGAATCAGGTGTCAACATGTTTCTAAAATAAATTTCCAAGAACGATATGACTCATTCTTTTGCTTAGAAATCTAGTTTTAGAAAGTGTGAGACATCATTCACAACAAAAAAGAAAAAGGGGGTAGAGTTAATTTTTATCATGTCTAAAGACATGATAAAAATTAACAAAAAGTTTTTTTTTTTTTTTTTTTTTTTTCAGTTCTTAGAAAATTTTTCCAACTGACATTGTCATGTTTTGTTACTAATGGACTTTCGTATTTCTAAGCTTTTTTTTTCATTGGTTATTTTTCTCCTTTTCTAGGTGTTCCGATCATTTCAAAGTCAGGCGTAGATGCAGTTGCATGATTCGCGGCGATCGCCATTAATATACTTGTCACGTATTTACTGACGGCATACATTTGCTGCGTGAAACGATTATACAAAGGATTGGGGACTTTGAGAGGTTCCTTCTTTGACAATTCGTCTTGAATCAAAAACGAAACGCAATGGAGTTCCGTGGATACGTTCATATCGTCTGCTTGCAGAGTTTCTTGGAATACGGCAAAAGCCCGATTCAAATCGTGATCGGTGACGAGTTTCGTTAAATATGGAGCAATATATTTATCGTGAATGACTTTCCCGATCACGCCATTCAACATGTCAAAGATGGAATTAAACGCCATCAATTTTTTTAACTGAATTTCCGAATGGACGCATGTTTTAGCGATACTGTACATTTTTAAAAATCCTTCGTAGCCTTCTGGAATTTCGGTCGTTGAATCTAGAACGTGTTTACTCATGGGCAGTTTTTCAATGACTTTCCGTAGATAAGAAACGAGATATTTTTCGCGAGCCGTTTCCAATTCTCGATTCATTTGCTGACCGGGATCTGTGTGTTTATTTTGAAGCTCTAATAATAGAGACACGTCCGACTCTTTATTTCGTTTATGGGTAGGTTCTTCTTCTTCCTTCTCCCCCTCTTCATGGTCCATTTCCTTTTCGGATTCTTCATGAGCGCGTTTCATTTTTATTTTGATTATATGTCTCCCTTTCTTTTATTTTGATTTTCTCTCTCTTTCTCTTTAAAAGAAATGACCTTTTTCCAACGCTTTCGTGGGTTCTCCTTTAATATCGGGAAAGACGGCTGGATCTAACGTCGCCGCATATGTTTCTACATAAGGAGCTCGAGCGAACGTAACATGCCACATGCCTTCCTCATTCGGTTTCATCTGAATACCGTTCGATCGAAGAAGGTTTGGGAGAGTTTTCAACAGTAAATGGAAACGATTGAGAACGACATGGCCTTGATAAATTTCGGGAACGCGTCGATCCTCCTCTGAAAAAAGACATACGGGATATCGATACAGGAGCGTGTAGGCGTTCGCGTGTTGACTTAATTTTCCATCCAGTTCTTGCTCGATCAACTGGCAACGCGTGAGCTGGTTTTGTCGAATAATGGTTTCGTAGCACGTTTTAACATGAAAAATAGGATCTTCGTGGCAGTGACGCGTATGCACCGTAAAGGGAAGGTACTTAAAAACATATTGCATGTAGTCAAAAGGCCACGTTTCTTCGATTTGTAGATGGTGTTTCTTGGATTGGATAATTGAGTCGGGTCTAAATTCTCAAATTCGATGAACGCGACCGGCGAATAATCAAACATGTAGAAATAGGCAAACAGTTTCACATGATGGATCGGGGAATCGGGTTCGCTTTTAAAAATATTCGCGCAAGCATTATAGCCCTTATCGTTATTTTTCAAATAATAGGGATGATCGAGTCGCACCCCGATATTCCCATACCTCGGATCGCAGACACAACTTCCAAATTCTGCATGATAAAAAGTATGTTTTAAAGGCTGACCTGTAAAAGCATCGAAGGAACAGGGCTGCTGGAAGTAACCGGGTTTTTGGAAAGACGCGAGATACTTTTCGGAAAATACGGTCGGATCCCATACGTTGTTTTTTTCTTCTTCCTTCGAAAATGCTAATCGTTCGTGAGCGGTCATTTCTTCACACCCGAAACCTTGCAAAAGCGGCTTGTATCCAAAATCGCAAACACATTTACCTTCTTTCAAAGGATCTTTGTCTAAACTTTCTAATCGGCCGTGAGGTCCGCAAGCAATGTCTACGTCACAATTCCCCCCGCGTTCTTTTTGCGTGACGAGATGAGGGTATTTACAAAAACAGGTCGCGAATTTCAATCCTTTTTGATTCACCAGAACCCACTCTCCCGTAGCTGAAGAACAAGTGGTATGGGGAAGGAGTTTGGGAAGACATTCACCCCGAAAACATATTTGATCGTCGTCACAATCGGTTGCGTGAATGCAAGTCGAATAAAGCGTCGTCCGCTGAGGAGGGTGGTAGGAAATGGATTGCCAAGGAGGGGTTGTAGTCGTTTGTGACTCGTTTCGAAACAGGTAGATCATGATCAGGTAAAGATAAAAGACGAGAAGAAATATCCAAAGCGTCATCTTCTTTTTTTCAATAGAGGTTCACAACTTTTATTTTATCGCCTCGATCTTCATGCACCAGACCGGCATTATCTCGTTGAGCCCCTATTTGTTCAAAATATTGCAAAAATTTATATTTGGTTTGTAGATTCTGGATCGATAATAAATACTTTCGAACACTGTAGACCATATCGTTTCGTTGAGCCTTCACCATTTTGACAGGGTCGTCCATTATTTTTTAAATTACTTGTTTACGCCAAACATTTGATTCAGTGCATCCTCCGTGGAGGTTCCTGGACCCCCCTTAATAACACTTACTTTCCTAGCATTTGGATCCTCTATTGGGTCTTTAGGAAGTCCTCTTGTGTCCATCGGTAATTCTTTCTGTTCCGTTTTCACCTTTTCCGCGATCGAGCTGGCTATTAACTGAAGGAGGAGAGGTTGATTAAAATTGCGGCAAGGAACGATTTTGTTCAAATATTGACTGTACTGAGGATCAATATTATCTTTTCGGTGTATAATGCTGGAAAGCATATGATCGGTAATCACAAAACTGTTACTCAACAGCGATTCCGATAAACCTCGATGAATAAACATATTATGAGGGATGAGATAGGGAAGTTGATCCATTTCTTTTTGAGCCATCTTGGCAAAAAATCGGTAACGTCGTTTGGATAATAAATGTCGACGATGGATTTTCCATAAATCCATTTCTAAATGCTTTCTTCTTATTTAAAAATGAGTAACGGGTTTGAAGTAATTGGGAATGCCGATAATTTCGGGACACTTCTCTTCCTCTTCTTCCATCTCTTCGACTACAGGGAGGGAAAGAGGAGTTTCAATATCCAGATCGGTCGAGAACAGGACAGATTCTTTAAATAAGATAAATTCGCGAACTAAACCTCCTACCTTGTACGAATTTTCTCCGAACGTGTACCGGTTAGAAATTTGAAGGTTTAGAATACCTAGAAAAGAAGTCGTCGTACCAAACATATTTTCAATCGAACACTGAAAAGTATTTTTTAAACCCTCTCCATTAATGATCCGACTCTTTCGTATACACCACATATTTCTATGAATTTGAAATTTATCTTGGGCTCCTTTACAAGCAGAGCAAAACGCGGGATCGCACCGGTCCATGAAAAACGACAATTCTCCGCAAATTTGTGTTGCGGATTCTCTTTCATGCTTTCGCCAATTTTAGTTAAAGGAGCACACAGTCGAGTCATGAACGAAGTTCCTATTTTATTATTCTCCCCCGGTTTCAAATACCAATAACCAGCCACGAGAACATTATAGCAATTTTGTAAACCAATAATGTTTCGGATGTGAACAGTATCTTTTCGAGTTCCTTTGGAAAATTGAACTTTTTGTTGACAATGTGTCTCGTACAGCGGATCGTGATTTAAAACATCTTCCCAGTTGGGACATATTAAGTTGAGAGCACCTTGACGTTCTTTTAATTCGTCGATAGCTTTCTCAAGGATGGGAGAAGAAAGAATATTCTTGATAATCAACGAATAATCCATTCTTACTCAATAGATTTCTTCTTTTCGAACAAAGTAGAATGTAGTATCTTGGTTATTAGACTACTGGCCTTAGGAGATGTTACCTCTTTAGCAGCACAAACTGATTTGAAGCAAAAATGGGATGACTTAAATAGATAAGCGAGAATTCATTCTAGAAGGAATTTTGCAATGTCTTGTTAGGTTGATGAAGTCGAGTGGAAAAAAAAATTTTGTGAGAGCTGGAAGAAAAATATCTGGAAAGTAAAAAAAAAAAAAAAAAAAAAAAAAAAAAAAAACTTTTTGTTAATTTTTATCATGTCTTAAGACATGATAAAAATTAACACTACCACCCTTTTGTCTCTGAATGATGTCTTACCATTTCTAAAAATAAACTATGACTCATTCTTTTCTTGGAATTTTATTTTTAGAAATGGTGAGTCATGGTGTATTTTAGAAACATGGTGCTGAGACATCATTGAAAACAAAAAAGGGGGGGTCATTAATTTTTATCATGTCTAGAAGACATGATAAAAATTAACAAAAAGGTTTTTTTTTTTTTTTTTTTTTTTTTTTTTTTTTTTTTTTTTTCAGTTGTAAATTTTTCCTGACAGATTTTTTCCAGCCAGATTTTCAACCGACCTTTTCCCAATCATCATTTTTTAAAACTGGCTCGCTATTGGTTTGTTTAAAAATGACGTCATTGCTTCAAGAACTATATACACATAACTTTCTCGTACTCACTTCTCTATACGGAATGGGGTTCCCAGCTGACATAGCAAAAACCCTATCTCGCTTCATCTACAACTCTCGTTGATGATCTATACAAAATTGGGTAATTTTTTCCACGACTTTATACAGTTCTTGATCACGGGGATCTATCTGCTTGTACGGCTTCACGTGAATTCTTAAATCATAGCGCTCGTCCATATTTTCATTGACGTTATCATCGACCCCAATTAAAAGAATGTCGTAATCGTACAAGACTCTGATATGTTCCGAACATTTTGAAATATTATACTTTCGGCACGACTTTTCACATTGCGTGCGGCCAAATATCCGATACGCATATCGTGCAATATCGTGTAATGAACTGTTGATCACTCGCTCGACATAATCATCCGAACCTTTACTCCACAAAATGATATCGATATTGCAAAGACGTAAAAACTGGATCAGGAAATTGGTTTTGGGTCGAATTTGAAATGTTTCTCCTTCAAAGTATCCAAGCGTCTCATCCATATCTAAGACACAGACCACCACCATCTTTCTTTTTTAAAGAAAGAAGAAGATGAGTCGATCCACCACTCATACTATTATTGAACACGTGAAAGAAATTGTTTATTATGCTCCTTCCAAATGTCCTTGGCATTTTGATTATGCCTGTTTTCTCATTTTAAATAATTTCAATCAAAGACGATTCCACTGCCTGTTTACTTCCCACTCGATGCAATGGAGATCTTACAGTGCCAGCAGCTCTTGTGACTTGCCCGAACATTTTTTCGATTTGATCCTTCTTCATCGACAATTGAGTTCGGAGTATGTGTTGCCTTTTGCGACGCATTTCCGAGAACGTTCGGGATATACAATAGGTCTCTTTGAAATGAATCCTGGACTTTATAGTGCTCGCATTCTTCAACCGGAATATTTAGCAGAAACGTTTTACACGTTCATTGTTTTCTTGTGTAGTATTTGTTATCGACTCGGAGGAACGGCTCCCGTTTTAAAATTATGTTCTTTTGTGTACACGGACCATCATCCCGTGCTCGTGGATATTGGAGCTCTGAATGTGGAAAAGAGAGAACGCATCGGTCATCGAGAATTTTTAAACGAGAAGAAATGGCATCGGTTCTTGAAACGACGAACGACTCGAGACATTATTCGGTACGTGAAACTCATGCATCCAGATTATTTTAAGAAGAAATGTCGCGGTCAATGCATTCTCTCCGAGAAAGTCGTCTTCAACGATGTAACGCATCAACTGATTTGTAAAAGTCGACAACGCAGTCTGGCCGAGGTTTTAGATACTTTTCAAGAACTCATGCCCCATGAGCCTATTCGTCAACTCATTCGAACGTGGCTTTCTGCGAGATAAACAAGAAGATGGATTATAAACAACTCGTCCTCGATTTATTGAAACAGAAAAAATATCCCATTTTATTGGGTTATGTGGTCATGGATATTTATTACAAAGAGGTTTATAAATCAGACGGGAAAGTAAAACGATTTGACTCCCCATGTTTCGAGTTGAATCAAAGATATTTAGAAGAACCCAATCCATATAAACTGGAATTTATCACTTCGGACGAGAGTAGTAAATTGGTTATTCGACGACAAATCGATCCTAAAGATTTTAATATAAATCAATATCCGGAAAAATGTTTTCGTGTTAAACTGTCCAGTCACCATCTTGCTGAATTTGATATGTTTAAATACAAGATGTTCGAAGAACAAATTTATAATTTCATAATGTATCTGAATAGTAACATTCCTGCCATTCGAGAATTTTTGAACTTAACTCACGACGAAAGTACTCGATATTTACCCCAGTCCATACGACTATGGGTGTATAACTATAAAACGGCCAAGATCACTCATCAAATTATGGATCCCGAATATTTTGGACCTCGTTCATCTCTTTTACTGGAAACACGCATGATTCAAGGTTTATTGTCACCGTGCACTTCTAAATCAGTATTATTGTCCCTTCGAGATGATTATGCTTGGAAGAATCATACCGATAAAGCCATTTTACCGTCTTATGTATATGATTACGATCCTTATAATTTATATTATTCGGATCACTGGAAGGCTCTTGTCCCGCTGGCTTTTAATCCGTTAGAAAATCCCATCATTTGTTAATATTCCAGTTGCAGCACGTACTCATCATCTTCACTCCCGTCACGAACAAAATTGATGTAACGTTTCGTTTGAGGATCCTTGTAGCGACAGACTTGGCGAATACCCCGACAAATAGATCCCGGCAAATTTAAATCTCGATCCATTCCTCGAGTCGGTTTTAGAATCAGACCCGATTCGTTTGTCTCGAGGGCTTTTATAAACTTTTGATCGTAGCCAACACGAGCTTTGAGTTTGGACTTTCTCTTTCTCCCTCTTTTTTTGGGTAGAGGAGCCAAGTAATGCCGAATGGGTATATCTATACTCGAAGAGCGACTTCGGGATCGATTTCGGACTCTTGTTGGACTTGGAGATCGACTTCGGACTCTTGTTGGACTTTGAGATCGTGTTCGGACTCTCGTTGGACTTTGAGATCGACTTCTCGATCGACTTCTAAAACGTTGACGTTGAGATCGACGCCGCATATTTGGATTTATTTCTACTTTATTACGGTTTAAGAAACGTTTTACATAGTCTTGGACACGAGGTTCTTCACTCATAGCGTCATACCAGTAATTTCCCGGAATGATTATAAATTTATCGTCTCGAAACTTTATAAACTCTTCTGGACTATAGCGGGGAAAAAATTTTTGTAAATGAGACAAGTCGAATAAAACGTGCCCCAACGAACATGTCCCTGTCAATTCAGAACGACGCACGTTTCGATTTAATTTCTCTTCTAACACTTTTTGAACATACTCAATAGGAACTTTGGAAGGATAAGACATTTTTTTTTTGCTTTATATTCCCAAAATGACTTGTCCATAGAAATATAATCGGAAGAAAACTGAATCTCGAACGTGCTGGTGTGTATCATAGTAAGCGTGATCGTATAAATCAAACACATCTAAATGAGCCAAGGCATGTAAAGTAAAAATGAATAATAATTGCCGTGTCGTTTCATTACGATAAAATTGAGTTTGATCTACATTGACCTGATTAGCATAATAGGTGTTCATATTGATCGTGCCCCTGTTTTGATCTACTAGCATCTTGTTCGAAGTGGAATAGTTTAAGCAGTAATTGCGATGAATTTTAATAAACTCGAAAAGATTAAAAATAACGTAGACGGGAATTTTTCCTTCCTCGGTTTCGGTTTCATTAATATATAACTGAATAACCTCTTTGGGTTCTCCTGGCTCTTCACAATAATACATGGACATTTCGTAACGGTCCAATCGACGAATTGGATTTTCCAAGATACGATTGAGAATCGAGACCCATCGTTCAAATATGAAATGGAATTTTTTAAAATCGATCGTGGCCCAATCATCCATGATTTTAAAGCATGCCGTACAAGCATCTCGCCAAGTATTAATTTTAGACTGAAGAGCCGTTTGACGACAAGATCGACGTTCTTCGTGTTGATCAACTCGTCTTTCCATATCCTTATCCTTTGTTTTTTGTCCAAAGAAAAAAAAAAAGATGGCTGAAATGTATATATTCTTGATGATGTTTGGTCTCTTTCTATTTTTCTTTCCTACTTCTGTCATAGAATCGGATTCCATCCCCATGAACGAATCTATACCGCTTAAAGATTGTCGACGAGAAAAAGTCTGGTGTGTGGATACATGTGATTTTCTTTGCACAAACGGGGAAGAAATGCAATGTGTTCGAGGACTCTGTATGCCCAAACTGAATCCTTACCCGTGTCAAACTGACAAAGGAGGTATGATTATTCTTACCGAAAAAAATGGATTCTATCAGTGGTCGTGTTACTGTACGGATCCAGCTTTTTACAATGGACCGGATTGTGGAGAATTGGCGAAAGACGTTTGTCAAAATGGTACATTTATCTATAGGGGGTTCAATCAGCATGAATGCATGTGTCAATTTCCACAAGTAAAGGCTATGATTCAAGGAAAACCTCAGTGTGTGCATAGGAATATAGCTCGGTTTTATCGGGATCCGTAATGAACTGGATCATTAAAAAATGTACGTCTGAAAATGTCTCAAATTTTTTGAAAAAACAAACCGTGACTCTATCTTACATTGGGTGCAATTAGAAATTACCCCTCTTTTCGTCCGAAAATGATGTCTCACAATTTCGAAAAATTAAAGACATCAATTTCGGACGAAAAGAGAGAATTTTTTTTTTCTACCAATTCAATCGATTTGATCCTTATGGTTTTTTAATTATCCAGACTCTCACTTATCTATTTAAACAATCCGACATTCCCTACAGATCAGTCTGTACTGCTGAAGAGGTAACATCTTTCAACGCAGCTTCTACGTTACGACAAATGCTTCAATAAAGGTAAGAGATTTTTCCTTCTTAATTATTTTTCGTTTTACTAGAAAGAAATGATTATCCTATTTTTTTTGAACCTATCTAAGTGTTTTGAGTTCTACTTCAGATTACGAAGTGCTTTTGAAGATCCAATCTGGTTATCTTTTTCAATCCATAAAAGCAATGATCCCTATATTTTTTGAAAGTTTTTTAAAGAATAGACTCTTGTGTTACTGATTTCATCTCTTTTTTAGCTTCTTCTCGTATATATTTACGATATTTTGCAATTTTCATGGAACGTTTAATGATGGTATAGGAAGGATTAAAGGGACGATACGGAAAATACTTTCGAAAGAATCGTTTTAATTTTCTTAAGCAACCATCTAATGATCGAGGGAAAAGTGGGCCGGCAATAACCCAAGCCAAAAATTCATACAAAAACCGATTACGTTGATCCCATATATTGGACGATGCCAATTTCTTTTCTGCATAATGTCGTCGAAGATCTGTTTCGTTCAGAAGTTTTAAAATTTCGTTTGCTTTTAAGTCAGTTTCAAGAATGACAAGAATAAATAAAGCCATCTCTTCATATTCATAGCGATCTATAACTATTTTTCTAAGTTTTTTGAGATCATTTAATGTAAGAAGAGGACCTTGACATCTTTTAATATGAATTTGGTTCGAGCGCTCCCTTTTTTCACCGAGCAAACGGTATAAAAACACGATTTTATTTTTTATTTTATTATACGATTTCCTCTTTTCCTCAGTCAGATACTTTTCATATATCTCTAGTGCTCTTTTATAATGATATTTTATACCGTCACCATGTTTTTGATACCAATCATAGAATTCATTAAAATAAAATTCATACTTAGCTCGTGTTCCTTCCGAAATATTCATACGTTTAATAATATTTTGACATTCCTCCATCGACGGACATTGTTTGAATACTGTATTGTCAGGCTTATGTCTATGTTTAGGAAGAGCGTTATCCCAACATTTCCATCGTCTCATTCGTTGGTATTCTTTTTCTTTGAATCGAACGTTTGGATCTTTTCGCCTTTCTCGTTTTCTCCATCGATTTGCTTCTTTTACTCGTTCCAGTGACCAATAATGTTTCAAATATGCTTTTCTTTTTCTTTTCCTTTCAGATAAAGTTGTAGGTTCCTCAGTATCCATCTTGATTCCTACCCTTCATTATTAATTATTATCTATTATTTTTCACTTCGTCTTATATTTTTTAATCTAATCCTTTTTTGGTACCTAAAAAGTAAATTGATTAAAAAAAATATAAGGATTCCATAAAACTTTTAAATTTTCCTTGACCGTAAAATAACAAAGATCCTAAAATCCTTACCTTTTAAATGTAGTGTGTCCCATAGGACAAACCGGTTTGTCCTATGGGACACACTAGATTTAAAAGGTAAGGATTTTAGGATCTTTTTTATTTTACTAAAAATTTGATAAAAAGGTTTATACTAGAAGGTTTCAAAATTTTATTAATGATATTAAATTATTATTAATGATTTTTTGAATGGGTGCCAGGATCTGACGCTATTGATAAAGAAATAACTTAATCCATAATATATATGTCTGAAAAACAAATACCATGAAGGGGGAACATAGTTTTCCTAATGTTTATCTTGCTGTGTTTTATAAATCATGTAGATGGTCAGACAAATTACTAATGTAATGACAAATAAACAGTAAAGCTGAATAGTATGAATAAAAGGCATAAATGTCTTATAACTAGATCCAAAAACGGATCGGAGAAATGATTCATAACTCATTTTATCTTGTTCATTCCTTTCTCTCTATTTACATACAAGTTCTATCAATATCCTTAATGGATCCAAGATTCTACTTCAACTATAAAATTGACTCATCGTACGATTTTTTACTTGCAGATACTCAAGGCAGTTTGGTCTGTTTATTAGAATTCCAAATACATTTCCCGCATCTGTTCTAACCAATGGATTCTGGATTTACAACGAGCGGTTTTTATCAGAAGCATAAAAGATTTTCCCCATCTATTCTTTAGCCATGGATTTTAGATTTTATTAGACCCCTTAGCGAATGTCAGTTCGGATACTACGCCAACTATAAAATCGGCTCATCGTAAGCTTTTCCACTTGCGGATACTTTCTCAGATGTCTATTTTCTTCTTTTTTTAATCCGACCCTCTCAAAAACAAAGGATAATGAATATTCATAAATACGCTACACTTTACAGCCAATTTCATGGCTTGCATTTAGGAGGATTCAATGTGATTCAAGATACGATTTTTTTTCCCTTAGCCCATATGCGGCTTCAACCTTCTGTGATTCGAAAACTCGCTCATTTCGATAAAGTCGTCCCGAGTCAGAAACCACTCGTTCTCGCCCTAGCCGCCTATTGTAAAATGTCGGACTTGTCGTGTACCGTTTTTCTTCAACGCAATGCATCATGGATCCTTCTTTTAGAAAACGAACGGGTCATTTTCCCCACGATCCCGAACTCATCGGAATCCTCCCACAATCTTTTCAAACTTTTCGCCACACCATTTTTTGTGAAAGATCCTAAAACGATCGAACGGTATTTACAAAATCCCGTGTTCGAAAACGTGTACCGCTCCCAAAATAATCATACAATTCTATATTTAGACGAATGGGATATACCGTATCCAGGAGGACATTACTTTGATGATGATAACGGGCCCAGATTACATTTACCAGAAGATGACGGAGGGAAAAGGTATCGTCTTTGTTTTTTGTCCAACCAGGTCCATCACGAGAATGACCTCGTCCATAATTTCATCAACGAATGGAAAGATCGACCGGACGTTTATTACGATCCTCTGAAAACGCGAACGGCTTTTCCGTCTTCCTTTATTGAATTTTTACCGTCCGTGAATCCTGAGAAACCCATCCCGTTTCCCATTGAGTACAATAAGAGTACGGCGCTCATTCAAAAACAATGGACGTATCAGCACCATCCTCAATATATTGTCCAAGATATTTTGAATACGTACGATCAGAGAAATTCGCTTGAGAAGGTCGGACTCTTGATCGAATACCCGTTTCAAATCGGGTTCGAAAATGCTACTCGATCAAATCCTAACGGGAAATGTATTGGACTCGTCGTCAACGGTTTTGAACCGGAAACGATTTTATATGTTCGATCACCGTATCAGCGGTACATGGAATATCAAGCCATCCCCACGACCGTGCACTGGATTCCTATTCTTTACGAACCAGAAACCACGTATCCACTTCAACCGGTCGTACTCTGTTCGACGATCATCGGGTTTGAATACGAAAAGGCTTTCTTATGCTTAAGTTAAGTCATGCTCGAATCTCATCCGAAACAACCTGCTAATAGAAACACAGCGTGTCTGTTCCATCCCGTCACAGATGTGAGCGAATTGACGTTTCTCGAGAGTTACGAATACGATTGTCAGCATGTGCTTCACCGAGTTCGATATGCTTCCATTCCTCATGATTTATGGTGTCTGACCAAAATCGAAGAAGAAAAACCAGTTCCACTTGCTAAACCCTATGCTCATCTACCTTACCTGGTTCAATCATGGCTGGAATTTTATCATCAGCATCGTTCCACGGATCCAGAAATCAGGTACGGCAATCTGAAACTCTTTCAATTGGCTTTAACTTTGGCTCGACATAAAATATGCTTTTCGGCCGAAACGGTCGAAACCGAAGAAGAAGAAGGTATCATTGTACCAAGAAATTCATCGTCCCCGATCGTCATTCGCCTAAGTCGGGAAGCTCGAAAATTTCTCGATATTGTCCGGTTAAGAATTGAATTTATGGAACGACCAGTTTCCTCTCCATGTGTTCTGTTGTAAAGAGAAAAAAAACGAAACAAATATCTGTAGATTGAGAGATGGTGATTCCCTTAGCTCAGCTAGAAACTCAACTCACAAGAAGTGCGAAAGTTATCCACTGATATACACAATTCTTGAAACGATGACGTCATCTTGAAATGTCTTGTGAATCGAGTCGGCTGGAAAAAATTTCTGAGAGCTAAAAAAAAAAAAAAAAATTTTTTTTTGTTAATTTTTATCATGTCTTTAAGACATGATAAAAATTAACTCTCTCTTCTTTTTGGCTGGGAAGGATGTCTCACCGTTTCGAAAAACAAACCGTGACTCATTCTTGCAATGATTGCCATGAGAAAGGATGAGTTATGATTTGTTTTTTTCAAACGCTGAGACATCCTTTCCAGACAAAAAGAAGAGAGAGTTAATTTTTATCATGTCTTAAGACATGATAAAAATTAACAAAAAGTTTTTTTTTTTTTTTTTCATCTACAGAAATTTTTCTGAGCTCTCAGAAATTTTTCCTAGCCGACTCGATTGGCAAGACATCTCAAAATTCTTTCTAGAATGGGCTCTCGCTTATCTATTTAAACATTTCAAGTTTTACTTCAGATCGCTCAGGAGGGTTGAAGAAGAAGCATTTCGTCACTTGGAGATCATATTGTATTCTTTTCCATTTCGGAATTGGTCAAGATTCGATTAGGAGCAGCAATCAAGTAATCATACATCTGATTACATCGTAGCAAATAATCGACCGTGATCCAATTGAGTTGAATATTCACAATCAACACTAAAAAATAGAGTATTTCAACGCGAGTTATTTCGTACGTCATATCTCCCCGTTGAGCGAACTGGTCGGCTATCTGATCTATTTCCGTAATGATAGTAAAAAAGTTCAATGGATCCACGACCAATTCTGTATTCCATTGAATTGTAAATGGAAGTACGAGGTTTTGTTCACTCAAAAAATACAAATAGCCGTATTTCTCTTTTTCTCGAAACAGCGTTTGAATATAGTCTCGCACCGCTTCCCGTACTTCTGGATCGCGCACCAGGTCGAGCGTGACGAGGCTCGTGAAGGGCGGAAATTTATGAAATTTGATATATTGAGGTACCACGGTATTCAGTCGAGGACGATATTTATGATGAAGAAGGTGATCGATAGGAGTCTTTAAGGATTGAAGTGTAACGATATCCATCTTTTCTTATACGAATTTCCAAATAATAAGGCCGATGATGACAAGAACGATTCCCAACAAGATTGGTTTTAGGTACGGTATATTACCCAAAACATCCAAAATACCACTCGTGATGGAACCCGTCACGTCTTGACTGAAATGCGTTAAAGCTTCTCCGATCGTGGGTCGACGGCATTTCAATTCTTGCGTCGGTGTACAATCGTGATATTGACAATCACATAATCGACAACACGTATCCTCTTTCTCGTTGTCGTACCCTTCACACGCATTCCATTGCTGAATAGGAAATCCCGTGCACGATTCGATCCCGTGAACAGGTTCGGGTTGACAACAACTCAATTCTTTAAGTTTACAAACCATGTCCCCTCCGTTGTAGAGAAAACAGCCCGAATTGTCCCGAATGTATTGGTTGACATATTGAGAACCGAGCGCGACGGCCGTCACCCCTCCTGCGGTCAGAAGAGCTTTCTTACTAAACACTTTATTAAAAGCTTTTTGAAGGGGTTTATTCTTCGCGACGACTTTAGCGACCTCCCCTGCTCGTTTGACAGGAATGTCGAATTGTTTAAAATGTTTAGCGACTTTGCCTCCAGATTTGTTAAAAAATCGCATGTCTCTTGACCCTTGCCGGATTTTCAGAAGCCAAGACAATGAACGAATCCAATTGTATTTTTAGTAATCGAAAAATTCCTTGTGGGTCGGACAATATTTCGGCGTTTCGGAATATTCTCTGCCTGAACCATCTTCGAAATCCTTATGGATTACAAATTTATTATCATCGAATGGAATCGGAATCGCATACCAAGGTCGTTGGACCTTTCCTAATTGTGAAGGAAAATTTCTCGTTTCCGAAAAATACTGTCATTTTACCGACGCGCGAGTTCCTGGATAAACATTTCCGACCCGATTTACACGACGTCCAGTTGGACGATCTCACATTTAAACTCAACCCGTGCATCGAGCACTATATCAACCACCTGTATTCTCAAGACCCGACCGACTTGAAACGCAATAACGCCATGGATGTGTTTGATCGGCGTTTCCATTACGAACTGCTACGGAATTTAAGTGTTGGCAACACGAACGAAATTGGTTTAGGCGTGAACAATACCACGAAGATGCAAGAAGAAATGATGGTTCATTTCAAGAGCACGCTTCAGCAACGTCTTTGCGGTTTATACCACTATATTAATAATTCAAATGTAGCGACGCTCTTCGACAAGATAAAGGTATGCGACATGGCGAATGGAGGTCTCTTTGTCGACCCTAAAACGGAATTCTCTCCTTTTTACAATTTCCTGCTGGCGCATAGTTTATTCGATTTTCATAAACTACCCAATTTAGACCTCGTTCCCGAAACCGTCATTTCGAATGTCGCGTACAAGAAAGGGGTTGGGTTTTATACGTTAGAAGATATTTGTCACCCTGAACCGATTGTTGTGATGGGAGAAGAAACAGGATCTTCGTATCTCTATCAATCCAAATGCATCACGTATCCCAAAGAAACGGCTTTAAATAAACAATTGACGAGAAAGGATTTGCCCGATAATCTCATTATGAAAAATGCCATGCAGTTTTCTGATACGCGGTTCCTAACTTGCTAAATGCGAAAAGGTTTGGAGAAAAAAATTGATTTGGTTGGGGGGTTAAAAAGTCAGTACAGAAAAATTTCTATTATGTAAAAAGGAAAAAAAAACAAAATGGTAATATACCTTGACACAGAATCTGTTTTCATCATGTAGAAGCTTGTACACAAACCACAGCATTAAACGATCTGAAATGAAACTTGAATGGCTTAAATAGATAAGTGAGAACACATTCTTGAAAAAAAATGATGGTCTTGTTGATCGAGTCGGCTGGAAAAAATTTTTGAAATCTAAAAAAAAAAAAAAAAAAAAAAAAAAAAAAAACTTTTTGTTAATTTTTATCATGTCTTTAGACATGATAAAAATTAACAACCCCCTTCCCTTTTTGTCTGGGAATGTTGTCTCACACTTTCTAAAAATAGACTATAACTCATCCTTTCTAATGGCAATCATTCCAAGAATGAGTCACGGTTTATTTTTCAAAAGAGTGAGACAACATTCCCAGACAAAAAGGGGAGGGTAGTTAATTTTTATCATGTCTAAAGACATGATAAAAATTAACAAAAAGTTTTTTTTTTTTTTCTTTTTTTTCTTTTTTAACTTCTAATCCAGATCATCCAGATCACGACGAGACCTGAGAGCGTACGGTTTATACGCAAATTTACTAAACTTGTTCTTTATAGAACTGGCAGAAGCCTCACCTAAATAGACTGGATCCTCATTGCCTTTTACATCATCAGCCTCCTTCTTAGACTTCTCTTTCTTGAATGGTTTGCACAGATCTGGATTGATCTTGCTTTTGATGGGAACCTGGTCTGGATCCACCTTTTCAGTTTTGATTTTCTCTTTATCGAAGGTAGTGGAAATGGTTTCGTTAATAATATTTCTCGAAGAAGGTTCTAAAATATTTAACTGAAACACGGGTTTTTCGATCATATTCAGAGCATCTTCTTGAAAGAGAATCATATCTCTACAAATGCCTCCTACTCTACAATACAAAGCGTCCGTTTCGTAAAAGTACCGCGAATTAATTTTAATATTTAAAATAACAATAAACATATCGTTATTCACAAATTCTTGGTCCAGGGTTTCTTGAAACACGTTTAAAAGGGTCGTTCCATCAAACACTTTGGTTTTGCGTAAACACCATTGATTTTGAGACATCTGAGAATTCAGATCATTTCGTTGACTCATTTGCCGACACGCTTTACAGAGGGAAGGTCTACATTTTTCAATGAAGAACCGACATTGTTCTGAAATCAGCATTTGGGAATGATCGGCAGCCACGGCTTTGGTAATGTCCACCAGAGGAGGACAGAGTTTACATATGAAAGAATGGGCATTCAGATTCCTCTTATAATTAGTAGCGCAGAGAACCCAATACCCCGCTACGAGAATATTATAATGATGATTGAAATCTTTAATATTTTCAATCTGAATATAACCTTTTTCTACGGGATGCTGGAACGGGATCGCTTTAGCTTGAAAATCTTGAAACTGAGGATTGTTGGCTAATATATTTTTCCATTCCCGGCTCACGAGGTTTAACGTTCTCGGGTTATTTTCAACGATTTCGTCAATCCCCGCTTTTAAAATCGGGTGCGCAAGAATACGATCGATTAACTCTGAATATTCCATAGTTCCCCTTTATTATTATTTTATGGACTTCTAAACATCTCGGTCTGTTTCCTCAATTCTTTCGCGTACCGGTCAATGATTTCAATCGGTTGATTCATGCAATAGGTTAAGAATTCATCTTTAATGTAGGCTGTATGCGACCCCTGCCAATCTAACCCTCCTGTCAGAGTTTGTACGTCCCACTTGATGTATTGCAATAAAACATCGGTCCATTCTTTCACAGTCATATTGGATCGAATGCTTCGATCCACGAAATCCAATTTATTCAGCACGGATCTAATATATTCCTCTGACGAAAAAACGGTTTTTCCGTACACGACATCAAATCGTAATCGAAAATAGGACACGTATAATTGATAAAACAGGTCGCTGAGCATTTTGAAATCGGACGATACGGAGGGAGAAGGGGTTGGTTCGGTTTTAATGTGTTCCAATTCCTTTTGCAAGTGGGCTTTTTCGTCCAGACATCGATCTAAAGCGTGTTTGGCATCTTGTAAATCCAATGACAGACCTCTTACATAGTCTTCGTCGACCGTCGATACGTGCTTTCGTTTATATTTCGAAGTATCGGACATTTCTACATCCTGCGGAGCTACGAGAGCTTTAGCCAGTTGGTTTTCTAAAGTTTGGTTTCGAGACCGAGACACTTCCAGTTGGTTTTGTAAATCTTTCACTTCCCGCTGTAATTCCTCCACTTGATCCGTAGGATACGTAATGGCCGGTACAGTAGTGGGTTCTTTCACTTCGGTGATGTGAGGACGTTCCTCCAACTGCCGTCGATATAGGTCTCGTTCCTGCTCGAAATATAAAATCACCGAATTCGCCAATTCTTCAATGGGATCCGGTATGTTCGGAAACTAGGCTCGAAGCGTGACAATTTGTTTATAAACGAGATCTTGAAATTGTCGATGCTCGTGAATCACATTTTGGAGTTGATGGACAACAGCTTGCGGCCAATCTTCTCTTTGATCACTAGGATCATTCTGAAGGATCGTTTTTAGGAACGTGGTTAATTTCGTTTTGGCGTAGAGAAGGTACTCATTACATTTCGTATAATTACTTTCGACTTGATCGAGTTTCTGTTTCAATTCGAAAAGTTGTTCTTTGGTTTTACGGAGCTCGACTTCACAATCGTTGCGATTCTCGACCTGTCGAGCCCATTCGATCATGCTCGACGCCAAATTATCGAATTGAACGACCGGTATTTCGGGAAAATGACCTTTCAGTTACGCCAATTGCGTTTCGAGGGTCCCCTCTAGATTTTCTTTGAATTGAAATACTTTTTCGAGTTCCGCGAGAATCTGATCGTAATCCGTGGCCCCAAAATACGCATTCCATTTAGTCCGTATCAGAGTTACCAAATTCGTTTTCAGGACCTCCAGTTTCTTTTCTAAAGCGACGCGTTGCCGTTTTTCATGTTCTAGACTCTGCTGTAATTTTTTATGTTCTTGGCTACGATCCCGATGGAGTTGAGCTTGGATTTGTTGTAGGACCTCCTTCGCTTCGTTCTGGTTCTCAATCGATTGTTGAAGATCGTGCAGTCGTTGCAAGAGGGTCGTGTCTTCCATCATGCTTTTAGAGGAAGAAGGGAGACTGTGAAGAATGGTATGAGCTAAATTGTCGGGCGTTAGCGATTGATTTAAAGCATTCCCGAGAAGTGTTAATTGGTTCAAAAGCTGGGTTTGCCAATTTTGTAAATACTGGATATACGTTTGAATTTGCTGGAAGAAAAACGTTTTCCAATCTTGGTTCGCACCTAAAGGTTTCCAAAATGAGGGGGGAAGGATCGTCTGTAAAAACGTCATAAACTGCGTTTCGTGGAACTCCTTCATTTGTTTAGCCATTTCGTCTCGAAGAATCGTCTCGATATGAGGATTTTTCTTTTGCAGCGTGTCAAGAACGCGTTGAATACCTTCCTGGAAATGTGTTTCGGACTCGATTTTCCATTTTTGCAGGAGGTCGGTTCGTTCTTTCTGACCCTGCTCCAACTGCTTTTCCAACATCCGTTTTTCGTTTTGACAAAGGGTCAATTGTCCTTTCAGTTCCTCGTTCAATTGCTGGACGTGCTGTTTTTGTTCCGATTGATACGATGTTAAAAACTGGTCGAGGGTATCTTGTAATTGCTCTGATTTAGATCGCGACGACTCGATCATGAGCTGCTGAGAAGGAGGCGATTCGAGCGGTAAAGTTTCAATGACCGTAGTCGTAGAAGAAGGAGGAAGTTTCAGTTGCTCGATCGTTTCTTGTAAAGCCGCAAAGGGCGGATTAAACTTTCCGTTCGTTGCATCCATTCTTCAAGTCCCGTTTCGTAGCGTTGGTGCAGCATTTGCCATTCGTTCATCAAACGGTTTGGAAACTCGATATTATTATTCAATTGTTGTTGTTGTTGTTGTTGTTGTTCTACTATTTGCCTTTGCCATTGTATTTTTTCAGACTCATGCGTTCGAATTTGTGTCTGTAAGGTTTCGTGATCTCGTTTCAATTGCTCCCACTGAGTTTGTAAGGTTTCGTGATTCCGTTTCAGCTGCTCCAACTCAGTCTGCAGGGTTTCTTTCTCCCATGTAAGGCGTTCCAATTGTCGTTGCAAATCCACGACTGAATGCTCTTTTCCGAATCGAGCGGTATTCACATATTGTTCTTTTTCCGCTAGAAAATAACGCATTTCGTTCCTGTGCTCTTGTTGGAGCGTCTCGATTTGTTTCTCAAAAGCTTTCCGATCTGCCTCCAATTGAGTTTCCAAAGAAGCGATTTTGTTTTCCAGGTCCTGCGATTCCATCGGAACAATCTCTTCCAAATGCAAGCCCGAAATGCGAAACAAGAAATCGATGATGCTCGAACTCTTTTTATACAGTTGAGGATAGAGATGGAGTAAAGGTCGACTCAGGAGAAAAGCATCGATCACGTCGTCTCGAAGATTTTGTTTGAGACCATCAACGACATTTAAAGATATAAAAGTGGGGTCGGACTGGTATTGAATAAGACATCGAACCAGTTCTCGTAACATTCTTTTCTTTTTGCTTTTTTTAAATCATTAAAAGGTAGGCTACTTTGTTCAAATCGAGCAACATATATTGATATTTTTCTTCGGAGCGGGACGATAACCAAATCATGACTTCTTTCAAGTAGCGACGATTCTTTCTAAAGTGGGAAACGTATATTTTAAATCCTTCTCGGGTCCATAATTCATTATTTCGGTAAAACGGTAGCCAATAATTACATTGTTCACGATTCACGTCGAGGAACGTTTCATGATGGAATGACGCAATCATGGGCGAAACATACATCACTAAAGACATATTCAAAACGACAAACCAAACACCGGTTAATTTCGTGTCGTCAAAAGTAATTTCACAAGTATAAAAGTCCGATGGAATAGAATCCGTATGCAGGTAAGGTGGAAGGGAGCGTTTCCACAATTTATGAAGTTTGGCAGCCAATTGAGCACTCGCAGCTTGTCCCGTTAAATGTATGAAGTGGAGGATGAGCATGGGATATAAATAGTGATACCAGTTGGACCACGATTCCCAGACGTGCGTATTTCGTTTGAAAAATCGGAGGCGCATGCAATGCTCTAACTGGAAAGGTTCTCTTTTTATGTAGGTCATCGTCAGATCGCTTAAGGCGCGAAAAGCCATATTGCGAGGAAGTACTTTCCAGAACAAAGAAAACGGATTGATGGTCGAACAAACAAATAAGGTATTATTTTCATAGGAGACCTTGATAAAATCTCGAGAGGGAAATAAACTTTGTAAAAACTGATCGGTCGTATCTCTAGAGACGTTAATCCAACGAGGATCCTCTTTTGTTCCATGCACGCAAAAGACTAAAGACCCATGAGGAAACGGATAGTCTTTGTCTAAATTTTCTCCTTGGAAAATGAGTCGATTTTCACTGACCACGAGAATGCAAGGTGCTGGAACGAGACCCGGGCTAAAATGTTTCAAAGTATCGACATGGAAGATGGGTAGTTTGAAACGAACAGCTATAAAATAATATTGTCTATAAACATTTCCATACGCTTCCACATAATCCGAAACATTGTAGTACTTTTCATTATCCATGACAGAGCTTACTTTATCTCGCCTTCTTCCTCGAAAGGAATAAGTCAACAGAGCCAACTTACACGCTTTATATATACATGAGAGATGACGTCATTCAAGGACATAAACAAGGACGTTTATGTCTAGAAAAGTAAAAGCTGGCTGGGAAAAATTTCCCAGATAATCTGAAATGTATATTAAAAAAAAAAAAAAAAAAAAAAAAAAAAAAAAAAAAAAAAAACTTTTTGTTAATTTTTATCATGTTTTTTAGACATGATAAAAATTAACTGTCCCCTCTTTTTGTCAGGGAAGGATGTCTCACTCTCTAAAAAATATACCTTGACCCATTCTTTTATTGGAGTTCTATTTTTAGAAAGGATGAGTCATGTTCTATTTTCCGAAAGTGTGAGACAACATTTCCAGACAAAAGGGGAAGGTAGTTAATTTTTATCATGTCTAAAGACATGATAAAAATTAACAAAAAGTTTTTTTTTTTTTTTTTTTTTTAATATCTACTTTAGAATTTTTTTCTGAGTTCTGGCTAGAAAGAACTCTGGTTTATCTATTTAAGATGTGCGAAACGAATTTCACTCTAAATCATTCTGTGCCGTGAATTCAACAGTATATAGGAACAGACTTTATGAAGGTAAAAGTGCTCAGTTTATTTATTCTTTAGAGGAGCACGTGGAGATTTTATAGGATATTTACTTACAAAGCATTGCTTGTATTTTTTTAAGAAATATTAATCAAGTTAAAGATATATAATCATGTCGCAGAGCCTCCATTATTTAACAAGGATTAATTCGGTTGGAGATGCGCCCAACGATGCTTACATTTTCTACCAGATGTCGGGAGGAATCTTTTACTGTAACCGAAAAGACTACGCATAATTTTCTCGATTTTATACTCGAACGTCTGCCGAAAATCTTTTTTTAACGATGGATCTTTGCTCGACGACCCATCATTCCCTTATCCTAGATATTGATATTAAAACCGAATGCGATGCATCCCTTCCTTCATCTATGCTCTACGATTATGTAGATTCTGTTATTCTCTCAACCTTAAAATTTTACTTTTTATCCCTTAAGCATTTTACTTTTATTGTGGCTGTTCGTCCAGGAGATGGTATTCATGTCCATTTGCCGGAAATCTCGATCGCTCATGATGATTATATTCAATTCTGCAGCCAACTTCAACCCCGGTTCTATCACGAAACATCTGAATTTATTTTCCAGTTGGACGTTTTAGCGAATGCGACGCTTGTGAATTCCTCCAAGCCCTATACGAATAAATACGAACCCATGCTGATTATTTATGTAGACGAACAAACCACCTGGCGTTTAGATTTGACCAATCCCAATGCTTTCAGCATGCGATTGTTAGGCATTCAATCAAAATTTAAACGTCGCAAGGATAATACCAATTCCTTTTTTCGTAAACTGCTCCACCTCCAGCCAATGGATATTCAAAAACAACTTTATGAATATATGATGCCTGTGGTGACACTGTACGATCCTTTGTATCGAGTATCGTATCCCACGCTTATTAGCAAAGATGAGGAAGCTGGACCCGACGATGAAAAAGTGGCTACATTTGTGTATAAACTAAAAACCCCGATGTATATTTACAAAGGGAAGGATTTTGGAACCGAAGGTCATCATTGGTTAAAAACGTTTTACTTTATCAAGTTTAACGGGTTTGTGATTTCAGACTTTGAATCGAATAACCGGGCTCTAAAACGATGGTACCGGGAAAGTCAAAATTCTATCGTCATCGAAAACGATGTATTCCAGACGGTGAATCAAGCTCTCAAGTTAGACAATCCTAGTTTGCATTCCGATCCCAATCCCCTTCGTACGATTATGCAGTACAATCAAGGTTACTATTTTTTACCTGTCTTTTGTGCCTTGTGTCAACATTTACGAATGTCCTCCCATACACTCGCATCCCATTTGCGTACGATATTAGAATCTCACGAACTCATAGATTCTGTAGAAAAAATCAACAGTAAAATTATAGATATCATTTCCCAAGATTTTATTCTCGACACGATCCTCTTTTGTGGTTCGAATCTCAATCCTAAAATTTACAAATTTAAAGATAAACTGGAAGCTATTATCAAAACCATGAAAGGCGTTATTTTATATTCGGTGTCTGGAGATCAGCTCGTGGAACAAATTCATCGAATTCAAGAGCGATATTTTCCGATTCTCGTCATTACCATGCACAATTCCTGCAAGAAACCTCAACGCTATATGTGGAATAATATCCACGAGTACTGGCAAGAAGTGCCCCACCAGATAGAAATTCTAAACCTGATGAATGCCATCTGGTCCTCCATTCAGGCCTATGCTCGGAATCAGTTTGCCGATAAAACTAAAAACATGTGTCCTTTCACAGACATTATGAAACAGGTCAACATTAATTATGTGGTCTCGTCCATTCTGAGTCGAACCAACATTGATCGTAAAATCATTCAAATGGATCGACATAAATGGCATATTCGAACCCACGATGGGGTTCTGAATCTCTTGACGGGTCATGTAGGAGGGACGATTCCGGAATTTTACCTATCGGATCGACGTCTGGGCATCAATTTTAGTCGACAGGAGTTGATACAATTTCGTCACGATCCGGATTTGATAGCCATCTATCGTTTATTAACCGACCGGAAATTTTTTCTACAATACCTGAAAAGCTGTTTTCTCGACCTCACGGACGATTTACTGGATACGCTGCGGGAAAAAGTGCGCGAGTTTCATGACAAACTAGAAACCAACCCGCTCATTCAAAGCATGCTTCATTTTTATGTGCACATGTGTAAATATACGTGTTTCGAATACGATCTGTTCATGTACCTTTTAGATGTCCTGGCCAGTCTTCTCATTGCGACCAATTACGGTCGCAAATTTTTTATTTTGAAAGGCAACACGCGCAATGGAAAAAGTAAATTCTTTCAAATGATTTCGAAGGTCTTTGGAGGCTATAGTCATGGTATTCGAGCCGTCAATTTACAAACGACGAGTGGTCAAGGACTATCAGCCCAACCCGAACTGGCCTCTTCGTTATTTTGTTGTCGGGTAGTGACTGTTGAAGAAATGTCGGGAAAATTAAACGAAAACCTCGTGAAAGAAATCACGGGTAATTCGACCAGCAGTTTTCGGAATTTGTACGAGCAAAATGTAGGAGCGATTCCCAGTGCCAAACTCATGGCTTCTACCAATACGTTCCCAATGTGTACGGCCACAGAGGCGTTTAATGATCGCGTGGTAGCGATTCCTTTTGACGCCGTGTTTACGAAAAATGCTCCATCCCTCACCTCAGAACAAGTGATGCAGGATCAATATTTACTCGAAACCAAAGATTCTATCGTCGAAGATTCCTATAAAGGTTTCTTTTTAATGATTTATCTGCATCTGGCCCACAATATTAACATGGAGGACGGCATGATCCGTTACCGTTCCGAACCTGAAATATTAGTAGAATTCAAAAAAGAATTTTTATCTTCGACCGATATTTTTACACAATTCAAACAGTATGCCGATGTACAAATCATTCCCGGTTCTGTTACGACCTTTAACGAACTGAAATCGGTCATTCGACAATTTTTGAAAACGACGTGCGACACCTCCATCCACGAAACGGAACTCATTATGCGTTTCAATGATGAATTTGGACATTTGAAACGGACCGAAATGGATTTCAGTTCCTTTTCAGCCGAAAATAATATTTCCTCTTCTTTGGATATAGTAGAACCCCTTCAGTTTGAAAATGCCGAATTGAATTCGTCTCTCAAACGAAAGCATGACGACGAAGAGGGAGAACACTCAACCACGAAACATTTAAAAGTGGACGATGAACCCATTGATCTGCCTCAGCATAAAAGACAAGTTATTTATTACGATAATATTATCATCAAAAATCTGAAAAAAGACAAGAATTACTAACCTTTTTACATATGCATGAGGTAGGTTCCTAACATTTCATTGTGTAATGACTTGGAAAAAACAAAAGTTGACTGAAGAAAGCCAGATTTCAAGATGTTTCTTCTTCAAAAACACAGAATCATGTGAAGTGAAACTCGCAATGCTGAAATATATAAGTGAGAGTCCATTCTTAAAACATGGTGATGTCCGGTCGATCGAGTCGGGTTGGAAAAATTTCTTAACAGCTGAGAAAAAATTCTAAAGATTAAAAAAAAAAAAAAAAAAAAAAAAAAAAAAAACTTTTTGTTAATTTTTATCATGTCTTTAGACATGATAAAAATTAACTTTACCACCCCTCACCCCTATTTTGGTTTGAATCAGGTGTCAACATGTTTCTAAAATAAATTTCCAAGAACGATATGACTCATTCTTTTGTTTAGAAATCTAGTTTTAGAAAGGGTGAGACATCATTCACAACAAAAAGAAAAAAGGGGGTAGAGTTAATTTTTATTATGTCTAAAGACATGATAAAAATTAACAAAAAGTTTTCTTTTTTTTTTTTCTTTTTTTTTTTTTTAATAGAATTTTTTTCTCAGCCAGCTTCGAGTCATTCTTTCTCTTCTCACTGACTATATATAAGAACGTTGTTCTTACAGTCCTGGTATTGACATTAACGTAGCTGCTAGAATAAAAGCCATTGTAGGTATTTCAGCTAAGCACAAACAGAGGCATGGAAACAACTTTTTAAGAATTTCTTCAACGGGTACCGTGGATTGATAAACGCAGTTTCCTGCAGCATCGCATGTGCGTTTATAATGTTCTGAGAGAAGATACTTGTACTGTTCAAAATAATTCCAGGGAATGAGGACTTTTCCACTACATGTTTTAGCAAAGTAGATTTCACCTTGGGCATCTTTCAGGACGTAAGGTTCTTCATTTTTCACTAAATAATATTCGTTCCCTCGGAAATCCACCGGGTATCGTTCTTTTCCGTCCGCGTATTTGGCCAGAACGAATTCGTTTTGAATTTGAATAACGAGGGATTTTTTACGTTGTAGAGGATATTTTTCATTTCCTTTCCGATCTTTGGCATAATATGGAAGGCCGTCTCGAGTTTTAGCGAAAGGATCACCTTTGTCGGTTTAGATTTCCCCCTTTTGGGAGTGAATGGCATACCTTTCATGACCATATTCACTTTTCACAAAGACTGGATCTTTTTTTCGATATTTGTAATATTCGCTACCATATCGATTCGGATAAAATTCCATTATATTGCTTTATCTTTTCAAAAATAAATTTCTCGTCTAATGATTTTATTTTTACTTTTCTTCATGAGCATGTTTAGCTAATAAATATTGATGATATTTATTGCCGTGCATTAAATAATCCATTGTGATCCAAGTATATTTCGGATTCGCGAGTAGTGCGTAAAAATATAAGAGATAGATGCAAGTGACATGGTAATGAGCAGAATCTTTAGGAAAAAACTGACTGGCCATTTTGCGAATAGGGTCTAAGATTTCTTCATTCGATAAAATAAATTCTTCATCATTCCATTCCAGGGCATTAAACAGGGGCTGCTGATCGATTAAAAGATATAGGTGTCCATATTGCGACATATTATCTAACACGTGACGGATATGAGCAACGGCCTGTGATTGAAAATCTCGAACGAGTCGAGGCGTAATCTCAAAAAATAAATTCAGAAACCGGTACGTCGCTTGATAGTTTTCAAGTTGAGGATTTTGCCCAATCACGAATCGGATGAGTCGATCAATCGGTAATTGAATAGTTTTCAAAACAGAAATATCGTAATACTCTGCCATGCTTGTTTAATCCTTCGAACCGAAGAAGAAGAAAAAAAAATTAAATTAAATTGAAAAAAAAAATGAATCATTCAACCTTTCTTCCATGGCGAATCACCGAACGGTTCAATCGACAAATAGGTCCCTCCTTTCGATATATTGTTCTTATTTCCCATACTGCCACGTTTAATTTGGAAAGAGATTTAAAATCGACCTTGGGTCTTCAATCTTGGTCCTTAATACAATTTCTACAAAAGTTTCGTCAACATCGAGTGGGTATAGAATATATAACTCTGTTCACTCGCAAGGATAAGATACGTCTAGGACCTATTGCAGTACAAGTATCAGAGCGGATTTGTTTCCAACAATTAAAAGAAAAAATATGGAACTCAATCCATCCACTTAGTTGGAGCCACCTATCTAAAAGGCAAATTGAGAGATTTTCATGTGATAACCGTAGAGGATTTTAGATTCAATGTTCTCCTGAAACAAGATGACCGATAAAAATAAAACATGGAATCCTATATCGTTCTCAATTTCGAAGGTTTCGAATTGAATGGTGATCCTCTCGCCAAAGAACTCAATCTTTCTTATAATGATGACTTTTCCGACTATATTATTAAAGAAGTGGCTTATATCACCCATGATCGTTCCCAAGGCATTATCTACGTGGAACCACCCATACCGTGGTCTGAATTATCCTATTCCGCCAAACAAAGTGTATCGAGTGTTCATTTACCGTTAGCGGATATAACGCATGGCTTTTCATGGAATGAGGGTCATTTGCCGTACGATCAATTAAAACCGTTTCTCGTAGCTCTAACGGCAGGATATAAAAACATTTACTGCCCTCATTATTGGAAAATTAATGTTTTATACCAGATACTGGCCCGTCCTATTTATTTCAATTTCGTCTCCAAGAACAAGGAGGCGTTTCATACCGCGCCCATACCAATGAACTATGAATATTCATCGTTTTGTCCGAAACATATAGGTCGGACCAAATATTGTGCTTTCCAAGAAGCTTTGTTTTATTTTCATCGCCTTCAAGAGTACAAGAAAGAAACCTTTCCGTTTGTCATTCATAAATCTTTAGAAAAAAATGAAAAAGAAAGAGACTTACCTCCAACATTATCCAACACGTTATAGAATACTTTTTTTTTCCTTCCCCATGAATGAGTCAACTAGGATCTAGGTGGGTCCCTCTTCAACAGCACGTACACATTTGAAGCGAAACTCGAAATGCTTAAATAGATAAGGAAGAGTTCATTCCTAAAAAAAATGGTGATGACTTGTGAATCCAGTCGGCTGTAAAAAATTTCTCAGAGCTAAGAAAAAAATTCTGTAATGAAAAAAAAAAAAAACTTTTTGTTAATTTTTATCATGTCTTCTAGACATGATAAAAATTAACTAACCCCTTTTGTTTTCAATGATGTCTCACCATGTTTCTAAAAATACACCATGACTCATTTATTTCTTGGAATTTTAGTTTTAGAAAGGGTGAGTCATGGTCTAATTTTCGAAAGGGTGAGACATCATTCCTAGACAAAAAGAGTAGATAGTTAATTTTTATCATGTCTAGAAGACATGATAAAAATTAACAAAAAGTTTTTTTTTTTTTTTTATTTTTTTTTTTAGCTCTGAAAATTTTTTTCCAACCGACTGGATTGAAAAGACATCCCAATCTTTTTAAGAATGGATTGTTTCAGATATTTTTCTTTCTCTCACGACTTTAGTTTTTAAACAGTATATTAATGCAGATTAGGAACGCAAGTATGACCAAGATACCTATCATAGAAAGAATGATTTTTGTCCAGTTGGTGGTGGATTGATGATTATTTTCGTCAGACTGTATCGGGTTGGCATATATTTTCTTCTTTCTTTTCTTCTTTTTCTCTTCCTCTTCCACTGGATCTTCTTGTCCTGGAAGACCGCTTTCCACTTTCTCGACCACTTTACCCTCCGAGTTATTATATATAACTTTATAGGGTTGGAACCCGTGTCGAGAAGCGCGTTTAGATCTCAAATCGGTCAAATAATCCATCGGTTTCGAATGCGATCGGTACAAGTAGCCTATCAAATTTTCGGGTTCAATTCTAGGGTCTCGTATAAACGCAGGTGTCCAGGGCTTGTCATTTAAATTGGGAACAATGATGATTTGATCACACGTGATGGGGTATCCACTCGCAAAGATTTGTTCCTCACTCACTTTCTTGAACTGGACAATGTACTCGTTATTATATCGATCGACCGGGTAGTAATATTCACCCAATTTATTTTGAGCGTACCGGTTTCCTAAAGGTTTTTGGGTAATGCGCTTATCGGCATGAATAATTTCCGGATAGATTTCATTATTGTCTGCATCTTTGGCGTATCGTTTCACGGCCGGATCTTTCATCAATTGATCGTACGATCCTTTGTCCGTCACTAAATATCGTTCGTTGCCGTGTTGATCGACCGGGTAAATAATGACCCCGTTCTTATCATGAGCATAAAAGAATTCTTTCAGCCTCGTCATGGCGAATTGACCGCTATCCGGGTAAATTTCACCTCCATCCGCTTTCCGCGCATACACTTGGTTCTGATCGGTATCTCTTCCAAAGATGACTTGCTGAGTGAAAGGGTGAAGGATTTGATAAAATTCATCGCCTGTAGCATTTTTAGGATAGATGGGTTTACCCTGAGAATTGATAGGATAGAACGGAATACCGTTTTTATCGAGGGCGTAAGACATGTATTCGGGTTTGTGTTCCGTATCGTCGGCCAACAAGGGATATTTTTCATTTCCTGTCTCATCTTTAGCATAATAATACCGCCCGTCGGCATCTCGAGCAATCATGTCGTTCCCAAACAAATCTTTGGGATACATCTCGGCCCCGGAATGCTCTTTGGCATAAATTTCTCGACCCTGGTATTTTAGAAAGACGGGCAAGTTATTGATTTTTCCATAATACTCCTCAAATTTTTTTTCTCCACCGATATATACGGGTTTTTTAGCATAATGGGGAACTTTATATTTGTCTAGGGCATACAGTAGACTGGGATCGTCAGTGGTAATATATGTTTCAAATTCCCTTCGATCCTTTCTATATCGTTGATTTCCAAGATTGTCGACTGCATAATACTCATCTTTTGCCATCGAAGATCCTTTGGTAATCGTTTTGCTTTATTCGTCATTGTCGTCATGGTAAATTCTCGGATAATATTCGTCCAAGTTTTCATCTTTCGCATAAATGCCTCCTCCTAAAGCATCTAAGGCCGGTTCGTCCCTATTTCCAATTCGAATATACGTTTCGAGACCGTTGAGTTGCTTGGGATAGTATTCGTCCCCACTCGCTCTCTTAGCGTAATAAGGGGTTCCATCGATGTTCCTAGCCGGCATTTCATTGTGCAAACGATCTCGAGCGTAAATTTCATCGTTGAATTCGTTGACGGGATAATATTCGCCTAGCGTATTGTTTCGGAAATACATTTCGTCCTGATCCGGAGAGAGTTCAAACAGCGGTCGTTTTGTGACGAGATTAAACGGGTATTGGAATTTATTGTTCTCTAAGGGAATATAGATCCGTTGACCGTTGGAATCGAGAGGGGCATATTCGATGGGGAATTGATTGACATCGAGTTTTCGAGCATAGTAAGGCTTTTGATGTTCGTCTTTGGCAAAATAGGGTCGATGGTGCTCGTCTAAAGCATAGATTTGTTCTTTGGTCTGAGGATTTTCCGGATACCATTCTTTTCCTCCGTAGAACAGATACACCATTTTTCCGTTTTCCATGGGAAACATGGGTTCCCCATCACTATCAAATCCATACACGGGACGGTTTTGAGCGTCGACGGGTAAAATAGAACGGTTCAGATGATCGACGGCATAGACAGGGGTTATTTTACCGGTGATGGGAGAGATTTGTTTTGCAAACACAATATTTCCATCGGGATCCAGCATGTAAAATTCATCTCCTTGCCGATTCTTAGCATAAATCTCATTTCCGTCAGCCAATTTGGCATAGCGTTTATCTGATTTCATTCGATCGGGATAGTATTCTTCGTAATTCAGGAGATCTCGCCTATGCCGACGAATTATTTCCTCATCCACGTCCATGGGAATATTCTCTTCTGACTCAGAACAAAGAAAACAAAAATATGGTATCGATCCTCTTATGGATTTTATTATTTCTCTTTATCCACCATCCCGTTTATAATGCTTACCAGAATATTACGTATCGGACCCTTTATTACGAGACATTAGGTCAAGAATAGAGAAGAAGAAGAAAAAAAAACAAATGGATTCCTTAACATTAGGAACGCTTTTAGTCGCTGGAGCGTATACGTCCTTCGTGATCCTGTTTTGTCTCATTTTAACACAAAGCTGGTTCTTTCTCCTTTTCCTCCTCATCAACGGACTCATTTTTCTCTTTCTGGCTTTTGGATACATTCGCAAGCTGACGATTTTTACAACTTTCGGCGAATTGCTCGGCAGTTTGGTGCAAAATAAAGACGTGGGAGATTGGTATTGCCGGTTTTCGTCAATGGTGGTTTAAGTAAAGAGAATGGATGCTCAAACCTTTAAACGTTTAAAACGAACTTATTTAGAAGATGAACCGATCGTTTCGAACGAACTCCAAGAAAGCCAGGCTCGTGTTTCACCGTTCGTGGCTCATAAAATTCATGAACTTTTACACTTCAAAACCCCTTCTTCTCCACCTCCTCCTCCGGGTATTGACGTCACCCACTTTACGACCGCTTTCCGAGAAGAAGAGCCCCAACAACGATTAGATGAAGTCGTCGTCACCTATTTATTATTCATGGCCAATTTAATGAACCAAGATAAATGGGGACGGACGTTTCTACGACCTGGAGCTTGGGTAGGCGAATACAGTTGGATTCAACTCTTTAAATTGACTACGTACTGCGTCTTAACGCTCCTGTACCGTATTCGATGGAAGAGCGAATACTTTTTCTTTTTAGACGAAGCGGTGATTGAATTACTCCAGGGGAAAAGTCAGGCGATTCGAGACTTGATGACCCGGATCGGCATTTCCGTATCCCCACAACCTTTTTCAGCCGAAGATTATTTTCATCACATCAATTACCACAACACGTTGGTCTTTGGTCCTTATTACTGGCGGCTTTTACATTGGATGGCCGAAGCGTTTTCAGTTCAGGACGAGCAGGACGAGGATATTCGTCTCGCGAAAACTCTTTGGAGAGACTTTGTGGGAGAATCTTTATATCGAACTCTCCGATGCGGGATTTGTGTGTATCATTACTTATCCAAACTCAAAACGTATAAAGAACGGTTTTTAGGCGAACACTTTGCCCACGTCTGGTTTCAATTTCATAATGAAGTGAATGCCAGTCTTCAAAAGCCACCTTATCCTGAATCGGAATTCCAGAAAGATCAAGAATATATGCGAGCTGCGTTAAAAAAATAAAGAAGCATGGGATCTTTTCTGACTCGTCTCGGGAATCAAGTATGCGGAACAACCAGCATGGGTTCCATTCAAGATCTTTTCAAGAAATGTCAAGACGCACCCGTGACCGTTGTATTAGGTAATTTAGGAAGGCATCCTTCCCTCTTATCCTATCATTTGGAAACCCTTTTTGTTCGACATCATAAAACGGTCCATATTCTTCTCGTCGATTCCAACGATTGGTTCGTCAGCGGGTTAGATCCGTCTTACGAATGCGACGGCACGCATTGCGATCTTCTCATCTGGATCGAACCGAATTTTGGAGACTCGGTGGTCAAACCAGCCTATGCCGATCGTCTCATTGTTTTCACGAGCCATCTTCATCTCAATTTATCTAATTGTCAGTTACTGAATTATCATTTAGGCGATCCCTACGACCTTCCTTCCAGTACCATGAAACCGTGGATCGAAGATGAGGCTGAAATATATCCACACAATGAAGTGCTGTACCCAAGGAAATATCAAACTGGGAGATGGTGGAAGCAAGTCGAGAATGAAATGGATGTTGTCTTTCATTTGAAACTGTGTCGGACAGCTCAAGAATGCTATCTCATCATGTTAAACGCTCTCGAGATTGTTGGAAAGTATCGTCCCAAAACCTGGCGATTCCTTCTTTCCGAATATATGAAAAAGTCATTGGCTTTAAATCTTCGGATGGGATTAAAGAAATGGGATGAATATCAGTCCCAATCCATTCCATCGGCTCGAGTCCGATCCTTACATCCGTCATCGGCTAATTTACTCAAACCCATCTATGGTCTCGATTCCTTTTTCCAGTCTCAATTAGTTTCCTCACTCTGGTTTTCTTCCTCAGGTTCGATTGATTCTGTTTCCTCCTCCTCTTCCTCATCAGAAGTTTCCCAAGGTCCCAATAATTCATACATGAGTAAATCATCTAAATCAGCCTCATCGTCTGAAAACCTGATGCGGTTTTCATAATCGTAAATTACATCATATAAAAAAGAACGTCGCAAAGGGAGAAACATAGAAGTTAATTTCTGCAGGACATCTTCAAACGGTTCTCGGCAGACAGGACACGTCAATGCTTTTTCTCTCCAAATGTCAATACATTTCGTGTGGAACTGATGTTGACACGTTAAAGTAGAAATGGTTTCTACATCTTCGGCAATGAGTTCGTCTAAGCAAATTGGACAACATTCGGCCATTTTGTTTCTACTGTTTCTTCTTCTTATTATAAATATTTTTTTTTGATTCAAAAACCTATTAAAAAATTATAAATAAGTAAGAGTTCTTCATTATACCAAAAATAAAAGAAGCATCATGTCTCCCTCAAAAACTAGTAAATTAGTCTACTCTATTTATGAAAATCAATATGAAACTTGGTGTTTACAAATGCATAAAGATCTAAATCATACCGAAACACTTCAAGAATATCACCAATATCTTATCTATCAAAAACAACGTTCCACGAAATATATTTCAAATGCTTTAAATGCTATTCGACGAAAATGGTTCTTACCTTCTGCAGATGAGGTGGTGGTCAAGAAACCTCGTCGTCGAAAACACCAACTTTTTACAGCAGAGCAGATGAATCAAATCCGTAATCACTGTCTCTCCAATTATGAAACAGATGAACTGTCGCTGATAGTCTTATTACTTTTAGAAACGGAATTGAGGATGATTCACATCTTGGGCTATCTAAACGATGATCCAGAGAAACGAAAAGCGTTTGCGTCTAAATCTTTAGAAGTCTATAAGGATCCAAATCAGATAAAGTTATTCCAGTTTCTTTTCAATGCTCCTCCATCCAAACTATTTGGAAAAACTCATTACCATTATTTATTTAATCTAAAGCGACGATTGAAGAAACAGTATAACATCAAAGGAGCTTCCTTCGAAATGCTGAAGCGGTCTCGATATCTCGTGAAAGCAAAGGCGAAAACGAATGAATCAGAACCCAGTGAGTGAAACTTATATATCGACTTATATATCGTTATCAACATCTCCAAAAAAAGAAAGTAAAACCGACCGACTGGTGGAAAATATTTCTCAAAAAAATCTAATGTGATATTAAAAAAAAAAAAAAAAAAAAAAACTTTTTGTTAATTTTTATTATGTCTTAGACATGATAAAAATTAACTCTACCCTCCTTTTTGTTTGGAATAATGTCAACATGTTGTCTAGACATGTTTCTAAGTATAAATTTCCAAGAAAAGCATGATTCATTCTTAGAAATCTATTTTTAGAAAAGGTGACATCATTCAAAATAAAAAAGAAGGTACAGTTAATTTTTATCATGTCTAAAAGACATGATAAAAATTAACAAAAAGTTTTTTTTTTTTTTTTTTTTTTTTTTTTTTTTTTTTACTATCAAATTTTTTTGAGAAATATTTTTCAACAGTCGGTCGGTTTTACTTTTCCATTTGGAAATAGATCTGTTGATATAACAATGTATAGGAGATGGATCTGTTGATAACAAAATATTATACACCAGTCGTGAGTCTTACTTTTCCATTTTTGCGTACTGTATTTATTTTTATTTTAAGAATCATCTAATTCCTTCTACTTCGTCTTTGTCGTCTCATTTCTCTCCAAAATGCATTCGGTCGACCAAAATAAGGGTTGACTTCCCGTTCTTCATCATCTGAGGTAGGTGAACTTTGTCTAGGTGTATCCATATAAGCATAATCTCCCACTAAATCTTCTCTTCTCTGTCTTCTGGGTCTCGTTTGACTGGTACTAGGCCCTGAAAAAATGAGACCATGGCCTCCCAGATCGACTAATTCTTCTTCGGGTCTTCGTCTTCGTCGTTGCCTTGGCGGTTCTTCCACCTCTGGTTCTTCTTCCTCCTCCTCTTCATCCGAATCTATTCTTAAATGTTCCATTTGCAATGTTCCGCTGGTAAAATACAGCATATCATCCTGGCTGATACGAGTCCGACAGGTCGGGCATTTCTTTTTACCATACTCTCGAATCCATTTCTTTATACATTTAATATGAAAGGAATGCTCACAATCGAGATTGTAGACTTTATGGCGTTTCGTTTCTTTGAAGGCCTTCAAGCAAATTCCACAGATTTCTTCCTCTGCGTCTGCCATTTTTCTCAATTATTTACTTGATTATGACATATCCATCTCTTCGCCATCTTCGTTTCTTCTTCGTCCTCCTCCTTGACATATTTCTTGACGAGAGGGAACTTGAGATTCCTTCGTCGCTACATTGAGTAACATTCTCAATTCTTTTTCCATATACCCGTCGGAACATAAGAACAGTTTCACCATTTCCATCGTCCAGAAAATTTCTTCGTCGGATTTTTCAAATTCGCGTATTTTCAAGGCCACTTTCTGTACAAGACGGTAAAATTTCTTACCCGTCGCGATCGAACCTTTCACTAATCCTTTACCTTTGAGCTTGGAAATAATAAACCCGGTCCCGAAAAGATATCCGAGGTACTCATCAATTTGGGCGGCTTTTTTCGTCGTCTCTTCGTCTTCTTTCGGAACAAACAGAACGTAGGGGAAATTTTGTTTGAACGCAAACTGCTTTATTCGATCATCCGCTTTTCCTAGGAACACTTTCGCTAAAAAGGTTTCGATTCGACTCATTTTTTCAATAAATTCTAGTGATAAGGCATCGCACGTGCCGCCTTGTTGAATCTCTCGAAGGAGGTAGTAGAATTCTGTATTCCGATGGTACGTAATTTGAGAAGTGACCAGTTTTCGCAATTGCTGGGTCAAGAAAGATTCTTTGAAGAAGAAGGGGCGACGACAAATGCGAACTCCAAACTCAAACACGAAATTCGCCACCACGTTGAGTTCGTTCCGGCATAAATTGCAATAAATCATGACGTGCACAAGATCAAATAGGGTCGTGTAAGGAGAATAACGAGCCCGAATTTGATTCGAGGCTTTCATTTCCAAACATAATTGATAAGCGGGATCCTTTTCAACATCCTTGGAAGTAGGAGGTAGAAGGAACGAAGCATCGTCGCCGTCACATATTTTTACATAGGGAGCTAGGACTTTGTGATAATAACTTAAGAAATTGAAAGGTTGGTCCTCGTCTTGATGGACATTTTCCATGAGCGATTTCATGTTGGTGAAAAGAGCGTGCAGAGCCGCTTTATCGACTTGGGAGTGATTCTCTTCATTGGCGATTTTTTCAATATGCTGGGCGTATTCGTCCATGTATTCGATCATGAACCGTTCGAGCGATTCATACGATTCAAAAGGTTCGGCCTGGGATCGAAAAGGGGCATTCACGCATTGTAATAATCGAATCCCGTTTAATAAAATACGTAACGTGACGGAAACATTACGGATCGGTAAAATACCAGGAATCCCTATGAGAGGAAATGTGCAGGGTACGTTCAAATCTCCCGTCCAATTCGCATATTCTCGAGCTAGACGAGCTGATAAGAACGGATCACTGTCATCAGGAAAGGACGCTCGTAAAATAAAAGCATACGCATCTTGAATTTGATCACATTCCGTGCACTGCAATTGACCATTGACACCTGCTACGATTTTATCGGGACCGTGACACGTTGAAATGAAATCAAGGAACATGGTAACCAAGATCCTACTTGTATTATTCTTATTCTTATCATGCCGTATACACCTATTGAAATAAGACGGGAAATTCGTCGTTCGTATTATGAACGAGGGCAAACGGTTCGTCAAATTGCTCGACACTTGAATGTCGCTCCTTCCACAGTTCAATATTGGATCTCCCGCTCCTCGGAAAATGAGGAGAACTATCAAACCAAACACAAATCCGGCCGACCTTGAGCCACGACCCAAGAAATGGATCAACGTATTTTTGAAATGTCGACGGGTGATCCCTTTTTACCCGCGACGGATATTGGTCGTCGATTACAAGTGCCTTGCACCGCTCAAACGGTTCGTCGACGATTAAAAGAAAAAGGATTAGTGTCGCGCATCCCCGTCCGAAAAGATTATTTGCGGGAGATTCATCGTCAACGACGCTACGACTTTGCTTCTCAACGTGCGGAATGGACGGTCGATGATTGGTCCCGGATTATATTTTCCGACGAGAAAGTATTCAGTTCGATCGGGTACGGTCCTATTCGCGTATGGCGGCCTCGACAGGTCCTGCGTTATCAAGACGAACGTTATTTTTCTTCTGCGTTAGAAGGCCGTCAACGTTCCGGTCGTTTTAATCTCAGTGTCTGGATGTGCATGAGCGGAAAATTTCCCAACCAAATCCGTCGAATCGGGATCCAGCATTTAAATGCCGACTATTACCTCTCTAATATTTTAGAGCCGGTGCTTCTCGATCATAGTCAACCTCCCGATGTTTTTTTAAACCCTTTGATCACCGAACACCGTCTCTTGTTCATGCACGATCTCTCTCCGATCCATACGAGTTTACGCGTCACACAATGGATTCGAGAACATGAAATTCCTATGGTTGAAGACTGGCCTCCTAAAGGAGCTGATTTGAATCCCGTCGAAAATGTTTGGGCGGAATTAGAACGTCGATTAGCGAATCGGGTAGCTCGAAACCGATTGGAATTATGGGACTTGGTCCGCGATGCTTTTTATAGTTTGGAAGAAACTTATTTTGAAACATTAATCGCGTCCATGTCTCGACGAATTGCATCTGTCATAGAACACAGAGGAGGTTGGACAAAATACTAATCATCATCTATAAAAAAAGACACTTCATTTGGTTCTTCAATGAATATATTTATTGACACCATATTTCACTATTTGTTGCAGGGCAATCATAGCCATAAATCGATGACAATATTTCGTTCCACAATACTCACATTGCTGTGGACGACGAGAAGGTTTATAGCTTACTGTCCATACAGATTCAACACGGAGCAATTGATAAATTTTTTTTCGACAATGTTCATTCGCGACATACAGTCTTTGAATATGAAGTTTTCGCAGATCCTCATTCAATTGCTGAATCCATTTGGTATGCGGTCGATACGTTTTCATGTCTCTAGAAGCAAACCGGACACTGTTTGTCAGAGTGTATCCATCAGACGTGATGGCCAGCACACCTATGACACTCGGATGAATTTCAGTTCGATATTTCTTTTTTTAGTAGAAGAAGTAGAATGAGATGAGGAGGGAAGATCTTCTTCGATTGTAGAACGCATGTGTGGTGGAGAGGATTGGTCCATTATTTCTGAATAATGAGAGGAAGAAGACGAAATGGGCGATAACGGTGGATTGAAATTCAGAGAAGGAGTATCACGAATTGGATTAGGTTTCTTCTTTTTGATCCTACGGCGGACAGGTGAAGGAGAAGGAGTTGGCGATATATCAGACCACGACGTGATATACTCATTCTCCGAAGAAACACATTCATATAAAGGCGAAGAAGGTTGCAAGTCCAAACAGGGTTCATTATCGTCTTCACACGTCATGATTAAGTCTCCCGTAGCCATCTGTTCTCGACCTATCTGCTCAAAAAAATGAGCCGCGATTCCTCCTACAATCGTTTATATAGAGAAAGAGTGAGAGGGGGGGAATGAAAGTAGGTAGGAGTAAAAAAGATAAGTCGTTGGGAGATAAAAATTAACTATACCCTCTTTTTCAAATGATGTTAACCTGTTGTCTCGATATGCTTCTAAAAATAGAACATGACTCATTTCTTTCTTGGAAATTTATTTTTAGAAACATATTCGAAAGGATGAGACATCATTCTCAGACAAAAAGAAGAGAGAGTTAATTTTTATCATGTCTTAAGACATGATAAAAATTAACCAAAAGTTTTTTTTTTTTTTTTTCAAGACTTGGAAATTTTTTTCTTGGCTTTCAGAAATTTTTCCCAGCGAACTCGATGGACAAAACTATCCAATTTTTTAAGAACGGACTATCGCTCATCTATTTAAGCATTCCGAGTTTCGCTTTAGTTCAATCCGTGTTTCCTTTTAGAATGAGTGTGTGCTCTCCAACATGGTTCTACCCTCTCTTCTCAAGAACCCCGTCCAGTGAAGAATTTAAGGATATCTCCTACCTATCTATCAAAGAAGCTACGCGTAAATTTAATAGAGTTGAATTCAATATGAGTTTTTCTAACATTTTTCATCAATGGATATTCACAAAATTAATAATAAACGCGGAACCACCCGTTTTTTATGAACACAGATTAACGAAAAGAAATGCTTTACATTTCGCTATTTTGTTCTCAATGGATGATATCGTTCGGCAACTGATTCTTCTTGGATGCGACATGAACAAACATGATATTTTTGGTTTTACCCCTTTACACTATGCCTGTCAATTACGATGCAAACTCATCGTGGATATGTTGTTGCTTGCTGGTGCGAATGTCCGGTGTTGCGATCCCAAAACCGTTTTAGAACGCTGGCGAAAAAATGGAAAATTGGAAGAGGAAAATATGCGGTTACTCAATTATGCTGTTGAACCACGTATTCTTAGCCTGGAAAATTTATGTTACATAACTATTAGAAAACATATGAGGCATGTCAAAAGGAATGCTCATCATCTCGGATTACCTGACTTAATGGTAAGACGTCTCACCCTCGAAGAATGGTAAAAATATTCTTTAAAATAAGATCCCTTAGCCACCCCGCATTTCTCATTTGAAGAATCCATCCTATCTATTCTTTTTTTAAATGTCTAGGGATGTCATCCGACGCATTCTCTCCACCAAAAAAAAAACGAGTTCCTCCCACCTACCCCAAAAAGAAGAAGAAGAAGAAATTTCCCATGAGTCTTTTCGAGAACACTCCTTCCCCTCTCTCTTCCTATATATAAAAGAAGCTGAGAGAAAAGTTGTCTTTTCTTTTTTTTTCCATCTCATCCTCAGGAGAAAGAGAGAGAAAACCAAATGCCATGGAGTGGTTACGGCGAGAGTCTTTTTCCCTCGCGATTCGTTTCCGTTTCGCCAAGACAATTCCCCTCACGTTTTACTTGGGGTCGGGCACGCTCTATTTTCGAGGATCGGAACTCGTGACTTGCCTTTCCCAGCAAGGGACTTGGATGAGTTCGAAAAGTCAACGGACTATTCAGCAATGGATCTCTCGAGCCCCTTTTCGCCCTTACTAATCCTTAACGACGGATCTCTGGATTGATACGTCGGACCGCCCTAGCCGGATTCTCCGCTATACCCCTTTTACCACCTTCGATTCCCTGGAAAGACTCCTCAACGATTTGGGTCCAGACGCTCTCCTCTTTTCGACCTGGCTTCAGAGTGTGATGAGAGAACCTCTTCAAGTCCAAGAAGATTCTCAGACCGGGGAAACTTATTTTAGTCCCGTGGAGAACAAGGTGATGGACTTTCAGTTTCAAAATTTATCGGAACTGTTTCAATGTGCTTTATGTTTTTATTCTTCTTAAAGAGGAGTGGGGGGGAAAAGAAAACCTAAAAATTGTAGAATAATCATAAAAAATAATTTTGTTTTTCTTTAAAAAAATATTGAGATAGTCCAATCTTGTGGAGGAGGTGGAAAATTCAAAATTATTATCTAAAACAGATATGGCGGTCAGTCCATTTCGATCCACGGAGGAGGATATGTGTGAGATTCTCTGATCCATAGAGGGTTTCAGGAAAAAAAACTGCGAAAGTTTCCCCCCTATCTCCAAAGAATGGGTATCCAGGTTGAATGCAGAGTACAGACTGATGGGAAGCCGAAACTCAAGCTCCTTAAATAGAAAATATGAGAGCTCCTTCTAGAAACAATTTTAGATGTCTTGTTTGGATGAGTGAGTCGACTGGGAAAAATTTCTCAGCGCTCTGGAAAAAAATTTCGTGTTATAAAAAAAAAAAAATTTGGTTAATTTTTATCATGTCTTATAGACATGATAAAAATTAACTCTCTCTTCTTTTTGTCTGGGAATGATGTCTCACCGTTTCGAAAAATAGAACATATCCCATTCTTGAAATTCTATTATTTTAGAAAGGATGATGAGTGATGGTCTATTTTTCGAAACGGTGAGACATCATTCCCAGACAAAAAGAAGAGAGAGTTAATTTTTATCATGTCTATAAAACATGATAAAAATTAACAAAAAGTTTTTTTTTTTTTTTTTTTTTTCAATTCAGAAATTTTTTCTCTGAGCTTTGCCAATTTTTTTCCCAGCCAGCTCTATCCATAAAACAACACCTCTCAAAATTATTTCTCACTTATCTATTTAAACCACTCGAATTTTTTTGCTTCCAATGAGTCCACGCATCTTGGCCTTTCTTCCACTCTGCTCTGAGAAAGATAAGGTAGATTGTTTTCGGTGGACCGTCCTGTTGACGCTTCCGATTTATATAGAGAGTTTTATATAGATAGGGTCCCTCCTAAGTCCCTCTATTATGACTATTAGTCTTTTTTTCCAAGAAATATACAAAGAATGATCCACAGTTTTTTTTTCCGTTAATGAAAAACAAATATGCTTCTACCTTCCGACTTCTTTTTAGTACCTCTTTAGGTGTCTCCTCCTTCTGGATCTTTTCCTTCTCCTCTCTTCCTCGCGAGCAGGGAATTGGAAATGCTGTTCAGGATGCAACGCTCGTAAAGACTCCATTTTCTTCCTGGAGAGGGCGTCTACGGCAAACACCGTCTTGTCATGAAATTGGAGTTGGTAGTAAAGAGGTCCGTGAATAATATACACGGAACGAGCTCGCAGTCGATAGGGAATCATACGATACCCGTCGGCTTCTGATTCCATTTCCCATCCATAAAGACGGATAGAAGCTTCTCCGGTTTGAAGAATATGAACCCACTCGGGTGAAACGTAGAACAGTTTTAAAAAGGTTCCAGCATCGACGGCGATCACATTTTCCCATCGCAGATAAGCGTGTAAGCGAAAGGTTCCTGCCTCCATCATCGATTGGAAAGCAAAGTGCTTGAAAACTTCGATGGACGAAAAATAATACAGGATTTTTCAATCGTAACAGGATAAATAGCACAGGGTTTCTTGGACTATTTGTTCCATACGCTCCGGGTCCCGAAACCATTCTTCGAAACGGGAGAGCGGTTCCCATTGATCAGCTACTTCGAGATGACAGACGGGCGTGATTTCCACCAGGGTAGGTAGAACTGCAACGGCATCGGTCGACATTTTACTTTTGCTCGGTTGAGAAGGAAGAACGAGAATGAACCCTGTAGGCAGAAAAACTCGGATCTATATAAATACTAGTGGAAAAAAGGCGGGGGGAAGGGAAGTTCTTCCTTCCTCCCAAAGAATAAGAAAAGTGGGTGGAAAGAAAAAAAATCATTTCACTCTCAGGAAAAAAAAAGAATTTTTTTCTTGTCAACATGTTGTCTAGACATGTTTCTAAAAATAGATTTCCAACAAAGGTTCATTCTTTTCTTAGAAATCTATTTTTAGAAAAGAATTGACATATCCTTCAAAACAAATTTCTTTTTTTTCGCTCCCTCCAGCAGCCAACTGGATGGGCAAGCGTTTCGGGTCAGATCAGTCCGTGCTGACATTATTTTTTTTAAATACAATGGAATTAGTATAGGAATGTACTAGAAACTGACCCAAGGTTGAAAAGAAAATATCAAAATCAATACTCACTTCTTGACGATTTCTTTTTTCCAAAAACCTTTTGAAGAATTCTTGATGGGTTATCCAATCTCTAGACCTGTCTGAAGGGAATCCAATCTAAGGTGAGCGCGCATTTACCTGACGCGAAACTCGGAATATCTGCATAAATAACAAAACGTCCATTCTTAAAAACTCATCGTCTAGTCCATTGAGTTGGTTGGAGGGGGAGAAAAAATTTCTGAGTAATGAAAAAAAAAAAAACCATTTGTTAGTTTTTATCATGTCTTATAGACATGATAAAAATTAACTGTCCCCTCTTTTTGTCAAGGAAGGATGTCTCACCGTTTCGAAAACGAAACCAAAACTCATCCTTCTCATGGCAATTATTCCAAGAATGAGTCACGGTTTGTTTTTCGAAACGGTGAGACATCCTTCCCAGACAAAAAGAAGAGAGTTAATTTTTATCATGTCTAGAAGCCATGATAAAAATTAACCAAAAGTTTTTTTTTTTTATCACTCAGAAATTTTTTCCAAAGCTCTGAGAATTTTTTCCCAGCCGACTCGATGATCCAAACAAGACAGATCCAAATTGTTTCTAGAAGGAACTCTCCCTTCTCTATTTAAACCACTCGTGTTTCCAACTTCAGTTCAGTCTGTGCTGTGAATTCGACCTGGATACACACTTCTCCCTCCTGGAAAGAATTTCTGTGAAGGTATGCGAACATTTTTCTCAGCTCTTAGAAAATTTTACCAGCTGACTTGATCGACGAGAGACATCTCGAACATTCTGTTATCTGCGGAAGCCGTTTCATTTTCGTGCAGTTCATGCTGTGGACTCACCTGAATATCCATTGCTCCCTCCCCTTCTGGAAAGAGTCGTAGCTTTTTTAGATCCTCGTCGCTCTTTTTACGTTTCGTTGAATATCTAGGACGAACTTTTTTACCTTATTCCTTTCAAACTCTAATATTGCGGTTGGAGAGCCGTCATGGAAAATCAGCCATGATCCTGACGAATCTAAACCGACTCCTTGAAAGCAGAGTTATGTCATGTTTTTTTTGATGACAGATTTCCAAGCTCCGAGTGATGAGAAATTTAGAAATTTTGCAGTGTTAACGGAAAGGAGGAGACAGAAACCTGGAGAATGGAAATGAAGCTGAGAAAAAATGCTAAGAGCTCAGAAAAAAAGGCTCTTTCCAGGAGGGAGGAAAAGCGCAATTCTAGGTTGAGTGCACAGCACACACGGATCTGAAGTTGGAAACGCGAGGGGTTTAAATAGAGAAGCGAGAGTTTCTTCTAGAAACAATTTTGGATGTCTTGTTGTTTGGATCATCGAGTTGACTGGGAAAAAAATTCTCAGAGCTCTAAAAAAAAAAAAAAAACTTTTGGTTAATTTTTATCATGTCTTCTAGACATGATAAAAATTAACTGTCCCTCCTTTTTGTCTAGGAAGGTTGTCTCACCGTTTCTAAAAATAGATCACGACTCATTCTTGGAATAATTGCCTTGAAAAAGGGTGAGTGATGGTCTATTTTTAGAAAGGGTGAGACATCCTTCCCAGACAAAAAGAAGAGAGAGTTAATTTTTATCATGTCTGTAAGACATGATAAAAATTAACCAAAAGTTTTTTTTTTTTTTTTTTCAATCTTATCTAGAGAATTTTTTCTAGCCGACTCGATCGACAAGACATGACATCACCATTGTTTCTTTTTTTTTTAATAATGGACTTACACCTATCCCTTTTAACCCTCCGAATTTGGCTTTGGATCCGTGTCCTTGCTTCCACATTCAGAGCTCTTTTCTTCAACATTTCGTTGCAGGAGAAGAATCAATTCTCTCACGACGTTTAGATATTCTTTCAGAATGCTAGAAAACTCATTCAAAGAAGAAGTATCTAAGGGTGGAGTTGCCGGTTGAGGAAAATTCAGGAGTCTTGGAATCGGATTATGCGAATCCGTCTGTATGCCAAACTGTAAAGGTGAACCACCCGCTTTAGGAGAGCAGATAATAGTAAGATCCATCTTTTTCCAATTTTTGATTTGAATATACTTGTTTCTTCTTACTCGGAACATTTTCCTTTTTCTTCCTCCTCATCCAGGAACTGAATTCCAGGTGGAACGGAAGCATTTGTAATAAACTGTTGTTTCTTGGTTCCACACGCCTGACATTTTCCCGTGACCATCGGCCGTCGATTTTTCGACATGCGATAGTGGACGTCGACCGTATCGGTCTTGGTTCGGCATTTCACACACCAAATGGAATACGAAACAGGTTCCGCGTCAGAATGCTCCATTGCAGTAACACACTCTTTATTATTTTCTTCTCTTTCGATAGAGAGAGAGAGATCTTAACCAGAAGTGTTGATATAAAATTTAGGATACGTTTCGGATCCGTCGGCTCTTTTCGCATACCCCACTTCTTCACAGAGGTATTCCGTTTGCTGATCCGCTCTTCGAGGATAAAACTCGTTTCTCCAAGCATCGCGAGCATAACGAATTCGATCGCCGGCCGTTAAACAATATTCGACTCCATCCGCCTTTTTAGGATACATTTCATGCCCCGATTCGTCTTTGGCATAAGGGAATAAAACAGACGTATAAAGCGAATACTCGTCCCCATTTTGAAATTTCGGGTAGTATTCTCGTCCAAAAGCCGTTCGGGCATACCGTCGAGGAGCTAAAATGTATTGGTTTCCGTTTAAATCTACCGCGTAATACTCATGACCGTTTTTGTCTCGAGCCAAGATAGGATTTCCTTCAGGATCCGTAACGTATAATTCGTAATGAGGATGTTGGGGGTCGGTCGGGTATCGTTCTTTCCCCGATGCGTCTACTCGATAAACAGACATGCTTAGTTCTTGTCGCCTGCTCCTTCCTTCCTCCCACTCGACACCCGTTGAGATGAAGGTATGAGGTTGATATCTATAAAATGGGTTGACTCTTTCAAACTATTCCATTGTTTAAAGACGGTGGGTTAGGAAAAAAAAATATTAACAAAAGCAAATATCTGAACGGTTCAACACAACGGGTGAATGGAAAAAAGCAATAGTTCTCTCTATCCAGTCACAGGATGGTTTCTTCTTCTAGAACGGCTCACACTCAACTGAAGCGAAACTCGGAACTCGAAATGTTTAAATAGATCATAGAGTCCATTCCAGAAAGAATCCGGAGATGTCTTGTCCAGCCAAGTTGACTGGGAAAAAAATTCTCAGAGCTCTGAAAAAATTTCTGAGTTAAAAAAAAAAAAAAAAAAAAAAAAACTTTTGGTTAATTTTTATCATGTCTTATAGACATGATAAAAATTAACTGTCCCTCTTTTTGTCTGGGAAGGATGTCTCACCCATTCGAAAAAAACAAACCATGACTCATTCTTGGAATTGTTGCTATTAGAAAGGGTGAGTGATGGTCTATTTTTAGAAAGAGTGAGACATCCTTCCCAGACAAAAAGGGGGGTTCATTAATTTTTATCATGTCTAGAAGACATGATAAAAATTAACCAAAAGTTTTTTTTTTTTTTTTTTTTTTTTTTTTTTTTTTAGTAATAAAAATTTTTCTAGCCGACTCGATCGATAAGACGTCCCCATTTTTTATTTCAGAATGGATTCTTGTTTATTTGTGTAAGCATTCCGAGTTTCGTTTTAGATGAGTCTATGTTGTTGAAGAGGAAACATGGGTACCCTCATTTTTTTTTCCTATCTGATTTCTAAGATGAATTCAGTGAGTTCACCTTGACCTTTTCAAATTTTGTTTGTTTACTTTTAGCCTAGAGGTCGACGGATAAATCATTCTGATTTTTTATATATTTTTTTGTGTCCCTCTCTCTCTCTAAGAAACCTATCTCGTTCCAAGTCTTCTCGAAGTGCTATTGGTTCGTTTCGAGACGAGGTCATTTCACATCCCCCCTCCTCAAAAAGTATATGTATATAAATTAAAGGTAGTGATTTTCTATACACACATTTCACCTTTTTGAGTGGTGTCACGATGAGCCTATCCAGTAGAGAACGTCTTAGGGAAAGAATGCGTGAACAGAAACGACGCTGGCGAAGCAATTCAGCTAATCGAGAGCGAGAACGAATACTTCAAAGGGAACGTTATGCTGTTCTTAAAAAGAACTCCCGACCCCGAAAGAAACATCTTCCTCCCAAGCAGTGGGAAAGCTATACGAATTTGCAGTATAAGGATATGTGGTCCGAAGAAGCCTATCAAAAATGTATTCGACAATGTAATAAAGAGCAATACAATTTTCTGATCTACGTTCTCGTCCGTTTGTACACCTATTACGCGTTACCTGAATCGAAACGTCCCCCTCCTCTGGATATTATTGTGCAAGGATCTGCCGGAACGGGTAAATCTTTCCTGGTCCAAGCTTTATACCAAACTCTAATTCGAACGCCTCTTTTTAGCGAAGCGTGCTCGGTTCTCAAACTCGCACTCAGTGCTCAAGGAGCGGTTTACATTACGGGAGAGACTTTGCATCATGCCCTGCGTCTTCAAATGAACGGGACTTTTGTTCGACCTCTGACCCAAGAGACTTTAGACTATTACAGACCCCTGTATGCTCCTTTACGGATGGTGATTTTGGATGACGTTTCCACAATCGGATCCAATTTATTTTCGCGCCTCGACCAGCAACTTCGACAATTGTGTCATGTGCCGGATAAACCGTTCGGGAATGTGCATATGATTAAATTCGGAGATTTGCAGCAGCTCCAACCGATTCGCGACACGCCCATTTTTTATTCTGAAGGGTGGTGGACGCCTCAATCCACGCTCTACTATGAACTAGTCGAATGTATGCGATTCTCTCTGGATTACGAGGAGAGACTCGATCGTTTAACGAGAAATCACTTTTTAGAACCGGACGATGTGGCATTTTTCCAGCCCCGCGTTCGCAGTTTCGACGAAATTCCTCGCGAAGCTATTATTCTCTGTTTTTCGAGCAAGGATGCAGAGAAATATAATATGAAACGTCTCCAATCCCGAGGGACGTACTGTTCGTGTCTGGCTCGAGACGTGATTTATTCCGAGAGCGAAAAATTGCGGAAGAGGATGATGAAACGGAGTCAACATTTACATCGATCTCAGATGGCGAATCTCGAATCCGTCCTCCATTTACAAAGAGGAGCGCGATATCAATTGACTAAAACGCTCGACAGATCCAAAGGATGGATGAAGGGAGCGATTGGAACACTACACCAAATAGACCAGGATGAAGACGGAGTTGTGACGCGTGTCTGGCTGCAATTTTCGAATAGTCTAGCTCCTATCGATCGCGTCTCCATTCGTATTGACACCTGTTCGACAAAAACACTCGCATTTTATCGCGAACAGTTTCCTTTGATGTTAGCCGAAGCGATTACGGCTCATAAAGCCCAAGGAGCCACCTTTCCGTCGATCGCAATTTACATGCACGGACCTTTTAATCGATTTCAGCAATATGTCGCTTTTTCTCGAGTGACTCAACCCCAGGGATTGTATATTCTGGACCAGTTTCGTCCCCGCATGAAATTGGCGAGCAAGCAAAAATACGAGGAGGAACTGGAACGATTGAAAAACATGTCCCGGATTCCGTATGATATATCGGCTCGAGAAGAGAACCAAGATCCGTACGAGTTTCTCATGAACCTTCTTCAATGTGGGAATCGTCTTTCCTTCCATCTTTCCAATAGAAACATCTCCCAAGAAAAAGAAGTCGTCAAACTAGAAGAAAAACCTTCTTTCCATGTAAAACCTGTTATAAAATGTGAATCTTAAATCTTTTTTTAAAAATTCAATAAAAAGAAATATTCTCCATCAAAACCCCTCCATTCTTTCAAAGCTTCACAAAACGCTCAACAATGTCCACACAATGGGAAGAGAAAAATCGATCTCAACGGTCCACACAACATGTTGACTCCTCAAAATATGTCTCTCCCAAGTGACAGGATGCTTCTTCTTCAACGGCTGACACTCATCTAAAGCCAAACTGGGAATGCTTAAATAGATAAGCGAGAGTTAATTCTTAAAAAAAAATGGCGCTGTCTTGTCAATGGAGAATCGAGTCGGCTGGGAAAAATTTTCGAGAGCCGGAAAATAAAATTCTCTAACTCTAAAAAAAAAAAAAAAAAAAAAAAAAAAAAAAAAAAAAAAAAAAACTTTTGGTTAATTTTTATTATGTCTTATAGACATGATAAAAATTAACTCTACCCTCCTTTTGTCTGGGAATGTTGTCTCTCCGTTTCTAAAAATAGACCAGAACCCATTCTTGGAATTTTATTCCTTTTAGAAAGGATGAGTGATGGTCTATTTTTAGAAACGGTGAGACAACATTCCCAGACAAAGGGGAAGGTAGTTAATTTTTATCATGTCTAAAGACATGATAAAAATTAACAAAAAGTTTTTTTTTTTTTTTTTTTTTTTTTAGAGTTAGAAAATTTTTTTTTCCTGGCTCTCAAAATATTTTCCCAGCCGACTCGATTCTCCAATTGACGACACAGCGTCATTTTTTTAAGAATGGATTCTCGTTTATCTATTTAAGCATTTCGAGTGTCACTTCAGATGAATGTCAGCCGTTGAGGAAGAAAAACGCAGATTCCCATTTTCTCATTTCCTTCAGAGAGAGAGAGCCCTAGATTTTCGAGACTCGATGACTTTTTAAGCATTTTTTGTTTAAGCTATTCGACTTCATATTTGTCTGACGTTCAAGAGTATGATCTCTCGTGGATGGATCTCTTCCACCTCATTCTCTTTCCAGTCGATTTAGAAGGGGAAGGGGAGTTTTTTTTCCTCATGGAGGATGTCTCCTGAATACCGTTCAAAGAGTCTATGGAGAAATTATATGGTCAGAGTCACGGATTTCCAGGGCAATCTGCTTCTCAGCTAAAAAAAAAGGATCTCTCTTTCCCAGTCTGTCTTCGATTGCCTCGTTAACTGTGAAACCCATCGCTTTTCCGATTTTATGGTTCTCCCAGTATAATCAGACAGTCGGTCACAAAAGTATTCGAACACCGGTACCCTATCAGAAAATGACAAGATGGCGTTTTTTTTCTCTTTCTCTCTGTGTGTCGTGTTATTCCATCCTAGGTTTTCTTCTCCCCCCCATCTTGGAAAAAACTGGAAAAAATTGGTTACGATCTCTTTTTGAATGGGGAGATGCCATTTTGAGAAAAAGCTGACGACCCTATCTTGGAGAATGAACATGACCGCTCTACACACCCTTTTACTCTCTCTCCCTCTCTTTTTGAATTGGGAAGCCATTTTGGGAAAAAGCAGACGACCCTATCTTGGAGAATGGAAATGAACGCCTCTCCCTCTCTCTTTGAAATGGGAAGCCATTTTGGGACCCTCTATTCTTGGGGAGGGAGAAAACTGAAGTCTGCATTTCGCTGTCTCTGAATGCGGAAAGCCCTTTTGGGAAAAGCGGACCCTCTTCTTCTGATCTTGGAGAACTGGAAATGAACGCTCTACACGATCTCTCTTTGAATTCAGAAGGTATTTTGGGACCTTCTAATGTTGGAAAACTGAAATGAACGCTCTACACCTTCTCTCTCTCTCTTTCTCTGAAATGGGTAGCCATTTGAAAACTCCCTAACTTTGGAAAAAAACAGAAATGAACGCTCTACACCATCTCTCTTTGAAAATGGGGGGGTGTCATTTTGAGACCTCCCTCCCCTAAACTTGAAAAAAAAACTGAAATGAATGCTCTACACTTTCTCTCTTTGGAAATGGGTAACCCTTTGGGGACCCTCTCCTCTTGGTAGAAAAAAAAAGAACTGTAGTGAAGGCTCTACACAATCTCTCTTGGAATGGGATCCATATTTCGGGAAACGTGGATCACCTCATGCTGGAAAACTGAAGTGAACCACCAAGATTGAACTCTATATAATATTTTTTTTAATTGACATCATGACCCTCCTCCCATTTGTTATTAAAAAAATTGTTTTTTTTTGTTTTGGTTTTTATCCCATTTCCGATGTGATTTCAGAAATGCAATTCCATAACAGTTCAATTTCATTCGAGGTTAAATGATCTAAACAGTCTTTGACCCACCCATCCGTATGATTATTTTCTTCTCCTTCCTGTTGCACCAAATTTTGTAAGTCCATATAATCATTCCATACGGGAAGGGCTGGATCCTCACAAGGCTGTCTTGAAACACTTGGAGTCTCTTTGGGATGAGTGGAGGGATCTAGGATGTCTGGACCCGGCTGCGATTCTACCTCCATGATTTCTGGACCCGTTGGAACTTGTTTACCCGGCTGAAATTCTACCTCCATGATTTCTGGACCCGTTGGAACTTGTGAACCCGGCTGTGATTCTGCCTCCATGATTTCTGGACCTGTTGGAACTTGTGGACCCGGCTGACATTCTACCTCTACGATGTCGGGACTTTTTGAAGCTTGTGGACCCGTCTGACATTCTACCTCTACGATGTCGGGACAGGTTGGAGGAGAAGAAGAAGAAGATACTGGAAGAGGTTCTGTCTGTGAGGAGTCCGAAAGAGGTTGCCTGTTTGAACAAGTCGGGGAAGAAGAAGAAGAAGAAGAAGCTTCTGGATTCTGAAGCGGATCTTGCACGCCAGGTAGGTTCCGGTAAGTCGACCGTTTTTTAAGAGGTAATTTTTTTTCTTCCTCCTCATCTTCAATTGTGATGACTTCAATTTCATTCCGTTGCCGGGTCGATTTTGTTTCGGGAAATAACGGTTTGGTCCAGCTCCTCTTATCATCTAAGGAAGGGATGGGTAAAGGTGGCGGAGGGTTTTCTTCTTCTTTTTCTTGAAACATCATCGGCGATTGGAAAGAAATCTCCTCTTTCAATTGTTTCAAAAGCGAGTACGAGCACCGATCGACTAGAAAGAGACTCTTCTGGGTTGTGACGATGAGATATTGCGTTTTCGGGGGAACGACATAGTTTTGAAAAGGTCTTAGAATATATTTCTTATATTTCATCCTGTCGCTGACTTTAAAACTTCTTTCCTTCAGATTGGGGGACGATGATTCGTAACAGGCGAGAGGAGCGGCTGTGGTCTGAACAATATGAACTTCGTCCTCAGCCGTCGTTCTCACTCCAAACGTAAAATATCGTTTCGTGAGAAAAATATTCTTCCACCGAAAACTCGTGCGCGGATCTGTATATCGCCGGTCTGTTTGAATGGGCCGTCTCAAAGCTCGATCCATCCGATTCCAAGAGAAGGGAGATTCCTCTTTCGTTTGTTGCGATTCGAATAAATTTCTGTATATATTCTGAACAAGCAGGTTGGAGGATTCGACATCTTGGTTGAAAGAAACGATCGCTTGATGAGGTGGTAAATGCGGAATAAATGTCGCACAATGACACGCCAAAAAGATTTTCAAGTTGGAGATTTGCTTTAGCGTCTTCAAATCCTCCCCGTTCGAAATCCGTTGAGTTGGAGAAACGTCTAATAGCGACATGGCTCCCAATGGAAAAGAAATGATCTCGCCCAGTACTCTCGTCTTTTTGTATATCTATATAGACACACACAGACACATATAGAGGCTCTATGACGTCCGTTTTATTTGTTTTTTTTTGTTTCTCTCTCTCTTCTTTCCAAGAAATCTTATCTCCATGACCTCTTTTTCTTTTCTTAAAGAGATGAATGTGTGTGGGAATGAGGAAGTGAAAGTAATAATTTAATAAACAAAAAATTATCCAACCATGACCTTCTTTTTTTTTTCAAAGTCAACCTTTCCAATCCAAGGACGTCCAGAGATAGAGGAAGCAGGGAGAGAGGAGGTGGAGGGAAGGGAAGGTCACACTCTCTTTCTCTCTATAAATAAAAGGGGAGAGCCCCAAAGTCGTATTTTTGTCCAAGTGGATCATGAGGAGGCATCCCCAGCTCACTACGTGTATTCCTTTCAAATATAAATATGTTGATCTTTCCGTTTATATCATCCAAGGAGTCGTTTACCTGAAAGCCTCCGATTTTTCAAAATGTGCGGGTTATTATGCCGTGGGGAGTTATCAAAAGATGCGGGACGAATTTTTGTCCGACGAAAACGTGTTGATGGCTCGTGACATTCCACCTTTGGATGCACAAATTTTGTTAATGAAACGAGCCAAATATTTTTACACGTCCCACTTTCTAACCGTCTCGCAAATGAATAGGATTATGGATCGTCTTGAGAAGACAAAAGGGATTCTCGTTCATTTTAGTGAATGGTTGCACAAATGTTTGCACGAACCTCTCTCGATCGAGGAGACTGGGAAGAATACCTATTATATTCTTCTCGAGGACTCTCCTCGTTCGTCTCATCATAGAGAGGCCACGACTTTTGAAAAAATCCTCGAGCAAGAAAAAATAGAATGGTGGAACAACTACCCCATCCCTCTCCCCGAGCATCAAGAGGAGCCTGTTCAGAAGAAAAAGAAAAAACCTTTCCAAAAGCGTATCCTCATCCTCCTCGATAATGATGGGGATGAGGACAAGCCTGTTCAGATTCCTCTCCGTTTGTCAAAACCCGTCGAGGATGAAAAACCTCTCCCTTCCTCAAAACCCCTTGAGGAAGAGAGACCCCTCGAGAAGGAGAGATCTCTCCCATTGTCAAACCTCCTCGAAGATGAAAAACCTCTCCCTTTCTCAAGACCCCTCGAAGATGAAAAACCTCTCCATTTATCAAGACCCCTCGAAAATGAGGGACCTCTCGATTTGTCAAAACCCCTCGAGAATAAGGGAACCAAAACTTCTCTCTCTTTCGAAGAGGAGGGACCTCTCAATTTGTCAAGACCCCTCGAGAATAAGGAAACCGAAAATCCTCTCCCTTTCTCAAGACTTCTCGAGGAGGAGGAGGAGGAGAGACCGCTTCATGTCTCAAGACAGGACCCCCCTCTATCTCTTGAGGATCCGAGAGAAACGATTCCTATTGAAAAACCATCTATCGACGATCCCCAGAAAAGGTCTTCGGAGGAGATTAGACTTCCATGTAGAAAACGAATCTGCCACAATCATAATAATAATAATAATAATAATAATAATAATAATAATAATATACCCCCTTCTCAACAACAGAATCCTACAACATTTGCAAATAAATGCATTCAAACCAATCCCTTTATAGTAACCCTTTTGATTGGAGAACCCGTGCATTAGCCTCGAAAAAAAATGAGATTCTAGACTGTTTCTATCACCAGAATGTTAAGCCAATAGATAGGTCTAGCTCAGAATTTTTCTTTTAAAAGAAAATAAATAAATAATCCAAAGAATATTCGTAAATATAAATGGTAAAGTTTCGAGTCGGCTGGAAAAAAATTTTCAGAGCTGAGAAAAATTCTCCAACTCAAAAAAAAAAAAAAAAAAAAAAAAAAAAAAAAAAAAACTTTTTGTTAATTTTTATCATGTCATAGACATGATAAAAATTAACGACCCTCTTCCCTTTTCGTCTGGGAATGTTGTCTCACTCTTTTGAAAAACAAATCGTGATTCATTCATGGAATGATTGCCATTAGAGAAAGGATGAGTCATGATCTATTTTAAGAAAGGGTGAGACATCCTTCCCAGACAAAAAGGGAGGGTCATTAATTTTTATCATGTCTCTGTCAAGATTGAATTGTGCAGGATCGACCTTGCGAATTTCTTCTCTGTGTCTTTAAATAATAATGATACCGAACTGCTTTTTGTAGAGCGCAATGGAAAAAAACCTTTTGTATGGTTAGGACAATTCATGTGTTCGATCCCATTGTATTTGAGAATCTCTTGCGTCGATCCCGAAATGCAATAAATGGATCTTTGCAACCATTTCTCTAAAAACCGCCGTTTCATTTCTCCTCGCACCCAAATCATGGAAAAAGGTTCCGTCAACATTGTTAACACCCATGGAAAATAACTGTACGGAATTTCTCCTTCGTACCACGACAAGCCGTGATAATAATCACTCGCCCACACAGCGGTTCGTTTTTCTTTCTCGGTGAGCATTTGCCATGGAAACGGGGGTTTAAAAACAAATACCCCTCGAGAAGTACCGTCCAATGTGACGTAAGCCAATTCTTTCACAATAAAGGCTCCTTGAGAATCGTAGAAACCTTCAAAGTCGAGCACGAGTTCCATGTTTTTTATTTCTTTTTCTTTCCAAGGTGACCTTTATTATTATGATGATGGATGTGTATTGAGATACGCACGATATTATTCAAAAAACAAATATATATACGAATGTGACCTTTCCCAGAATTCATACGACCTGTCACGTGCAACCTTCTCTCTCTATATATATATAAAAGAGGAGACGGCGAGAGAACGCTATCCATTTTTTCCTTCAGGACACACAGCGAGAGAGAGAGAGAATTTTGTTTTCTTTTTTTCCTCAATTGAAGACGATGGACATTTTGAGTGCCAAACCTCTCAAAGATTCCTACATTGTTCTGGACATGGAATACTTTCACTGTTATGATCCAAAGACGGGAGATATATGTTTCATCTTGAAAGAACTGGGCTACATCACTTGCGATTTCACCTTATGCGGATCCATGATTTTTCTCCCTCCTGTCCATTACGATGACTTATCGTCCCGCAATCAAGCTGTGGTCAACCAGACTACAAATAACCGACACGGCCTGCAATGGACCGAGGGTCGTCTTTCCTACGAGCATCTTCCTACAATCCTGAAAATACTGACCGAAAATGTGGAGGTGATCTACGTCAATGGATACGATAAAGCCGAATTTTTCAGCAAGCTCTGCCAGCGATCCGTTTATGAGTTTTACATCCCAGGGAAAACCGAGTGGCGGAACAAGTCGAAATGCACGCGACACCAATATTTCCAAAAGATGATTCATTGTGCCGAGAACAAGGTGAGAAATTTTCGATACGATTTGATGGAGGGTAGTTACGTTTTCCGGAAATTACATTGTTACCCCTCCGAGAGCAAAGCTGTCGAAGACGAAGAGGAGGCGGAAGAATCTCCCCAGGAGAACTCGTGCGACGATGAGGAGGAGGAGGAGGATGAACTTTCTAATAATAATAATAAATGTCTAAGTTGGGATGCTTTAGAGACCCAAGAATATTGGTCTCAACCCTTATCTCACCTAGACCTGAAAGAGGATCCTCAAGTGTACTCTTTGTGGTCCTCTTCTAAAATTTGGTCTTGGAGAGAACCCTTGAATGTTCATGAATGAAATGGTATGTAAATCCCTAGAGAAAAAAAAATAGAAAAAAAAAGTTCCTTTTTTTTTGTAATATGTTGATTTCTTTCCAATCCCATTTCTTTTCCATAACTCCACCCCAATCGACGAGAAGAAGAAGAATTTTCCAAGTTACACAAGACGTAGAAATATTTCACAAGGATTTATAAATTACACGCTCCCACATGATATATGTATATAGAGAATAAAACCCTCTGTTCTCTAGCCAATACGTCAAGACTTCCCTAAACTAAGAGAGATCATGAGTACCGAGGAAACCTTAGCAGAGCAAGTGGAAAGACTTTCAAAGAGATTAGAAGAGTTAAGACGGGATAGATTTACAGTTCCGCCGACTAAAGAGGAAACTATCATCGATTTCAACAAACCGCTGTACTTTCATCCCCTACCCCAAAGAATGAGACGAATGGACTCGCCGTTGAACAGTTCCAATGAGAAACAAAATGTCACTTATTTGAATAGCCAATTTCAACACATGAATATTTCATAAGTATTTTTTTTTGTTTTTTTCCCTAAAGCGTAGGGAGATCGGATCAGTAGTTTTTCCCTTTCCATCGTCGAAAAAGATTGGGAGGAAAAATCTTTCTCAGCTCTCTCAGAAAAATTTTTAAGCCTTAAAAAAAAAAAAAAATTTGTTAATTTTTATCATGTCTTAGACATGATAAAAATTAACTCTACCCCCCTTTTGTCTGGGAATGTTGTCTCACACTTTCTAAAAATAGACCATCACTCCTCCTTTCCTAAAGAATAGAATTCCAAGAATGGGATCTGGTCTATTTTTAGAAACGGTGAGACCCTATTCCCAGACAAAAGGCGGGTAGAGTTAATTTTTATCATGTCTAAAGTTCAGGGTCCATCCACCTTCTTATGTGAAACGGTGACCCTGACAAGATCGAGATAAACAAGTCCTGTGAGTTGTTTTGTAATCTTGACGCGATCCAAGGAAGACTTTTTATTTTTTTTTGAAATAGGCGGGGGGTGGGGAGAGAAAATATTCTCACGACCCTCAGATATCTTTTCATAAATATATTTTTTATCAAAGTGTTTCTTTCATTCCGATCCTTTTAAGAGGTTGGAATGACCCTGACATTTAAATGGGGTCGCGATCCCGACAGATGTCGCGCGAGTATAAAAGTGTGTATCCTCCGCGAGATTTCTTCAGAGAACAGAAGAAGACGTGAACTGAGCTGGTAAGTCCCTTTGGTCCTATGAATATGGTTTAATCATAACTTCATTTAAAAAGACCTTTGAAACTTTGAAACTTCTTAACCCTTTGAAAAGAAAAATGTCTCTTTCAAGACGACGACTCTAAAACGTTTTATTGTTTTTTTTCCCTTTCTAGATCTTCCCTGTTATAGATATATACCTTTTCGATTCTTTTTTTTGCTCCTGTTTGTGGAAGACATCACCGTATTCATCGCCATGGCGTGTTCAGAAAACTTTATCGTGCTCGATCTAGAGGGTTTCCAGTCCTACAACCACAAGAAGGCTGAATTTACCTACGTTTTAAAAGAATTGGGCTATGCGACAAAAGATTTTTTGACCGTGGGATCGTTGACGTTTGCTCCTCCTCACCCCTTCCACCAACTGAATGAAAAAAACCAAAAGACAAACGCCTGGCTGACGAGAAACCGGCACGGACTTCGTTGGAACGAGGGTCATATTCCCTACAACCATTTAGGACGCATTCTCCAATCGCTCACTCACAGCTTCTCCACGATTTATGTGGTGGGATGCCAGAAAGCTAAATTCTTTGCTAAAGCCTTGGATTATCAAAAACCCGTGACGGAAATTTATGTGCCAGATGGAATCATTTGGAAGTATCGGGAAAAATGTGCCCGACATCATCAAAAGATGAAATATTTCCATTGTGCCGAAAACAAAGTGCACAACTATCGATGGCATATTACGGAAGGAGATTTTCATATCAATCACGTCTATCCAGACGGAACGGAGAAAGAGGAGAGGATTCAGGAGGAAGCAGACAATCCTCTGCAAGCTTTTGATAAGGCCTACGATCAGTTAGAGAAGGATCCGTCCCCAAAAGCGTACGATAACCTCATCCAGAAATGGGGTAATCTGTCCTGTTTCCAAGTGATGGAACATCCGGATGAGCATACGCCTTTAAACTTGATGGGCTCTTCTTTGTCGTCAACTTCCTCCAATAACTCGAGGAAGACGGAGGGTTGGGGAGACATACCTGAAAATATTCCCCATTACGATCCAGCAGCCTGTTGGGACGAACCTTCCAAAGAATCTCATGCAACCCCCAAAATATCTTCAGAGGATCCAAAGACAAAATCCACTGAGTGTTGGGACAATGAACGGACGACTCATGATCCAAAATCCACTAAGACTATGTCCACTGAGTGTTGGGACAATGAACTGACGACTCATGCTCCAAAATCTATTGAGACTATGTCCACTGAATGTTGGGACAATGAACGGACGACCCATGCTCCAAAATCGACTGAGACTATGTCCACTGAGTGTTGGGACGATGAAACCGAAAAGACGACAGAGAATTGGGATGACCGTTCTCAAAAGTACTTGAATTGATATATACATAAACTGAGGAGAAACAAAAATAAAGAAAAGATTTTTAGAAATAAGTAGAGAAAGGTTCTCCGCTTTCCCTATATTTATGGAAATGGACTGAGAAGAGAGAGAGAGAGACGAATCAGGAGACCAAAAAAAAATGGGTCTTGGAAGGAATGAGTGCAAATGCATTCGATTCCTTCCGAGACCCATTTTTTTGGGTCCCTCTCTCATCCAATCTTGGAAAAGAACTTTGTCCTATTTTTCTAGGTCCATTCAAAAAGAAATGAATCTATCCATAAATTTTCTTAAAAGAAAAAAAAACAAAAAGATCCATTACCTCATGACGGTCCAAAGTCGAGAATCTTGGAAAAAGTTATCCACTCTCTCCATCCAGTCAAGCTTCTCTGTAGAAAATCTAGTAGGTGCATCTGCATTCTCGAACACCCGGCAGTTATTATTGGACGCGAAACGTCGAATGCTGAAATAGTTAACAGCCCATTCTTAAAGAAACGGGGATGTTTTATTCATCCAGTCGAGTGCGGAAAAATTTCTGAGAGCCGGAGAAAAATTTCTCTGACTGAAAAAAAAAAAAAAAAAAAAAAAAAAAAAAAATACCCCCTTTTAGTCTGAAAATTGATGTCTTCAATTTTTCAAAAATTGAAGACATCAATTTTCAAATTTTCAGACTAAAAAGGGGGGTAATTTATTTTTCAGAAACTTTTCCCAGCCGACTCGATGTGAATAAAACTTTACTGTTTGTTAAGAATGTTATTTAATGGATCGATTTCAACCTATCGAGTTTCGCTTGAGTTCCGGCCGTGCTGTGGGCCCACCTGGATACAAGTTTTCCCCTTTTGGAATAGAATAAAACTTTACTGTTTTTTAAGAATGTTATTTAATGGATCGATTTCAACCTATCGAGTTTCGCTTGAGTTTTAGATGTGAATAAAACTTTACTGTATTTTAAGAATGTTATTTAATGGATCGATTTCAACCTATCGAGTTTCGCTTGAGTTCCGGCCGTGCTGTGGGCAAACCTGGATACAAGTTTTCCCCTTTTGGAATAGAATTTCCGTCAAGGTAGGCTACTTTTCCTCTTTTTGCATTTTTCATGTCATTTCATTTGTATTACAATATACTGAAAACGGGCGTTCGAACTGATTTCTAGGCTATTTCTATACAAATGGAGCTCGATCCAAGAAAGAAATGATGTCTTTTCTTTTATTTTGTGGACTGCCAATTTGTATTGGAATATACTGAAAACGAGTGTTTGAGTCGATTTTCAGTATATTTCAATAAAAATAGAGCTCGGTCCAAGAAAGAAATGATGTCTTTTTTTTTTATTTTGTGCACGGCCAATTTGTATTGGAATATACTGAAAACGGGTGTTTGAGTCGGTTTTCAGTATATTTCAATACAAATAGAGCTCGATCCAAGAAAGAAATGATGTCTTTTTTTTATTTTGTGGACTGCCAATTTGTATTGGAATATACTGAAAACGGGTGTTTGAGTCGGTTTTCAGTATATTTCAATACAAATAGAGCTCGATCCAAGAAAGAAATGATGTCTTTTTTTTATTTTGTGGACTGCCAATTTGTATTGGAATATACTGAAAACGGGTGTTTGAGTCGGTTTTCAGTATATTTCAATACAAATAGAGCTCGATCCAAGAAAGAAATGATGTCTTTTTTTTATTTTGTGGACTGCCAATTTATATTGGAATATACTGAAAACGGGTGTTTGAGTCGGTTTTCAGTATATTTCAATACAAGTGGAGCTCGATCCAAGAAAAAAATGATGTCTTTTTTTTTATTTTGTGGACTGCCAATTTTGTATTGGAATATACTGAAAACGGGCGTTCATGTCGGTTTTCAGTATATTTCAATACAAATGGAGCTCGATCCAAGAATGAAATGATGTCTTTTTTTTATTTTGTGGACAACCAATTTTGTATTGGAATATACTGAAAACGGGCATTCACGTCGGTTTTCAGTATATTTCAATACAAATGGAGCTGGATCCAAGAAAAAAATGATGTCTTTCTTTTATGTTGTGGACAGCCAATTTTGTATTGGAATATACTGAAAACGGGCGTTCACGTTGGTTTTCAGTATATTTCAATACAAGTGGAGCTGGATCCAAGAAAAAAATGATGTCTTTTTTTTATGTTGTGGACAGCCAATTTTGTATTGGAATATACTGAAAACGGGCGTTCACGTTGGTTTTCAGTATATTACAATACAAGTGGAGCTGGACCCAAGAAAAAAATTATGTCTTTTTTTTATGTTGTGGACTGCCAATTTTGTATTGGAATATACTGAAAACGGGCGTTCACGTTGGTTTTCAGTATATTCCAATACAAGTGGAGCTGGATCCAAGAAAAAAATTATGTCTTTTTTTATGTTGTGGACTGCCCTATTTTGTATTGGAATATACTGAAAACGGGCGTTCACGTCGGTTTTCAGTATATTACAATACAAGTGGAGCTCCATCCAAGAAAAAAATGATGTCTTTTTTTTATTTTGTGGACAGCCAATTTATATTGGAATATACTGAAAACGGGTGTTTGAGTCGGTTTTCAGTATATTTCAATACAAGTGGAGCTCGATCCAAGAAAAAAATGATGTCTTTTTTTTTATTTTGTGGACTGCCAATTTTGTATTGGAATATACTGAAAACGGGCGTTCATGTCGGTTTTCAGTATATTTCAATACAAATGGAGCTCGATCCAAGAATGAAATGATGTCTTTTTTTTATTTTGTGGACAACCAATTTTGTATTGGAATATACTGAAAACGGGCATTCACGTCGGTTTTCAGTATATTTCAATACAAATGGAGCTGGATCCAAGAAAAAAATGATGTCTTTCTTTTATGTTGTGGACAGCCAATTTTGTATTGGAATATACTGAAAACGGGCGTTCACGTTGGTTTTCAGTATATTTCAATACAAGTGGAGCTGGATCCAAGAAAAAAATGATGTCTTTTTTTTATGTTGTGGACAGCCAATTTTGTATTGGAATATACTGAAAACGGGCGTTCACGTTGGTTTTCAGTATATTACAATACAAGTGGAGCTGGACCCAAGAAAAAAATTATGTCTTTTTTTTATGTTGTGGACTGCCAATTTTGTATTGGAATATACTGAAAACGGGCGTTCACGTTGGTTTTCAGTATATTCCAATACAAGTGGAGCTGGATCCAAGAAAAAAATTATGTCTTTTTTTATGTTGTGGACTGCCCTATTTTGTATTGGAATATACTGAAAACAGGCGTTCACGTCGGTTTTCAGTATATTACAATACAAATGGAGCTCCATCCAAGAAAAAAATGATGTCTTTTTTTATTTTGTGGACAGCCAATTTTGTATTGGAATATACTGAAAACGGGCGTTCGAGTCGGTTTTCAGTATATTCTAATACAAATGGAGCTCGATCCAAGAAAAAAATGATGTCTTTTTTTTATTTTGTGGACTGCCAATTTTGTATTGGAATATACTGAAAACGGGCGTTCACGTCGGTTTTCGGTATATTTCAATACAAATGGAGCTCCATCCAAGAAAAAAATGATGTCTTTTTTTATGTTGTGGACTGCCCTATTTTGTATTAGAATATACTGAAAACGGGCGTTCACGTTGGTTTTCAGTATATTCTAATACAAATGGAGCTCCATCCAAGAAAAAAATGATGTCTTTTTTTTATGTTGTGGACTGCCCTATTTTGTATTGGAATATACTGAAAACGGGCGTTCGAGTCGGTTTTCAGTATATTCAAATACAAATGAAGCTCTATCCAAGAAAAAAATGATGTCTTTTTTATGTTGTGGACAATCAATTTTGTATTGGAATATACTGAAAACGGGCGTTCGAGTCCTTTTTCCGACTATTTCTACACACATTCCACTATATTAAAATGACGTCATGGTTGAGTCCAAACAGAGTCGTCCCCGGACTGAGTCGTCTCCGGACAAAGTCGTCCCCGGACAATTTTATACCGAATTTGTATAGAGATATACTTAAAATGGGCTTGGAGGGGAGGGCGCTTTCTAGTATATTCCTATATACATTCGGTTGCATTCAGAAACAAAAAGAATGTCTTTTTGATGGACAAAAAACTTTTTGTTAATTTTTATCATGTCTTCTAGACATGATAAAAATTAACTCATCCCCCTTTTGTCTGGGTATGTTGTCTCACCGTTTCTAAAAATAGACCAGAACCCAGTCTTTTCTTGGAATTCTATTGTTTAAAAGGATGAGTCATGGTCTATTTTTAGAAAGTGGGAGACAACATTCCCAGACAAAAGGGGGGTGAGTTAATTTTTATCATGTCTAGAAGACATGATAAAAACAGAGTTTTTTTTTTTTTTTTTTTTTTTTTTTTTTTTTTTTTTTACATCTCAGAATTTTTTTCTGAGCTCTGAAAAATTTTTCCTAGCCGATCCCATTTCGTTTTTCGACTTTCACTTTCAACTCTTCACTTTTCCTATCCACTGTCGTTGGAATTTTGTTCACTGGAGGCTATTCCTTTTTTTGTAATCTCGCTTTTAGTTTTCTCTGAGATTCTTTAGAAATGGCTATACAAATTTCACCATCTATATAGAGATGATGTCCAAACAAAGTCGTCCCCGGACCATCTTGATGACCGAATATGTATAGAAATAGTCTGAAAATGGGCTTGAGGGCCGGTTTCTGGACGATCCATCTACAAATTCGGCCGCATCCAGAAAAACAAAAATACATCGTTTCTTTTTGGGTGGACAGGAGATGATAAATTTCTTTTCTCTTTCTCTCCCAAGATTGGAGGAGAGAGTGGCCCAAAAAAATGGGTCTTGGAAGGAATCGAATGCATTTTGAAATGCACTCATTCCTTCCAAGACCCATTTTTTTGGTCTCCTGATTCAACTGTCCAGTCTATGGAATAGGGAAAGCGGAGAACGTTTCCCCTTCTTTAAGCGACTGGAGACCATATCGCATCATCATCACCATCATCATCACCATCATCCTCTTTCTGATACTTTTCAACGAAGGCTTGATGTCTGGATGATTTTGGGGAGATGATGGATCCCGAATTGAGTGATGAAAAAGAGTGGACTCTTTTTCCTTTCTTGTTCGTCTTGCACAGTCTCTCGGAGGGTGATATACGTTTCCCCGTCCTCCTCAATTTTCGTCAGAGGTCTCATGAATATTTTACACATCCAAGGGAAGAGCGACTTGTTATGCAGGGATTTCGAAGCGACGAAGGCCGCTTCATTCGAAGTGAGGACAATCTGGTTCGGTTGACCCCATTCTTTGGAGTAGTTGTCCAAATCGCCTAGTCGAAGAAAATGGTGTCGATTAGGAAAAAAGACTTGGAGAACACTCGTCGTATGCGAGACGTTCGTAGGCAAGAGAGTCAAGATATCTTTGGCATTCCAGTACAGGAATCCTAGATCCACATACGCGTGCACGTAATAGTAATCGTTATATTCCAGTTTGAGCAGCATGGCTTTTGTATTTTTTTTCCGTTCTCAAGGCGAAACACTCGTCTGATATGAACAAGAGCTCGCTGGCGATCCGTTTATATAGACTCCTCAGAGAGAGAGAGAGGGAGAGGGGAGGAGGAACAAGGTTGATGAATTCTAAAATAAAAAAAAAATGATAAAACATGAGTGTTTGTGAAGGTCATAGAGAGATGATTATAGAGTTGTTTTATTTTTTATTTTCTCAAAAGAAAAAACCAAAAGGGTCCCATTCCATACGACATGGCCTTTGAGAAGGTGACGGGGTCATGTGTCTACAAAGTTGATAAACTTTAGAATAAAAAAAAAAGCTTTCATCACGTAGCTCTCGAGAAGAAAATGACAGGGGTCTCTAGGAGAAGGTCATAGGTAGTATACAAAGGATGGTTGTTTTTTTTTCTTTCGTTCCTCTCAATCCCATGACCTTTGAAAAGGTGACGGGGTGTTCTTTAGGAAAAAAATAGAAGGTCATAGAGAGAGAGAGATAGACAAAGTTGATTTTTTTTTCTAGAAGTCAACCGTCACGTCGCCCATCACGTGGTCTTCTCGTATATATAGAGAGGCGAGTGGAAGACAGACTCTATTTCCCAGAGAGAGAGACTGCTGTGCGTATCCATATTTCTATTCAAGATGATGATCCGCGTCTTATATAATGAGTTTGTGAGCATTCGCTGTTATGTGGATGACGGAAGATTGTTTTGGAACGCTACGGACATTTTGCCTCTGATTCATACTTCCAGTAAAAGGACCTGGGACATTCTCTCCGTGTTTTTCGACGAACACCACGTCTTCAGGAAAATAAAAGATCTTGAGAGTCTCGGCAGTTCTCAAGAGGGATATGTCCTCTCCAGCGAAGAAATGTTACATCTGGCCGAAAATAATCCTAAAAATAATCAGCTTCTGGCCTGGGTGTATAGCATTTTAACTCAGCCGCTGGTTCGAGTTGTACCCAATCAACCCGTTTACCGACTGCTCTATCCGGGGGAGAAATTTCCCTTCATGACCCTCTTTAATCTGGGAGTGCGCTACATACCGCCTCATCCAGGCATGACGGATTCTTCTACTTACCCTAAACAATATGCCAGCGCTTATTGCCAGACAGACCCCCGTGAAGAAAAGGTCGTCGAGACTCAAACGGATCCTCTGGTGGTCTCTTTAAATGTCACTAAAGTTATCACCTTCTAAAAAAAACAACCACCACCAACCAAAAAAAATTTGCTCCTCCTCCAAATTTTTTTTTATCTTCTCGAAAGAAAAAAAAAGAAACTTTTCCATCTAGCCTCTTTCTTTCAATCCCTCTTAAGAGAGAGAGGGAGGAGAAAAGAAAGAGAGTTCTGAGGAGGCAAAAGAAATGGGTCTGGAAGGAAACGGGTGCATTGCGAGAAAAAGAGGGTCCTCTTTTCTTTTCTCGAAATGCACCCTTTTCCTTCCAGACCCATTTTTTTTTATCACTTCTTCAAACCAATCTTGGAAAGGTGGGGATACAATAAATTGTGCGTAAAGTCCATTTCGATCAAGACTGGATTTTTTTTTTGAAAAGAAAACATAATGTTATATATAGATAGCTAAATCTTTATCATGATATTCTTTAAGAATTTCTTAGCCATTTGTCAAAGAAGGGGACTATAATTGAAGAATTTATGAATTTGGGAACATGTCACCCATGACAAATCTAAAATCTTGGAAGTGGATACTGGAAAGCCCCGCTCTGATTATAATTCTGAGTTCTAGCATGGGACATTTTTTAGATCAATAAGCTAAACTATTTTTCTAGTCTCATATTCTCTCGTGACTAGGGTTTCAGATTTGGGTAGAGAGAGACACTGTTCTGAACAGAAACGTGGAATGCTTTTATAGAAAAGTGAAGAGTTGAAAGTGAAAGTCGAAAAACGAAATGAGATCGGCTAGGAAAAGTTTCTCAGAGCTCAGAAAAAAATTCTGAAATGTAAAAAAAAAAAAAAAAAAAAAAAAAAAACACTTTTTGTTAATTTTTATCATGTCTTCCAGACATGATAAAAATTAACTCACCCCCCTTTTGTCTGGGAATGTTGTCTCCCACTTTCTAAAAATAGACCATGACTCATCCTTTTAAAGAATAGAATTCCAAGAAAAGACTGGGTTCTGGTCTATTTTTAGAAACGGTGAGACAACATACCCAGACAAAAGGGGGGTGAGTTAATTTTTATCATGTGTAGAAGACATGATAAAAATTAACAAATTTTTTTTTTTTTTTTTTTTACATCTCAGAATTTTTTTCTGAGCTCTGAAAATATTTTGCCAGCCGATCTCATTTCGTTATCATTTTTTTTTTATTTTAGAATTCATCAACCTTGTTCCTCCTCCCCTCTCCCCCCTCTCTCTCTGAGGATTTTATATAAACGGATCGGCAGCGAGCTCTTGTTCATATCAGACGAGTGTTTCGCCTTGAGAACGGAAAAAAAAATACAAAAGCCATGCTGCTCAAACTGGAATATAACAATGACTATTACGTGCACGCGTATGTGGATCTAGGATTCCTGTACTGGAATGCCAAAGATATCTTGACTCTCTTGCCTACGAACGTCTCGCATACGACGAGTGTTCTCCAAGTCTTTTTTCCTAATCGACACCATTTTCTTCGACTAGGCGATTTGGACAACTACTCCAAAGAATGGTGTCAACCGAACCAGATAGTCCTCACTTCGAATGAAGCGGCCGTCGTCGCTTCGAAATCCGTGCATAACAAGTCGCTCTTCCCTTGGATGTGTAAAATATTCATGAGACCTCTGACAATAATTGAGGAGGACGGGGAAACGTATATCACCCTCCGAGAGACTGTGCAAGACGAACAAGAAAGGAAAAAGAGTCCTCTCTTTTTCATCACTCAATTCGGGATCCATCATCTCCCCAAAATCATGCAGAGACATCAAGCCTTCGTTGAAAAGTATCAGAAAGAGGATGATGGTGATGATGATGATGATGATGATGCGATATGGTCTCCAGTCGCTTAAAGAAGGGGAAACGTTCTCCGCTTTCCCTATTCCATAGACTGGAGAGTTGAATCAGGAGACCAAAAAAATGGGTCTTGGAAGGAATGAGTGCATTTCAAAATGCATTCGATTCCTTCCAAGACCCATTTTTTTGGGCCACTCTCTCCTCCAATCTTGGGAGAGAGAGAGAAAAGAAATTTATCATCTCCTGTCCACCCAAAAAGAAACGATGTATTTTTGTTTTTCTGGATGCGGCCGAATTTGTAGATGAATCGTCCAGAAACCGGCCCTCAAGCCCATTTTCAGAATATTTCTATACATATTCGGTCATCAAGATGGTCCGGGGACGACTTTGTTTGGACATCATCTCTATATAGATGGTGAAATTTGTATAGCCATTTCTAAAGAATCTCAGAGAAAACTAAAAGCGAGATTGCAAAAAAAGAAATAGCCTCCAGTGAACACAATTCCAACGACAGTGGATAGGAAAAGTGAAGAGTTGAAAGTGAAAGTCGAAAAACGAAATGGGATCGGCTAGGAAAAATTTTTCAGAGCTCAGAAAAAAATTCTGAGATGTAAAAAAAAAAAAAAAAAAAAAAAAAAAAAAAAAAAAAAAAAACTTTTTGTTATTTTTTATCATGTCTTCTAGACATGATAAAGACGACTCTGTCCGGGGACGACTCTGTTTGGACTCAACCATGACGTCATTTTAATATAGTGGAATGTGTGTAGAAATAGTCGGAAAAAGGACTCGAACGCCCGTTTTCAGTATATTCCAATACAAAATTGATTGTCCACAACATAAAAAAAGACATCATTTGTTTCTTGGATAGAGCTCCATTTGTATTTGAATATACTGAAAACCGACTCGAACGCCCGTTTTCAGTATATTCCAATACAAAATAGGGCAGTCCACAACATAAAAAAGAGACATCAGTTTTTTCTTGGATGGAGCTCCATTTGTATTGAAATATACTGAAAACCGACGTGAACGCCCGTTTTCAGTATATTCCAATACAAAATTGGCAGTCCACAAAATAAAAAAAAGACATCATTTTTTTCTTGGATCGAGCTCCACTTGTATTGTAATATACTGAAAACCGACGTGAACACCCGTTTTCAGTATATTCCAATACAAAATTGGTTGTCCACAAAATAAAAAAAAGACATTTTTTTTTCTTCGATCGAGCTCCATTTGTATTGGAATATACTGAAAACCGACTCGAACGCCCGTTTTCAGTATATTCCAATACAAAATAGGGCAGTCCACAACATAAAAAAAGACATCATTTTTTTCTTGGATGGAGCTCCATTTGTATTGAAGTATACTGAAAACCGACGTGAACGCCCGTTTTCAGTATATTCCAATACAAAATTGGCTGTCCACAAAATAAAAAAAAGACATCATTTTTTTCTTGGATGGAGCTCCACTTGTATTGTAATATACTGAAAACCGACGTGAACGCCCGTTTTCAGTATATTCCAATACAAAATTGGCTGTCCACAAAATAAAAAAAAGACATTATTTTTTTCTTGGATCGAGCTCCACTTGTATTGTAATATACTGAAAATCGACGTGAACGCCCGTTTTCAGTATATTCCAATACAAAATTGGCAGTCCACAACATAAAAAAAGACATAATTTTTCTCTTGGATCCAGCTCCACTTGTATTGGAATATACTGAAAACCAACGTGAACGCCCGTTTTCAGTATATTCCAATACAAAATTGGCTGTCCACAACATAAAAAAAAGACATCATTTTTTTCTTGGATCCAGCTCCACTTATATTGAAATATACTGAAAACCAACGTGAACGCCCGTTTTCAGTATATTCCAATACAAAATTGGCTGTCCACAACATAAAAAAAGGACATCATTTTTTTCTTGGATCCAGCTCCATTTGTATTGAAATATACTGAAAACCGTCGTGAATGCCCGTTTTCAGTATACTCCAATACAAAATTGGTTGTCCACAAAATAAAAAAAAGACATCATTTCATTCTTGGATCGAGCTCCATTTGTATTGAAATATACTGAAAACCGACGTGAACGCCCGTTTTCAGTATATTCCAATACAAATTGGCCGTCCACAAAATAAAAAAAAATGACATCATTTCTTTCTTGGACCGAGCTCTATTTGTATTGAAATATACTGAAAATCGACTCAAACACCCGTTTTCAGTATATTCCAATACAAATTGGCAGTCCACAAAATAAAAGAAAAGACATCATTTCTTTCTTGGATCGAGCTCCATTTGTATTGAAATATACTGAAAACCGACGTGAACGTCCGTTTTCAGTATATTCCAATACAAAATTGGCTGTCCACAAAATAAAAAAAAGACATCATTTTTTTCTTGGATCGAGCTCCACTTGTATTGTAATATACTGAAAATCGACGTGAACGCCCGTTTTCAGTATATTCCAATACAAAATTGGCAGTCCACAACATAAAAAAAGACATAATTTTTCTCTTGGATCCAGCTCCACTTGTATTGGAATATACTGAAAACCAACGTGAACGCCCGTTTTCAGTATATTCCAATACAAAATTGGCTGTCCACAACATAAAAAAAAGACATCATTTTTTTCTTGGATCCAGCTCCACTTATATTGAAATATACTGAAAACCAACGTGAACGCCCGTTTTCAGTATATTCCAATACAAAATTGGCTGTCCACAACATAAAAAAAGGACATCATTTTTTTCTTGGATCCAGCTCCATTTGTATTGAAATATACTGAAAACCGTCGTGAATGCCCGTTTTCAGTATACTCCAATACAAAATTGGTTGTCCACAAAATAAAAAAAAGACATCATTTCATTCTTGGATCGAGCTCCATTTGTATTGAAATATACTGAAAACCGACGTGAACGCCCGTTTTCAGTATATTCCAATACAAATTGGCCGTCCACAAAATAAAAAAAATGACATCATTTCTTTCTTGAACCGAGCTCTATTTGTATTGAAATATACTGAAAATCGACTCAAACACCCGTTTTCAGTATATTCCAATACAAATTGGCAGTCCACAAAATAAAAGAAAAGACATCATTTCTTTCTTGGATCGAGCTCCATTTGTATAGAAATAGCCTAGAAATCAGTTCGAACGCCCGTTTTCAGTATATTGTAATACAAATGAAATGACATGAAAAATGCAAGAAGAGGAAAAGTAGCCTACCTTGACGGAAATTCTATTCCAAAAGGGGAAAATGTGTATCCAGGTTTGCCCACAGCACGGCCGGAACTCAAGCGAAACTCGATAGGTTGAAATCGATCCATTAAATAACATTCTTAAAAAACAGTAAAGTTTTATTCACATCTAAAACTCAAGCGAAACTCGATAGGTTGAAATCGATCCATTAAATAACATTCTTAAAAAGCAGTAAAGTTTTATTCTATTCCAAAAGGGGAAAACTTGTATCCAGGTGGGCCCACAGCACGGCCGGAACTCAAGCGAAACTCGATAGGTTGAAATCGATCCATTAAATAACATTCTTAACAAACAGTAAAGTTTTATTCACATCCAGTCGGCTGGGAAAAGTTTCTGAAAAATAAATTACCCCCCTTTTTAGTCTGAAAATTTGAAAATTGATGTCTTCAATTTTTGAAAAATTGAAGACATCAATTTTCAGACTAAAAGGGGGGTATTTTTTTTTTTTTTTTTTTTTTTTCAGTCAGAGAAATTTTTCTCCGGCTCTCAGAAATTTTTCCGCACTCGTCTGGATGAATAAAACATCCCCGTTTCTTTAAGAATGGGCTCACTGTTAACTATTTCAGCATTCGACGTTTCGCGTCCAATAATATCTGCCGGGTGTTCGAGAATGCAGATGCACCTACTAGATTTTCTACAGAGAAGCTTGACTGGATGGAGAGAGTGGATAACGTTTTCCAAGATTCTCGACTTTGGACCGTCATGAGGTAATGGATCTTTTTGTTTTTTTTTTCTTTTAAGAAAATTTATGGATAGATTCATTTCTTTTTGAATGGACCTAGAAAAATAGGACAAAGTTCTTTTCCAAGAGAGGGACCCAAAAAAAATGGGTCTCGGAAGGAATCGAGTGCAAATGCATTCGATTCCTTCCGAGACCCATTTTTTTTGGTCTCCTGATTCGTCTCTCTCTCTCTCTTCTCAGTCCATTTCCATAAATATAGGGAAAGCGGAGAACCTTTCTCTACTTATTTCTAAAAATCTTTTCTTTATTTTTTTTTCTCCTGAGTTTATGTATATATCAATTCAAGTACTTTTGAGAACGGTCATCCCAATTCTCTGTCGTCTTTTCGGTTTCATCGTCCCAACACTCAGTGGACATAGTCTCAGTCGATTTTGGAGCATGGGTCGTCCGTTCATTGTCCCAACATTCAGTGGACATAGTCTCAATAGATTTTGGAGCATGAGTCGTCTGTTCATTGTCCCAACACTCAGTGGACATAGTCTTAGTGGATTTTGGATCATGAGTCGTCCGTTCATTGTCCCAACACTCAGTGGATTTTGTCTTTGGATCCTCTGAAGATATTTTGGGGGTCTCATGAGATTCTTTGGAAGGTTCGTCCCAACAGGCTGCTGGATCGTAATGGGGAATATTTTCAGGTATGTCTCCCCAACCCTCCGTCTTCTTCGAGTTATTGGAGGAAGTTGACGACAAAGAAGAGCCCATCAAGTTTAAAGGCGTATGCTCATCCGGATGTTCCATCACTTGGAAACAGGACAGATTATCTCATTTCTGGATGAGGTTATCGTACGCTTTTGGGGACGGATCCTTCTCTAACTGATCGTAGGCCTGATCAAAAGCTTGCAGAGGATTGTCTGCTTCCTCCTGAATCCTCTACTCTTTCTCCGTTCCGTCTGGATAGACGTGATTGATATGAAAATCTCCTTCCGTAATATGCCATCGATAGTTGCGCACTTTGTTTTCGGCACAATGGAAATATTTCATCCTTTGATGATGTCGGGCACATTTTTCCCGATACTTCCAAATGATTCCATCTGGCACATAAATTTCCGTCACGGGTTTTTGATAATCCAAGGCTTTAGCAAAGAATTTAGCTTTCTGGCATCCCACCACATAAGTCGTGGAGAAGCTGTGAGTGAGCGATTGGAGAATGCGTCCTAAATGGTTGTAGGGAATATGACCCTCGTTCCAACGAAGTCCGTGCCGGTTTCTCGTCAGCCAGGCATTTGTCTTTTGGTTTTTTTCATTCAGTTGGTGGAAGGGGTGAGGAGGAGCAAACGTCAACGATCCCACGGTCAAAAAATCTTTTGTCGCATAGCCCAATTCTTTTAAAACGTACGTAAATTCACCCTTCTTGTGGTTGTAGGACTGGAAACCCTCTAGATCGAGCACGATAAAGTTTTCTGAACACGCCATGGCGATGAATACGGTGATGTCTTCCACAAACAGGAGCAAAAAAAAGAATCGAAAAGGTATATATGTATAACAGGGAAGATCTAGAAAGGGAAAAAAAAACAATAAAACGTTTTAGAGTCGTCGTCTTGAAAGAGACATTTTTCTTTTCAAAGGGTTAAGAAGTTTCAAAGTTTCAAAGGTCTTTTTAAATGAAGTTATGATTAAACCATATTCATAGGACCAAAGGGACTTACCAGCTCAGTTCACGTCTTCTTCTGTTCTCTGAAGAAATCTCGCGGAGGATACACACTTTTATACTCGCGCGACATCTGCCGGGATCGCGACCCCATCTAAATGTCAGGGTCATTCCAACCTCTTAAAAGGATCGGAATGAAAGAAACACTTTGATAAAAAATATATTTATGAAAAGATATCTGAGAGTCGTGAGAATATTTTCTCTCCCCACCCCCCGCCTATTTAAAAAAAAATAAAAAGTCTTTCTTGGATCACGTCAAGATTACAAAATAACTCACAGGACTTGTTTATCTCGATCTTGTCAGGGTCACCGTTTCACATAAGAAGATGGATGGACCGTGAACTTTAGACATGATAAAAATTAACTCTACCCGCCTTTTGTCTGGGAATAGGGTCTCACCGTTTCTAAAAATAGACCAGATCCCATTCTTGGAATTCTATTCTTTAGGAAAGGAGGAGTGATGGTCTATTTTTAGAAAGTGTGAGACAACATTCCCAGACAAAAGGGGGGTAGAGTTAATTTTTATCATGTCTAAGACATGATAAAAATTAACAAAAAGGTTTTTTTTTTTTAAGGCTTAAAAATTTTTCTGAGAGAGCTGAGAAAGATTTTTCCTCCCAATCTTTTTCGTCGATGGAAAGGGAAAAACTACTGATCCGATCTCCCTACGCTTTAGGGAAAAAAAAACAAAAAAAAAATACTTATGAAATATTCATGTGTTGAAATTGGCTATTCAAATAAGTGACATTTTGTTTCTCATTGGAACTGTTCAACGGCGAGTCCATTCGTCTCATTCTTTGGGGTAGGGGATGAAAGTACAGCGGTTTGTTGAAATCGATGATAGTTTCCTCTTTAGTCGGCGGAACTGTAAATCTATCCCGTCTTAACTCTTCTAATCTCTTTGAAAGTCTTTCCACTTGCTCTGCTAAGGTTTCCTCGGTACTCATGATCTCTCTTAGTTTAGGGAAGTCTTGACGTATTGGCTAGAGAACAGAGGGTTTTTTTCTCTATATACATATATCATGTGGGAGCGTGTAATTTATAAATCCTTGTGAAATATTTCTACGTCTTGTGTAACTTGGAAAATTCTTCTTCTTCTCGTCGATTGGGGTGGAGTTATGGAAAAGAAATGGGATTGGAAAGAAATCAACATATTACAAAAAAAAGGAACTTTTTTTTTTCTATTTTTTTTTTCTCTAGGGATTTACATACCAGTTCATTCATGAACATTCAAGGGTTCTCTCCAAGACCAAATTTTAGAAGAGGACCACAAAGAGTACACTTGAGGATCCTCTTTCAGGTCTAGGTGAGATAAGGGTTGAGACCAATATTCTTGGGTCTCTAAAGCATCCCAACATAGACATTTATTATTATTATTAGAAAGTTCATCCTCCTCCTCCTCCTCATCGTCGCACGAGTTCTCCTGGGGAGATTCTTCCGCCTCCTCTTCGTCTTCGACAGCTTTGCTCTCGGAGGGGTAACAATGTAATTTCCGGAAAACGTAACTACCCTCCATCAAATCGTATCGAAAATTTCTCACCTTGTTCTCGGCACAATGAATCATCTTTTGGAAATATTGGTGTCGCGTGCATTTCGACTTGTTCCGCCACTCGGTTTTCCCTGGGATGTAAAACTCATAAACGGATCGCTGGCAGAGCTTGCTGAAAAATTCGGCTTTATCGTATCCATTGACGTAGATCACCTCCACATTTTCGGTCAGTATTTTCAGGATTGTAGGAAGATGCTCGTAGGAAAGACGACCCTCGGTCCATTGCAGGCCGTGTCGGTTATTTGTAGTCTGGTTGACCACAGCTTGATTGCGGGACGATAAGTCATCGTAATGGACAGGAGGGAGAAAAATCATGGATCCGCATAAGGTGAAATCGCAAGTGATGTAGCCCAGTTCTTTCAAGATGAAACATATATCTCCCGTCTTTGGATCATAACAGTGAAAGTATTCCATGTCCAGAACAATGTAGGAATCTTTGAGAGGTTTGGCACTCAAAATGTCCATCTTCTTCAATTGAGGAAAAAAAGAAAACAAAATTCTCTCTCTCTCTCGCTGTGTGTCCTGAAGGAAAAAATGGATAGCGTTCTCTCGCCGTCTCCTCTTTTATATATATATAGAGAGAGAAGGTTGCACGTGACAGGTCGTATGAATTCTGGGAAAGGTCACATTCGTATATATATATATTTGTTTTTTGAATAATATCGTGCGTATCTCAATACACATCCATCATAATAATAATAAAGGTCACCTTGGAAAGAAAAAGAAATAAAAAACATGGAACTCGTGCTCGACTTTGAAGGTTTCTACGATTCTCAAGGAGCCTTTATTGTGAAAGAATTGGCTTACGTCACATTGGACGGTACTTCTCGAGGGGTATTTGTTTTTAAACCCCCGTTTCCATGGCAAATGCTCACCGAGAAAGAAAAACGAACCGCTGTGTGGGCAAGTGATTATTATCACGGCTTGTCGTGGTACGAAGGAGAAATTCCGTACAGTTATTTTCCATGGGTGTTAACGATGTTGACGGAACCTTTTTCCATGATTTGGGTGCGAGGAGAAATGAAACGGCGGTTTTTAGAGAAATGGTTGCAAAGATCCATTTATTGCATTTCGGGATCGACGCAAGAGATTCTCAAATACAATGGGATCGAACACATGAATTGTCCTAACCATACAAAAGGTTTTTTTCCATTGCGCTCTACAAAAAGCAGTTCGGTATCATTATTATTTAAAGACACAGAGAAGAAATTCGCAAGGTCGATCCTGCACAATTCAATCTTGACAGAGACATGATAAAAATTAATGACCCTCCCTTTTTGTCTGGGAAGGATGTCTCACCCTTTCTAAAAATAGATCATGACTCATCCTTTCTCTAATGGCAATCATTCCATGAATGAATCACGATTTGTTTTCAAAAGAGTGAGACAACATTCCCAGACGAAAAGGGAAGAGGGTCGTTAATTTTTATCATGTCTATGACATGATAAAAATTAACAAAAAGTTTTCTTTTTTTTTTTTTTTTTTTTTTTTTTTTTTTTGATTTGGAGAATTTTTCTCAGCTCTGAAAATTTTTTTCCAGCCGACTCGAAACTTTACCATTTATATTTACGAATATTCTTTGGATTATTTATTTATTTTCTTTTAAAAGAAAAATTCTGAGCTAGACCTATCTATTGGCTTAACATTCTGGTCATAGAAACAGTCTAGAATCTCATTTTTTTTCGAGGCTAATGCACGGGTTCTCCAATCAAAAGGGTTACTATAAAGGGATTGGTTTGAATGCATTTATCTGCAATAGTTGTAGGATTCTGTTGTTGAGAAGGGGGTATATTATTATTATTATTATTATTATTTTGATGATGATGATGATGATTGTGGCAGATTCGTTTTCTACATGGAAGTCTAATCTCCTCCGAAGACCTTTTCTGGGGATCGTCGATAGATGGTTTTTCAATAGGAATCGTTTCCCTCGGATGCTCAAGAGATAGAGGGGGGTCCTGTCTTGAGACATGAAGCGGTCTCTCCTCCTCCTCCTCCTCGAGAAGTCTTGAGAAAGGTCGGTTCCCTTATTCTCGAGGGGTCTTGACAAATTGAGAGGTCCCTCCTCTTCGAAAGAGAGAGAAGTTTTGGTTCCCTTATCCTCGAGGGGTTTTGACAAATCGAGAGGTCCCTCATTTTCGAGGGGTCTTCGTAAATGGAGAGGTTTTTCATCTTCGAGGGGTCTTGAGAAAGGGAGAGGTTTTTTCTTCTTCGAGGAGGTTTGACAATGGGAGAGATCTCTCCTTCTCGAGGGGTCTCTCTTCCTCAAGGGGTTTTGAGGAAGGGAGAGGTTTTTCATCCTCGACGGGTTTTGACAAACGGAGAGGAATCTGAACAGGCTTTTCCTCATCCCCATCATTATCGAGGAGGATGAGGATAGGCTTTTGGAAAGGTTTTTTCTTTTTCTTCTGAACAGGCTCCTCTTGATGCTCGGGGAGAGGGATGGGGTAGTTGTTCCACCATTCTATTTTTTCTTGCTCGAGGATTTTTTCAAAAGTCGTGGCCTCTCTATGATGAGACGAACGAGGAGAGTCCTCGAGAAGAATATAATAGGTATTCTTCCCAGTCTCCTCGATCGAGAGAGGTTCGTGCAAACATTTGTGCAACCATTCACTAAAATGAACGAGAATCCCTTTTGTCTTCTCAAGACGATCCATAATCCTATTCATTTGCGAGACGGTTAGAAAGTGGGACGTGTAAAAATATTTGGCTCGTTTCATTAACAAAATTTGTGCATCCAAAGGTGGAATGTCACGAGCCATCAACACGTTTTCGTCGGACAAAAATTCGTCCCGCATCTTTTGATAACTCCCCACGGTATAATAACCCGCACATTTTGAAAAATCGGAGGCTTTCAGGTAAACGACTCCTTGGATGATATAAAAGGAAAGATCAACATATTTATATTTGAAAGGAATACACGTAGTGAGCTGGGGATGCCTCCTCATGATCCACTTGGACAAAAATACGACTTTGGGGCTCTCCCCTTTTATTTATAGAGAGAAAGAGAGTGTGACCTTCCCTTCCCTCCTCCTCCTCTCTCCCTGCTTCCTCTATCTCTGGACGTCCTTGGATTGGAAAGGTTGACTTTGAAAAAAAAAAGAAGGTCATGGTTGGATAATTTTTTGTTTATTAAATTATTACTTTCACTTCTTCATTCCCACACACATTCATCTTTTTAAGAAAAGAAAAAGAGGTCATGGAGATAAGATTTCTTGGAAAGAAGACAGAGAGAAACAAAAAAAAAACAAATAAAACGGACGTCATAGAGCCTCTATGTGTGTCTGTGTGTGTCTATATAGATATATAAAAAGACGAGAGTATTGGGCGAGATCATTTCTTTTCCATTGGGAGCCATGTCGCTATTAGACGTTTTTCCAACTCAACGGATTTCGAACGGGGAGGATTTGAAGACGCTAAAGCAAATCTCCAACTTGAAAATCTTTTTGGCATGTCATCGTGCGACATTTATTCCGCATTTACCACCTCATCAAGCGATCGTTTCTTTCAACCAAGATGTCGAATCCTCCAACCTGCTCGTTCAGAATATATACAGAAATTTATTCGAATCGCAACAAACGAAAGAGGAATCTCCCTTCTCTTGGAATCGGATGGATCGAGCTTTGAGACGGCCCATTCAAACAGACCGGCGATATACAGATCCGCGCACGAGTTTTCGGTGGAAGAATATTTTTCTCACGAAACGATATTTTACGTTTGGAGTGAGAACGACGGCTGAGGACGAAGTTCATATTGTTCAGACCACAGCCGCTCCTCTCGCCTATTACGAATCATCGTCCCCCAATCTGAAGGAAAGAAGTTTTAAAGTCAGCGACAGGATGAAATATAAGAAATATATTCTAAGACCTTTTCAAAACTATGTCGTTCCCCCGAAAACGCAATATCTCATCGTCACAACCCAGAAGAGTCTCTTTCTCGTCGTTCGGTGCTCGTACTCGCTTTGGAAACAATTGAAAGAGGAGATTTCTTTCCAATCGCCGATGATGTTTCAAGAAAAAGAAGAAGAAAACCCTCCGCCACCTTTACCCATCCCTTCCTTAGATGATAAGAGGAGCTGGACTAAACCGTTATTTCCCGAAACAAAATCGACCCGGCAACGGAATGAAATTGAAGTCATCACAATTGAAGATGAGGAGGAAGAAAAAAAATTACCTCTTAAAAAACGGTCGACTTACCGGAACCTACCTGGCGTGCAAGATCCGCTTCAGAATCCAGAAGCTTCTTCTTCTTCTTCTTCTTCCCCGACTTGTTCAAACAGGCAACCTCTTTCGGACTCCTCACAGACAGAACCTCTTCCAGTATCCTCTTCTTCTTCTTCTTCTCCTCCAACCTGTCCCGACATCGTAGAGGTAGAATGTCAGACGGGTCCACAAGCTTCAAAAAGTCCCGACATCGTAGAGGCAGAATGTCAGCCGGGTCCACAAGTTCCAACAGGTCCAGAAATCATGGAGGCAGAATCACAGCCGGGTTCACAAGTTCCAACGGGTCCAGAAATCATGGAGGTAGAATTTCAGCCGGGTAAACAAGTTCCAACGGGTCCAGAAATCATGGAGGTAGAATCGCAGCCGGGTCCAGACATCCTAGATCCCTCCACTCATCCCAAAGAGACTCCAAGTGTTTCAAGACAGCCTTGTGAGGATCCAGCCCTTCCCGTATGGAATGATTATATGGACTTACACAATTTGGTGCAACAGGAAGGAGAAGAAAATAATCATACGGATGGGTGGGTCAAAGACTGTTTAGATCATTTAACCTCGAATGAAATTGAACTGTTATGGAATTGCATTTCTGAAATCACATCGGAAATGGGATAAAAACCAAAAAAAAAAAACAATTTTTTTAATAACAAATGGGAGGAGGGTCATGATGTCAATTAAAAAAAATATTATATAGAGTCCAATCTTGGTGGTTCACTTCAGTTTTCCAGCATGAGGTGATCCACGTTTCCCGAAATATGGATCTAATTCCAAGAGAGATTGTGTAGAGCCTTCACTTCAGTTCTTTTTTTTCTACCAAGAGGAGAGGGTCCCCAAAGGGTTACCCATGTCCAAAGAGAGAAAGTGTAGAGCATTCATTTCAGTTTTTTTTCAAGTTTAGGGGAGGGAGGTCTCAAAATGACACCCCCCCATTTTCAAGGAGAGATGGTGTAGAGCGTTCATTTCAGTTTTCCAACATTAGAAAGTCCCAAAATACCTTCTGAATTCAAAGAGAGATCGTGTAGAGCGTTCATTTCCAGTTCTCCAAGATCAGAAGAAGAGGGTCCGCTTTTCCCAAAAGGGCTTTCCGCATTCAGAGACAGCGAAATGCAGACTTCAGTTTTCTCCCTCCCCAAGAATAGAGGTTCCCAAAATGGCTTCCCATTTCAAAGAGAGAGGGAGAGGCGTTCATTTCCATTCTCCAAGATAGGGTCGTCTGCTTTTTCCCAAAATGGCTTCCCAATTCAAAAAGAGAGAGAGAGAGAGAGTAAAAGGGTGTGTAGAGCGGTCATGTTCTTTCTCCAAGATAGGGTCGTCAGCTTTTTCTCAAAATGGCATCTCCCCATTCAAAAAGAGATCGTAACCAATTTTTTCCAGTTTTTCCAAGATCGGGGGGAGAAGAAAACCTAGGATGGAATAACACGACACACAAAGAGAAAGAGAAAAAAAAACGCCATCTTGTCATTTTCTGATAGGGTACCGGTGTTCGAATACTTTTGTGACCGACTGTACATACATTGTTATATCGGCAGGCAGGGGGAGGAAAGGCTTGTTCACATAAAAAGTATTGGTGACTTCCTTTAAAGCAGAATTGATGCTGTTGGTAAATTCTGAGACTTCGTGTTCTAAGTCTTCTTTGTTGTTGATGCATGGGTTACCTTGTAGGAAGTTATTCAGAATTTCAGAGTATTTGATCCAATTTGTAACTCCTATACTTCTGTCAAGTGAGGGGAGGTATTTATTAATGGGCATTTCAAATACAATGAGGTTGTGGTCGGAAGACAGGGCTGTACAGAGATATTGCATCTGTTAGTAATGTTATTTGAGATGAAGAAGTCAAATTGTGGTGGCGCTATTGTACTTGTAATGGGTGGGCTCGTCTGGAGCATGAATGTTATAATTATTTGATTGAATGAGTTTAAATATGTCATTTGTTAGCAGGTTCTCGGTTCCAGCAGGGGTGTTTGGCGTTGAAGTTCCCTCCTAAAATGGTAGAAGTATTAGAATTAAGGAGGTGAATCAATTCTTGTGCGCTGGGATTATTATTTGGTGGGATGTATATATTAGAAATTTTGAATTTTTTATGTTCTATTACAATTTTTATTGTGTTACTTTCGAAAGTGGTGCTGGAATTAGGAATTTGAGAGTGTTTTATGCTTCTTTTAACAAATGTGATAATGCCACCGCCTCTTCCTGTCTCACGATCCGTACGGTAGGTGTTATAATTAGCATAAAGTACCTTGAGTGCTGGTTTAAGGTAAGTCTCTTGTATGAGTATTACGTCAAGTTCAATTTCAATAATGAGGTTGGATAATTCATCTTTTTTATGGTAAAGACCGTTTGCGTTCCAAGAGAGGATTTTTATGTTGCACCTATTCTTGAATTTATTAGAATTAAAGATGATTTCCTATTTTTCAATGATTTCGACTACTGCGATTATTTTATCAAATGGTGATTTCTTGGTTTTAATGTTTTTGAGTCCTTGTATCACTATTGTCCAGATTGTTTTTAGCGAAGAGAAGTCAAAGAGGTCTGACAGGGAGGATTCTGCGGTGCCGGTAGTTTCTTCTGTTGGATTTTCGTTTTGAATGGAGGTTTGAGCGAGATTTTCGTTACTGTTTGATATCAGCGGAGGAAAGTCTTGTCTTCTGTTAGTCCAAGGATTGATTGCTGGTGAAGGACTGGGTTGGAACTGAACTTGTTTGTTTTTTGGTCTGGTCGGGCAATCTGAGAAGTTGGCTGGGTGAGGACCAGATTTAGAGTTGGCAGTGATAACATATGGCTGGCTGGTCGCGACTATGAGAGCATTCGATAGGTTTATGATTGCCTCCGCAATGGACGCATACACAGTCTCTGGTGCAGAGCAGGGAACTGTGAAAAAATCCCTGCCATCTATAGCATTGTGAAGGGCCAGGTTTCTTGCGTGATGATTCTATTGATACGTTCATATAACCTATGCGTTTGATTTTGAATACTTTCTTATTTTCTTCTGATTTTGGTATATATACTAAGAAAAGCGGCATTGGTTTATTTTCTTTTCTGTTTCTTAATAGTGTAATAAAGTTAACCTTGAATCCTTTGTCAAGTAGTTCTTGAGTGATTGTTTGGGGATCTGTGGTGATGGGTAAGCCTCTTATTATGACTTTTAAAACTTTATCTTCGGGCAATAAATAGGTGTGGGCTTTAAGCTTTGCTTCTGCAATTATTCTGCGATTGAATCTATGTGAGTCAGAGTCTGCATTTCAAGGCGGCGTCCTTTTAAGGTGCCAGTTGTCTCTTTTCCGGTTTGCTTGTTTAAGTTTTTTAAGAATTCATCCGCTTTTGGTACGTCAACTACGACAATAATTGGCACTTTATCAATTCTGCTTGTTTTGGGGCTGAAGTTTGGTTTTCTATTTGCGGGAATGGTGTCACTTTTGTTTGGTTGGTCTTTTGGGGTGGTACTGAGCTGAGTGGCTGATTCATCTTCGTTGTCCAAATGCATGTCGTCTATTTGGTTCTCTAATTGTTTATATCGATTGCTGGTTTTGAGGGAAGGCTCCTCATCGGAGTCAGAATCCGTTTGTCTATGGCGCAATTTTCTTTTTCTTTGAAACCACTAGTGGATTGAAGTATGTCGCAGAAGTTTTTAATCTCTTCAAATTGTTTAGTGAGCTTTTCGTTAGAGGTTTGTAATTCGTTTATTTTTGCATTGGCCATCTCGTTTTCCTGCATACGTAGTTGATTAATGGCTTTTACAAGGAGACAGTTTAGTTCTTTTTGATCACTAGCGGACATAATCACTTTTTGTAGTTACAGATATCTTGGATATCTTCCACCAAGGATCTGGTAGTTTCGACGTCATTGGATAAAGTAATTTTGTGACTTAATATTTGGAGAACGTTGGGTTCATCATTGAGATGTCTCATGTGAGGATTTTCTGAGTTTGGAGGTGAATTTTCCATGTTTGTGTTATTAATAAATACATTTATGTTTGTTGTGTCATATTGATTAATCATGTGAGGCAAATAAATAGGAAAAAAGGCCTAACTAGAGGCCGTACCCGAAGGTACCCTTATCAGCACGGTGAATAAAGGGAATCAGAAGAAATAATAAAATACGGCCTGTTTTATCCAGCGAAGGATGCAGAAGTGGAGTTAAGGCGACGCTTCTGCGAGGCGGAAGCCAAAGAAAAAAAAACAACCCAGAGCCCGTGAGGCGAGGTCGATGAACTCGGTACAGTAGCGGGGGTGGCAGCAAAGCAAGGAAACGGACAGCGAAGCGATAAGACGTCTATCTCGAACGCTGTCCCACCTCGGAATGTCATGAGAACATGAGACGTTCAAGTAAAGTCCCCTCACTCACATGCAGAAACTTTTCCCTTTCAAAAGGGCAATAAATTTGGGAGAATTTGTTTAGGAACGCTTAAATTTCTCGCCATACCATCGTATATAGTGTATTGTTATCGATGGTTAGTTATCCTCCCAGGAAGGAAAATTTGTGTTCTTAAATGTGCGTTAAGTGACAGCGAGTACAATAAGATTGAAATGCTGAGATAAACTGCTCAAGCACGTCTTATATATCGTCTTTCCCACAGTACCCACTAATGCAGGGGTCGGCAACCTGTTTGTCCTTAAGGGCGCAATACTAAATTTGAAAATCACCGAGGGCGCATATTTTACAGATAATCCACAAGTATAAATAGGCATTAAAAAAAACAGATTTTTTATACTTATTTTCATCGATTAAGTTCCAAAACATTTTATCATTACTATGCGCTTTTAAAATAATATCACTTTGCAAGTTTATTATTTCTAATTCTAGGTCTTCGATATTATGAAGCTCGAAATACACTGAAACTATTTCAAGGACATCATCTTCAGTAACATTGAATGGATTTATGAAAAATCTTAGAACGGGTTCTAATGCTGCAAAATCTTCAAATCTAGAAGAAAACTCTTCTATTAGCTTATCTATAATTTCTAAATATGATGTAGAAGTAAAATGTTCATTATTCAAATTTAAACTCACAACAGTATATTTTATATTTGGGAAATGTGATAATGATTTTTTCAATAGATGGGATTTCAACAACACTAACTTACATTTGAATGAATTTACTGCACTAATCATGTCAGCGATATGCTGATTTTTCCCTTGTATTTTTAAATTTAATTAATTCTAACTTTGCCGTTATATCTGTCAGAAATCCGAGGTCGATTAGCCAATCCTTATTTTCTAATTGCTCGTAAAATTCGCCTCTTGATGCAATAAATTCCTTTATTTGTGGCAAAAGCATGATAAACCGCTCAAGTATTTTACCTCTGCTCAGCCACCTCACTTCAGTATGCAAAAGAAGATCTGTGAACTGAACGTCCTCATCTTCTAAAAGTAATTTAAACAATCTGTGTTGCATAGCTCCCGATCTTATGGAATTAATAATTTTTGTTACTATCGTAAATACGTGTTGAAAACCGATTGTTTTTGCGCATAACATCTCCTGATGTATGAAGCAATGATAAGAAATAAATTTCGGGAATAAGGAATCCTGTCTACATAAGGCAATAAATCCTTTTTTTCTTACCAGTCATCGCTGGTGCCCCGTCTGTTGTCATTGACGATAACTTTTGTACAGGTAATTTTACATCTGCTATATACTTTTTAAAAGTAGAAAAGATATCTTCTCCTCTGGTGCTTCCCTTTAATGGCAGAACTTTAAGGAATTCTTCTTTTGTTGTAAAGTCAGAAAATACCATCTTCACGCAAATTGCTAATTGTGATATATTTGTCAAGGTCTGCCGATTCATCCATCTGTAGCGAAAAGAAAATACAATTTTCCATATCATTTGCTAATTCTGCCTCCAAATTCTCCGCAATTACTTCAATTCTTCTAGTAACAGTTCGTGCTGATAATTGCAACGTGTTTATAGCTGAAACTATTTCTTTTTTATTTTTAAATTCTTCAAAAAGTGAATCAGCAGCTTCTAACATGGCTTCTTTCACTAATACTCCATCTGTAAATGGTTTTTTATTCTTAGCTAGCAAATGCGATATTTTATATGACGCGATCGTTGCTGCTTTATGTTGTTGCAGTGGTTTAGTAAAAAAACTTTGCTGGTTAGTTATTGAAGATTTTAAAGAAATAATTTTTTTTCTTCTAATTTCAGAGTTCATTGGATAGTCACTATCAAAATTGGCATGAGCGGTCTTAAAATGTCGTTCAGTATTACTTTTCTTGGGAATCGCAACACTATTATTACACAACAAACAAATACACTTCCCTTTGTAATCAACGAAACAATATAGATAGTCCCATTCATCGTTAAAATAATATGTTCTTTTTCTTTTACATTTATCCATGAAGGGTTTTGAAAGAAAAGAATTATTTCGGATTACTTGGTAGTTTTAAATGCACGGTCTACGCGTGGTCTATTCGAAATACGATCACACACTAACAAAAAATACGTGCGTGTTATTAGATTCGGTCAAGGTTAGCAAACTGCTAATCTATGCACAATCCTAAACTCAACTGACTACTGTCTAACCACACTAGCGAGAGCAGTTTGGCTGAGGGCCAAGACGGGTCAGTTTAATTGAAGGGGTGTGTGGGCGAAAAGCGTGGGTATTTTTCCCTCTCGAAGGTCGAAGGGGTGTGGGTGAAATCGAACGTCAGGGGACATTTAGTGTCTACCGGGCTATTGCACTCACCCCTACATAACTGATAGATGTGCCCACTTCCGCCCCAAACCGGATGTTTACATAGATCTGGAATACGTGGTCAGACAGTACTTGCTGTATATCGCCGTTTGAGAAGAGTAAGTAAATCGCTTTGGCTATCATACATTTACATTAGTCCAGCGAGGGCGCATTAAAAATCGATCGGGGGCGCCATGGCGCCCGAGGGCGCCGCGTTGCCTACCCCTGCACTAATGTAACCAAATACGGGTGGCGAAAAGTGTAACCAACAACTTTACATTCATCCTTAGGAGTCAGATACAGGACTCATTTTACCTCTGACACACATCCGCTTAATGGCTATAATTATATCAGCAGAGAGCCGCGGTCCAAGAGAACGTTTTGTCTTACCAAGATTCCCCTCATTTTTTGTTTCTACCCACTCATACCCTCATGCCTTCATTCTGTTTCGCCCTGTTTTTAGCATTATCTTAATTTTCATCAGCTATACTTGTAAGTATATTTAATTTTTGTGATGATTTTCCCATACGATCAGAGCTTAAATTGGGCCAGAGTTCACCGGATCCCGGCTTCGATGCTTCTTAGTTTTTTGTAATAAATCATAATTCTAGCCGGAGCACACCGGAGCCCTAAATAAGAAGGCTGCGGCACTTCATTTATGTAATTGAATAACAATTTCAGTAGAAATTTTATCTCGAAAATTTTATTTTTAGCAATAAAATTATATTAAAAATCGCTTATTAAATTTTAATTTATCTATTTACATTTAATTTTAATTATTTAATTACTTTAATCTTTAATTATTTGAATAAATAATAATTAATTAATTATGTAATAATTATCAATCTAATTATAATTAATTAATTATCTAATAATTGTTGATTAAATAACAATTTATAAACATTAATTAAATAGCTATTAATTAATTTGATAATAATTAACTATTTAATTTTAAACTTTTTAATGAGTTTAATAGTCATTTTATTTATTTATTTACTTTTTTTCCTCTTTGCTGACGGTCTTCCATAGGGCTCCGGCACTTCTAATTTTAGAAATTAAGCCCTGATATTCATCACTTTTTTCAGTATCCACACATGCTTGTAGGTTCAAATGCCATGTTTCAAAAAATGTTATTTATGAAATAAAACCTTATGAAAGTAACCTTATAAAATCTGATAAATGATTTGTTGTGCAAATTTTTAAATCTAAATCGCTTACACGAAATTATTTCTGTCTTTTAAATTACATCCCATTATTTATTTCAATTTAATTTATTAATGTGTTTGTATTAATATTTCAAACTTCTTTGAAATACTTTTTGTGTCCCGAAAATGGCAAGTATTTCCATAAAAAGAATACAAAATTGTTAATTGTTACAAAATTGTTAAATTGTTAAACAGGCATACAAAATTGTTAATAACCAGTATTATATGATTAATTATTCATTTAATAGTTGATTTAATCGCTTTTAACTTATTTCATGCCTAAATTTTCTACACAGAAATCCTCTGTTTAATTTTTATTATCTTTTTTAAGACATTTTTCAAAGAGGATTGAATTAAAGTCTTGATTGTACAAAACACATCTTTGAAGCTAAATGTATTCCAAGAAGTACAAAAAAATGTAAACAAGATTTTGTCTCCCCCCCAAATCAGTCATTTAAACTATTTCAACCGTTCAGGAAAACGATAAACATTGTGAACATAAATATCTGTCCTTTTTTAAATATACTTTAATAAAAGGAAATGTGTACCTTCTTTTAATATATATAAGAAAGGGAACCCATTTTTTTTTCTAAACTTTTGAAAGTCGCCAACGCTTAAAAAATGCTAAACTACGCCAAGTTAGTAACCCGCCTTTTTTTAAAAAAAAGATTTACTACAGCACTTTTAGGCAGTTCGCGTACGTAGAACTCGATTTGGTTCAAATTACGGATCTGACAACTGAATGCGCATGTGTGGTTAATGTTGGTGTGAATAGCTCGTGCGGCTAATCGCACCGATGGTGCGAATAGCATCGGCCGTGAAACGTACATGTTTCTAAGCTGTTCCGTGCATGTAATTTCCAGTCAAAATATGTTAAATTTATAATGAAATGCTTCTATATTGTTAAACTTTTATTTTGAAGTAATAAAGATGATATCCATAATTTACTATGAACAGAAAATTATTAAGAAATAGTTCGAAATCTAAATGCATGTGTATAACATTAAATCCTTTAAAAATGATGTTTCTGCATATTTCAAAGATTTGTTTAGGTTTTATTAGCAGCCTGTTGGGTGTACTTTTCCAATTTTTCCTTTAAGAAGTGATATTTCTGATTTATTCACAATATTATCATAATTAATTAATTAATTATTTAATATACATAGTTTAAGAGATAGAAAAGAAAGTTATTTGATTATAGTATGCTTAAATACTTCATATTTAAGCTGCTGCAATACACTAAAACAGAAATTCACATATTTAACAATAATTATCTAAAAAGTAGTCACATGTTGCATTTTTTTAAATGAAAGTTTTAAATATATCCTTGTATAAATATTAATAAAATAAAACACATTTATGTGAATTTAATGATATCAGTTTATCCATGTTTCATATTTATGAATCTCATAGAAATTGCATTGAATTAAGCTGAATTACAGAAAATATACCTATATAAATTCTTGGATAAGTCTTTCCACATGTTCAATTGTGTTAATATTTTGCTTACTTTTATCGCTATACTGCCCAGAAATTTGTAAGTTTATGCAAACAATTTTTTAACAACAGAATAGTTTATCTTGGTCAAATGCACGAATTATATTCATAACAGTTCACGAAACTTAAAAATGAACAATAATTAATACATAAAGAAAAGTATTACTTTATTTAACACCTTTACAATTCATAAAAATTGTAGCATCTGATTTCGAGAGTATCAATACTATTAAAGGCCCGTCTACACGTAGCGACGTAGCGTCGTAGTCAAGACTTCTTGACGACCATTAGTTTTAAAATTTCATATCTAAAAATATATCGTTACAAACTTCCGACATTTTCACAGCTTATAAAACAAATTTTTCGCATTTAAAAAAAATGATACAGGAAATTAATTGGATGATGTTTTTACTTTTTTGAAAGATATGCAATGAAGCAGAATGGGAAATATTGGTTCTTCTTGGGCATGAATTCGAAACATCGGTTTCAAAGTAATAATCTGATTACACCACACTATTTTTATGACATTATTTATGCTATATACAGTGTCTCACAAAAGTGATGGGACACTTGTGCTTTACAAAAGGAAACTGTAGTAAAATAAATTCAAAAAACATGTAAAAATCTTTTGTGGGTGTGTTTCATACTTAAATTTATTAACAAATATTACATAACATACATTTTCTCAAAATATTAAAATATTAATTAATAAAAATACAATTGTATAGAACGAAGCAAAAAATGGCTCACATAAGTGATGGGACACTTACTTTTCCATCGAATATTTATCCAAAAATTTTACTTTTTAAATGGTTTTAATATTTTGTTGGATTTCCTTTTACTTTTAAAACATGATTTAATCTTCTTGGGATGCATTTGATTAATTTTTTTGTGATTTCTGGAGTGATTTTACCCTATTCTTCTTGAATCACCGATTTTAATTGTTGTTTTGAAGAAATGGTGTGTTTGCGAATTCTTGATTCCAATTCTTGACAAATATTCTCTATGGGATTTAAGTCTGGAGATTCTGGTGGCGTTTTTATTATTTCAGGACAGTTATAGAGCAGCCAGACTCTAACGTTCAAAGCAGTGTGCTTGGGGTCATTGTCCTGGTAGAATTTAAAATCGTTATGAAGGTTCAATTTTCGTGCTGAAGATTTCAAATTTTGATTTAAAATGTCAATATACTTGTACTGATCCATTATACTGTCAATAAAAACAAGATTACCAACTCCAGCGGACGACATATACCCCCATACCATAACTCCTCCTCCACCATGTTTTACTGTTAGCACCAAGTTCTGTTTGCGAAATTCTTCCCTGGGTTTTCTTCACACCAAGATTCTACCGTCAGAACCAAATATATTAAATTTACTCTCATCAGCAAATATAACTTCATTCCAGTAATCAGAATTCTTATTTATGTTGGATTTTGCGAAAGCCAGTCTGAGTTTTCTATTCTTTTCACTTACGAAGAATTGTTTTTCCTGGCTGCTCTACGGTGATATCCAGCAGATCGAATTACTCTTCTAATAGTCCCAGGATTAACAATTACTCCATATAATGCTTGTAAATCAGCAGCAACTTTAGGAGCACTCATTCTTGCATTTTTTTTTTTTTTTTAATATTTCGAAAGATAATTCGCTTTATTCCATTGGATAGCTTTGATGGTCGGCCAGGTTTTCTTCTTTCCTGAAACATATGATTCTTTTTATATTGTTTAATGATATTGAAAACTGTTGAATGACTCAAGTTAACTGTTTCAGCAGTTTCTCTAATAGATTTTCCACGTTCAATATGCAAATTAATAACTAATTTTAGAATTTCAGGCAAAGTTTCTTTTCGTTTAGCATTCATGGCTGCACAGAGCTAAAAAACACGAAAATTCCAAAACAAACTGGAGAGGAATACTGCAGACAAATTTATTAATTATTGCCAATTGCTTTTGAGTAAAAATAAAAACGAAAAAAATATTTTTATTGTAGTACTTAGTAGTATCTAATGGTGTCCCATCACTTATGTGAGCCATTTTTTGCTCCGTTCTAAACAATTGTATTTTTTATTAAATTAATATTTTAATATTTTGAGAAAATGTATGTTATGTAATAATTGTTACTAAATTTAAGTATGAAACACACCCACAAAAAATTTTTACACGTTTTTTTAATTTATTTTATTACAGTTTCCTTTTGTAAAGCACAAGTGTCCCATCACTTTTGTGAGACACTGTAAGTTGTTATTGTTGCCAGTTGTTAGTTCAGCGTGAGATTGGAGATATTTCTGAGTTAACATTCTCATAAGATGCGTTTTGCTTTCCGTTGTGTTTAACGTTCTTATTAGATTGAAGCATAACTACTGTTTATACTTAGTGATATTCCAAACACTTGTACTAGTATTTCTGTGGAAAATTCCAGAACTTTGAGGTGTTTCTGTTGATAAAATAAATTTAATTAAGCTATCATCGGATTTGAGTGCAGTGACAATCATTTACGAACTATTATCAATCTATTACAAACCCGTACGCACGCAACAATATTATAATCAATTAATATATTAAAATTGTTTTGAACGTGTTTTACAAAACAAAAACAGGTAAAGAAAAATTCTGCTTCCGTTTTATGGGTTTTTGCAATTTTTCTGGCCACATAAGGTTTTAAGAAAAGGTTTGTAATTTATGTTTATATTTACCAATTGAATAAATAGCACTAGGTTTGATTTATATATATATGTGTGTACTGAAATTCAGTAATAAAATTTTAAAGATTTGAAATGATTAAATGTCTATTTAGACAGTTTGTATTCTTTAAACTGCAAATGCAAACTGAGAAACCTTTTGCATTTTTTTTCAATAAATCCTTTTACTTAAAGACCTAAAACATATCTCAGAAACTAATTCATTAATTGCAAATCATTCCTTGAAGTTATTAATAACTAATAAATACAATAAAAAAACTGAGGGGAGACATTGAAAATTGTAGGAGAAGAAAGACATTTTAATTGTAAAATTTTTCTTCAAAAATTAAAAAAAAAAAAATTACTAGCAAAAACGTTTTTTCAGCTTAAAATTATTTTGTCTCACAAAACCATTTAATAATATTCGTAAAAAGTAGATGAACATGCTTAAATTTTTTTCTTAAAATCATTCAAAAGGTACCGAGTCCCTTGTCGCGTTGAAGCCGATATGCACTTGTCTTAACTTTAGTTTTAATTTGAACGATATTTCTGGAATACCTAACCTAGCATCAGATAACCTTGTCTGTATTTGCCTATAATTTCCGTATCTTTGTACAGTTCTATCTAATTTTTCGGGGGATGCTATCACATCCCCAGACATCTATCAGCGCGTTTGTTTCTCTGACAGTCCAGCGAGTTTTAGTAACTAAATTAGTAATTTAGTAACTTAATTAAGTGAACCGCGCAGTATAGTAAGGGTAAACTCCGCAATTGGCCCTGCTCCCGAGAGCATATTTCACACGTGCACATCAGCGTAGCCACTGAGGGAGGGGTTTCGAAAATGAACTAATGAGCTACTATTGCTCTTGTGACGCTAAATCGTGCATGTGTGTTCGAGATTTGCAAGAACCAACCGTTCTCCTTTCTCCTAATAATTTTAAAATAAAATAACTTTACATATAAAATTCCAAAACGTCATATTATTTTCAAAATCCGTAGAACTACAACAAACTACAACAAAGATCAGATGGTTGCCACTCTTGCAGTGACAAACTATGAAAAGAAAAATAACAACTGAGGCTGGGTTCTAACAATACTTCTACCTTTTGATTAATAACATATGCTTAATCAACCAAAACAAAATATAAAACAATACTGTCCATACAAATATTAAGGCTAAATAGTAAACAAAAGAAAAAATTACGTTCTTAAATTTCTACTCTAAAATAACTCAAGTAGTGTTCAGGTTAGAAATTTAGATGGAATTTTAATTTGTCGTCCACTTCTAGTCACGACAGTCTTAATGTCCTTTGATAAATCTGCAGCTGAATTATTCTTTGGTAATTTTGAGACTAAACTGTCTTCACCCTTCGTCTCAGTTTCATTTGCCTAATCTGACACCAAAGATGAAGGTATTTCGAGAGGGAATATTCTCTGGATTGGTCGAACTAATTCTCCAGACATGGTTTTGGCACGAACTACTGGAATGTTGCCGTCTTTTTCGGGATATAGTTCAATCACTTTTGCTAGAGGCCACAACACCTTGCATTTGTCATCACATTCGTTAAGAACTATATCCCCAATTTTTATCTGTTGAGAAATCGGCACTGTAGATGGACGTTGCACTAGCAGGCCGAGATATTCATTTCTAAATCTCTTTCTCAAGAGCTCTCGTAAATTCTCCAAACTTCTACGTTCTTTATCCAGAACAGCGCTGTTAACGAATCGGTCCAGTAATATTTCTTTGAAATTTCGACCTTAAGGTTCTTCTTGAAAAATGAGGCTAATGGCACCCCAATAAGACAATCAAGCAATTCAAGTCGTGGTATACTTATTTTTTTTCAAGGGAGCCACTCGTGCTTTGGCTTGCAATAGAGTCACTTTGACTTCTCAAATATACTGCACGTGCATAAGATCCCCTCGAAGCATCGGCAAACGTATGCAAACTAAAAGATTGTCCTTCTGTCAATGAAAGTAGTCTGGGAATCTTTACAGATGATAGCAAGGGCAATTCTTTGACCCACTTCAAGAATTTTCTTTTGATATCTTCAGGTAGCTCTGCATTCCAGCTCAATTTAGTTTCCCAGCTCTTTTGCAAGTATAACTTTGGAAGGAGTGTAAAAGGGCATGCGAAACCTATTGGGTCAAAAACTCTCTGGACAATTGATAGTACGTTTCGTCTTGTCACTGAGAGATCAATCAAGTTGATATTAGGGATGTCACAAAACAAAGAATCTTCATATTTATTCCACAGAAGACCAAGTACTTTCAATGGTTCGCTCATTGTAGATTTTCCACTGTTCAGTTCTGTTTGTTCCCACCCTCTTAAGTCAAAGTTAGCACTTGCCATTAACTGAGTTGATTTTGCAATAAAGTATTCTGCTTCTTCATTCGAATTCACTGAAGTGACACAGTTGTCAACATAGAAGGAATTTTTCAATTTTGTAGCCACTTCCTTCAAAGAAGGTTCACATTGGTCTGAATAATAGTTGATCACTGCTCCTAAAAGAAACGGACTGCATTTTGTCCGAAAACTACTCTGCAATGGCGAAATTTTCTTATTTCCTTTTGTTCGGAGTTTTTCCACCATAGGAATCTTAGGAAATCACGATCAGATCTTTGAACAGATATTTGAAGAAAAGCTCTTTTAATATCTGAGATAATCCCTATTTTTCCTTGCCTAAATTCAAGAAGCAATCTAGGTATTAATTCAATTAAATTTTGACCTTTTGCTTAACAGTCATTAAGTGACAGGAAATCCTTTTGCTTGCACGAAGCATCAAATACAGGCCTTAATGCTGTTGTACATTTATCTTTGAAGACCGGTCTGTGGGGAAGATAATGATTGTTAACTCGTTCCTCTTCTTCTGTTACTTCATCTATTACTCCAGATTCGAGCCATTCTTCGAACACTGCATTGTATGTTTCAAATTTATCTTTCAACACGAGCTTCTTTGTCGTGGAAATCAATCACCTTTCAGCAACTTCTCTGTTACTTGGTAAAGCTTCTTTATCGTTGATCTAAGGTAAACTGACTTCATAGCGATCATCCACCCTCTTCAGAGTCGTGTGAAGGTGATCCCACACTGCTTCTTCTAACTCTGAGTCAGTTTTATTTTCTTTGGCATCTGTAATTCCCAGTGCTTCTAGCTTCCAAAGTTTCCTATGTCACTGCTATGAGTCAACATCGACGTTATTGTTGAAGACATGGACAAGGAGTTTCTTTCTGAAACGATATCTTTTATCTTTCCCATGATTGTCCATCCAAGTACTGATTCCACAGCAGTCAGCCCATTTTCTAATTTCTGAATTCTTCCGGTTAACAGAACACCTGCGACGTCAGCTTCAATAAGAACTTCTACTTTCAAATCCTTTTTTTTCCTACATCAGATGCATGGATATTTTTCTGGCTTAGTTCTTCTATCCATGGTCCAGGCTGTAAACTGACTAGTGATCCACAAAACTTCGACTGTTCCAACACGATTAGTCGTCTAGAAAAATCACCTCTTAGGCGTTCACTTCATAGCGTTTGTGAATTTCTCTCTTTGTTTTTACTCCTCCAAAAAGTGCATGGATTAAAGATTCAGATCCAATTGCGTGGCACCCTATGTCTACAGCAGTCTCCTTTAATATGTATGAACGTTGCTATCCTGTATCAATAAGTGTCCTTACTGTCTTCTGCTTTTGTTTGCGTCTATATTAATTAATAGTGTTTGAAGAAACCCTTCCTCTAGGGATTGGTGCTTGCAAGTGAGACGTTTTGTGTTTTCTCTTCTTTATTCTTTTCAATATCACTACTCTTTTGATTGGTGGGCAAATCCGGACAAATGATTTGTCTTTTCGATGCCCAATGTCCTTTCGAGCATATCAAACATCGTACATTTCTTGCATTGCTTGGCTCTGTGTCCGATTTTGAGGCAGAAGAAACAACCCTTCTTTTTCTTAATTTCATCATTCTTTTGACTCAGAGGCATCTTCTGAGCAACAAAGCAATCTCGACTTTCACGATTTTTTTCACAAAATATGCAAGAATTCTTCTCACTATAATTGGTTGCTTTATTATGGCCTGAGAATAAATCATTTGCTGTAGGCACGAAATGTTCACTCTGGTACTTTTTATCTTTTCTACTTTCTTTCTTGGCACCCGAATCAATTAATTTAAATCCAGCTTTAGCCAAAGAAATTCTCTACTCTCCTTCCACTTCATTTTTTAAAAACAATAATAATTGTTTCAATTTCTCAGAGTGAGAATTTTCTGCTGTAATTACTGATGCATGATTTCTAATCCAAACTCGTAAAATTTCCTCGGGAATGCAAGATTCCACAAGCAGAAACAGCAATGCAGCGTATTTATGTTTGTCATTCCTATTGACTCCAACGAACGTAAATACGACTCTAACTTGTCATAGAATTCTCATATACTGCATTTTCCCTTTTGATCAGTGACATTTTTAATAATCAAACCTAATAATTCCCGAATATAGAATTCTACCAACAATTCTTCCCTGCCGAATCTATTTTTTAAGCTTTCTATAACTTTTTCAAAATTTTCGGCAGTTGCAGGGAAGCTGTTTACAATATCACGTGGTCTCGTACCGGGTACAGTCGCTTGAACGAAATAATGCATCTTATCCTCGTTTTGAATTTCTTTATCTTCATGTATTCGCCTAAATTGTCCCCAAAACGGTAACCAATCTTTAATTTCGCCACCGAATTGTTTTAACTCTATTTTAGATAATTTCAGTTTCCGTTTGTTCGAATTCGGCGGCACACTGCCAATGGATAGTGTCGTTTGCCGATTGAAGAATAATTCCGTTTTTACTCGTATTAAGTCTAATTTTTATTTGCATTCTTCAACTTTCGCCCATTCACTTTCAAACTGATCATTTGAAGAAAATTCCGAATTTAATACTTGAGTATCAAATGCATTAAGTTCAACAGATAAACGTTCTAAAGTAACAAGTTGATTTTGTTTCAGGAATTTCCTTTTCTAATGCCTGCAAAATTGCATTAATTGTTCTCGTAAAAGACGCTTTGACAGGTTTCCGTTTCTCAATTAACGATTCCATTTCAATAAAAATAAATTCGGTTGATCTTTACAATATGGTAACTGGTAGTTTGGCGACATTTTGGAGGCGATAAAGGTTACTACCTGGGACTTTGGTAATAATGTGAGCAGTACTCAGTTCCGATTACGCATTATTTTGTGTGAGGGAAATGAGAGATCATGGGATATGTCATGTGATATTAATGGACGAATTACGGTTCTTTAATCGGAAAAGGGGGGAAATCGGGAAAAAATCTGGAAATTTTGTATTTGGCTTTATTCTGTGTTGTGTGAAACAGTGTTGGTTAATTTTTGGATCCCATGGCCAAAGTGAATTCGAAATGGGTATTTAGTGGTATTGAAAAGGGTAGTAATAAATGTTTGTTTAAGGTTGTGCGAGATAGAAATAAAGATGTTTTATTAAGTTATTTATTTTACCTGGTACCTTGCTGTGAAATATAAGTATGATTTTAAAGATCCTGAAACAGAAAGAAGAAAAGTTTATCGGACACGTAATCAAGGTTCTGAAGAAGATTAGGTAAGTTAGTATTTTTAATTATTTGAGGATATTATTTTTATGCATTGTTCTAAATGTAAGGTGGAAAGGAATTTGGTATTATTGGGAAAATTGTTATTAGCAATGATTTAGTTTAAAGTAATTAGGATTGTAAGGTAATTTTTATTAATTTAATGTATGTGCTCATTTATATTTTAAGTAGTGTTTTTGAATTTAATTATATTTTAATGAAATGATAGTTATTTTGTGAATTTTATGTTTGTAGGAATTTGGTATACGTTTAAGTTGAAGTAAACGTGCATGGAAATAATTTAAATATTTGATACTAAGTATTTGTAATGCTTGCGGTATGAATTCGTTGGTGACGTTTAAAATATAATAGATGATTTAGAGGTAAAAGTTTTTGGATATTTTATTTATTTTATATGTGGAAATGTTCATATTTGGAAAGGGTAAATACTTTTTCGCGATCAGGTAATTTCATATATGTTCTTTTTACCGGGTTTAAAGATTGAGAAAATTGTCATGTATTTTCGTGAAATTTTTCTAATTTATGAGAAAAAAAGCAGTGTACATGGATATAGTGAAGAGTGTGCGCAATGCCATTTTTGTGCAATTCTGGGATGTTTTTTTTAAGTAAAAATAAGTCGGCGTGTACATGGTTTATGTGTATGTGTTATTTTGAAAATCGCGTAAGTAAAAACACTACTTAAAATATAAATGAGCGTAAGGAGTATGGTATTGTGCACTTTTCCCAATTTTGCAGTGAATATTTGTCATGATTAAGCAGTTTTGTTTGATAAATTTCTAGCATAAGTGTAATTCGGCTAGTAGATTGTTGGAAGAAGTGTTCAGTAGATAAAAAGAAAAGAAACATGTCTTTACTTCGTGAAGACAAAATGGCGGCGGGGAAAAAAAATAGAGGGATGCTGTAGGAGAGTTGGTTGCCAAATTTTCGCTAAAAAATCGCCAAGTTACCATAATGTAAAGATCAACCATAAATTCAATAAAGTCAAATAGAATTAAATTCGACGAAACCAATAAAATTACCTTGACTTGTTTTACCGATCACTTCCGTCGCCACCAAAATTGTTCGAGATTTGCAAGAACTAACCGTTCTCCTTTCTTCTAATAAACTTAAAATAAAGTAACTTTACATATAAAATTCCAAAGCTTCATATTTATTTTCAAAATCCGTCGAACTATAACAAACTACAACAAAGATCAGATGGTTGCCACTCTTGCAGTGACAAACTATGAAAAGAAAAATAACAACTGAGGCTGGGTTCTAAGATTGTGAGCGTATGTTGTTTACGTTTTAATTTGCATTTGTTTCGCAGTTATAAATATATGGCGTAATAGTAAAAAATCTCGTAGTGCTTTCGTTTCCTGGGTTTGCTTAATCGCTGACATTTCACTTTCGCGATTTTTATCACGCATTAATATTAGGATTGATGTTCACCGCATATTATGTGGATTAAGATAATTCAAGTGTATATATATATATTTTTAATTCAGCTGAGAATGAATGAAAGTGTTACAATGAATCTAGTGTTTCCTTATTTCAGTGCTTGTATTCTTTTGATTTTAAAGTTTTAAAGGTTTCGAAAATAACTATGAATTTAATATGAAAAAACACTTTAATTGCAGATATTTACAAAAATTTAGAAGCAGTTATTCTTACAAAAACGATAGAGCATATTTTTAAAACATAAAACCTAAACAGAGTTGAGTTGTAGCTGGTATTACTCAAACAACCTCCAACCTATAAATTGCAACCAAATTTATAAATCAAGTCTATTGGGAATTTTAACATGTCGACCAACTCTAGTAATAAAATCTGGGATTTCGGGTGATGAATCATCATCTTCACTGGAATCTGAAGCATTAGCTGCAGGGCGTAGAAGCACTTTCAGCCCTTCGAGCGTCTTGGGCAATGAATGGTAACTTTTCCGGACTGCAGATTTCTAACGGATAAAGTCTTTGGAATGGTCTCAACTTCTCTCCATCAGCTGTTCTCACTCTGGCAACTCTTGAGTGCCCATCTGCTCCAGAAAAGACTTCAATGATGATTCCTAAAGGCCAGTTGATACGCTTGCCATCAGTTTCTAAAAGAAAAACCTCTCCAACTCTTAAAGATTCTTCCCGGCTCTTACCTGTATGAATCAATATTGCTAAATACTCATTCCGAAATCTCATTCTTAAATCCTGTTTTAAATTTTGCATAAAACGCCATCTTATATTTAGGCTTTTACTGTCGTTTTCGCCTAAATCAGTTGTTTCACTGCTAGGAATACTTTGTAAGAAAAAAACGGGAGTTAATGGCTTCAGACCTTCAGAATTGTCTTCAATATATGTAAGTGGCCTAGAGCTTATTGTAGCTTCGCAGTCACATATAATAGTTTCCAACTCTTCATAGTCAAGACTTTTCCTGCCCAAAATTCTTCTTAGCATCTTTTTCAACATTCTGACCATTCGCTCTCACCATCCTCCCCACCAGGCGGCTGTTGGAGGGTTAAAATTCCATTTGATTTTGTTGATAGTGGTAAATGGCATGGTCTTCTCCCATGGTCGGCATGGTCTTCTAAATTCTTAGAGCATTGCTTGAACCAATGAAGTTTGTACGATTGTCAGTGTAAATTATATTTACTCTAGCTTTTCGAGCAAAGAATCTTCTAAAAGCCATATTAAAAACTTCTGTAATACAGTTGTCCACATAAAAGATTCTTTGAGTCGACAAGCTGTTTGCTTCCTTTCCTCCGGAGCGTTCTCTTCGATGGTAAGCTATAGTTGCTTCTAGTAAAAATGGACTAGGAGAAGCACCAAATACCACTCTACAATGTCGGAGAGTGATTATTTATCCTCGTCTTGATGAATTCTTCCACAACGTAAATTAAAAATACTCCATATCCTCTGGATTCAAACTGATTTGTAAAAATGCTTTTTTGATGTCTGATGTTACGCCAGTTGCGTTTTTCCGAAACTGCATTATCAATTTGGGTACCAATTCTAATAAATTTGGCCCCTTTTCTAAACAATTATTCAAGAAATTTTCTTTGGAATCTTTCGTCGACGCATCAAAAAACCGGACGAATTTTTGTTGTTACACCAGTTTTTATCACAGGATGATGTGGTAAATAGCGTCCCCTTTTCTCGTCTTTATCTACAATTTCAATAATTCCATCCCGAACCCACTCATTAAACACATCATCATATTCTCTAAAATGTCAATGTCCAGATCGTATGAGATTTTTGGTAGTTGAACATTAACCGTTTAGTGGCTAATTCTTTATTCGTTTCTAATTCTGGACGTCCACTTTTCCATAGCAAACATACTTCATATCTTTTGTCTTCGTTTCTTTTAATAGTTTTACGGAAAAATTCTACCGTTTCTTCATCGGTTACCTGCCTTGACTACTTCTGCAGGACATCTTATACCGATGACATCTAGGCTCCATAATTCCGTAAAATCTAAATTATTAGCATATACAATACTCTCCAAAGATTTTGAGTAGTTTCTTTGTTTACCTTGAAGCGTCCATCCAAGTTTTGTTTTAATAGCTACCAAATTATTATCAATGGGCTCAATTCTCCCAGTCAATAATGCGCCAAGATAATCTGCTCCTATTAATAAACCTATTTCAGGCACATATTGTCCTGTATCACTTAAGCGTATATTTTTCTTTTCCAAAATTGGATAAATATTAGGATCCTCTACACGTGGAATTGCACCACATATCTTCTTTTCGTCCAAATAGTGTACTTGAAATTTGAAAACGAGCTTTGTAATGTAATATTGTAGACAGTATGGGACTCTTGTTTAGTTTCACTGACCCCCCTAAAAAGTCCATGATTCATCATTTCTTGATCTACAGGTTTCAATCCTAGGTTCTCCGCAATATCTTTTCGTATGAAAGATCTCTGAGCACCTGTATCAAATAATCCACGAACGATTCCGGACCTGTCAATCATTGATGATTTTCACCAATACAGTTAACAATAACGTTGGAGAAGCTTTTGGTGACAAAAGAACCTGTGCATCCGATTCAGGCTGTTTGTCTTGTTTTGATTCATTTATATTTGGACACATAATGCTATGGTGTTTTTTTCTTGCACATAATACACTTTAAATAAGCTTTGCAGATCTTAGAATTGTGACCTTGTTTCAAACAGACGAAACAAGCTCCTCTTTTCGCCTCCAATGACGTCTCGGCAGCCTTAAAGCATTCTGAGGTATTATGAAACGACTTATTACAAAATGTTTGCCATTTTTCTCAGCTCTTTGCTTTTCATTAGATACAAGATTTCATTAGATTCAATACAAGCTGCAGTGGGAATTTTTTCTTTCGTTTTAAATTTTTCAAATTGATCATTCGCAAACCCTGATCGAGCAAGTTGTAACCGCTCTTCACTTTCGACTTCCAAACGAAGAAGTTCTAATAAATTTCCCAACATGTTCATCTTGTCTTTATTTTCTACACGGTTATGTGTGCGTTCCCACTTCTTGATAAGAACTTCTGGCACAGCTGATTCTAAAGGATATAACATTGCTTCATACTTTTCAGATGTTACCCCTAAAGTCTCTAATGCTCGCAGCTGAGTCTCCAATTTATCATAAAGAATCCGCAAAGTAAAATTTTCGCCACTTTTCGCTTGCGTTAAAACTAGATCTAAAAGTTCACGAACATAAATTTGAATTAATAGTTCCTTTTTAGAAAAACGAGATTTCAGCTGTTCAATAGCATTATAATAGTTTTAGTCAAATGGTGGAAAACTTGCAACTAAATCTCTAGCCGATGGACCTTCTTCGGTGCTACTTTGGTAGACGGTTGCACGGATTTTTGGCGATTTACGTTGGCGCAATTGTTGGCGCGATTTCTACAAACGTCAGCCATCTTGAAAAACGCTGTTTTTACGCATAGTAAAGTATTCGAAACTTAAAAAAAAAAATAAATATCGTTAGAAATAATGGATTAATTTTTTTGTTGAAAATGTCGTTTTTTAAGATGGCAGGCAAGTGTAAATAAATACATTTACTATGAGTATAAAATACTAAAGTAAGGTTATTATTACTTTCATATAGCAAAGAAGAGAATAAAAACACCGCTATAAAAACATTGTGCCAACGTTTAATTAGATTAAAATATTACTGAATTTGAATATCGAAATAAAAAACATCATCCGACATTTAAAAGAATTAGAATATTATTAAATTTAAATACTTTAAAATACGTTATATAGAATATAATATATATATATATATATATATATATATATATATTATAGAATAAATACATTTACTACGAGTATAAAATACTAAAGAAAGGTTAAATTATTACTTTCATATAGCATAGAAATAGAATAAAAATACCATTATAAAAACATTGCGCTAACGTTTAATTGGATTAAAATATTACGTAATTTGAATATCGAATTAAAAACCATCATACCAACGTTTAAAAGAATTAAAATATTACTTAAATTAAATACTTTAAAATAAGTAAATAAGAACGCTTCGTACACTAGAGCTAAAATGACAGCAATTAGTTTATTGTCGGTAAAAAAGGAGGAATGTCTATTCTTACCGTTACAGCGGTTATTTCTTCCAACATGACCACAATATCATATACGGCTGTCTCAGAATCGGCTCTTCTAACGGTCTTCATCTGTGATCTACATTTTCGCACTTCACTGAAGAAAAAATTAGCGACGTTTCCTCCAAAACTTTAAAATAAATTTCCTCTGACCCTTGTAAGAATCTTTGATTAGGAAAGCCAGGCTGGTGAAAATAAGGTCTCAAAGGACAATTTTTTGATTCCGAAACCAAAAATTCTTGGTACTTATCAAAAACAACATTCATCTTTGAAGGAGACATTTTTGAAGGAATTCGAAGATATGAATTAAATTTTAAAATGGCGCGGTAATGCACAAATTTTCAGCAACCTATCAGGGAGCTGATTACAGCTCATTAATGCACAAATATTCTATAACCAATCAGAGAGCTGATTACATCACGCCTAGAATTAAAATTATTTAAATAATCATACATAATCATTTTAAAAAAGAAATGCAAAATTAAATTGTATTTTAATATTTAACAGCCATAAATAATGTTTAAAACATTAGATTAAATTTATAGATATTAAAACCAATTACTTTTAAAGTAAGATGACGTCACTGATTACATCATCCACAGCATAAAATTTCATAAAATATGATAAAGAATAAAATTTTTATTTCAAATAAAAATGCAAAATTAAATTGATTTTTAATATTTAGAAGCCATAAATAATATTTAAAACACGGAATTTATGCATAATAACACGCATTATTTTCTAAATAAAATGTCAACAAAGTATCGGTTACCATAAATAACTTATCCAGCAATGGGTTTACCATAAGTCGTATTACTCGCCAAAAGAAAAAATGCCAAAAACTCGCCAAAATCCGTGCAACCGTCTACCAAAGTAGCACCCCTTCTTCAGATCCTTGTAAAAGATACTGAAATTTATCATCTGCATCAATGAATCTTTTTAAATTGTCCACAGAATCCTAGCCAGTTTTTAATATTACCATCAAAACGTTTCAATTCTAACTTAGGAAGACGGAAATTTCGCTTGGTTTCATTTACTACACTGGAAATATCGCCCTTTCTTTCAGTCGTTGATAACATTAAATCAACTTTCGTTTTCATAGCAACCCACTGATTTCGATAGCTTTCCGTTAAATCAATATCATTAGAAAATTCATCTTAATTAAAATTTTCGATTTCTAGCCATTTTACTTTAACTTTTTCATCTAACTGAAATAATCTGTCAGCTTTAGCGTTAAATATATTAAATACAGATATCAAATCAATCTTACTTACTGCTTCATCTTTTAGAACAGTGTCCACTTCTTTCAAAGAAGTTGTGAAATATCGCCGTAATTGTGTTTTTTCCCGTTTCAAATTATCCATAGTCCTGTCCCACGGACATCAGTATTTTAAAGGTTTCGAAAATAACTATGGATTTAATACGAAAAAACACTTTAATTGCAGATATTTACAAAAATTTAGAAGCAGTTATTCTTACAAAAACGATAGAGCTCATTTTTAAAACATAAAACTTAAACAGAGTCGAGTTGTAGCTGGTATTACTCAAACAGCAAGATTCAGTACATATGATCTGATTATATCCGTTGTCAACATTAAAAATTATATGTGAATAAATTGAATATACTTTTTGTGAATACGATAAATTCACTCTGTTTGATGAGTATTTCTTGTGTAGAAAGTACACTTAAGTGTGAGCAGTTATTAAATGCGAAATTTAACACGATGTATATGAATGCAAATTATTAAAGTTCACTTTGAATAAAATTCTGCATTGGTTATAATTATAATCTTTTTCATATAGACTGCAATAAAAAGTGCTGACTTTTATTTACATACATAACTGGTGTAAATATTTTTCTCATACGCATAGTTTTATGTAAAGATTGCATTTGAGCTCAGATGTTTATCACATATTTCTTTCTTCATCTTATTTACCACTTATTAAGTAATAATATTTTTGCGAAGTATCCAACATGTGTTTGTATTTATTTCAACCACGTAGTGAAATCTTCCTAATTTTCTATAATTGATTTAAAATCGCAATGAAAAATTTCAGAAGTAATCGACGATGCTTTAATTATTGTATGGAAAATTGCGTGGCAGAATATTTTCAACCATCTTGCTTAAAGCACGCGAAAGGTCATGCGACACGACAGAAATATTACTGGATGCTAATTGGTCCATCCAAACCACTCCCACGGTGGCTACACAGATGTGCACTTGTGAAATATGCCTCCCGAGAGGTAAGGAACATTCAACCAAGTTCTACCTCCAAGTCCCATGTGAATGGGACACATTGGAAGAACCGGTTTTCGCTACCGGTTGAATCTGCTCTTGTGAACGGGGCTTTATAGTACTTTCAGAGGAAGAAGGTTGGGAGTGGGAAAGTTTTAGTTCAGAGTTTGGTTTACAATTAATTTCATTGGACAAGAGGCATCTGCATTAAAACGTTACGTAAGATTGAAAAATCTGGAACCTGTGAGAAGAGATGAATTTAGAATGTTAATTTTGAGTTTGCCAATTATTTTTTTGAAACAGCTATCATATTTTGTTATATCTTACATATATATAAAACTCTCAATTTTATGTATATTTATAATATTATGTGTATGTTATAAACGTACACATACCATGAAGTATAAAATTATTTATATCATTTTCATGTAGCGATGGAATTGTTGAAAAAGTTTAAAATCTGGTATTTTTAAAAAGCGTTTGCTTTCGTGGAATAATGAAAAGGGGAAAAAATTACGCAACATTAAAAAGGTGATCCAGCGTAGCAAAGGTAAAAATGTGATCAGTAAAGGCAAAGAATGGTACTCTCGTGGATCTACGGCTTCCGAAGCCCATATGGTGAAGAGAGCGTTGCACGATCCGTTTCACTGACTATACGACTGTCGCCTGATTCAGCTGGGTGGTAATTTGAGATAATGTTTGGCTTTGTTGATGTACAATATGGCTGAGTCGTCTCACACCACGCTTGTTCTAGGTTAATTGTCTTTTGTAATTTACTCGATCGCTAGTTCTTTTTCCCAACATCCGTGTATTCTCGGTATACGCTTGACTCTGTCGACCTTGAAAATTCTAGCCCACTGAGGATTTTGGAAATTGAATGGTCCATGAGTCGAGTGCCTATCCGCGATCGAAGCTGTCTAAATCAGTTTTATCCATACTGGTAATTGAAAAGACCGATTAACAATCATAGTACTAGCTATGTGTGCATTTATCACATCTTCCTCATGTGAGCACAGATGCGGCGCAGCACTATAAAATATGCATAGCTAATTCAGTGTATATTTTATTGGCCCTGATTCTTTCAATAACTAAAGGCAGAGAGAGGAAACAATTTTTCTTCATTTTTTAAGGAAAATTTAGGCATATGTACTATTTATAGAATAAACTGCTTAATACGTAATTATGTTTTGCATTACGAATTATTTTTAAAGCAGAGTTGAAAAATTTTAAATTAGTTTTAAAAATAAAGTTTCAAAATTTAAAATACATGATTACACATTAGTCATTATTACAGAATATCACATGATCAAATTTACTTGCTTTTCTTAGTAAAAAAACGCTCTTATCCAGTTAAAATTATTTCCAAGCAAACAAGCTTAACCCAGCAATTAAATTTACTTCTTTATGAGATGATTTCATGCTAAATATACATGGAATAATCACACTTTTATATGAAATATGTATAATAATCAACACTTTTAATATGTTTTACGTACAATGTAGAATATTTACAATTAATATTTCTCATAATCCCAAAGCGAGTAACTTCACTCCTTTATCATAAACCTTGAAATACATTTTTTGCTTCTTTGAAGTGCATGTTGCTTTGCATTTCTGTTCCAATGTAATCTGAAAAATAAGTAATTAAATTATATTAAAAATATTTTCCCAAATATAATTCTGAACTTTTTGTATGATAATCAATAATACTCTATCTAATATATATATATATATATTATTTAATAAAGAAATATTGATTACATTATCTCCTAATATTAATTTTAGTAGAAGTATCTAAAAAGAGTGAACCCATAGGTAGTAAGTTTAATTCCGAAAATTGTTTTAAAGTAACTTGAATGTAAATTGTTAAAAATGTTTTACGGGGACTTGCATTAAATCACGAATAACAAAATTCCTAGTGGGAAGTGCGCAAAGTGTTCTCTTCGGCGTCTTACTCAGAAGGGTTGTGTGTCCGAAATTCTTTATCGGCAGCGGGGGCTTTGAATTATTTCAGGCGGCGAAACTTGTGAAGTAATTTATGGGATAGGGAGAGATTAGGAATGCTTGAGGGACGTATGTTGTGTAGTTCTTATGTGAGTGAAAACGTCTGTTAAAATTTTGAATATACTAGTGAATGAAAATTAATTAATTTCTGGCTAATTGTCGGGTCGGAACGAGGAAGAAATTACGAATAGGAAAAAAGTAATTTTCACTGTCAAAAAGCTATTTGACAGACTAAAGATTATGAAATAGGCCAATTTTTTTAGTAATCTCAACGATTGTACAGTTTACTTCCCAGCTGTAGACACCATACCAATAGTTGCATTTAAATATCAAAGGACCTTAAGCAACTTGCTAACTAACCACCATGAAATAGATGAGTCAGCAGAATGACATTGCAAATCACCAGTTTACAGTACTTACGTAGATTCTCATCACCAAAGCTGTTACTAAAAAAATGGGCCTATTTCATAACCTTTAGTGTGTCAAATAGCTCTTTGACAGTGAAAATTACTTTTTTCCTATTCGCAATTTCTTCCTCGTTTCGACACGACAATTAGCCAGAAATTAATTAATTTTCATTCACTAGTATATTCAAAATTTTAACAGACATTTTCACTCACATAAGAACTACACAACATAAGTCCCTCAAGCATTCCTAATCTCTCCCTATCCCATAAATTACTTCTCACAAGTTTCGCCGCCTGAAATAATTCAAAGACCCCGCTGCCGATAAAGAATTTTGGACACACAACCCTTCTGAGTAAGACGCCGAAGAAAACACTTTGGTTACTTCCCACTAGAAAGAACGAAAGTTAATTAATGCTTTTTCTGGCCTTTTATATCTTCATGTACATTCCTTTTTCTTATTATATATATTTTAATTTTCAATTTTTTTTTTATTATTTGATTTGTTTTTGCAAAGATTGCATTATAATTCTTAATTTTCTAATGTTTATTTCAATTACTTTCAGTTATATTTCATAATTCCAATTTCCAATGTTTAATTTTTTACAAATAGATTTGAATTAAAATGCACAAACACGAGGGTGTCGGAAGACAATTACTCAAGTAATTTATCAATTTTACTGCATAAATTGCTTTTCACTCAAAATTGTATTAGCGAAAATGCTTAATCAGAATGAGTTCTTTGGTGTTCTGCGTTGGTTCTGGATCCCTTCACTTCAGGGAAATATTTGGCCTAACTTAATTTGCCAGTTTGGCAACACCTGATTACTTGAGTAAAGGACGAAACACCTTCGTATTTATTTATTAATTATTGTTCATAGAACGGGAAATGGATTGTTCCCCTTGAAAAGTCAACTAATTTCTGATCAATGGCAATGATTACTTGCTTTTAATTTAATTTCTTTTCCAATTGAAATTTTGTTATTCATGATTTAATTAAAGTCTCCGTAAAACATTTTTAACAATTTACATTCAAGTTACTTTAAAACAATTTTCGGAATTAAACTTACTACCTATGGGTTCACTCTTTTTAGATACTTCTACTAAAATTAATATTAGGAGATAATATAATCAATATTTCTTTAGTAAATAAATTATTATTATCTAACTTGGCAGCTACTGCGCAAGTATTAGAATAACTTGATTTCAAACTAAGTGAAGTAATGACGAGCAGAAATTTGGATGGCGTAGACGTGTTGATCAATAATAAATAGGAATTGGAGGCGAAAGCAGATTAAATTTTTATTTTTTTATTTCAGCAAACATGTTGCGGCCACAATCAAGTTTGCACATTAACTGTGCCTATACCGAAAGGTTTTACATTTTAGATAAATTTGCAGTAAGAAGAAAGGAGGATGCTTTGGCCTGGCTGGACAGCTAGCAGTCCAGCCAGGCCAAAGCGTAGTGCGTTATGTTCAAGGTGAAATCTTAATTCAGACTGAGTTAGTTTTGGTTCTCAAAGCATTTTGACTGGATAGTTAATATTGCTGTAATTATTATTGGCTGCTTGAGTTTTAATTCCAGAGCAGTGCAGAGAGAGAGAGGTTACTATTTTTAGAATTGAGAAGGGAAATTTACGCTGTTAATTTAATCTTTTACATATTCTTTATTTTTCTTACAAATATATGTAATATATTCAGGAGCACGAATTTTGATGGCGTAGAAGTGTTGATCCATAATGGCTAGGAAATTGGAGGCGAAGGCAGATTAAATCTTCAGTTTTATTTTCAGCAACATGTTGCGACTAAACACAAGTCGGCACATTAAATGTGCTTGTTCCAAAAGGCCTACATTTTTGATAGATTTGCAGCAAAAATATTGAAGAAGCAGACAGACTGCAGTCCAGCTAAGGCAAAGAGTCGAAAGCAAGTGCGTAATGTTCAGGATGAAATCTTAAGTCAAACTGAGTTAGTTTTGGTTCTCAAAGCATTTTAATTGGACAGTTAATATTGCTGTAAAATTATTATTGGCTGCTTGAGTTTTACTTCAATTTACATCACCAGAATTACATAAGAGTCATATGACATAGATTTTTCTCGAAATGGCGCAGAGTAAATAGATGTTGCTATTTTTAGAATAGAGAAGGGAAATTAATTTACGATGCTAATTTAATCTTTTACATATTCTTTATTTTTCTTACATATATATACAGAAAAAACGTCCGAGACCCGGACATCCAATATCTGGAATGATCTAAAATGCGGACCTCAAGAGCCACCAACAACTTTTTTTATTTTTATTTTTTTTTTTGTATGCTTTAAGCATGCGCATTTGATTCCCCCCTCCGCGCATGATAAAACACGTGGAGAGTTCCGATTCTTAAAGCATTTGACCGCGTCTGGCATGAGGGGCTCATCTTCAATCTAATCAATTTGGAACTTCCTAGAGAACTTATACTTTTGATCTTCTCCTTTTTACAGAACCGCACATTCTTCGTTGCTCAAGGAAATGAAAAATTTACTTCAAGACCCATAAGATCCAGCGTCCCACAAGGGACTATCCTCGGTCCAGTGCTATATCTTTTCTACATCTCGGACTTTCCGCCCCCTGGTTTGGATAATTATTCTCTTTTAGCATGTTATTAGGATGATACGGCGATTGCAACTAAATCTATCAAAGCAAATCACGCTATTGACAAAATGCAAAATTATCTTTACGCTGCAGAAGATTGGTGCACCAATTGGCGTGTAAAAATTAATGCTAGCAATGCTAACAAATCGCAATTTTCAATCCTCAGCAAAACCAAGAAACACATTGTTTTTAAAGAACTCTTTCTTTTCCAAGAACCTGTTCCTTTGGTCACAAAGGCTAAATATTTAGGCATCATTTTAAATCGAAGACTCACTTGGTCCAACCACATTAAAAGTGTCAAAAAAAAAAAAAAAGGCCATTGGTATCATGTGCAGATTTCTCCCTGCCATTGGAAAATCATCTTAGCTTGCGTACCAAGAGGCATATCTAGACCACCTGCATTCGACCAATACTATGCCATGCTGCTTCTGCTTGAAATACGGTTACTCAAACTCAACTTCATCAACTGCAAGTTGTACAGAAAAAAATTTTGCGTATTATAACTGACTCCCACTATCTTATTCGTAATGAACTTTTGCACAGAGATTTAAAGCTTGAGACAATTCCAGAAGATATCAGAAGATCCAATGAAAAATTCTTTACCAAAGCCGTGCAATGTGACTTCGTAAATTATTCTCAAGTTTTTAATCATGAAATTCTCCTTGAAGATCGAAGCATCCAGCCACTGGCAGCTCACACCTTCATGGACGGAGATGACAACTTTATCACATAGCTGTTTATACTTTTAACGCATCTGATTTTGCTTGTTGTTTTCCTGCTGTTTGAAAATAGTTCTTTGGAAATTGTGGTAGCTGATGTTGTGTTGTAGTGTGTTGTACTTTCGGATGTCGCAAACCAATGGTGAAATTTTCCAATTAACGGATTTTGTAAAGAAATGTGGAGAAGCGGTAATAAATGAAGATGATATAAAAAAAGCTTTTCACTGTGATGACAATACTCAATCATGAATCAATTAATGGATGGCGAAATCTGTAGTATGGTTCTAGATCCAGAAAATACCGCTACCGATAGTGAAGAACGTGACAGAGAGGTTACTGAAAACGAAAAAAAATTCGATTAACAAGCTAGTCGGAATTCTTGACACAACAATTACAGAATTTCAACAATGTAACTAAACAAAAAATTATATCTGTCTACGGAATTAAAGAGAAAATATTAGCATAAAAAACGAAACAACGTAAACAACTTTACATTGAAAGAAATGTTTACTAAAGTAAACAAATAAATATTAAACTTGTTTTTGTAAATTTTGATACTCTTTAGATCACATATGCTTCATTGTTTCATAAATCACGATTTCAAACTTTTAATTCTATAATTTTTACATGTCATCTTACTAGACTTAAACTGATGATCTAATATCCGGAAAAATCCCAAATCCGGAATACAGGAAGTCCCGACGAATCTAGGACTTTGCACTGTATATGAAAGTTCAATAAAAACATAACGTTCTGTGAATTAAAACTAGATGGAAATAGAATCAATATGAAAATAATTATTTCATTAAATTTCAAATTCTAGTTACATTAAATCAAGCACAGGTCTGCAATATAGCATTCTCAGAAAATTCCTGATATTTAATGTTTTTTAAATTAAGAATGTAATAGAACTCTTGACGGGGAAAAAGGATACATTTTCTCCTTATTGTTAGTGATACATGCTTATGATACCTTCATCAGGTATTGCTTACTTTTATTTTTTAAAAATATTACAATGCCTAATGATTCTCCAACGATTTCCCAAATATTTCACACCAGTTTTTTAAATTAAAAAGCAAATTTCTTAAATTATTATAACAATGTACACTGCTAAAAAAAAAAAAAAAAAAAAAAAAAAAAAAAGACAGTGCTATATTTCCTGTTCTACTGGGCCGATTGACAAAATTCAAACTGCGTTTTTCATGTCTCGAAAGCGCGACTTAGGATATATATTAGATTTATATATAGCACTATACTAACATTTTGTATTATATTATACATATAGGTATTTTGACACAAAATCGGACTTTTTCTGAAATAACATATCAATATTTTTCCATATTTCGATTCTACGACTCAAATTATGATAGAATACCAAGTTTTGTAAAAATCGTACGAGTAGTTTTTAAAATATTAGCTCTCAAAATTTTAGCTCCTCAATGTTAATTGAATTTGGTAAGTATTTATTAATATCTCTTTTTTTATTAAACTTTTATTATTTTCCCTTTCACACTTCGAAATTTAGGTTCATTCCAAGTAAAAGTTACCCATTTTTTGTGTTTTATTTTTTAAACTTCTATTTTTAAATAATTTTTATAAATTTTTCGAAAAAACTTTGAATTATAACTTATAAAATTTTTACCATCATCTTAAAGTAGGTGTATTTTTAAGCATATCTGCAAAAAATTAGACTTTTTTATTCAAAATTTTCTAAGATATACACGAATTTACATATTTTCGCGTTTTGAAATTTGGCATCTTTTTTTCAGCGATAATAACGTCAAATGTGGTTTATGGACTTTTGTTACAGTGAATTGCCACAGCTATTTTTAATCTTAAATTTCAAGTAAAATTTTACAAATGTAACGAACGCTAGCAAACAGCCTCATGTATTGCAGCGCCACCTTATCGGACACTATTCAAAACACCTACGCTCGAACTAATTTAGTTTGAGTTCCGGCAGAGGACTATGAACATGAACTTTTTATTTTCATTTGAGTAATATTTATTTGTGTTACTTCTTGTTAGTTTTGTCATGTAACTTTCGGTGCTACTTTGGTAGACGGTTGCACGGATTTTGGCGATTTGTTGCGATTTTTCTTTTGGCGAGTAATACAACTTATGGTAAACCCATTGATGGATTAGTTATTTATGGTAACCGATACTTTGTTGTCATTTTATTTAAAAAATAATGTGTTTTATTGTGCATAAATTCCGTGTTTTAAATATTATTTATGGCTTCTAAATATTAAAAATCAATTTAATTTTGCATTTTTATTTGAAATAAAAATTTTATTGTCTATCATATTTTATGAAATTTTATATTGTGGATGATGTAACCAATGACGTCACCTTACTTTAAAAGTAATTGGTTTTTATATGTATAAATTTAATCTAATGTTTTAAACATTATTTATGGCTGTTAAATATTAAAATACAATTTAATTTTGCATTTTTTTAAAAATGATTTTATTATGTATGAATTTTTAAATAATTTTAATTCTAGGCGTGATGTAATAAGCTCTCTGATTGGTTATAGAATATTTGTGCATTAACAAGCTATAATCAGCTCTCTGATTGGTTTCTGAAAATTTGTGCATTTCCGCGCCGTTTTAAAATTTAATTCATATCTTCGAATTCCTTGAAAGATGTCTTCAAAGATGTTATTTAAATTATGATTTCGATTTTTTTTGTGGTACTTATCAATAAGAAATAGGTTAAATGACTAAAAAAATGTAAGTACATATTTTTCCTTTATTTTATAATTGTATACTTCAATTTTTTGTTGAAAAAATTAATACACTATTTTCAAAAATTGCTGAGATGATTATTGTCCATATGTTTTAATGTTAATTATATTCTATATAACGTATTTTAAAGTATTTGAATTTAATAATATTCTAATTCTTTTAAATGTTGGTATGATGGTTTTTAATTCAATATTCAATTTCAGTAATATTTTAATCTAATTAAACGTTGGCACAATGTTTTTATAGCGGTGTTTTTATTCTCTTTGCTATATGAAAGTAATAGTAACCTTACTTTACTATTTTATACTTATAGTAAATGTATTTATTTACCCTTGCTGCCATCTTAAAAAGCAACATTTTCAACAAAAAATTAATCCATTACGGTTTAATCCTAGTATCCGGTGCACACGGGATTTGGCTACTTTTGGCGACTTTATGATGAGCAGTAAAAATGGGACATGTACGATGAGTAGTAAACAGGTCATTCAAAGAATATATATAGTTATATATAGTATATATTATGTATATAGACACATAGTATATAGTGTATAGTATATAGACGTTCTTTGGATCATTTTTGGTGTTGGCGCTAATTTTCAAAATCGCGACGTTCTTTGGATCATTTTTGGTGTTGGCGATAATTTTCAAAATAGCGCCAACGCTGCACCGTATACTAGGATTTTACCTCCATTACTTTTAACGATATTTATTTTTTTTTTAAGTTTTGAATACTTTACTATGCGTAAAAACAGCGTTTTTCAAGATGGCTGACGTTTGTAAAAATCGCGCCAACAATTGCGCCAACGTAAATCGCCAAAAATCCGTGCAACCGTCTACCAAAGTAGCACCTAACTTTCTTTATGTAGTGTTTGTGTTTAATTAAATTTCTTTTGTTAAATGTTAAAATTTGTCTGGTTTAAATTTTACCAGTTTTGTTTAACAACTTTACAGCTAGCCGTGGTCACAATGCTATATAAAAGAAAATGGCTGCCCAACGGTGGGCTTCGAAAATTTAAAATGATTTTAAAATAAAAGTCGTACTCTTTACCGAAACTCGAGCTCAGTTTTTTCTTCTAGCTCTCTAGCTTTTTCTGGTGATATGAACAATTTCGAATATCCATTTCGAAATTATGAAGGATTAATCCAAAGTCCTTGGTTTTAGTGTGAAGTTACACTGTAGGTAGGAGATTTATTTTGTGTAAAATTTCATTCATTGTGATGGTTTAACATAGAGTGAAAGTCTGTTTTATTTTATAAATATTTGAGTATTAACCGAAACAATACTTCACTGAGATTGTATTTTGATCATATCGGAAATTAGAAGGTGTTAAATTATATTATCACAACCCATAATATTTCAGTTATGAGAAAATAAATATGTATCTTTAATTATATGGTACATCCGTATTTTTTTTAAAGAAAAAGAGCAAAAGTAGTTCTTTGTTAATGTAATTAAAATATGTAGAAATGATTTTATATTTGCATTAATATTGTTTATAAGTTTTAAAGCTTGATTCTATCTTGTTAAATGATTATAATATAACTGAAAACAAAACTTGCATTTAAAATAAGTGTTACGTATTTTATTCCATCTGAGAGATTGTTGCCAAATAAAGATTTGTCCTTGAACAAAAGATATCACTCGTAAATAACTTTTATTTAGAATTTGTGTCGTATTAATATGCTTTCACGTTCATTATTTTAAGAGTGAAAGATTAATGATGTTGGCAACTCAACTAGTTTGGTAAATAAAAAATATTATTTTTATACGAATGTGTAAAGAGTAATATATGATTAGAATTCTGTGAATTTTGATATTGCTTACATGGAATTTTTGAAAGTATTGCTATTAAATTAAACCCTCATTGCTTAAACTTACATATATTATTCTGCCAGTGAGAAATATTAAATTAGAATAGAGACTTTCTCAACTATTTAAAGAAAAGAACTTTACATAAATCCCCTTCGAGATGGCTTATTTAGGCAAAGGCCGCAAAGAGGACCTTAAATTACTAGCTTTAGAGCTTAGATTACAAGTTGCAGATAACTTAAAAGTTGTGCAATTGAGAGATCTGATAACGAGTTCTAAAACCTATGATGAAGAATTTACAAAAAATATGTTAAGCAATATAATCGATGATTGCGTAAAAGCCGAAAAAGAAGCTGAAGATAGCGCGGAAAAAGAAGCAGTAGAAGCAAGATTAGCCAAGGAACGCGAGTTTGAATTAGAAGAAGTTTAAATTCCAACTTGAAATTAATAAGAATATGCCAAAGGAGTCTCTTTCTCAAGTAGATAAGCCTAAATTTGATTTGAATCGCATTTTTCCAAAGTTTAACCCAAAGGAAGATGAGATAGGACTTTATCTGACCATGTTTGAGCGTCAATTGAAGTTCGTAAATATACCCGAAACTGATTGGATCCCATACTTGATTGGATCATTACCATCTGAAATAAATCAATTAGTTGTTAAAGAAAACGAAGAGGATTCTAAAGATTATGCAAAAGTAAAAGTTATGCTTTTGAAGCGATATAGACTCACAGCTGATAGGTTTCGACAAATGTTTTCTCAGCATAGAAAATCTGCAGAAATTACATGGAAGGACTTTGCTTTTGAATTGAAATCTTATTTTGAAGGATGGATTAAAGAATTGAATATCTCTAGTTTCGAGCAGCTACAAAACTTTATCATTGCAGATCAAATAAAGAAAAGAACACCTCCCGAGGTAAGAGAACATTTTGTGGACAGTTTATCAGAAATGAACAATCCGTTGGAGCTCGCAGAAAAGCTCGATTATTATGAAAATGTAAGACGTGGCATGAAGAAAAATGGATCTTCCAATGCAAAGAAACCATATCGTAAAGAAAATATTAAATTTGTTCCAGAAGGAAAATCTGAAACTAGTAATCCTAAAAACGTTAACCAGATTAAAAATACAAACGTTGACAATTCAAAATTTACTACTTTTAGACAAGAAAGGAAAACTTCTATTCATTGCTATGGTTGTGGATATCCCGGTTTCATACAGTCAAAGTGCCCTAAGTGTAATAAGTTAAAAGAAGTTAAAACTGTCGTCAACTGTGTAAAATTGTATGCAGTTGAATCATCCGTTCTACTGTCCAGTTCCATTTTTTTAACTGTTTGTGGTGAAAAAGCAGCTTTTTGCGCTGATACAGGAGAATCGAATTCTATTGCAGGAGAAAGATTTTATAAGTTGTTACGAGATCGAGGATTTTGATTTAAAACAACAAATATTATGATGGTACTAGATGATGGCAAGGAAAGAAATGTTCAAGCTTTGACTACAGTGGTAAATCTGAATGTTGAAGGAAAGATAGTCCGTATGAAATTTATTGCTTTGCCAAAAGCAAAATGTAACAGGACGTTACTTGGAACTGATTTTCTACAGGCTGCGGGAATAGTGCTCAACATCCAGAATGGCACTTGGTATTTTAGTGAAAATCCACAGAAGCAGTATCCCTTTTACAAAGAACCATCTGAAGCTAAAGAGACTCCAAACGTACTAACATCTTTGAAAGTAGCATCTCCAGAAACAAAAACTTCTGCTGACACTCCTGTTGCAATAACGGAAGCAACCGAATCCGTGAAGTTGACAGATGATGACGAGAGAACAACGAGAACAACGAGACGAGAGAACAACGGAAGAAATTAAATTAATTGTTAGAAGAATATAAAACTAGCTTTCAGCCAGGGGAAAGCCAACTCCTTATATTGAGCACAGAATCCAGACCGGAAATAATTTACCTGTTGCCGATCAACCATATAGAATGACACCCGCGAGGAAAGAGCTGTTAAAAAAGGAGCTAGATTCCTTACTAGCTTAGGGTATCATTGAGGAATGCGAATCACCCTATGCGAGTCCTGTTGTGTTGGTCCCTAAACCTAATGGTTCCATCAGACTGTGTATAGATTATCGAAAATTAAACTCCCAAACCGTTCCAGATACCTATCCATTACCAAGAATGGATGATTTGCTAACTGAAGCTAAATCAACGAAATACGTGTCTACCATTGACCTAAGAGCAGGTTATCATCAAGTTAAAGTTCATGAAGTAGATCAAGAAAAAACTGCCTTTATTTGTCCATTTGGTACTTTCAAGTTTTTGCGAATGCCATTTGGGTTTCGGAACGCGTCTGCAACTTTTCAACGACTTATTGATAAATTTAGATCAGGGCTAAAAGATGTTTTTGCCTTGTCATATCTCGACGATATCATAGTATTATCAGAAACATTTGATAAACATTTATCAGATTTGAGGAAAGTGTTTGAAAGATTTTCTGTGTTTAAACTAAATGCTAACAGGGGCAAATGCCATTTTGCTTGTGACAGAGTAAAGTATTTAGGTCATTGGATTACAGAAGATGGTGTAGAGGTAGATGCCAAGAAAGTATCTTCTATTCAGAAAATTCCTAAACCAACATGCGTAAAGGAAGTTCAGTCTTTTCTAAATACGTGTTCCTGGTTCCGAAGATATGTCCCTAAGTTTTCAGAAGTTGCTAGACCCCTTAGTGACTTAACCAAAAAGAATAAACAGTGGACATGGGGAGAAACCGAACAAAGAGCATTTGAAGAGTTGAAAAAAAGGTTGATTTCACCGCCTGTGTTATTTCAACCTGACGGAAATAAACCGTTCATCATTAGGACAGATGCCAGTAATTATGCTTTAGGAGCAGTCCTTATCCAAGGAGAAGGCCCAGAGGAACGTGTGATTGAGTATGCAAGTCGATTGTTAAACTCAGCTAAAAGAAATTATTCAACTACCGAAAGAGAAGCTCTTGCAGTAGTTTCGGCTCTTGAGAAGTTCCGCGGTTATATAGAAAACCAAGAAATAATAATTGCATCTGACCACCAACCTCTTAAATGGCTAATGAGTATTAAATCACCATCTGGTCGTTTGGCTCGATGGGCCCTTCAAATCCAGTCATATCATCCAAAAATTATCTACACTCCAGGAAAATCCAATGTTATAGCAGATCTTCTTTCTAGACCATCTTATGCAAATAATGACTTTCTTTGTGATTTAAATGCTGTTTCTATAGATTTACCATCCCGGAAATCTAAAGACATTCGTGAGGAACAAATGAAAGATGAAGATGTAAGGAAGATTATAGACTGTTTTGAGAGTGGCAAAAAAGATGAAAATTATGTAAATTGGACTAGTAGAGGATATCTCATGAATCAAGGAGTTTTGTATCGTTACTCTTCCGACACAGACTCTGAAGAGGCTGTTAGTTGTCCCTTGTCAAGAGCGAGAACGAGTCCTACAGCAGTATCACGATTCCCCCACTGCAGGACATTGTGGAGCTGAAGGCACGTACCATAAGATTGCCTCCAGGTATTACTTTCCTGGTATGAGAGAGTATATCTCAGAATACGTGAAAAATTGTACTGAGTGCAATCGGTATAAACCAAATAACCAGAAACTTGCTGGATTACTTTGAACTCCTGTATATGCACAAAGGTTTGAAAGACTTGCTATAGACCTTTTTGGCCCATTTCCAGAAACTCCAACTGGGAAAAAATGGATTTTTCTTATTGAAGACACCAGTACAAAATGGATAGAGCTCTTCGCCTTGGAAGAAGCCACTGCAAAAAATTGTGCAAAAATCTTAATTGAAGAAGTTTTTTTACGTTATGGTTTACCCAGAAGATTGATTAGTGATAATGGCACACAATTTGTTAGTGCGGTAATGCAGCAAACCTGTAACTTCTTTGGTATTAAACAAGAACTTATTCCTGTTTATCACCCTCAAGCGAATCCCTCCGAACGAAAGAACAGAGATTTAAAACCGAAACTAGCTATACTAATCGGTGATGCTCATGATACTTGGGAAGAAAGACTGCCCATGATTCGTTTTGTCATGAATACAGCAATATGTGACACTACAGGTCATACCGCTGCTTATTTGCAGTTCGGAAGAGAACTTAGAACGACGGATGACGTTAATCACGATTTAAGAGCACTTATTGAAAACGACAACTTTGTTACCGAAATTACGCCGTATCTGAAAGAATTCGCTCGTTTGACACCTCAAATCAGGGAGCGTGTCGAACAAAAACAAGATAAAAGAAAGGAATACTTTGATAAAAGACGCAGACAAACTTACTATCAGCCTGGTGATAAAATATGGATAACTATACATCCAATCAGTAAATCCATACACAAGAAAAGTAAAAAAATTATGCCTAAACGCGACGGTCCGTATCTAGTGATTACTAACAGACCTCCTACAACATATGACATTGCAGATCCTGCTACTCCTGATCAAGTGTTAGGTACTTATCATATCAATATGATGAGACTCTATAAACTCCCTCCATCGAAAGACCAACATCCTTTGACTCCCATAAGGAAAAGAGGCAGACCTCGCAAAATTGAACTATCGAACACGGACTCTTTGCCGGGACGTCGTCAGAGCCCGAGGGGAAGTCTGTAACGAACGCTAGCAAACAGCCTCATGTACTGCAGCGCCACCTTATCGGACGCTATTCAAAACACCTACGCTCAAACTATTTAGTTTGAGTTTCGGCAGAGCACTATGAACATGAACTTTTTATTTTCATTTGAGTAATATTTATTTGTGTTACTTCTTGTTAGTTTTGTCATGTAACTTTCTTTATGTAGTGTTTATGTTTAATTAAATTTTTTTTTGTTAAATGTTAAAATTTGTCTGGTTTAAATTTTACCAGTTTTGTTTAACAACTTTACAGCTAGCCGTGGTCACAACGCTGCAGGGAGAATTAATTATATGAAATATTCTCCCTCAATGATGCGTAATAAATATTTATTAATACTATATGAAAAGCTATTTACTTTAGATTATAGATGATATTATTCAAATTTTTAACTATTTTTTTTTTAATTTCTCTCTTTCTTCCTTTAAAAAAAAAAAAAAAAATAAGAGTAAGTTTTAAAAGAGTAAATTTTTATCTTCGGCGTTTTATCGTCTGCTACTTTACTTTAACTTTGTTTAAATCGAATTGTCTAAAACTGAGAATTTTCGTTTGATGTTTATTTGAATTATATGAAAATATTTTATGACATTAACTGCATAATTTATTTCGAAACAAATTGTTGCTTATGAAGTGGCTGAAAGAGCGGCTTATACTATCATCCATATTTTTAAAGCACAGTATATTTTTATGGAAACATAAGATTTAGAATAATCATTTTTATAAAAGTCAAATTATGATACAGTGTCTCACAAAAGTGATGGGACACTTGTGCTTTACAAAAGGAAACTGTAATAAAATTAATTAAAAAAACATGTAAAATTTTTTGGGGTGTGTTTCATACTTAAATTTAGTAACAATTATTACATAACATACATTTTCTCAAAATATTAAAATATTAATTTAATAAAAATACATTTGTTTAGAACGGAGCAAAAAATGGTTCACATAAGTGATGGGACACTACGTACTATGCAACAAAAATCGTCTGAAGTAAGCAATAAAAATATCTTTTGGGGTATTTATTTTTACTCAAAAGCAATGGGCAATAATTTATAAAATCGTCTGCAGTCTTTCTCTCCAGTTTGTTTTGGAATTTTTGTGTTTTTTTAGCTCTGTGCAGCCATGAATGCTAAACGAAAAGAAACTTTGCCTGAAATTCGAAAATTAGTTATTAATTTGCATATTGAACGTGAAAAATCTATTAGAGAAACTGCTGAAACAGTTAACTTCAGTCATTCAACAGTTTTCAATATCATTAAACGATATAAAAAGAATCATATGATTCAGGATAAAAGAAGACCTGGCCGACCATCAAAAGCTATCCAATGGAATAAAGCGAATTAGGTACTTTTCCGTTTTGCCGGCGCAAGCGATAAAGTCGCCAATAATGGTACAACCGATGCCAAACGGAATATTCTCGCTGGTAACCTTTTACGGCTCATTTTCAAAACAAGTAGCAGCTTTTTCTTATCAGATTGATTGTTTCTTTCATTACTGGCATATAATTACATAGAATTTTTATCAGATAGTTCAGTTTTATGTCTAAGGCCATTTTCGAAATTTAAGTCAATTAGGATGCAATGACAACGCTTGCCCGAAGCCGAAAATATAGAAAAGTTATAGAAAAGTCAAGAGTTAAATTCATCGATTCTAATGAGAATGCATTAGCGAAGTAAAGCACTGCAGTTTTACATAATTTCTGAGTAAGCTATTCGTACGAACTGAAATACAGTGGATGGACAAAAATAGGGAAACACCTTGTGAAATGCATGTTTGAAAAGAAAGATTGATTTTAATGAAATATGTAGGTGGCGCTGGTGTTTTTGACTACTGACGCCACCTATACAACTTCGTAAATGTGCTAAACAGTTCAGTTATTGTCGGAGTACTGTTATGTGAGGTTGTCATTGCATTATGTCAGAGTTAACAGACTTTGAACGTGGGCAAATTGTTGGAGCACGTATGGTAGGTGCTTCCGTAAGCAAGGTAGCCGAGGTGTATCGAAGATTTATTCCGCATATTTGAAAAGCGGAAAAACATCATCTGCTAAATCACAGCGCGGACGAAAGTGTGTCCTGAGTGATCGTGACAGACGATCATTAAGGGCAATTGTGACGAAATATAAGAAGACCACAGCTGCAAAAGTTACTGCTGAAATGAATGTTGTGTTACCGAACCCTGTGAGTACCAATTTGTGAAAAATCCATTTCGAATTAGAAGGAAACTTCATAAACAGGGAATTGCTGGCCGTGCTGCAGTTGAGAAGCCACTCATCAGTGATGCTAATGCCCGTAACAGGAAAAGGTGGTGTTTAAGTCATAAAGGCTTGGACTATACAGCAGTGGAAGCGAGTAATATGGTCTGACGAGTCTTCTTTCACATTGTTTTCCACTTCTGGCCGAGTTTACGTCTGGAGAACGCCATCTCAAGCCTATAATACAGACTGCTTGTTGCCAAGAGTGAAACATGGCGGGGGTTCTGTTATGGTTTGGGCAGCCATATCGTGGTTCTCTGCTAGCCCCATGATAACTGTGTCAGGGCACATGACTGCCAAGACTTATGTGAACATTTTGGCCGATCAAATTCATCCCATGGTACAAACTTTGTTCCCCGATGGTGATGGTGTCTTCCAAGACGACAAAGCCCCTGTTCACACAGCTCACATTGTCCAGGACTGGTTTTCTGAGCACGAGGATGAGTTGTCCCAACTCCCCTGGCCACCACAGTCACCAGACCTGAATATTATCGAACCTTTGTGGTCTACATTGGAACGGAAAGTGCGTTCTCGTTATCTACCGCCAACATCGTTATCTGAACTTGCCACCGTTTTGCAGGGAGAATGGTATAATATTCCCTTGGCAAACATACAGGAACTGTATTTATCCATTCCGAGAAGACTGCAAGCTGTTTTGGATGCCAACGGGTTTCCTACACCATATTAAACAAAGAAACATTTTTTTTAAAGGTGTTTCCATATTTTTGTCCAACCCCTGTATTTCTTGCATTTAAACTTGTGTTCCAAATTAAGATTTAACTTGAAATTAATGTAGAGAATTACTGAGAGCATTAGATTTTTGTAGAGTAGTTTACGTGAGATGAGATAGCTTGGGGTCACGTGATATGAACTAGCGAATCAGGATGTTGAACCATAGTAAATTCTTAAATTAATGTCCTTTTGCAAATTTATTGCCTTTATTTATTGGCTTTTTATAAAATTGTAAGCGATATTGAAATGTTTATACATTCAAAAAAAGAATTCTTAGACCTAACATTTTTGTAATATTTTTTATGTGTATACTGTATGTTGTCGCCAATAAAGTATGCTTGGCGAGATTTGCGCCGGCGAAACGGAAAAGTACCGCGAATTATCTTTCGAAATATTAAAAAAAAATCCAAGAATGAGTGCTCCTAAAGTTGTTGTTGATTTACAAGCATTATATGGACTAATTGTTAATTCTGAGACTATTAGAAGAGTAATTCGACGTACTGGATATTACGGTAGAGCAGCTAGGAAAAAATTCTTCGTAAGTGAAAAGAATAGAAAACTCAGACTGGCTTTCGCAAAATCCAACATAAAAATAAGAATTCTGATTACTGGAATGAAGTTATATTTACTGATGAGAGTAAATTTAATATATTTGGTTCTGACGGTAGAATCTTGGTGTGGAGAAAACCCAGGGAAGAATTTCGCAAACAGAACTTGGTGCCAACAGTAAAACATCAGGAAAACATGGTGGAGAAGGAATTACGGTATGGGGGTGTATGTTGTCCGCTGGAGTTGGTAATCTTGTTTTTATTGACAGTATAATGGATCAGTACAAGTATATTGACATTTTAAATCAAAATTTGAAATCTTCAGCACGAAAATTGAACCTTCATAACGATTTTAAATTCTACCAGGACAATGACCCCAAGCACACTGCTTTGAACGTTAGAGTCTGGCTGCTCTATAACTGTCCTGAAATAATAAAAACGCCACCATAATCTCCAGACTTAAATCCCATAGAGAATATTTGGCAAGAATTGGAATCAGAATTCGCAAACACACCATTTTTTCAAAACAACAATTAAAATCGGTGCTTCAAGAAGAATGGGGTAAAATCACTCTAGAAATCACAAAAAATTAGTCGAATCCATCCCAAGAAGATTAAATCATGTTTTAAAAGTAAAAGGAAATCTAACAAAATATTAAAACCTTTTAAAAGTAAAATTTTTGGATAAATATTCGATGGAAAAGTAAGTGTCCCATCACTTATGTGAGCCATTTTTTGCTCCGTTTTAAACAATTGTATTTTTATTAAATTAATATTTTAATATTTTGACAAAATGTATGTTATGTAATAATTGTTACTAAATTTAAGTATGAAACACACCCACAAAAAATTTTACGTTTTTTTTTTAAATTTATTTTATTGCAGTTTCCTTTTGTAAAGCACAAGTGTCCCATCACTTTTGTGAGACACTGTATAAACATACAACCCTCTGGATAAGTCAGCAGGTTCTGTGGACCAGTAAGAATAATTATATAAACGACACCCAAATTCTGGATTCAATTAAGAACGAGGGTACGATGTTTATTACATGAATTTAAGAAGTTTTTAAATTAAAAAAAAAAAAAAACTCATTTTTTATCCTAAAATGTATTTTTATGCGTAGCATAATTTCATTATATCCTTAAAATTCTAATTTAGAATGTAATTGTCAAGAACTGAATTCTAATCATCAGTAATATAATAAGTAATTATTACGGTTATTAATAAATCCTTCTTATAAAGTAATTGCAAATATTTCAAAAAACTTTCTGTCTGAATGCAAATAGTTCTAATTTTATATTAATCAAGATTGCACACGAAAGTTATTTATTTGCACTTCAATTCTTACCGTCAGCTCTGGTAGAGGTTACAAATCAATTATATTTAATTAAGTATTGGATTGGATTATTTAATTATGGCAAAGCATACGAGGGCTATCTGCCTAAAGGGAGGAATGCCTTTTTGGAGGACTTTATAAGGGAACTGCCTTGTATACACGTTACGCACGGTGAAAACCACGAAAACGCCCATGCAGCCAGCCCGTTCGCGGAATTTCGAACCTCAGACCGAACTACCAGTGTTCAGCGTCTTTACCGCTCGGCCGCTGGTGGGCTATTTAATTAAGGAATGACCATCTAAGTTTAGAAACAGCGTACCGTAACAGCAATTCAATTATTGGCGCCGTATCTTTCATGTTATTCTTGATTGGCAAGCTACATGATTTTTAATGAGTATTCGGGTTTTGCTAGTAACTTCACTTAGAAATCGCGCTTAAACTAGGTTAGTTGGTTATTTGAACATAGAAAGAACATGGGAGCTATTTGATTAAGATGCTTTCATAGAGAACCTTTGTAAAGAGAACCTAGAAAACTACGAAAACCAACTATGCAAGCCTGGGTTAGACTTCGCAACAAACAATCTTCAAATGCTAGGCAACTGGTGAGGCTCCAATTAAATCTCCAATTTAATATTTTATTTGTAAATATTTAAAATATTGTTGTATTCTTAGACACAAAAAGCAGAATTTTAGTTTTGTTAACTCGTTAGTAAACTACCAAGCCGTAGTGCAAATTAATATTCAGTTTCTTTTGCAATAATTGTATTCACTTAATATTCTTGGAATATGAGCTAAAGAAGGAACGTTCTCGGAAGATTAAAGAAGTGTTTAAATCCAGTGATATTAGGTTTGTCTTACAAGCTCAGGATCAAAACGATTCTGCAATTGCCCGAACAGTTGACTTGTAAATGGCTGTGAATTAAGCAGATGACTTTTAATCTTACGTTTTCAGTCAGAAAACGTATTCCAAATGTTTTGTATTGCATGACAATGCATGTTTTCATTATTCAATAACTAGTCGGAGAGCCGCTTGTGTTCCGAAAATAAGTATGTGTATTCAATCGTCCTGCATGTTCTTCAAATTTGTCTTCTTGTGATTTTTTTCTTTCCCCAAAACTAAAGTTGCCTCTCAAAGGAAAGTTTTTTGACATTGAAGAGACAAAAGGAGTATGACATCTACTTTTAGAGGCACGTCAAAAACAGATCTCTACAAGCCTTCTCTTCCATTACATGTTGTGCAGTCAGGCAAAAGTTGCATCAGCGTAAATTGTATAATCTGTTTTTATTACACTCTGTTTACTTTATTAACATACAGTGAATATATACTAAACCTTTTACTTCAGCTTAAGTAATTCGGAATTTTTGACGGAACTAAGACTTAGAAGATAAGACAAATTAAATATTTCGATAACCCAATAAATTCAAGGTCGAAGTTTCAATATTTGATTTTCGGAGAGAAGGGAAATTTTTTCAGTTTTAGTCCATTATTCTAAGTATATTTGCTTCGATTCTTTATTTTTCCATAAAAGCGAAAAATTTACGCATGGTATATATATAACGCATAGCTTCAAATTAAAATTTAATAATACATAGAGTGGTTATAATTAAAATTCCACATTGAAACGGTCATAAAAAGAAAACTACTGGATCAAATGTTATCAAACTTGGTAATCGTGTAAAGGAGGTCATGGGAATTTATTTTCCGCGAAAAAAAGGAAGTTCGAAATCTCACCACCAGGGGGGAAATGGCGCTGTGTGCAATATTGTTAAACGAAATTTGGGTCAGAATCTAACTTAATATTTTGTTACACGGGTTTAATATGTTGTATACACGTAAGAAACTTTGAAGTAAGCAAATTACCATTTAAAGGCTTTAAATTCGATAAAAGACGAGTGCGCCATCCGTGTAAGTGAGAAATTCGTCGGTGAAAACCAAGAATTAGAGATTAAAAAATGTGAGATCGCAAATCACTTGTACAAGTGCGTACAATCTGGAAATCGTTTTCTTACAGATCGCGAATTCGTAATTTTTGAAGCCCGAGTTCGGCCCTAAAACATGAAGATACTGGTTCAAAACGCTTTTAATCGATTTGGGCCAAAGAAATCCCTCATGTTATCTATCTAGTTCCATTGCATTCTCCTACTGTATTCGATTGCATAGCAATAATTCCACACCGTTTAGTGTTGAATGACAGCTAGTTTTATAACTGAACCATTTTTCTCTGAAGAGCAGTCGACAGCTGGACCACTGTGATTGCAGCTCACTTAGAGTCAATGTTAAAATATTTTGTGATACATGAACTGCAGTAACGTGGTATTTTAGATGCTACGATTTTTATGCAGGGCTGGGCCCCACCTCATGTGTGTCGCACAGTTACTTAGGCAACATTTCACGAATGAACGTCTTATAGGCCGACACTTCCCCTCTTCCCACCAGACCTCAACCTCTGTGACTTTTGGCTATGAGGTTACCTCAAAAGCACTGTTTATGGTGATAATCTAAACAATTTGGCAGAAATGAAAAATGTGATACACTGACATGTCCGTAACATTTCTACTGATATGCGAAGAGCTGCTGTTGAGAATGCAGTAACGGGATTTAACTTGCTTTCGGAAAATGCTGGACGCTACATTGAACATGCTTTGTAACACGTTTCGGAAACTATTAAACACATTTTAAACAGATGTTTCCATTTCTTATTTCATTTAACAATATTGTATACAGCGCCATTTTGCCCTGGTGGTGAGTTTTTAAACTCTTTTTTTTTCTTGCGGAAAATAAATTCCCATAACTTCCGTTACACGATTCCCAAGTTTGATAACATTTGGTCCGGTAGTTTTCCTTTTACGACCATTTCAAATTGGAACTTTAATTACAACCACCATGTAAATTAAACTTTAAAAGTTTGACAATTTGTTTCAAGTCCCAGCTTTAAAAATATATAAAAATATAATCTTTTATATTAATCCTCTTAGAAAGAATGTTTTAAGAAGCTAATTTTTCTCTCGCATTATAGATTGTATAAAAAAACATGATCTTTAATATGATTTAGATTGTTTCAGCCGATATAAGAATCAGGTCACTCGGTGGTACAGAATAAACCCTGCTGGACTGTTTCATTTCTTTGTCATTTAGCAAAAATCTTTTAATTAAAATATTTATCCTTTGGACTTCGCTTTAAACTTTATTTATAGTTAAAATGTCTAGAAAATGAAAAGCTGTCCTAAGCTGAAACGCAATTCATGTAATTGATATTTTAAAAAATTGACAAGAATGCAAAATTTATGGAAGTCTAGCAATCGAAAAATATTAATTTTCTTTTGTGAGCACTGAAAATAACTGTAGAAGGAAAAAAGAAAATTAGAGAGGAAAGTAAGCAAAAATTTGCAAGGAAATTTGGCTGTCAGACATACCAAGATGTTTCAAAAAGTTGGACACTTTTGAATATACTTTCAGGATACTTCAAAGAATTTAGGTGTTCAAAGAGAAAACACTTGGACGTGTACAGCAGCAAATAACATCACCATCAATTGAGCTTGTGTTAACAGAAAAGACAAAAACGATATCATTGCAGATTAAAGTGAAGAGCGCCTGGTTTTAGACTATATGGTTGCATAAATTTAAATTACGTTATAGAACATCATATCGTATCATAAATGGAGAATCCCATGATTTTCTCAGTCGAATTATTGGAAGATTCAGGAGTTTATCCAGTGATGTATGTGGATGTCACCTAAAGATGTTTTTTTTTTCCCCTCCTGATGAAACAGCGGGAGAGCGGTAAAGTCGCTGAAAACTGGTAGTTCGGTCCGAGGTTCGAATCCCGCGAACGGGCTGGCTGGATGGGCGTTTTCCTGGTTTTCCCCATGTGTAACCTGTATGCGAGACAGTTTCCCTTAGAAATTCCTCCACGAAGGCATCCCTCCCCTTAGGCAGATAGCCCTAGTGTGCTTTGTCATAATTAAATAAACCAAAACCTCTTGATGAAATCAGTCTTCCCTTTCATCTCATACCTTCAAAATGTTTAGCCTCTAAAGACTGATAAAGGCTCTGGCCAAATATTTCGTGAAGAACTTCTAAGGGAAACCAGCTGCCATACACAGTACACATGAGAAAATCCAAGAAAACGCCCATGCAACCAGCCCGTTTACTGGGATTAGAACCCCGGAGTGAACTACCAGTGTTCAGCGACTTTACCGCTCGGCCGTTTGTGGGCCTTTATGAAATGGAAGGCGATAACTTTATTTAAAATGATTGTCAGAAATACCAAGATATTTCGAAAAGTTGGATGCTTTTTAATATACTTCCAGAATGCCTAAAGAAGAGCAAAAAAGAGCAAAAAGAAAGCCTAAAGAAAAAGAGCAAAAAAGAGCAAGAACCAGCAAATACCATCAATGGAGCTTGTGTTAACAGAAAAGACAAAAACGATATCATTGCAGATTAAAGTGAAGAGCGACTGGTTTTAGACATATAGTCTAAAATGTCATAGAGTATGGTTGTATAAATTTAGTAGAATGCCTGAAGAAAAAGAGAAGAAAAAATACATTTTTGCGTAAAATTTAGTATTTGTATTTTTTTCTAAATTTAAAACCTTTTAATCTTATGATATTTGATTCTTGCGATTTCAAAAATAAAATATTTGACTAAAATATGAATAACATTTTAAGAAACCAAATGTAGGATAAAATTGTGGCACAATGATAAATGGTAATGGGCACAATGATAAAACTGTTTAAAGCAGTGTATGCAAGTCATCCTAAGTTAAAATGTCGGTTATACATCTCTCTTATTTATATATATCTTTTCTGAACGGAACATTGAAAGGCGTGTTAACTGTGCTTTACTGTATTTTCTCTTTTAATATATGCAGTTTTCAAACGCATCGTAGTAGGGGTTGCAAAGTATTCTTCCGAAAGAAATGCAATTCAAATAAATAAAATCAAATTCTGGAAAATTTATATTAATAAATATATTTCAAATGCTCAGTTCGAAGGAATAAATAGAAAATTTTAAAACAATTATCTGAAGAGGCAATGCAACACAATTAAAATAAAAGTATACAAATTTAAAAATTACCTAAATTAATAACTATGACAAAAAATATATATAAAGAAAACTATTTGAAAAAAAAAAAAACGCTGCACCTTTATTTACGCAGTTCGAATAGGTAAATAGAAATTTTTAAAACAGTTATTCGAAAAAACCATGCAACTTAAACTATTAAAATGAAATTCGAAAAAGAAAAAATTACTTAAAATAATAACAGTTATAATTAAAAATATAATATAAAGAATATTAATTTGGAAAAAACGAATGATGGCGACTTTTTTTCCTCTTACGGTAAAGGAAACTAGGTTGCCATACATTAAGAAGTTCGCCAAGTGAACTATTCTTGGCGCAAACTGAAAAAAAAGTGCCAACAAAATTTGTGAATTTCTCCGTAAATTTCGCTCCAGATTTTACAAAATTTCATATTTAGGCGTAATTTGAGTTGTAGAATCGAAATATGTAAAAAAATTGGTATGTTATTTCAGAAAAAGTCCGATTTTGTGTCAAAATACCTATGTTAGAATAGTGCTATATATAAATCTAATATATATCCCAAGTCGCGCTTTTGAGACATGAAGAATGCAATTTGAATTTTGTCAATCGGCCCATTAGAACGGGAGATATAGAACTTTTTTTTTTTTTGAGCAGTGTACATTCAAACTTTATACTGATTCACGGGGACAGCATGTAACATTTTCAAGCTATATATAATATACTTCTGTAACGTAAAAATATTAATTAATTATTATGCTACTTTTTCCAGGTGATATTCAATGACTTTTTTTTTTTTTTTTTAATGTTAAGACACTGAGCCATTTCTCAAGCTGGAGGGTGTTAATAATGATGCAGTGATGAAGGAAAAAAAATAATAAATAATGATTTGCCAGGTTGGCATCAGGGATATAAATTATTCAGTAGGTTCAAAATAAACATTGTTCTGATTTGAGATGTATGCCAAGCAAAGCGACAACCATGTAGCCAAATTACTGATCATACAGATTTATGCTAATAAATGATTGTTTCTTCAATATGGAAGTATTTTATTTACTGTTGAAATGAAATTAAGAATCAGGACTCTTTACATGTTTTACTACGAAAAAATATGAAATGCACACACAGAAGGCATAAAATTATTTTTTTTTTTTAAAAAAGGCTGGTGATCTGAAAGTACAGATATCGGATGTGTGGATTTATTATACTTTATACTGTAGTAAGCAAAATGCCATATTTCTGAAAAAAATGCTTTTTTTTTTTTTTTTTCTAGTAGCAGGTCTACAGTAGCATTACGATTGATTCGTTACAAGGAGGGGACAAAAAACAAAACTCCATACTAATCGCAACAAACAGAAAACACAAACATGACCCTCTAATTTCAAAACTAGCCAGATAAATGGCACCACTACCAGATAAATGGCAACATTAAATTCATACACAGCCATTAGTGGGTTGCAAGATATACACATTTTCATAAAGTTCTGGGTTGCCTACTTAAGCGACCACCACTACCCAGATAAAGCGATAAATACTTAAGCGACCACCACTACCCAGATAAATGGCAACATTAAATTCATACACAACCATTAGTGGGTTGCAGTTCTGGGTTGCCTACTTAAGCGACCACCACTACCCAGATAAATGGCAACATTAAATTCATACACAACTATTAGTGGGTTGCAGTTCTGGGTTGCCTACTTAAGGCAACATTAAATTCATACACAACCATAAATGGCAACATTAAATTCATACACAACCATTAGTGGGTTGCAGTTCTGGGTTGCCTACTTAAGGCAACATTAAATTCATACACAACCATAAATGGCAACATTAAATTCATACACAACCATTAGTGGGTTGCAGTTCTGGGTTGCCTACTTAAGCGACCACCACTACCCAGATAAAGCGACCACCACTACCCAGATAAATGGCAACATTAAATTCATACACAACCATTAGTAGGTTGCAGTTCTGGGTTGCCTACTTAAGCGACCACCACTACCCAGATAAAGCGATATATACTTAAGCGACCACCACTACCCGATTAAGATATATACTTAAGTGACCACCACTACCCAGATAAATGGCAACATTAAATTCATACACAACCATTAGCGGGTTGCAAGATATACACATTTTCATAAAGTTCTGGGTTGCCTACTTAAGCGACTTAGCACTTTGCCAGGTGATTCTTCTCAAGGTTGGAAGGATAATCAGCAGTACTCAAAAACCTACTATATTTTTATACCAATTTCTTTAGTGACAGTATTTTCTTTCATTAACTTTCAATCTTAGTTCTAAATTTAGTAGTTCTTTATTACAGCGCCCCCCCCCAACGATATTTGGCAATTTTAGATTTGCGCCGAGATCTCAGCTGTAATTTCATTAAGCTCGTGAAGCATGAACGTAAAAATAAGCAACACAGCATTTAATAACAATAATACTCACATATCATTTCTTAAGAATATTTTTAAGAGGCTTTATCCTTAGCTTTATTATTTTATCGCATTTAATTGTTTCAGTCAACTGCAGCACTCTCATGCATATTAAGCCGTTCGTTACACTATTTCATGGACCTCAATTCCTCTGGCCAAGAATACATAAATCGCAGAGACGAATGATATTTTGGAAGCGATGAACCAATTTCTGACAAGGACCTTTTATTTTTTTTTTTTTGCAATTTTTAACATTGCACCTCAAAATGCTTTTGTCATTAAAGTTTCATGTTGGGGCCATTTTCACATGCTTGTTTGTCAGATAAAAAGACCTCTTTCTTAAGCGAAAAAAAAAAGTACCCGCCTCGCTGCTTGGTAAGTTAAAAATTCTTAACATACACACAGAATATAATTAAACAATGCAAATTAGAAAAACTCATCAGGAATGAATCATATAAGAACATGTGGCGAGAGCAAAAATGCATAATGGTGCTAATATACGATAACGTGGTGAAGTGTAAGAACACGCAGGCACATTTTGGTGTGATATCTCTGCTGATTGATGAGGGCTGCTGCTATAACAAAGAAGTATCTTAAATTTACTATTTTTATAATTTCTTGGTATTTTGTGATTCTGTAAACCCGCTGATAAAGCATGGCAAAGTATTTGTGAGGCTAAGCAGTATATTGCCTAAAAAATTATGTGACAACCCATAATGTCGTCAAAAAATGTTTATGTGGCAACCAAGCATGGACATAGCAGACGGCTGTTTTGGCTAGTGCGCAACACCAAATGATATTTATTATCCTGTCCTTCATGGTTGACAACATATTATCTTGTCAACAATGAAACTACAGCCAAGCAACAGTTATGAATAGGCATGATAATACTTGTTTTAAGCTGGCGTTGTTCTGAATATGACATGCCAAATTCAAAAGGTTCACCATTACTGCATTAGAAAAATTAGTACTGTTTTGTTACCAGGACTAATTCAGAAATATATTGAATGTATACGCATGTGCGTATATGTATATGTTACGGTGAAAGACCGAAATCTGGAGAATGTCGACTTTCACCGGTGAATGTCAACATTCACATAGTCGCTTGGTTATGTCCGAAATATTCTCCAAATACTCTTATTTCTGACTTACACCGGTGAATGTCGACATTCACAATGTACTAATGGTGAATGTTGAACATATAAGAATATTATATTTCCTTTTCCATAATTCATTTGCGAAAAAAACGCACTTGAGACTCAGAATAAGAACTTAAGAATATAAGAACTTAAAACACACAATACATTCAAAATGAGAAAGGAAAATAATAGAAGTTATAAACTTACCAAATTATGTGATTCAAATCTTATTTATTGCAACAACTTAAACTATTATGACACTCTGAATTGCACAAGAGGCCCTTGCTTTTACAACTGCATTTATTTATGGAACATTTCCTTTTGGAATGGCAGCGTGTACCTATACTCCTCTCTTTTCGACCTACACCAGAGCATATCTGTGATTGTCAACATACACTGGTGAGAGTCCGAATGTAAAGAAATATTCGATCTTTCACCAACGTATATGGTGAATGTTGACATTCTCCAATTTCGGTCTTTCACGGTAACATATATAAATATTTGCATCATAAACGGAAGTATATGTCAAAGAACTATGGTTTTAAGATAAAGGCCCTGTATTTGTATTTTTTTAATTTAAAACTTTTTAATCTTATAATATTTGATTCTTGCGATTTCATAAATTTTGACTAAAATATTAATATTTGATATTAATATTTGAATAATAATATTTGACTAAAATATGAATAACATTTTAAGAAACCAAATGTAGGATAAAATTGTGTAAAGCAATGGGCACAATGATAAAACTTTTTAAAGCAGTGTATGCAAGTCATCGCAAGTTAACATGTTGGTTATACATCTCTCTTATTTATATATATCTCTTTTCTGAAAGGAACATTGAAAGACATGTTAACTGTGCTTTACTGTATTTTCTCTTTTAATATATGCAGTTCTCAAATGCATCGTAGTCTAGGTTACAAAGTATTCTTCCGAAAGAAATGCAATTCATATAATAAAATCAAGGGCTGATCTTTGGAATATGGTAACAGGTAGTTTGGCGACATTTTGGAGGCGATAAAGGTTACTGTCTAGGACTTTGGTAATAATGTGAGAAGCACTCAGTTCCGATTACGCATTATTTTGTGTGAGGGAAATGAGAGATCATGAGATATGTCACGTGACATTAATGGACGAATTATAGTTCTTTGATCGGAAAAGGGGGTAAATTTGGAAAAATTATTTTGTATTAAGCTTCATTGTGTGTTGTGTGAAATAGTGTTGATTAATTGTCGGATTGCATGGCGCTATGTAAAGTGAATTCTAAATTTTTAATACGTAATAATTAATAATAAGTTGACTACTGGATTTTGGATTTAGAAATTAGCAGTAGTACTGCAGCCGATTGGAACTCTTTCTGTAGGGAAGTGTGCGTGCCACGTAATGAAGATTCTGAAGAAGATTAGGTAAGTTAGTATTTTTAATCATTTGAGGATATTATTTTTATGTATTGTTCTAAATGTAAGGAGTAAATAAATTAAAATGGTATTATTGGAAAATTGTTATTAGCAATGATTTAGTTTAAAGTAATTAGGATTGTAATCTATTTTTTATTAATTTAATGTATGTGCTTATTTATATTTTAAGTAGTGTTTTTTAATTTAATTATTTTAATTTAATGATCGTGATTTTGTGAGTTATATGTTTGTAGTATTTTGGAATACATTTGAGTAGTATACGTTGAGTATTTTCAAGCATTTTCATGAAATTTTTCTAATTTATGAGAAAAAAGCAGTGTACATGGATATAGCGAAGACTGTGTGCAGTGCCATTTTTGTGCAATTCTGGGATTTTTTTTTAAGTAAAAATAAGTCGACGTGTACATGGTTTAGTGATATTTTAATTAAATGATAGTTATTTTGTGAATTTTATGTTTGTAGTTTATGCAATTCTTTGACTTTTTATTTTGGTTTTTTGTAGTTGCCATCTTGAAATTGTGTCTTCCTGGCGGCGATCTTGGCGTCCAAAAAAAAAAAAAAATTGCCCTTGTTTTTTACAAGGGGCACCCAATTGTAAACTTTTACCAAATATTTTACTACAATTTTAAGTTATTCAAGCTTTCCTTAGACTAATCTTGAATATGAATCATGACTAATGCGATTTTTTTATGTTATAAATACTAAAAAGCAATGACTGCAAGTCTAATGCAACTCACCCTTTCCCCATTTTTTTAATGAAATTCAACTACCAATAAAATGCGATTTGAAACCCATTAAAATCCATTTTCTCACGAATTCAAAAACTAAAAGTAATATGTTTATTTAAACTGGCAAAATAAAACTTTATATTCACCTTTCCATCTGTTTCCTTGCTGCATCCAGTTTCCAGACATTCAACTTGAATTTTAACGTCTACCAAATATGATATATAATTTAGGAATTTCACACATTTTTCCTGGCAGTCATCATTAACAGCACCCATAAAGAGCACACCGGGATGGCTCGTTTCATTCATACACAAAGAATAAAGGTACAAAACGAACAACTGAATACAGTGAACAGGTACACCCAAATTCAAAAGCACATTAATATCATCCACAAATATGATGAAACCATTTTGTTCATGAGTTGAAGTAATTACCTCAGTTGCTTCTTGAATCGAACAATAGAGATGCTTTAGACAATTAACATTACTACAGTCAAGGTGTGGGCTTAATAAACGCTGACTATCATTTTCATCTAGTTTTTCTGCATCAGACAGTACACTTACAAATTTTATTCTCTGTTGATCATTCAATGATCTGACATTTACTCCTGATTTTAGAAGCACGTGATTATAATGGTTATATGATTGTGATAAATTAACAATAATGAAAGAATAATTTTGTTTTGAGTAACAAGAAAGAATATCAGCGAAAACGAAAGTACTATCGGTGAAAGCATCTCTTGTTACTAACACAAACTGTCTCTTTTTAGAACCACTCGCCAAATCTAAACTATTAGAAATATTGAAGGTCATCTTTTTTTCCCCTAATTAAACAAGACAGCATAAACAGCACTATAACCACGTTGAAAACTGCCAACAGGTATTTCATAAACAAGTAAATTCAATACACACGCTTCCGAGTTAGACAAAAGTAAACAGATTTCTTGCTTTGCACTCGCAAAGTCGTTCTGCCCAGAGGGAAGAACTGGAAGGTGCGAAAAAAAGGCAAATAGAGGGTAGCATCTGACAGACAGACAGACAAAGTAGACAGATGTCTTGTTTTGCACCCGCTAAGTCTTTATGCACCGATGGGCGAAAAATCAAGCATAGGTGCGAAGGAAAGGTATATAGAAAGAAGGGCAATTTCGTATTTGAGGAGAGTAAAAAGGAACTTCGTACATCTTGTACGAGTTCAAAAGGCCAGGAAGAAAAGATCGGACAAAATAAAATTTAAAATAAATGGCCCAAAAATAATAGAGAAAAAAAAAAAAAAAAAAAAAAAAAAAAGGGCCTATAGAAAGAAAAGGAAAAGAAGTAGAAAATATCCTAAAATACGATTGTGTCCATGAGTGTAGTTAAAAGGAGAAGAAACTGTCTTCATTTACAATAAATAGTGTCTCACAGGTGTGTTTGTGTAGCGAGTGTGTTTGGTAATGGTGAATAGATGTGTTACTGGGGGAAAAACAAATATTGACGGTGTTAAAATGCTTCGTATCAAGGTATTTAGCATGGAATATAAAGTAATATGTACGCTTGCATCCTGAGATATCAACAAAGGTCATCAAACAAAAGTATATATTAATTTAACCAAAGTAACTTATGCTACTTTCATTCTCAACATTTTCATACATTTTTCAAAAAGCAGCAGCAGACTAACAACATAGAACCATATACAATACAAGACCACAACCGCATACACCCAAAAAAATAAATAAATAAATAAATAAAATAAAATATATATATATTTATGTGTGTAAATTACTTAGTATATGTATTAAAAACACAAATTAAACAGTATTTATTAATTTAACTATCATAATTTATTACAAGATTAATTATTTTATTATCATAATTTATTACTAGTTAAATAATGTTAATATAACACAATGAGGCACACTGTTATTTATATAAGCTCATAGTTCTAAAAATTCATTTGAGGCGGTGAAGAATAAACCATCCCTTACATATGGACATTTAACAGATAGCAAAGAACAGTATGAGAAAAAATCGGTGAGGTATAATATTATTTAAAGGCGAAACTATATTCAAGCGATCTAGAAAGAAAAGAGAATCCAGAAGATCCGAGAGGGAAATAGCGCGATGCCCAAATTATCCCTCTCATCCCCAAATTTTCCCTCTCTCGAGATTCCTTAAGGGCTTTGTAAGTGTTGACAGACGTGAACTGATAACGCTGGCGTCTGTTTCGAGTTGATACACAAAGGAAGCCACCAGCAGTGGCAATTTCAAGTATTTTTTAATGCTTTAAACTGATGAAAAATTAAGATTTATTGATTTAAAGGCACTTATTTATAGAAATTTGATTTAGTTTAGATGAAAGAAAAGTACTTATCTTAAAATTCCAGGCTTTTGGAGTATATCCTTACATTGTCCGCTGTTTTATTCTCGTCAACATCGGAGCCGAAATTCATTGGAATGATATAGGTTTTGTAGGGGAAAAATAAACATTTTTCAAAGAAATTTAATTGATAATCACCAAGAGGAAAGGAAAAATTTTCACGTTTTTACGGAGCGCAGCGATCGTGCTGTCGCTTGCCTCGGTGATCACACAGCCCTCCCGAGGATAGCATCTATCATCTTTCGAACCGCGATTCAATTCAGCTATAGATGGAGCTTTCACACATTAGTATGGCGGATAAAACTCGGTATTTTGATTTGTGATCTGACTTCGTACATTCAAAAATGGAGTTTCTTAGCTCTTCCGAAATGTTTGATTTTGTTCAAGGAGGCATAAATTCTCGTTGTATTACTGAAGCAAAGAGCATTTTAAAAAGCTGATCATTTGGTAATGCACGGAATTTTACTTGAAATCCAATGTACAAGTTTTGGCTTTCTATTTAAGGATAGCGTCCTGATCGCATGAAATCGAAGGACATTTCATTGTTCAAAAAGGACAAATAAAAATTAAAAAAAAAAATTCTTGTTCATGTAAAGGAGGAACTGCTGGCTGTTGTAGGAAATTGTGTCGCTGTTTTATTGTATTGTGACAGGTAGCTGATTTTAACGTTCACTGATTGTAAACAAATGATTTCATATGTGTTTTACTTGGGATTTCTAGAAAATCTGTGCAGTCAAAAATGTCTTTTTTTCCCAATAAAAATGATATTGAATCATTATATGTATACTAAAAATATATTGATCTATTATATGCATCTATTGTATTTATTATACACATGATAGCACTAATCATCAAATGCAATTTTGAGAATATCAACAAGCAAAGCACTTAAAAATGAAAAAAAGACACTTGTTATAGAACTATTAATATTCTGTATGTATTATAGAAAATACATGCAATGAATAATACCATGACCAAACATTTCAAAAGAAAAAAAAAAGCAGATTAAGTATTACCTACCTCAGTATTTGAGAAAGCAATTGTGGCATATAACATGCAGTTAACTTTTGATTACATGATATTACAAGCATTTTCTTTAGTTTTCTCCTACAAGTGGTTTAAACAACTCAATACTGGTAGTTTAATCTCAGCTCAAATCCTGGTGAACAAACTGGCTGTGCAGTTTTTATTTTTTTTAATGTGTTTTGTGAATACGAACCAGTTTTCCCTATAAAGTTCTTCATAAAAGCATTCTTCTTCAGGCTGATAACCAATGTGCTTAGCCATATTCAAATAGCCTAATCTAACCTTACCTTTTCCTTAGATTCTATATTCACATGTTATATCTTTATCTGTTAAGATTTGTTCATAACAGAATCACCAGGCTTCTACCAATCTGGCAGGAGCATACTCAAAACATGTCAAAAACATGTGATTTATAACAAAATCGATCATGTTGTCCTTGCAAACCTTTTTAAACGTTCCAAATTTTCTTAATAATCTTATTATTTAGAAATGTGTTTATTGTCGTTTTTATATGAATAAAAGCATTTAAATATATCAATTTTAAAAATAATGGAAGTGTTCTTTAAATCAGTTTTGCTTTTCTAATGCTGTTTTTAATTAATAACTTTATATCTGAGCTAAAAATTCAAGAATAAGTCTATTAAAAAAGTCTGTGTGATAAGTCTATTAATTAATTACATTGTATGAACTTCAACATCTTTGAATATGAAACACCGAACTAACACTTTGAATATGAAACATTCTATATGAAAACACCGAGTCCATTCCAATCTAATAGAAGAATAAATTATACTTACGAATTCACAGTACGAGCTTCTCTGTATTATATTACACAAAGATTAGAAACCAAGTCTCCACATGGGAAATCTTACACTGATATGATGGTCTTGTATTGAAACAGAATTGTAGCAACATAGATGATATGAATTACATTATGCCAAAGAATTATTTCATCCTAAATAAATTATAGCATTTAGTTTAACCAAAGACTCACAAAACAAAATTTCAGATTTGGATTAATCTTTGAATTATGGTAACTTGGCGATTTTTTGGCTAAAATTTGGCGACCAACCCTGCTACAGCAACCTGCTAGTTTTTGTTCGGACACCATTTTGTTTTCAAGAAGTAAAGGCATGTTTTTCTTTTACTCAACATTTTTTTCCAACAATCTCCTAGCCGAATTACGCTTATGCTAGAACTTTTATGGAATAAAAGTGCTTAATCATGACGAAGTTTAGGTGCGAAATTGGGACAATGGGCAGAATCGCCCACTGCTTGCCGCGTTTTTACGAATTGCCTATACACGGTATCATCCATGTACACGTCGACCTATTTTCACTTAAAAAAACATCCTAGAATTGCACAAAAATGGCATTGTGCACACTCTTGACTGCATCCATGTACACTGCTAAAATCCTAGCTAGTAACCTTTATCGCCTTACCAAAATGTCGCAAAACTACCTGTTACCATATTCCATAGATTAGCCCAGATTTGTTGTAAAATTGGTGTCATGTTTTTCCCTATGCTATAATAACTCCACACATTATCTACATATTTTCTTGTCAGTCAAGAAGATTGATGGAAATATAGTCCTTTCAAAAATTATTGTAACAGATATTTAAGTTACATGATCAACAGAAACTATAGAGATATAGCATATAAAAAAACCTTGAAAAATTATTTGTGGAAATTTGGGAGGAACAGATGCTATTTATTTGGTTAGATAATCAACAGATAAAAGTGGTTTATTAAGGATTTCTCAGTGTTATATGAAACCACCGAGAATTTATGAGTACGTTTTGATATCATGCTTATCCATTATTGGAGCTAATGTACATTGCTATCAGTTTTTGTTAGCCAAAAATGGTCGAAAGTAGAGTGAAAATATTAGGAGTTTGACGATAATCATCAGTATACCATAATGTATTTGCATAGAAATATAATACCCAACAGCCAAAAATAAATTAAACTTATCAAATGAATTTTAGTATGCCATAATGGTTTCATGGGAAAATATAACATACCTCTTAAACAACTACAATCATTATATACAACAGCCATTTCATTATAAAAAAGGCATAAATTATATTAATCAGATAAAATTTTTTGTAAGAGCTTCACTATCTGGTTATAATTCTTAAGCAAACAAGAAGCCATTTCCAGTACCATAATATAATTTTCATAAGAACTATCCCATTCCATCGCAGAATATTAAAAGCGTTTTGGTAGAAACAAGAAATTTTATGGTAATTTTCCAACCATATTCTAATATTCAGATTGTAGATTTTAAAATTTTATCATTTAAAAAGTACAATTTCATAGAATGCAAATTTTGGTACTTTTCCGTTTCGCCAGCGCAAATCTCGCCAAGCAGACTTTATTAGCGACAACACACAGTATACACATAAAAATATAGACAAATATTAGTTCTAAGAATTTTTTATTTTAAAGGTATAAACATTTAAATGCCATTTAAAATTTTGTAAAAAAGCCAATAAATTTTCAAAAAGACATTAATTTAAGAATTTACTATGCTTTCATGGTAAAGCATCCTGATTTGCCAGTTCACATCACGTGACCCCAAGTGATCTCATTTCACGTAAAGTACACTACAAAAATTCAATTCTCTCAGTAATTATCTACATTAATTTCAAGTTAAATCTTAATTTGGAATACAAGTTTAAATGCAAGAATTATTTCAGTTTGTACGATTTCAATAGCTTAATCAGAAATTATGTAAAACCACAGTGCTTTACTTTGCTAGTGCATACTGATTAGAATTAATAAATTTAACCTTTGACTTTGCCTTTTTTATATTTTTGCCAATCGGGTGAGCGGTATGATAGCATCCTAATTCACATAATTACCGCCCGCGAAGACCCCCAGCGGCCGAGCGGTAACGCCGCTGAACACTGGTAGTTCAGTCCGAGGTTCGAATCCTGCGAACAGGCTGGCTGCATGGGTGTTTTCGTGGTTTTCCCCATGTGTAACTTGTATACGAGCCAGTTTCCCTTATAAAGTCCTCCACAAAGGCATCCCTCCCTTAAGGCATATAGCCTCCAATTAAGTTCTTAGAATGAAGATCTTCATTCTTTTGAGATAAAATGTTTGTCATTTTTTGATTATTAATTTCTTAAAAATAAAGTTTCACTACATTTAAAAAATATTTTATATAATTTTGTTACAAATAGATTATAGATCTTATTATTAAAGTCTCATTCAGAAAGTTTACTTTTAATTAATGGATAGAGCCCTATTTCAATGAAAATCATAAGTGTACGAACACTTTGGGAACCACTGTAGTTCTATTAGCAACTCGAAATATATATTGTGATATATTCTAAAAGCAAAATCATGTAAAACATAATGATATAAATTAAATGTAAATAACAAATATATAAAGCTCTATAATGAATAATGATCATAACCGTATAATAAATGTGAGCACACGTTATATCACGGTAAATAACACTGCTGTGAAATGAAGAATATTTCATTAGAAATTTACCTTTTATATATATTTGATAACAAAATGTTATGAAAACAGGTTATGCAACTTAAGAAACAAGTTATATGAAATGCCTGTTAAGTTACTGCAATATCATGACACCGTAAATAAGCATATCATAAGACATATTACCAAGATAAATATAATTTGTTCCTTCTTTTACATCAATAATAAGTTTTTCTTTAAAAATTTTAGCACTAAATGCCAAAACAAATTTATTATCGGTGCCTTTGATGCAAGGTCACACGAAGATAAACTTGATTTAGCAAATTTCTGAAAACATTAAAATCAAAAGTGTTAAATTACAGCAACATCTATTAAACTATTTTTTTAAGCAATTGCCTGGTGAATTTTAACTTTTATATAAAAACTTATATAAAAACTGAATTAAATTACAAATAAGTGACTAAGCTTGTACAGTATTAATGTTCATACATTGGAAATAAATTGCACTTAAATGAAAGAGCTGGAAATATAGTCTGCATGATGCATAAAATATGATCAAATCTATTTATTAAATATTTGAATGAATGCTTACTTTCAGGGATGTAGCTAGAGAGGGACAGTTTTATATATCACTAGCGGGCAAGCCCGCTACATGAGGGAAGGGATGCTTTCGTGGAGCGCCCGCTTTATTCACGTTAGGTCACTTGATTTACGTATGCAATCACAAGATATACGCTAGCTCGCATGATTGCTAGCGGGTAGGCCCACCATTTGAGCGGCCTGAAGCCTGCTTTCATTGGCCTTTATTCGAAAGATGGACCGAACTACCAGTGAAGCCCGCTTTCATTCGACGGGATTTAAAATTTGAAGCAAACTACCAGTGTTCAGCGATTTTTTTCCTGGGCTGCGCCCGCTGTATTCACATATGCATCCACAATTTCTGGACAGTACGCCGGGATTCGAAAGTTGGACCAAACTACCAGTATTCAGCGATTTTACCCGGGCTGCACCCGCTTTATTGACGTTATGCATTCACAAGATACTGACAACATGTTACACATGCGGAAAATCACGAAAACACCTATGCAGTCAGCCCGCTTGCTGGGATTCGAAAATGGACCGAACTACCAGAGTTAGCGCTTTATTCACGTATGCATACAGAAGATAGTGCTTAAACGATACACATGTGTAAAATCAAGAAAACACCCATGGAGTCAGCCCGTTCGCCGGGATCGAAAGTTGGACCGAACTACCAGTGTTCATCAGTTTTGAACGAATATGCATCCAGAAGACACTGCATACACGATACACATGCAGATTTTTATATATCATTCTAAAAAATAACTTAAGATTGATTTGCAACATTTTGTATAAATAAAGATATTTTTACCAAAGAATTAATATTATTTTCAGACTTTTTACTGTCGCACTAAATGTAGAAGCTGGACAATTTGAATATTTCATCTAGCCTCTTCATTTAATGATTTAATGTATTTTTACTCCTCCGAAATATTTTAATGACAAATTTATTCATTCATTTACAATGTTTATCAGATAATATCAAATCAATATGTATATCTGGTGTCACCAAAGGTTTTATTATCTTTAGCATTTTTTATATGTACTATAATTTTCTTAGTAAAAGTGCTGTATGCAAACAATTACATACTGGCAATGAAAATTTTGAGATTGTGCCAGTAAAAAAAAAAAAAAAAAAAAAAAAAAAAATTGCTAAATCTTCTTAGCATTGATGAGGCATCCAATATGCATATATTTTCGATGAGGCTTATAGTTACAGGTATCAACACTGTATAGAATCGACACCAATTCAACACGATAAAATCAAATTTTTATAATGACAAGAGGTAAGAGACAATAGGTAAGAGAATTAATGCATATTTGCCCCAGAAATACAATTAAGATAGAATATGTTTGAGATAATAAATATGGTTGCATCTTTAAATAACTATGCAAAATCTTATTTCTTGCAACTAAAAGGCTATGTATTCATGTATTATTCTTATTCTACTAAATGTTCTACACATTCTTATTCTACTAAATAAAAGCTTGTTATAAATAAAACAGGAATACATAAACAATCTAATAAATTACTGAACTGATCCAAATCCACTGTCCTTGCTTTTATTTGCTAACCTGTATATCTGTATACACATGTCTGTGTACGCTGTTTAATTTACTCCAAAGTTATTTAGTTATATGCAATCATATTTTGAATAATGGCTGAGAAATGAAATTACTTAAAAGTCTCTCCCCTATCAATATTTATCACTGAACAAATACTTGGGTGTTTTACATTACAGAACAACAGATTTTCTCGAAAAAGATACATGTGGCCGTTTGATACTTCAAGTGAGAGAAAATACTTTCATGATTAGCTAATTTTCACCATGGATAAATTTTTTTAAGCTACTTTAAAAACTTTTTATTACTAATACTTACTTCAAAACGAACACTGCTATAAAAGATAAGAAAAATCATTTAACTGTGCTCAGCGAGTAACAATGGTATGTATATCATTTTATAAGAAATTGTTTGGTGCATGCTATTCTATAGTGGAAAAGATTTGATATCTGTAATACTTTTTATACTATTACTCATACTAGATCATCATACCTATTTTCTGAACTGGAAATTTTTTATGCTAACTATCCTGAACCACTGTAAACAGTTCTAAATAGTTTAACAGGAAATGACTGACACACACAGAAATTTCAACATTAGTAGAATATGAAATTCAAAGTTCATCATTAACGTTAAAATAATTAACTTTTACTTTTATATGTGTCATTCTATAAATTTTCATTTAAATCATTGCTAACATAAACTGAAACACAATTTAAATTTCTGCAGGTAAAATATGCATGAAAGCATAATTGTATATGTATATTAATAATATTTAAGAGATTAATGAGCTATAATGATTTATACTTCAATACACTAATATGCATGTTTACTTTCGAAGAATACACATACACGTTTATATGTATGATACACGAGAAAGAAATTTTGCATATATAAAGAAAACTTTTCTTACGAGAAAAAATGTAATCAGTTTTTTTTTTAAATGCTTAGAACGCACGTTCATATAATGTCCCACTTTCTTTCCAATTCGAAATACGCGAATCCACTCTCTTCGTTTTGCTATCTCGTTCGATATTTTTCGAACCAAGAATGCGATTGAAGCATAACTCAGGTTCCTTGCAAGCTCGTGATTTACACTGATGTACACAACAAAACATGCGGTCTGTACTTCTTTTTAAGTTATACATATGCCCACAACAATAAAAAATAAAACGTTTAATTACTTTTCGATCACAACACGCTTCACATACTAGGTAGCATTGTCAAACGTAAATACCGAGCTTTAATGTTTCCACCTTTTAGCTACTAGATGGCGTATCAAAGCGCTGGAATTGCGGAATGTCACATCTTTTAAGATTATATATATATAAATCTGACATAAAAGGAAAAAATAAAATATGAAAGCTTTCAGACTTTATATTATGCCCAAATGTGAGATTTTTTCAGACACACACGTTTCGGCAGCATTTGGGCTAAAAATGTTTGAAAACAGCATATCTTTAGAATTTCCGATAGACAGTCTCGTACCCTGCCGATAAAAATATTTTATTCACTACAGCGTTTTTCCTGCTTGTTTTGAAATTGTTGAATATTTGAAAAAATCGTTAATGTTTTAGAAAATATGAAATAGATAATAAAACAAATCCAAAAGTCGGATTACTAGGTGCCCATGTTCGGGTGGAGAACTATGTCATTCAAAATTTAATGACTCCGGGTACCGTTGTTTTATTCACAGTACGAAAAACCATACGTACATACATTGAGGCAGATTCTTTACTACACTGCTCAGCATCAAGAAGGAGTGGTCAGAAATTTATGCAAATTTTAAAGCAGACGCACGTCACTGAGTTATGCGAATGATATGATATGCGCAGCTCTCCGACGCTCGTGAGGTAAGATATAAGGGAAGGAACGTGCAGAATGGGCAATATTCGTCTCGTTATTTCTGCCAGTCGAATTATCGAAGAATGTTGGTTTTTGTCCCGGAGGATACGTGTAATAGGAGAGAATGCGAGGCCACCATCAAAGAAGGCACTTCCAGCAGATAGACGATTTTACTAGGGGTATGGTGATCGAACTGAGAAGGGCAGGTTGGTCCTTACGTCAAATCACAGCTGATACCCACATGGATGCAAGCACGGTGCATCGGCTATGGCGAACATGGTTGGAACAAGGAAATGTGGGAAGAAGGAGGGGTGCAGGTGCAATCAGAGTGATGTCAGCACGCAGGGATCGACGCATCCGCCGACAAGCTGTGGCGGTCCTGCAAGTCACTTGTACCGCGATTTTGCAGCATGTGCAAGATACCCTGGATGTTCCCGTGTGGACAAGAACCATTTCCCGTCGATTGGTTGAACGTGGCCTGCAATCACGTCGTTCGTTAAGAAGGCTGCCTTTGACCCCACAGCATAGACGCTAACGTTTAGAATGGTGCCGGACGGGAGCAATCTGGATGACAGAATGGCGAAACGTCGTGTTCTCAGATGAGTCACGCTTCTGTTTATCCAGTGACAGTCGCCGCATACGTGTGTGGCATCGATGTGGAGACAGATCTAATCCAGCAGTGACTGTGGAACGCCTCACCGCGCGACAACGTGACATAATGGTTTGGGGCGCTATTTCCTACGATTCCAGGTCACCTCTAGTTCGTATTCAGGGCACTATGACGGCCCAACGATATTTGGATAATGTACTGCGGCCGTTGGCAATCCCCTACGTTCAGGGGCTGCCTAATGCAATTTTTCAGCAGGATAACGCCCGACTACACAGTGCTCGCATCTGCCAACATGCTCTGTAAGGTATACAGATGCTTCCCTGGCCATTATACTCTCCTGACCTGTCACCAATCGAACATGTGTGGGATGTGATTGGACGCCGTTTCCAGACTCTGCCCTTGCCTCGTTCAGAAGACGAACTGTGGCAAATGGTTGATAGGAAATGGAGGGCCATCCCTCAGGACACCATCCACACTCTTATTGACTCTAGGCCTAGACGTGTTTCTTCGTGCATCGTTGTCCGCGGTGGTCCTACATCCTACTGAGCCAGACCGCCCCCCGGGGGTCGACGTAGAGAATTCTGCGAAGCTACTGGCTAGGATATATACCTAGGCAGTCTCGGCCACGGGGGATAAAATTTATGAACTTGGTGGTTCTGAAGCCCCTTTGGCCGGCCTCGGGGACTGGCATGTCCTGAGCGGTGTGGAACCGTAGCCGGAGGGCTAGTTCTCCTCGGTTTGCTGGGTAACGGCCCACTGCAACGGGCTCGCCCATGCGACTGATAGGAGCAACTTGACGACCGGTGCTGCCTGGTGTCTTATCCAGTTGGTGCGCTGCTCCCTTGGAAGGGTAATAGTGGAGGTTGAACCTCCACGAAGTGCCCAAAGGGAGAGTGGACCTGTAATGTGATTGAGTTCACGAGGCAGGGAAGCCCAAATTGTTGTTGTTGTTATCCTACTGAGGATAACAACAACAACAATTTGGGCTCTGTATTCTGACTATCATTTTAAAATAAAGATCACTTATTGTCTCTGTCTTTTTCCAAATTTCATCACTTTCTGACCACTCCTTTTTGGTGTTGCATTTCCAATGTCGAGCAGTGTATTTATTTCTTTAAATATAATACAGGACGATAATATTTGGTGGCAACAACTTGAAAATGATTCGATGAAAATTGGCATTTTGACATTAACAGCTCTTTTGGAATAACGCCCCTCTGCGCTAAAAAAAAAAAAAAAAAAAAAAAAAAAAAAAAAAAAAAAAGGAAACGGAATGCTTCGTTCTAGTAATTGAGCTCTACTGAATATTTGTTTCTTATCAGAGGAAAAGTGTGCATGAGTTAGTTGAAAACCTCGGCGAAGCCAAAGAAAAAAGGGAAGGGGAGTTCAGTTTGATATCAGTTTAAAATCTATTTAGGAAGCTAAAGCTAACACAAGAAAGCAAAAGAAAAACAAAGGAGACCAAAGATATAATACATGTTATACAAGACAATATGCTTACTTTCACCATGAAATACGACAGGAAAAAAAACACAACAGTAGACAAAAGAACACAGCATTATCCAGAACATTATCCAAAACATTATCCAGAACACAGCAGCAGATCAAAGCAGGTCCGCATAAACGATTCGAGACCATTTCAGCAGACAAAAGAAGATATTTATACATAGTTGCATTTGAAGTAAACGGCAGTAAGTTGGAACGCACAGTAAAGTTTCAGATAAATGCAATAAATATTTGGAGCAAATTACCAACATTTCGAAATAACCACACAATCTTAAATACTGGAAACTTTATAGCCATTTATATCCACAAAGATTACTAGAAGTTAACGTAAATAGAAATTGCGCGAAATAATTAAAAAAGCCAGCTTAAAACACATCCATATAAGACTTCAACAATTATACAGAAAAAAAAATTAATAATAAAAAAAAAATAAATAAAAAATAAAAACCAAAACATTTGAAAGCTTTTAGATTTTACATTACGCCCAAAAGGAGAGTTTTTCTTGACGTTTTGCGTGTTGCGTTTATTTATTAAATATCACGTTCTTCGCATTCAACCCATAAAATTCAGTTCAACAGTAATATCGCAAAGTAATTTTAAAATAGGCATATCTGTAGAATTTCGAATACACAGTTCCATACCACTGCAGATAAAAAGTTTTCCCTCCTGTAGAGTGTTGCCATTGGTCGCTTTTAAATCATTGTGCTTGTTAATAAAAAATTGGTTAAAGTTTTACAGAATATGAAATAGGTAATAAAACAAATTTTAAATTTGGGCTTCCAGATGCCCATATTCAGGTGGAAACGTACGTTATTCAAAATTGGAAATTGGCTCTAAGTACCGTTGTTTTATCACAGTACGAAAATCATATATACATTTATGCATATTCTTCATTATTTAATTTCTTTAAATATATTACAGAGCGATGATATTTGGTGGCAACAATTTGAAAAGTGCATGGGACATTTATAGTGAACCAACGCAAAATGCCAAAACAAAATTAATAGTCCTTCTGGGCAAATCCCCTTTGGGCTAAAAATGTTGGAAATAAATGAGGAATGCTAAGTGCAGCTTCAGAAAGTGTTTTAAATATTGCGTAGCAAACTATAATTCATAACGAAGGGGTAAAATTACACATAAATTTTTATAACAAAATACACAAATAAGTTAAAGATGAAAACTCTCCACATTCGTAGAATTTCTTAATTTCAAGGAGCAAAACTTTCTCGTTTCCTCTTCTGCAGCAAACATTGAAAGTCAACGAACTACCAAGTAGCTCGTCTCCACTCTTGAAGAAGGTGAGAATGAGGAGGAAATATGAACAAAACTCGTCGGCGTTAGGATGGTCATATGCGGAAGCGAATTATAGCAACGCCTCCAAACAGAGGAAAGAGCAGGGTACTGGATTGTGATTCGCGAGTAGACGTCCGAGTCGAAACAAAATACCACAATTTCCAATGTGAAGGTTGTCAAACCCCAATTACTGCCTTTTTTCGCCAGAAAAAGCGACCTGTCCACGAAAAACAAGATCTTGCTTTATATATCAATAAGGCCTGTTCTAACTTACTCAAGTTCCGTGTGGGGCACAGCAGCAACAGGAAACATATCCAAATTTTTCAAATATAATGCTTCGGCAAATCTACAAAGCTCCTTGGTTTGTTACGAACGAGGACATTTATAATGCAGCCAAAATTCTTCCCTTAAATCACTTCATACAGAGATTATCGGTTAACTTTTTCAAAAAGATTCCTTCGATCGATAACCCTGTTCTCCATTCATTGCCTATTTATCAAGGAGTTGTATCATCTAGAAAAAGGACCCAGAGCCACTCTGGAAAGCGCATATAATGCATTCCTATTTCCTAAGAAGTGCCTCGAAGCTATCACTCAACTCGTTCATTGAAACCCCCTCGCCCGAGTGAATTCGCTATTCTTTCAGCTTCGCTCAGGGTCACTCTCTTTGTCCCGTAATAGGGCAATTATTATTTCTTTCAACCTTAAGCTGTTGTAACTACTAAGAACATATAGTGAATTTGAGTTTCAGATAGCAGCGCCTCCTTTTGCTCTGTATTACGTGAAGAACATCAGTAAAACCAGGCTTAATTTCTAGGATCAGAAGTGCCGGAGCCCTATGGAAGACCGTCAGCAAAGAGGAACAAGGGTAAATAAATAAATAAAATGACTATTAAACTCATTAATAATTTTAAATTTAAATAGTTAATCATTATCAAATTAATTAATAGCTATTTAATTAATGTTTATAAATTGTTATTTAATCAATAATTGCTATATAATTAATCAATTATAATTTAATTGATAATTATTAGATAATTAATTATTATTTATTGAAATAATTAAAGATTGAAGTAATTAAATAATTAAAATTAAATAAAATGTAATTAGACCCATTAGACATAAATTGAAATTTAATAAGCGATTTTTAATTTTACTGTTAAAATAAAATTTTCGAGATAAAATTTCTACTGAAATTGTTATTCAATTACATAAAAGAAGTGCCGCAGCCTTCTTATTCAGGGCTCCGGTGCGTTCCGGCTAGAATTATGATTTGTTACAAAAACTAAGAAGCACCGGAGCTAATATGCGGTGGGCTCCGGCCCAATTTAAGCTCTGATCGTAGGGAGTTCTTTTATCATCACAAAAATTAAACATACTCAAAGTATAGCTGATGAAAATTCCAGGGCGAAACAGAATGAGGGTATGAGTGGGTGGAAACAACAGACGAGGAGAATCTTGGTGAGAGAGATCGTTATGTTTGACCTCGGCTCTCTGATGATATAATTATAGCCATCAAGCAGATGTGTGTCAGGGGTAAAATGAGTCCTGAATCTGACTCCTAAGGATGAATGTAAAGTTGCTGATTACGCTTCCCATCCATTAGTGGATACTGTGGGAACACGATGTATAGGACGTGCTTGAGCATCTCTATTTCACTGTTATTGTACTCGCTGTCCCTTAACGCACATTTAAGAACACAAATTTTCCTTCCTGCGAGGATAACTAACTGTAAGCATCGATAACAATACACTAGATACGATGGCATGGCGAGAACTTTAAACATTCCTAAACAAACTCCCCCAAATTTATTGCCCTTCTTAAAGGGAATTGTTTCCGCATGTGAGTGAGGAGACATTACTTGAATGTCTCATGTTCTCACAAGTTCGTATTTCTAGGGAAATAGATTATTGCAATGTCTGTTTATTGTTAAAGTAAAACGTTGGGAATTCTAAATTTTTTTTCTCTTTAAATTGTTAAAAGGTTTTATAAAAAGAAGTACCGGAGCTCATCTTATTTAGGGCTCCGGCTAAAATTGTAATTTATCTTAAAAATTGAGAAGTACCGGAGTCGGGCTCCGGCGCAATTTAAGCTCTGAGTAAAACAAAAAGACGAAAGTAAAAGTCAGGTGGCCGCCATCAGTCGACGAAAAAGATGAGTGTCTGGTTGAAGGTCCAAATCAGTGAACTGAAGAATCTAATATAAGTAAAAAATGTTAAGGATGGAGAATGTCAGATGGATATTTGTGCTTTTCTCTGGGAAATGGAGAACATCTAAGAGAGTTGATGCAGTTGTTAGGATGAGTGAGAACTGAATAGAAGAAATTTCTGGCAAGTTTTTCAATATAATCTTGAATTGTATTAACTTTGAGATCAAGATGGATATACGAATTTGGAGTTAACCATGGCGCGTTGATGATGTCTCTAAGTGCTTTGTTTTGAAGAACTTGAATGTGTTGAAGGTGAGTTTTTGCAGCGTGGCCTCAAAGGGTTCTCGTGCCTAGATATTTTATTTAAACTCAATCTCTTCAAGGGAATTCCTTTAATTTGTTACTGTTATATTGTTCCGTGCGTACGGGTTCGTTTGAAATGAATGCACAAGTCCGATGAAAAATAAACAAAAATTTATTATTATCACAAGAAATATGCTTAAATTTCCTCAAATTATAGTGCAGTATTACAATATCTCACAGTAGTTATCTTTTAACTACTCAAACGTTCAATAGAACTTAATTCCAAAACAGCTAAAGAAAGCTAATCCGCGAATTCGCTACAATCAACAAGAGCAGCTTTCTAACAACAACAAAGTAACTACAACGAACTGAGAGGTTTTCCTGCTTTTATAAGATTTTAAAATCGTGCGCGAGGATTTTCTAGTACTTTCTCGAAATAAAAAAGAGATATTTATTAAATGTTACATGCACGCGCTCTTGTATTTTCAATTTTCCGGCTTAGTTTTCTTTTAATATTCGTCACGTGCTGCACTGCTTGGGAAATAAAACCATTTAATTTATAATTGAACTAACATTAGCTTTTTAAATACCAAATTCGTAACACTGCCCCCTTCCCAAGGACTGCACGTCCCGGGCAGTACAATCCCTGGACAGGAAGTCAAACTTATAACTGAGGCATAAATGCAACTGAGGCATAAATATTACATTACAATATCAAACAACATGAACAATAAATGCAATAACTAACTTAAACAAATCAAATGCTATCAAGTACTAAATACAAAACAAATACTTAATACAAATCAAGTACTAAATGCAAATCAAATACTAAATACAAATCAAATACTAAATACACATTTAAAAACAAAAAGGACCATGGTCTTATACTATTTACAATTATTTACACTACGTACTATGGCCATAGTAATGAGCTAACCTGTCGTAATGAACGACTTTAGGTTTAGAGTTCGAAGACTTACCGATCCGAACCACGACATCATTCAGCCAGTTTAGGACCGTGTACGGACCATCCCAAGGTGAATGTAATTTCTGACAAAGTCCTTTCCGTCAAGTCGGTTTCCACAACCACACCTTGTCTCCTTCGTGGAATTGATGTTCAGTAGCTCTTGTGTCGTATCGGGTCTTCATCTTCCCCGTCGCCAAGTTGACACGCTCTCGTGAAAAGTTGTGCATCACTTCAAACCGGGCCTGGAGATCTTGAATATATTCCTCAGACGATGAAGGAGCATCCGGAGGGCGACCAAATAATAGATCACAAGGCAGACGAAGGTCACGACCGAAGAGCATCTGTGATGGGGAATAGCCGGTAGTCTCGTGAACAGCACTGCGGTAAGCCAGTAAAACCAGCGATAAATTCTTGTCCCAGTCCTGCTGGTTTCTGGAAACTACTAATGAGAGGTTATTAAGGATGGTTCGATTGAACCTCTCTACCATGCCGTCCGACTGGGGATGTAATGGCGTCGTTTGGGTTTTTTGTCAATGCCGATTAGTTTGCATAGTTCTTTGATTACTACCGAGGTAAAATTCCTTCCCTGATCGGAATGTAACTGAAGAGGCCCTCCGAACCTGGAAATCCAGGGCTGTATCATCACCTCAGCTACTGTAACAGCCTCTTGATCAGGAATAGGATACGCTTCAGGCCACTTGGTGAAGTAATCAATGACAACGAGTATGTATTTGTTGCCATCAGCAGTTCGTGGCAGAGGTTCCTAGATGTCAAAGGCGATACGTTCAAACGGCGCACCTACGTTGTAACGTTGCAGCTTGCCTCGGCTGCGTTTCCTCGGTCCTTTCCGACCTGCACAGGCATCGCAAGATCGGCACCACATTTCACGTCATTCTTTGTATCATTCCAGTAAAAGCGCCCACGAACTCTCTGCAAGGTCTTCATTATTCCAAAGTGGCCTCCTGTATGTCTGCTATGTAGTTCTTTAAAAACATCAGGAATGCGAGATCTTGGAAGTATCAGTTGCCATCGAAACGTCTTCCCATCATCCGATTCGAATTTACGGTATAAGACGCCGTTTCGAATGTAAAGTGAATCCCAGAGTGCCCAGTATTGTTTTGTTGTAGGACTACAGATAGAAATGTCCTGCCAAGTAGGTTTTCTGTTTGATGACTCCATTAAATCAATTATGGGTTTAATGTCGTGGTCTTTCAGCTGGTCTTTCCGGACTTCATCATCACTCCACGGGTCTCGATCAGCCGATGTTGATGTCATAATTTGTCTTGCGACGGGAGTCAGCAGCTCGTATCTCGCTTCCACCCTGGAACAATATTGGCAGCATTCTGGACAAGGTCTTCCAGACAGGGCGTCGGCGTTCCCGTGTGATGATCCCTTACGATGACGGATAGTGATATCATACTCTTGGAGTCTCTGTATCCACCTGGCTATCTGACCTCAGGATTCTTGAAATTTAAAAGACTGGCCAATGAGGCATGGTTCGTGCGGAGAAATTTTCTGCCGTATAGATAGTGGTGGAAATGCTCTACGGCTTTAACTATGGCAAGCAACTCTTTCCGAGAGACAGAGTAATTCCTCTCCGGTTTAGATAGGCACTTGCTCCAGTAAGCTAGTACACGTTCTTGGCCGTCTATTTCTTGGAACAAAACAGCACCGACAGTTTCATTGCTCGCGTCCGTGTCGAGAATAAATGGTCTGTCGAGCTGAGGATACGTCAGGATTGGAGCAGATGTTAAAGCTTCCTTTAAGTTGTTAAATGCACCTCGCATTCTTTTGTCCACTAGAACCTTTGCTTGCTCTTTGTCAGCTTGTGAAGGGGTCTTGCAATGGAAGAAAATATATAGTAGGTGCAAAGCCTATAGTAGGTGCAAAGCCTATAGTAGGTGCAAAGCCTATAGTAGGTGCAAAGCCCTAGGAATCTCCTATAGTAGGTTCAAAGCCCTAGGAATCTTCTCAGCTGATGGACATTTTCGGGACGTTTCCAGGATTTAACGGCTGACACCTCTTCAGGATCCGTGCACACACCTTCTGCAGAGATGATATGTCCGAGATAAGTCACTTCCTTTCGGAACAGTTTGCATTTAGCGGGACTCAGCTTCAGATTGGCTTCTTTCAATTTCTGAAGTACCTTTCTAAGATTTTCTAGATGTTCTTCAAAACTCTTTCCGACGATGATGACGTCGTCCAGGTATATCAGACAGGCTTCGTAGGAAAGACCTTTCAAAACAGTCTCCATGAGGCGTTCGAATGTTGCCGGCGCATTACACAGTCCAAACGGCATCACCTTGAATTGCCTTGAAGCCCTTGTCCCGTAGTAAATGCCGTCTTTTCTCGGTTATCAGGGTGTATTTCTACCTGCCAATACCCACTCTTTAAATCAAGTGTTGAGAACCACTTGCTTCCAGAAAGAGTGTCTAGAATATCGTCAATTCTAGGAAGAGGGTAACTGTCTTTCTTCGCAACCTCATTCAACCGGGGATAGTCGACTCAAAATCTTGTTGAGCCGTCTTTCTTTCTGACTAGGACGATGGGAAATGCACACGGACTTGCTGAAGGCTCGATGACATCGCCTTCTTCCATATCCTTTAAAAGTGTTCGTACCTCTTCCTGTTTAGCAAACGGTAGACGTCTTGGATGTTGCTTGATCGAGGGATGATCGCCGGTATCGATTCTATGTTGTGTCAAACTAGTTCGACCCATGTCAGAAGACGAGCGGGAGAAAACAACTTGAAGATCTTTAATGACGCGATCGGCAGCATTTTTCCCTTCATCGTTTAATTGCGCATTCTGCAATAACTCCGATGTAGTGCTTTCTGAAGACACGGATTCTTGGATGTTACTCTTTCTTTCAACGCTGGTTACTGGAGTACATGCAGCAACCACTTCACCTTTCTTAACAACTCTCGCCTTCTCAGTTGCATTGGCGACTCTCACCGGAAGAACCGTTTTGGATAGGTCGACGAGTGTTGAGGCTACTAGTACTCCTTTCGGGCTATTACAGCTATTGGGATATTCTATGATGCCGTAGCGGAAATTTCTATTTTCGGCTATGGACCCAGGAAGTAAAAATTCGGTTCTTGCGGGTATTGTGATATCATCCTGAGCTATAATTTTGTGGATAGATTTCACTCCATCATTAATTCCGAATAGGGCTATATCCTCAGATGTAGGATGCAATTCGTTATTTTTAAAGTACAAGGAAAAATTGTATTTCTTTAGAAAGTCCAATCCGAGTATGCAAGAATCAGTGATCTCTGCTATATATGCCGTGTGATGGTAAGCGGCACTTCCAAACGTGATGTTAACGTTTACTTTTCCATCGATGTCGATCTTCTCACCGGACACAGTGTGGAGGGTAACGCAGGGCGGAGTCCAGATAAGTTTGTTTCCAGTTGTTGAGCCAAATCTTTTCGGATGATGGTAACGTTGGCTCCTGTATCTATCGTCATATTGCAGGGAACTCCATTAATATGTCCTATTATGAAAAGTCCATTACTGCCGCCTCTCACTGCAGAAATCTGAAGTGCTTTAAACTGGGCTTTTCATAATCTGGCAACCACCGCGCCGCAAGGTGGCCACTAATTAGTTTCCCTGCTGTTTGTTAGGAGCGGTCTTAACATCCGTAGCCTGGGGTATTCTGCAGTTTCGTCGTATGTGTCCTTCAGCACCGCAGTTCCAGCACTTAACGGTCGGTTTCTTCTCACCAATATTCCGTCTCAAGGCGTTCAGTTGTCTAGTTAAATCGTCTAGACGAGCGGTGACGTGATCCCCTGGCTCCTGGACTTGAGCAGCTCTGACTGGGTGGCGGTCTCGACAAGTGGCTTGCTGGGCTGCCTCGAATTTCATGTCGTACACTAAAGCGCTTTTCAAATCTTTAACATCCGCCATTCGCAGTGCTTTCTGTATTTCAGGGTCCCGGATGCCATCGATGAAATATTGCAGCGACAGGATTTCTCTTATTTCTGTCGGGCATTCCGAAAAGGCTTGATGTGACAGCCTTTCAACATCCGCGGCGAGCTCCTGAAGTGTTTCGGTGGGCTTCTGCTGACGGGATTTTAATTGAAGCCTGCTGTAATCTTTTAAACATTTTTCGCCAAAGTGCAGGTCCAGTGCGCCTGATAAAGCTTCGAAGTCAAGTCTTTGGTTTTCTGGAAGCGTCTGCAGGATATCCGCTGCGTTTGCTCTCAGAGAAGCGGCGAGATGACAGGGCTAAGTTTAAGAATCCCATCCATTCGCATCAGAAATGATAGAAAATGGTTTCCTATACATTTGCTAGGAGGTCTTCCCATCATATGTAGATAGTTTCAGAGAGGGACGAGCAAGCATAGGTAAGAATTTAAACTCCTCAGAATTGCTTCCTTCTGTCACTATGCTCTTCTTTAAAGTGTCAACATCTTTGGCAACAGCAGCAGAAACCCTTTTCTCAATTTGTTGTTGGACGGCAGAAACTCTTTGTTCAATTTGTTGCTCTACCGCAGAAACTCTTTCTTGAATTTCTCCAACTTTGTCGTCAACTGTATCTATTCTTCCTTCCATAGCTTCGAACTTGTTTTCTATTATTATCATTTCAATTCAGTAAAAAACAGATCATTCAAAATTCCAAATAAGCAAATAAAGAAAGGTTGCTTACCTTTATGATCCGCTTTCTTCGATTCTGGTCCGCCGCTTTAGTAGACTCCGATTTGGTTCCAAACTCATCTAAAATTGGCACTATTTTGTATGAATCACTTTATTTGACATTTGACACAAAAGAGGAACAATATCTAAATCATTACACTATCAAAAAACACTTCTAACTACTTAGCATCATTGTTCTACATATCTAACAGCGTCATTAGTCTATTGCGTCACACTTCTAAAAGCATACACTTATCGTTGCCAGTTCTCAAGAAACAAAGTTTCTTTTTCAATTCTCGTCGGTCTGGAGGCTCAATCCGTTCCCCAAGAGCGGAGCGTGCGTCGTTCGCGACACACTCCCCCCGATGAGTTTCACCAAGTTGAAACTCAGCCACAGTCTGGTTGAAAGTTCATGAGGTTTAATCGTTCAGGAGTTCGAATCACTCGTCCACATCTAGTTGTTTTGAGGGGATTCTGATTGAGTTCATATGACTGATCTTTGTCAGTGGCACGAAACTCTGTAAATCCAATAGAAGTTGTAGGCTTATCGCACATTTTTTGATCAGAATGCTTCTTTCTCAAACAGTCTCCTATATTATCCGTTTGTAAATGGACTTCCAACGGATAAATTCGTTGTATGGGTCGAAGGATTTCGCCACTTTTGGTGCGTAATTTTACTAAACGAACTACACCATCATTTCCTGGGATGAGTGTTATAATTTTTCCTAGAAGCCACTTAATTCTTTTCTCAGGTGTTTCTATTAACACAATGTCTCCAACCGATAGTTTAACATATTTCTCTGTTTTTAAAATATGGTTTTTCAGTTGTCCTCAGTATTCAGTTCTGAACCGTTTTCTTAGATGTTCTCTAACCTTCATCTGATATGCATACCTTTTTTGTAAGTATTTGGCATCAATAACATCTAGTTACTTTCTTTTAGATCACGAAAAAACATTGCAGGTGTCAAGGGTTCCAGTTCCAAGTCCTCGGAAATATAAGTTAATGGTCTGCAATTTAAGATATTTTCGCAATCACAGAGGATTGTATAGAGTTCTTCATATTTCAGTGAGGCATTACCTAAAACTTTTCTGAGAATGTTTTTCATCAGGCCAATCATTCTTTCCCAAAATCCACCCCACCAGGGAGAAACTGGTAGGATAAATTTCCACTTAATGCGGTTGACAACATGATTTTTAATAAGTTTATCCCAGTCAATCATTTTTAAGAGCGAATTTGTACCAATAAAATTACTACCGTTATCAGTGTAGACAATTTCAGGTCTTCCTCTGCGTGCTATAATACGTCGGAAAGCCAATAAAAAATTATCTGTTGACAAAGACGTTAAAAGTTCAAGATGAATTGCCCTGTATACAGCCCATGTAAATAAAACGATCCACGATTTCGATCCATTTTTTTAAAAACAAAGGACCAGCTAAGTCGATACCTGTCACTTCAAAAATAGAAGAATCTTTAACGCGGTCCTTAGGCAAAGGTGCGGATTGTACCGTGGAGAGCCTCGAATCAAATCTTCTACATTTAGTGCAGTTTTTCAACACTTTACGAATAGTTTTACGACTTTTCAAAATCCAGAAATTTTCTCGTAGCATTGCCATTAAAGTCTGAGTTCCGCAATGCATTTGTTGTTCATGTTTTTCCCTAATCAGTTTAGAGACAACTGGATGTTCAGGAGGTAGGATTACAGGTGTTCTAAAATTTTCGAAGTCTTGTCTTATTAATATTCTTGACTTTACTCTTAAAAGACCAGATGAATTAACAAATGGTTTTAAATTTCGTAAGCGTTTATCCTTTTCTGTTTTAAAGGAAACCCTTTGCACAGTTTTCCAAACAAGGACTTAATTTTTAATTACTTAATTTCTGTTTAAAAAACTTAATTTAACTTAATTTCTGTTTTAAAGGACATTTAAGAGAAATGGAGCTGCATTCAATTTTTCGATTTCTAAGTTCTTTGACGTTGTTCTGTTTTTATCGCTGCAGTTATCAATACCTTTTTATCCAGGCTGTAACTCTAATTATTTTCTCAAAAGAAGAAATTCGTGAGAAATGCGAAAATTCTTCATCTACATTTGTTAACGAGGATACAACTGTTTTTCTTCTTTCTCGATCAATCATATCTTTGTCAGGAGAAATATCACAAGTAGGCCAACAGTCTGGATTCAACTTCAACCATGCTGGACCTTCATGCCATCTTTTGGCTTTAATAGTTTCAACAGAACATCCTCTTGACGGAATATCCGCAGGATTCAAGTTGCCAGGAACATAATTCCATGCATCAGGATTAGTAAGAGCTCGTATTTCTTTCACTCTATTCATAACAAATACACCCCAATTTTCTTCATTCTTAATCCAGTACAATGTGTTCCTTGAATCTGTCCAATAAAACGTAGGTATATTTTCTTCCTTCAAATCTTGTTTTATAGATTTCATTAATGTTGCACCAAAAACACAAGCTAATAATTCTAGTCTACAAATTGATGTGGGTTTTAGAGGAGCAACTCTAGATCGTGCTTGAACTAAATGACAAGAAACTTCATTTTCATTTTCATTTCTTAAATAAACGCAGGTTGCATATGCCATTCGGGATGCATCACAAAATATATGAAAGGACAATTTCAATTCAGAATCAATATTAAGCATCCTCTGTCGAGGAATTTTTATTTCTGTTAAACGATTTGCATCATTTTTCCATTTCATGTATTTCCTTTGAATTTCTTCAGGAAGAGCTTCATCCCAAGTTACTTTTAATTCCAAGCAGTTTTGTAACAGAATTTTAGGAATTAAAATTATAGGGCAGGTGAATCCAATAGGGTCATAAATTTTATGAATTTCAGACAAAATTGTTCTTTTAGTAACAGGTTTGTATTTTTGATTCATTTAATCCCTTAATATCACAACTTAATGTGTCATCATGCAAATTCCAAAGAAGTCCCAAAATGTTGACCGTTTTAGCTTCACAAGGATCATCGAAAAACTCATTCTCATTTAATTTATCAAGCTTCGACTGTTCTAAAATGGGTTCAACAACAAATGCATCCCTTTTATTTCGAGGATAGTTATATGCCCACTCTTGTAATTCAAATTTAGCACTTGCCAAAATTTCAGTGGCATCATTTTTTAACTTCTTTAATACTGATTCATCATTCCCACTTGTAACTAAATTATCAACGTACCAGGATTCTACTAATTTATTAGCACTCGCACGATAATTTTCTGGTACTTCATTCATTAATTTCGTTAGTGTTGCATTTAAGAGAAATGGACTGCTGGTTATTCCAACGACTACTCTTCTATGCCTGTATATTTTCAAACGCTCAGAATTTCCCTGTTGCCACCATAAAAAATCTTAAATAATCTCTGTCTTTAGGATTAAGTGCTATCTGCAGAAAAGCCTTCTTAATATCAGCGCTCACGCCAATTTTTCCCAGTCGAAATCTATTTATTATAGCTGGAACAGTATCAATCAAATTTGGACCCTTTTCCAAACAGTCATTTACGGAAGGTGATCCTTTAGTTGTTACGGATCCATCGAAAACCGGTCTTATTTTTGTCGTGGTGGAATTCATTCGAATAACAGCACGATGAGGTAAATAATGAGAGGGGTTATTAACTTCTTCCTCAGGAACAATCTCTATTATTTTATCATCTTCCCAAGATTTAAAAATTGCGTTATAATCTTCTAATAATCCCCATCCATTAAATTCTTCACTGTGCTCGTTAATCTCTTTTCTTCTATTTCCCGATAGTTTGGAAGTAGGGAACGATTTTCAATCCAAGGTAAACAAACTTGAAACCTTCCTTCTTCATCTCTTTTCACATTGGAAAGAAAATATGTCATTGTTTGTTTTTCTAATTCCCTTTTAATTTGACTTTCTGAAGGGTCTAATATCCCAAGAGTATCAAGTTTCCATAAATCAGAAATTTTACTATCTGATACTAACATAGAAAATGCATAAGAACAATCATATTTATTTTCCATTTCTACGGGAATTTTCCCCATGATACTCCAGCCTAAATAAGTTTCAATGCAAACTAATCCACATTCTAACTTCTTTATTTTCCCTGTAAGCAATTTCCCCGCTATGTCTGCGCCTATGAGGATATGAATTTCAGAAGGAGAATGCTCGAACAACAATTTTTAACTCATTTAAATAAGGCTTGATGTTCAATTGTGGAATATCAGAACAAATATTCGCTTGATCAAAAGCTTTGAAGTTACACTGATAATCGTTTTTGATACTACGAACGTACAACGAACTGTTTATGAGTTTCAACCACTTCAGTTCCTCCGAACAGACTATGAATCACACTGCTTTCGTTAATACATTCGTACTGCATAGCATTAGCTAAGAATTTAGATACATAACTTCGTTGACTCCCAGAATCAATTAAACAGCGGCAGTATTTTTCTGGACCATTGCCACGCACTCTTACAACTAAAGTTTGTAATAAAACTTTCTCTAAACATGATTTGTTCGTCAAATTGAGATCCTTCTTATTTGATTTTTTCTCATCTAAACTATTTCTGTCACAGATTAAACTGTTGTGTTTCCACCCACATGAATCACACTTTATCTTCGAAAAGCAATTTTTTGCCAAATGGTTCTCCTTTTAAGGCATAAATAACACATTCCGAGTTTCCGAAGTGACGCCTTTCTGTCTGTTACAGACTTCGGGCAAGCATCGGAAGTATGTTTTTCTTTTTCTGAATCCTCGCAAAATATGCAGCTGTTAATTAAAACCTTTAACACAGCAGCCGTTGGAATAGAAATTTTATTTATTCTTTTTTCTTTAGGAAAGTGGCTCGAATTATGGTTGTTTATTTTATCTTGAATTTGTAGCATGGATTCGCGGCACTCAATTTCCGTTTTCAAGAACTCTAATAATTCGTTTACATCGAAATTATCTTTCGATTTCCTTTTTCTTTGGAAATCAAGATTCAGTTCATTCGGAATTAATTTTAATAAAACTGGTGTCAATAACGTGCCATATGTGCCAGAAGTTACATTAAGTGATTTTAAATTTCTTATCTGTATTTCGATATCATCATACAACTTACGTAATGCAAATATGTTGTTAGTATTCCTAACAGGTTCTAAATTTAGCAGTTTTCCCATATGTGCATTTATAATTAAATCTGTTCAACCAAAGCGTGTTTTTAGTAACTCGATTGCGGCAAAATAATTTTCACTTGATAATGCAAAACCACTAACAGCATTACAAGCAGCACCTGATAAAAATGATATCAAATAATTAAATTTGTCTGTATCTGTTAAATCACTATTCTGATGTATCGCATTGTCAAACTGGTTCCAAAATGATAACCAATTAACAAGATCGCCATTAAATTTATTGATCGATAATTTAGGCAATTTAATTTTTGAATGAGATACAGAAATATTTGAAATATCATTATTCACAATATTACCAATTGTATTCGAAACAGGAATTTCAGGTTTCCTATTCTCTTTTAACATAAATGTTAGTTTTGATTTCATGGAAATTATTTTCTCGGAATAAACTTCACAAGTTTCAAATTCCGATTCATATTCAGTAGCCTCAATTAATTCTTGTATTTGTTTATCTAATTCTTTTAGGCTGTTATATTTTGAATCTAATAAATCAATATTTTCATTAAGAATACACAAATCGTGTTCTGTTTCTTGGAGGTATTCTTTACAATTATTTATCAACTTTGTTGTCATACTCCTAACTACAGTTCGTCTTTTCTTTAATTCTTCTATTTTAGTAAACATGTTTAAATATTTCAGATAGAAAATATTTCAAATTAAAAATCTTTCCTAAAGAAAAAAGAATTTTCCCCATGATACTCCAGCCTAACCTCTGTACTCTCAAATCATAAATAAACTTCTCAAATCAAAAGGAGATATTTTTTAAACATTCCTAAATCTTTCACTTCAATATAGTCTACATCGGCGGTCCCTGTTCGGGCGCCAAAAAATTTATATCGTTTCAATTCAGTAAAAAACATATCATTCAAAATTCCAAATAAGCAAATAAAGAAAGGTTGCTTACCTTTATGATCCGCTTTCTTCGATTCTGGTCCGCCGCTTTAGTAGACTCCGATTTGGTTCCAAACTCATCTAAAATTGGCATTATTTTGTATGAATCACTTTATTTGACATTTGACACAAAAGAAGAACAATATCTAAATCATTACACTATCAAAAAACACTTCTAACTACTTAGCATCATTGTTCTACATATCTAACAGCGTCATTAGTCTATTGCGTCACACTTCTAAAAGCATACACTTATCGTTGCCAGTTCTCAAGAAACAAAGTTTCTTTTTCAAATCTCGTCGGTCTGGAGGCTCAATCCGTTCTCCAAGAGCGGAGCGTGCGTCGTTCGCGACAATTATGCAAGTAATTTCTCTCTTCAATTCCTCTTGACCTACTTTCATATCCTCTTTAACAGATTTCATCTCTCTTCTAACGGATTCTTCCATTTATTCCTGACTAGCTTCCATCTTTTCTTTCATTTCTTCCTTAACGGATTCCTGGCCGAATTTCATTTCTTCCTTAACGGAGTTGACGGCCCCTTCCATCTTTTCTTGGAAAGCAGTAAATGCAGTCATCATTTGCCTGAATTGTTCTTCCATCGATCTTGTAATGAGATACATTCCGCAAAAGAAGAGGAAGAATGACCTTGCTTGTTTGCATTAGCTGTGCATAGGTCATCTGCATTCTCTGTTTACAAAAGGTATACATAAGTCACGTGATCTATAAGGTCAGCGGAATGTATCTCATTGGCATTCAAAATCCCACTCCTGACGCCAAAAATTGTTTCGTGCGTACGGGTTCTTTGAAATGAATACACAAGTCCGATGAAAAATGAACAAAAATTTATTATTATCACAAGAAATATGCTTAAATTTCCTCAAATTATAGTGCAGTATTAGAATATCTCACAGTAGTTATCTTTTAACTACTCAAACGTTCAATAGAACTTAATTCCAAAACAGCTAAAGAAAGCTAATCCGCGAATTCGCTACAATCAACAAAAGCAGTTTTCTAAACAACAAACTAAGTAATTACGACGAACTGAGAGGTTTTCCTCCTTTTATAAGATTTTAAAATCGCGCGCGAGAATTTTCTAGTACTTTCTCAAAATCAAAAAGAGATATTTATTAAATGTTACATGCACGCGCTCTTGTATTTTCAATTTTCCGGCTTAGTTTTCTTTTAATATTCGTCACGTGCTGCACTGCTTGGGAAATAAAACCATTTAATTTATAATTGAACTAACATTAGCTTTTTAAATACCAAATTCGTAACAATATCGCCCACCAGCGGCCGAGCGGTAAAGACGCTGAACACTGGTAGTTCGGTCCGAGGTTCGAATCCCGCGAACGGGCTGGCTGCATGGGCGTTTTCGTGGTTTTCCCCATGTGTAACGTGTATACGAGCCAGTTTCCCTTAGAAAGTCTTCCACGAAAGGCATCCCTCCCCTTAGGCAGATAGCCCTAGTGTGCTTTGCCATAATTAAATACACCACCAACGTAACAATATCATAACATTTAAAGCTACTAGTTTATTTATCTCATGTTTCTCCTCAAAGGCAGTTCTGACCCTGTCTCTTTAAACCTAACTCGCCTAAAGAGTTTCCCAACCCCTTCCTTCGCCACACCCGAACGTGAATGACCTTTCGTGAGTGATTCCTTTCTCGTGTTGCTAACACCACAAGATCATTGACCAAGAAAATACAGTAAAAAGTCTTTATCCGGACCTCAAAGCTACAAACTTTCTGCGCATGCGTAAATGCATAATGCGTTCACGAATGCGCCTAATACGTTTACGCATGCGCGTTTAATATATAACGGACGGTATAAGATAAGCTAAAATTTTCTATTTCAGTTAATGTTGTAGATTGGGTTGTTACTTAATCTTCGAATTGGATCTGGCTTATTATTTTTTGCAGACTGTTAGAGCAATTTTATAAAAGTAAGCTTGAACTTTCGATTATGTCAAAAAGAATTTCTGATTCTGGAGCTGCCAAGGGATCTACAAAGCGAAAGCATGTTTCGATGTCCCTCAAACAAAAAGTGGAATTGCTGCAAAAAATGGATAAAGGTATATCCTTTGTTTCTCTAACCATTCCGAAATCTGTTTATCAATTTCACGCTGCTCTGAGGGGGGGGGAGAAGTCGCGGCGCGCAATGAAATGGAAGTTGATCTGTTAGCACGATCCTTATCTTATGGTGATTTCCTATATGCTTTACCACCAATCCTCGAATTCCATATCACAGATTATGTTCTCACTGCATTAATATAAATATTAACAAGACATAGTGCACAATAAAAATTAAGCTTTATTTCGGAACTTCGCGCACACTCCCGACAGCCGGCCTGTTTCGCTCTGCTCGCTACTCGTAGGAAATTTCTCCTCTAGGGTTGCCACACTTATCGGAGGGCGCAAGGCGCGCTCCTTATCGCCATCACCACAGAGTTTCTCCCAGTTTAAGGCTCCTCTAAACCAGGCTGAATCACCAACGTTTCTCTCTTGGCGAGGGAGTGAACGCGCTGCCAATTTTGGCGCGTTTATCGCACACGCTGGCTGAATGTCTGCTGTTTTTTTAAAGATTTCTTTTATAAACGCGCGGTATTCAGCGCATATAAACTTTTCGGATAATTTATTAATTCTCGAATAGTATATAGACGTTTTCACTTAAATAAAAATTTCGCGTATATTTTGTAAACATATTCAAAATAACTTATTCTTTAGATGTTTCAGTTTCGTTAGCAGACTATAATAAATAAGATATGAATAAAAACTTTCAATAGTGTCAAATGGGGAAATAGTTAAAGCGTAGAGTGTGCAAATAAATTTATCTTAATGACATTTTAACAAAAATTTCCATAAAAACACTGTAAATTCATACTAAAAAAATAACTTAAGAATATGTTGTCATTTAAGTCTGAGGTACATGGAAATAATTGTGCAAGATTCTGAAGAAACACTTTCTTTTAAATGTGTGAAATATTTCATAACATAATATGGAAGAAGAAAGTACAGCATTCTGTGTTTTGGATGCTTTTCATCAAATGTAATATAAATACGAACTAGAAACCGTAATAAAAAGTCCTTCCTCTTCAATCAGATCACCTTTGTGTTGCATTGTATTTGTAATACTTCTAAAAACCCAGTTTTTACCTAAATTAAAAAAACAGTTATTCCATAAAAGATAATAACTTTGAACGTATATAGAATGAATTTTGTAATTTGAGTTATGTTACAAAATAATTCATAGTTTATATATTTTATACTAATAATTTAGATAAAACCTGTCCAATTTAAGAATGTGTGTTAACCACATTCTTAAATTGTAAAAGGACGACTTAACCACATGTAATTCATTTCAAAGCATAAAAGAAAGCTTATTTTTTATTTTACACAGCAACAGCATTTTCATGCAGTCAAGTTTTTTTAACTGCTACTTATTATACATAATACTTAATTTTAAACCCATTCTTATTAGAAAGCATAACTAAGAAACTTCTTTTTAAAGCACCACAGTGATTGCAAAGAATGTCGTTAAATTTACAAAAGTATTGAAGGTATATTGAACAGCATTATAACAAGAAAGTACTGTACAAAATATGTAAATTTAGCATAACTTCTTTTTTAATATTTGCATAGTTTCCTCCAAATGAACCTTAATGGGAAGTTATCTTGCGAAAATTTAAAAGTATTAAAATGGCCTCTATTTAAGATGTAACTGCATTTATAATTATTTTATAATTGCGAATAGATTATATTATTGCAATTAGATTATGCACTTACAACATAATTGCATAAAGTAATGAAATTAAGAGTTCACAGATACAATGTAATATAATTACAATGCAATTACCTAAATTGTAATTATAATCACTTATTTCATACCACAATATTATTACAATCACAATGTAATTTAAATTGGGTACTATATTTGCATACCCTCCACTCAAAAGGAGGTACTGATAAGCCTGGAAGTTATTATCAACAAAAAGCCTGTTCAGGACAGTTTGATGACAATTTCCACCGGGCGAAAAGTACATTCTTAAGCCCAGGCAAATCATGACAATAAAAATCATTTAGTCTTATGATTGACTATATTTTAAACCCTAAATTTGAATTCTGCACCAAATTATTTACCTATATTTTAACATACTTTATGAATTATTAGAAGCGATATGGCAAATATCTTCTAAAAATAACTGTAAAATATTTGTATCCATTAATTGATTCAGATACACACTTTTATTATTTAAGTATATCAAAATAACAGTTTCATGTTCCTGAAATACAAAAATTATGGAAAAAGTTAAAGTAATATTCTTAGAAGCATATGATATTAGTCACCAGATGCAAAATTATAGTTAATTTTTTGCCCTAAATACAATTTTATTACACAGTAGTCAAATGTGTAACTAAATAACATGTTATATAAAAAATTAATGATAATAAGTTTATCAGAAATGAATTAATTCTGCAAATAAACTTTCTGCACTTGAAAATTTTCTACACCTGAGGGGAGGGAGAGATCTAGTAAAATTAGATTTATTATAACTTCAGTTGGACCAAACACCTTCTCTCTATATATATGCATCACTAAAGAAATAAATAAAATTATCATGCTTAAAAAACAGATATACCATACCAGTTTTTTTTCCCCTTGTTACACTTTACATTGAGAAATAACAAACCGTACAACACTGAAAAATACTATCCTTGAAATTTTGTTTAAATGAAGAAACACACACCATCTTTTTATTTAAGCATTACACTTCAAAAACAGATACACATACCAATTTATTTTCACTAGCCTTTATACTGATAACATGCCATATAAAAATGAAAAGAATTATCCTTGAAATTTAGATAAAATGAAGTAACACAATGGGAAAATTTATGCACACGGACATCTTTTTTCTATTGCATGTTGTCTGACATGATCCACAAGTGCCTAAAAATGTACCCAAAGAAACGCATTTCAATATTAACAAAAAATTGTTTACAGATTAAAATTCATTCATTTCATACCAGTATTATAAACATCATGCATGAAACAAATCTGCTTTCCCATACTTTTAAGTAAAACTTTTATACTGGAAAATAGACCATATTTCTATATATTAGAAACAAGAAAATACTAATTTGAATGTTCTGCATTCATTTCTAAATCTTTACTCCATTGCCAAATTGTATAATACTGTGATTATAAATAAACTTGCACAATCCTTGCAATTATTGAAGTCAGATTATATATATTTTGTCTCACACTATTCAATTTATTCTATTGACTTCAGATGTCAATGTCAAAATTCTGGAAGTTATTTTAACCAAGAAACAGTAGTGGGCACCGTGCATAAACAACTCATCTAACTTTTTAACAATAGTGATTATAAAATAAAGAAAAAATTATATATCATTCCAACGATATTGCAACTATAGTATAATGTTACATATATCTTTAGCAAACATTCAGATTTTATCTTGACTTTCCAAATTATTATTTATTTTTTAATAAATTTCAATATGCTAATGATTTTCATGTTACATTAGTATAAATTCCACAATTAGCACAGGAAAACAAAATCCGCGCTTTATATTAGAAGAGAAATTTCTTTTCCATATTCAAAACATCTACATTGGCGATGTTTGGCGACGGGTACATTAACCCTAGACTAATTTAATTATAGCTATTATTACAGAAATTAGCAGATACTCAGGTTATTGTACACAAGAATTTCACTTTACTTGCACATTATAAACATCAGAGATGATATAAACTAAATGAAGGCGTAATTAACATTATACTTACTAAGCAAAGTTCAGCGCCTGGACCAGGTTTCCAATTGTCTCTTCGGCAATTATTTACCCATATTTTTCTTCTTTCTTCATTTTTAGGAAATTTTACCAATGTATGACCTTTCCGTGAATGATTTGAACAATTAATAGCTGTACATCCGCCCATTTTACACACACACACACACACACACACACACACAAAAAAAAAAAAAAAAAAAAAAAAAAAAAAAAAAAAAAACCCACAAAAAATTGTTGCACTTTAACCACTCAGCCGCCATTAAATCTCCCACTTGGGAGCGCGAATGCCTGATGATTCAGCCTGGTATATAGGAGCCTTACCCCAGTTCCTTTGATGGCCATTCAAAGGAACGACATCAGGTTATGAAAATATCTCAGAGGATCCGTACTGTCGGGTATTTTTTTCATAATTGCAAAATTAGAATATAAAATTAGAAAAGATCAAAATGCAATTCAATATATAACAAGGTATTGACACATATAATAAACATGAAATAACAAAAAATATGTTACGATACGAATTTAAAAAAAATGTTTTAAATTGTTATGTAAGAAGCAAGTTTCTTAGGAAAGTGAACATGTCTTCCCGATCTGGTGACAGTTTGTGTCTTAGAGAGTTCGTTTGCAGATTTATTCTGCTGAACTGTCTTTAACTCTTTATTTGTTTTCAGTTCAGGCAAATTAGAGTCCGAAAGCAAATACGCTGGTTTCACACGGTCTATAGACACAGTAGATTTCAGATCGTTAATATCAATTCTGAAAGTTTTGTTCGTTCTAGATAGGACTTGTATATGGGACCTATGTATATGCGGACCTGTATATGGTTGGCACAGAGGTGGCTTTACTCGATCGACACGTAAGTATACATGCATACATGACTTTAAGGTAGCACTTACGTAACGTTTTTCTTGGCAATGTGCAGATGTTGCTATTGAATTCAATTGTTGCATTCTATGCCGAAGATTCGTGATAAATTGTGTGTCATACGGAGATATCTTAGATGACGTTATCATATCACTAGGCAGCTTGAGAGTTGTGCCGTACACCAGTTCAGCACAAGATGACTGTAGATCTTCTTTTACGGCTGTCCGAATACCAAGCATAACAACTGGTAGTGTTTAGTCCAGTTATTGGTCTCGTGAGCCTTGAGAGAAGATTTTAAATGTCGATGAAATCGTTCAACAATGCCGTTGGACATTGGATGATAGGCTGTTGTTGTGATTCTGTTCGTACCCAAAATGCGCGTAAATTCTGCAAAAAGTGCGGATCTCATTTGAGAACCTTGGTGTGTTGTTATGATCGATGGGCAGCCAAAACGAGATATCCAACATTGAAGATGGCTCTGCAAATGGTTTCCGTTTTCATATCCGGAATGGGAATGGCTTCAGGCCATCTGGAGAATCTATCTATTAGAGTCAAAAGGTACACGTTGCCTTCTGATGGAGGTAACGGTCCGACGATATCCATATGGATTTCTGAAAAACGTGCATCAGGAAGAGAGAATGTGCCCATTGGTGCTTTAGTATGCCTAGTAATTTTCGATTTTTGGCAAGATTCACAGGATTTCACCCAATTTTTGATATGACGTTTCATATCGGGCCACACATAACGAGAACAAATAAGCTTCGTAGTAGCTGCAATTCCTGGATGTGACAGATTATGCAGATGATTAAAGATGAGTCTGCGAAAGGAATTCGGAACAAATGGACGAGGAATGTCCGTTGATATCTCACAAAGAATATTACCATCAGAATACTGGCACGGTTTAAATTCTGGTTTCAAAGATGATGTATTATTTTTGAGAAGGTCTTGTACCTCCGGATCATGCCGTTGAGCTTCCGAAAATTTTTTAAAATCCAAAAATGGAGATTTTGTTATTGAATCAATTTCGATTTTCGAAAGAGCGTCAGCAACGACGTTTTTTGAACCTTGCACATGCCTAATATTAGTAGAGTACTGGGAAATAAAATCTAAATGGCGCAATTGTCGTGGTGAACATTTATGAGGGTTCTGTTTAAAAGCGTATATTAACGGTTTTTGATCCGTATAAATTATAAAATTTCTGCCCTCTAACATGTGTCGGAATTTCTTAATTGCAGAATAAATTGAAAATAATTCCCTATCGTACGCGGACCATTTCTGTTGACTTTATTGAGTTTCATAGAGAAAAATGCTATAGGTTCCTATGTTTGTTGAGACAACTGCATAAGTGTGCCGCCTATTGCGACGTCTGAGGCATCTACCCAGATGCTTTGCTGGGCTCCGGGAATAGGGTGTCTCAAAAGGGTAGCCTGAGCAATGGCATTTTTGGCAGCAATAAAGGCTTGTTCAGCATTCTCATTCCAATTTAATTGTGAGGATGAATCCTGAACACAAGAACGAGATTTCTTTTTATTAATATAGCCTTCTAACAATTTTATTAAAGGAGAAAGAATATGTGCTGCTTTAGGTATGAAACATCTGTAAAAATTAAACATGCCTAAAAATCGGCGAAGCTGAGTAAGAGTGGTAGGTTGAGGAAAATCTAAAATACATTTAACTTTGTCAGGAAGAGGTTCAATTCCGTTTTCACTAAGGTGAAAACCTAAGAAATCAATAGACGTTTGACCAAAGGTGCATTTTGAAACATTTATGCAAAGTCCATATTCCTGAAGTTTGGAAAATAAAGCTTTCAAATGCTTGCAATGTTCCTCAGAATCTTTAGAGGCTATGAGCAAGTCATCGACGAAAGCGTAAACACCTTCTAAATCCCGCGTGACTTCATCTATAAAACGTTGAAAAGTCGCGGATGCATTGCATAAGCCGAATTGCATACGGGTACTTTCGAATAAACCGAATGGTGAGCATATGGTGGTTTTGTGGATGTCGGCTGGGTTAATTGGTATTTGATGGTGTGCCTTAATCAGGTCAACATGACTAAAAATTTTAGTACCGTGCAATGCAGCAGTAAAATCGGCTAAGCATGGAATAGGGTATTTGTCTTTTATTGTTTGAGCGTTCAATGCTCGATAATCTCCTACAGGTCTCCATTCCAGACTTCCTTTTTTTGAAACCATGTGAAGTGGGGATGCATAATTGCTGCTCGAAGGTCTCAAATGCCCCAATTGCACCATAGTTTGAAATTCTTGTTTTGCTATTTTTAAGCGATCTGGAGCTAACCGACGAGGTTTTGCAACCACAGGTGGACCTTTAGTTATGATATAATGAACGGTGTTGTGTTTAACAGGTTGGTTAGGATCTGGTAATCTAGTAATTGAAGGAAATTCTTTTAAAATTTTGTGATATGGTGTATCACTAAACACAGTTTTTACTGAATAAATGCTTGCATTTTTCACGCAGCCGACGGTTTTAAACTGCGTTTTTAAATCTTTGAGACATTTGTTTCTGAGATCAGGCACCAATTCAAAGAAATGGAGAAAATCTGCTCCAAGAATGGGTGTAGTAACATTTGCTATAAGAAAAGTCCATGTAAACTGTCGTCTTAATTTGAAATCCAAAGAAAGTGTTTTTTGACCATAAACATGAATAGTGGAAGAATTAGCAGCGAAAAGTGTTTGTTGGGGAGAATTCCGTTTTTGAGGACACGTCAGAGCCGATATCGACCAAGAATGAAAGGTTTGTTCTACGGTCACGAACGAACAGACGACGTGAAACTTGAGGCAAAGAATAAGTCGCCTCTATTCTTTGCTGGTTTCGTTTCCCTGCCATGAACAAGGTTTTGTACATTTGTCTTCTCTACACTTTTTCCCAAAACGTCTATGATACCAGCAAACAGAATAATCTCTCCTTTTGGAATTGTTTCTTTCCTTATTGCGATCTTCGCGATTTGGCGAGCGACCACGAGAAAGAGAAATGCGAACAATATGTTTGTTTAATTGTTCTATTTGTTTAAATAATTTATCCTCAAAAGACTGATCGACTGTGCGAGAAACGGCACAAGTTCCTGAGGTTGGATTTACTTCTAAAATTCTGTCGGCAATTTCTGCAGTTTTATCTACAGTTAAATTGGAAACTGCTGCCAAAATAGACTGAACAGTCGAAGGCAAACGTTGAAGGAATAATTCTAACATTAAGTTATCAGGAACATTTAAAGATTCTGCTCGACGTTTCATATTTCTAAGCAAATCGGAAAGCCTAATTCTTCTCCTTTTCGAGAGCTAATTTTCGAGAGATAATTTCGAGAGCCTAATTCTTCTCCAGATAATAATTGGCGAATTTCTTGCTGAGAAGATTCTCGATTCAACGATTTATTAACTCAGTTTTAAGTTTTGTATATGGATCAATAGGGTCTGGTTTCACAAGTAAATCCCTCACTAGTGATGCAATATCTGGAGGAAGATGAGCAACTACATAATTATATTTAGTAACGGATAGGTTTGGGGGTGGCAAGAGCAAAAGTACTTTCGCACATAATAAACCATAAAGATGGGTCTGATCGGTTACAAACCGGAATTTGGACGGCATGAACATCAAACATTGTGCAAGGTTTTTAAGCCAAAATAAAAGCAAAAATGTAACTAAAGAAAATGAAATTAAATGATAAGTAGAAAACAGAATTATAAAATGATCTATAATTACTACTCATCTGTGATTCGGAGGATGAAAACCGATGTAATCCATTACTTCTGGTTTGGAGATCTTGAGTGATGGCTTGTAGTCAAAACCGAAAGTGCTTGAGAACTGTTCATACGGCTTGATTTAACACAGTTCGGGTTACCATTATGGTGGTTTCCTATATGTTTTACCACCAATCCTCGAATTCCATATCACAGATTATGTTCTCACTGCATTAATATAAATATTAACAAGACATAGTGCACAATAAAAACTAAGCTTTATTTCGGAACATCGCGCACACTCCCGACAGCCGGCTTGTTTCGCTCTGCTCGCTACTCGTAAGTAGGCGCTCAATCCCGGAACGAGTTCTATTGTTTGCTGGAAGAGTCTAAGATTTGTAGGTATGGTATGCGAAAGTAGGGATGAGCTAAGAGGAGAAAGGAAAAGGGATTTTGAGTATAGGGAATTTCAGTCGTTCCGGGATTGAGCACCTACTATGAACGGGCTCCTGCTTTGTGAGGGTAGCTAGCGTTTCGTTAGTAAGTGTATTATTTATTATTCTTATTGATTGTCTGCCTTTTTTTTTTTACAGTTACAATTTTCTACAATACCTTAAGTAAATAAAATCTTTACAGTTACGTATTGTAACTTCATGTAATACTCTACCGTAATAAGAGTTCTAATAAATATTAAATTTCGTTGGAATAAACAAAATTATGTAATTTGGCCAAAACGTTATGCCTTTAAGCAAATTTTAAATAAGCATATAATTTTACATTGCAAACACGTATTTCTCTACGAAATATTTTTTTTGTTTCATAAATTGATAAAAATTAATCTGTCTTTAAACAAAATGTTCAATAAAACATGGAGCATAAAAATAAGCAGTGAAACTCCTTCCACAGTTCGGGAATAAGTCAGCGAGCACATCCCTTTTTTTCCTAGTACCCATTGAAAGCCATTCCACGATCTAATTACTTCCATTGGAAATCATTCCGGAACCGGTACTATTCGGTTTTGAGGGCCGTAAAAAAATTGCAGCGAAAATGTATGCGCAAAAGCGCCAAATCTAGCAAACACGCCCATTTAACAGCGCGCCAAATTTAGCGTACGCGTTGATATTTCAGATTGCGTAAATTTATATAGTTCTATATTTCTTAAGACGCCATTGACATACTAGTTTAATTTTTAAATCCTTTTTTGATTTAAAATTCTTTTTTTTATATCCTATGGATTTAAAAAATTTGGGAATTGCCCATGACGAAAAGTCGGCAATAGAATTTTGGGTAAAGTGCAGAATCACCCACTGCTTGACGCGTTTTTAAGAATTGCACTTACTCAGTATCCATGTGCACATCGACCTATTTTCACTTAAAAAAAAAATCCTAGAATTGCACAAAAATGGCACTGCGCACATCCTTGACTTTATGTATACATCGACCTATTTTCACTTAAAAAGCCTCTTAGGCAGATAGCCCTCGAGGCTTTGCCATAATCACACACACACACTCACTTAAAAAGTAAAAGAAAACTGACAAAAATTCAATTGTTTTTACCCTTGTAAAAAGCGGCAAACAAATAAGTGAGCGATTCTGCACTTTACGAAGAATATTTTCAAAGAAAAGGCATCATTCATTATAGAAAATTACGTTTGAACAACCAACGAGATGAAATTATGCTTTCGCGATAAGTCGGTAACGAAATAGCGATGCAGTTATGTTTAGTAATTTTTATATAAATTATAATAATGATCTGAAGTAGTTTACTCTTATGCTTCCATTCAGTCATGTTTAGCCTTTTTCATATAAATTATAATAATAAAAAAGTATTATATGAAATTAACCTTTCATCTAAATTAAAACATCAATCTTAAATAGTTATTTACTATTATACTTCCTTTCTTGCCGCAATTATTTTTGGCAGCATTGGCATCAGCAATAGTTTGGCGATTTTTTACGGCCCTCGAAACCGAATAGTACTCCGGAACCTTTCCTTTCTATCTGCGTATATTGAACTCGCCCAGCTAACAATAGCAGGCGTTCTGAGATTGACGGTCTAGTCTACTCGTAGGAAATTTCTCCTCTAGGGTTGCCACACTTATCGGAGGGCGCAAGGCGCGCTTCTTATCGCCATCACCACAATCTTCAGGGCAGATGTTATTTTATTCGGCTTATAATTCCTTACTAAATGTAGTATTTCATCTCGATGTACTCCGTCTTTGATATGATTTAAATCAAATTCCTCGTCATTATATCACGAATACACATCAAATAGTTTTCCGGTTGCAATTTTCTAATTTCGACTATGCGTAATGTATGCTTTACGTATGTGCGCGTTGAAAGAAATGTTTAATAAAGTAAACAAATAAATATTAAGCTTTCTTTTTGTAAATTTTGATACCCTTTAGATCATAATTGCTCTTTATTTCATAAATTACGGTTTCATATTTTTAATTTTATAATTTCTGCATGCCATTCTACCAGATTTAAATTGATGATCTATAATCCGGAATCGCCGAAGTCCCGACGAGTCCGGATGAAAGACTTTTGACTGTATTGAATCTTTTTAAAATTTATGATGTAACCCTTCAAAATTGATTCTGCCGCTTTATTCGATCTGAAAATTACTAAATTAATTAAGTCCTTCAGTGTTCTTACTTTTTTTTTTTTTTTTCCCACTGTGGAAGGCAGTTTAGCTTTTGTTATTTTGACAATTCGACACTAAATTTTACTCTTTGCCTAACCCTCTTTATCATGATAATTACTTAATCTTTGATGATCAAACTTAACATTTCTTTCGCTATTTGATATAGATACTTGGGTTGGATTTTATTCAAAGATTCAATTCAATTTGTCGGATTTTTATATATTAAGAAAATAAATAAGACTTTTTAAAATTCTTTGGCCAAAAATAAAGAAACAACATTCACGCTTTGTAGATAATATTCAAAAATAAAATTAATAAAAAAAATTCTTCCCGAGAATTTGGCGATTTTTCGCGATGCAAGAAGAGCGCGGAAAAATTGCGCCAAATGCCGCTTATCTGAAACTTCCTCGAAATCCGCTGCGGATATTAGACAGATTTCTAAATTTGCTGCGTTTTAGAAAATGAGGACTCCTATTTGACGTTTGTGGTATTTAAATTACACAAGTTTAGGAAAAATACGCTGTGCTTATTTTCGATGTACAGATAAGTGAAATTTCGTTATTGTGGTTACATATAATTTGCAAATATAACTTTGAATAGAATTCTGTTAACTGCTTTCAAAAATCTGGAATGATATTTTAATTTGTAGACGTTGAGTATACATTTTGTGTCGGAGCCTGTTACAGTCAGGTGTGAAAAGTAAGAGTTTTTGCTTATGACACCTAGAAATGCCTTAAATTTTGAGAATTTTTCAACAGAGCAATTTTCGTATCTTTTTATTTTCTAGCGAGTTTCCAAATTAAGAATAGAATGATGCAACGACCATTAAATATAGACAGACATTGTCATAATTCAACATGAAAATAACATTACTCAGTTTTCTGTCTATCAGTTTCCTCGTAAATTTATTAGATGGTTGATGGCTGAAATGTATGTAAAATCAAGTTAATATATCTACATGAATTCTAAAGAATCACACAATATTTTATTCTCATTATTCAGTACATTTCGTCATCATCAAAACTGACATTTATTATAATATACTTTTTAGTGGCCATGATACACTTTATGGTCATATAAATTAGATTTACTTCTAAAATTTCTTTTACAAGTTTGACAAACATATGGCTTTATCCCTGCATGTACAAATAAATGACTTTGAAGGACATGTTTCTGAGTAAAACCTTTACTGCATATTGTGCATGTAAATGGCCGTTCTCCAGTATGTATAAGACTATGTGTCTTATAATTGCCAACATTTGAAGTCGTATAAGAGCAATGCTGACAAGCATACTTATGTACCAAGTTTGCAGTACGAGAAGGTGATAAAACAAATTTTGCATTTCCAGCATTCCCTGAAAAAATAAACATATATTAAATGCACAGGGAAAACAGTTTCATTTAAACAATTAGCGGGAAAAAAACTCTTCAAATTTTTTATTTATTGCAAAATCAAAATCAGTGTCCATGACTATAGTTAGTTGGTTTACATACAATTTGAAATCAAGCCACACAATGAACAACAGATGCCACAGAAGTCTTATATTCATACCATTATATTTATATATGTTAATTCACATTTTGCATTAATAGACTAAAAATTCAAATGTAATAAGAATGATAAAAAATTATTTTTCACAACAACTCTTAAAAAAATTACTTCAATGAGTTTCTGATTTCAGCAACAAACAGCTATCTTTATATTTGACAGTAAGATGAAACTAAAAGAGAATGTAACCATGTTTAAACTCGCATGAATATAAAATAAAAACCTTTGTTTACATAAATTTTTCCAATAACAGTTTATTATGAATCTGGAGCTTAAAAAATAACATACTTTAAAGAAATAATAATTTATAGATGAAACTATAATTTTCATTTTAATAATATAGTCTACACTAATATAATGGAAGTATCTGAGCTCAGTATTTAAGTTAGGCACATTTAATTACAGATATTACAAGCACACATATGAGGGAAAAACTGTATTAAACTTGCCAATAATACATGAGAATTAATTTTTAAATATATCTTTGAAATAATATAGATTAAAAAAAGGATAAGATAAGCAGGTGAGTAATTTATCACAATAAAACAAAGACTACCTAAGGATGCTTTTCGTTCAGGATATTCTAGGAAAACATTAGCTCATATTTACATTATATTTAAGAGAAATGGAAGGGGGGGGAAATCAACATGAACATCAAATATTGGACTGGAATATAGTTGTGAGACTTCAGTAATCTTAAACACTCAAGTATCGTTTGGTTCTGGAAATAAATTATTGTTTTTGTAGCTATTAAAATCTGCTCATAAGTTTTAAGTCTAATATAAGTTATTTTGGGGCTAAGTTTAATCAATATATTTAAACAGAATGCATAAGGTTAATGAATTAAACTTATTATGATTCATACAAAGCATTATTTAGACTTTATGAATGAACTATAAGTTCAAATAAGTTCCACTAAGTTAGTCCATAAGCAGAAGCCTTGTAAACTTTCAGAAGATAAATAGTGATATTTGATAAAATATTAATATAACAAAATGTATAGAAACCCAAATATTCCCTTGAACAATGCATATTACAGAATAAATATATAAGCATTTATTACTTTGTAGTTTAAAAAAATTCTTTTTCAATTCAAAAGTAAGATATTCATATTGCAATCAAATCAAAATTATTTATTATATTTCAGTACATCTAGATACTAGGATCTCGGAACTACATGATATAATTTTTAAAAACACAAACACATTTAAAAAAAGTAATTTAAAATAGCATATTTGAATTCAATATAAAAATATCAAATTAAATTATAAGAGAGAAAAACTAATATCGAAAACATAATTCATAATTTCAAAAAATTCTGAAAAAATATTAAATTTTCTTTAACAGATGAAAAAACTGTATTCTAGAATCATTATCCTTTGTAGGGGTTTCCCTGATTAAGAGAAAGCACATGAGAATTATCTGTCTAGTAAAAGTTGTCTTCATGGTAGATTTTTCAAACAGAAGCCAACCCCTCCTTTTTTTTTTTTAAGTTACATATCAGAAATATCTAGCATCTTCTGGTATTAAATTAAGTGCTCAATGGTTTCATTTATATGGTTACTAATGTTTAATCTGATATTGATGATTTATAAAAACTTCATCCAATGCCTGCAATAAATACAAACCTTTTTACACATATGTACTGAAAGAGTACTTTAATAAAATTTGTATACTTTGAAATATTTATATACATTCAAGGGTTTTTAAATAAAAATAGTAAATAAAGTAATAAGTAAAATAAGATGCACTATCAGATTTATATATATAATACAGAACCTAAAATTAATAACCACTGGCATGAAAAGTTATCATTAGGTTGCTTATTTAAGGAATTTAAACTTTCTTTTCTATCTTTCTATTACAGGACTGACAGACACAAGGTTTTACATTAGCAATAGCAATGACTTTTGGAAAATATTTTAAGATAAAATAATAATAATAATAATAAAAGGTTAAGCTGATATATTTGGCTCTCAAAGGAAAAGCTAAAAATTTAGTTTTTACATAAAAAATTACAAAGCTACAATGTATTTAGAATGCAAATTAGTTATACCTTTTATTACACAAACTTAGTATTAAAAAACTAATACCTAGCATTTATACAGTCAAAAGTCGTTAATTCCGACACCCATAATTCGGACCTCAAAGCTACAAATTTTCTGCATCTCATTGATGCATGCGCGTAAGACCTTTACAGCTGCGAATACGTGTGTGCAAAATACGTTTACAAATGCGCGTTTAATGTATAACGGACGGTATAAGCTAAGCTAAAATTATCTAATTCAGTTAATGTTGCAGATTGCATTTTCCTTAATCTTCGAATTGGATCTGGCTTATTATTTTTGGCAGACTGTTAGAGCAATTTTATAAAAGTAAGCTTGAACTTTCGATTATGTCAAATAGATATATATTTACTAATATGTAAATAATTCTGATATATATTTACTAATATGTAAAGGATCTACAAAGCGAAAGTATGTTTCGAAGTTCATTAAACAAAAAGTGGAATTGCTGCAAAAAATGGATAAAGGCATATCCTTTGTTTATCTAAATTTTGTTTATCTTTAACGCCGCGGCGCGCAATGAATTGGAAGTTGATCTGTCAGCACTATCCTTATCTTCAGGGCAGATGTTTTTATTTGATTTGGCTTATAATTCCTTACTAAATGTAGTATTTCATCTCGATGTACTCTGTCTTTGATATGATTTAAATCAAATTCCTCGTCATTATAATTCGCTTCTGATAGCGAAGAAAGTGACAGAGGTTATTGAAAACGAAAAAATTTCGATTGATAAATTAGTCGGTATTCTCAACATAGCAGTTATAGGACTTGAACAGCGGAACTTTGTAACTGAACAAGAAATTATGTCTGTTTATAGAATTAAAGAGAATGTATTATCACATAAAAAACAAAGCAACTTAGACAACTTACATTGAAAGAAATGTTTAGTAAAGTAAACAAATAAATATTAAGCTTTTTTTTTTTGTAAATTTTGATACCCTTTAGATCATAATTGTTCTTTATTTCATAAATTACGGTTTCATATTTTTAATTTTATAATTTCTGCATGCCATCTTACCAGATTTAAACTGATGATCTATATTCCGGAATCGCCAAAGTCCCGACAAGTCCGGATTAACGACTTTTGACTGTATTTGACTTACTCATATGCTGCAAACAAATTCATTTGTTAATAAAATACAATTTAAGAATAACAAGGTTAGTTTCTAAATTTCTAATATTATGTCATTTAGCAAGTACAGGAACTTTCAAATTAACACAAATTCATATCCTAAACTTGCTAAAAAGAATAGCGAAGATCAGTAAATAAAGTTACCAACTACACATAAAGGTTAAAATGTACCATTTTATTTATATTTGTAGTTGAAAGGAAAAATGGTTGAGCAAAATTTGTGCCACATAAATTCTCTAATGATAAATTTACATCAGTAATTATTTTTTAGTAATACATGATAAAAAAAGTTCACATCAGCAAAAGCTAGAAGATCAAGGTCTAAACAAACGATCAAAAGCAGTACAGGGATCAATTCAGCCAGAGGCTGCCCGTACCAGGACAAAAGGGCACCCAATTAATCAAATAAATAATTTCTTTTTCATCCAGTTCATTTGTTGGAAGCAGATGATCAAGATATAGAAAAGAATTTTAAGCAAAATACAGAAATATTTGATTAGGAATTATTTCAAAGAATTAGTGAAGAATGGATATTTTTCATAGTTTCCATCCTTGATTTATTAGGCATATCCATAAGCAATGAAATCATTTTTCAAATAAAACTATAGTAAAAGTTAGGTTTTATAAAACGGAAGACATCACAATTTCAATGTCAGAGGATGAAATTTGCTTTTTTGCAGTTTTACTGTAATAACTGAGTAATTTGAAAAAAAAAAAAAAAAAAAAAAAAAAAAAAACAGGGAGAATAAATAATAATAATAATAATAATAATAATAATAATAATAATAATAATAATAAAACACAAATGCACATAGAGATTTATCTGTGTCTATTTTTAACTGGTTACAGGAAAGAGAGCTTGTGAAAAAGAAAATCCACTCAAATCTCCAATTACGAGGAAAGCTTTAGAATGTTTAGATACATTAAAAAATTATAATTTACCTCTGATGGAAACAATAGATAAGGATTAATATTATAGCTTAAATATTTAGCGAGATTTAACAGCAAAAAAGCATTCTGTACTTCCATTCATAGCAAATACAGATTTTAAACCTATTCTTATCCATTTTGAAAATATTGCTATACTTATTTACAGCGAAAACATTGATTACTTTTTTTATTATTATACCCTATTCTCCCCATTGGGGGAATGCAGATAAAATACAGAGCTTTTCATTCCAATATCTTGGAACATTTGAATGATAGAATCTATCAATAATACTGAAAGCATACCTAAGCTTAAATTGGAAACCAGAATATCATATGCCTAATTTTTAGCATGTATATTTTATATTTACTCCTTTAAATGTATTTATGCATCAATAAATCAATTATATGAAAGAAAACTACTAAAAATATATATATTTTAACAAGTGACCCTTAGCCGACTTTGGCTTGGGTACTATTAAGGCCAGAAGTGGTGGCCACTTTGCCTCCTATGAAGGGAAGGACAGTTACAACCATACATTCTCCGGGATTTGAACCCAGGCTCTTTGGTATCGCAGTTGGCTTCCCTAACCACTATTGGGCCACTACCTGGGCAGTGCTGGAATTAAACTAGAGGTGGCTATCCATTGAAGCTAACAGCCTACAAACTGTGCTGAGAAGATAAGAAAGTCGGATCAACACTGGTAGTTTGATCTGAATTTGGATCCTAATGAATGAGCTAATTTTATGGATGTTTCCATAATTTTAGGAACAAAAGCCAGTTTCTCCCAACAATTTTTGAGAAACTCACCTCCTTCCTCTTATGCAGATAATTATACCCAAGAATAAATTTGATGCATTTTCTCTTCAGAGACTGAAATACAGCTTTGCAAATATCCTAGCACAGAACAAATTCTAAAAGATGGAAGATTGCAGTTAGATAACAAGACCTTTTTAAAGATATCCCCCTTTAGTATTCATGCACATGAATAGTTCATGTCCAAAAATTTTCTGATGGATGAATGATTTTTAATTTATGGATACAGAAATGTACAGCCTAATTTAAAATAACATTCCTTTTTTTATGAATATTAGGACTCCATAAATACAAACTGGGTATATAACTACAGACCAATCATATTGTGTTTTAATATTTACAATAAAACATTAAAATTATATCAAAACATGCACCTATTTTGATACTTTCTTGCACACCTTTTTCCCATCTTAAATGGCCAAAACTTAACAGCAAATGTTCCAGAGTCTAGTTATAATATTTGCACCCATTTGAGAAAACAATTTTGAATTTTTACTATTCATGTAACCAAAAGTGAAACAAACAATTGATATGTAAACAAACAAAATACTTCATCCTATCTGTAAATAAAATTTTAACTGAAATAAGAAAATCTAGAGGATGAATTAAAGTTTTTAAATTCTAATTTAAATGCCTCTTGCTTAATACATCATTTTTGACAATTCAGCCTAAAAACGCCGCAATGCGAAGGATATCTACTGCATTTTTCATCAGTGTATTTATCAATATATGGAGTTTTATGAAAATTTTCTTAAATTTAATATTTTACACATATTTACATCAGTTAGGTTTTAACTGGTTAAAATTTCAGTACTGTATGTCAGTTCTATCAAAGATTATTTCATTATGCATTGAGCATAATAGTAGCATAATTGAGCAAAACAGTTGGAATATTAAAATCTGCAAGAAATGAAAGTAGTTAGCCATGTTCTTCTGAAATACAAAGCAAAGATTTATATAGTAACATAAAAAGAAATGTGTGAATTAAAACTACTGAGAATAAAAACATGTTATCTGCTGTGCTATATGGAACATACATTTTAAAAATAGTAATAAATACTTAAGAACTACTTAAGATCTATAATATATCAGCAGCAGAGAGAGTAAAATAAAAAGCAGATACTTATAATTTACTATAAAAATAAATTTCTGAAAGCTTCTATGCTTGTCTGCATAAAACAACATAATGTGGAGGGCACTATATATTGTTTCAAAAGCACAAATGTATATACTATTATGACAGAACAAAACTGTTAAGCAAACTTACAACAATTATGTGGAGCAAATCGTCTCATGATAGATTTACATTTCACCACAAATGGCAATCTGAGAACTGAATCACTAAATATTTAAAACAATCACATTAATGACCATGGCTTATTCTGTGTGTGTATAAATTAGATTTACTTCGGAATGACAGGTTACAAGTTTGACAAACATAAGGCTTTATCCCAGCATGGACTAGTAAATGAGTCTGCAGAATATGTTTCTGAGTAAATCCCTTATTACATATTGTGCATTTAAATGGACGTTCTCCGGTATGTGTTAGAATATGCCTTTTGTAATTGCCAGTATCAGAAGAAGTGTAAGAACAATGCTGGCATAAATATTTATGTACACCTACAGAAGCACCTGAAGAAAAGAAACCAAATTCTGTCTTTCTCCTATTTCTGAAGCTAAAACCTGGAAAAAAAAGTTATATCTAGTAAGTTTAATATATTTAATTACATAGAAAGTAAAAATCAGTTTAGAGCATGACATGAGATTGTAAACAATGTCACATTCCTTTTATTTTATAAGATCAACACGGATAATTATGCATTGTCTGCATTTAATAATTTATTTTCTGTACATACAAAATCTAAACTGTTAATAAATAACTATACTGGATAAATATATAAGTAATACTGATACAACTAGTTATCAATCATACTGACAGAAGAATCATGAGAGTTTGCATATTATAAAACACAAATTTTTATTAATTCAAAAACATACTTGAATGTTTATTAATTACAGAACTGATATACATATGTAGATGAAGTACTGTTTCACATGCACTCTTATTTTGTAACACAAATACGATTATATAACCAAATTAAAATGCAAATTTTCTGCATTTTAATGCTGATAAATTATTTTTTAATACAGAAAATAATACTATTTACTGACATAAATGTAAATGACATGTTAGAAAAACTTGATCTCTCCAACTCATTTAAGATAGATATACAAGTTACATATGTTCATAAATTTTATAAAACAGTTCAATTCATTGATTTTAGTAAGAAAATTTAAATCTGAATCCAAAATTAATAAGAATTTTTAAAAGTGCTAAAAATACTACATATTCGACATCCTTCCAATATTTAAATATTCTGATTTATCATATATATATATGCTGGGTGTCATTATATAGAGACATATTGCAATAAATATTAAATTAGATTTCTGAACATAAAAAAAAAGATATTTTCAAAGAAATTTCAGAATAAATTTTTTAAAAAAATCTCTCAAATTTTTAAACATAGACATTACACTGAAATAAAAAAGGAAAATTAAGAAACTAAAACATTATAAACAAAGCCATTATAATAATTAAGATAAAATTCCAGGCTATCAATGAATTAAATATAATGCAATAAAACTTTTTAAATGACACTTAATTTTTTCACAAAACGTTAAACTGTAACACCCTGATTTAAAATCACAGCATCAGTTAGTAATAAACTTTCAAGAGAATTATTTTAAGCAGCTATTCAATTATCTAAAATTTTGGGCTTAAAATCTTAAAAAAAGAAAATAAAAATCCAAAGCTAATATTTTATTAGTTATACTAAAAGAATTTACACACACAAAAAAAGAAGATCCCGAAGCGGGTACACTGATTGAATAGAGCTTTGAAAAGAGTGCTGAAACGAGCATTGCTGGGAAGCGCGTAGAAGGGTAACAGACTTTGCCTACAATTAAAAAACGCTAGATTCTGAATACCATAGCAGATTTAGCATTACCCAGGGTGTGCCACAGAGAGATCTGCTACTCTACACCCACCTAAAAAGCTCACTTTTGGTTATATGATGATTACATGCTTATGAACAGGAACAAAAAGTAACTTGGGTATATGATATTTACATTTCATATTTACACTTTAGCCTATTTTTTTTTCACTGTGGTACTTTTCGAAAAAAGTACACCACCTTTGAAAAAGCATAACCCAATATTGCATGTTTCGCAAATGTGCTGGGATCCATATCAGATTCACTATCTGAAAGCAATTCGTGTAGCACTTTCAGTATTTTAGAAATGGTCAGCCCTCTCTGATCCATTTGGAAAATAATTAAAAAAAAAAAAAACTAATATTATATCTACAATTTAAAATTATAAACTATGAAATAAAAATATAAATGTCTACAACTCAAAACTATTAAACATAGCACTAAGAAAACTTCTTTCAACCAAAGCAAAAGAGAACTGCTCTAGGGAAAAACCAAACAGCTAACTGATAAAATTATCCCTGACCTTTAGAAAATCACCCCAACAGTTTCTTAGTTGATAACCAAACCTCCCCTCCCCCCCCAAAAAAAACAGGAAATGAAACACAGATGTGGACCCACCTTTCTATGTTAATGAGCTGCAGAGAAACAAAGATACAGCTGCCTCTGAATGACCTAGACTTGCAGTGAGTCAAGTCTGGGAACATCTTGGTTTGCCGTTCGATTTTAGACAAGATTTCAAGGTAAAAATTTAAAACTAATATAGAATAAGGAGATTAGCATACAGCCGAAAAAAATAACAGAGAAATTTCCTTTCAAACAATTCATTTATACCCTAAAAAGCATCTGGAAGATTTCTTTGAAAAATGAGGGTCTTAAAAAACTAAACATGGCTAAAATATATGGACTGCTTCGTGTTGAGCTGCCATCTACTATAAATAAAGAAGGTTCAGAGTAACCTATAGTAACCTTCAAATCCTTTTTCATTCAATTTTTCTGTGTGTACAGAAGGAAATTTTTAGGTGTGCCCAAACCAGGCACACTGTTTTGCAAAGGGTTAAACAAGCATGCCTCAGCAAAACATATTTTAAAACTGCTTGTATTGGATCCAGCATAAGAATGTTGACAGTATATACAGTCAAAAGTCTTTTATCCGGACTCGTCGGACCTTTGGCGATTCCGGATTATAGATAATCAGTTTAAATCTGGTACGATGACATGCAGAAATTATAAAATTAAAAATATTAAACCGTAATTTATGGAATAAAGAGCAATTATGATCTAAACAGTATCAAAATTTACAAAAAAAAGCTTAATATTTGTTTACTTTATTAAATATTTCTTTCAACGCACGCATACGTAAAGCATACATTACGCATAGTCGAAATTAGAAAATTGCAACCAGAAAACTATTTGATTTGTATTCGTGATATTTATAATGACAAGGAATTTGATTTAAATCATATCAAAGATGGAGTACATTGAGATGAAATACTACATTATAAGCTGAAATTATAAGCGGAATAAAATAAAAACATCTGCCCTGAAGATAAGGATAGTGCTGACAAATCAACTTCCATTTCATTGCGAGCCGCGACTTCTCTCCCCCCTCAGAGCAGCGTGAAATTGATAAACAGATTTCAGAATGGTTAGAGAAACAAAGGATATACCTTTATCCATTTTTTGCAGCAATTCCACTTTTTGTTTGATGGACATCGAAACATGCTTTCCCTTTGTAGATCCAGCAATGGAAATTCTATTTGACATAATCGAAAGTTCCAACTTACTTTTATAAAATTGCTCTAACAGTCTGCAAAAAATAAAAAGCCGGTTCCAATTCGAAGATTAAGGAACAACACAATCTGCAACATTAACTAAAATAGATAATTAGATAATTTTAGCTTAGCTTATACAGTCCGTTATACATTAAACGCGCATGCGTAAAGGTATTACGCGCATTTCGTTGACGCATGCGCAGAAAGTTTGTAGCTTTGAGGTCCGGATCATAGATCATTCCGGATTAACGACTTTTGACTGTATAAATTTTCAAAGCCATAGAAGAAACGAAACCAAATTTTACACTGCTTCTGTTACAGCTACCATATAAAAAAATATAATTTTTTCATACAGAAATTAATCAAATTATATGTGCAGTTAAAATAATTAAAATAATAATCACTTCTGTCTTAAATCAAAACAAATGTCTTCATAAAATACATAACAAATGGCAATTTAACCTTAGAGAAGAAAGTTCCACATTCCATTTACAGTAAACCCTTGCTGAATATGGGGATTACATCATTAATACAAAATTGTATTCCCTAAAGTTATTGTTCTATGGAAAAAATGTTAGGTATGATTGAGATTAAGAAAGTATGTACAACTTAAGGAAGCCTAAATATTGCTGTAATTAAAAGAGAAAAACAAAACACATGTTAATCGATAGGATTTTTATTACTGCTTAATATGTACATGATACAGTTATTTTTTACAAAGTTGGTGATTTTTTGCTTGGAACAATAAATGTTGCAGCTCTTTAAAAGCTTTACAGTAAGCAGTAGAGAGTTTTCTAATACCTCTCATAAAGTGCTTTCTTCTTTCTTCATTTCGGTCAATTTCTACTGCAAAAAAATCAGGTTGTTGATGTGCCATTTTTAACAGTTTATTTAATTTCTTGAAAGTTAAAGATGTATTATCTTCTTCATTATCACAGCTTTCGCTGTTGACTAGTGTTATCATTCAAACCTTCCTAATCATTTCTTGATTAATTCTTTGATCTCTTCTTTCACTTCATATTTTCTACAATTTCTTTGGCTTCATTTTCATTTAAGGCAAATCCTTTACAATAAATGAAAACTTCTGGCCACAGCGGATTGCAGGAAGCATTCATCACTGATGAGAGAGCACTGAATCATGCATGAATGAAATGCACCAGATGGATTAAATGGAAGGAATTAAGATAATACATATAGGTGAAATCGCATCCTCAAATCCGTGCTTAGCAAGGGTTTACTGTATTAACTGGGTGACATGCCTCAAAAATCTTGATTAGTTAGCTTATTCAGATTTGTCTGTGAAGATCTGTATTAAGTAAATGGCCAATATAATTAAATAGTGGCTCTATAAAGAGAGCTGATTACACAAAAAGGAATCTATCTTGGATTTTTATACTAAAAATAATTTGCTATTCATACATAATGCCTTTTTTCCTGAAACCAATTCATAAAACAGAACGTAATTAATTTTTAAGATACAAAAGTTTTCCTCCCTGCAAGACATTATTTTAAAGTCAACTAAAATATCACATAATGAATTCAGAATATAAATAGTTGAGCAACATGAAACTTCTTTTCTATGAAAGAATAAATAAATATAAAGCACTGTAATGTTATTGATATAGGATGTAAAACAACTTTAAAAACACCAAAACTTCAACCTTAGCTTGAAGATGAATTTATAAGAAAAAGTTTCAAAGAATACTGATTACAAAACCTTATTTCTTCAAAATCATGAAAAAAAATATGTTAAGTTTCCAGTATCTTTTTAATGTCTAATTATCTTGTAAGTTAAATAACTTTTAAATTACTAATAATAGAATTAAATTTTTCTAGTATTATCTGCATTGCTCCTAGCATTTCATAAATAATTTTTTTAAAGAAGCAATGATTTTGCAATATATTTTGACATAAAATTATTTATTGAATAATTAATTTTGATTGAGGAAAAAACTCATCACAACCACATAAGAAAAAGTTTTCATTCATTAAAACAACAGTACCCATATCAAACAAGAAAATAATTTATATGATCTCGATAAACTACAAAATAAAATGCAAAAATTTTAGAGGAAAAATAAAAAGAAAATACAGAAAGTAATAAGTTTAAGAAATAAATAATTTGCTCTCTAAACGTAAGATTTTTTTCTTTTTTAATTAGGGAAGAGTATAAATAAACCAGAATGTAAAAACTTAAAGATGACCAAAATGTTTTACATGTTTATTTAAAGCCACTGAAGTCCTAAAGTTCTTATTACATATTTGGCAAGCATAAGGTTTTATTCCAGCGTGCATCAATAAATGAGTCTTTAAAACATGACTCTGAGTGAATGCTTTGTTGCATACTGTACATCTAAACGGACGTTCTCCAGTGTGTATTAAGACATGTTTCTTAAAATTACTTATAACTGATGTAGCATATGGGCAATGCTGACAACTGTACTTATACTTTGGCAAATCAGTAGATGCAGAAGAAAAATCAAATATTGCATTCCTTCTTTTTCCATTCCTACCACCTAAAAGATATTTGTTTTTTAAAATACAGAAACTAATATTTTTTAAAATACAGCTAAAATAATTATTTTTTATTCAGGAGAAATAATTATATACGATTTTCACCAGGACAAATAATTATATAGAATATAAAAGAAAATGCATTTGAAGTCTCATATCAAGAAGAAAGTTCAAAATTTCATTTATTAGCCACATTAAATTTTCAAATTACTGAAGAAAGCCTGGTCGCTGTTCCAGTTTGAAATTTTCTCTTAAATGTTGTCTCAAATAAGGGGTTCCTCTAATTAATTAAATGCTATATTAGAGAGACTTGACTACAATACAAAGAGAAAAATAAGAATACTACCTTGGATTTTTATAAAAATTGCCGTTTTTCATTACTAATATTTTTGCTCTAAATTTTAGAATAAATCATAATCAGAATAATCCGAATTTTGCATAAGAAATCTAATAAAAGTTTATCCAATAAATGTAAATTTTGATGCATGAGTAATATGAAATTCCTTACTTCCACAAATTATAAAATATGATAAAACAAATATACAGAATTATTATGTGATTGAACAGGACATAAAGATCAACTCAGAGTTTAAAACAGGCAAAATTCGAACTTAGTTTGAAACATATGTTAAATAAAAAGATGCCAACCATTTCAAATAAGAATTTGGTCACATATTTCTCTTTATTCTCAGCGAACATAACACTTGCTCCAATGAAGAGATACTTACCTAGATTTTTGTTTGGATCTTTTAATTTGCAGTTGACAGTAAACTAGAGTTCACTTTTGCCTATTTTTAAACTAAGGAATTACATTTTCATACATACAGATTTCCAGAACAGTAGTTTAATGAGAAATAAATAACATCTTATTGAAAGGAGCAGAGTATATAGAATTGCTAATTACACATTCCTTCTTTTAATGCTAGTCTACCGATGTTTCAATTAAAAAAAGAACACAGTTATAATACGAAAGATATATTTTCTATTACATGAAGTATAATACCATGATAAATCAAACATGACTTATTTAATAATGATAACTCGCAAAAAATTCAATAAAAAAATAATCAAACATAACAAAAAAACCCAGGTTACAAAAATTATGTGCATTCTAAGGACCCCGTTGCTTCAATTAGAAAACATGCTCATAAACTAAAAAAGAAAAACTTAACAACTGCTCAAGAATGACCAAGATAAAGTTCTCAAATTCTTATTGCATGTTTGCCTACATCTATCAGTAAGTAAGACTTCAAAACATGACTAATGTCTATTGCTTACTGTACATTCGAATGAGCACTCTCCAATATGCACTAAAATATGTTTCTTAAAATTGCTTGAATCTGATGCTGCATATGCACAATGTTGACAGATGTACCTATATGGTGTCAAACAAGTGACAGAACTAAATATTACATTTTATCTTGTGGTGACATAAGTTAATTTTTGGAAGCAGGAGAGATGAAAAATAAGCAAATGCCTTCGCCGGGAATCGAACCACCGACCTCTGCAATACCGGCCCAGCATGCAGAATCACTATACCACGAAGGCACGCTAGGAAAGTGGGAGATATACCTTATATACTCGCCTTTTTAAAGGGCGACTAGGGTTTTAGGGGACCTAGTCGCCAAATCTTGGATGTGGAGAGTCATCATCCACAACCCTTTTAGTTCGGGCACCACTGTAGAGACATTAGGTATTTCTGAAAGCAGGCAAGAGAGATTGAAAAATTAGCAACCGCCTTCGCCAGAAATCAAACCATGGACACTCTGAAATACCGGCTCAGTGTGCTGACCACTACACCATGCTAGGAAAGTGGGAGATATACCTTATAACCTTTCTTTGCTAGCACTTAAAAATATTAATTTTTTAAACTGAATTTTTTAATACATTTACAGATAAGTACCTTAAGTCTCTAATCAGAAGGGGGGGGACTGTGCAAAATATATCAGAAGAGACATATTTACGTTCTTGGAAGTAGAAAAAACTCAACATTTCATTAAGTAATTGTGCTACAGAATGGAACACACTGAAAATTATTTTAAAAGTAGGAGTACAATTATACAACTAAAAAATCAGATATTTATTAAATGAATAATTACTTCTGAATGAGGTAAAAACATTTTTTTTTCTGATAAAAATATTTTAACTTATCTAATTAAATTTAATAATCATTTGTATGAAACTATCATAACTTTCTCTGTGGTATGGCTTTTTGAATCTGTTTATGAAGAGCTAAATTTAAACTGCATTTATTTGCTACATTTCTATAATTTTTTTAGTCTCTACTTTCTTATATTTTCATTCTTTAAGCTAATATTTATATTATTAAAGAAAATAAGGAAAACAAAGTATGAAAAATAATAAGTTTATATGGTTCTTACACATTAATCTAACCACTTTACACAGCTTGGTGGTCTTTTGCAAATGAAAAGGTAAACACTACTTATTGGGCGCAAGTTGGTGTGACTTAAAAAAAAAAAAAAAATCCACTTCCAAATAATCTATATTTAATCATAAATAGGCAAACATTGTTACTATATCAAAAGAAAAAAAACATTTTACAACACAAACTTTAATTATTAAATAAGGACTATATGATACAGTAAGACCCCGCTTAACGCGGGGGATACGTTCCATCGAAGTAGAGCGTAATGCGAAACAGCGCTAAGTGAGGCTATCTTAACATGTAAATAATGGGGTTAGGGGAAGACGGATAAAAAATGGTTAGGCATTAAATTTAATAATGTTTTTTTTTAATAAAAATAAAACCAAACATTTATTTCTTACAAAAATAAAAACAATATAAACGCATATACTTTTAAAAACAAATAAAATTCTCAGTCAGATCATTCAGTCTATTCTGGATTTCCAATTTTCTGCCTTTTTGTTAAGAAGGCATTATAATAGATTGGCTTAATGGCATATTGCGTTCAATTTCGTCGTCAATCAATATAGACAGTCGTTTTTCCATTTCTCTATAATGTTATTTCTAGAACGGGTAATTCTAGTTGCAGTTGCCGATGACAGTATTTTTTCTTTATTCTTAAGACTTGTCCTTATTGTTGAAGTTGCCAAAATCAATGCAGCACTAATTTGAGATTGACGTTCACCAGAATCTAATCTTCTAATCACTTGCATTTGAGCTTCCAGTGAAATGCTTTTTCTGGTTGCTTTCTTTTCTTGTTTTTTATTATCACCCATGATAAAAACTAAAGATCATAATATTTGTCACTGTATTATCGTTATAGTATTATACAAATTTAAACTTACAATAATGTCAACAAATGTTTCAAATGATAAAAATGCGTCCACCAAGCAAGAAACACAACTGTTTCGGATATGTTATTTGGAAACCTAGCGCTGCGCACAATTTCGGAGAATCCCCGGGTTGAAATAAAAGAGCGCTAAACCGAAACAGCGTTAAGCGGGGTCTTACTGTACATTAAAAAATAAATCGATTTTACAGCAAAATATTGTATTCCTGCTGAACTTTTACCACAGTTTCTTCCACTGGTGGCAAATTCCACAATCAGTATTTTAAAATAGAGTTGAAGGAAAAAATATTAAAACCACTGGAACTTGAAATAAAACAAAACGAACACATACAAAAATGGCAACATTGTTTCAATGAAGGATTTTTATCAGCATGGTTGCAAAGTTTGGTTCATTCTGAAGATTTGCTAACTTCTAAAAAGATGGTTGCGATAATAAGCAAATACCAGTAACACATACTAAATGACAAAAATAGATCTTAAAAGGCAACCATGTCACTCAGATGGTTAATTTTGCATTAATTTCTTAAACAATCATTTTTTAAACAGATTATTATTTTACATGGGAAGTATGAAATTTATATCAGTTACATGATGTAAATACTACTTATTTTACTGAATGCTGCTATCACCATACTAACAATAATTATTATTGCTAAACTTTCATAAACACAAGCAGAATAAAAATATTACTTCAGTTTTTATCATAAACTTCATAGCCTAGAATTTACACTAACATTTTATGGTCATGGAGTTAAACTGGCATTTCTGCAAAAGGGGGCCGGAGGGAATGTATGTCAGAAGAAAACAATAACATAAAAATCACTATACAACTAAAAAATATTACACATTATTAACTGAAATTTACATTTATAAACCAGTCAGATTCTGGAAACATAATGTTATTTTATTTTAAAATTACCATTTAATTAAATTGTTTTTGATACATCATATTACACAAAAACAGATTTTAATTAAGTAGGACTCTTATCAAAAGTGCATTTAATATTGAAATTATTTGATCGTCTTACAGGGGATGTTATAAATTGATAGCTCGCACCGTTAGGTGGCGCTCCAAGTATCCTGTCTCTGTTGATATTCTATAACTTAATTTTAGTTTGACGGAAGAACGAAGGTGTTAAGCCTAATAATGATGAAGGCGTGTGCTTAATAATAATGCTTGTAACCAATGTATTATAATGTAAATAAAACTTTATACATTAATAACGAAATGGAATAATCACCTACCTCTGGATTTAATGCTCGCTGAATGGTAACTCTTTTTTTTTTTTTTTTTTTTTTTTTTCATTCTTGACATCCAGCAAAACTTAGGGTAAATCAAAGATCTATCTTTAGTTTGAATTCTGGGTTTGTTTTGGTTTATGCGATTATGGAAAAGCTTTGAGGGCTATCTGCTTAATAGAAGGGATGCCTTTGTGGAGGACCTTTTTAAGGGAAACTGGCACGTATATACATTACACATGGGGAAAACTACGAAAACATCCATACAGCCAGCCTGTTCACGGGATTCGAACCTCGAACCAAACTACCAGTGTTCAGCAACTTTACTGCTCGGCTGCTGATGGGCCTTTGGATTTCTGGGAAAGAATTACATAGAAGTGCATTTTTTGTGAAAATTCTAATATAAAAGTAATCTAGTAATTATAACAAAAATAAAGAATAGGAAATATACTAACATTTTCAGAAAAATCTAGTATTTTTAAAACCTTAGAAAATACCCAAAAATGCAAAAAAGAGAATCACAAAAATTTGCATAGTGATGAAGTTACAGCCCTAATCATAACTTGCATTAAGAAACAAATGTAATGTATATTTTTATCAGGTAATTATCACTTATGACTAACATTCTAACAAGCTAAAGAAATAACAAGTCAAACAGAATCAAATAAAAACTTCACACATTTAGCAATACAAAAGGCAGTTCATGATTCTGCCGACATTTATTACAAAAATGGCACAGAACCTAATCAGCACACTTGCTAGTTCCTTATGTATAAAACCTACAAAAAAGAAAATATTTACAAGTTGCACAGACAATCATTGTGCAACAAAATACATTTAACTCATGTACACAAAATGTAAGAGTAATTATCTCAAGAATATAACAGTATTTACAATTATATATATATAAAACTTATTACTGCCTTAAAAATCAATTCAAAATTTATTGCAACACTTGCATGCATTTTTTACCCTTGGTGGAACATAAACAATAGTCAAATATTTCTTTAATTTTTACACAGAAAAATAATTGCTGTTATGTTTTAAAATAATGAATAGAAGTTGACTAAAGATACTACTTCAGTATGATGAAAAATAACTTGACAGAAAAATTAACAAAGAGATACTTTCATTTTGTATTAAGAGCATTTCATTCTTGATATTATGAATCTTAACAAGCCCAAAAAGCACAATTTTTTATTTATATACAAAAGACAGCACAAATTTGAAATTTAAGGTTAGACATAATTTAACCTTAGATTGATAATGCTAAAAAAGCAGGAGGAGGAGAAAATTTCAATGTAGGATTCGCATTGAATTCAACTTTTCCCTGTCCAAATATGATGAAATGGCTATGAAATTAAATATGAATAAAAGAATAATTGTATTAATTAAAATGTTATTTATCTGATGCTTTATTGTGAAGTAAGTGAAAGAAATGCATATAGGATATATGAATCTAAGCCATCCCTCCCCCCAAAAAAATCTTATGGTGTTTTAGAAAAACAGCCTAGAAAGAATTACACTTGGTCGCAAGTAAACTGATTAATTAATAGTTATTATACATTATAATGACACAGTTAAGAGATTTATAAATTACATTATTGAGTTTTATAAAAATCTGAGTAATACAAATATTTAACCTAGAAAAACAATCTTGGTTTGCAACAGTTACATAATGTACTGATACTTCTTTTAAGTTACTCCATCTTTGTCCTAATAATTCTTATTTCAAGACTGTATTTTTTTAACATAATTTTTTAAGTATTTAAAATTTTCTTTTAATTTTCAGAATATAATAGAATTTTTTTTTCATAATGCAGTCACATACTGGTAACATGAAATTTTAAAATCATTATCTTTTTTACAATTACTGCATTAGGTAGTACCTGCTGCTGATATATTACTCGGTATATAACTATAGCATATTTCCTAAAGCAATATTTTATTAAGAGAAAATCTATTTTCTATACATACATTTCCATGTCTAAAGAAACATGAGAAAATAGTCGCATTTTTAAAGAAAAACAACAAACAATGGTTCACAAAAAAAGCAGAGGGCAGCTATAGGCTGATAAAATTGTGCCAGTTACAAGGTAGGAAAAATACTTGCTAAAATGGATAAACAAATAAAGATAGCAAAGATTAGAATAACCTTTCGTTTGCTTTTTATTAAGAGAGTTTTTGTTCATTAGATGCTATTTAAAGCATGAATTAAATTTTTTTTTTGAAAGGACCGAGATGCACTCCTTAAAAAAAAAAAAAAAATCTTAGTGTGACATTTTTCAAAAAATCAGACAAAGACTGAAATATAATCAATCTATGATTACATTTTCCCTATTTCCCTCCTATAATTTGCTTACATTTAAAACTCCAAAATTACAAAAAGCACATTTTCAAAACAGATTCTACTGAAAATTAAATTAAATTTTCCATTTTTTTTAAAAATTAAAGTCCTTTGTTTTTTTTACGCTATTTTAAAAGCACCTTTGAAAAAATATTGAAAATAAAATTAATTTCAAATAAATCAAAACTACAGCTTAAAATATGAAAACCTCAGAGAATAAATAATTGCCTATTATATAAGAAAGAAAAAAACACAACAGCGAAAGCATAATGACCCTCCTTGAATAGTCCTCGAATGCTTTGCCATAACCAAAATAATTCTAAGAACTGTTCATAACTACATTGAAGTTTTAAGACTTCTATAATAATACAGTCAAAAGTCGTTAATTCGGACACCCATAATCCGGACCTCAAAGCTACAAACTTTCTGCGCGTGCGTCGCGTTGACGCATGCGCGTAAGACCTTTACGGCTGCGAATTTGCGTGTGGGCGTGCGCAAAATACGTTTACGAATGCGCGTTTAATGTGTAACGGACGGGATAAGCTAAGCTAAAATTATCTGATTATCTATTTCAGTTAATGTTGCATATTGCGTTGTTCCTTAATCTTCGAATTGGATCCGGCTTATTATTTTTTGCAGACTGTTAGAGCAATTTTATAAAAGTAAGCTTGAACTTTCGATTATTTCAAATAGAATTTCCGATATATATTTACTAATATGTAAAGGATATACAAAGCGAAAGCATCTTTCGGAGTCCATTAAACAAAAAGTGGAATTGCTGCAAAAAATAAATAAAGTTGTTTGTTTATCTAAACTTTAACGTTTGTTTATCTAAACATTGTTTATCTTTAGGCGTGCAATGAATTGGAAGTTGATCTGTCAGCACTATCCTTAAGGGCAGATGTTTTTATTTTATTTGGCTTATAATTGCTTACTCAATGTAGTATTTCATCTCGATGTACTCCGTCTTTGATATGATTTAAATCAAATGCCTCGTCATTATAATTCGCTTCCGATAGCGAAGAAAGTAACAGAGGTTATTGAAAACGAAAAAATTTCGATTGACAAATTAGTCGGTATTCTCGGCACAGCAATTATAGGACTTGAACAGCGGAACTTTGTAACTGAACACGAAATTATGTCTGTTTATAGAATTAAAGAGAATGTACTATCACATAAAAAACGAAGCAACTTAAACAACTTACATTGAAAGAAATGTTTAATAAAGTAAACAAATAAATATTAAGCTTTTTTTTGTAAATTTTGATACCCTTTAGATCATAATTGTTCTTTATTTCGTAAATTACGGTTTCATATTTTTAATTTTATAATTTCTGCATGCCATTTTACCAGATTTAAACTGATGATCTATAATCCGGAAAAATCGATAATCCGTAATCGCCGAAGTCCCGACGAGTCCGGATTAACGACTTTTGACTGTATAACATCAGAGATAAATAAAACCTATCCAAATGTATCATTTTAAATGCATTTTATTACTTTAACAATAATAATGAAATTAAATACAGACAATATTTATATTTTTATAGCCAGTGGATACTGTTCAGATACCTGCTGCAAAATCTCTTCAAAACCAAGATAACTTAGACAGTTTGATCATTCATAAAGTTTATGGGATGCATATTTCTAAATTTTACTACTATAGGCAAAATGCTATATCCTGAAAAATGCAACACTTACTTTCTTATTAGCAGGCAAACTCTACAGCTGCATTATGATTCGTTACAAGGAGGGGAGAATCACAAACATATACCTCGGAATTTCAAAATCATGCACATTTAGTGGATTGCCAGATCAAATACATTTTCGTAAAATTCTAGGTTGCCTACTTTGTGACAAAGCACTTCGCACAGTGATTTGCAGTTGGGCAGATAATGCAGTGGTACACAAATACTTATTTTTAAATACTGACTCACTGCCAATAAACTGCACATTGCAGACATTAAGACTGCTTCATTTGATCATATACATTTAGTATACAAAAATGCTAACTTTCAATAATGACATATATGGTAGAACCTCATACTATTTCCATGAAATGGAGGGAAAAATAAAAATATAGTATTAATTAAATTGGGAATCTCTTACATATTATAAGCAAACAACATTTAGTATGTTTAGTATAAATAAACTATATTAAAAAATTACTTTTTATAACTGAAAAGTTGTACACTGTGGGGGAGGGAAGGGGGGACAGTTTTGTATCTCCCGTTCTACTGGGCCAATTGACAAAATTCAAATTGAGTTTTTCATGTCTCGAATGTGTGACTTAGGATATATATTAGATTTACATATAGCATTGTTCTAACATAGGTATTTTGACACAAAATGGGACTTTTTCTGAAATAACATACCAATATTTTCCATATTTCGATTCTATGACTCAAATTATGCCTTGATATTAAATTTTGTAAAATTTGGTGCGGAATTTATGGAGAAATTCAAAAATTTATCTTGGTGTAATTTTTTTAGTTGTGCCAAGAATAATTCACTTGGCAAACTTCTTAACATGTGGCAACCAATTTTCCTTTCCGTTCCACTATGCCGGAGTGGAAAAAAGGCACCTCATTCCTACCTTTTTACATTGTGCATGAGCAGATAAAAAGTAACATCGTTCCTACTTTCAAATAATTTTAGTCACATTTGATGTTTTATCGCTTTCAACAAATATGCCAAATTTCAAAATATATAAATTCACATTCAAATTTCAAAATATATAAATATATAAATTCAAAATATATAAATATTCGTGTCAATATATAAATTCACGTACATCTTCGGAAATTTTGAATAAAAAACTGTAATTTTTTGCAGGTGTGCCTAGGTGATGTCTTTTTTAAGATGATGGTAAAATTTTTATAGATTATAATTCAAAAACTTTTTTTGAAAAATTTATAAATATTATATAAAAATAAATCATAAAAAATTGGGTGAGTTTTATTTTGAACCTGAATTTCGAAATGTGAAAGGAAGAATCAAATAAGTTTAACAAGAAAAGAGATATTAATAAATCTATATTAAATCCAATTAACATTGGGTAGCTAAAATATTGCAAACTAATTTTTTAAAAACCACTTGTGCAAAAACTTGGTAATTTGGCGTAATTTGAATCATAGAATCGAAATATGGAGAAAAAAACTGTTATGTTATTTCAGAAAAAGTCCGATTTTGTGTCAGTTTTTTTTGACACAAAATCGGACTTCAATATTAGAATGATGCTATATATAAATCTAATACATATCCTAAGTTGCGCTTTTGAGAGAGAAATGTAAATTGAAGGTCGTCAATCGGCCCAGTAGAACGGAAGATATAGAAGTGTCCCTTTTTCTTTTTGCGCATTATCCTTTATTTCTTTGTTGAATTTGCTTTTGAAAATCTTTTTATGTTATCGGTGAACCTTGGAATCACCTTTTCATCATTTTTATCTTCTAAAAAACTTCTTATAAATGCAACTGAAAAGTAACCCTGAAATTCATGAAAATTAACAGAAATAACCATATTGCAATTATGCTAATGCAAAGTTCAGAACCATGTAAAAAGTGCTACATTACTATGTTTCTATATACCTATAGTCCAATGAGAAGATAATACAGTACATACATATCTATATATAAATTATTAAAAGTAAAGGAAAAGTCGGAGCTTAAATGATAGCTTAGAATTTCTTCCCTATGAAGGACCTAACCGATTTTTTCCTCACTTAAAGTCACCTCATTCCTCCAACGAAAGGAATAGAAGTAAAATTAAACTTCAAATACATATACAACACTGAAACAAAATAGAACAATAAACAAAAATAGTGTATTCATCTCCTCTGTGTAACACTTCAAACAGAACTTGTCAAGGGAAAAGTGTTTTGAAGCCCTAATGAAGTTGATTAACAAGTTCTGAATACATGTTTCACTCATCTGAATCATGTGACACTCTAAACTGCTCTTCTAAAATCAAATTTTTAATTTAAAACAACATTTAAGTGGCCCTGAAGAGTTAGCATTGTTTTGCTATCTTTTCAATCGTACATTTTTATGTAATTTTCTTTATATGGCTAGTATTATTATTAACAATTTTTGCATCGCAGGTTTATGCATATTCACTACTATTAGCCATTGCTTGTAGAACAATTTTTCTACCTGCCGCTTTTCTATTTAAAGTACTTTAAAAATTTTATAAAACTTTTTAAACTTTTAACATTTTTTTTCAAAAACTTTTAATTTTAATCTTTCTATTGCTTTTAAATATTACTTAAAATTACAACATTGTAAATTAGAATTTATCTAGAATTAAAACTGTAATTCTTAAATTTTCTTGTCTGGCTTTCTTAATTTTACTTTGAAATATAAGAATTTTAATAGGAATATTCCCATTTCGTTCTTATGATTATGTTTAATTAAATCACTGCAGCCTAGGTGCAGGATTCTTAATAGTCCTTACATTATATATATATATATGCAATATATTCAGGAGCAGGAATTTTGATGGCGCAGAAGTGTTGATCCATAATGACTAGGAAATTGGAGGCGAAGGTAGATTAAATCTTCAGTTTTTTTCCAGCAACATATTGCAGCTACACACAAGTCGGCACATTACATGTGCCTGTTGCAAAGGGCTTATATTTTTGATAGATTTGCAGCGAAAAAGAAGAAGCAGACAGACTGCAGTCCAGCTAAGGTAAAGCATAGAAAGAAAGCGCGTAATGTTCAGGATGAAATCTTAAGTCAAACTGAGTTACTTTTGGTTCTCAAAGCATTTTGATTGGATAGTTAATATTGCTGTAAAATTATTATTGGATGCCTGAGTTTTAGTTCAGTTTACATCACCAGCATTATGTAAGAGTCCTATGACATAGATTTTTCTCGAAATGACGCAATGCAAATAGATGTTATTTTTAGAAAAAAAGAAGGGAAATTAATTTACGCTGCTAATTTAATCTTTTACATAGTCTTTATTTTTCTAACATATTTATATGTAAGAAATTTATATTTTTGGAACAGGCACATTACATGTGCAACATGTCTGTAGCCGCAACATGTTGCTGAAAGTAAAACTGAAGATTTAATCTGCCTTCGCCTCCAATTTCCTAGTCATTATGGATCAACACTTCTACGCCATCAAAATTCCTGCTCCTGAATATATTACATATATACACACAAACACACATATATAAGTACTTCAAATTCCTCCCACCCCCAAAATGATGTAGAAAATGTTGCAATAGGAACATCATTTATTTAAAAAAAAAAAAAAAAAAGTAAGGTTAAACAATAATTTGGAGAATGATGGATGAGAGAAAGTTAATGTTATCTACATTTCACTTTATTTGGAATTAAAAGTGGTGAATTACACATGCAGGAAAACAGCTGCTGAGGGAACAGACTGAGGCTCTACTGTACTGAAATTTGAGCTTGCAAATCAATAAGAGTAACATCTAATACTTACATTTTATTGCAACCACCTTAGTAGAAGTTGCTATCTTTCAGAATGCGCCAGGCTCAAGCAAATAACCATTCTTCAGTTGAACATGCTCATAAAAATTCAGTCTAACAAATTTGCTATTTTCACATGCTTTTTCTATTTAATTTTTTGGAGTATTCCAACAGTTTTCTAAACAAATTGTGAAATTTTATGTTCTAAACATAATTTTGAAATATGCACTTGTGAAATTTGCCAGCAATGGAAGAAACTGTGGTAAACTTTCTGCAGGAATACATAATTTAGACACAAAATATCTAAAGGGAACAAGGAAGAGATGCATTTGGTAGATAGCCAATGTTGCTGAGGTTTTCATGATGCCATATCTCTGATGTTTTTTAAGTCAAAACACATTGCTATGCACTTGAGGAAAAGAATATCGCAAAAAAATTATCAAAAGATTTGGAGAAGAATGAATTTTTTTAATGCATCACATAATCTTTATTTAATAATTAGCATTTGCATTTTAAATTGCTAAAGTATTTTTCCTTTTCATATTCTGATAATGTTTGCCAGTTTAAAATTAAAATTAATACCTTGAGAAATTTAAAAAAAAAAAAAAAGTTGTGAACATTACCAACTTGTACCTGATAAAAAACTTTTACATTTTCATTCGTAAAAAAACTGTCATGTTGCGTCAAGGTGGTTATGTTAATAACATAAGTACCTAATACCTTAAAACTCTGAATGAATATCAGAATATTAGGATCTCCCAGCCAATAAATACCTCCAAAATATCATAAAACTTCATGTACTATACAGAAAACAACTACGACGGATGAAAAATTAAGATGCTAAATAAGTCATGTCAAAACTAAAAAATTAAAAGTGGCCATGTTGCATTTTATGTTCATTTAAATGAGATGTGCTCCTAAAGTCCTTGTTACATATATGACAAACATAAGGCTTTATTCCAGCATGAACTAATAAATGATACTGAAGTACATGATTTCGAGTAAAAGTTTTATTGCATAGCGTGCATTTAAACCGACGTTCCCCAGTATGAACTAACATATGTCTTTTAAAATTGCCCATATCTGATGTAGCATATGAACAGTGCTGACAAGTGTATTTATGTCCTGCTGTAGAAGATGATGAGAATACACCAGTTTTGGCAGTTCGTCTTCCACAGGTATAGCCTGAAATATATTTTTAAAAACTAAATACAAATTAAATAAATTTTTTAAACACAACATGAAAATAAATTACAGTTAACTTCCATTTTTTTTAACTATACATAAAAAAGTAAATTATTCATACTTTATATCACAGTTTTAAAATGCCGAATATAATCCATTTATATAAAAGATGAAAACTATTATATTATGTGCAAAAACACTGCTCTCCTTTCCTAAAAAATTGGAAAAAAAATTAAATTCTATAAAATTATTTTATATCATAAGCAGAATAAGAATACTAAATGAAATCTGTGAAATAGATACATTTCAAAATATTTCTGGGAATTCACAGAATAAATTTTAAACAAGAACAGAATTTTTCAATTTCTTACCAAAAGGCTTATAGTATAATGTAAGATAGTATGATGGTGTCTATTAAGATAGTGTAGTGAAATACACATTTTTATCTATTACAAGTCTAATCACATTTTGCGGTAAAATCACACAAAGACTAATTAATTTTAATAATAAATGGCGAACCTAGTACAATGCCGAGGAGAGTTATGAGCACTCTTTTTGGAGGACTTCAAGTGCCCACTCTCAGTTCAAAGATGATAATATTCAGCCACATACAGCAACCCTGGCTTATGAATTTCTTACAAAAGAAGATTGAGTAGTTGAATCTGCTAACATTAATCCCACAGAGAAATTATGAGCAACTTCAGAACAGTTGTTGCTTGACGAGACATTTAAATGCCTAAGATCATGTCAATAGAAAACAAGGTCTCACACTCCCAAACTCTAATTAATTACCTTACTAACAGCACAAAATCATACTATGATATGTACATATGGATTAGGAGAGATCCAGTTTTCTATTAACATCAAAAGTCAGCTTTTGTTTTCAAGATATTCACTTTTTCTAAAGTTTTGTTGTCATAAATTATTTCAATTTTATTATTTTGTGACTTAATTTTATGTCACAGGCATTCATATTGAAATTTTTACTTTAATGCTGTTTTATGATGCTATATATTCATCCAATTTTATTTGATAATTTTTGAGAAATTAGTGATTTTGTGCATGCAGTGATAATCTTTAATACTAACATATTAAATTCTGTATCCATAAAATTTATGATGGTTATATTTTTATAAGATAAAAATTCTTTCATTGTTGCACAAAATTATACAAATCTTCAATTTAAGAAGAAATCTTTTCATTACTTCTTATTTAAGATGATATAAAAAAATATTTATAAGTTTTATGCATTTTTCAGCTTAAAACTTCTGCCCAAAGTTATGATTCTTGATCACATGGTAATTACAATTCGAATATCAGAATAGAAAGATGCTCTTTGGTCATAAATCTTAAATTCCAATGCTGTGTGAAATTTCTCCCTTTTCATGCCAAAAATAAAAATATAAACCTAACACTGGGGGGGGGAGGGGGAAGAAATATAAATATAAAATTAAAAATCTGAAAGTGTTCAGATTTTACATTACGCCCAAAGGGATGTTTTTTGAATGTCTTGTGGGTTTTATTTATTAAATACTATGTTTTACACATTTAACCCATAAAATTCAGTTCAACAGCAATATCGCAAAATAATTTTAAAATAAGCATATCTGTAGAATTTTCGATACACAGTTCCGTGCCACTGGAGATAAAAAATTTTAAATTTTTTTCAAAATATGAAATAGATAATATAATAAATTCCACATTTGGGCTTCCAGATGGCCGTATTCGGGTGGAAACATATGTTATTCAAAATTTCATGGCTCTAGGTGCTGTCGTTTTATCACAATGCGAGAAACATGCATACATTTATGCAGATTCTTCATTACTTAATTTCTTTAAATATAATACAGGGCTGTAATATTTGGTGACAACAAAAAGTAGTTTGAAAAGAGAACCATTATTTAAAGTTTTCAAAGCAAAATTCCAAAACGAAATTACTAGCCCTTCTGGGCATTAAAAAATAAATAAATTAAGAGGTGTTAACTATAAACTCTTTCCATTTCAAGTATAGATCAGAAATATGAATGCACACTTATGCCAGCTGATGGTATGTCAGATCTTTTTTTTATCTTATATTATAATATGTACTGTTAATCAGCATGGGAAAGTGAATTATTTAAAAAGTTATTTTATATCTATAGTACAAAGTCCAAAATTCGGAATGATCTAAAATCCGAACTTGAAAACCACCAACAACCGTTTTTCTCGAAGGTTTTACACATGCACATTTTATCCCGGCCCGGTGCATTATAAAACATCTGGAGAATCCCAATTCATAATTTAACTTCGACACTGAATAAAATACCTTGTTATTGAAGAAACAATATTTTAGCATAAATTTGTACGATCAGTAATTTGGCTTCGTTGCTGCATCTCAAACTGAAACATTCCACATAGACACATTGTTGATCTGACGCCAACCTGGCGAATTATTATTTAATATACACCATGTTTCAAAAAGAATATACATATTATAAAGTGTTATTTTGTCCAAACTATAGATCACTGCACCTCGGCTCGGCTATTGCCGAAACGAATACATAGTATACTAGTTTATACAAATTATTATTTAATATACACCATGTTTCAAAAAGAATATACATATTATAAAGTGTTATTTTGTCCAAACTATAGATCACTGCACCTCGGCTCGGCTATTGCCGAAACGAATACTAGTTTATATTAATAGCTGCTAGATGTCAGTTGTCTTCTGTTTTGCATGGTAACCATCACATGTTTAAAATGGCTACTCCGCAGCAGAAATCATTTTGTGTTCTCGAGTTTGCGAAGTGCGATTCTGTGATTACAGTGTAAAGATGTTTCAAGTTGAGGTACCAAAGTGATCATCTGATTGGGTGGAACATTTGCCGATGATATCGACAATTTGTAAATACAGGATGAGTATGTAAAGGAAACAGTCCTGGCCACCCTCGTGTTCCCGACGAAAATGTTGCACGAATTCAAACTGCTTTCCAATATAGTCCTTCAAAATCAACTCGTCATTCCAGTCGGGAGTTACAACTGCCTACAACAATTTGGTGTGCTTTGAAACATCGGCTGGTTATGAAGGCGTACAAGTTAAATTTGTTACAGACTCCTAGTCCTGATAACAAACTCAAATGTGTGGCATTTTGTAACGAGGTTATTGATGCTATTGACAATGATTACACTTTTGCACAACACATTGTCTTCAGTGATGAAGCGACTTTTCATGTTAGTGGTCATGTAAACAAACACAATGTTTGAATTTGAGGCCTACAGAACCCACATGCAGCCATTGAACATGTACAAGATTCACCCAAAATCAATGTGTTTTGTACGATATAACGAACATCTATTTACGGCCCATTCTTCTTTGATGGAAACTCGGTTAATGGTCAGCAGTATCTCGCTATGTTACAAAACTGGTTGTTTCAGAGGCTGCATGAAGACAACTTCATTTTTCAACAAGACGGGGCACCGCCTTACTGGTGTCACCAAGTGCGTGACTATCTGAATGAAACTCTAGTGAACAGTTGGATTGGTCATCAAGGAGATGGCGACTTAGCATGTCTCAGCTGGCCTCCATGGTCACCAGATTTGACACCCTGTGACTTCTTCTTGAGGGGTTTCATTAAAGACAACGTTTATGTACCACTACTCCCACAGAACATGGAAGAGGTAAAGAACCGGATCCATACTGTCATAACACCAGTGACGACGGACATACTTGCCCGAGTATGGGAAGAATTTGAGTATTGATGTGATATTGTTCGTGTCATTGAGGAAGGACATATTGAACATCTGTAATCTGAACTTGAGAGGTTCGTACATATGTAAGTTTAATAAATATACGCATTCGAAATATGTATATTCTTTTTGAAACACGGTGTACTTTCCTTTCATCACTGCATGTTTTGACAGCTTGAGTAATCACTCATGTAGCGATGTCTAAATAATATTTTTATGTTAGTAGTTGAACAATAAAAGAGTATGGTAACCTTTTATGTTTACATTACGCTTGGCTATGATTACAGATTTAAATTAAATGCACTAAATATGTTGACGAGGAAAAATTTACCAAAAATTTCTTTCCATATGCTAAAAATAGATTTTGTTGATCATATTCATAGACCAAAAGATTACATTTAGGGCTATTTGAATTAAGAATAACTGATTTGTTATTCACATAAACCCAGAACCAGTGCCAGGGCTTGTATGGTCGCAGAATTTAGGACCTACAGAGACTGCATCAGGTGATAAGATATCTAGCACTGGCCCTCGATAAGGTTTAAGTATATGTGGGAATTTATTTATTCAGAACTCTGATAAGCCTTAAGCATGTGAAAGAAATAGACATAAGTATAATAAATAAACTAATACAATTCAGGCTTAATTGTCTCTGTGCGCGATAGAAGCAAGATAAAATTTAGCAGAACAACTTGCCTATAGTCAACAAGTTCATGATGCGCAGCCAAATATATATATAGCAAAGGATAGCTAAATTTGATGATGATAGCCTTAATTTTAAAGATTTTCGGAAATCACAAAACAAAGGTGAACTATTCCAATTAACAGATTTTGTAAAGAAATGTGGAGAAGATGATATAAAAGTATTTTATTTCGATGACAATGCTTCTCAATTATCAATCAATTAACGAATGGCGAAATCTGTAATACGGTTTGTCATGCACATACTCGGTAAGGGGATGCTACCAACCAAGCCTGCCGGAAGAAAAGTTAAACCATCGACTTATAGCTGAAAGGAGAGAGGAGAAAATCTGGCAACGAGAAGAAGTGTGCTTGATGCGAGAAGGGTGGCATGCTCGTGTGAAGAAACCAGTTTATCTGAAAGGAGAGGGAAAAATATCTCGCAACGAGAAGAAAAAACGTGCTTGATGCGAGAAGGACGGCGTGCTCGTGAAAAAAAATTTGAAATGAGTTTGGCTGTATTCCGAGAGAAAAGTTAGCTTTTTTTTTTTTTTTTTTTTTTCTTTTTGTTAAGAGCTGAGAGATGCAATGTATTACTTGTGCGTTTGATGTAAATGTGAATAAAAGCAATACTTTGTGAAAAGTTAAACTGTATTTACAAAATTAAAATATAGCTCATATTATTGTTAAACCTGCATAAGTGTCCCAGTTTATTTCCTGCAAATAGAGTCGACTAATAACATTCATAAGTGGATAGAAACGAACCGACAAAGATGAATTGATCAAAAGACCGATATATGACAGTGGTGGCAGCTGGTCGGATGTATATTTGTCGACTCGGAAAAAGCTCAAGTGAATTCCTTATGAATGCTGCGAAGCTTATTAAGTGGAATAGTTATCTTCTACCAGGTTCTCTCGTTAAGTGATTTATTTATGTTTTTGTGTTTATGAAAAATTTGCTGTTAATGTAAAGGTACACTTGAACAAGTATTTTATAAAACAAAAATTATCAGTGTGATTATCATATAAGACTTGAATTACCTTGCAAGTGCATTTATCTTTTATTATATGAGTGAATGATCATTAATTTAAGTAATGCTTGTGTTTTATTTATGAGATATGATTGCATTAGTTTTCAAATGCTTATATATAAACATACATGTTTTTTTATTTATTGAGTATTTGGATATTGTGCATATTTAATGCAGATACCATGTGTTTATGATTCAACAGAAGTTAAGGATTTAACTTGATGTATAATTTTATGTAAGGAGATTTAGTTTTAATTTTCTGTTATTTTAATTAAGTCGAACATAAAGTCGCATAATGTCATTTTTGGCCAAATCTAGAAAGGCTGATCTAGTCGCCCTTGCACAAGAGTTTGGTGTTGAAGTGTTGCCTACATTTAGGATTTTGGACTTGAGGGAAAAGATTATTGCTAGTGAAAGCTATGAGGAGCAGGTAGCAAAGGATCTTCTGAATGTTATCATTACAGACAGGGAGGCAAAGGAGGAGCAGGAAAGGGAATATAAACTAAAGTTAGAGGCAGAGGAGCGGATTGCCATTGAGAAGTATAAGGTAGATTGCCAGGATCGTTACTCGAATAGGAGTACTACACCCGAACGGGGGGAGAATGGGAAGGAAAGATCAGTAGAAGAGTTAACGAGGACAATCAGATTATTGACAGTAAAGGTTCCAAGTAAAGCAGATGGCTGGGACTATTTCTTCTCCAGTTTAGAAAGAGCTTATGTTAATGAAAGTGTCCCTTATGAGCCCAAAATTTTGATTTACCTTTTGGAAGATAAAGCGGCAAATTTATTAACATTGATAAGTGAGGATAAGTATGGGAATTATGAGGAAATAAAGGAAACTGTGTTGAAAGAATTTAAACCTTCACCTCAGGTATGCCTGGAGAATTTCAGAAAGGCAAGACGAAGTTCAGAAGAGACCTTTGGCCAGTTTTCTACTAGAGTTACTGCCATGTGGGAAAGTTATGTGAAATCAAGGGGGGTGACAGACTTTGAAGGTCTTAATCAGTTGGTGGTAGCGGACAAAATCTACCAGACCCTTGATACGGAAACTGCAGTACACATAGGTATGAGGCAGGGAGACTCGTGGTTCAAGCCAAGAGAGCTTGGAAAGGAGTGTGACATATTCTTTGCGGCTAAAGGGAAGTCCTACAACGTACGTAGGGAAGCTTGTGAAACTAAGATTTTAAATCAGGCAGTAGGTGAGAAACCTAAGGTCGAAGAAAGACGAGGCAGTCGGCATACGTCAGAAACCATAGAGAAAACCACACGGAACGCTAGAGGTTTAACATGCTTTGTATGTGGTTCAGCTTCACATTTTAAAAGGCATTGTCCTCAGATTAAAGGTTCTAGGCAGTATAACATAAATGAGGAAAAGGATAAAGCCAGGGTAAACTGGGTAAAGAAAGATCAGGATAATAATATCCTAGAGGACAAAGTTGTGGTAGCTCGTGTGGATCCTTTGAGGAAGTCAGGGGATGTAAACGACTATAAGCTGTGTGAGTTGAAAAGGGTTCCTATTAGTGTGAATGGAACAATAGGGAAGGCCCTCGTTGATTCAGGAACAGAAATTACGGTGGTTAAGAAAGAGTTAACCAAAAGTCTCCAACTGAAGGAAGGATCTAGTATATATTTGAAAGGTATATTTGGTCCAGCTGTTAAATGCCCTTTGGTTAGCATTCCACTGAGTATTACTGTAGGAGAAAGTGCTAGTGTTACACATCAAGAGATTTTTTGTGCAGTTGCAGAATCGCTGGCAGAGGATGTGTTGCTTCCTCCGGAAGTATTCACCATGTTAGGAGGTTGGTTATATGACACAGGTGAAGGGGTGGAAAACTTACCTGAAGAAACCACAAACATCCCAAAGGTTAGCAGAAAGAAAAAGTCTGTGTAGGTAAACACAGGGAAACTAGAAGGAAACGCTAGTATGGGAAGGAATCTCAATGAGAACGGGAAGGTGGAATCAAGTGAAAGCCAAGAACCTCAGCCAGGAAGACTATGTACAGCAGATGTATTTAGAAGAAAGCAGGAGACTTGTGAATCTCTGGTAGGAGCATGGGAGAATGCTCGGAAAGGGGAATTATTATACAGTGGATAACTTTCATAAGGACAAAATTCTTGGGGAAAGTGTGGGGCAATTAGTTGTACCTAAGAGTCGAAAGGAGGAAGTCTTGCAGTTAGCACATTGCTCGGTGTTTAGTGGCTACATGGGGGTAAAGAAAACTGTGGAGAGAATTAGATACTCTTTTCATTGGGAAGGTCTGAGGTTAGACGTTCAGAAATTTTGCGAGGCATGTAAAGAGTGCCAGTTGACTAGACCAATTAAAACTGTTGATAGGACACCAATCACCCCAGTAACGAGGCCAGATCTGCCCTTCCAAATTGTAAACATTGATGTGATAGGTCCCATTGATCCTGCCAGTTCTAGGGGTCATAAGTATATATTATGCTTAGTTGATCAGCATACCAGATGGGCAGAAGCAATACCTCTAACTAGCCTCTCCGCCAAGTTGACTTGTGAGGAGTTATTACATATTTTTTCAAGAACGGGTATTCCAAATGTAATTGCATGTGACAATGGAACAAATTTTAAAGCAGATTTGACTCAAGAATTTGAGAGACGAATAGGGGCCAGTCCTAAGTTTTTGACCCCTGGATATCCTCAAACTAATGGATTAGTTGAATGGTTTAATGGTACTTTAAAAAGAATGTTGCATCATGTCATCAGAGAAGAAGGTAGAGGGTGGCATTTGCAAATTCCTTATGTATTGTGGGCCTATAGAGAAGTACCCAACTCAACAACTGGGGTGGCTCCATTTCAACTCATATATGGCAGGACACCTCAGGGACCTCTGTTGATATTAAAATCATCATGGACAGGGAAACATGAAAATTTACAATTAGATGCAACTCCTGTTTATACATATTTACAAAATCTAAAGGCTAGGTTTGAGAAGGCAAAGCTCACAGCTAAAATTCAACAAGAGAGGACAGCACACTATCATAATTTAAGGTCTACCATAAAAACATTTAAGGTGGGAGATAAGGTGATAGTCTTGATTCCAGATTCTAATAACAAGCTTTATGCTAGGTGGCAGGGTCCTGCAAATATATTGGAACAGAGAAGTCCTCACTCATTTGTAGTACAAATGCCCGATGGGACAAAAAGACATGTTCATCAGAATAAGATTAGACCTTATGTAGTTAGATCCCAAGCAGTAAATGTTATCTTGGAGGGGGAAGAAGAGTTTGGGGAAATTGAATCTATACCTGTCAACAAGGGAGAAAAGAGTTTTTCTGAATCTCTGGAAGGATTAGAAATGTCTAATTTAGATTCAGTGCAAAGGAGTAAACTTTTAGGGCTACTGAGGAAATATCAAACATTATTTACACATCCAGTGCAACCAGCACGAGTAGGTACACAGACGATCGAACTTATTCCTACTGCTATTAGGAAGAAACCCCACTGCTATGGAATACCCATGGCATACCACAAAGCAGTAGATGAGCAGATACGTGAGTTGCTAGAATTAGGATTAATTGAACCTTCTGAGTCAGAAATTGCTCATCCTATAGTTTGTGTGGCGAAAAAAGATGCTACAGTTAGAATGTGTATAGATTTTAGATCATTGAATGCTGTAACGAAAACTCCAACATTTCCCATGAAAAACATGCAGGAATTGATTTTTGTAGCGGGTGCAGCAAACTGGCTGACAAGCATCGAACTTCGAAAAGGGTATTGGCAAATCCAAATGGATGAAAAGAGCAAACCTTTGACTGCATTTGTAACATGTAATGGAGTGTACCAGTGGAGAACAATGCCTTTTGGCTTATCAGGAGCCTCAGGGACATTCCAGAAGGAAATGAATTGTGCTTTGCAGAGTCATAGTGATTATGCTCAGGCATATATAGATGATGTGGTGATTTTCTCAAAAACATTTGAGGAACACTTGAAACACATTTCTCTGGTTCTGGATTAATTAAAATTAGGATTTTCTGTACGTTTGGACAAATGTACTTTTGCAGCTAAAAAAATCAAATATTTGGGGCATATAATTGGAGGAGGCAAGCATGGTCCTGATGAAGAAAGGGTCAAGGCAATTAGAAAACTCGTCAGTCCAGTCACAAAAAAAGATGTGAGATCGGTTTTAGGATTAATGGGATTTTATCGATCTTATATTAAAAGGGTCAAAGCAATTAGAAAACTCATCAGCCCAGTCACAAAAAAAGATGTGAGATCGGTTTTAGGATTAATGGGATTTTATCGATCTTATATTCCCAGTTACGCAGAAATATCGGCACCACTAACAGAGTTGACGAAGAAGAAGCAAGTCAATATTGTTCTATGGTGGGAGTTGGAACAAAATGCTTTTAACAAATTAAAGGATACTTTGTACCAAGTGACATCTCTGGCCACACCAAATATTGGAAAGCCATTTCAGATCCATTGTGATGCATCCAATTTGGCGGTAGGTTGCTGTTTAACCCAGATAGACGAGAGTGGTAACTATTGTCCTATTGCATTTGCAAGTCAAAAGCTTTCTCAAACTCAGAGAAATTGGGCATTGAGAAGGAAGCTTGGGCAGTCTTATTTGGCCTGAATAAATTTGATAAATGGATCTATGGGGCTCAAGTACAAATTATAACGGATCACAACCCTCTCAGATATTTGAATGAAACTATTCCTCGAAGTCCCAAATTGACGAGGTGGGCTCTGGCATTGCAGAAATGGAACTTGCGGATTAGTCATAGGCCAGGGATCCAACACCAAAGTGCAGATGCACTCTCACATCTGGATCAAATATGATATGATTAATATAATTTGATTGTTTTTTTCTTTTTCTTTGTTTATTTGTATGATTGTAATAATTTATAGCTTGTTCTGTTTTGTTTTATTTAATACTGTACGAGGTTGGTATTGTGTAAAAGTAATGTACAGAAAATTTGCTTGGATATTGATTAATGAAATACGTCCCAAAGAAAGGACAAATTTCATTCTTGGCAGGGGCGTGTCATGCACATACTCGGTAAGGGGATGCTACCGACCAAGCCTGCCGGAAGAAAAGTTAAACCAACGACTTATGGCTGAAAGGAGAGAGGAGAAAATCTGGCAACGAGAAGAAGAAGTGTGCTTGATGCGAGAAGGGCGGCATGCTCGTGTGAAAAAACCAGTTTATCTGAAAGGAGAGGGAAAAATATCTGGCAACGAGAAGAAAAAACGTGCTTGATGCGAAAAGGACGGCGTGCTCGTGAAAAAAAATTTGAAATGAGTTTGGCTGTATTCCGAGAGAAAAGTTAGCTTCTTTTATTTTTTATTTTTTTTTGTTAAGAGCTGAGAGATGCAATGTATTACTTGTGCATTTGATGTAAATGTGAATAAAAGCAATACTTTGTGAAAAGTTAAACTGTATTTACAAAATTAAAATATAGCTCATATTATTGTTAAACCTGCTTAAGTGTCCCAGTTTATTTCCTGCAAATAGAGTCGACTAATAACATTCATAAGTGGATAGAAACGAACCGACAAAGATGAATTGATCAAAGGATCGAATATATGACACGGCTCTAGATCCAGAAAATTCTGCTACCGATAGAGAAAATAGTGACAGAGAAGTTACTGAAAATGAAAAAATTTTGATTGACAAGCTAGTCAGAATTGTTGACCCAGCAGTTGCAAGACTTCAACAATGTAACTAAACACGAGATTATGTCTATCTACATTATTATGTTTAATAATTAAAGAAAAATTATTAGCACAAAAAATGAAGCAACTTAAATAACTTACGTTGAAAGAAATGTTTAATAAGGTAAACAAATAAATATTAAGCTTTTTTTTTTTTTTTTGTAAATTTTTATACCCTGTAGATCATAAATACTTCATTACTTCATAGACCAAAAGATTACAATCGCCAAAGTCCCGACGAGTCCGGATTTCAGACTTTTTCTGTAGTATGTTTATAACATAACATTTAAATTTCATGCCTACAAAACATAAGTGGTTTAAACTATCGCAGCTTATATTGGAGGGCTGGAGACATCTAAATTATAGAAATATGTGGAATAAATCTGCATGCCTCTTAGTACCACTATTATAGTCCTTTTTTGCTACGTCCACCTCAATATCTACTAAATGATATTTTTATAAAGAAAGCATGTTTTACTTAAATAAATGTACATATTTTTTTTTATCATGCAAACTATAAAATTTTCAACTAAATAAGAGATATTTTTTCACCATAGATACTTAAAATTTTCGTAATATCACAGTAAAAATGATGTGCATTTTTCTCAGTAATAATACAGTACATTTGTCAAATAAAAAAATACTGAACTAAAGAAAAATTACAGATATTCAAGGGATGCTTTGACATTTGGTTAAAGAACCACTTTATTTATATTGGTTTGGTTGCTAAAGGATTTTTTTTTTAGTTTATGCAAGTTCCTACATCAGTAGCATTACATAAGAATCGCATACAGTAGACTCCCGCAAACTCAACACCTGGAAATTTAGACATTCTGTATAACTCGACAACTTTAAGATATCTCTAGGCCAAACAGAGCAAATATTACATACAGTACATATAATTATTAATTATGCACATGTCTTTCCTGCTCTGTTCAAAGATTTGAGTGTCCTTTTCCCGCAATTTCTGCCATTTTCGCATTCTAATTCTTGAAACTGCCTAACAAATTTCCAGATATGTTGTAATACTTGGCAATGCTGTTTGCTTCTTTCAAGGATACGAAAGTAGGTAGTAATCAGGAGTGCTGGCCGCTGGCTCTCATTCTTCTATATTGTCGCAAAACATTAGGAGACTTGCCTGAAGTTTTGTGCTGCATCTTATTGCAAATTAAACTCACACCAATTCATTGCAGGGTGTCGTTCCTAAGCTCACATCCATGCGTATAAGTGTTGCATATTTTTGGCAACTTTTGATATTCTGTGAAGTGGAAATGTCGTTCGAAAGAAAAGAAAACAGTGTGACCGCCACCTACAGATCAATGGGCAAGAGTAGATTTTAAAATTCATATATTGTTTCTAGGACTATAATATTTGATTTCTAGTTTTTTAGTTAAAATATTATAAATCGTACGCATCAAAGGGTTAAATATTAAAGATATCTGAAAAACCAACCCTTTATTCCGCAAAACTCTACAGTCTCTCAGTACATATTATATCGAGTTTGCAGGACTCTACTGTAATTAGAAAACAAGAATTCATTTTTAAAGATGCACTTCAGAAATATTTACCATGCACATATTACAATACAAAGTCTGTAATCCGGACGTCCATTATCCGGAATGATCTATAATCTGGACCTCAAAGCCCCAAACTTTACGCATGCGCATAGAGAATGCTTATACATTATGCGCATAAGCTTTACGCATGCACACATTGAAAGAAATGTTTAATGAAGTAAACAAATAAATATTAAGCTTTTTGTTTTTGTAAAATTTGATACCCTTTAGATCATAATTGCTTTTTATTTCATAAATTATGGTTTCATATTTTTAATAGTATAATTTCTGCATGCCATCTTACCAGATTTAAACTGATGATCTATAATATGAAAAAAACCTTAATCCGGAATCGCTGAAGTCCCGACGAGTCCGGATTACGGACTTTGTACTGTACTACTTGAAAGACAGTAAAAGAATAAAACTAAATTAAAATGCAGATTTAAGGACTACTATGAAATCAGAATATTTTCCTGCATACAAATACAGTAATGCATATACACATCTATATATGGACAACATTATGCAATAATATACTTAAATAACACAAAATACGTGAAAAACATTAATTTCATAATACACAAAATTTAAATTAGAGCATTTTTACATGCATATTTTTTAGATTTTTCAGTATGAGTGAAAGACATATTTTACAGCTCTTTACTTAAGGTAATTTACATATAATTAAGATATTAAAAAATACCTCCTGTGTAAAATTAAGGGCTATCCAGGTAAGCTACTCATGTAAATGATTTAAAAAAACTAAAATAATTACATTACTACTGACATGGAGTTATGTGTAAAGATTAAACGGATCTTTTTCATAATGATTTTAAATTTGCTAAACTAATCTCACAACAGCAGAACTAAGCTAAAAGAACCGCTATTCTTAGTTAATTAGATACATTCATTACTCTGCTATAAACTTGTATCAATACTATTAAGAGATTACATATTATCAAATTTTACTGAAAAAATAGTCAATAACCCCAAATTATTGTTGGTTGATAATTGCTGTCATTATGCTGACTCAAATGCATATCTTATCAACACAAAAATATTATAATCATTTGGATAAGGAACGTTTAATATTAACAAATTTAGTAAAATATAAGGCATGTTTGCATAACTGGCACTTGGCAAAATTTTGGATTTGTTTACATCAGAAAAGAGCATATATGCGCCAGAACATAGTAATCCTGACAAGCATTACAACCTACACAGGGAACTTTGCTGAAGGAGGAAAAGGGATATTTTCTACTTACTTAGATTTACGAACATTGCGCTAAGAGAAAATAAAGTTTGAAAATCACAGATCATTAGTAGTTCATATTTTGGTAAATCGTTATTGGGAGTTATTGGGAATTGAAAAATAAAGCTCTATTCTACCTTTCTTAGTCTATTTATTTCTACCATTTGCAAAATTTTTTTTAATCCACACTATAGTAAATACTATATCAAGTATTATCACTACTGTTTATATGGATTAAAAAAAAAAAAAAAAAAAAAAAAAAAAAAAAACTATCGCAGTTTTTAAAACAAGTTTTAGCATGCATTGAAGCTATATCAAAATAGGTTTATGTCAAGAATCAGTTATCATTTCAAATGTATTATGTATTTAATGACTTTAGTACAAATATTATGTCAAAATTCTACTTTATAATTTTTCTTATTCCAGAATGAAAATTCTCTTCAATGCAGCAAATTATTATTACTAACATAACAAAATTTTTAGTTTTTTTAGGCATTATTATTATATATGTTATAAATATTGACTTTTTATTATTAAATATATCATATGGCCATGAAGACAAATTGGGCAAAGTAGAAATGAAACCAATATCAACAACATTTAATTTATTATCTTTTCCTAGAATTCTAATGATAAAATACCAGATTGGCATTTAGTGCATTTTAGTACGTACTAAATTAAAATAGATATAAAGATACATTAAATATCATTTGGACTAATTTAATGATGCTATCCCCTATTTTAATATCTCTGTATTCTTAAATATATAGCTGTTCACATTTAATTTTTCTCAAATGTGATAGTTAAAATAAAATTTACAAATTATTTCAATAAAAATAATTAAGCTATCCTTATTATTTTTAGATGTCCGAACATTTTTTACTCTGCACATAGCTACTCAGAAAGACATATGGGTAGGATATAAAAAGATAAAAATTATCAATTTTCCCACCTAAAGGAAATGGATATTGCTGTAGGGTACGATTTCAAAAAAGTAAATCATTAGAATATTAAGCTGAAGAAGAGATTTTTTCTTAAATTCGAACTGTGCGCAAAACTTTTCAAATGCATTCAAACTCTGAACTGGAATAAGTTAGTTTATCATTGTTGAACTAATATGAAAATAAAACTGTTGATAATATAGAAATATACAATATAGAAAATACAGATACTGACTGGCGAAGGATTGAAAATAAACATATTAAAATACAATTATTATTATTAAATTTGTTCAAAGAATGTAGCTTTTGAGCTAAGTAAGAATTTATGAAGTATTTCGAACAAACAAGTATCACGATAAATACATTAATAAATGTAAATTTTCATTAAAAACCCAAAATTCATTCCCGCGCTTAATATTTATCTTCAAATTTGCAGGACTTTTCCAGCTGTTGCCAAACAATATTAAATGAACAAAGACTCACATAACAAATATCGGTGAAATTGACGAATGGGCCCCAGTCTCTACACCGTCGAGGAGAGAGAAAGCTCGTTTTTAGCAATCTACTCGAAAAAGAGCAAGTCTCGTGTCATCGTCTAGAGCATTACAGAGATAGATGCGTCGGAAATTTTCCATCAGCTGTGTAGCTGCCGTTTATCACACGGCCCATATCACACGGCGTTTGTTTCACACGAACAACTGTTTCGGACAACTTTTCTGCCTGGTTTACTATTGAAAGAAAGACGTGCGACTTTTCCTTCCTTTCGAAAAAAGTTGCAAGTTGTTCGTTTTCAACCTTTCAACTATCAGCGCCGAATGCTGTTAGCTTGTTTGTAATGGAGAACCAGTTTACCCTGTGTTAACCCCAAAGCGAGCTGTTATGTTACGTAATGCGTTACGTTCGAACAATGGCTAGCTCAGAAGGGATTCGTAAGTCATCTACCCGATGAATTAACAGCAATCTTGTCATAAATGGAGCACTTCATTTAAACTTAAGCAAAAAGATTTATTTACAGATAAAGACAAGTTAAAAGAATAAAAAATGTTTATCTAGCTACAATATCTAACTAACCACATCAATGCAAACATCGTCCTTAGGTAACTAAACCGCAACTATCCAGTTTCTCCTCTGGCGTCCCATGACGTCAGTCTCTATCTGGCTTTTTTATTCGCTGGCGTAGTGATGCCATTCCCAACATCCTCCCCCCTTTGAGTTGCTGGATAGCTACTCAAAACATTCAAGTCTATCAAGTTCAGTCTAAGTGGCATCTTAACAGTTCTACCAGCTCATGTCTTTATAGTCTTAGAACTGTCACATACATCGGAAACATCAGTGGGGTCCGGAGATCGGGGTGACCCAGAAATTCCTGAATGATGAGAGGTACTCATGTCGTCTCCACGACGAGAATCTGAAGACTTTACACAGCAGATTGATGTTTTTGAGGATCCCTTGGATGATATGAACCTGACAAATCATCATCTTGGATTTCTAGATGAAACAGTCGTTGTATCGGACGTACTAAATTGTTAGTTTGCGTTCTTAATCTAACTGTTCTCACTTTACCGTCCTTTCCTGGAATCAGTTCCGTAACCCTGGCTAAAGGCCAATTCAATCTCTTTTTGATATCATACCCTATCAACACAACGTCATTCACTCGAATATTTGGAAAGTGTGAATTTTGCTGTCGTTTCTGAATAAGTAGTCCTAAATATTCCTTTCGAAAACGTACTCGGAGATCTTCCATTAATTTTGCACGAAATCTGATTCTTTTCCTGAGATGATTGGTGTCTACTGTGTCTATATCAGTTACATCTAAATTGGATCTATCGGTTAGAAACATGGCAGGTGTAAGTGGAACTAAGTCTTTTGTATCTTCGGATACATACGTCAGGGTTCGCGAATTTACTACCCTTTCGCATTCGCACAATACTCTTTCCAGTTCTTCATAGGTAAGAACAGCTCTGCCCAATGTTCTCCTAAGGAGTTCTTTGACTACTCGAACAAGTCTTTCCCACCATCCGCCCCACCAGGCAGCGGTGGGGGGGGGATGAATTTCCATTCGATCTTCTGTATTTCTGTTTGTCGAGTTATTTTACTCCAATCAATTTCTAACAAATTATTAAAAGCTCCCCTAAAATTTGTACCGTTGTCTGTATAAACCACTCTAGGTCTTCCTATTCTAGCAACAAAACGTCTTAATGATAACAGAAAAGCATCAGTAGAAAGCGATGTTATTAACTCTAAATGAATTGCTCTATAAAGAGCACACGTGTAGAGAACCATCCATACTTTGTCTCCACGTTTTACAAATAGGGGACCAGTTAAGTCAATACCAACTACTTCGAAAGCTGATGCATTTTCCACTCTACCAGCAGGTAAGGAAACTGGTTCAGCAATGAGAGATTTAGTTTTGTATCGTCGACATTTAATACAGTCCTTCAGAACACTACGTATCGCTCTTCTTCCTCTTGTAATCCAGTACTTTTCACGCAATATGCTTAGTAATATCTGGGTTCCAGCATGACAGTTTTCTCAGTGAAAATATTCAATCAGCCTTTGAGTAAAGATACATTTATCAGGAAGAAGAATAGGTGAAATGAAGAAAGGCTTATCTATGCGTTCAGTAATTCGAGTTTTAAGTCTGATAATTCCGTTCGCATCTTTGAAAACACACAAGTTCCGAAAAGAGGTTTCATTAGGAAAAAATTGAGCTTGCACATTACGAATAAGCAGAATTTCAGCATTTTCAATCTCCTGCGTTAGAAGTTCTCCCCCCCCCGTCTAGTGTCATGACGCGATCTTACATTACTGATAAATCTCAATATCCATGCAACCATTCTAACTATTGAATGGAAATTTGAGAATTTAATGGCATACCACGGGACTCTCTCTTCCGACAAATTAATATTACATAACCTAACCTTTCTCCTTTCAAGTGTTATTTCGGGTGTTTCTGTTATCAATATTTCGGTGTCAGGCCAGTTGTCTCTTGCTTGCAACAACCATGCCGGGCCTTTCCACCAGCAGGATTCTAACAATTTCTTAGGGGAACACCCTCGCGAAATCAGATCAGCGGGATTCATTTTCCTGGCACATGTCGCCATTCATTATTAGGAAACAGATTATTTATTTCTTTTACTCTGTTCGAGACAAAAACTGTCCAATCACCACGTTCTTTTAACCAGTATAAAGCTACCCTAGAGTCGCTCCAAAATATTGTTTTAATCTCATGGGCATTTAAAGCCTGCTTCACTGAATATGCCAACCTGGCACCAATGCAACAAGCCATTAACTCTAACCTAGGGATCGTTACTTTCTTCAAAGGTGCAACTCTGGTTTTTGCTCTAACAAAGTAAATTTTTACCCCTTGAGAGGTTCTCGTTCTAAAAAAAATACAGGTGGCATATGCCTCTTTGCACGCGTCTACGAAAACATGCATCTCAGTGGAATCATTTATTTCAACATAACGTGAGATTTCGATATCTCTTAGTGCATCTATTTCTCTAAACCATCTTTTAAAAGACATTTGAATACTATCTGGTAAGGAAGTATCCCACTTTAGATTTAAATTCCACGTTTCCTGCAGTAAAAGCTTAGGTGGTAAGATTGCAGGACTCAACAGACGTATTGGATCATATATTTTGTGAACTGTAGCTAAAATGATTCTCTTAGTAAAATTCTGATCTTCACTTACAAGATTAAAGTTTAAATTACACTTAAAAGTGTCCTTATCAAGATTCCACAAAATTCCCAATACTTTCGTGACACCAGTACTATTAGAAACATACTTACATTTTACATTACTCTCCCAGTTTCTTAAGTTAAAGAAACCCCGTGACAAAATATCTTTTGCATTTATAATAAAATCTTCCTGCTCCTCAATATTTGCAACAACAGAAACACAATTATCTACGTAAAAAGAATGTTTCAGTTTTTGTGCTATAGCATCAAATTCAGATGGTACATTATCTAATAAATGTGTAATTGAGGCTGCCAATAAAAATGGACTTGACTTTAACCCAAATACTACTCTGCGATGTCGGTAAACAATCTGTTCAATCTCGGACGGATAAAAAAACCGCAAGAAATCTCCATGTTGAGGGGCTATACTTAGCATCAGAAATGCTTTCTCAATATCTGAAGATAATCCTATTGGATGAATTCGAAACCTATCAAGTATCTCTGGAATTATTTCTAGTAAGTTCGGACCCTTATACAAAAGGTCATTCAAAGAGCATTTACCACTTTCTCGGGCTGACGCGTCAAAGACAGGTCTGATTTTTGTAGTGGTACTGTCCTTAATTACTGGCCGATGAGGTAAAAAAGTCCCGTCTCAGCATTATCAGTTACATTTCAATTATATTCAATTTCTCCCATTCCCGGAAAATCGTAGTATATTCTTCTAAAAATGCTTTATCTTGTGCTCGCTGGCACATCCTTTATGTCGCTTCCAAGTTAAATCTTTATTTGTCGGCAAATCGGCCACATCAGATTTAAAAGGTAAACAAAGTTCATATCTACCGTCTGAAAGAATTTTCACATTATTTTTAAACTCTTCCAAAACTCTAGAATGTTCTAAATTCTTTCTATTATTTTCAATGGGATCTGAAATACGTATGGATTCTAAAGACCACAAATCTTTTATCGAATGATTACTAACATACAACGAAATTGCATTCAAAACAGTATCATCATTGCTACCTCCAAATGACTCATGCTTCCCAGTTAACACATGTCCCAAACAAGTGTCAATCGAAAATAACCCTGACTCCAACCGAACAGATTTATTAGTAAATAAAGCGCCCACAATATCCGCTCCCAAAAGCAGATCAATCTCACGATCAGAAGAACCCAAATCAGACAAACTGACGCCTCTATCTTTCAGTTCATTAATAATTTTACTATCGTTCACTTTTGGCACTGTGTCACAAATTTTGCTCTCGGAAAGTGCTTCGATTTGAAAGGAGAAAGTTTCATCTAATGCCGAAATCAACAAATTATAAGCATCGTGAATCTGCGTTCGCCTTTCTCTTCCATCGAATAACGAATGCTTCAATTTAATTTGCCCTAATGGTTTTAAATTTAAATTCTCTACTAATTTTTTACTGACATACGAATGCTGAGAATCTGTATCCAGTAATGTGCGTACTTTATGCTCAACATTCTTAAATTTAATTTTAACTATTAGATTCATTAAATAAACATTTTCTATTTTACAGTTATTAGTTAATGTACTGGTTTCAGTTACGTCCCTTTTAGACTTTTCATTTGCGCCTTTTTCTTGGCGATCGGGACACATTAAAGAATGGTGATGTTTATTACAGTACATGCAAGAATTTTTTACTCGACATGTTTTAAAAGTGTGTCCAAATCTGAAACATCCAAAACAGGCCCCTTTTTTAATTAATATATTTTTCTTAGCTTCTAATGTCATATTTCTAGCAGAAAAACATTCTTTAGTTGGGTGCCGCTTTTCACAAAAGAGACAGTTAAAATTGCGCTTACCTGGGCTCTCAGAATTTGATGTACTTACTAACGCAGCTGCGTTGGCGGAATCTAAAGTTTTATTTAGTGTATCCTTTTTCTTAGAAATATGGTTAGAACCAAACTCAGTACGGGCTAACACGACCATCTCTTCTCCTTTCACTTCTTGTTTCAGAAAATTCAAATTTTCAAGGCATCGGTCATCAGGCTGAGGTGCTTCTTTTAAATTTCTGTTTCTCTCCCAAGCAATTAATATTTCTTCGGGCAGGCAGGATTCAACTAAAGGCGTTAAGAAATCACCATACTTCTCTTGCGTTCTTCCAAGACTTTCTAAAGCTCTAATCTTGGTTTCTAAATCATCGTAGAGAGTGGGAAGATCCGTCTTCACACGTCCACCGCTTGCATTACGCATAACCATGCTTAGAAGATATCTGACGTATATCTGTACAAGTAAGTCTTCTCTTCCAAACCTCTCTCGAAGCTGGGCGATTGCTTTCGGGTAATTCGACGCCGTTGCCGGAAAGCTCTCCACTACCCGTGCGGCTTTGGACTGAGGAACAACTGCTTGCAGGAGGTACTGGAATTTATCTTCATCTGGAATCGTCGGATCTTCATGGATCTTCGAAAACTGGCTCCAAAACGTCAAAAATTCTTTTGCTTCGCCGTTGAATTTCTTTAGTTCGATTTTCGGCAGTTTAAATTTGCGCTTCTCTGGTAATTCAATAGGTAAAGGATTCTTCAACAGCTTTTCGATTTGAGAACACAGTTCAAAATATTTATCTCTATAAGGCTCAGACGAAATAAAATCTTCTTCATATAGCTTTTCAGCTTCTTTAGATTGTAGAATTAGCGACGTTACTTCCTTTTGGCAAATTTCAAGTCGATTAAATTTGTCTCTAAGCTGTTGTTCCAGAATCGAAAGTAGTTTAAAATCAGGAATATCTGATTTCAGTTCTGCATCAATTTTGTTTGCACATGTGGTAAAGGAAGTTCTTAGACATTTTCTTTCGGTTTTCAGCTGTGTAAGCTCCATTTTCAATTTATTTTAGCGGTTATCGCGCCCCACGTCTTGGCGCCACAATGTTATGTTACGTAAGGCGTTACGTTCGAACAATGGCTGGCTCAGAAGGGATTCGTAAGTCATCTACCCGATGAATTAACAGAAATCTTGTCATAAATGGAGCACTTCATTTAAACTTAAGCAAAAATATTTATTTACAGGTAAAGACAAGTTAAAAGAATAAAAAATATTTATCTAGCTACAATATCTAACTAACCACATCAATGCAAACATCGTCCTTAGGTAACTAAACCGCAACTATCCAGTTTCTCCTCTGGCGTCCCATGACGTCAGTCTCTATCTGGCTTTTTTATTCGCTGGCGTAGTGATGCCATTCTCAACACGAGCTGTGGTGATTGGCTGTTGTGACAAAGCAGAAAAATTGTTCCAAAGAGTTGTTCTTTCCAAACAAACGGACGTGAAATTGCGGCTGAAGACGGCGGAGGTCACGGATAGTGTTTGGAAGGGTACGTAACGGATATTTTAATTTCTATGGATATTTTAATTACCTTAAAGTTTTTGTGAAAAACTCGATTGTTTCTCAATAGAAATAACGCATTCGATGCTGCCAATACTATTTTTATTGGATTATTTCAACCAAATCTGTAGCATGGACCCTTATCAATAAATTAAGGCCATACGTTATTGGAGCATCCTCATCAAGACAGCAATAACTCCTGAATTAAAAGTAAGGAATAATTCGCTTGTTTTCATATCTGTATGATATAGCTTTCCGCTAAGCAAGCCCTTCATTTAATTTTAGTGAAAAAAAAAAGAAAATCTGAAAGGTTTCAGATATTAAATTACGTCCAAATGGGCGTTTTTTTAAGCATATTGTGTGTTACATTTATTTATTAAATATCATATTCTTCGCAATTAAACCATAAAATTCAGTTCAAGAGCAATATCTCAAAATAATTTTTAATTGAGCATATCTTTAGAATTTCCGATACGCTGTCTCAGCGCTGGAGATAAAAATGTTTTTTCTGTACAACGTTGCCGCTGCTCGCTTTGAAACCCTTGAGTTTGTTAATCAAAAATTCCTTAAATTTTACAAAATAGGAAATCGATAATAAAACAAATTCCAAATTTCAAATTTGGGCTTCTAGATGCCCATATTCACAGTAGGAATACTTCATTCAAAATTCGATAGATCTAGGTACCGTTGTTTAATCGCAATGCGAGAAACATACATGCAGATTCTTCATTATTCCATTTCTCCAAATATAATAATATTTGGTGGCACCAAAGAGTTTGGACCCCAAAGTAATTAAAAAGGAGCTTGTACAAAAAAGGAATCTCAGTACAGAACATTCGCCAAATTACAACAGTTAAAGATGATAATATTACGAAACTGCCGCTTTTTTTAAGTTGTGTGTAAACGCTCTATTGGAGGAAAAAGAGTCTACGATATCAGGAAATTAAGAGGATTAGATATCTTTATCACCTCTTACAAATCTAAAAAGGAGCGCGTTCAATGCCACAGATGCCAACGTATGGGCATACGCAGGAATTCTGCCATTACTCAGCGAGGTGTATGAAATTTGGACTACCTCATGAAACTTACACTTGCACCGAAAAGAAAGAGGGTAACAAACCTGCACGCTGTGCACTATGTGGCGAAGAACACCTCTCGATTTACAAAGGTTGTGTTACGCATCCGGATAACATCCAAAAAGCAATCGCTGCAGCTAAAGCTAGAAAAGAAGCGGAAGCAAAACACAAATTCCTGCTAAAAGAATCGGAATTCCGAACCCTACCAAATAATAACGGACAGTCCAGTTCTAAAGACCCGTTTTCACTTCTGCGTAGGCTGTGCGCATGCGTTTCTCCAGCGAGCGAATTCATTTTGATTGACATCTGCAATCCGGTCGATGTGCGGTGACGGATGACGTACGGATGGAGTTCAACAATATGAATCGAAAATTGCGCACGTATGGACGATAGCGTTCCACCAGAGATGCCTTCTAGAATTGAGAGCTGCGTTGGGCTTCCCCCGCAAACTCAAATCAACGACACTAATATTGATTACTACCAGGATAAATGATTGGATTTGGAAAAGGAAATAGATGGACTTAAAACGGCGATTAAGGCTTGGCAAAGACTTCGACCAGTTTCGGATCCTGTCCTTACTAGTTATGCTAAAATATATATGGATATTATGCTGAAAATATATGGATATTATGCTAAAAATATATGGATATTATGCTAAAAAATCTGCAAACCTTACAGGCTCAGGCAGCTGACTTAAGAGGTAAGTGCAATTTGACTTGTTCCTCAGCCATTGTACCCCCAGTTAATTCTAATCTAAAAAGAAAATGAAGGGAGTAAAGCTAAAAGGAAAATTAGTAGCAGTCTTATTAATATTGATAATGATGGATTTAAATTAACTAACAAAACTGTTAAGCAGCAAAAGTACCTTTGAATGTTGAAACTATTAATAGATTTAATTCTTAATGATAATTCTGTTATTATTGAAAGTGTCAATATTAATGTTAACCCAGACGAACAGGTACTGCAGCAGCAGCCGACCAATAGCCAGGCACAGGATATCTCCCCTATTATGGTCAACCCGGGAAAGTTAACACATAAGGCCTTTTTAAAAGAATTATCTTTGAAAACAGAAGCCAAATTCTTAGGGAAGGTGAACGGAGAACTTCTAAAAATATTCCCACGCACTGCTGATGACCACAAACGTCTAACATCATTATTTCTAAAAAAAAAAAAAAAAAAAAAAAAAAAAAAAAAAAAATTGGAGCACTACGTTATTAATGCAAACTAAGCAGGACCAATCAAAGTGGTGTTTTGAGGTTTATCCTTAACCACAAAGAGCAGATGACATTACCAGTGCTCTGACTGCGAAAAAATTTGGAATAAGCAAAGTAACCCAACTCACAAGACGACGAACCAAAGCACCCATGCCTCTCTTAGTGCAGGTTATAAGAATATATATAAGAATATATTCTTATATATATTCTTATAACCTGCACTAAGAGGTTATATATAATATATAAGAATGACATAGCTGAAGAAATCTATCATGTTTCAGATTTACTACTCTTTGCAGTCTAGTAGAAAAATATGTATACAAGAACCAGGTGCCATATTGCTATAACTGCCAAAAGTGGCACAATTTTTCGGAGAATAGTCATTTTGCTCCACGCTTTGTAAAATGTTCCCTTGACCATAAAACGGACTGCCCCACCAAAGGAAGGATGGAAGAACCAAAGTGTGCTAACTCTTTAAAAAATCACGTGGCCTAGTACCGTGGTTGCGAGAAGTTTCCCAGGCATAGACTTAATCCCCCCAAAAAGGACAGCACAGTTAAAAAGGCATTTCATTTGTAGACATGATAAAAATCAGGCGCGTATGTTAATGAACACAAAAATTCGCGTACCCCAAAATCGGCTTCTGCTGTACAAAATGAGCCCTCAAAGGGTACTGAAAATATTAAGCTAACTGATCTTAGTAATGCTTAAAAAATCTGAATATGTCTAATGCTAGTAAATCAAATCTTAAATCTCATGAAAATGTTATGCATAATACCCCTGGAGAAGCCGCAAGGCTCAGAAGCTTTAAGCTTTATGAAAAATATATCGGATTTCAATAATATACTAGGAATTAATAATATTAGACTAAAGAACAATGTGTTTAAAATTATTTACATAAACTAAAAGATTTATCTGATCCAGTTGACAAACTTTCTACGTTCTATGACATTATTAATGAAATTCATAATAATGTATCATATTAATCAGAATACCTCTTACTATTATTACTTGGAATGCAAATGGATTGCTCCAAAAAGCCTACGAGCTTAAGGAGCTCTTACATGAAGTTCTCCTGATATTGTACTCTTACAGGAACATATGCTTAGTCCCCAAAATTATTTCAGAGCTGGAAATTATGTCACACACCGCTGGGACAGATCAACGGATGGAACATATGCACCCAGAAGCAATGCACGAGGGTGTTTGCTAATTTTAGTTACGCGCTCCATTTCTCATTATGTCACACCACTACCACAGCTTTTAGCTATTGGTTATTACACTCACGCCAACACTTCACGACCAACCACTATGATCTCCACCTATTTTTCCATACACACACCTGTAAACTCTGTGAAAACAGATTTACAAACATTATTAAACATTAACAATCGAGTTATTATAGGTGGAGATTTTAACGCACACCACCGCGCATGGAATTACTGGGATATTAATCCATATGGACGCATTATTCATAACGTTGCCCAAACGGCCAATATTAACCTAGCATTTCCAGTTAAAGCAACACACTGTGGGATAGGTAGACAATTTATTATGGATTTTTTTATTCTGAAAAACATTAACTCCCCGAGTTATGATGAAAGCTTATCGGAAATGGCCTCGGATAACAATCCAGTAATTTTGGAAATTACGACGAACTCCTACAGTACACCACACAAAAGAGCCATTATTACGAACTGGGCAGGATATGCCAAAGCTCTAAACAACACTCATTACCCTACCAACACGATACATTCGAGGAATGAGTTAGATGCTTTCACAGAGGAATTCACTTATGAACTCCACAATGCATTACTGAATAATAACAAAACTGTGAGAGAAGACAAGAGATACAAGAACAGTTCCATCCGAGAGTTGATCAGAAACAGAAACCAGGTTCGCAAGCAATGGCAGCGCTTCAGATGTCCCACGGATAAAATATTTTTAAATCAACTCAATCAGCAAGTCAGGAATCTATTAAAACACACGCACAACTCGACTGGGCCAGACATTTAGAATCGCTCTCTACAGATGACAATTCTCTGTGGAGTGATGTTTCTAAATTTAAACGACGCAACACGAATATTCCGCCCATTAACGGCCCCAACGTAATCGCTTACACTGATCTTGAGAAAGGTGAGGCTATTGCAGATCACTATGCTTTCCAATTTCGCACACACAACATTTCCAACCCTCAAACCGAACACTCAGTTATGTCCCTCATTACCCAATTCCAATCAAGAACACACAAACAGCACACCCTTAATTATGCCTTCAGAGGTTATTAGTTATATTGAGAAGAGAAAAAAAGCGGAAAAGGCCCGGATTGAATAAGATCAACACCAAATTGATCAAAGAGATAGAAACAAAGATGCTGTGTAAATTCACGAAACTCCTAAACGCTATGCTACGACTGCAGTATTTTCCGATCAATTGGAAATCAGCAATCATATCGCCGATTCTGAAGCCAGGCAAAGAGCCTAACTCTGGCTGCATCCTACAGGCCGCTAAGCCCTTTATCGACTCTGTGCAAAATAGCAGAAGCTGTCATATTGAATAGAATTCAAGTTTTTCTGCAGGAAAATAACATCCTCATCCCACAGCACTATGGTTTCAGAAGAAAGCACTCCATCAACCACCAATTTTATCGTGTTACAGAAATGATTGCAGATGGATTCAAGAAGAAACTCATAACTAGAGCTCTCTTTCTCGATATTTCGAAAGCCTTTGAATGTGTATGGTTACAGGGCCTCACCTACAAACTCATGACTTTGGGTTTCCCAGATTATATTATAAACCTCATTAATTCCTATCTTTACGATAGACACTTTGTCGTTCGTTATAACAATACTCACTCTGCACGAAAAGTAACTCTTGCTGGCTTGCCTCAAGGAAGTTTACTTCCGCCTACTTTGTATTATTTTATACGAACGACATCCCACACAACCCCCTCACTACACTAGCACTTTATGCAGACAACACTGCGATCCGTTATCAAAACGCGTTTATGGCCGCAGTTGTACAAACATTACAAGAACACATCCACGCACTAGAATCCTGGATGACAAAATGGAAAATAAAAACGAATGTTGATAAGTCTGAAGCTGTTTACTTCACGTACAAAAGAAACATCGATCTGAATATCACCCTCAAGATGTACGATGTCAGCACCCCATGAGCCAAGCAAGTCAAATACCTCGATGTCATTTTATACCAAAAACTCACTTGGACCGGACATATCTTAAATAAGATATAACACATATTTTAAATAAGCTTTACTCAACCCCTTAATTGCCCGAAACTCCGTTTTATTTATTGAAAAACGATCCATGTTGCGACGAATTATTACCTACGCCTGTCTGGTCTGGGGTTTTGTGTGTAAAAGTAAAATGTTAAGAATTCAGCAAAGTCAAAACATTACGCTTAGAAGAATGACCAATAGTCCCTGGTTTTTCAGGAACGAGGCTATCCACAATGAATTGAATATTAATGAAATCAGTGTATGTATAGAAAAAATAGCGAAGAAATCCTTCAATAATATTAACAAAGTCTGAAATAGTTCTATTCCCAGATTGAACTACGACTACGCAAGCAGTGACAACAGAAAAAGACCAGGAGCGGTCCTTCTGCACCTAAATGACTGAAATTTAATGTACTGGTATAATTAGTACCCCATTTTCTCCCCTGAATCTCTTTTGCACTTCAAAAATTTAGCTTAAATTCACGCATTTATCTTAGTTCTTTCGACACGCATAATTGTCGCCATCTAGGAACAAACTGCTATGCTTTGATTCGATCTCAACCCTCGACGATCAAATGTGTAATAGGAATAAAATATTTTACTTAGTCTAAGTAGCATTTCTCAGCACGTACTCCAGTTTTGACTGATTTCTAATAAATCTCCCCTTTTCTTCCACCTAGTTCCCTCAATAGTTGTTTAGGCCCACCTGAAAAATTATTCTGAAAAAAAAAAAAAAAAAAAAAAAAAGAGAATTTCTGTACTTATTTATTCTGCAATTTAAAGAACTCACGAATAGCGGAGTGGTAAAGTTTTGGTACTTCAATCCGGTTTCGATTTCAGGTAAACGGGCTGGCTGCATAAATGTTTTCATGGTTTTCCCGTGTGTAGTAATGTAATAATAGGTAGTTAGATACGAGCCAGTTTTCCTTAGTGGTCAACCAAGGCACCCCTCGCCTTGAGTAGATAGTACATGTATACATTACTACGGATAAGGTTCGGAGAACAGCCTTGGTTGCACCAACTTGGCTACTTTAAGGATATGGGCGACATTTCATTATGTCAACGGAAGTAAATATCATCTGAGGGATAGGTGCTAGGGAGAAAAGGGAAATACATGGGGAAAAACGGGATTAAGATGTGTTTATATTTGTTTGGTATCTGATTGCTAATTTGGTTCTGTTATGTTGCTAAATTAGCATTAAAAGTCGAGTAATGTGAGTCTATTGCGAAAACGCAGAGCAATTACTTTTCGATGCGCCATTACTACAGTTAAATAAACAAAACAAAACCTGCTGTTCCAGCCAAAGTATTGATCTGATTTCTGTTAATAGGCGGCAATTTGAAGTATTTAAGCACGAGGTTTTTGTCTTTCTTTCAAAGCAAAGCATTTTGGGCTTAAATACTTAAAACAAAACGCAAAAATTCTGTCGAAAACGTAATTCGGCACAGCGCTTTCCTCTCGACAGTTCAGCACTCTGAACACGCGTCTCTCAGATGATCTACGAACTCATATGTCACACGTCACTGCGCATTGCACCACAGATAGTTTTCTCCACGCTTGTTTATAATTGCTATAAAGTTTTCGTTGTTGCTCTGATGAACTCCAATACCTCTGGACCATCTTTAATCTCAGATTTCAACCTAATAATTTACTAACGCTTTCGCACTGAGGCGTAATAATCTCTGTTATTGCCATTAACATCATGTTAGCACAGAAAACTATGTTACCTTACTTAGATGTTCCATTCAAGATGAGACAACTCTCTCTACGTGATTGCAAACCCCGTTCACCGAAGAGAAGAAACAGCGCATCTTTTAAAAGGGGAGTTATTTGTTATTCCATTCTGCTCGCGGCAGATCCCACAAATATCAGAGGTCCCCTCACAAGTCTCAGTCTTCGAATTATTACAATGTAGAGACCACATGCTATGACATTTCAGGAGCAATAATCTTTCCAGTAACATCTCTGCTTGACATTACAAAAGCCATAGTTACATAAGTGTCAGGAGATTTTAGCTGTCTGCATTGTGTCTGTCATTAAGCCCTCTGGAAGCCAGAGGGCCGACTACCAATGATCCCATAGCTCTTCGGATATCGCCTTCAACCATAACGAATGGGAGGACTTAGAATACAACCGAAACAATTAAAAGCGCGTGACTCCGGAAGCTGTTCCAGATAAAGCAAGTATACAGAACGTTCTAAAACTCTCTGCCAGAGACACTCTTACCATTAGCAAGATCGTCACATAATCAGGAGAAAACTTACGTCTATCCAGAGCATTCTGCAGTTGTAATTAAAATACTGACTGAATCGAAAATTTATAGATAGACATTTCAAAGAATGCGTTGAAAGATTCCATCAAAAATTTGGTTTAAAAATTTCCGTTAGAAGGAACATTACATCGAAATACAAACATACTACGAGTTCTAATTCACGCATAATTTATTTGTTACTGAATGTTTAGCAATATAAAGCATATTGTTCAATGTGAACGCCCTTATTTAGGTGTAAAATTTGCAGGCGATGAACAGTGTTTTCAGCAACTGATCGCTAAAGATCTTTCGCACATGCAGCGTTATACGGTCGTTCAGATCAGCCAGAGTTGCAAGATACCTCCGATAAACCACATTCTTTAAATGGCCCAATAATCCAAAACCACACAGAGTAAGCTCGAAAGAACGGGGCGGGAGGAGTGGGAAATGAATGGATAGTCACCCTTTCATCGGTAGAATGCTGCCGCGAAACCTCTGTACTCAACAGTTCATTATGTGAAGGGGCGCCATTCTACATAAAGTAGTAGACGTAAGGTATTGTCGGCACTAAAGCTGAGGTGAGATGAAACTGTTGAGCATTTCACGATATCTGCGGGCTGTTATAGAGCATGCTACAGAGACAATGTTCTTCAAAGAAAAATGGCAACTAACTGGAAAAATTGGGAAGGGAACGCACATCAGACGGTAACTTTAGGTGAGTTTGGTGGAATTGTGTTGAAGGACTTTTATTTTCCATGATTCAAATTAGACAATTCAGGATGCTCGCCGTTCGTTGAGGCAAAAATGTGCTCCTTTATTCCAGAGGATCTTCCACGCCAAGAATTATGGACTTTCGTTCGGGCGAGAAATGTCAGTGCAAGTGGTAAGCGATGGCCAATGTCGGTGACAAGCAACTTCTGGGTGTGGCTGATCTTATATGGAAAAAAGGGCACTTTTTCCAAATATCTTTCTACTCTGTTCTATACGATATACCAAATTCTCGTGATACTGCACGTGTATTACTGATGCCATGATCATTCGTCAGTGACTACTCGAAGAATCGTTGCTAACTCTGAAACGACTTCTGCACAGATAGGCATTTGTCTTTTCCACTTTACGCATAACGACCCAGGTTTTCCGATTCGAGGTAACATGTCTCCCACGCCTTGCAGAGACACTGGTTCTGGTACAATTTCTTTCATGAACATATTTGGGTTGTTTAGTTCCCCCTCCTCTCCAGTTAATTTCGTGTCATTAATTGAATAAGTGTATTCTTATGATTCTATTCACGGGCCGTATATTGTGTTGCAATTACGCGCACTTGATATGTGATAACAATGACTTTTCCTCTTCTGCACTCTTTAACATACATGGATGTGAGAACACAGAATTCTCACAGTGAACACTGGGGCAGCATCGATTCTTGTATCGTTATCACGCGCTGCCACGTGCGTCGAAGGGTATAAAAACTGGAAGGACTGGTTTGTCTTCTTCTTGCCTTTTCTTCTGTCTGACGTCGTGTTAACGCGTGTGTGGGTTTTCGCATCACACACCCAGCTCTCGCCATCGTTCCTGCATATTTTGCACGTGGAATGTCGTCTTATTTTTGCATAAAAAGAAGCTGAATGAGGAAATCCAGTATCTACAGGAAAATGCGTGTTTTGAGACTCACTACGTCCTGCGGCCGTGAATAACATAAAATAAACGCTCAAGCAGAATATCAATAGGTGTTCGACTTCCAGATGTGCTTGACCAGCGATGGTTCACCACGTGATGATAAGTGTGTAAAAAAAATGTGAATGTGAAAAAGAAGAGCTTGCACGTGTTTAAGAAGACTGCGCGACAATACGAAAATGTATAGAAGAAAATTTCGACTGCATATAGTTTTGATGAGACAGGATTGCAGTTTATCTACGAGTCGTCTCGTTTCGGTATCCATCGAACATTCCATTTTAAGTTATCACGTTTTGGGTATCTAAGTTCTGATATTTGATATTTTGATATTTTATATGTGTGTGATAAATGTTCCTTATTTAATCCAGAAAATGTGTTTGATAAAATAAATGTGAGATTGGAAAAAGAGAGTATTCGACTCATGCATGCATTATTGGGTAAGCCATTTTATTCTATTTAGTAAAGATCATGCAATGTACTAACCACTAAATTTTAGTTTTGTATTTACGCGGAATTAATTTGTATTTGATATTCTTAGTATCGTTACTTTAGGCGGGTACGCCAACAACACCACATGAATGGTGCAGTAATACAACATTTAATGGTGTCGTGCAGTAATACAACATTTAATGGTGCCGTGCAGTAATACAACAATGGGCAAGTATATACACGCGGCGTTTGCAGATGCGTCAAACGATAAATGGAATGCATCGTGTAGCAACCCTGTATACTGCCGACCAAAAAGAAACAAGAAATAAAACTGGAACCACTTCAAGGATAAAGAAGAAAATGTTGTGTAAACATTTAGTCAGATTGTAAGTATGGTACATAACCATTCCGTATAGCTATTTATAAGTTACAAGATATTTAGCATTTCAGGTGTTTTGGAAAGGACATACATGTCCTGATGAAAGTTTTAGAGACTTTTCCCACTAGCATTTCTGAGACCTTTTGCTTTCCAGAAATCTCGAGAAAACAGAAATTTTATAGTATGAATGTTATACCAGAACATTCTCGCGCACGATTAAAAAGCTTTAAAAAGCTTCTCAGTTTAGTTGTTTAATAAGTCGTTTTTATTTACTTAGCTGCTGTAATTTTGAGATCAGATTAGCTTTCTATGCGAGTTGAATTACGTCCTATTTAACGTATTAGTAGTTTAAAACAGATGCGCGATATTGTGTGATATTGTAGGAATGTCTTTGAAGAAAAATCCAGCGTTTTGTTATATTTATTGCGATAAGAATACATCTTATTAACTTTATATCGGACCTTGTGCATTCAATCGATTACGAAACCGTACGCTCGAAACAATGTATTAGATTTATATCTAACATTGTTCTAACATAGGTATTTTGACACGAAATCGGACTTTTTCTGAAGAAAAAAAAAAAAAAAAAAAAAAAAAAAAAGGATTTCCCCCCATATTTCAAATTATACCAAACTGCCAAGTTTCGTAATCGTTCAAGTAGTTTTTTAAAAAATCAGGTCTTAAAATTTTAGCTGCTCGATGTTAAATGTATTTGTATATATTTAATATATTTATTAATTATCCTTTTGTTACTAAACTTACTTGATTCCTTCTTTCAGAACTTGAAATTTAGGCTCAATCCCCCCCAAAAAAATACGCCCATTTTTTATGGTTTATTTTTAAAATTCGCCTTTTTTAAATAACTTTTATAAATTTTTTGTAAACCATTTTGAATTAAAACCTATAAAAATTTTGCCATTGTCTTAAAGTAGATGCGTAGACGTATTTCTAGGCATACCTACAAAAAACAAATAGAGTTTTTATTCCAAATTTTCCGCGGTTTATGTATCACCATGATTATGTACTTGCGCGTTTTTGAAATTTGGCGTAGTTGTTAAAAGCTATAATACCACCAAATATGATTTACGCACTTTGTTATAATCTTTAATGAATTAATTGCAAGAGTTATTTTGAATCTTAAATTTCCAAATAAACTTTTACTTTCACGGGAATTTCTTTATTTCCATTTTTATTAATAATGCTTGTTAAATATTTGTTAATAATACATGAAAAGCTTTTTAAAAATTTTAAAATAATATTAATCAAAAGTTTAAAGAAATTTTTTTTTGTTCAAAAGAGTAAATTTTTTACCTTCGCATTCTATCGTGTGTTATTTTACTTATATCTTATTTTATATGCATGAAATTTATTTTGCTGATTTCAAAATTATGCATCATATACGCATTCAGTACTTCTGAATACGTCAAACTGTACGTCAAAAATATTAAAAAAATGCTGTTTTGTATGACAGAAATGTTACACAGAGCAAGATTTAATAAATTATAAAATTTTTATCCTTTTTACTTTCTTGTACGAAGTAAAAGAAGTATTGCAATCGCGAAAGGCTTGGGTGCTTGGGTGTCAGATTTCAACGAAAATATCCATTTAGACTGCACATGAAACCATTTGAAATAAGTTTTTGCATGACATCTGTATAGACATTAGGACATAATAAAGGATTGTATTTGCAAAAACGGATTGTAAAAGGGATACAGAAGAAATATTTTCTTTACGTCTGTACGTACATATGTACATATCTCGCATAACTCAAGAACGAGAGCTGTAGAATGTTGAAATTTTGTATATGGGAATGGTATAACATTTAATTGTGCACCCCCTTTTTTGTTGCAATCGGCTGTACCAATCGTATTACAGCCATATATATATATATATATATATTCCCTCTCTGTTACCTGGCTCAATGAGCTAAGTATTTCATTCTTATATGTTGGTAAATTGGATATTTTTTGCTTTAAAAGTGATTCAGTTATGTGGTTTATTTGTCCCAGTTAAGGTTTTTATGCATTTAGTCAATCTGCATGCAATAGCTGAACAATTATCAACAATTTAAACGTGACGAGTTAAGCGTAAAAAACCGCCATTTGTTTACATTTGAAATTCAGATAAATAGTGAATTAATTCAGTTTCTGCACGTTCTTCGTCTTTTTGCCAAGTAAGACCAAAAATAAACTTTCAGTTTCTTGCACGAAAATTCGGCCTTCTTGCCCGCTGGCCAAATTGCTTGTTTTTGCGTAGAACCTCTAATTTTAATTGTAAAAATTCTTTTTTTTTAAACTGTTTTAACTGTATTTGGTGTTTCATTCTTCTGTAATTTACAACTTTTAATGAGGATGTTTTCAGTTTCATGGATTTTTGCTTTGCCGCGATCTGAGAACTGAATTAAATGAAGGAAAATATACCTTTAATGAAACAGGAGGAAGTTAGTTTAAATGAAGTGCAGCAAAAACCATGTATAATTTAATAGGTAATACAAGGAAGTCATGTGGTGTTCACATCAGATTTTTTTGTACTGTATGTGTTGTGTAGACGTATAGCAAAGGCAACAAATAAAAGTGCTTTTGAAGATGTTAGTCCAAAGATATTTCGTGGTCTACTGCATAGTAAATTTCTTAAACAAACTCTTATTTAGGTTTCAAAGGGCCCCTAATTAACCATCAAAGACCCTTTTTCCAAAGAAAAAAATATTATTATGTAAACATAGAATTTAGAATAAACACACTTTTAAATAGAATAAAAACATTTAAGTCAAACTGTAATTTGCCAAGATCTAGAATGGTTTCCGTGACAAACTTCCACCAGTTTTTGATTTCTTTTCCATTAGTAGGATTTCTTAAATGAAGAAACAGGTTATTAGATTTATAAGGTTATCAGGTTCAGTGTTTCTCCTTACTTGCTTTGGGAACATTCAAGAACCTGACTCGGAACAGGGAGCTTACTAAAGCTATGTTCAATAAATGTGGGAAGTAGACAAGATACACAGGAAGGGTATACGAAACCTTTTATTTTTCCCTCTTTACAATAATTTCCGGACTTCGGAATACAGAGACCAACCACTTGTGGTCTGAACGTAAGAATATAAAAATATTAACTAAACTCGAACTTAACTTTGAAATAATAAACAAGGGCCTACGTGGAAGATTGGCCGTATATTAACAGGAAGCCGTATGTAGTACAGAGAACTGTTAACACTACAATACGTTTAAAATTATTAAGAGGATTAAACCTCTGGCCTGAAAGGCAACCAGCAACAGAGTAAAACTGCTAAGGCAAGCGGCCTGCTTCTACTAACTCCTTCCTCTCCCTCGCTTGGCAAAAAGCCACAACTTAAGTACTTGGCGTTCGCCAGACAAATTTGCATAAATAAGCTTTTAATTCTGGCCGGAAGTAGAAAATAAGAAGTGATAGTAAAGATTTAAAATAAAATAAACGTTAGTAAAACTTAAGATGCTTACATACTTCCCGCCAGAGTTAATTAGTTTGAAACTGAGGTCTAAAACGACCTTGTTGAAAACTTTTAGCTCTGGAATCTAACGCGAGGCCAATCTTTTACAAACATTCCTCACTAGAAACTAGAAATCTAAAAAAAAAAAAAAAAAAAAAAAAAAAAAAAAAAAAAAAAAAAATTGTTTTTACATTATCAGCTCCATGGACAATTACTTTTCATCTGTACTGCATCTAAACAGGAGCTTTTAGTTGAAATCTGGTTCCTTCCAGAGATCTGGAAGGAAAACTAGTTTAATAAAATGTTACACAGTTAAATGGCAAGTCACATGAATATATATATTTCTCTTAACATTCTTATTTCATTCATGACTTTATTTTAATTCTCTCTCCCCGTGCTCTCTGACATGTGTTGTAAAAGAAAACACCAAACATGAATGTTTTTATGTACAAGTGTTCAACACTGCCGCCTACAATCAAAACACTAACGTGTTAAAATTCAACATAACAAGACCTCGTAACACACCTTATCTTCATCTCTAAACCCTGAGGTACTATTCTGAAAGTGGCTAACTCTGAAGTGTAGCGTCAGAGAGCCTAACTACATTCATTCAACCTTTAACACATATTCACAATAATTTGGCCTTTCTACAGTCACACAAATAAGTTTAAAGTTTTTTGGCATTACTTTCACTTTTACCATATCACAGTAATTCTTAACATTTAAAATAACAGTTCACATTGTATATAAGAACATATTAACATGCCGTTAATTTTACGCAATTTAAAACATACATTAGTAGTACATTGTTAACTTCTATTCTTTTCCAAGCTAGTGTCAATTCTTCTACATTGAAATACTACATTTCAAAAGTCTTTCAGACCAAAACTTCTTTCTTGCCAGAATCTTTTAAATAAAATTTATACAATAACTTTTACAATATTCAAGTATTTACACATTCCTATTATACATCAACTTTAGTTTTACTCGCGAGTAATTGAAAAACATAATACCAAAATAGGTAACAACTCATTTCTCGCCTTTTTGGCGATAAAGGTAGACCTCACATGAGGTAAAACGTCTTAAAATCTGCCACTTGCAGTAAGAATGAAAGATTAACTTAAGTTTGCAAAGTAACATAAAATTTTACTTATCTTTGTGATATTCGGACTTTCTTTTATCTGCCCAGTCCTGGAAGGTAGCGAAGATTCGTGTTTGATTTATCCTCTTTCTTATGCGGGCTCACCCTTCAGTTCCTTCCTCTAGGAACTTTCTTTTCCCTCCAGTTCGGTCACCCTTGAATACCTTCTTTTTCGCCTCTGCCTGTGGTCTTGGCCGTTTGATGGCCGCTGGTCTTGGCGGAACCGGGACACTTCTCTCTCGTTCCTGCTTGGATCTCGTTGCTGGCTGTTCAAATTTTCCTTGTATCTTTTCCTCCGCCGCTGGTGGTCCTTCCGCAGTTCGGCGACATTTGCTGCGTAGAGTCCTGTCCGATGAGTAGATCTTCCGTTTGGGAGCCGGGTTATAGTTGCCGTTATTTCTCCTGGCTTTCTTTGCATTCGTCGTACTTCTCCCTTCTTCATTCTGGGGGTGGTCGTGCGCTCTCTTTTCTGGACGGTGGAACGGCTTATTTTTCTTGTCACCTTCAATTTTCCAACGGGGAAACTTTCTTTTCAATTGCTCCTGCCTCCTAATGGCTTGCCCTTGTGCTTGTCGTTGTTACACCTCTGGAGCTTGTGCCTGCCGTGCCTGCCGTGCCGGATCCTGCAAAAGATCTTTAAATATTTGCATTTTATTACGGTCATAGTATGGTTTTATTTGGTCAATGTTTGCGGAGCATGTTTCACCATTCCTGGCTTTTAACACCACTACAGCGTGAGTTATTTTTTCTATGACATATGGTCCTTCAAATCGTGGAAAAAATTTGGCGGTTTTATCTTCTGGTGCTGAAGAAAGTGAATGCTTAATTTTTAATACTTCATCTCCTACTTTATAAGTTACTCCCCGTCGTTTCATATCATAATAGAGCTTCTGTTTTCTTTGTGCTACTTCAGTGTTCTTTTTTGCTTCTTTAATTAATTTTTCTATATCACCCATTTTAAATTCTGGGGCTCCTTGTTGAACATAAAATAATTTATCTAACGGCGTTATAATCTTTCTTCCTAAAAATAACTCAGCAGGAGTTTTGCCCGTTGTATCATGTTTTGCGGTCCTAAGGGAGAAAGCAAATTCATTGACATAGTTATCCCAGCTTTTATGAAAATTTTTAACATAACTACGGATAATTTTAACTATATTTCTATTGACCCGTTCCGCTATATTTGATTGCGGTCGATACGGCACCATTTTTAAATGACGTATGCCCAGTTTTTTGCACATGTCTTCAAATATATTACTTACAAATTGAGGACCATTATCCGATATAACTTTTAGGGGCGCCCCGTATTTTAAAATATATTTATTTAAAATAGAATCAGTAACTAATTTCGCGGAGGCTCGTTTTAAGGGAACAATTTCGATCCACTTACTAAAATGATCAACCATAACAAGGAAATAGCGACTTTTATTTAACTGACTTTTTGGGAAAGGGCCCAATAAATGGATGCCAATTATTTCATTTGGAAATTCCGATTTAATACTAGTTAGAAACCCGGCCGGGCAGAAATTAATATAATTAACTGCTTGACATGTTGGGCAGGACTGGACATACGCCCTGGTTAACTTTTGCAGCTCAGGAAAATAAACTGCTTCGCGTACGCGTTGGATGGTTTTTCGAATACCAGCATGAGAAGCTAAAGGGCAGTCGTGTAACTCCTGCAGTATATTTAATCTAAGACTAGCTGGGATAACAGGTCGAAATTCGTTGTTGGAATTCGTAGTTTTTGTATAAAATAATAGACCATCTATTAGTTCGTAATGGGCCGCCCTATTTCTTATCGCCACAATATATTGGTGGCTAAAATTTTCAGGATCCTTTAAATAATCATAAATATTTTTAAATTGAGGATCCTTACTCAGTTCGGTTATCACAGTTTCTCGGGAATGTAACTTACATGCTGTGAGCATTGCCACCTTTACAGTATTACCTTCTTCATCTATTTTTATTCTGGATAGGGCATCTGCTACGATATTTTCCTTTCCGGGGCGTGTGCTTAATTACCAGATTATACTCTTGTAGCTTGAGTGCCCATTTTATTAACCTTGGGGATAAGTTTTTCCCTGAGTACAATCTAGTTACCGCCGCATGATCAGAATACACTGTTATTGGTGATCTTCCAAAATAGACTCGGAACTTTTGCACTGCTAACAGAACTGCAAGTGCCTCTCTCTCGGTCGCGGAATAATTTCTTTGTGTTTGATTTAAAGTTCGACTAAAAAATGCCACGGGCTGCTGATTTTGCGAAAGTACCGCTCCTACCGCATAATCCGAAGCATCCGCTGAAATTTCTAAATTCTTATCCTTTTCAGGAAATTTCAACACAGGGGCTTGCGTTAATGCTTGCTTTAATTTTTCGAAAGCACTATTGGCTTCGGCCGTCTACGAGAATCTTGCCTTTTTCCTTTTTAATTTTAACAATGGTTCAGCAATAGCTGCACTGCTGAACTGCAAAATCTTTTATAAAGGACATATAATATGAACAAAGTCCTAGAAAAGAAGAGAGCTTCTTCGCCGTATTTGGCGGCGGATACTTTTGCACAGCGATTATTTTTGATTCGTCTGTCTCGATTCCTTTCTGAGATATTTTGTAACCTAAGTATTTTAATTCAGGGGCTGCAAATTTGCACTTTTCGACACTAACTTTTAGACCGGCCTCATTTAATAAAGAAAGCACCTGTCTTAAATGCTGTACATGTTGGTTCAGATTATCACAAGTAATAATGATATCGTCTAAATAGATAAATGTGGACTTTCCAAGAACAGGCCTTAGCACAATGTCCATACATCGCTGAAATGTTGCCGGTGCCCCTGAAAGGCTAAACGGCATACGCAGGAATGCATAAGTGTCAAACTTGGTTATAAAAGCAATTTTAGGCAAGTCCTCCGGTCTAATCCCTATTTGAAAATAACCAGTCGTTAAGTCTAAAGTCGTCATGTATCTGGTAGACGTTATGTTCCTTAGAATTTCTTCAATAATAGGTAACGGATATACCGGATATTTAGTTATGGAGTTTAATTTACGATAGTCAATCGCGAAACGCTACCTTTTTGGATGTGTTAATGGATAGTCATTGTTTTTCTTACATAAAACCACCGGGCTAGCATAACTACTTGAGATGGGCGTTATGACCTTTTTCCGTAACATATCTCTAATGTGCCATTCTATAATTTTTTTCTTTATTCTTATCATACCGGTATGCTTTGTGGCGAACTGGCATTGAATCTCCGGTGTCAATACTATGGTTAGTAACTTGAGTAAATCCTGGAATATCATTAAATAACGAAGCAAATTCACTTACCACTTGTCGGATTCTTTGTTGCTCTTCCTTAGGCAGGTGGTCAGGGTTTAACATTGGCGGTTCCGTTTTTTCTTCTCGAACTGGTTTTATCGTCAGCTTAAGGAACGCTTCATTAAAATCCAGCGTTGCTTCTGCCTCTGAAAGAAAATCTATCCCTAAGATAATATGTGCTTGCAGATTCTTTACTATAAAAACATAACCTTTACTTGTTCGTCCTTGATACGGACGTATAGCGGTAATTTACCTATGCACTTGCATCTTTCTCCTTGCGCAGCTAACACTGTCGTATTATCCGAATTATATATGCGATATTTACGAACATACTTCCTAAAAAATCTTCTGCCACACAGGAACACTGCGCACCTGTATCCAGGAGTGCGGTGGCTGGGATGTTATTCACCATCACTTCAATCTTCGGAAGAGTCAAATTTTTCACCATTAGTGTATTTAACTTGAAGGAAGAGGGGTTTTCTTGGCCTTCGGATTTCCGCACCCTCCCGTCAGCAGAAATCCGTTTTAGTTTAAATCTTTTTTTTCTTTCCATGCTTTCCTTCTTTTTCCACTGGCCTTGAGGCTTTTTTCCTGGATTGCTATTGAACTGTCGACGTTCGCCGGCTGTTTTTGGATGCTCGGGTTTCCTTGCCCACTGATTCGATTTGCTTCCGTAGCCGTGTGCTTGACTTTGCTGTGGTCTTGGCTCACAAAATTGGTTTCGTTGTTGATATTGGCGTCTTCTTTCAATGTCCGCCGTTCTTCTACATTCAAACTGGATTGCTAGCTCAAATAACTTTTCCACTGTAGTCGAATTCCTTAATTCAATAAAGTCTTGTACTTGGGTAAGTAACCTCGGCAAAATCACTTGAATTATCTCAGGATCCGGACGGTTTCCACACAAGAGTTTGAAGACGTGAATTTTTCTTAAAATAAAGCTTGAGAGATTTTCGATTCTTTGCTGATATATGCTGAAAAGTTCCGCTTCTAATTTCGCACGATCCCTTACGACAGGGAAGGCTTTTACTAAGCCAGTCTCGAAATTTTCGTAAGTATAGGTGGGACTTCCCGCTTGACCCAAGAGACTTCTGCCTATGCATTTGAACCAATTAAGCACTTGGCCCCTCAAAGCGCTGGTAGCTAAGGTGACTTTTTGGAACTCATGCACGGGATACATCATGAAGTGGTCATCTAGTTTTTCCAAAAAACTGGTTACCGGTGAGTTTCCATTAAATGTTGCTTCTGGTTTCATCGCTGCGCGCATGGTCTGGACGATGTAACCAAATCCTTCCAGGGCGGCAGCTGGAATTTCTGGATTCTGAGCAGCTTCTACAGGCAGCACAGGTTCTTCTTGAAACTCGGCCATGGTTATTCTTCTTCGTCGGGCGCCACTATCAGGTTCAGTGTTTCTCCTTACTTGCTTTGGGAACATTCAAGAACCTGACTCGGAACAGGGAGCTTACTAAAGCTATGTTCAATAAATGTGGGAAGTAGACAAGATACACAGGAAGGGTATACGAAACCCTTTATTTTTCACTCTTTACAATAATTTCCGGACTTCGGAATACAGAGACCAACCACTTGTCGTCTGAACGTAAGAATATAAAAATATTAACTAAACTCTAACTTAACTTTGAAATAATAAACAAGGGCCTACGTGGAAGATTGGCCGTATATTAACAGGAAGCCGTATGTAGTACAGAGAACTGTTAACACTACAATACGTTTAAAATTATTAAGAGCATTAAACCTCTGGCCTGGAAGGCAACCAGCAATCGAGTAAAACTGCTAAGGCAAGCGGCCTGCTTCTACTAACTCCTTCCTCTCCCTCGCTTGGCAAAAAGCCACAACTTAAGTACTTGGCGTTCGCCAGACAAATTTGCATAAATAAGTTAAAGCTTTTAATTCTGGCCGGAAGTAGAAAATAAGAAGTGATAGTAAAGATTTAAAATAAAATAAACATTAGTAAAACTTAAGATCCTTACAAGGTATCTTATAAATATGTTAAGCTACTGCGAAACATCTACTCAGCTGTGTTGCCATGGTGCGTTAAGATCTGCTGAAGAAACCTAATTTCCTGTTGGAGGTTATGAAGGCAAATGAACCTATGGATCTGATCTGATCTGATTCAGATTAGAGGGATTAGTAAGAAGAAGAAGATAAATATGTCAATTAATCTCTCTTGTATGTTAATTAACTAGTTATTATGCTTTAAGTATTTACAATAATTTCACTTTTCCATATTCATCACCAGAAAACAAATTAGCTTTCTGTGTATTTAAGGTTAGGGTTTGGAATCTTTAGTTAGAACTTCTGGTAAGTTACATTTTTAGCATTCTTGTAACCGCACTTTGCGGTTACAAGAATTTTCTCTTTTAATGCAGAATGCAGTTTTCAAAGGCATCGTGGCGAATACTGGGCAACAACGTATTCTTTCAAAAGAAATGCTGTTCATATAAATAAAACTATAAAAAAATTGTTTATATGATAAATCATGTTTAAAATACACAATGCGAATGAATGCAGAATTCGAATTAAATAGAAAATTTTAAAATAGCTATTTGAAAAACTGTAGCTCAACCAAGCAATTTAAATAATTAAAATGAAATTCTTAAAAAAAAAAAAAAAAAACTATTTAAAAATAACGATTAAAAATATAAAGTAAAAATATATGCAGAAATAAAAAAACGATACTATTTTACGCTTACTCAAAAAGAAGGGGAAACTGAACATTAACTTCACGAAGTGAATTTTTCTTTGATAAAGTAAAAAAAAAGTTGCGCCAAAGTAAATTTCCTAATTAATTAAATTTCACAAAATTTGGTTTTTAGGCATCATTTGAGTCGTAGAACCAAAATATGAAAAACAAATTGCATGCCATTTCAAAAAAATACGATTTTGTGTCAAAATACCAGCGTTAGAACAACATTATATGTAAATCTAATACATATTTCAAGACAGGAAAACGCAAGCTGAAGTTCGTCAATCGACCCAGTAAAACAGGGGATATGGAATTGTCACCCTTTTTTTTTGATCAATTGTACATCATAATTGAGCATAGAAATAAGATCGGCTACATAACAAACATTCAGAAACACAGGCAGACAGTAGCATTAACTATTTTTCTTCTTACATTCGAAGCGCCTTTTTTAAAATCAGTCAAATCAGTCAAGATGGAATTTAAGTCTGTTTACCAGTAATTTTTCATAAATTTTTCCCAGAGACGAAAGTAGGCAAATTGGCCGAAACGAGCTTGGGTCATCTGGGGATCTCTGCTTCTTCAGGAACAGGACCACTTCTCCTTTTTTGAAAGCAGTTGGGAAGATCTGGTATTTTAAGAGCTTGCTGAAATATTTCTCGAAGAAGGTAGGGCGGGATGTGTAAGCCACCTTTATTATAGCATAGTCTAGACCGTCTGGTCCCGGAGCCTTTTTTATGGGAAGAAAACGGAAGATTTGCTGTATTTCAGCTGAGTCGAAGGGAATGTCGTCTGGTGTGTTAGGAATGGAATGGTTGTCCCGTATCTTCTGTTGTTCTGTTGAATCATCATCCGGGTTATCTGCTGGGAAAACTGCATTAAGGATAGCAGATGCTGTGGTTTCTGCAAGATTGGTGGTGTCTGAGTTATTGGCTGCTTGGGCATAAAGCTGGTCAGGCTTTTAAACTTTATTTGTAGCTAGTTTATGCAGGATTCCATAGACGTTGGTATTAGCTGTGCAAAATTTCCGCCAGCTATTGACTTTGGCTCGTAGTATGCATTTTTTATAATGCGCCCTTTCCCTGCGGAATGTGGTCAGCAATGCCATTTTGGTGGCTTCGTCCATTACACCTCGGAGACGCCGTCTTAGGGCTCTGCACTTTTGCCGTAATTGGCGTAGTTCTTTAGTCCACCAGCATATGCCTTGTATGCGTTTAGCAGTGCGAGTCTTCAGGAGCTTGTCGCAAATACATCGCAATGTATTGAGGAGATGATCTGTATAAGTGTCTAATTCCTCTGGGCTATTTATTTGGTCTATTACTTCTTCTCCACTCTGTAGGGTATCCGAGAAAGCCTTTGTTAATGCACGCAGTTTATTGCCTGGGATCTTGTAGCGCTTAAGGATAGTGATGCTTGTGTCGGTATTAATTGCAAAGTGGATATATTTATGATCAGAGCAACTCTCGTCGTCTATGACCCTCCAATCTGTTATATTGTTGGCTATGTTACTTGTAGCTATTGTTAAATCAGGCCATCCTTTGTTGTATGAGTTGTCGAACGTCGGTGGGGCATTCTGAGTATTTATTAACTGTAGATTGGCTGTCATTATAAATTCTTCTAACGCTGTTCCTTTCGGTGAGGTATTTGGGTATCCCCAAATGACGTTGTGCGCATTTAGGTCTCCACTTATTACGTGAGGAATGGTAGTATGTTTTCTGTGTATTTCTGCTATACTATCTACTGCATTGCTGATGTCTTCTGGTGGAGAGCTGTAGACGGATGATAGGATAATCTGGGAATTATTATAATTCAGAAGAATTGCAACATGATCTCGTGCCTGCTTGATAATGAGTGGGGACCATTGTAGATTACAACAAATGATCGCCGCTTTCGGGGGTAGTTCGTTAAGTTGCGCTTTCCGCTGGAAGATCTTCCATGAGAGTGGTAGGCAGGCTATTGCGCCGTTTCTGCAGTAAGGCTCTTGGAGAAGGATGATATCTATCTCATGATCGAGGACATGCTGCACTAGTTGTGTATTAGCTGCTTCTGCCCGTTGGAGGTTAATTTGCGTGCATTTTATGGAGCCTGCTGAGGAATGAGTTAGAATCAGGTTGGCTGGGTTGTCGATATTTGTCGGTAGGATCTCTTGTGAGATAGTGTTGCTATCTTCAGACGCATTAGGTAGTAACATAGCATTGGTAGGCTGCTGAGATGTTATAGCTTCAGTATTGTGTGTTGCAGCGTGTGTTGTAGACGGCTCTCTGGTACATCGGGCATTCCGGGTGGTATGCCGGATGTTCAAAGTAGTAGGAGGTGCCGTTGCGGTAGTTACAGTCCCCGCAATTGATACAGGCTGGTGACTCTGCTTGACAGACTTTGGTGTTGTGCGACCCAGCGCAGAAGGCACAAAACTGTTTCTTGCTGCGGCAGAGATCCTGGGAGTGCCCGAATTGCTGGCATCTATAACATCTACGGATTCCCAAGAACTCCGTGATACTTTGAGCCTGCCATGCTGTGAACAGACGTCTGATGTTGATGGCGATTCCAAAGCTCTCCGTGGTACACTCGAGAACCCATTTGACTCTGTTTGCTCGGCGCTCTTTAAGTCGGAACAGGGGTTTGTATACTCTTGCTGATAGACCTGCTATTGCACTGAGCTCTGCGATGAGCTGTTCTGGTTTAACATGTTCTGGAACATTATGGATGGCTATTCTCGGCTGCCTCTTTTGCCTGAGACGAACCTCTGCCTGGACCTCAGCTTTTTTGATGTGCTCCTGTAACTTGAGTACCTCCTCGTTTGTATTACAAAAAACTTCTAGTCCGCCTTTTGGAGCCGGTTTGATAGCGTTGACGACAACTGGGATCTCACTAAGTGGAACCTTTTCCTGTAACTGTGTTCTTAGATCACGTGGATGGATACTCCCTAAAAGGTTGATGATCAGACTGGGTTTACTGAACTGTTTAAGCACTGCCGCAAAGGTTGGTTTCTGGGGCACAATCGCTGATGGTGTTGTCGCTGACTTCAAGTGGCTATGCCTTTCCCCGGTGTTCCTGGGAGCCTGCGTAGTTGCTGTTACTGGAAGGGAGTCCGTGTTTGTACTTGAAGTAACCACCTCAGGGTAAGGGGTGTTAGTGCTAGTGGTACAGCGCGAGATTACAGAAGTGTTCACGTCTTTGTTGACTACCTCTGTTCCACGTAATGCGATGTCCCGAAAGATCTCTAGAGTGGCTATGAGGCGTGGTAATATATTTTTATTACCTCGAACTGTATTGGCTATTTGTACGCTCTCGTCAAAGACCGCTTTTAGTTTTTCTCTATATGAGAAGTCAGTTGAAACTAAGTGATTTGGCAAATCTAGATCACTGCAGTGTGTGGAGGTACGCATTTCAGACATACTGCATTGAGTCTATTGTATGAAATCACTAATGATAAAAAAAAATATTCTGCTATTCCGCAGATTCACTAATTGCTATTGGAATCTTTAAAATTATGCACTAAGTCTCTAATTTCACTGTGTAGACTATCTCATTGAATGCTGTAGAAATCTCTATATTATGGCAATTAGAGGCACTATACTGAGCACTAAATTGTGGCTCTATAACAAGGAACTATCTTAAGGCACTGTAATCTCTATATTAAAGCACTGCTGTTGAAGTCTTATATTAGGAAGCTGTTGAGATCTCTATATTAAGGCACTGAGTCTCTAATTCACTGAATGCACTAAATCACAAAGCCACTGCGTAACTGTAGTTCACTTGAGCAGTGCTTAAAATTGAGCCCGCAGGAAGAATTACAATGTAAAGTGCACACAAATTATCACTTGCGCAGAACTTGAAACTGAGCACGTAGTGAGAGTTACAGTACACAACACAGCAAATGTGTGATGGAAATAATTAATTATTAATGCACAAAAGTTTCAGTAAGCACAATAAATAGCAGTACACATGATATTTTGTAAGTATACACATATATTTAAGTGATAAACACGTAAACCGAGAGGTTGTAGTGGTATGCCAGAGGATGCCTCCGTGTATAATGGCCAGCACAATCGGTGCGTATTTGAGAGTTCCGTGGTTCGAGTCCCGGCGAGGGCATTGCTAATTTTTCATGTCTCCTGCTTCAAAATAACCTAATGACTCTACAACCTTTATGAACAACTTCAGACTGGCATAAGGGTGCCGAGAATTTCGCCAACGAGAACATATTTTCGGGCCTTTCACTTCGGAAAATGTATTTATTTCAATAAGTTAAATCTTATTTTCACCGAAATGATAAATTTCTGTACACAGGGGATGACTATGTTGCTAAGTAGTGAAAAGGATGTATATAGATTGATTTTGACAATTTACCTTTTTTAGATTTTGAATGCAATTTGATTCCGGTGACCAGTTTTCACAGCATATTTTTAATCTGCTAAACAAAATATTATAGGTAACTGCTCTTTTCAAGCAATACGGGAAATATCGCTGCCTAAATGTAAATTCTAAGTACACTCCCACAGTAAAGGTGAACAATATGTAACTGTAGAAACTTCTTTTTGTCGTCTATAGCAAATAGAGAATAGTCTTTTAGTAATATAAACTTTTTAAATTTCCTTCACTCAATATTTTATGTAGAAAGACTAAACTGACTTGCAAAATTAAGTATAAGAAAAGGCGGAGAAAATTTGGATTTTGTGATGTTACTAATAGTACAACAATTAGTTATCTCACCTAGTCATATTCAGCATCAAATTAATCCTTCTCTTCACACTCATTTTCATTGCCCCGCTCCTCCTCCTCTTGCTAATTCTTATTCTCATCATCCTCATACTTCCTCTCTTCATGCTCCTTAACTCCATTCTCATTCTGCTTTCCTTCACTCTCATCCTCTTCTTTTTTTATCTTCAATGATACATTGAGATGAGGTTCCTTCTGGGCAGTGATAACTACCATGTGTATATACGGAGGCGTTATAGCGAAAGCGTCAACCGTGCCTTCGATTTACAGCGGCACGCTCTTCTACAACTAGTGTGATGGAATCGGGTGCTTTGCATATGATACCCTGTCACATCTTTTTAATGGTAACGACACTATTACATCCCAGCGGTAGGTTCCTAACATTCTACAGCCACACATGTTGATACTCATGGCATGGCACTAGAAGGCATTTTAGAAGAGGTCTATAGAGTCCTAATTGTGTAGAAATTAAAGCAAAGTCCTTCTAACTTTATGAGACTGACAGGAGCGTTATGACTCATTCTAACATATTTTGAGAAACTTTCTTGAGAATGTTTTGATTAAGCTTTTTATTTAAACTTGGACTTAAACAGAAGACACAAGTTGTGCTTAAAATCAAAAGAAAGCGACTTAGGTGTATTACAAAAATAAGTGGAAGTGTCAAATTCGAGGTGATGTAGTTGGAGATTATAAAAGTGGTCTACTTAATCTGGATCAGATGTTTTAATGACGCATTTTAACATCGGCTAAAGCCGGGATATTCACTGGCAAAGGTGGGTGATATAACATAGGCGATGCTCCCCAAAGCTCTAATTCTAAAACACTTTAAACCCTTGACTTAAACACTCAACCAACTAATTTGCATCATGATGAGGACTACGGTGTGTGTGTGTGATCATGGCAAAGCCTCGAGGGCTATCTGCCTAAGGGAAGGGATGCCTTCGTAGAGGACTTTCTAAGGGAAACTGGCTCGTATACACGTTACACATGGGGAAAACCACGAAAACGCCCATGCAGCGAGCCCGTTCGCGGGATTCGAACATCGGATCGAACTACCAGTGTTCAGCGACTTTACCGCTCGGCCGCTGGTGGGCCCGATGAGGACTACGGAAAAGAGACTAACATAAAATACTCTACATGACAATACTCGGTCACATACAACAAGAGTATAAGAGGAATGCCTTTAAAATACTTCCATAGGCTATCCGATTCAAGTATTTGTCACCAATCGAGCATGATGATCGCCTCAAACATATTTTCGCTTCATCGCGGCGCATGCCTCCCACAGCTGGTGTGACATCTGAAATGCTTAGCATATGTTACCCGCTCATCTGTCATATTCATTCACTGCAACACGGCAGCCCACGGCAACATACGTTCGTATGTTGCCACTCAGGGCATGGCTTCTAGGAGGCATTTTCCAATACTCGGGGACATTCAGCAAGGTTGTCACAAAAATGCCCCCGTCACATTACCACACTTCCTTGGTCTGCCCGATCCCTTCATTTCTCAACGATCGAGCATGTCTTGGATTAGCTGGGATAGCAAGTTGGACAGCCTAATAGTTTCGTTGAGGAAGAGGCGCGCTTACAACAGAAGGGGAGTGAGATGACATCGAACATCATATGGGAAATATGCGCTTGAATATCTGCTTATATCGTATCACATATTCGCTTTAGAGACTGCCTAAGAGGATATTAGAGCTTTCCTTAAATTGTAGTTTTTCTTGTAACAATTATTGCTTTTCCTTTGATTTTGTAATCACTTGTTTATATGAACGTTGCACTGATATATATAAAATTATGTCAATGAGTGCACGACATTTTATTCGTTATTAATTTTGAAATAAAATTTTGCTCTTTTTACCTAAAATGGAAAGGTCAATAAAAACATTAGTAATGATAACAAACAATAGTAAGCAAAACAACAACAAAAACAAAAACATAAAAAACACCACGTTGAAATCATGATCATCATTCTTAGCATACTTGTTCTCACTGCCGTCATAATCCTGATAATCATCCTCGTTTATGCCCCCATCATCCTTCTTACTATCCTTATCCTCCCTATCCTTCTCATAATCATTATCATTCTCCTCCTTCTTTTTATCAGCATCCCCAATCTGCAATTTTTCCTAATCATCCTTCTCATTATTCATCTCATCATCTTCTTCAATAGCTTTTCTCATCCTCCTGCTTTTCCTCGTCGTGCTTTATACATCATTTTGAATAACATCTCTAGACATTTACTTGTTGTACAATACTGATTATTTTAAGTTGGGTAAGTTTAAGTTGATTGCGCTTAAAATTATATAAAATTATAATTAAAATTATATTAAAACTTAAATTTACAGAAAATTATATATCCTCAAGCACTGTGCTGTCGTTATTAAAGAATTTAATTTTCAAAATAATATTAAAACTTACGAATACTCGTAATTTTTTGAGTCTTTTAGAATTTTTCTATGTCAGGAAACAGGAGCAATACACAGTGCCCTTTCAGAGATTCGAGCTGTAGGCCTCCCTAATATGCATCTAGCGTGCTTCCAATTACACCCCTAAAGCATGCGGAAAGGAGGGAGAAAATATTCAATCGCCATATCATAGTAGTGGCGAATTACCATCCTGCACCTTTTAGTTCTGGCGCCACTGCTGAGTCTTTTTACAATTTTTCGATGTCAGGAAACTGGAGAAATCGGCAATGCCGTCACCGGTATTCGAACTCCGGACCTTTCATATATGTGGCGAACGTTCTTCCAGAAAGGCATGTGAAAAAGAGGAAGAAAACACCTTATAAATTTTTCATGATTCACAATGCTATATATTAGTCATTTTTCAATTCCCTCTATAACTCAATATTTGAATTCGTAGAATTATAATAAAATTATTATATATTTTTTACTGACTAATTAATTAGTTTTTATATTTTCAAATTTTTTGCTTTTAGGCATCGAAATAATCGACTCGGCATTTTTTCCACCTAAGGGAAAGTTATGCTCAATTTTGAATTTAGCAGCTTTATTATTTGATTTTAAAATATGACTACAAACTGTAGGTTAGTTGTAAATTATAGAAACCGACGCAGGTATTGAACTTTTTTTAGTTATTGAATTTTTGCTAGGTATTAGTCATAGAAATCATTCTAATTTGAAAAAAAAAAAAAAAAAAAAAAAAAAAAAAAAAAAAAAAATGGAAAAAGGAATACTAGATAACTGCAGGTTTCTGGAAATGCCTGGAATTTTATAATTATGCGTTAGACGGAGATTGCTTGATGCATAATATTTTGATGATGAAAATAAAATGATATGGAAGATTAAAGCAGGTGGTTAAAAGAAAAAGTATTTTTAGATATAGGCTTTGGAGGAGGAAAAAAAATCAACAAGAAGATGTTTTAATAGCCGCGCTTTAGTTTAAGGAAGGTGAAGCGCATTTAATAGTTGTAATAAAAACTTATTTTCTGTTGGTGCATTTTAACTGTTATCAGATTACTTTCAATTTTCTTTCTTTTCCCCTCTTCTTTAAACAATAATTTCAGTTTAGTTTTCGAGTAAGATTGTTTAGACATTAGGATTTTTTGATGCGGCAGACGTGAAAAATGAGCAATGCCCTCACCGGTACTCTAATTTGGACCTCTCGAATGTGCGTCGAGTATGCTTGTCGTTACACAACGAAAACATGCTGGAAGGAGGGAAAAATACCTTATATATTCCCTTTTTTACTTGATATGTGTTAATTGTGTTTTTATAGTTTGTATTTTAATGCTGTGATTGTGCTTGAGTTTGGTTTTGTGGTGAACTTAGAGGCGACCCAAACAAGATCATAAGGTCTATTTTAGACCAAGTGGATCGGGTCGTATTCCTCTCATTTGTACTTATGTACTCTCTCTTTTTAAAGGGCGACTGCGGATTAGGGGACTCAATCTCCAAATCCTAGTGGTGAAGAATCATCATCTACCACCTTTTAAGTTCGGGCGCCACTCTAGACACATTACGATTTTTCGAAGCAAGAGACGTGGAAAATGAGCAATGCCCTTCGAGAACTCGAACCTGCATCTCTCGAATACGCGCCGAGTGTGCTAACCGCTACACCACGAAGGCGTGCAGAAAGGAGAGAGAAAATACCTTATATACTCTCCCTTTTAAAGGGCGACTGAGGTTTGGGCGACCCAGTCGCCAAATCCTGTTGGTGAAGAATCCTCATCCACCACCACTGTAGATTTATTAGATTATTTTGAAGCTGGAGACATGAAAATTGAGCAATGTCCTTCCCGGGACTCGAACCACGGACCTCCCAAATATGCGCCGAGTTTGCTAACTGTTACACGACGAAGACCCATGCAGAAAGGGCTGAGAAATTACCTTTTAAGATGATGGACAACTCTTATCTTCTTGTAATGCTTCTATGGTGGCCTGCTATCAAGCAGGCACTAAGATCAAGTAGAGATGCCCAATGTCCAGCTAATCCATACAAGACCTTTTGCAATTATAATGCAGACAGAGAATTTCTCATCTCTACCAAAAATGGCATCATACAACAACAACAATTTGGGCTTCCCTGCCTCGTGAACTCAATCACATTACAGGTCCACTCCCCCTTTGGGCATTCATGGAGGTAGGAAGTAAGATGGAGTCGCCCTAAACAAGCTTCTCCCGTACCCTACTCTGAAGCACCGGCGATCCCTACGTGGTGACCAAAACATTGGGTCATTTACCATTGAGTTCTATGGGATTTGACGCGTTAGGATGTAAATATTTTGTAATTACGTCGTAAATATACATATAAATGTATATATTTTCTTTTTCTACAACACTTCAGAGTCCTAAGTAGGTGAAAACAACATATTTTTAAACAACATTTCATTCTGAACGGAATTAAATGCTATATTTTTCACAGGACAGTTTTCTCAGAATGGTTTAATTTGAATGAAATATTTTCACAAGTTTTCGTTAATTACATTAGAAAAAAAAATTAAGGTAATTCGATTTTATTCGGTTAAAGTACAAAAATTAAGATCAAAGTTTATTGTATTATTAATATTAAAATTATGCATTATTTCTTTTCTATTTATAGAGCTTCTTCCTAAAATACTTTCTTAAATATGACATGATTCTTTGGCTTCTGAGGCATCTTTTAAATCGAAAAATGTAAGTCAATTTATAATTAATGCTCTATTCGGTTCATTTTAAATTAGAGAATTATTAGGAATTAGCGAAATACTTTAAATAAGTATTTCGCTACTTCCTAATAATTAAATAGGTATTAAGTAGTACTTGACTTTCTCTGAACATTTCTGAAAGGGAATAAAATAAGTTTTTTTTTTTTTTTTTCTTCTTTTAAGTATTATTTAAAACTTGTAACTGAGTTATTATAAAATGTAAGGGGAATAATTATTTTAATTATACTTATCAGATTTTTTTTACTCTTCATTTCAAAAATACATATTCCAAAACTCTTTATTACGTTCTTAAGTGCGCATCTCATAGCATTTGCTTTACAATACCTTTTAACAGATTGCTTTCCAATACGAACAATTCTTGCTTAAATAGTTTTATAACGTATTTGTCAACATTATTTCAATTTATATTTACAATTCAATATTAAGGTTATTATATATTTAGATAACATTTATAATCATTATAAATTAGATACATTTAATAATTAGATTTCTTGACAGTACTTTCACAGTTGTTTATAAGTGAATAAATTCTTCATTTCAAATACATTTATAAATAATTTAATGAATATTTAAGTATTTTGTCAAAGGCAGATACATGCTTTTTGCAAGCACATGCATAAATACCCTTACATATTTCCTATTTTTCATTTCCGGCATGTGCAAATCTTTAATTTCTGTGCATTCACTATATTTTTCGTGTAAAGTAATTTACACTAATTTAGCATACACCCGCAAGTTTTACATAAAAAATATATATGAATATAATTTGAATGAAAATTATAAGTATTATTTTTAACACCCACACAAAGGTCAGTTTTTCTTCAAAATTCCTCCACGATGGCATCTCTTTCTTTAGGCAGATAGCCCTTGCATGCGTTACTCTATTTAATAAAAACTTAATCTGACCTATGTGCCTAATTACAAATATTTTAACATACATAATTTTATATTTATAAAACGTGTAAGCCCAAAGTGATTATTTTTCAGATATATAAAATTAAAACGATTGGTTTAAAATGAGCAGCAGTAAAGCCTCTCCTCTAAGAAATTTTAAAAGGTACATGTTACAATAATATATGGATGTGAAAAAAAATTTGTTTAATTTAAAACATTTTGACGTTTGGAAAATAAAATAAAAGTAGCGAATACTCTATCAAGGGTATCGAAAGACGTATACAATTTTAAATATACCGTAAGGTATTTTTCATTCTTTAAGCATAACATTTTTCTTAAAATCTATATTTTTGTAGTGCAACAGCTTATAATTTTATAAAACGAATTCATAATCAAAATCGCTGCTGTTAGTTATCGAAAAATAACCAAGATGTGATTTTTGCGTAAATGTCACTAAACTATACAAATTGCTATTATCCATCACACTATGAATGTTTCTTTCATGCGAAAGTGTCCCTTTTGCGATTTCTATGGAACTGTCGTGTGTCGAAATACTATCAGAATCTTGTCAAGCGAGCTTCTGAATGTAAACAAAGAACACCCCATCTGGTGACCCAAGCTTCAAAGCAGTGCTTCACTTTTAGCGCGGGTTGACCCCTCCTCCCTTTCCTACCTCCATGTGGGCACTTCGTGGAGGTTCAGCCTCCACTATTACCCTTTCAAGGGAGCAGCGCACCACCTGGATACGACACCAGGCAGCACCGGTCGTCAAGTTGCTGCTACCAGTCGCATGGGCGAGCCCGTGGCAGTGGGCCGTTACCCAGCAAACCGAGGGGAACTATCCCTCCGGCTACGGTTCCACACCGCTCAGGATCAAGGATCAAGGAAGTTAATTTACGGAATGCGCTAGGCTAGGCCTTTAACTCCACATCATCAGAGATAGAATAATTACATCAAAAGAGGGGTTCATCTAATAAGGGAAAATTTTGAAGCCTAATTATAAAAATAAAAGCTTTTCAGATAATGCCTTCCGCATGAGAAAAAAGGAAAACTCTTAGAAAGTCTTTAAATTAAATTTTGTGTTTAAAAAGGGCCAGGAATAAATTTTGAGAGAGGAGTCAACATTCAAAAAGTTTTGAAAAGAATAAAAAGGTGTGCAATACATTTCCTTGATTCTTGATATCAACAGCAAAATAAAATCCTTAGGACAAGCAATCCGGAGAGTTCTGCAAAAAGGGCTGGGGGTGAAACCCGTTGGGCGGGTTCTAGTAACAGCTCAGTGTTATACACTGAAGGAGGAGAAGAAAATTATTGGTCGCTATTTAGTGCGACGTTAAAAGGTCCCCTTAGGGGGTCGAAAGCAACCCGTTTAGCGGGTGGAAAAGAAGCTTTTAAGAAGCTATTGAGAAATTAAGTGCAGTCGCGTGCGGCTGCGGAGATAAGGTGTCCCTTGTTAAGCCGTTATCACATTAGCTGTTTGTTGCCGGGACAAAACGTTTGTAGCAACAGTTCTGAGAAACGGCCTTTGGCGAAATAGGGTTACCATCTTCACTTGGCAAACAGGCTGAAAGCCAAACAAGAATCAGTTATCGCTCAGATTGGCGAAAGTGACGTTTCCTTTCAAGTGACATTCGCTTCTTCGTGTTGTTTTGTATCGCTCACACGCTTTTCGTTTTAAACTTTATTGTTAATAATGGAAGATAATAGAAAGGTGATTGCTATTAAGTTAATCACTTTGATCTCCACTCTGGCACTTCATGTAACAGATAAACACACTTCTGGTTATAGCAATCAATTACATCAGTAATAGCCAAATGCTGTATACACTCTAAGAATAGTTTAAAAACATGTGCTGGATAAGTCTATTTATCACACATCGCTTATGTGTATTTTCTGTTGTCTGCATTTCAATGAAAATTTGATGGCTCACTGGAAAATTTGTGACCTGGTGAAAGCATTTTCTGACTAACTTTATGGCTCATAATTACTGTTTTGTCCATTCAAATGACAAAAATCTATATGGCTGATATTTACCTCCTCACAGCCAGCAGATACTATTTATCAAAATGAAGATCAAATAAAGCATATGAATACATGAGCAAAAAACATGTGCGAGTTGTTTACTGTCCCATAGAACACTCGGTAATATACCTAAAACACATTATTATACCAACTCTAGAAATTAGGTGTTCACATCATGAGTTTGTTTTATGGTTTGATTTATTGAGATTACAGCAAAGCACACTAGGGCTATCTGCCTAAGGGAAGGGATGCCTTCGGGGAGGACTTTCTAAGGGAAACTGGCTCGTATACACGTTACACATGGGGAAAACCACGAAAGCTTCCATTCAGCCAGCCCGTTCGCGGGATTCGAACCTCGGACCGAACTACCAGTGTTCAGCGACTTTACCGCTCGGCCGCTGGTGGGCTCAATTGGTTTTATGTGATTACCGCAAAGCCTCGAGGGATAACAACAGGAGGGATCCCTTTGTAGAAGATTTTTTAAAACTGGCTCGTATACCAGTTACAAATGGGGCAAACCAAGGAAACGTCATGTAGCCAGCCCGTTCGCGGCATTCTAACCTGAGACAGAACTACCAGTGTTCAACGACGATTCGGCCACTAGTAGGCTCGTGCAGTTAATTGGAAAGTGCAATTCATTGTGTAAACAGACATGAAGGTGATAATCAGTTGTGCGCTGTTTTAAGTAATCAAATGTTATAAATGCACAGCTGTTACATTTCTTATTATTTATTAGTCATGTTTTTATTACGTAGATCATACGTATGATATAATTATGAATTAACCCAATAACAAAATGTGTACACTCTTTAGTACTCAAATACTCATCAATTATTTTTCAACTGATTATTACATACCCATAATAATTTGCAAAGAACTGATAACTATAGTTCTGCCAATTACATAATCGTTATCTGAATTAAAAGTAACTTCAAATAAACTTCTTGGCAATGTTCATTTTTGTATTCATACATACATATATATATATATACACATCTAATAAGTCATATATTTACATACAGATAGAGAGATGCAATGTTTTAGAAGTTGTTAATATATATTTATTAGTATTAATGTAACGAATAAGATTTATATTAATGAATGTATATACAAATGTTTTTCATCATGCATAATAATAAATCCATAAATTTTCAATGTTTCAATAGGTAGCATTTCCAATAAAAGTATAGTTTCTAATGTATTTATAATTCAAAAAGTATTTCATTAATAACATGAAAATAATAGACAAATTTAATGAGTATTCTCATTATTACATAAGCTATGCTTTTCTTTTTATGCATCTTTTATGCTGTTTAAAATGTGTCACTGATTATGCAGTTAACAATTTAAAAGATAAGTAATTAGGAGAAAAGCCGCGCATATACAAACGGATTTTAAAAAATTATTCAACTTAAATTTAAGAAATAAAATTCTATTATATAACAGTGTTATAATACACGATCAGCACGAAATACGACAAATTTGGCGAACTTTTGGCTACGAACAATTTGTAAACAAATCCGAAATGCAAGAACGTCGTAAAATAATGTCAACTCTGAAATTTCTACGATTACATATTTAATGAATATATACACATTTAAAAAATGACTCAGGCAGTTGTATTACAACAAAACAGCAATAATTAAATTGGCCTCTATTTCCACCGTCCATCACTTCACAGTGAGAGCCATCGCCATATTGAAAGTTACCTAGATCCTTCAGAAGCTGACCTTTCGTCTGATTGGTTGAACGTTCGAGGAACACGTCTCCGGCCGGAACATTTTGGGAAAAGTTCTAAAATGTTGCTCGTAGCCGGGACACGTTCCTCCTAGCTAGACGAAACATTTCTCGGAAGCCTGCAGCTTAAAGCCGTGCTACTAGAAACTCGTTTCTCGGAATTGTCCCGGGTAAGCGCGCGCGTCTATAGATGTGATAACAGCCTTAAAGAGTTAAAGAACAGGATTCCTCCGGTCAATGCCCTTACGCATTGTTAACGCGGGGGCGGTTGGGGTTTAGGAACGAGAGGTAAGCATCCACATGGGCGTCTGTATTCCAATACCGACGCCGTTTAAAAGGTAGTTGAGCATAATCAGGTTGTAAGATTGCTCTGGGTCGCTTTTTAGAAGAGGCAACCGCAGGATCATATACCGGCAGGGTATTAATACTGGATTTCCGACAAGATGGATGTTTTTGAAAAATCTTTCCGAAAGTCGCTGTATAAAGCGATTAATGGGCATAATTTTGAGGTCGTTATGAATGTCATCGTTCCTTATGAACCATGGAGCGTTTAATATCTGCCGTAAAAATTTTGATTGAAAACTTTGGACGTGTTTACGGTTAGTCAGAGCAGCTGAGCCCCAGATGGGACTCGCGTAAGTGAGAATAGGCCTTATGATAGATTTATAAAGCAAGATCTTGTTATCAAGTGACAGGTCGCTATTTTTAGCGAAAAAGGGGCGCAGGTTGGCTTTGACAGCTTCCGCATTCGCAATAATTTTTTGAATGTGAAGTTGCCAAGTTAATTTTGAGTCTAGTAAAACACCAAGGTATTGTAAGTAGTAACCCAGGGAATAGGTTCACCGAAGAAAATTAGATTATCTAAACGAGGGATGTTTCTTCGGATGAATAAAGTGGCAGCACATTTAGCGACATTAATTTTGATTTTATACAGTCCGAGCCAGAGTTCTAAGGCTGAAAGGTAACTCTGTAATGTAGAAATTACCGTGGTGATGTTGGTATGTTGAGTTAGGATGGCCGTATCGTCTGCATATAAAGCTAAATCGATACTATGTGCCTTAGGCACGTCGTTGATATAGATATTGAAGAGCAGAGGTGAGACAAGACTGCCCTGAGGACATCCAGCATGGATCGGGCGGGGAGAGGAGAGTTCGTGGTTAACTCGTACGCGGAAGCTTCGTCCGGCTAAGTACGAGCTAATAATTTTAATGATGTGAGCCGGAAACCCAAGTCGCATGAGCTTGTAAATAAGTCCGTCATGCCAAACCCTGTCAAAGGCTTTAGCTATGTCAAGATAGACAATTCCAGTATTCTCTCGCTTACGAAAGCCTTCATGAATGAATTCCACTACACGTAGTAACTGGTGTACCGTGGAGTGTTTAGGTCGGAAGCCGAATTGTTCCGGGATGATTAAGTTTTGATCTCGACAGAATTCATTCAGGCGATTAAGTAAGACATATTCATATACTTTTGAGAGTGAGGAAAGCAGACTAATTGGTCTGTAGTTGACGGGTAAGTTTAGATTTTGCACCGGTTTTGGAATGGGGACGACCGTTGCAATTTTCCAGCGGTCGGGGAAGTAGCTTCTCCTTAGCATAAAATTAATAAGGACCGTAATCCAAACAATAAACATTACAGGGAAATTTTTAATCATGCGATTAGAGATAGAATCCATGCCTGGAGCCTTGTTGGGTTTCAGTCTATTGATGTATTCCATCACCTCTTTAGGATCAGTGGGCCTAAGTTCAGGGGTGAAAGGTTGTGTTAAAAACTCTTCAACACGTGAGTGTATGCGCCCTTGAGTAACCGGGCGGTTACAGTAGGCTTCGTTATTAGGAGTGAATTGAGTAGCAAGGCTGTCGGCTAAGACTTCTGCCTTTTCAGTGTCTGTGTAAGCCATCCGTGCATCATCGGCCGTTTGGAGCGGCGGAATGTGTCTGGATTGTTTGCGTATTCGAGCGGCAGCCCGCCAAATCGAATTGTCTTCAGCCGTTAGGGACTCAATGTAGTGTTTCCACTCCGTCTGTTTGAAGAGACGGGTTTCAGTCCTTATCTCGTTCTGTATTTTGCGAAATTGGGCGCGGATACTGGGATCACGCGACCTTTGCCAAAGTTTTCGCAAAAAGTTCCGCTCCTTAATTTTGGATTTAGTCTCAGGTGGGAGTCTGACACCCGGATAGAAAATTGGTTTTGAAGCCGCAGCTCTCGCTTCTTCACGCTCGCTTCAAGACGGCTGGTCTTGGCGTCTTCCGGTCTGGAGTCATTCTTGAATTTCTTCTGTTGTTGCTGGTCTTTTCGTTCCTCCTCCTGTCTTTTTATTTTCCGGAACGGCGGCCTTGTTTGCACCTGACTCTCTGGCCCTGGGAGCGTTCTCCTTGATGTATAATTTCTACTGCGATACGTTGTAGGTGGTGTTTTCCTCTTTACCAAGGTTTCTTTACGCGGTGGCTTTGCATTCTTGTTTTTCTTAAATGCTGGAGTCTGAAAGTTTTCGTTTTTTCTTTTCGGTACCGTCGCCTGTGTTGTAGATGGGCTAGGTCTCTCTTCAGTTCTCTGCTTCTTGGGTGGTGGAACGGGTGACGTTATTTCTGGACCTTCTACTTCTTTTACGCTTGAGTCCTAAAGAAACTTTTAAGGATTTTAAAATCATTTTGATTATAGTATTTTTTCACCTGGTCTGGACTTGCTTTACAGATTTCCCCTCTCTCGTTCTTAAGGTACAATACGACTCCCTTGATTTCCTGAATTACATAGGGGCCTTCAAATTTTGGAGCTAACTTTGCAGTAAAATTGTCTGGGGCACTTGATAAAGAAAATTTCCGCTTCAACACTTTATCCCCAACTTTAAAATCTGCTTCACGGCGTTTTCTATCATAGTATAATTTTTGTCTATTTCTTGCCGTATCCGAGCTCTTAACCGCCTGGTCAATGAGTTTTTGCACATTTTTTTGTTTAAATTCTTGCTCTCTTTCTTGCACAAAGAATAATTTATCTAAAGGCGTAATTAACTTTCGGCCTAAAAATAATTCTGCTGGGGTTTTTCCCGTAGTATCGTGATTTGCCGTTCTTAAAGAATAAGCTAACTCATTTATGTAGCCATCCCAGCGCTTGTGATGTGTGCTAACGTAACTGCGAATTATTTTTACAATGTTTTTATTAACTCTTTCTGCTATGTTTGCCTGTGGTCTATACGGAACCATTTTGATATGGCGTATGACAAGTCCAGTGCATATGTTTTCAAATATTTGACTAATGAATTGTTTACCGTTATCGCTGATGACTTTTATCGGTGCACCGTATTTTAAAATGTATCTGCGACTGTTTTGGCTGACGCGCGTTTAAGTGGAACAATTTCTGTCCATTTTGAAAAATGATCTGCAATTACTAAAAGAAAACGATTTTTATTTAACTCACTCTGGGGAAAGGACCAAGAAGATCTATGCCTAAAATTTCATTCGGAAATGTAGCGCGAATGCTATTTAAGTACCGCGCCGGGCTGTAATTAATATCATTTATTAACTGACATTGATTGCAGGACCTGACATACGCAGTTACTATTTTGTATAATTGCGGGAAATATACCGCCTTGCGTACCCTTTTTAAAGTCTTTCTGACCCCTAAATGACCCGCTGTTTTCGCGTCGTGTAATTCTTTCAAAATGCTTAATCGAAGCGAGGCTGGGATGACTGGTTTGTACTCGAGATTTTCGTTTGTTGTTTTCGTATAAAATAATAAATTATCTATTATTTCATAATTTTCTGCTCTATTTCTTATCGCATCGATATCTGTATGTTCAAAGCTTTCGGGGTCTTTCAAATATGCATAGATACTTGCAAATTCAGGATAAGCTTTCAGTTCAGCGATAATTGTATCTCTAGAATCTAAAATTTTTGAAGTCAACACAGCACATTTAAGTTCATTACCTTCATCGTCCAGTTTTATACGAGAAAGTGCGTCAGCTACATTGTTTTCCTTACCCGGTTTATATTTTATTATTAGATTATATTCTTGGAGTTTAAAGCCCATCTTATTAACCTGGGCGTCAGGTTTTTCCCCGAGTAAAGTCTACCAACAGCCGCATGATCCGAAAAGACTGTTACTGGCGCTTTGGCGAAATAAACTCGAAATTTGTGTACAGCCATTAATAGGGCTAATGTTTCTCTCTCTGTAGCTGTATAATTCCTTTGTGTATGATTCAACGTTTTACTAAAAAATGCCAAAGGATGGCTATTTTGCATAAGAACCGCACCCACCGCATAGTCCGACGCATCTGCTGCAATTTCCAGGTTTTCGTCCCCCTCCGGGAATTTCAAAACAGGGGCATTGATGAGCGCTTCTTTAAATCTTTCAAATGCGGTATTTGCTTCCGCTGCCCACGTAAATTTACTTTACTTTTTGTTTTTAAATAATCGTAACCTATAAAAATTCTTTTTGAAGAATGTTTCGCTCATAAAATTACCTTCTGCTCCTGTATCGATGAGGGCTTCTACTGGTACATCGCCAACCAGGACTTGTATAATTGGTAGATGTGAGTTCTTTACGATGAGCGTATTTAAATGTCTTTTTGAGGTTTTTTTTAAAACTTCCGGTGTCTGGACCCTCGCTTTCACAGGCCCCTCTACTCGTTTAAAGCTTTCTTTTCAACTTCTGCCCTCTGGGTACGCGGACGTTTGTTTTCGAATTTCCTTTTTGGGCCTTGACCTTCGAGGTTCGATGAGTTAGCTTGATAGCTCTTTCCCCCATAAGAGCGGTTTGCATTTCTGGTCTGCTCATTTGAAGATTGCCTTCGGGTACTTTGAGAATACGATGCCCCTCTAGCTTTTTCCGCTATTCTGCGATTTTGAAACTTCACCGCCAATTCGAAGAGCTCCTGCAATGTGCTTGGGTTTCTAATTTCAAAGTAATCTTGAACAGCAGGTAACAATCTTGGCAAGATTATTTCAATAATTTCCGCGTCGGGTTTCTTCCCATACAGCATACCCCTCAGCTTAATTTTTCGCAGAATAAAGTCCGTCAACTCTTCTATATCCCGTTGATAGAAACTATATAGTTCGGCTTCTAGCCTTACTCGATCTTTCACTATGGGGAAGGCCTTTAATAACGATTTTTTGAAATTTTCAAATGTATATGTCTGGCCTCCAAATTCCCCTAATAAAAATTTGCCTATATTCTTCCACCATAGCGCGGCCTGTCCTCTTAGTGCAGATGTGGCAATGGCAACTTTTTGTCTTTCAGGCACAGGGTAGAGCTGAAAGTGATTGTCGAGGTTTTCTAGAAATATCGCCACCGAATTTTTTCCGTTTTGGCGTTTTGACGCTTGTCAAAACGTTTGACGAAAAATTGACGTTTTTTTTCCGTTTTGACGAAAAATTGACGTTTGGCTTGATTGACGCTCTCAACGTCTGGACCAGGTATCCAAATCCTTCCAATTGGCTTGCCATTTCTTGTTGTTGTCCCGTGGCTTCCATCCGATTTTCGGCCATTTCAGTTCGACAAGTGTTCAGGCGCCAATATAAAGTTGCGCGCCTCCAACCTGCACGCAACAAAGTGGTGACTGCCCTGCTAAAAATGCCCCGTAGACACCCATAAAAATTTTTTTACGGGGAATTGGCACACCTCTGCGGGTACCCGTAGGCCAAATCCCCGTAAAAAACCACAGACAGAAACCCGTACAACTGTACGGGTACCCGTAGGCCAAATCCCCGTAAAAACCCATAGAAAGAAACCCGTACAGTTGTACGGGTACCCGTAGGCCAAATCCCCGTAAAAACCCATAGAAAGAAACCTGTACGTTTGTACGGGTATCCATAGGCCAAATTCCCGTAAAAACCCATAAAAAGAAACCCGTACGGTTGTACGGGTACCCAAAGGCCGAATACCCGTAAAAACCCATAGAAAGAAACCTGCACGGCTGTATAGGTACCTGTAGGCCAAATACCCGTAAAAAACCTGTAAACAGAAACCCGTACGACTGTACGGATACGAGTAGGCCAAATCTCTGTAGAAACCTGTAGAACTGTAGGCACTATAAAAAAAATCCCAGTAAAAACCCATAGCCAAAAATCAAAACTTTATATGCATATCCATTGGCCAAGTTTCCATTAATAAAATGGATATTCCGTAGGTTTATGCCTTGTAAAAACTAGTAAACAAAAGCATGTACACCTATACAGGCACCCATACGCCAAATCCTGTAAAACCCACTACACAAAAATCCACAGACCAATAAAGGTACCTCTTGGAAAAATCGCTGCACAAAACCCATAAACAAAACCAATAGCATTATACCATAGTGGAGTATCCATACATAGAACGGGTATCCATATACAGAATCCGTATAAAAAACATTACACAAAAATAGAACTGTAAATCAAATTTCCATAAAAACATAAACCAGCAGAAGTACATAATTAGCACTGATGAAATGTACAGAACTAAATTGCGGAGAAAGCATGTAAAGTAATTTTAAATAAAACTCAATGCGAATAAATAAAAATTTTAAAATATCTAGAAGCCTACGAGCCCGTCCTTCTTAATGCACGTCAATATCTATAAACATATTACAAAATATATGTATAAATTCTCTTTACAAAATTTTAAAGTACCTTTATATAATTCTGAAAATAAAATGAATAGAAAGATAATAACCAAAGTCATGATTCACAACCATCGAATAATATATGTACATATATGTATGTAAGAAAAATAAGGAATATGCAAAAGATTAAATTAGCAGCGTAAAATTAATTTTCCTTCTCTATTCTAAAAACAGTAATCTTTCTGCACTGCATCATTTCGAGATTAATTCATGTCATATGACTCTTACATAATTTGATGTTGTAAAAGAAACTAAAACTCAAACAGCCAATAGTAATTTTACAGCAGTATTAACTATCAAAGACGAGTAAAAATGCATCGAGAACCAAAATTAACTCGGTCTGAATTAAGATTTCACACTTAACATAACGCATTTGCTTTTTACGCTTTGTATTTGGATTGCAGTCTGTCTGCTCCTTGTTTCTTACTACACATTTATCAAAAATGTTAATTTTTGGAATAGGCATAAATAATGTGCCAACTTGTTTGTGGCTGCAACATATTTGCTGAAAGAAAAGTTGAATTAAATCTACCTTGACTGCCCAATTTCTTATTCATTGCGGATTGGAGTTTCAACATCTCTAAGCCATCAAAATTCTTGCTGTTCATTACGGATTCAGCTTCTTGTATTCGACTACAGAATATATTACATATATATATATATAATATCATTTCATTTGATGGTTGCGAATCATTACTTTGACTGTATATATATTATTGATTTCATTATAAATATATACATATAGTACTGTACCTCACTGCATATATTTGTATTTCAGTTCTTTAATTGGGAAATTAAACAATTCTATTTAATCACATGAGCTTGTTTAACAATTTGATACCTAATGAGAAATGTATTGCCAAAGGATGGTACTTTCTAGCATCTGCTTAAATTTTAAGTTACCTACAATGCACTAAACCAAATTAAAAAACAAAACTAGAAGAAACCCAAATTTTCAGGAAGAGAAACATTATTAATAAGCAATCAAAAAGAATACTGGACTTGCAAATTAGAAACTTAACATAGAGTTCAAATTTAGTATACTTGCTATCCCCTTAAAGCTCGCTTACCAATGATGGTAACACCCTGCAGCTTATTATGACATGCATACACATAGATGTTTTGCGTGGAGGAAAGGATGAATCCAAGAATATAATGTAGTGAAGAAATAATAATATACAAACACTGTGTCGACCCCTTATTACAATACTTTGAATGTTACCTGTGTCTCTCAAAAGATAAATGAGACATGAAGATAACATATAATAAACTTAATAGTACCCAAAATACAATAAATTATATTGTAACAAAATGAATTTTAAAAAATTTACAAGTTTCAACAAATACCAATTCTCAATGCACAATTCGGGAACTAAGAAAATATCTCATAACGTATAATGTTTTATTCCGTATCTCACTTTTAGTGCTATATAATCTTCCACAGATTTTATATAAATAAAATCTATAACATAATGGGTATTTATAGTATATGTAGTTCTTGATGTAAAAAAGATCAACTTTCGTACTGTAAAAATTCCATCTATGTGAATAAGTATGAATATACTCATATACACATAATTATACTAAATAACTAATTTAATGAAACTAAATTCCTATAGAAAAATGGGGAAAGTGTAGAATCACCCACTGCTTGGCGTGTTTTTAAGAATTGCACATACTCGGAATCCATGTACACATAGACCTATTTTCACTTAAAAAACATCTCAGAATTGCACAAAAATGCCATTGTGCACTCTTTTGACTTTATTCATGTACACATCAACCTATTTTCACTTAAAAAGTCAAAAGAAAACTGACATAAATCCAATTCCTTTTACTTTTGTACAAAGTGCCAAATAAATAAGTGGACGATTCTGCACTTTACCCGAAAAAATATATAAAAATACCATTTACCTATATATATTAATAATTTATTATTACACACGGTTTTTCATATATCATCTCAAAGGAACATAAATTTAATTAAAGAGATGCATTATTGGAATAAATTTGAGTCAGTGTTTTAAGTGCAAGTTATTTAGATTTCTATTGTAGAAAGAACACTTGAAATAATGTATAGAAATATTATTTTGAACCATAAAAATTCTCAATAGTAAAATTTAAAGTACTGAAAAGGTAGCTATTGTTTTTGACAGTAGATTATATAATATAAAAATACCTCATGCTGAGCATTTTCTGAAATTACAATGCTAAATGAAATTGATATAGTGCAGTATTTAGCAATAATAACTTTTTGTAAACAAATGTAGCTATATTCGCTTAATTGTAATGAGAGTAATTTTAACTGCATTTGTATAAGGCTGTACAGAAGATTTATTTATATGGGTTTTCATCCGCAGAGAACAACCGGATTCCCTGTGGAAGTGCTTCTGAAAATAATGTTTAAATATTACTCTAACTATATTTGAAAGCAATGCTATAACAGTGCCCTTATAATTCTCATGATCCGAAAAGCTTTGGTTTTAAATGTCTCGTACAAACTTTCAATTACTTCTGAAAAATTCATACCCACGTAAAAATTACCACACCGAAGTCAATTGATTATACAGCTAAACGTTCCTAAAACAATCAACTCCACAATTCGAGATAATGCCAGTTTCCTGTAGCCTGACAAAACTATGAATGATTTTTAAGTCCTGTTATTTAATTATTGTCCTGACAAATGTGCCATTATTAGAGGTGGTCATTTAAGAAAATAACCACTATATGAGATTTCAACTTAATGTAATTTTTTTCAAATAAATAATTCACTTTTTATACTCCCAAGACTAGTACATTTAATATTACATAAATCTTATTCACAAATCTATTTCTATTTCAAAAGCAATTTATGAAAAACACATTTGAAATTTTCTTCATCAAACTAATAATGATGAAAATTAAAGTATGCATAAAAATGATTATATGTGTTTTAACAAAATAGCACAAAATATTTAATGTAAAAATGTGGTTCTAGTCTCATACTTGTAAAGAAAAATAGACCAAAAAGAAAAACCAATGTAAGCTACTATGATCATCTAAATTTTCACATAATTTTAGTAGTGGAAAAAAGATTCCTTAAGCTTGTATGTCTTGTCTACCCCATTCAATAAGTAATAAACACATTAAATACTTCAATGTTTATTTCATTAATAAAACTTACCTTTTTTGCTCGCGAAATATAATTAGTACATTTTTTAAAACATAAAAAAAAACATTCTGTTTGCTCGGCCACATCACATTAGTCGAAAAATTGAAAATTCAATCATGTAAGATCATTTTTAAGTAAGGTATGTTCAAATTTATTAGTACATAATATTCAAATGATAAAGCAATCTACATGAACAAGCTTTAAAAAAGTATTTCTAAACTGTAATCAAAAAAAAAAAAAATTTTCCAAAATACAGTTTCAGTAGAATGGAAAAACTACATTCCTGCATCTGCACACTGAAACAAATTATCAAGCCTGAAATTATCACTTTTCAGTCTTTAAGCACATTGTTTTTCAGGATAAAAGTAAAGATGGAAAATCAATTTCACGCTCAGAAACTCCATTTCACAACTAGTCAGTTATCAGCAACGTTCTCTCAAACATTAGACACGATTACACGTGCATCGCTTTAGTGGTATATTCATAGTCAGTGCTGGTATTTTATTATTTATTACTAATTTCTAAACAGTAAAACATAGTAAAATTTGTAATACAGTAAATCCTAGTAAATAATATATTGCATTACTACAACCACGAAGAAAATAACACCACCATCGCACAACAATAACTAGAGCGGCGCCATATTGCTTGTTTGGGAAACTTCTGAGAGTGGGGGAGGGAGGGGGAATTTTTTTCTTCACGTCAGCGTTAAACAGGGAGAAAAGTTTTGCGATTGTGAATGAACTTGTTCGCGTTAAAGAGATGTTGGTTGATACCGGTGTTTATTTGTAATATCAGAAATGTAAGTGCTTATGTGTGTGTATTCAGAGAACCAACTCGTAACAAAAACCACCTCCCTAAGACGACCGCCTCTGAAAGAGACCAGTATTACTGAAAACATAAGCATACTTTGGTATTGAATATTCCCTCTGTAAGGCGACCATTCACAAAGAAAATTCTGCAAGTGTGTCAGGTCGCCTTAGAGAGATTCATTCCGTAGATGCTATCTCCCTAAGACGACCACCTCTAAAAGATAAACGTATCTCTGAGAACGTGAGTATCTATTGGTATTGAGCATCACCTCTCTAAGGCAACCACTTGCAAAGATGAATTTTTATTTGCGGCTGGTCGCCTTGGAGAGACCTCGTTGTGTGTGATGTATATGATTACTGTTATTGTTTCCGAAAAAAATTTAAATCAAATAAATAAGCATATTTAGTAAAAACCCTCTCTAAAACGACCACCTGCGTTTCCAGGTTATTCTGGTGGTCTTAAAGAGATCATATTTTCATTCTGTTAATTTTATTGTTTACAAGAAGTATATTAACGTCAGATAAAAAAATAGCATAAACCCATATAAACCAACAGAAGATTTATTATTATATTGATACCAGTAAGAAAACCAGTAAAAGTCAATATAAACCTATACAAAGACCTATACAATACAACCAGTACAAAGTTCTGCCATTGATGTTGGTTGTATGGGTGTCAATTGATACCAGTAAGAAAAACCCACAGAGATCAATAGAAACCAGTAAAAGTCAATAGAGACCATCAAAAATTCTATAGGTACCAGTAGAAAGTTTTACTGGTTTCTATGGGTCATTTTGAAACCAATAAACAAAACCCACAGAGACCAACAGAAACCAGTAAAAGTCAATAGAAACCCATAAAATCTTATGGGTACCTATAAAAAGTTTTACTGGTTTCTATGGGGCATTTTTAGTAGGGTGCTGAAACTGGAAATTAAACAGAGTCTTGAGAAGGGTTTAAGTCCCTTTTTATTCAACTTCAGAAATTACAAATGCGTGCTCTTGACGCTCACAAACTACTCCGACCTGGCGGTAAAATAAAAATAAGAAACTAAAAAGATAATAACGAGTGACTAACTACGAGGCTCTCTAAACGTAACTAACCTCACCGCATTCTAAAATACCGCTGATAATTCAGCAAACTCTGAATACCACGTTGATTAACAATTAAGATTAACAATTTGCCGAGGACTAACAATTTGCCGAGGATTAACAATTTGCCGAGGCAAGCACACAGGCCGAAACGCGCGGTTCTTCAATTTCTAACTAGCCACTTCCACACTATTGAAGCAAGAAAGCGCACCTTCGAACTCGTTTCCTTTCTATTTAACTCAGAATACTTCCGCTGATAATTTGAATCCTTGCGCGTTCTACTAAAATTTACATACTCTGGCATTGGCAGTTCCAGGGGAAGTAAGGCTTGACAGGAAAGATAGTTTAAACTTAAAATAAATGTTAGTTAAAATAAATATAAACCCTACACATTAACTAAGAAAACTAACAACATTGAAGAACAACAACTGAAGATGTTGCTGCATTGCTGTTGAACTTTTATGTGTTAATAATCATTGAGTCTGACATAGCGATACTATGAACTTAGTGTTCTGATTGTCACCGAAAATGAAAGAATTTTGGCCTCCAACTGAAATCAAATTTATATGCAGTAACGCAGCGGAAACATGGAATAAATGGACACAAAAGTTTAGAAACTACATTATTGCAGCGGGAAAAGAAACAAAGCCAATCAGCATGAAGATAGTCATTTTGCTTTACCTCTAATCTCTCGCACGTGATGAAGAGGGGGAAGATATTCAATATTTTCAAACCAGAGGGAGGTAACAGTAAGGAAATATGTGATGATGTTAATGTAATGTCTGCAGATTACTGCATTTTTAGATAGAATGGAGAGATTCAAATTATTTTTCTGCTCACAACAATAGTAGATGGTCAGCAGTTGGACGATTATGTAACAGAGCTTTAGACATTAGCATCGACATGTGGCTAGTGGAAGAGGAGCTAATGAGAGACATATTGGTTATAGATAAAAAATCTCTCAGTAAAAAATCTCTCGTAACCGGCGCCTAATTAATCGGCAATATAAAAAATGATGCACTTTTGGAAGCCCGCTTTTTGGGATTTCGCTATGAGATTTAAATCTAAAATTGAAGTCTATGTGATAAAAATGTATATAGGCTAAGAATCTGAAGATTTAAATGTTGGAAGTATTTCTGTTACGTTTTTGCTGCTCAATGTATATCAGGCCTCATCTAAATAGTGATTCAATAAATTACACGAAATACAAAGATGAACTACCAATCCGTTTACTAGTACATGTGTGAAATTTCAAAGCAGTGTCGAAGAATTTTAGAAACAATTAACACTGTAGGACGCCATATTTTCTTTGTCCTTTTCCTGGATGATGTAACGAAAAGTTTGGCCTTCAGAATTCTTGAAATTTAAAAGCCAGGTCAACGATATATGATTTCTACGCAGCAGGAATTTCTACTGTAGTGATAAAATGATGGAAATTTTCTACCTCTTGCGAGCAACTGTTTCCTTGTGTCCAGAAACGCTGCTATACCCGTCAAGTTATTTTCAGATTATTTTATATATTAAAACAAATATTTATCAGTTCACATATATAACTGCAAAGGCATATCGTTCTTTAAGAGGAAGCATGAATTAAAGGTATGTTTGTTAAAATTTCCGGCGTAACTAGAGGGGGCGGTGGGCTCGAGCGACATTTTTCGCGTGTTTATATGATTAGTCACGTGAATCATCTAGGTAGGGGAAGATAATGATATTCTCAACTGCCATACGGAATTAAGTTACGAAGAAAAATAGAAAAACACTTTTTACTCGAGATAAACTATTCAAAGAATTCAGCATGATATTTTAACAGCTATATTGTAAGGATTATATTAATTTTATTAACAGTTAAATTTCAAATTAAAGTTTCTTTCTTGTCAAATTCTTAACTTCAACTTACTACTTCCGGCCAGAAGGTAGTTTTGGAATGACTTTGAACACTTAATGAGGAGGAGCGGTATTTAAACCGGGAAGTCTACTTGCTGAGTTAGAGAGAATCAGAGTTTCTGATTTGCGCGTCTGCCTTTTGGCTACTCTCTCTCAAAGCTGTTATTACGCTCAGCCGTACTCAGGCCCTTGATAAGCTTCGCAGTCAAATAGAGTTAAGGGGTCAACTCGATTAGAATCTTGATAGCTTTATTTCTGTTCTTCTACAGAAAGCGAAAGAGAAAAGTGGAAGGGTGGTCCTTTTGAAATTTTGCAATTAATTCTAAAATGCAGTCTCTAGAATAGAGTTCCAAATATTGAACAACGATCTTTCCTCACAGTTGTTTAAGTGTTTAAAGTTATGAAAAAAATTCTAAATACAATGATTAAAAAAAAGTATTTTGAGAACTGTAAGCGTTTATTTTGTATTTAAGAAACCTTTCTATACCGTCTACCTAACAACAACTGAAGCAATCAAATTGACTTTCACAGTGCCATCGAAGGTTTTGTGAACAACAACAACAAAAAAAGAAGCAAATTAGCAATATTAAAAGGCTGGAATTAAATGATATAGTTTTAGGATCCTGTTTGTATATCACGAACGGCAGCAAACTCAAACATCTTCTCAAGCGGCAAATTCAGCGTCCTTTCAGAGCGGGAAATGATTTAGTTAGCACTGCTTAACGGGCATAGTACGTCTACGGACGTTAAAAGACCTCAGGTTTTATACCTGCCAAAATAGATCTTCACAGAGTTCCGTACAAGAACCAGCGCGTCTGTTTCCTGCTAAATGAATTAATATGTTTTAGTTTATATTTTGTTTTTCCTCTCTTGTTCCTTTTATTGCCAAAAATTCTCACCAACTAAGCTTCGATGATTAACACGCAAGGAAGAATCTAACCTTCCTTTTAGCTACGTGTTATTTATAATGTTCTGAATTTTGCGTGTTGTGCTTCGATGCTTCATCATCCAGCTGAAAAGAAGTAAAAGAAGCTAAAGGCGAAAAGGAGAAGCAATTATGAAACTTTTGATAGCAGTAAATATTAAATATTTTAAAGTATGTGCTATCCTTCTTCGTCTTCCTAATTAGAATTTTGCTCTAAGCTCAGAAAAATAATCTACATTCCTTTATTAGCATATAAACAGGGGATGAGTGACTATACGTTTTAAAGAAAAGCGAAGATAAATTGGATTTCAATGAGGAAGAAGGAATGAGAAAGATATGAAATTTACTTCGACTGCAAGAGGTTAGTACTAAAGATAATTTAGCAATTTCGAGATATACTTCAACTATCCTTTCTCTCATTTACAATTTTGTGTGGTGTTTAATACAAGTGATGATCAGCTTCGTTACTGTTTCTGCACCAGACATCTTGCTATTGAGAAAAAGAATAGAAATATATTAGGAAGAGACATTTTTGTATCTCAGCCTCTGCTTTCAGTCTATGAGAATGCAAGTGTGGTATTATTCTTAATGGACGGTTATTTATATTTATCAATAGATTGGAATGTTTATTTTAAAATTAATTTTTATATCAGGTCACACTATTATTATTTTACCAAAGAAATACGAATAGCATAAATTTATTATCTTAAAGTTAATTAAAAGATGACAATTAAATTAATAATTATGTTAAAATTAAGAAATCCATTATTTTCTTAATAATTACACACATTTTCAACTATAAGATGCTATAATTAGATTGTAGGGTTGCTGTTGTAATTCGAGCTGTAGTTAAAATCCTTCAGATGCTACTAGACAGCGAATTATCGTTACGTCTTAAATACGCCCAAAATGCTGCAGAAGGTTTACAATAAACTTTTTGTTTTAGTCTTAATTGAACATAAGGGCACAACTTGTGCTACAGACGAAACAATCACTTGTGGCTATTTAACTTAACAGACAATTAAATTTAAACGTTGATAACGTAGTCTTAAGGCTACACATTCAATAGTATAAGCTGGCTCAGTTATTTTACAAACGCGTAATTAAAACATTGGCTAGCAAGACTGCTAAAGCCGGAATGCCAATTTGAAGTAGAGCTGGCCACAGTACTAACAGCCAAACTCGATTGCCAGAAGTTCTGTCGCTAAGATTCAAAGCCTTCAGCTTGAATACAGACAAAAATAATCTGCATTCTGTTGACGAATATGGAAAGGAAGTTAATCACATACGAAAGTTAATCCGAGGTGTTTGAAAAGAAGAAGGAATAATTCATTTTAAAATTAACAAAAACTAATAATTTACTTGATTTTTTAAGCAATTTAATATCAAGGATAAGTTTGTTTGTAATATAAATTTAATCAATATTCAGAACAAAAAAGCAATGACGGAAAAATAAACACCATGAGAAACTAAGAATCTATGTTGAAATGACAATACATAAGATTAATGAAACAGAGAATTAATGGCTCTGCTTTTGATTTGTTTTTATGATTGAGCAATTTACTTTTAATCGATAGTTTAATAATGCTAATTTAGTCCTGATTTTATATGTTTAAATTATGTTTTGTCTGGATAAAAATAATTCCCAAAAGTTGCAACATCGTCAATTGTAAATGCCGTTATCCCTCACATATTTACCTTTCTGTATGTTTCGTAAGCAGTTATTTTACTGACTGAAAAATAATGCTTTGAGAAAAGAAATTTTCCATTGTTCTGCAATAAACAAACTTAATTTTTTTTTTTAAAGTCAGAACCTGGTTAATCTGCAACTCGATTACTCGGCAGTTGATTCTATAGATTACTAAGCGTACTAGTGCTGATGCATCTCAACCCGGTATGTTTTTTGTTTTACAGTATCGTAGATGAATAAATCTAAAAATATTACTGGAAGATAAAAATTTATTTTCTAATTCAGAGCGTTGATGGGCAGCTCTTTTTCATTTTTACCGTACGCTAGTTGTAATGGTGTATCCAAAATGCCTTGTTTCGAAATTTATAAAAATACAGTTAGCACGAAAGAAAATATTTAAAAAGAATTAGAACTGCTTTTCCTTCATGACTTGACTTTCTTCTTGACCGAAAATGCATTTTCATGAGCAAAACAAGTTCCTTGTCTGACTTGAGGTCACTGAGCACATCAGCTACTTAATGGAATGGTGGAAGGGATTAGATTAGGTTACTTGGATATTGCAAAGCACAGGGGGCTATCTTCCTAGGGGATGGAATGCCTTCATGAAGAATTTTGTAAAGGAAAACTCGCTCGTATTACTATTACGCATAGAAATAGATCACGAAAACCAACCATGAAAACAGCTCGTTCCCGTCAGATCGAACTCATCTTGAATTCCCCGTATTCAGAGATCTCAACTACACGGCAACTTGTGGGGTCCCAGTGGAACTGGAAAATTGCATATCGGTCTTGGTTGGAAAATAAGTTATTCAGCAAATAGTTTTCTCAAATGTAATGCAAATACGAATGATATATTATAGGATAATATATCATTCGTCTTTGCAGTGCATGTAGTGTATGTAGTGTCAGAAGATTATGAAAGAAAATGCACTTTTCTGACAGAACACGTTTCCACATTTCGCAGGGTTGAGAAGCCAACGCCATCTGTGTCGGTGGGGAAAGGTACACCTTCCTCATATATATGTGTTAAGAGCATGGGGTAACCTGAAACATGACGTAACTAGTATCGCTATCAATCTGGGTGGCTTCTGTGGATTTTCCATAATAAATTTTTTAGGAATTTCAGTATAATGTTTAGAAAAGTTCAAATTTTTTTTACTATTTATATTGTCTTGTACATCACTTGCTTTCTTGCTCACTACTCGGTTCTTTTTTTCCCCTTCTTGCTTGCCATTACAAGAACAAATTAGTTTGCCACACTTTGAAGTAAATGTCGTGTAGTGTATAAAAGAGTAGTCGCTCCGAAAATGCATTTGCCAAGTTGGAATCTACCAAATATCATCAGCTCGGTGATAAATATTTTCATTAAATCTCGTCAGGATCTACTTGAGCTATTTTCACAATTTAAATCTTATTGGATTCTGAAGCACAAGATCTACAATTTTATGCAAGAAATAAGCGTTATATGTATACAAAATATTATGTAGCCACAGATTTAATTACAGGTGACAGGTGACGGAGGACGGGGACGCCTGACGTATAACATAGGTAAACAGGCATATGTCCCACGTCCTCCACTATCTCGAAGAAGCAACTCGCTGGAGCCCCGTGAGGCTGCACCAGGAGTTTACATGGCCATACAGGGGCTAGATGTCGGGTAGTTTTTACATAGGACGTTGTTAATAACACAAAGTAACTTATAAAGAATATAAAGGATAGCATTAAAACACTAAAACACTCATATAAGCTGAAACACATAGATATACAAAATTAAACGTAAAAGCATAAAAACACAGTCGTAATTACGTAACATAAAGACATAGAAACACACACGAAAATACATATCATGACACATAGAATACATATGGAAACACGTAGAGCACATAAATACAAATATTACACTCAAACATATAAGACATAGTAAGGTGTGCGTAAAGCAGTAGTGCTGTGCGGAAATATGCTCAGTTCCCATAATACATAATGTACATACTTTCATTAGGGCTTCTGTTGCATGAATTACATATTTCGTTGCATACACTACATTCGTGCATTGTACGGATATTATATATTTCGATTTACGATAACACATCATTCCATTGGGTGCCCAGTGCTTTACACTGATAAACATGTCAGTAACATTATATCTGCAAGTTGGTGGCTATTGAAAGCAGATGTTAACACGAGGCTCGAAATTGAATGTGGAATGTGTATTACATAATGTGTACATACTGCGAATATCTAATAGTTGAGTACATTGTCTGCAGTACCATGCTACTGTGGCTCGCAAATGTCTTGCCCTAGGGCGTTGATTTGCTGTACAACTGCGCAGATGCTCCTTATAGCTGGCGGGTGTTTGATTATGAAACGATAGTAAAGTGTTCTATCATTCGTTGGGTGTGGTAAGTGGTGGTTTGTTGTTAGACTGCAGTCAAATAGATAGTGCTCGGGAGAACCTAGCATGTCACAGACACAATTGTCAGATGCTGAGATGCCATGACGCATAAAATAAGATGGAAATGGGCCATGACCCGTTATGTACTGTGTCAGTGGGGCTATTGTTATAAGACGTTCCGTGTCTACCTTTGGTAGGAAGTTATACGTCCTTCTCCCTGTGTCGCCACTATTCCATTCTTCTTGCCACTTTTCTTTACAGATGTTACGCAGTGTTTTCTTGAGGTGTGAGACGGGGGTAGGGGCACTTATAGTTTGAGCGTGGATGTTGTTGGCAGCCTCATTAGCCAGTCGGTCTGCGACGTCATTCCCTTCGTTGTCGGAGTGTCCTTTCACCCATACCATGTTAAAGCGGGCTTGATGATTATTGCGTAAAAGTTGCTGTATATCTATGATGATGGGTGAAGTGTGGTGATGATCCCTGAGTGCGTGTAGCACTGACATGCTATCTGTGTAAAAAGTCGCATTGGTAAGGGAAAGGTTGAGGGCATGTCGTAGCGCATTCAATATTGCTAGTGCCTCTGCTTGGAAAATACTATTGCTGTTAGTGAGATGTCCTTTCCATTCCTTTACTAGTGTGCCATGTTCGTAGTGAGCAAACGCGCAGCCCACTCCCGGATCATGTTTTGATCCATCAGTGAACAGTTGTGTAATCGCACAGGAAGTGCGTTGTCTGGAGTGCGATGGCTGATGTTGGATTTTGACATGGATCCCTCTACCTTTGATGGCAGGGTGGATGTGTTGCACACTGCCAGGGAGTTCATAGTCTGTTGTTCTGAACGTAATTCCTGCATATGTGGCTTCTTGTCTGTGATGAGTGATTCGTACATAGGTAGCCTCTGCCTCTGCCTTTATGTGTAATGGCAGCAGGCCTGCAAGTATCGTGGCGGCGCTGGACGCTGTTGTGCGATAACCTCCGCAGATGTTTAATGCAAACGGCCGTTGAATTGTGGTCAGTAGCTTGGTCTTTCGGCTGCTCATTGGTTGTGCCCATATGACTGCTGCGTAGAGAATTATTCTCTCTGCCACTGTCAGATATAATAGTTTCCTGATATGGGGGTTTTGTCCCCAATTTCTCCCTTGAAACTGCCTGGCTTTCCTTGCGATGGTCGATGTTTTTGTACGTATTTCTTGGAGGTGCGGTAACCAGGTGAGTCTTTGATCCCAAGTGACTCCTAGATATTTAATCGTCTTCGTTATTTTTAAGTTCTTGCTCAGTAGCTTTATACATGGACGTCTTGTGGGATTTGTGTCAGGACGTGGAATTACGATGGCTGCGGACTTTTGCCGAGAGATGGTTAACTTAAGTTTATTGCATACGTCCGTGAATATCGAGCAGGTTTCTGTGGCATTCCGTTCCAGTTCATCTCTTGTGCGGCCAGACACCAGAAGGGCTACATCGTCGGCGTATGCTATAATATCTGTGTGCAAAGGCCATTCATGTTGTAGTATGGAGTTAAAGGTGATTATCCAGAGCAACGGACCGGCGCAAGAGCCTTGTGGACACCCTCTTTCCTGCCGCTTGATAGTGAGGCCATTGTTGTTGGCTACTATGAGGCTACGTGCATGTAGATAGTCCGTGATGATGTTAAAGATGTTTTTGGGACATTGTGTCTCTCTAAGTGCTTGCTTTATAGCAGGCCACCAGAGGGTGTCAAAGGCGCTTTGCAGGTCCAGGGATATGAATGCCGTGTGAAGATTTCTGCCTCTATTTTGTTCTATGCTATCTTTAAGATGACTCAGGGCATGCGTGGTTGACAAGCCAGTTCGGAACCCGTATTGCCGTGGGCTGAGGAAGTTGGTCTGCTCGAGATGGAATTTAAGTCTGTTTACCAGTAATTTTTCATAAATTTTTCCCAGAGACGAAAGTAGGCAAATTGGCCGAAACGAGCTTGGGTCATCTGGGAATCTCTGCTTCTTCAGGAACAGGACCACTTCTCCTTTTTTGAAAGCAGTTGGGAAGATCTGGTATTTTAAGAGCTTGCTGAAATATTTCTCGAAGAAGGTAGGGCGGGATGTGTAAGCCACCTTTATTATAGCATAGTCTAGACCGTCTGGTCCCGGAGCCTTTTTTATGGGAAGAAAACGGAAGATTTGCTGTATTTCAGCTGAGTCGAAGGGAATGTCGTCTGGTGTGTTAGGAATGGAATGGTTGTCCCGTATCTTCTGTTGTTCTGTTGAATCATCATCCGGGTTATCTGCTGGGAAAACTGCATTAAGGATAGCAGATGCTGTGGTTTCTGCAAGATTGGTGGTGTCTGAGTTATTGGCTGCTTGGGCATAAAGCTGGTCAGGCTTGTAAACTTTATTTGTAGCTAGTTTATGCAGGATTCCATAGACGTTGGTATTAGCTGTGCAAAATTTCCGCCAGCTATTGACTTTGGCTCGTAGTATGCATTTTTTATAATGCGCCCTTTCCCTGCGGAATGTGGTCAGCAATGCCATTTTGGTGGCTTCGTCCATTACACCTCGGAGACGCCGTCTTAGGGCTCTGCACTTTTGCCGTAATTGGCGTAGTTCTTTAGTCCACCAGCATATGCCTTGTATGCGTTTAGCAGTGCGAGTCTTCAGGAGCTTGTCGCAAATACATCGCAATGTATTGAGGAGATGATCTGTATAAGTGTCTAATTCCTCTGGGCTATTTATTTGGTCTATTACTTCTTCTCCACTCTGTAGGGTATCCGAGAAAGCCTTTGTTAATGCACGCAGTTTATTGCCTGGGATCTTGTAGCGCTTAAGGATAGTGATGCTTGTGTCGGTATTAATTGCAAAGTGGATATATTTATGATCAGAGCAACTCTCGTCGTCTATGACCCTCCAATCTGTTATATTGTTGGCTATGTTACTTGTAGCTATTGTTAAATCAGGCCATCCTTTGTTGTATGAGTTGTCGAACGTCGGTGGGGCATTCTGAGTATTTATTAACTGTAGATTGGCTGTCATTATAAATTCTTCTAACGCTGTTCCTTTCGGTGAGGTATTTGGGTATCCCCAAATGACGTTGTGCGCATTTAGGTCTCCACTTATTACGTGAGGAATGGTAGTATGTTTTCTGTGTATTTCTGCTATACTATCTACTGCATTGCTGATGTCTTCTGGTGGAGAGCTGTAGACGGATGATAGGATAATCTGGGAATTATTATAATTCAGAAGAATTGCAACATGATCTCGTGCCTGCTTGATAATGAGTGGGGACCATTGTAGATTACAACAAATGATCGCCGCTTTCGGGGGTAGTTCGTTAAGTTGCGCTTTCCGCTGGAAGATCTTCCATGAGAGTGGTAGGCAGGCTATTGCGCCGTTTCTGCAGTAAGGCTCTTGGAGAAGGATGATATCTATCTCATGATCGAGGACATGCTGCACTAGTTGTGTATTAGCTGCTTCTGCCCGTTGGAGGTTAATTTGCGTGCATTTTATGGAGCCTGCTGAGGAATGAGTTAGAATCAGGTTGGCTGGGTTGTCGATATTTGTCGGTAGGATCTCTTGTGAGATAGTGTTGCTATCTTCAGACGCATTAGGTAGTAACATAGCATTGGTAGGCTGCTGAGATGTTATAGCTTCAGTATTGTGTGTTGCAGCGTGTGTTGTAGACGGCTCTCTGGTACATCGGGCATTCCGGGTGGTATGCCGGATGTTCAAAGTAGTAGGAGGTGCCGTTGCGGTAGTTACAGTCCCCGCAATTGATACAGGCTGGTGACTCTGCTTGACAGACTTTGGTGTTGTGCGACCCAGCGCAGAAGGCACAAAACTGTTTCTTGCTGCGGCAGAGATCCTGGGAGTGCCCGAATTGCTGGCATCTATAACATCTACGGATTCCCAAGAACTCCGTGATACTTTGAGCCTGCCATGCTGTGAACAGACGTCTGATGTTGATGGCGATTCCAAAGCTCTCCGTGGTACACTCGAGAACCCATTTGACTCTGTTTGCTCGGCGCTCTTTAAGTCGGAACAGGGGTTTGTATACTCTTGCTGATAGACCTGCTATTGCACTGAGCTCTGCGATGAGCTGTTCTGGTTTAACATGTTCTGGAACATTATGGATGGCTATTCTCGGCTGCCTCTTTTGCCTGAGACGAACCTCTGCCTGGACCTCAGCTTTTTTGATGTGCTCCTGTAACTTGAGTACCTCCTCGTTTGTATTACAAAAAACTTCTAGTCCGCCTTTTGGAGCCGGTTTGATAGCGTTGACGACAACTGGGATCTCACTAAGTGGAACCTTTTCCTGTAACTGTGTTCTTAGATCACGTGGATGGATACTCCCTAAAAGGTTGATGATCAGACTGGGTTTACTGAACTGTTTAAGCACTGCCGCAAAGGTTGGTTTCTGGGGCACAATCGCTGATGGTGTTGTCGCTGACTTCAAGTGGCTATGCCTTTCCCCGGTGTTCCTGGGAGCCTGCGTAGTTGCTGTTACTGGCAGGGAGTCCGTGTTTGTACTTGAAGTAACCACCTCAGGGTAAGGGGTGTTAGTGCTAGTGGTACAGCGCGAGATTACAGAAGTGTTCACGTCTTTGTTGACTACCTCTGTTCCACGTAATGCGATGTCCCGAAAGATCTCTAGAGTGGCTATGAGGCGTGGTAATATATTTTTATTACCTCGAACTGTATTGGCTATTTGTACGCTCTCGTCAAAGACCGCTTTTAGTTTTTCTCTATATGAGAAGTCAGTTGAAACTAAGTGATTTGGCAAATCTAGATCACTGCAGTGTGTGGAGGTACGCATTTCAGACATACTGCATTGAGTCTATTGTATGAAATCACTAATGATAAAAAAAAATATTCTGCTATTCCGCAGATTCACTAATTGCTATTGGAATCTTTAAAATTATGCACTAAGTCTCTAATTTCACTGTGTAGACTATCTCATTGAATGCTGTAGAAATCTCTATATTATGGCAATTAGAGGCACTATACTGAGCACTAAATTGTGGCTCTATAACAAGGAACTATCTTAAGGCACTGTAATCTCTATATTAAAGCACTGCTGTTAAAGTCTTATATTAGGAAGCTGTTGAGATCTCTATATTAAAGCACTGCTGTTGAAGTCTTATATTAGGAAGCTGTTGAGATCTCTATATTAAGGCACTGAGTCTCTAATTCACTGAATGCACTAAATCACAAAGCCACTGCGTAACTGTAGTTCACTTGAGCAGTGCTTAAAATTGAGCCCGCAGGAAGAATTACAATGTAAAGTGCACACAAATTATCACTTGCGCAGAACTTGAAACTCAGCACGTAGTGAGAGTTACAGTACACAACACAGCAAATGTGTGATGGAAATAATTAATTATTAATGCACAAAAGTTTCAGTAAGCACAATAAATAGCAGTACACATGATATTTTGTAAGTATACACATATATTTAAGTGATAAACACGTAAACCGAGAGGTTGTAGTGGTATGCCAGAGGCCCGAAGAATGTTAATAAGTCAAAGATAGCAAAGAGAAGAGATGAGTGATGAAAAATGGGGGAGAATGTAAGGAATAGCTGAAACGTGAACAGAAGGAGAATTGCAAGTGCAGAAAGAGTAGTAATAGGAGAGCCTGGACCTTAAAGAGGTTGCGGGTTTACAACAGGAAGAATGTGGAGGTGTTTCCACTAGAGGAAACTGTAAAAAAAAAAAAAAAATTCTAAAAATACAACAAGTGTATAGTTGCAAAAATTGCTCGAAAAAAAAAAGGATTAATTAAAATATAAAAAAAAAAAAATGTGAGGAGGGGGTGGAGTGGAAAGAAAAAGGGGGTCAGCAAAAGAAAAAAAAAATAAATAAAAAAATAAAGAAGGTAAAGTGTCAAGAGGGGAAAATGAAAAGAGGGCGCTATCTAATGTAGTTAAGGAGAAAACTTAGAAATTAAAAGGGAATAACAGGATAACAAGGGGATGAAAAGAAGAGTTTGAGGCCGCTAAGTTACATAGAAGCGAAGTTTTCAGAGAAATAAAAAGAAGGGGAAGTCAGTTAAAGGGGGAAAGGAGAGGGGAAAAGGCTTGAAGACAGCTTAACTAGAAAGTCATAGAGGAAATAAAATTAATGTTGGATTGAGAGCTTATACTACCTGTAACTTAACCCACAAAATACAGACATTATAGTAGGAGAGAGAGAGAGAGAGGAGAAAAAAAAAGTTAGAAAGTACAAACACAAAATTATTAAATTTATATCAATAGTCAGTAATTTGTACATAATACAATCAGTAAATTTCATTAATCAATAAATTTACATCTATAAAGTATAAAAAGATTGTAACATAAACATGAATGGGCGAATAAATGACAAAGTTGAAGTTCGAAACATAAACAAAGCCGCGCGGTAAAAAGTTCTAAGGTCACAGGTGTCAACAGGTTCTGTGCCAAGCGCGCATGCGCTTTGTAGGTGGAGGGGAAAGGTCGTTGTTAATATGCTAACCCTGAGGGGCTTCTTGAGAAAACAACAACCTTGCAACCCCTGCGTCGAAAAATTCGACTTGGAAGAAGTTAGTAGGGGGGAACACGAGTTACGGATTATAAAAATAACACAAAAGTGTGCATAGCAGATGAACTAATAAACATAAATTCAAAGCAAGGGTACCGAAATAAAGAGTACAAGAAGACCTACTTTGCCGAGGATAAATGATGATGATATTCCAAATAGAAGCCAAGATATCCTAGACGAAATCCGCAAAAATGACACTTTAAGGACTCTAATTAAAATAATTATAACTCTGCTTAAACACACACCACAAACACAATTCTTACACCGTTAGAAAGCGGAATGCGCCAGCTTTCTCCAGATATCTGTATTGAGAACAGAAGGCAATTTGGTCGCGAGTAATCACTTAACAACGACGGAGCATAAAGCAGCACTTCATTTTCTTTTTCCGGTTCTACATTCAAAAACATAGGCTCATGCGTTGACAATGGATGAGAATTTAAAAATTTCAATAACTCTGGAATTATAAAACGTAGGAACACAAATCAAGCATCACAATTTGTAGCTTGTTGAGACCTTTACGATGTTACTAACTTTGTAGACACACGACAAATATTACCGCGGTTATAACTCGTTCAACGAGGAGCTCCTAACACACTGCTGCAGCGTTGTCACGGGACCTGCCCTTTTTTCCAGATTTAATTACACAAAAGCAAATCACTGTAACCTAAAATGAAACAAATAAGCAAATAAATAGATGAAAACAATTAAAAAATTATGAAAAGTAATAAGGCAATCAAATATCTGCGGGAATGTGGAACGGCACCTACAGTACACTTTGCTATGAGATGAACTGGAGGATCGCCGAAAGCTGTCTGTTTGGCATAAATAAAATGAAAAGCAAATTGTACCTAACTACAGTTACCTGAATAGAGATTTAAAGTGTTAACATATTTGAAACGTATATCATACTTAATATAAATGAAATTATACACAACCCAAAAATGCACACATTAATATTTTTTTAATTTTATTTATCGAACTTTAGACGAGTTACTTATTACCTCGGAGAAGAATATTTTCATTAAATTGTATTAAAATAAATGCTATTTGTTTCCCTCCTCAGAATAATCAGTTAGAACTTTCAGATGGTTAATGAAATTCTTTAAATTTCATTACATTTTTACTACTAAAAAAACTAATTAGTTACGACATAGTTTATTTTGTTTACCCAGCCCACGAATAGATGGGCGGATAAAATTACAGAGTACTAGTATTTGGACCCGATTGTAAATGCCTGCGAATGGGTAAGATGAAAAGACTACTCATTAGCATTTCTGTATTTTCCCATGTGTTTTCCTTAGAAAGGCTTAAACGAAGATTTCCTCTCTTTAGGCAAATAGCCCAAGTATGCTTTGCCATAATCTAATAAATAAAATAATCAGTACTTTTGCCTGTTCTGCTCAATGCGCAAAAATACTATTTTTAATAAAGCTTAACAATACGTTAAAAACTTTATTTAAAATCCACTAATGAATCAGTGTCTGTGCTATGAAAAATATTAGTGATTAAATCATAATTTCTATGTAAGAGATACATTGTTTCATTATACTGACTATCTAAAATAATACATGACTTCTTTTCCTTATTATATTTGGTACATTTAACTAGTACTAGTCCGTTAATCCGTTGTGTAAAAATTGTTAGTCGATAATGCATGATACGTCAATCGCAGGATATTTTTCTCATCCCGGTGCAACAATGAATGAGATTGATAGCATGGGAAAAAAATAACTTTTTCTGCATTTCAATGCTTTAAATTTATTAGCTGATATCGTTCACTAAGATGAAAGAAATACTATATATTAAAAGTATGCAATGAAACATTCTTCATTAATTCTCTTTAATGCCTTGCGTTTTATTTAATGCATTTAACAGAATTTCGGGATAATTTTAGAAAAAATTGCATAATCAATTTTAAAAACATAATCAGGAAGATCGAAAATTCCACTCTTAAATGGTATTAAATAAGCAATCTCTTAAACTGATAAGAATCTCTTTGTCACTATTAAGCTATTTCCATTAATCATATTTGTAAACATTTTAAGACAATGTTTCATTTATATATTAGCTTTTATTTTCTTAGTGCCAATTATATCTTATAATATTTAAAAACTTGTTTTGACCTTCTTATGAATGCTAACTTGTTAGCACTTATGTTCAACTGCTTGTCAGTTATCTCTAAGAAAAATATAAATTTAATTAATTTAGTTGCCATTTAAAATTTTAATTACTGCATGAATCTCTTCTTTACTCTTATATTTGCATGTTTTCCAATATTTAATCCCAGTAATAATTCCTACTTGGTAGTTAAAATAAAGAATCAAGTTCCTTTGTTAAATCACCCAAATAAATCTTTAAGCAAAATTCAGGAAATATCATTTCATAAATTCCATAGAAGTCTTGGCTTTAAATCTTATTGCTTCTTGGAACAAAAGAGCTGATTTCTAAAATCTTGTGACTCTCATTATCTATCGAATAAACATGAACTCTGAAGCGAATGAAGGATACATATTTTGACCGCCAGTGAGCGAATAAATTCAGTGAAGAGGGAGGGAGAACTACATCAGACGAAACAGAATTCATTACAGCATATAACAAGAAGGCTTCTCTGGGGTCCAAATTAATGATGAAACTTCGCATTTTCCATAAATTAAGTCTTGAGAAGGGCTTCGAGCTCTTTGTTTGAGGAACTGAAGCGAAATGGCGGATCGATTTGCCGTTGTTATGAGTGGCGGACGAATTCCAATTTTGCAAGTTGCAATCGAGATGCTAGCTAGGACTCGTGTTTGGAGATATCATTACTTTTCAAGGGAATTTTAAATTCATTTTATATGAAGGAAAGGAGCATAAATCCAAATCTGCATCTATGTGTCTATTTATAAACAGATACACGGGAGTATTTTAAACACAGATTATTTAGTATAAATAATGGGCTTCAGACAGTTTTAATATAAAATAGTACATATTATACGATACTCATTTAATTATTTTTTAGTGTCATATAGTCTTTAAAATAATATGTACACTTTTCAATCAGTTAGCAAATCAGGAAAACAAAACTAATTTCTGTTTACTTAGTTACTGAACCAACTGTAACAAAGTTCGTTACTAAAATTTGTATTTATTTGCAGTTGTTATTCGAACTATTTAAATGATAACCACTTTCTTTCATAATATGAAAGGAACTGAAAGAAAGAATTAAAAAATACACACATAGAATTTAGATATTACACATAAAAATGAAATTATTAAGTGTCTTTAGCAAAAAAAGGTTAAAAATTGATGAATGTACCCGAGCAATATTTTAAGCTCTAATTTCATTATTTAATTATATGGAAATTTAATATCTGAAGCGAACTTTACTTTTTTAATGAAACATTCCATGAAACTATAAAATTCAATCATAAATAATAATAAAAGAACTTATTTTTCATGTAAAAGAAATCTAAATGAAACTTTGCAATGCTTTATCATGTTTAGCAGTTACACGGTTCAATAAAAAATAACTGCATAGCAGATATACACAAATAAGGGTTGTTTTTGCAAATGATGGTTTAAAAAAATTTAAAAATCTGAAAGCTTTCAGATTTTATATTACGTCTCGGGGCGTTTATTTCATTTACACACACATACACATTTCAAGAGCATTTGGGCTAAAGCCCCTTTGGGCTAAAAATACTTAAAAACAGCATATCTGTAGAATTTCCGATGGGCAGTCTCGGGCGCTGGAGATAAAAGTATTATATTCCAAACAGTGTTACTAATACTCGGTTTGGAATCGTTGAGATTTTTAATCAAAAATTCGTTACAGTTTTGCAGCGTATGAAATAGATAATAAAACAAATTCGAAATTCAAAATTCGGGCTTCAAGGTGCCCATATTCGGGTGGAGGTGCACGTTATCCAAAATTTGATGGCTCTAAGTACCGTCCTTTTTCTATTTTTCGAGGAACATACATACCTTCATGCAGATTCCTCACTACTTAGTTACTTTAAATATAATACAGGGCGATAATATTTGGTGGCTAACAATTTAAAAAAGGATTCAACGCATTCAGTGTTTCGACGCAAAATACCTTTCGAAACTAATAACCGTTCTGTTCTAACGCCCCTTTGAACTAAAAAGAAACTCTATGCCCTTGAAAACTCATTTAAACGAGAAGACGATACACATAAAAATGCATTTAATTGAGTTTTGCATCAAATAGGAGACCTTTTTTGGTTCATTCACGAACATAATTATTTGTAAAGCTTTCAATGCATTTATTTTTCAGGGTTTTATTGTTAAAATATATTGTAATAGCAATAATAAACAGGAGGCTTAATAGAAGACAGAGTTATCATATAGAATGGCATTTGTCACTTTTATATACTGATCACTTATTTTTGCTGCAATTTTATAGCACATTCGGATTTGAAAGCTACTGAATGTTTTACTTTATGAATCTATTTTTTTATTAAACTATGAAACTTTTGAAATTTAAATTGGCTAACGTGAAGAATAAGAAATTCGCCAATTAGATGATTTCCATGTTATATAATAATTTTATTCTAACAATCCTGCTTTTTCGTTGTTTCGTAACAATTTCATTTCCGCAGCTTTATTTTTTGATAACCGGAAATAATGTAATGTATCAACAGTAATTTCAGAAATGCATTATATAATCTATATAATGAGCGCAGTTCCTAGTTTGTGCAGTTCTCTGATGTTTTTAGGCGGAAAGAAATCATTGTATATATTAGAAAAAAACAATAATGCGTGTAATATAATATACGTAATGTTTAATATGCACAATGCCGGGTTTGTGCAATTCTCTGATGTGTGTTAACTGAAAACAGATCGCTGTGTACCTAGGGTGAAAACCATGATGCACATAATATATTGTTGCGTGCATACGGGTTCGTTTGAATTGAATGCATAAGTCCGATGAAAAATGAAGAAATTTATTATTATCACAACAAAAATGCTTAAATTTCCTAAAATATTCGTGCAGTATTACAATTTCTCACGGTAGTTATCTTTTAACTACTCAAACGGTCAAGGGAAATTAATTCAAAACAGCTAGAGAAAGCTAATCCGCGAATTCGCTACAATCAACAATCTGCCTCAAATTTCATGGCGTACACTAAAGGGCTTTTCAAATCTTTAACATCCGCCATTCGCAGTGCTTTCTGTATTTCAGGGTCCCGGATGCCATCGATGAAGTATTGCAGCGACAGGATTTCTGTTGTTTCTGTCGGGCACTCCGAAAAGGCGTGATGTGACAGCCTTTAAACATCCGTGACGAGCTCCTGAAGTATTTCGGTGAGCTTCTGGTGACAGGATTTTAGTTGAAGCCTGCTGTAGTCTTTTAAACACTTCTCCCCAAAGCGCAGCTCCAATGCGCCGGATAGAGCTTCCTAATCTCTGGTTTTCGGGAAGAGACTGCAGGATATCCGCTGCGTCTGCTCTCAGAGAAGCGGCGAGATGACAGGCCTTAGCTTGAGAATTCCATACATTCGCATCCGCAACTATAGAAAATTGGGTCTTATACACTTGCCAGAATGTCTTCCCATCATATGTGGATAGCTTCAGAGATGGACGAGCAGACATCGGTAAGAATTTAAGACCATCACTATTGCTCCCTGCCGTCGCTACGAATTTCTTTAAATTATCCACTTCTTTGGCAACTGCAGCAGAAACCCTTTCCTCAATTTGTTGTTCGATTTGTTGGTGGACGACCGAAACTTTTCCTTCGACTCGTTGCTCTACAGCCGATACTCTCTCTTCTATTTGATCTTTGGCCCACCAGCGGCCGAACGTAAAATCGCTGAACACTGGTAGTTCGGTCCGAGGTTCGAATCTCGCGAATGGGCTGGCTGCACGGGTGTTTTCGTGGTTTTTCCCATGTGTAACGTGTATACGAGCCAGTTTCCCTTAGAAATTCCTCAATGAAGGCATCCCTCCTCTTAGGCAGATAGCCCTAGTGTGCTTTGCCATAATTAAATGCACCAACACCTATTTGATCTTTGACCGAAGAAACCTTTTCTTCAATTTGTCCGACTTTATTTTCGACAGTTCCTATTCTGTCTTCCATAGCCTCGAATTTATTTTCTATTACGCAGGTTATTTCTCTTTTCATTTCCTCTTGACCTGCTTCAATCGTTTCTTGAACTGCTTTCATCTCTTTTTTAACAGATTCTTTTATCTCTTCGTTAACTGCTTTCATCTCTTTTTAACAGATTATTTTTTTTTCCTGACCAGCTACCATCTTCTCTTTCATTTCTTCTTGTCCCGCTTTCATTTCTTCCTGTCCCGCTTTCATTTCTTCCTTAAACGAGGCAAAGGCTAATATCAACTGCATGAACTGTTCTTCCATCGCTCTTGCTATTGGCATTCGAACCCCAATTCTGACACCAAAAATTGTTGTGTGCGTACGGGTTCGTTTGAATTGAATGCACAAGTCCGATGAAAAATGAACAAATTTATTATTACCACAACAAAAATGCTTAAATTTCCTAAAATATTCGTGCAGTATTACTATTTATGACAGTAGTCATCTTTTAACTAGTCAAACGTTCAAAGGAAATTAATTCAAAACAGCTAGAGAAAGCTAATCTGCGAATTCGCTACAATCAACAGGAGCAGTTTTCTAAAAAAACTCTTAAAACAACAACAAACTAAGTAACTACAACGAACTTATTTTTATTTATTTATTTCAGATTCACCTCAGGTATACAACTACTTTGAGTTTTGACCTGTACAATCTGTGCGGCCTATAAAGGCCATAACAACGAACTGAGAGGTTTTCCTCCTTTTATAAGATTTTAAAATCGCGCGCGAGAATTTTTTAGTACTTTCTCGAAATCAAAACAAGATATCTATTAAATGTTACATGCACGCTCTCTTGTATTTTCAATTTTCCGACTTAGCTTTCTTTTAATATTCGTCACGCGCTGCACTGCGTGGGAAATAAAACCATTTAATTTGCAATTCAACTAACATAAGCTATTTAAATACCAAATCCGTAACAATATGTTAAATTTAATACACGCTGAGCTTATGAGCGGTACTGTGTTTGAGCAATTCTCTGATGTTTTTTAATCGAAAACAGACGGCCATGCATATGGGGGAAAAACAATAATGCACGTAATATAAATATCAATAGTACATAATTCAGTGATAATAACTTAATAAAATAAAAAATTCAATAACTTTCATATTGGAACGGGCTATCATAAAACGGTGGAAAAATTGACTAAAATAACAGTTCATTTTAATGGAACCATCTAAATCATAAACAAATATATAAATGAAAGCGGTAGATAGCATACTGCATTCATACCAAAGAAAGAAAGGTAACAATGATTATGAATGCCAATAAAATGGAGAAGGCTAAAAATAAATAAGTTCAAATTAAAAAAGTAAAATTAATGAAATAGGAAAGGAAAATAAATAAGTGAATCGAATATTAAGATATATATATATCACATTACATAAAAAGATGGAAGTTTGCAGGATTTCAGCGCCCGGACCAATAACGCTCTAGGGGACCATCATGCTGGCCTTAAGACCGAGAGGGATCATACAACCAGGGTAACGTACTTTGAGTCAGGTCTTGTCTCATGTGAAGGAACATAAGTGTTCAATACTTAGTATCATAACAACTTTCTAAAATGAATAATAAGTGTAATAATAATAGCAAATGTTGCTGTGATGGGGAAAATTTGCACAAGATAAAAAAACGTCTCAAATTAAAAGGATTCGCCACTCGTTATCAAATTCAAGTTTTTAAAGTGCTACATCTCATTTCCAGATTTAGATTCAAAATTATATAAATATAATGATTATTGAGAATGCAATAATAAGTACTACAATAGAATGAGACTATCAGTTAGCATTTTGTCTTAGGGACATAGTAGGGAGAAACCGTAGTGGTTAAAAATTGTGCATATTTTAGGTGTCCTCCGTACTTCTATCCAATGTTTATCGATCATGATGAACATATCGGTATACGGAGGCATCGAGGAGAACGAACGTTACCAGCTTGCATTCGTCATCATCGTACTTGCCCATTACCTGGCGTGCCGGTTTGGGATGCCATTTGGTAGTGATTTAGGTCGCAAATAGTTGTACAAATAGTTGATAACATTGACGGCACCCGTTACATTTCTGATGTGTTAAGGCTGTGCTTTAACTTCGAGGCCCATGTGACGCAATTTTCAGCAAGATAATGCATGTTTGCTTGTGCTTGATCGCATGTTGCTTTTGCTGTCCAGACCTTTTTCGATACGGAGGATGCTCGACTGTTGCCCTGGCTTGCACGTTCTTCAGATCTTTCATCCACTGAGAACATCTGGTCATGTGTTGCTGAGAGACTGGCATGTCCCCATGTGCTAACCACCACGATTGAGGAACTCTGGAATAGAACTGAAGCCATGTGAAATGAAGTATCTGTGCCTGTCATCCAAGCTCAGTTCAACATAATACTCAGCCGGATTTCAGCTGCTGTTGCTGAGAGAGGTGACAGCTCTGTGGAAGTTGTGTATCCAAAACTACCAGCACATGTAATCATTTCTTTCTCCTATTATACTAATATATTCTATATATTAGTATAATAGGAGAAATATATATAATATAATCTCCTATTATACTATTTCTCCTATTATAGCTAATAATATCTATAATAAAAAAAGGTTCTGCTATTTCCTTCCTGGTGTAGCAGTTTTAATGATCAGCAGTGCATATTTAATCATTAATTTATGTAAGATAAAACTACTACTTTATATATAACATAAAATACAAAAATACATTACTAATTATTAGATTTATAATAAGGGGTATATTTCAAGTACATGAAAGAGGAAAAGAAATTTTATCATAATGCAAATAAATAGTTAATTGATATAAAAATTATTTGCGTATAATAATAAAAGTTTTTATGTGTAAAGTAAAATAATTTTATGTTATTACTATTTATATCTCTACATATAATAAAAGAAAGAGTCTGTATGTGTGTGTCTTTCGTTCGTACTGTGCGTAAGCTAATAGACCCAGGGATACGAAATTTGGTACATACGTGCATCTAGACAAAAGCTAGAGCCCCTCGAAGCGATTTTTTCAAAATTCAAATCAGATTCTTTTTTATTATTATTTTACCTTTTCTTGATGAAATCGCATCATTTTGAATAGTTTCATTCTTTTAGAAATGTGGTTTTGGAAACAGTTTTTCATTCAATGCTTTGTATACTGGACTGCTGACTGTTGAAAATATGAGGTAAAATGCTGTTTATTTTCTTTTAATTTTTGGATACGCAACTCGCACATCGCAATCTTCTTATCCTGACCTGCATCTTCTTATTCTGAAGAGGCCCGGTGGCTAGCACGTCGCGCAGTAGCACCCCAGGTCCGGGGTTCGATTCCCGGGCTGGGCAAGGTCGACTCAGCCTTTCATCCCTTGATTTCCATCAATTTGGTCTATAAAATGAGTACCAAGTTCGCTTGGGGACGAAACACTGGGGGGTCCTACTAAAAGCTGGCCACTTGTTCAGGGCATATGCTTATGCACCCCGGGGCCCACGGTCAAGAAAGCAGATTTCGGGCACTGCAGGCCTTGGCCCATTAGGGCTGTTACGCCACAGAGTTTAGTTTTTAGTTTTTTTTTTTTTTTTTTTTTTTGAATAGTTTCATTCTTTTAGAAATGTGGTTTTAGCAACAGTTTTTCATTCAATGCTTTGTATACTGGACTGCTGACTGTTGAAAATATGAGATAAAATGCTGCTTATTTTCTTTTAATTTTTGAACACGCACATCGCAATCTTCTTATCCTAACGCGCATGTGTCTCGCGAGGCACAACAGAAAGAATTTCCTTTCTCTCTCTCTCTCTCTTTATTAGCTAATAGCAAAGAGCTTTGTATACTATTTATTATATCATCCACAAAGCACAATTTTGATTGGTTATTGTTTTCTCATCATAGTTTCATTCTTTTAGAAATGTGGTTTTGGCAACAATTTTTCATTCATTGCTTTGGATACTGGACTGCTGACTGTTTTCTCTTGAAAATATGAGATTTATTGCTTATTTCATTATAATTTTTTATATTATGTTTCAATTATATATAATTTTAATTATATAAAAGGTTTTGCATGATTTTCTTTAGGAAACAAAGTTCTTAACTTCCTTTATACCATTTGAATTCTTACGATTTTGCAACGGGAAAGCGGTTAATTTATTTATTAGGATTATAAGGTATTTCTCCCACTTCCCTAGCGTGCCTTCGTGGTGTAACGGTAGCACACTGGGCCGGTATTCCAGAGGTCCGTGGTTCGATTCCCGGCGAAGGCGGTTGCTATTTTTCATCTCTCTGCTTCCAAAAATTACCTAATGACTCTACAGGATAATTAATAAAAATGCTGAGACTACAATTTTATTGAAATTGTTTTATATAAAGTTGTTTTCAAAATAAAATTCTATACAGTTTTTAAATTTAATGTTTGGTGCTTCCCTTTACGCCTTTTCCCGATACATTTAAAAGCCAGACGAATTCTGGCTGCACAGCGGCTAGGGTATAAATAATATAAAATAACATAAAATTATTAGTTTCATGTAAATACTTTAATGAATTTTATATTAGCTGCATTCTGTTAAATACAGAAATAATGAAACGTTTGTTTTTAGCTGAAGAATTAGAAAATAGATCAACTGAATTTGAAATCACAGTCTTCTGATACAAGCAAAATTTAAGGTTTTGGTAAATGCTTCGAGCGATCGAGCTAGCTACACTTAGCGTAAAAGCTGAAAAATCACAAACAATAGGAAATCAAAAATATCATCAAATGCCAACGGGCTTGTTTTTCCCTTCAGACTTCTCAGAATATAAGAAAATAATAATCCCTTTAGAGAGGAAAAGTATTCGATTATATTTAGTAATGCTAACAAATGAGGTAAAAAATGCATCGCTCTGCAGCTTACAATAACAAATAACTTGTATCAATAAGGAAGAGCATTCTATCGTTTATAAAGAAATCAATCGGAAATTATGATCCGAAATAAATATCACATCATAATTAATTGTGTTAAAATAATGACAAAAACTCCAATAAGCGGCTTGCGTTATCTAGGATGCAAAACACTGATTCAGTAGCGCTATCGCTTTTCGGTTTAATTTTATTAGCTTTCGCCAATGAGTTTCCTGCAACGTTATGTTCTGTCATGATTAATGAACAGGACTCCTAGCACAGGCGCTGAAGACATGTATCTGAAGCAATAACAGTATGTTTTCCTGTGTAGACGGACTGGTGCAGGTGCTACTGACTTCGATAGGTACTTTTTTGTGTATAGACGGACCTTAATATTAGTAATATTAGAACACCAATGACTTTTGTTTAAACATCTTTCTGGGAAAAACTGATTAACGATATAAAGTTTCTAATTTTTAATACTACAGTTTAGCCGCCCACACGGGAAAGTGGTTAGTGACTCTGACAGACATACCCAAGAGGCCGGTTTCGAATTTTGGTAGCCCACCAAAGGCCGAGCTGTAAAGTCGCTGAAGTTGGTAGCCGCTAGTAGTTTGGTTTGAGATTTGAATCCCGCGAACGGGCTGGCTGCATGGGAATTTTCGTGGTTATCCCAGTGTGTAACGTGTATCCGAACCAGTTTTCCTTAGAAAGTCCTCTACGAAGGAATTCCTCCCCTTAGGCAGTTAGCCATGGATTTCTTTCCCATAAACAAATAAACCAAACTCAGATAAACTCAAATCTCAGAGAAACAGCATGGACATAAATTGTCTATCCTTTTATACGAGGCAACGGCGGTTCAACTATTAGGTTTCCTCATAATATAGTAGCCACCGTCTTCGGCGGTGGTAGTAGCCAATGCCTATAATGTTGGTGATTGCCGTTGGAAATTTAAAAAAAAAAAAAAAAAAAAAAAAAAAAAATGCAATTTATAGTACTGAAGATAAACATTGATCGCACACTTAATGCGTGAACTACTTTTAGTACTTCTTCTAGGGACGAGTTTGTTTCATCGATATTTCAAAATTTAATCTGTAGAAAGGTTTCGAGGTATTTGTTGAAAAAAAAAATTCTACGTACGTAAATTTGAGTACTCGTATTCTTTGAAGTGAGGCTGCGTTTAAGTCTTTGAACACTTTGAGTTTGATGATAGATTTACTTCGGACTGTCTGGTTCTAAATTTAGGCATTGTAATAAGAATTATACTTTTTCTTAAAATACGAAAACAGCATCATATGCATTTGACATTTATCTTCAAACTTTAATTAAATAGAATCCTTTAGCACAATAAGAATCGCAAACAGGACGATTATGCATTTTGTTTTGTATAAGCAAAAATCTTGGCCTAACATATTATTTATTTGCTCTAACGTAGACTTGGTTATGTCTTAATAGTTAAGAAATATGCTTATTTGACTGAATGGATTCTCATTCTGAATGTTCAAATCTGCTGCTTTATAATAGCATTAGAAATGGATGCGAATAAATATACGAAAATCAATTAAAATTCTTTTTCAAATTTATGGAAATGTACGAAAATCTAAGTAAATTTCTTTATTTTTATAAAAGTAAAAATTAACTTCTCAAAGGAAAAGCTACAAGTTAAAATATTTTAAGCTTAATCTAATATTTTCATTCTTGCCCCAGCATTTTAATTATTTTGAAATATTTTATTTTTCTCTATTAAGAGCGCGTAAAAGATAAAATGTATTTAAACTATATTAAAATTTTCATAGTTCTCCTTTTTACTTCCTTGTACGAAGTAAAAAGGAAGTATTGTAATCGCGAAAAGTTTCAGGCAGCATATTTCAACGAAAAATTCCATTTTGACCGCTATCGAATGCAATTTAACGATGTTTTTGCGTGATATCCGTACGTAAGAACAGAATAAGAGACTCGTTTCCTCCAAAAAAATTATAAAACTGCTTTAAAATTAATTCTGAAGAGAATTTTTCGTGGCGTCTGTACGAACGTATGTACGTATCTCGCATAACTCAAAAACGAGTAGCCTCAGAACGTTGAAATTTTGTATATAGGACTGCTATAACATGTAGATGTGCACCTCGTATTTTGGTTGCAATCGGCCGCACCAAACGTATATAAATATATATATATATCCACTCTGTTACCCGGCTCAGTGATCTCAGTTTCTTTACTCTTATATGTTTGTAAATTGTACATTTTTTGCTTTAAAAATGATGTTGTTTTTATCTTCCGGTTAAAGTTTTTATGCCTTTAGTAAATCTGTATGCAATATTCTTAGAATTATCAACAGTTTTAAAGTTGTTTAAGTGCCGCTAAGCCTTTTCTTTTGATGGCGGCTATTGATTGTCTACATTCGAAACAGCAGACTAGTGTGTTTTTTGCCAATCTAGAGAAACTTAGCTTCGCAACAACAAAGATAACGCCTTCATTTATTATTGCGAATTAAATCGTGCTTAATCCTTTCTGGAATTTTTTCGAGGAAATAAGTATTTAAGATTTACTTCGTAATTTTTAATATAGTTTTTATGTATTTTTGCCTTCTCCGGAAGTGAGAGCTGAATTAATTGAATGAGAAATACTCAATCGTCTGTGAAAAACTGTTTCTTTTTCGCTTTATTTGCTTAATTTCTTTTATACATCGTTCTAGCTTTATTATAGTATTTGAATAGAACATATGGCAAAGATTAAGTAATTCTATTCTTTAAATGATATAAATTTTGTGCATTATATGAGTTATAATATGAATGAAATATAATACTGTTAAGTGAATCTAGCGCCAGAGTGTCGCTATGGTAAACAAATACTAGAGTGAATTTTGAAGAATACATTTATTATATTGTGGTTTATGCGCTGTCGGCGAAGTAGATTTAATTCTATCCAATAAGTATAATGAAATGCAAGAAAAAATGCGTATAATTTAATATTCCGTACAAGGATATCATGTGGTGTGCATTTGTCATGTGGTGGATATCATTTGTCATGTGGTGTACACATCAGATTTTTTCTTGTTTGTCATTTGAATCAATAACTTAATAAAATTTTAGTTTTATAATATTTTACTCCAAACCAAAAACACAATATAAAAATTTCATACTTTACATTTTTACCGAGCGAATAATATAAACACAAATCTTTGAAGACGATGTACTTGATTTAGACAGTAATATAGTCTCATATGTCAACTTCATCGAATAAAAATAGAGAGTAAATAACTCAGAAACTCAAAATATTAAAGATTTAATCTTCTTTCCACACTCAGGATTTCTTTTGAAATTACGCAGCCAAATAACGAAAACGAAGGAGCCTTATGATTTATTTGCTCAGTTGGATATATTTCTTACGGACATTTTAGAAAATTTTCAGATGTTTATCAAGATGTTTGGATTAGTTAAAAATAAAATTTTGCTTGATTATTAAGACAATTCTAAAGATACTTTAGCATTTTGATTAATATGAATATTTATATAGAAAGGACAAGAAATTCTCCAGACTTTAAAAGCACTTTCATGCATAAAATATTTTCAGAATATTGTTTGAATTTTCTAAGCTACCAGATCCCGAAGGAATAATTAAAGCATACATCCGTCTCATAATATTATGAGTAAGCATTATGTAGCTCAAGTTTTGTTGCAAAAAATTTAAAGCTTGAATACATTTAATGTGAAACGAAATTAATATTTAATAAGACATTAGCGGTATGTTTGAAAAGGAGATAGCCACCGCTTGCATTAAAGTAGACATTTCAAAATCGCGACGCTTTCTGCAGCAATTTACCCAAGGGATAATGATTATTTACTTTCTTGTAACGTGAGTGCATAGAACGAGTATGTTGAACAACATTTTAATATTTATAAACAAAACATGAAAACAGCTAGTGGATGCTATAATTTTCAAATAACAGTAGTATTTACTTATATGTAAATCGGGACTAACCTCTTTAATTAAATTTAAAAGTTTTCATAGAGGCGAATTTGTTTGCTAAAGAATTAATAAATGCACTTTCTCTACAATCAAAGACATATTCATTCATTTTTTCTAAGCACTTTCTCTACAATCAAAGAAATATTCATTCATTATTCCTAAAGTCTCTATTCTTCAAGTGAAATGGAACAGCTTCCTGGTATCTAGGTATAACGTTTAAACTAATGATAGTTAAGTACACTGAAAATATTATAAATATCTTTATACCTTCATCCTTTTCACGGAAAATATGGAACATATTTGAATGTATCTTAAATTACTAAGAATATCTTTATCTTTGAACGAGTGATTGTATTGTAGCATTATAGTTGAGTTTAACTAAAAAAATTAAGTTTAATTTATATATTTTCTTTAAGCCTCATTCCGTCACGGATTCGAAGATCCACGCAGATTTGTGTGGCAAAGAGTTTAGCATACAGTTAGAGAAAGAGTTCGTAACTGTATGAGTGTTTGGATCAATGTTTGGCAGTACGCCCATCCCGCTTTCGTTTTAGCGGAAAACCACTGCCCCAGAAGGAACTAGACTTTCTAGATTTTATCTTGATTGGTAGTTAAAATTTCTGCGGGTCGGTAACTAAAACGGGGTTTCTACAGGTCGGTTCTACGGTTCTACAGGTCGGTAACTAAAAGCTAGCTAAAAGCTTTTAGTTACCGACCCGTAGAGGAGACTCGAGCTTTGCTGAGAAAGTATTTAGATTTGTAAATACGGGGACTGTTGTAAATGTACTATAAGAGTCTCAATACGTAGACGTACTATGCAGTTTACTCCCATAGTCCATATAAAATATATACAAGGTTTCAACGAAATAGGTCTATCAGAGCAGGCTCTACTTAGTGCTAAATAGGGTAACTTTAATTATAATCCCCCGGTATATATGTGGAAAACATACGTGGAGGCCAGTCATTTAAAACAGAGTACTAAGGTTGGTTTAGATATTCAACGACGCGTATTTTAAAGCATCGGCTAGCAAGACACTAAATCCTACAACTTAGGCTAAGCTGACGATAGTAAATAACAAGAAGGCGCGACTGCCAGAAGTTCTAATCGAAACATTTAAAACTACCAGCTTAAATACACAAAACAATTAATTTGCATTTTGGTGAATTTAATTTGCATTCTACGGAAAGGAGAAATTATAATAATTGGTTAATTAAAATAAAATACCTTATGAATATTAAACATATGTGGTAGAAACAGAAAGAAATGGAAAAATGCCAAATTTGTCCATCACTAACTTTCCGGATATATAAAATTTTGAGTTGCTGTTTACCATCGTCATGCATTCAGTTAGAGCCTGATGATACATTTGTATAAATCAGTTTATTGCTCATACATTTCACACTGTTTGTGCTGTAGGGTTTTGCTGTATCTAGAAGCCTATGTTCTGGAAACCCTACTAGCCTAAGTGAGTTATTGCTTTAGTTTGAAACAAATGACCATGTCTTAAGAAGGTTAAAACAACCTTCTTATTTAACTCTCAACTAAACAGGAGGCACTAATTTTAAGACAGATGAACCTCCGCTACTTGCGATTACTTAAATAAGATAAATTTAAATTTAAGTGTAGGTAACGTAATCTGAGACTACACACACATAACTGACCTCTTAAACTGGCTCAAGATAATTAATGCAGCCTATTTTAAACGTTGGTTGGTAAGATGCTAACGCCAGAATAACTTTAGCAGAGCTGGCGATAGTGCGTATTTGCAATGCGAGGTTGTAAGAAGTTCTAATCCTTAAACATTCTAACCCTCGGCTTAAGAAAACAACTAATCTGAATTCTGTTGGGGACTACAGAAAGAAGTAAAGATTCAACTCATAACAGCTGGGTAACTAACATGCAATGCTACACTGAGTTTGTGTATGTGTGTGTTTTCACGTTGTTTTGTGCATTTTTTATGATATTTATATATTGACATATAATAAAATGAGCAGTGAGAATGTTTGTTTAGAAATGGTCGTCAGTTAATGGAATTTACCGACGAAATACAGTTTTGACTATTAATGCATAGTGACAGTGAAGCTAAAAATGAGGGTCAGTGATGAAATTTATGACAGCAGCAGCAAAGTCACCAAATCAAGTTGTGTTATTGTTGTTGACTAATGTCCACTTGTCTGACGTCAGCCCAAGCCCACAAAATTCCTCGGGGCAAGAAGCCTGTAATTGTCACGATTACGCCTGTCAGCCTTAAGTACGTAACAGGTGATAGTGCGATTTAGCTCAGTTCCTCTTCCAATTTTGATGGAGTGCCTCGGGTGCACGGGTTCGAGGGTCTCCCACCTCTCTTTCCATACCATCAACTTCTCGAGAGGACTTTCGTCTCGCCGAATATTTACAGTGCCCTCATGCCGCAAGAACACTGTACATTCACAAAATCCATGCCTTCTCCGGGATTCGAATCCGTGCCCATTGGCATGGTAGTCAGCGACTCTAACCACTATACCGGTTGGGCGGCAAAAAGAGCAATATCTCGAATACAAATGAGTTTCATTAACGGCTGTGCTTTTCTCTGACCGAAAGCAATGTCGCACACATACGAAGCATGGAATCAATATGGTTATAAATGAACGACTCTTCCATTCCTGTAGAAGAGAGCTTTCAAACTGGTGAATTGTTTCTGTAATTGGAAGCATATTCGAAGTGAATTTGGGAGATCTAGGGTTCGAAGCTCGGTGAAGGTAATACGAATTTCTTCAGTTCTCGGCATCAAATGATTCTAAAATGCCCGTCCAACTGGTCAAGAAAATTCCCTATTATTGATAAAATTTCAGATGCATAAAATGATTTATTCTTATTTGAATTTTTTTATCATTTGTAGTTCTTATGATATATGTGATAGTAGTGAGAGATGAATCATCATTGAATGCATTCTTTTGCCAAATAGCAATAAGAAGTAAATAAATTACTGAACAGAGCAAAATAAAAAAATTAAATCAAAAGTATTTTTTAAAAAATATATTTCTTTTTTAAGTTACAGACTTTTTACCAGCATATGCTTTTTTTTTGATACTAAAATGAAAATTAATGCAATTCAAAATTGCATTCACTAAAACTGGCAGTCGAAATAAGAAAATGTAAGACGTTTTTTCACTCTGTTGAAACACATCTTATATACTGAACTGTGTTCATCCAGATGATCAGACAACAACTGCATCATTTAAAATCGTGTCAGTTTGCTTTATAGTGGAACTTCTCAGAATGTTAACACTCAATGTACGCAATTCTTTAATTATTGTTTCAAAACTTTTAGCATTGTAGATGGAATTTCTCTGTGAAAGATTTACAGTATAATACTAAAGCAACTTTTTTTGGATGTAAACCTTTTTTTTAAAATCTGAAACTAGTTTACTCAATTTAGAAAAGAATACTAAGTTACTTCTTCCAGCTATTGTGCATTTTATTTAATAATAATAATAATAAATTCTAAAGCTCCTCAATTATGTAAGCTTCTATTTAAAAACTTACGTATATTTTATTTAATTTATTATCGCCTTCTTCTGTCAGAAAACTTTAAAATATAGTAATGAAGTATGAGGATGAAATTTTACTTCTTTAACGCTTTTAGAAGGCATTTCAAAAGAAATTTAGAGGCTTAAAACATAATATTTCAACAGCGAAAACTTTTAGGTACTTCTCAAGGATTACATGATTGATTTATTACCCTTAACAAAACTCTTTATTCATGTAAATATTTAATAGACGAGCTTAATGAAATCTGACAAGGTTTTCTTTTCAGACTGCACCACACTTGCGCTGACAGTATGGTGCAGAGAAGGGATACTTAACGTTCAAGTTTACATTGCCCTAGTACAAGTTGTCGAGGACATAATATTCCCCGAAGATAAGCACTATTCCCAAAAGTAGTATCAGTACGTGTGTCCAACCAAGTAACACAAGAAGATCCTTATTCGGAGCCATTAAAATGTATAATGTATGGTCGTCGAGACGTGTTCGTAAATCCACTTCACTATAGGGACTTCTTAATTAATATCAAGGGAGAGCACTTACAAGCCCTTTCCGACATTACGAGAAGACATTCAAGTCTAGTCTTTTCCAACAAGTCAGCGGAAGATAGATGTAGTCATTAGGGAATATAGGCACTAAAGAAGCTGGCTAGTAAAGGAAGTACGCAGAAAAGATTGAATTGTGGATCCGTAAAGATAGATAGCAAAGAGCAATAGAAATGAGCGTTGTAAGTTTCTTAATTTATCTAAGTATCTACTTTATCATCGTCTGTAGTTATTAAAAACTAATATTAATTTTATATTTCCTTTTCCTTTCTGTAAGGAAATGAGAAAAATTTAAAAAAAAAAAAAAGAAAAAAAAGAAAAATCTGATAAGTTTGTCGGAAAAAATTATTATGGACATTTCTGAACATATAATTTTATAATTTTTGAAACTACCGGAAAAAAATCGAATATTCAGAACCATAGTTCATCGGTATAACCGAGTCTGTCTTTTTCTGCGTATTAAAATACATTTAATTTATAAATGAAGGACGTTTTAATATGAGTGTAAGAATTTTATTTTTTCCTTTAAAGCCCTTTAATTCATCGAAGATAACACAGTTAAAAAGGGAATATTTTATGTAAAACAAAACACAAAATATTTCTTTTTCGGTTGCATAACTAGAAACAAAATTACGCATTATGAGATAGAGAAAGAGCGAATAAAACAGAGAAAAAATAATACTCAGAGAAACAGCTTTTACTTCATAAAAATAAGACGTTAGCAGAAGTTATGCGAAGTTATAAAGATGAAAGAAATTTTTATTTTTCTTTAGTGTAAAAAATTACCTGTAAATATTTATGCTCCTATCATCCATTTTCATAGTGTGTAAAATCGTTGATTAATCATCATTAAATGTTCAAGTTAAAATGACAATTGCATTAGCGTGTTAACTGGACTATTTACACCTAGAATTAATGCTTCAGCCATTTTATGAAGTGTGTTTGTTCTCAGACTCTAAGGTAAGACGAATTCTCTCTATATATAATACACATACACATATATAGAAAGTAATAAGAAATTTAGAATCAAATCCACGAAGACATGAAAGAAATCAAATTTAAAACAAGTAAAATACCAAGATTTCTCAACAAAAATGTTAAGAAACCTATCAACTCGATGTTTTTAAACCAGAAGAAATCCCTAAAACAACAGAAATACATAAAAATGCTCAAACTAGGAAAAAGAACACAATTAAATTCTGATTCAAAGTTATCAAGAGACATGCACGTACACTGCGAAAAAAAAGGGGGCGGCAGTTCTATATCTCCCGTTCTACTGGGCCGATTGAAGAAATTTAAATTGCGTTTTTCATGTCTCGAAAGCGCGACTTAGGATATATATTAGATTTATATATAGCATTGTTCTAACATAGGTATTTTGACACAAAATCGGACTTTTTCTGAAATAACATACCAATTTTTTTTACATATTTCGATTCTATGCCTCAAATTATGCCTAGATATTAAGTTTTGCAAAATTTGGTGCGAAATTTACGGAGAAATTCAAACATTTATCTTGGCAAAATTTTTTTCAGTTTGTGCCAAGAATAATTCAGTTGGTGTGGCAACCAATTTTCTTTCTCTTCCATTATGCCGGAACGGAAAAAAAGGTACTTCTTTCCTACCTTTTTACATTGTACATGAGAGGAAAAAAGAGTCACTTCATTTCTACTTCCAAATAATTTTAACAAAGCGTCTAAACCACATTTGATGTTTTATCGCTTTCAACAAATGTGCCAAATTTCAAAATGGGCCAATATATAAATTCACGTATATCTTCGGAAATTTTGAATAAAAAACTGTAATTTTTTTGCATGTATGCTTAGAAATACGTCTACATTAAGCTGGTGGTGAAATTTTCATAGATTGTAATTCAAATTATTTTTTTGAAAAATTTATAAAAATTATTTAAAAATACAAAATTTAAAAATAAATCATAAAAAATGGGTGAATTTTGTTTGTAATGAACCTAAATTTCGAAACGTGGAAGGAAGAATCAGATAAGTTTTATAAAAAATAGAGATTAATAAATATATACCAAACTCAATTAACATTGAGGAACTAAAATGTTTAGAGCTAATTTTTTAGAAACTACGCGAGCGACTTTTACAAAACTTGGTAGTTTGGCGTAATTTGAATCGTAGAATTGAAATATGGAAAAAAAAGTGGTATGTTATTTCATAAAAAGTCCGATTTTGTGTCAAAATACCGATATCAGATCGATGCTATATATGAATCTAATGCGTATCCTAAGTCGCGCTTTCGAGAGATGAAAAACGCAACTGAATTTCGTCAATCGGCTCAGTAGAACGGGAGATATAGAACTGTCCCCCCCCTTTTTTTTTTGCGCAGTTACATATATAAATAATATTTGAGAAAAGTTGCTGTTAAGAGGATGCACACAGAAGAAACTAACAGAGGTGGCCGGATTAAAATATTCCTTTCGTTTCTAGTTGACAAATATCGTGAAAGGGTGCCGTTACCATTCTGAGATTAATTTTGAAGATTAGTAATTGAAGCAGCAGATTAATTAGCAAAAGAAACCGAAAGTGAAATGTATCGTGTCCTCAGATACAAGCTGGTTTCAAAATAATTTGGGTTTTGATTTACAGTGTTAGCATCAGTTCACAGAATTATCTACATCATTAGCGATGTTTAAGAAACATAACGGTACAGTACGACTCAGTCTAAAGATAATTGTTATAAGTAGACACTATTTTTATATGAAATAGCGAAATATTCAATTTAAAATAGAAAATTAAGGCTGACTGCTGAAAATTAAATTTTGTAATTTAATTTGCGTGCTTTTTTTTTTTTTTTTTTTTTTTGCTACACACACACACACACATATGAGTAAATCTGATCTTAATACAAGCTCTGGTGTGCTTGTATGAAAAGTGACATTCTATGACTTGGAGTGGTTTATAACTTCAAGTGGTTAAGTGCATCAGCAAGCAAGAATTGCCCTCTGTCCTACAGGGCAGTTCTTAGCAATAATTAGAGTAAATACAAAAGCGCAAAAAACGTCCAAGGAATTTTCAAGGGAGTTGATATTGGGCGAATATGTCAGCCACTCCAAAATAATTTCACTTTCAAGGTATCGTCTTCCTGATTTGCTCTATACATATACATATATTTTCAACTTTTATTGCACCACGCACTCCTTTCACCGTTGCTAGACGATCATTCCTTATTTCAAAACTCGAAAAAGACATAAACATTTATTTAAATTTAGAGTATTTTTTAATGCGTTTTATAAATTAAACACGGAAAAGTACGAAAAATTTTACTAAATACCAAAACTTGAAAAAAGTAGTTTTTTTTATATTCATAAAATAAAACTAAGTTCTTAAACTGTAAATAAAAAGCTGACTGCATCCCTTAACTGAAATAATAAAATTACCCCCCTCCTCCCAGTTGAGGACTTCCGCTCCATACGGATAGGCATTACTGTCCACCAGAAGTCAAAACGTTGCCTCACGCAGTCGCCAATCAAGTGACGGACTTCATTTCGATACTTTTGAGTCATCTTGATAGTTCTTGCAAAATGCAGGTTGATAATACAACTAGAGGAATCCAGCTCACATCATGATACTTCCCATGCTGAAGGCGTGATAGTCAGTGATCCTATTGGGCTTTTTCAGCGCCACCATACACGATACAAACCAAGATGATGCCCGCTACAGAACTTCAGTTGTCAACTTTTCAGATAATTTCAGATTAGAAGCTTGTAGGGCATTTGAAAGTTTCTGAAGCACGGAAATAATATGCCTGCCCTTTGAAAAGGAATCCCCATATATATTGCTTACGAAATCATTTTGCCAATTACAAAGTATGTTCAAATTCTTCTCCAAACAGGGCAGCTTCCTGAGAAAACTCGCCTACAGAAAACATTCTGAAGATTTGTTTCTCCCCTTCTCATAAATCTGACGGAAAAGATGCTCCCAAGTGAAATCGATGGAAACCAAAAGCAAAGAAGTAACGAAAGTTTTCCACTGCTTTAAATCATTCTGTAAGACGATATTAATATTAAAGCGAATTCAAGATGACTATAAAACATCTAATCCCTTTTATAAAAACTAAAGAAGAACAGAAGGTAAACCTGATGTTTATAACTCAGCCAACACTTATGCCAATATAACGTAACAATAAGTTCAGATTTAAAATAAGCTAGTAATCAAAGATCACACACAATTCAATATAACGCGAAGTTGGCTGACGAACCTAAACGGCGTAGATATTCAAATATCGGCAATAATAATGCAAGACCAAATACTACGAATCTTATCTGAGCTAGGGACAACTTAGTAACGTGACTTCAAGGGGCAAAGCACGTTTTGTCTTACATCTAGAAGCCTCAGTTTAAATACTCGCGAAATAATTTGCGTTCTGGAGGGGAAAAGGAAAGAAGAATTGACAGTAAAGTTCTAACTCATATTAACTATTTAATTAAAATAATAAAATCCTTTAACCCTACAAGTTATAGAGTTCTTTACTTACAACGACATCAGATTCATGACTCTCACAGAGAACGCGCATTTAACTTGTAAAATTTTTATAATGTTACATATTAAAAACATTTTGTGTTTATTCTCAGTTATAATAAATTTAGGCTATTATTATCAATGAATGCCATTTGAACTGGCTCTGCCTGGAATGTTAACTGTACAGAATTTAGAGGCCAAACCGTCAGAAGATTCTAGGACTATGATGTGCTAGTGACATGAGTTTTGTGGGCTTTCCAGCTCATAACACGACAACAGGCTCATGAGAGAGCATATGATGATTGTAAGAGGACATAATGATAAAAAAACATGAACAAAATGAAAATATGTGGCGAAATATTTTAATGAATTATGATAATGACATTTGACACTTAATTATGATAATGATGAATTACATTAATGATATACACTGCCATCCAAAAGTTAAGGAACAGCATGTTTCATGTGTCTAATATGAGAATGAAGCAACATAGAAACAAGAAATTTACAGAACATTTTCACTAAACAGTTCATTAATGAATGCGACTTAGAATGTATCGAAAGTTCAACACAAACATGAATTACTACAAAAAATTGCACTCTTGGCAGAGAAATCCAGTCTTGGAGAAACAGTATATCACAGTTTTTTGAGGAAAAATGGGGTGGTAATATTACAGAAATGTGTTCTAATAAGGAATGTGTCTATCTCTAGCTGCAGTACACTGGCGGCAGCGACGTTCCATGCTGTCAATTAAGTTGTCGGTCAGTGAAATGGGAAGCAACGATCAGACACGGAGTAATCCTTGTTCAAGTTCATCTAACGACCTTGGAGGAGGACTTAAAGCAGCAACCTGTCTAAGGTAGTCCCAAAGATACTCTATCGAATTTAAGTCTGGGGATTGAGCTGGCCGTTCCATCCGCTCCATACCGTGACCCTCAAGATATTCTTCAGCAGCCCGAGCTTGGTGCGGTCGCGCATTGTCGTCCATCAGAAGAAATCCAGGGCCCAATAGCAGCGGCATATGGACGGACATATTGATCAAGCATCTCGTCTCGCTACTTCATACCGGTCAAAGATCATCCATGAAACACGTCAAGGTCTGTGTTATCACCGAGAGAGATCCCATCCCAAACCATTATTCCACCACCTCTGTAACTGTGTCTTTCCACAATGAGGGATTGTTTGTATCTGGTGCGTGTTTCCCTCCAGATTAGCTGACGACCTGAATCACTCTCCAGTGGGAACCTGGACTTATCTGTAAAGAGAACATACGCTAATTGTTGACTAATCCAGGAGACGTGTTCAACATAAGCGGGCACTTCTGTGTCGAGTCAAGGGGAGACAAACAACTGGGCGTCATGCATACAGAGTACATACAGGAGTCTTCTCATTGTAGTAGCTGAGATTCTTGTTGCTGTTGCCACTAAATGATCTGCCATGAGTTGAGGCACAGTAATGTTACTCTTCCTTCGGGCCGAAAGAGCTAAATAACGGTCTTCCGCAGGTGTTTAACTCTAGATTTGCCTTGAACATATCTTATAGACAAACTGATTCCATAGTCGGATTCAAACTGATTACATAGTCGGTGAACCGCATTACGAAAGAAATTGAGAAATCTAAAAGCATCAGTTTGTGACATCTCAGTTTCCATCCATTCGATCTCCCGCCTCCTCAGCGAATAGGGCAAACGACTTCTCCTGTACATTGATAGACTCTCCTGGATATTGTCGACGAAACTGTAAGAATAACTGGAGATCAACACTCGTGAACAAAAATTAAAATTTTTGCATTTTTTTCTCAGACTCCTATATAAATATTCAATTCTATAAAATACAAGTGGTAGCTATTGTTTTTGCATATATTTTCTGAAACTTCCGTTACAGTCATGCGCAAGAACTTAGACGTTACTGATATTTTTTGTAATGGTGAGCTTTTGTAATGATGTTTCTTAACTTTTGGAGGGCAGTGTACATAAGTACGATTGTTATTAATTATGATATGGACATTTAACAACTATGCTAATAACATTTTATATTTTTTATTGTAATGTTATTATAATAACATTTGACACAAGAAAGAAAGGTATGGGAGGGAAAATAAGCATACAGAAATATTTGTGTACGGTATAAAGGGAAATAAACACATGAAGATCTATATACAAGAGCTGAATATAAGTAAATGCACTGAAAACGAAAAAAAAAAAAAAAAAGTGTCGCTGTACTACTATAACTGCACGAAATTACTTAATACGATAATTAATATGACACGGCTTAGACAGTATTATTACGTATAATTCTGGAACTGTGGATATCAGCAGTTGCACAAGTTTGTAGAAGCTAGTTCCTTAAGCTGGTTCCTAAGGTTTGTAATCGGTCAAATTCGAAGTGGTCAGATGTTCCTCCTTTACCGCATGTTCATGTCGCTACATCGCATGAATGTCCAGGAAGTGATGTTAAGTAAGCAGAGAACAGATCATGTCCAGTGACTTATTAAGACTTGACTCCGTTCAACAAATAGAAAGAGACGCTGCACAAAGACCTCAGCTGGACAGCTGGGACCAATGAGTCAATTCGAACGCGGGAGAAATAAAATTCCAGCAAGCATTCCAGCAAGAGTAGAACCAGAAATAAGATAATGCCGCGCTTAAAATAAGAATTTTACTGACGCCCCTCCGCTCGAAACATGGAGGTAAGAAAGGACTACCTCCGTGGCTCGAAAGATATTTATTCAACACTTTCAGCATTCACAAAGAAAAGTGAAGCAAGGACACCAATTAAATCTTCCTTTATAACCCAGTAAACAAAAGCCTTGCAGCGCGAAAGGCAAGCTATACTATACAGCTTTCTGTTATCGTAAATGCTATTCACAATCAGTTGGAGAACACTAAGAACCCCCGCTCCCCCCAGATGTTCCAAAAGAAACGCTCCCTGTCGTTCTTAAAAAGGTCTGACCATTGAAAAATAAATAGAGCTAAAGATTTTTAACTGCTAAAATTTAAATACTCTTTATAGCAATTTCAATTAAATCAAATACCTAAATAGTGATTAAGTAAATAACGTAAGTACAATTAAAAATTTGCTACACAACAATTCATGATATGTCAAATAACAACAATAATAATGATTTAATTAAATAAGAAGTTCCCCTAATAATTCAAAGTACTGAAATGCCTTACAAACTTATTGAGACTGGCAACAACGTTTGCAAAATAGTGAAAAAAACGACCTAAAATGCATTTTTATAAGAGAAGGGAAATAGAATAGTCGTGTTTCTTGTTTTCGTGATGTATAAATTTCAGGTATTGAATATAATAAAATTGTACAAAAATGTAATTAAATTTTATCGAAATTATTTTCTTGGTTACATATGTGAGGTTAATTAATCGAATTCCCGAATTCTTGGCTAACAACGTACACAACGTCATTAAAATATTATTTTTCCAATCAAGAGCGTAATTCCTGATTAAAATCTGTAATTTTTTTCTTGGCACGAAGATCCTGAAAGAGAAATAAAACTAAAAAATAACTTTCGAAAATGCCCGTTATAAAAATCATTTCTGAGAAATGAGATTATTTCAGATTCTTAATCAAAGTCACCTCCACAGCTGAAAATAAAATAAAAAAAAAGCTTCTTTTTCGTGTTTGACGGAAAAAAAGCTATTATCTATGCAAGAAAAAATATTTTTTTTCCAAACGGCCGGACATTTGCTAGTTGAGCAACGAAAGAAAAGAAATAAGAGGGTATACAGTTTTTTTTTTAATCGTAAAAAATGTACCAAAAGGAAACGCTTTTTCACTGGCCATACGAAAAGAAAATAGAATACTGATAAAATAATTACGCTGACGTATGAAAGGATGTACATATGATTTTTGATTGACTTAGCAAATTATGGGAAAGTGTATTCTATCTATTCCCGTGCATGCTTTTGATGATTTGAATGAGTGGAATTCTTCAGTTAGCATGTGAAAGACATGAATCCCTGTGAAGGCACAGTTGACTTTTAACGTTTTCTAATGTAAAGCAAAGGTAAGATAACCTGAAGTCCTAACGAAAAACTTTTTAAAAATTTATCTTTTCTTCTATATCTTTTACATGTAAGAACAGGGGCGGGCTAAGTAAGTTAAGGTACCCTAGCGGTATAATTTTAGGGCTCGTAAGAAACTATTTGCACACCTATATGCTCGAAGCTTAGTTAGTGCTTAAATAATTATACAAATTTATTAATTTATTTTAAATATTGATTACTAATAATACTTATTATTAATTATATTGATTATTAATAAATATTGATTATTATTTTATTTTAAATATTATTTAATTTATTTTAGATATATTAATTTATTTTAAATATTTTAAATATATATAATTTATTATTTATTTTAATATTTATTTTAAATATTGCTTAAATAATTATTACTTAATATTTTAATGAAATTATGGGGATTTACTATTTCTAATCCTAAATATTCTTATAGTATTTCCTTTGGAACATGATGCACTTCTCTGTCAAAAATAAATTTGGTCTCACTGCTTTTTAAAAATAATAGAAACTCTTCCACTTCATCATCAAAATACGTGATTAACTTTTTCAATTCTGTTGTAATGTTTTTTATACGGACATTTTTTAGAAATTTAATAAATTTAATTTTAAAAATATCTAAAACTTCCTATATTATTTTCACATACTTCATTTCTTCGAGCAAGTTGTGATATTATATTGTCACAAATAATTTATAATAATATGTTATATGTCATAAATAATATATAATAATATCATATTCATTACTTTTATATAAAAAAACTCCTTTTTTGTGACTTGTGATTGTGTTCTTTAAATGTCAAGAATGTCATTGCACTTGCATCTTTTTCTCCGTCATGAATTAAAAAAAAATTGCATATGTCTTAAATTACGTCCTGAATTTAGAAATTTCATATAAAGGAATCGTGTAAAAAATTTTCTCAAATATTTTAATAAATCATTTCCTTAAAATAGGGTGCACTTATATATTTGTACGGATTTGTTGGTGGTATGGTGGCGTGGTGGTTATGTGCTTGGTGTATATCCTTGAATTGACATGACTCCATTTACTTAAACATAACCTTTATTCACACGCACCATAACTTTAAACACAACTGAAATAACATGAGGGAATAACAAAACCACTAAACTAAAATTCAAAACATCCTATGCTGCAGCTAAGGGCGAAGTGAGAGAGTTCACTGCCGCGCTAGCAGTTTTTACATAAACCACATGACGTGGATTGGCTGCGCATGCAGTCGAACATTAGATTGCCATAGAGTATCCCCCACCCTCAGTGACACAGTCACGACACAAAAGGGGTTGGCTGCAAATTTCCAATTTAAGATATGCACATCTAAATAAATAACAGTTATACTTTAAAATTGTACGTAAAAAAAAGAAATACAAATATATGAATAGTAATAATACATTTAAAATTCTGATTGGAATATATACCCATACAATGCATAACTTAGTTGAACAGAAATAATGAAAAGTTAATAAGCATTTTATATAAATCTCTACGTATGCAAAAAAAGTTATTCCAAGTATCTATACATTGTAACATTTGCAGCAAACCACAAGAGAAAACTTTAATCATATTACAGTAATTAGCTTTTTAGGAAAATGAACACGACGTCCACTGCGGGTAACTACTTGTTTTGGAACAATTTTTGAGTCTTCGCAGACTTCCTGTGAAAACTGAGGAATTACAGGTGAATTTATACATTCTGACAACATATATGCTGGTTTCAAACGCTCGATTGTAACTGTAATCTTTTTGTTATTTACCTCAATAATAAAATTTTTACCCATTCGTTTAACCATGGTATGAGGACCAGTGTAAGGTGGCGTTAAAGGTGGTTTAACAGAATCGATACGCAGAAATACATGAGAACAGGTTTGAAGTGCTGAATGTACATAAATTGGTGATTGAATATGCCTAGAGGTTGGAATAGGTCTAACTAAATGCATGACTGATCGAAGTTGTGACACATAAGATTCAGTAGGCGATACAATATTTGTAGCATTCAGCATATCTGACGGTAATCTAAGTGTAATACCGTAGACAAGTTCAGCGCAAGTAGCATTTATATCTTTCTTAATGGCAGATCTTATACCCAACAGAACAATAGGCAGAATTTCAGTCCATTTTGGGTTGTTATGAGCCATTATTGAACTTTTAAGTTGCCTATGAAAATCTTTCAATCAGTCCATTGGACTGCGGATGATAAGCAGTAGTTCTAATGCGATGTGTACCCAAAATTTTTATTAAATCCTTAAATAAGTGAGATTCAAAATTTCAGCCTTGATCAGTTGGTATTGATACCGGGAAGCCAAATCTTGCTATCCAGTTATGCACAAACACTTTGAAAGTCGTCTGAGCTGACATGTCGACAGTAGGTATGACTTCTGGCCATCTGGTAAACCTGTCAATAATTGTCATGCAATAACGGTTACCTTCAGACGGTGGAAGAGGACCTATAAAATCAATATGGATATGTGCAAATCTTGCATCAGGCAAGGAAAAGGTACCCAACGGTGATTTTGTATGCCTATGAATTTTAGAACGTTGGCACTGTAGACATGATTGAACTGCAGTTTTAATAAATTTCTTCATATTAGGCCAAAAATAGCGCTTAGTAATTAATTTTATTGAAGTTGAAATACCAGCATGAGAAAGACAGTGAATCTTCTGAAATATTTTAGAGCGAAAAGATTCAGGTATGAACGGTCGAGGTATACCTGTGTCTATATTACAGTAAAGCGTAACATCTTCTAAAGGAAAGTAATGTTTCTCAAGTTTAAAAACTTATGAAGATTGAGATAAGGAATTTTGAATTTCAGAGTCCTGAATTTGTGCTTCGTATAACTTTTTATAATCAATGTGTTGATTATCAGATACTGCATCTATTTCTACCCTAGATAAGGCATCAGCAATGATATTGTCATGACCTTTAATGTATCGTATGTCAGTGGAAAACTGGCCAATAAAATCAAGATAACGAAGTTGTCGTGGAGAACACCTTTCGGGCTTCTGCTTAAAAGCATATATTAAGGGCTTTTGGTCAGTGTATATTGTAAAGACCCTGCCTTCAAGTATGTGTCGAAACTTCCTAATAAACAAATAAATTGCCAATAGTTCTCGATCATAACTTGACCATTTCCTTTGACTTTTTCTGAGTTTAACGGATAAGAACGCAATGGGTTCCCAAACTGAATTATTCAGTTGCATTAATGAGCTACCAACCGCAACGTCCGATGCATCAGTACAAAGTTTCAAAGTCACACCAGGAATTCGGTGTTTGAGAAGGGTTGCCTCAGCAGTTGCCTTTTTTGCATTTTCGAATGCTTTCTCGGCTTCGTCGTCCCATTCGAGAGGATATTCTTTTGTTTTGCATGGTTGTGAAGGTTTCCTTTTATTAATGCGGCCTTACAGTAACCTATTCAAGGGAGCTAAAACATGTGAAGCTCTTTGGACAAAACGTCTGTAAAAATTAAATATCCCAAGAAATTTCCTTAACTGAGTTAATGTGTTTGGTTTAGGAAATTTTTGAATAGCTTCTACCCTCTCGGGTAAAGGTTTTAAACCCTGTTCGGATACATGAAAACCCAAAAATTCCAAAGAAGTTAAACCAAAACTGCATTTTGATATATTAAGTCTTAACCCAAAATTACTTAATCTTTCAAAAAGAGCTTTTAAATGTATCAAATGCTCATTTTCGTCTTTTGACGCTATCAATATATCGTCAACAAAAGCAAACACTCCTGGCAGCTCGCGAGTTATTTCATCAATAAAGCGTTGAAAGGTTGCAGCTGCATTGCATAACCCAAATTGTATTCTTATGCTCTCAAAAAGTCCAAAAGGAGTGACAATAGCCGTTTTATGGATATCAGAGGGATTAATAGGAATTTGGTGATATGCTTTAACCAAATCTAATCGAGAAAATACCTTTGTTCCATGTAACTCCGCTGCAAAATCGCAAATATTGGGAATAGGATACTTATCCTTCACTGTCTGAGCGTTTAACCTCCGAAAATCTCCCACAGGTCTCAATTCGTTTGTGCCCTTTTTTGATACCATGTGAAGAGGACAGGAGTAATTACTTTTGTAGGGTCGCATGTGACCTAAATTGATCATTTCTTGAATTTCATGCTTAGCAATTTTTAATCTATCTGGAGCTAATCTCCTTGGCTTACATGAAACAGGAGGACCAATGGTTTCAATGAAATGCATAGTATTATGCTTAACAGTCTTATTGAGATCAGGAAGCTTTGACAGTGAAGGATAGTTAGACAGTAATTTATCATAAATACAATTTGAAATAATTGTTTTAACAGAATATAAATGTTTGTTAATTACACTACAGTTAATTTTTAAATGTGTTTTTAAATCAACAAGTTCTTTCTTCCTTAAATCAGATAATAAATCAAAATAATGCAAGAAATCAGATCCAATAATATTTGTTGACACTTTAAAATAATATTTGTTGATCACATAAAAAGTAAAATGAAAATTACGACTAAGTCCAATGTCAATACTTAACGCTTTTTGTCCATAAACTGGAATAGGGGTACCATTTGCTGCAGAAAACGTCATGATAGTGTTTGACGCGCTTCCTGTCTGGTTGCTGAAAGAAGACTCACGTCTGAGCCAGTGTCGCACAAAAATATTCTATTCGATTTCCTGTCTCTAATGAAAAGGCGACGAGACTCAGAGGGTAAAGCGCATGTCGCCACTACGCTTTCCTTGATACATTTCCCTGGAATGTACATGGTGGAACACACGTTTTAGCTTTATCGCTAAATTTATGATGATACCAACAATAGTAACAGTTCGAAGCAGCATTAGCTGAAGGGCTTCGCTTCCTGTTATAGCGATTTTTGGAAGTACTGCGTGATCGTCGTAGAGACAAAACCTCACTACGCAATTTGCGCACTTCCTCCAGCAGGGAATCCAATTTAGAATTCTCAGAGACACTGAGAGGTACACGAGAAGAAACGTCGCTTACCTGAGCGGGTGTAACTTCCAATATTCTATCCTTTCGATGAATAGCTTTCGATGAATCGAGCGGCTTAACCGACGCTAGAATAGACTGAACATTTGGCGGCATCTGGTGCATGAATAATTTCAGTAACAAAGAGTCAGGCACGTTATACTTTTCAGTCCCCCTAGTCATTACCCGTAGAAGTTCTGATGGCTTTCTATCTCCAAGTTGCTCGCCGGTGAGTAATTTACGTATTTCACTCGTACTGCTTTCACCACAGCGTTCCGTAATAGCAGCTTTGAGGTCTTCGTAAGAAGCATCTGTCCGTTACCGGAGAATGATATCTCTAACCAAGGCAGCAATTTCCGGTGGCAAATGAGCGACGCAGTAGTTAAATTTTGTCTTTGAATCCATGATAGGCTTGGGTGCGGCTAAACCAAAAGTTGCTTCACACATAGCAAACCACAGTGCCGAGTCAATCGGCACTGTGGTTGAAAAATTTTATATATATATATATATATATAAAAAATTTTTCAACCCGGGTGAAATAAAAAAAACAGAGGATATATATATATATATATATATATATATCACATTAAAGAAATTAATCAAAACGCAGCATTTAACAAATTTCCTAGAAAGATCATCTACTGCTAAAGGATCATTGAATTCATACAAGTGGTATTTGCTTAATCTTTCACTATTGCACTAATTTAATTCTCCAGTAAAAATTTCTTTACAGCAGGTACGAGAAAGTGTTCTCAAATCTAAGAGCTTTAACTATCAATTAACAATAACAAAAATATTTCCTTTCCTTGAGTCATAGTTTTGAGTCATAGTTAACTAAAAATTTCCCACATCATCTCTTCAGTTACAATTAACCTAAAACTTCCTTAGTACTATTGGGTTCACCAGCGGCCGAGCGGTAAAGTCGCTGAACACTGGTAGTTCGGTCCGAAGTTTGAATCCCGCGAACGGGCTGGCTGCGAGGTTTTTTTGTGGTTTTCCCAATGTGTAACGTGTATCCAAGCCAGTTTCCCTTAGAAAGTCCTTCACGAAGGCATCCCTACCCTTAGGCAGATAGCCCGAGTGTGCTTTGCCATAATTAAATAAACCAAACCAACCGTAGTATTATTGCTTAGCAAGGTACCTAGATCATCATAAGTACTGAGTTAAACTATTATACTCTTACACTGATTAATCCTAACAATCCAAATTTTCAATTTAATCGAGACAGAAAGGTTAGCTAAAATTGAGGTTTTGTCTAAACAAAATTGGAAACAAAACTTGTCTGAAATTCTGGCGTGAGACAGCAAGGTAAGGGTTGAACCACAACATAACAGGACTCGGATGTGAACGACCAGAACTTCGCAGAAGTCCGATGGTGAACTTATGTAGCCATAAGTGAACTCGGTAGAACCGAAGAATTATTCCTTCTTAATCAGAACAATTAGATAGAGAAAATTGTTCGTAAGACTTCCCGCAGCCTAAAAGTGAAGTTGGAGCCGGAACACACCTTCCCCTTGAAGACTCGCTCAGCCAATTGATAGATCTTGAGGCGTAGCATATGGAGTCAGAAAAATTCAGCAACATAGATTTGATGAACTTGTATAAATCCTTTTAGCGAAAGACGATCATTAGCGAACTTCTATTGGACGGTTTATAGAGGAACCGTTGACCAGAATTGTCATTTCAGAATCAGTTGATAGCAGACGTACGGCATAGAGCAACATTGCCTTTTTTATTATTTATGGTTCAGCGGGTTTATTGAATTATTAACGGTTCTCGGGTGTAGGTCTCGAGAATGCAGGGGGTCTCCTCCCATCGCAGATTTGAAGACTAATATTTTCCGCGACCAAGAAAACCAGAGAGCATGCTGAGGGTTCCTAGGCAACCAGATAAGACCGACGAGAAGGAGGAAAAGAAAGAGATCGCAATCTTTTCCTTTCCTGTCTTTTCCCACTATTGCCGTGTGTAGCTTGCAGATAGCAAGCTGTATACCGGCTGTCATGAATTAATAAGTAAATTGCAGGTATAGTAAATGCACGAGTGTGTCCGGAGGACATGATGCAAAGTGAAAGAGGGTGTGACTACTTTGTCACGTGAGGCTATAGCGACGTCTGGTAGGCTGGAGAGATGCTGGTCCAGGTTTCAGGAACAGTGTGCATTTTTACAAATATTCAGTCCATAAACACATCAAAGTGCATTTTTCTTACGATTAGAAAGACTATATACAAAAATAAAAAATATATTTACAAAGATCGCAATCCCGACTTGCAGCTCCTTATAGATATGACGAGACTGCCACATTGGCAAACAAACGCCCGAAATAGTGAAAAAACCAGGTTTTACAACCACCGCCTCATGCTATGTAAAAATGTTTCCTTTTTCCGCAACCTTGAACTAAACTCAAGTTTAAACCTCGCCAAATTCTAGCCAAGTCTGGAACACCTGGGAAGGTCGAGCTGGCAAACATAAACTAACCCCACTGGATGCATATGCAAGGGGACTAGAATCTTGTTAAAACTGTCTTTCTATTGCTTGCTCCCCCATATTTTCCTCACAATGAAAAATGGAAATTTCAGTCAAATAAATTACTATATCTCAAAATCTGTTAAGGCTAAAATCTTGAAAGTGATCTTAAATTAAAGAGCTAATTTTTCTGCTTCTAGTGGTATAAATTAATAATGGTTAAACTTAAGTACTATAAAATCAAGTTTATTACGCAGAAATTCACCCGATTCCAGTGTGTGTTTCAGCGCGCTTACAAGTAACGAGTAAAAAGAACTTACCAAATCTTTCTTACAAAAATCCCAATTAAAATTAAACTAAATCAGTACAAATATTAAATAAAATACATATTGTGTAGACTAGAAGAGAAACACGCTAATGTGACAATCAAAATCGTAAAAACAACCTTGTATTTAGTGTAATTATATTTGTGGGTTGGCATCGTTCATTTATAATCGGATGACGCGACAAGCTGTGAGAGGAAATCTTTCACTTGGCCGATGACGCAGGCAGGCAGGCAGGCGATTCCGGCATTAAGACGATGACGCGATTCAAAGATGTTTGCTTATGAAATACGATTCCTTCTCTTCGTTTATAAATAATCTCATCTATTTCCTTTTATGTATGTAATTACTTTGTAGTTTGTAGCAACTATTCATGTTTCATTAAATATTCAAGTTATTTGTAAATTGGACTAGTTTATTAGCCCCTAGACAGCCACATCGGAAGTAAGTTTACGAACATCATATTCCTAGACAGTAAGTACCGATTCTACATATTGAAACACTCAATCGATTTCGAGGACAGCTAAAGGTCCCTCCTCATCAGGAGAAAGAAATATCTAGAAAGAAGAAAAATAAAGGGGAAGGATCCAATTCACCTATGGAAGAAGCCTATTTATCCAAAAGGCTTCTTCCATAGGTGAATTGGATTTTCTTGACGCTTTTCATATTCACAAAGATTTAGCATGTTTAGTTAATGATTTTAAGTCCAATCTAGTCCTTCCTAATGCCTTTAAAATTCTGCTATCTTAATTCAGTTACTATTTTTGCCGATAGATGGCGTTACCTCCTCGCGTTTGGTACTACCAGAGGGTATAAAAATCCGTTCAGGCTTTCCATTATTCGAAGTTCAGATTTTGAGCGTGAAGGTGCAGTTGCCCCTCTCTCCCTATTTTTAACTTCGCTAATTTTCTTGTCTTTGTGTTACATGTTTGATCAGATAGCCTGGCTCAGTAAAAGTAGGCGGCCAGTGTAACTCTGATTAAAAAACATCCGGTTATAACCACGTGCAGTGCTGATAAGGACCACGTGTTTCTGAGACTCCTTCCCCTTTATTTTTCTTCTTTCTAGATATTTCTTTCTCCTGATGGGGAGGGACCTTTAGCTGCCCTCGAAATCGATTGAGTGTTTCAATATACTTACGCTAAATACAAGGTTGTTTTTACGATTTTGATTACATATTGTGTAGCCTAAATATAGAATATTAATAAATTAAATTTTTAATAAGTTGTAATTAAATTAATTAAGTGAATTTGCTACACAACATTATCACCTCTTAATACACGTAACTTATAACCAATGTCAATTGATCATTGTGCGAAGGTGTAGAGTCGAGTATAAGGCTGTAGTAAGTTGCTGATTTAAGTTCTTATGCTATAATTGTGATTAAATACTTGTTAATGATGCGGGTGAATTCCTCGCAAATGTGACAAATAACTTAAATTTCCTCATCCTCGATTAATGCATTCATATATGCAATTGCAAAAAACTCTTTAAGCTATTCCACGTATGTAAAATAGTTTCTTTTGTGATTTGAAGTCTGATTTTTATCATTACCTCTTAATGCTAGCCCTAACTGACTTTACAACTTTGCAGCTGATAAAAATGTTTGCAAATCTTCTTTTCAGTAATTTTTTCCTCGTTCTGTCTGTTGGAATAGACCAGAATCGATTCTGTTAAAAATTGAAGGTTTTTAACAAAAACTACGTATTTAAAATATATGTAAAATTAAGGAAAGGCAGAATATATATTTGCATAAAGAAACTTCGAATTTAATGTTAATTATTCGTCTTATAAGTTCAGACAAATTTGGATATATTCACTCAAAATCGGTTATTGACATAATATTTGAAAAACCAATAACAGATTTTGTTGCTTCAAAACAATAGAATGGAATTTGAATGGTTGAAATAATAATATTAACATGTTGCTTTTATTTTAATAGTAATGGTAAACGACTAGATCAGAATGTACATAGTTACAGTGTATATAACATCAGTAGCCTAATAGCGGTATTATCGCATTATGGAAGCGATGGGAATTTGAAACAAGGTATTGCGATTTAAATTTATCTCTTGTTTAATAAATTAATCAGAATTTAATTTGAAACCATACTTCATAAAACAAAATCGAGCATCATGAGGATGACAATGCTTTTATGAAGTCCGCTGGACTAAAACAAAAAACTGAATTTTGAAGTGCTAGCACTGTACACCGAAGCATTATTGGAAAGGCCTTTGTATACGCTTTGAAACCTTCATAAAAATGGCAATATCGTTTTGAAAGCTTTTTACGTAAAAAGCCATTATGCCATTAGACTACGAATAGGAGAAAATACAGATTAACGCAATTGTGGTTTGCATGTTTATATCAGTACATATTCAATATAATAAATTTATATGATAAAAAATAGCTTTCGCAAATGCATACATATGTAAAGAACAATGTATTTTTCATTTGCAGAGGAACAAATTACAATCTAATATTTCATATTCTACAATAGGTATTTATAAACACCTATATTTCTTACATTATTAAACGTCTATCAAAATGTCCAAATTAGTATTCTTAGAATTATAAGTGTTAACTCATACCTATGTTACTCGTACAAAATAAATAAAAGTATAATGAGGTATACATATTAAACTCGTTTATATGCTTAATATATGAAATAAGTAGGTTTTGCTAAAATTATGAATTCTTAACAAGTGATTTCATTAAAATGCACACTAACAGGAAGATAATGGAAATAATTTTCATGCACTTTCTTTTGTCATTTAATAAAAACCAAGTTCTGATTGTTAAAATGCAAAACAAAAATAAAGAAATGCGAGAACTTGTGATTATTTACAAATAATTGTTTAACTATTCCAGAGGTTAAAGAGGTTTTGTCTTCTCAAAAGTGCTATGAAACCATCTACAAAAATGATTGATTAGAGTTGTATCAGATGAGACAATATAGGGGAAGGGGGCTTGAGCTTGTTATAAAATGTATGTTATTGTTTGTACTTCTTAATACTACAAAAATAAAGGATTTATCATCAACATTATGATTTAATAAGATCAAAATTAGGTTATTTAGTTTCATACGCAAGTTGATTGCATTTATATATAATATATGGGGCATGAAAAAGGATAAAATGGCATTGAGTTTTCTCTGGAATTATTAAACTTTAAAAAGAGTTTAATACAATAATGCATCAACTAATACAATGATTGCAATAAAATGCATTTAAACAACTTATATGCATTTTGACTCAAAATCACAAAAAATTCTCCACTAAAATAAATTTTCTTCTATATGTTATATTTAAAGCACTTAAAGAGTTCCAGTATATTGCCCAAAACATAAAACGGCCCTAGAATAAATTTAGTTGGAAAACATTGATACAGACAGGACCAGCTGTTATAGAAATTTATCTTGTCTTTCGTTTTATTTTTGATGCAAGTGATAATCGGAAGAGAAAGAGAACAGATTCAGAAGAGAAATTTATAGTTCATGTAATAATATATTTCTTTCGAAGCATTATTTAACTATCTATTGGTATAAACTGCTAATAAATTTGTGGCAAAATTTTACTAAGAAGCAAATATTGTTTTTGTATGAGTCATTTTGACACTGTTGTAATATAAAATGTATGTGAAAGATAGTACAACGCATAGCTAGAAAGCAGTTTTATTTATTTTTTTATTTCTTTTTCTTCCGGATTGGATTTTATCCAAAATAAAATATCAACACTTAAGAGAAGTTTCGAGTCTTATTAACAAAGCTAAATTAAAGGAACGTATAAGTTTGAGAACTGAGAAATACATTTTTTTTTCTTGCAGAATATGGTAATTTTGAAAAAGTAATTAATATCCATAATATGGTAGTTTTTTAAATTGCAATTAAACTGAAATGCCATCTCACTCACTTAAGATATTCAGAAATCATTGTAAATGCTTATACTTACCAATTTAACAAACGCAGAGACCATTTTCACCGAAATGAAAGCCATATACAACGCACATTCAACCTACATTGAAGCACCGGATCCAAATACTCCAAAGAGCAAACTCTATTTAAAATGTTGAAACCAGACGGCAGCTCTGCATGACAGATGTGAGTTGCTTCACTGTGTGAGTTTCTCCCTCTTTTCGCATGTCTTCATGATGTAACTGGAAGCATACTCGACGCGTATTCTAGAGGTCCAGGGTTCGAGTCCCAATGAGGGCATTAGCCATTTTTCACGTTCCAGCATAGAAAAATTCTAATGATTCTACACTACCAGAATATCTCAAAATGACTGGTATTTCTTGGAAAGCGAACAGATTAAGTCCATGGATGATAGTTATTTTCTCTAAGTCGATCACCTTTATAGGAGCGCAACACTGCTTGGAACCACAAGTGGTCACTTTCGGGAAGTTTCAGTGTGTGGTTTCTAAAAAGAGAAAACAAATAAGTAGATAAAAGAATGTGACAAAATTTAAAAATTCACATCTTTTTTTATTTGTTACTTTAAATTGAACTGAGGAGTGGAAGCAGAGTATTAGAAATTAAAATGTGAAGTGTGAGGAAGTTTTCTAGAATTTTAACTTTTAAACAAGGTCGTTGTGAGACTTTTTTTCTTCAAGTATTTAAATTTTGGTGGAAAAAGATGTAAGGTTTATCCTAAGCTTATAACAGTTATTTTTAAGTTTGTCCCACTTTCCTGTCTCTCTTAATTTCAGCTTTTAATTCCTTACCAGAATGAGGTTTTAGAATCGCGTTAAACGCAAATGAGAAGGACTAGTATTTGAGTCGAAGTTCCCCCGAATTTGACAGAGAAAATTCAATTTCCTGAATAGCGCGTGTTTGCCTTTTGAATACATTTCTGCAAGCTACGCTCGGCCGTATTATCTGCCCTTGGTAGCTTCGCTAGCTAATTTAACATTAGGGGCTAATTAGTTAGACACTGTGTTACGAGGGCAATCCCCCCCCAAAAAAGGTCTCCTATTTTTTGGGGACGTAGAGAAAGTTTTAATACGGTTGTTGGCAACACTGTTGTGAGTGGTGCCTTCTCCGCTACCACATAAGTACGCAGGCGCTTCGCTAGGATGCTCAGTCTTGGCTTGGCAGCCATTCGAAATGGAGTTCCCGATAAACGTTACCGCCAAGTGCAAAGTCGTGCATGGATCTCAAAAACATTCGCAAGTGGTGTAGAGAGTTTATAGGCGGTCATACTCAAATTCATGACGAAGAAAGGTGCGGGAGGCCGTCAATTGCCGACGAGACAATCACGAAAGTTGAGGTACTCATGCGTAAAGATCGGAGGATCACTCTGGATGCTCTCTGCATTTTGGTTACTGAGGTTTCCAGAAGCACCATCCACAGGATTTTAACGGAAAAGTTGCAATATCGGAAGGCGTGTGCAAGATGGGTGCCGCATATGCTGACAGAAGACCACAAACGGCAACGGGTTGACATTTGTCTGGACGACGGTTCTGCTCCAATGATGAGATGAAAGATGAGGTTCAACGCTTCCTGAAGGGCATGGCGGCAAGCTGGTATGACATGGGCATTGTAAAACTGCCACAGCGTCTACAAAAATACATCGACCGAAATGGCGATTATGTTGAAAAATAAAGCATTCATCAATCTTTAAAGTGATGTAGCAATTATAGAAAATAAACGGTTCTTTGTATATCTAAAAATATAGGAGACCTTTTTTTTTTGGGATTGCCCTCGTAGCTTCGGATAAATCTCATTAGTTAGTCATTAGTTAAGTTCTTATTTCTTATATTTTTTAGTTTAAGACCAAGTGGAGGCTTTGTTATACGTCCTGAGAAAAGGACCGTCTGTACACCTTTAGTTTGAACAATAAAGGGTAATTAACCCTTCTTGAGTTTTACGTTTCTATTTCTGAACCTAAGTGTTTATTCGTTTAGTAGTTCACTAGGTTCCTTCGCACTTAGTTAATAGATAAAAGGGAGGATCACTTCATGGTTAACTCTAATTTTAATTTTTCGTGTTCCAAAATGCATAACACAAAGCTCGTATTATTTTTATTTAGGTAACTGCAATAAGAAATTTAGACTGATTATCTTTCTTTAATTAGAAAAAGCTTACATTCCAGATAACTGTGTGACCCTCTTCAGAGCTCGGTGTCGATAAGTGTCGCCATATTCACCAGCCATTTAAACCGTCTATGCGTAGGAATGTTACAGCTTGGGAGAAACAGACTCCAAGGTTTTGCCATTCTTTAAGTTTTAACTTTAGGGGGCAAAGGAAAGGAAACCAGTTTTAATTCAGTCTATTAATCTTGGCACTGGGACACTAGTTTTCATTAACCGAAATTTTAGAGTTCGCTTGACGTCACAGAGCCTTTTTTTAAATTCCCGACCTTATTAACATATTAAAATTACATTGTTCAGTGAAATTGCAACACCAATTACGACATGAGATAGAACGAAGATATTTATGGAAACGATGACATATAACATCGGGTAGAAATGATAAATCTGTAAGTTAAAAGGAAGGGAATACATTTAATACTTTGTGAGTGAAATTAGCAGATTCGTTTTCACCTACAGATTCAGCATATTCCTTTCGTTAAACTATGCTCAATTTACCATCTTAACTCCACTAAAATAAGTCATCTTTAGCGGTTATAACGGAGTGTACAAGGTCTATATCGATAAAGATTCATTCTATCTGTCCGTGGAATATTGTTTCATGTAAATTTGATACAGATCCATACTGCGTCAACAGTACTTGATATATAGTTCAACATTTAAATAATCATAATTCACATGTGCTGTATGGGATACAAACCTGTCGAGCACTTAGGCCTGAACATGCAGTCATGGAGGAAACATTGAACACGGCGAGTATATGGACGGTATCAATACACTATTAAGAGATAGTTTTAAGAAAATTCTGGATGGCAGGATTTCTGGTTCCAAGATTTTACTGACCTGTTCACATAATACCTCCAGTTCGTAGAAAGAGAAAGCTTCAATGAAATGTGAAACAACTCCAAACTAGAATGCTTAATTTGACACTTTTTATGACGCTTTTCAACAGAAGCTTTCCAGAAGTCGTTCTCCGCTGCGAGAAACTAAGATTCGGCCATCATATGTCTAGAGGTATACAGAGACTCTGTATACCTCTAGATGATCTGCACTGATTAAGAGTTTTAGCACTAAATAAATTTTTTTGAATCGAAGTTGCTCTTGTCCATGGTGAATAATTGTTTACAAAGTAAGTTTATTCTTTTTTCGGGTTACCTGATTGGATTAAACTTCAGTGTAATATGTTTATGTATGAGATGTGTTTGTGAATAAAAATAAGAAAAACTTGGACAACTTGGTCTTCATGCGAGAACCATGTTTATTCCTTGGTGTGATATTTCTGTCGAATTGAATTTTATGGTTTAAATGCGAAGAACATGATATTTATTAATAAAGGTAACACATAAAACGTTAAAAAAAGCCCCTTTGGGCGTAATTATAAAATCTGAAAATTTTCAGATTTTTTTCTTTTTATATTTTTTTATATGTTTCAATTTTTTATAAAAATATTTTGAGGTTTTATGTATTTTTGTCTAGTCGCGAAGTGAGAACTGAATTAATCGAATGAGAAATATATCTCTAATGAAATTCGAGAAAATAAATTTAAATGAGATCCAGCAAAAAATGCGCATAAATTAATATTCCGTACAAGGAAGTAATGTGGCATTACACATCAGATTTTTTTAAGAGTATGATAATGATTATCTATATCCAAGCTTTTAATAGCGTAGGAAATATAATTACGTAAAAATGATATTTAAAATTTTCCGACTTTTCTGTTTTTATTACTGCCATACAATTTTATATCAGAACTTAAAACTTAAAACCTGCATTTTTAAAATCAGTTTTATGAATGAAATTGTAGCACAATGAGCAGAAGTGACAACTTACACCATTTTCGCGATTTTCTTCCGTAACTGCCATTTGAGCCTATCTTTCACTAGCAGCAATGCTGTTGTCAAATAGTAGTTCTATTTTCGTTTAAACTCATTCTATGTGTCATCAGAAGTCCTGACAGGTGTCTCTTCTTTTTTTACCCCCATTTTTCATCTTTGCAATCTCTCTTCAATTCAGCTTCCTTACTCATTCTTTGGAGAAGTTCTTTACAAACCAGAGCGAATGACATTGTGGTAAGAAATAAACAAAATAAAGAAATGTTCTTTTGTTAGAAGTTAAAATTCTACTTTTACAAATGGAATATTTATGAAATTATTTATTTTATTTACCGTGCGATGAAACTCGATTTTAATGATATGTATTAATACTTTTCACAGCGTTTCTCATTTCATGGTTATAAAGCTCACATTGGAATCATTACATCATTTTTCCAGAGGATGCTTAAAAAGTATTTCCCGGAATACACATTTAACTAGAACTATGTACGTTTTATCTCATGCATATTCCTTTACCTTTAAACATGCATAGTCCTTTATCTTTAAACATTTTAACTATGCATCTTTATATCTGTTTATTTCCTTTAACATTTTCAGTCATTAAGAAAGAGTTTATAGTTTTAGAAGATAGTAAGAAATACGTACATAGCTACATATACTCTCTTAACTAATTTGAAATTTTGTGACTAGTAATAAATCTTTTATCTGAAGATTTTCTTCATTAGTATCAAATTGTAAGAACATGATATAAGAATTAAGATGTATTAATTACCCTTTCGGTTATCTTAGATTTTTGAGACAAATCTTTCATTAAATGAATATAAGCAAGAAATGACTTCTTGTCATGGATTTAATTTTCGTATTTTTGAAATAACTTCAAAATTACGGATAAAATAATTAAAATAAAAACCATTCGCATCCAATAAAGTAAATCAAATATGCAGTTTAGAAAGCTGCTTATAGAATCTGAAATTTGCCCTCTAATTAGTGAAAGGGATAATTATAAAATGAGATCAAATGGTCGAAAAAATCTTTGAAAAGGGGTGATGTTACACACGTTAGGTTATCTGAAGGTGGCAAATCACCCAGTGGTGCCTAGCGCGAAGGGGCTTTCGTGGAGGATTTGCCAAAAGTAACTATCTAGTGGTCATTTAACACTTGGAAAAAACTACTTGAAACAACCATGAAGCCAGCCTGTTCGCCTAGGATCGAACTTGTGTCAAATTCGCAGAATTCAGCAGTATTAGCTACTCAGCCATTAATGGCAATGCTGTGTAAATATTATTGCGTTCTACGGGTTCGTGGGTGTGGAATAATTGATGACAACCTTGATTAAGAATCAACTATTGAACTAATTCAATTCAAAAATTGAAATCAATTAATTTTGAAAAATGTCATGAATTTTCCAATTGAGCTCTTCAGCCGAATTGTATTAGCCAAGGATGGCAGCTTGACATCAGACAAAGATTACAATAAAAGATGATATAGTTCACTTTTTCATTCATTATAGGTCCTTTTTTGATTCAGAAAGTCCACAGCGGTTCATTTCGAGTTGGCTCGATCATGATTGAGCGTTATGGAGATCTTTTAAGAGACCATACCATTCCTTTTTTGCCGAAGAGGCAAGTGTTCCCTAGTGTAACATTCATGCAGGATAAAGTGCCTTTTCACATGTCCTTTCCAGCACCAGCTGCAATCAATATATGACGCTGATTGTTTCTTCAGTCGCTCTGTCTCGCATGAATGGGTCTCATGTTTTCCAGATCTCGGACCATACTACTTTTAGTTACGAGTTTTCGGTGGGCTACTAGAAGTCAGATATAGAGAGTAAGAAAGTGTGACTGAGACAAGAATTACAACTGAATGCTTTTCAATATTGTGCAAAGCATCATGCCACGTCTGACGGCCATTCTCATGTATGGCGGCTGTTTCATTGATTACTTGTAATCCTAGCCGCGGTGTGAAATATGTTGCATTAAGAATTGTGTTGTGCTGTGTATAGAACATTTTGACACAGCTGATGCACCACTTATTAAATTATATAAGTATTCTGGAAATAAAGCTTTTCATTTTCCAAAATATCATATCTTTGTGCATTTATGCAAAACCGCACCTTGATTATTGCCTATACTTTGCAAATAATTGAATATTTAGCATTTTCTGTTACTGTTCGATTACCTGACACTTATATCATTATCACAGCACTAATGCCAGAATAAAGATAATTCTCGTCCTTGAGATTAATTTCTATAAATCAAAATATTTCTATACAGCAGGAAAAAGAAACAAATAAGGAAACGGTATATTGCAAAAGAAAAATTCTTTGAAATAAATAAGATGTTAATAATTGCTACTGCTCACTAAAAACATTATTTATACATTAAGATACATAACAAAAGCACCATTCATTATTGCAAGAAGGATAATGAAAGCTTAAGAACTTAAAGCAAATCTTATTTGTAGCTAATTTCAAATGAAAAACTAAACACATTTTTGAAAGATAAACAACGTAATCTTTTTTCTTTAGTGTTAAATTACAGAAAAGTTCATGTAAAAATTTGCACTTGATACAGATTAATTTGCTTGCGAAGTATAGAGATAGTGTCTTTTGTCTCTACAAGACTTTAGTTTTCTATTTGAAGCCAGTAACAAAAGTTATGAGAATTTTTATTTTATTGAACTTAAAATTGGTATGCATCTGTTTATTACAAAGTCAATAATTAATTCTGTATATAAACCAAAAGTAATGATACTACGACAAATCAATAATTTCTCAATTAGAAATTAATGTGGATTAAGTATTAGTGATTAAATAGAACAATCATTGCTTAGGATATCTCGTATCGTAGTAGTAAGAGTTATAAGACATCTAATGATATAATTTAAGATTTATAAGCGTTAGTTCTATTACTGAAATGTTGTTCCCAGCGGTTGTATCGAGCGAGCAAAATGATTTGTATATTCGAATGACTTTCTTAAGAAATACGCTTACAAAATCATCTTTAAAAACAACTGAAAATTAATTTTTCACTAACCTTTAATATTTTTATGGATTCACGGATGCTTAAAATTATCTTCGGTAAATATTAAACTCTTAAAACTTAAATGCCATAGGATATTTCTCGAATCTCAAATTTTCAATGTTATGTTCTTCTGAAAATTTTTGCTTTAACAACCTATAAGCACCAAACAGGGATATTTATTGTTATATTCATTCAATATAAGTATTTTAATAAAGGACTATCTATTTCTGTAATGAAATATGGAACAAGTGCCGTGTAAAAATTAAAATTTTAACCTATGACAGCAAAATTTGCATGCACGACATAAAACTATATTCCACTGGTACATTTATTTTACTCATGGAAAAGAACAATTTATCCCAGCAAGAGTCAACACATATGGGAATGCTACCAGAAATGTATTGTATTTATAACATCAGACATATTTAAAATATTTAATATGTATAATACTTGCATTACCATAAACTCTGCGCCACTTACATCCAACACAAGTCGAAGAAATTCTACACTAACGTTTCAATTTAAAGTAAAAGAGCTCAATTTCGAGCAATATAATTCAGTATTGAAGAATCCCATCAAGTTCTGGAAGATTCTTACTGGGCTCGATAAAACGTTTCCTCCCCCCTACCAGAGACACCGTATGTGATTCGGATAAGTCCCCTTTCTCTCCACAAATAGCCAAAGTCTGTCTCGAAAACTAGATTTATGCTGTTTCGCATCTTCTTCTTCCCTATATACTTTTATTACGCGACTTCCCAAAGGCGCCATTCCAAATTCAATTTGCATGGCGAAGGAATAAAAAATTTTATGCGACTTCGAAACCATCCTGCCTCATTTGAATATACCTAAGCGGATTTTCTTTAAGCAAACTACGGTCGGAGAAGCAATATACGCCAATTTTTGTGAAATGACGAGTTTTGCCAACATGCCTCCATTTTATGTCTTGCTTTACTCGGCAGATGTTTTACATCGTCTGGACCATTTCGAGGAAGAGTTCAGATGTTTATCGATATAAGTAAACCTATCGAATGTGAGAGCTGAGTGGTACAACTTGGGCGTAATCGCTGCGGCAAATCGATTACGATTAGTTTTTGTTTCCTAAATTTTCCCAGTCTCCACAGCATCTTTTTTTTTACGATTTGTTACCAGATGGAGAAGATCGAGTTAGATGATTTTGGCTGTACGGTTTTACTTCGTAAATTGACAGTAATGGTCGTAATGGAAGTGGGAGTTCCGTGACCGGATTCAATAAAGCGTGGAATAAGAGAAATTTCAACTTGCAAGTGCCAATAGTTGAAAGAAAAATAAAATCGGATTGCTTTGTGCACGCTATAAAGCATTTAATATGAAATGAGTGATGAAATATGAAATAAAGGTAACGCAATTCATTTTGAAACCTTCTAATAATTAAATGGATTTTTTAAAGTGTTAGATCATAAATTTGTCAAGAAAATGGTTTTGAAAGGAACGTGGAGAAGTTTAAAGAATTTTCCCATTGAAGTAGATGTTAAAATGAATGTATTGCTACTTGTTTTTAAGATTTCAGACTGCAGAATATAACCATTGTTGCAGAACATAAGCTGACATATTACCTTTATTAGAACCACTCTTATGAAGAATTACGGTAAAATTAGTTCTGTATAATTACCGTTCACATTTTTCAAAATAGTTGTCCGTCATTATTTCTATGGCTGTAAAGCATATTTATTATATGCTATGTCATTCTAAAAAAGCTTCTACTCTGAAGAATATTTACACATCCTCGTGAATAACCTAAATTTTTACATCTAAAGAACTTTTCTTGCTTCAAGATATTTAACTCCGTGTCTCTATATCCTGAGTTTCATTCGAAGGAACAAAATAAATAAGTATTTTTCCAAACATTCAAGAAATCTATCACAGAAATCAACACAAGCAATCTATAAATATAAGTTTACAGACAGATAATCCCAGGGTGTTTTGCTATAATCAAATAAACCAAACCAAACCAAATATGTTTTCATGTTTTCAAGCATTTGCAAAAATCATAAGCTGAAAATAAAGAGAAAAAGGTGTCGCAAATTCATTGACATGTACAACTTACCCAATAAATGAATAAATAAATAACAAAAATTTAAATAAGAAAAGAATCTGAAAGATTTCAGATTTTATATTGCACCCAAAGAAGCGTATTTTTAACATTTTTTGTGTTACCTTTATTTATTAAATATCATGCTCTTCGTATTTATACCATAAAACTCAATTCAACAACAATATCACAAAATACTCAAAAACGCATAGCTTTAGCATTTCTACAGTCTCGCGCACTGGAGATAAATTTTTTTCCCGTGCAGTGTTGCCATTGCTCGATTTCAAATCGTTGAGTTGCTTATTCCAAAACCTCATAAATGCTTTACAAAATATGAAATTGATAATAAAACAAATTCCAAATTCCAAATTTGGGCTTCCAGATACTCAGGTGGAGACGTACGTTATTCAAAGAGTTTGCTTTGGCGTGTTTAATCATATTTTTTCAAATGATTGTTAACATTTGAAAGAAAGAGACTTCCTTTAGAATATACAGTGAAATTTGTAAACAAAATATCCTTATCATTAAGTACAATATGTCTGAAATGGAACTATCACTCGATTGGAACCATCATTTACTTCCAGTTCTGTTGAAAAACGTCAGCTACAGAATGTCACCAAATTATGTGTACAGCTTTAGGTACTAATGTTGTATCATATGATTGAAGGTTTGGTATCGAAAGCTCAAAAACAAGGACTATGACATTCAAGAAGTAGAGCACTGTGACCGGCCTATTGATGTTGATCAGGTCCGGCGCGTAAACTTGTGGAAGAAGGTCAATATGCAACCACTCGAAAGCTTGATGAAGAGTTAGACGCTAGTGCTATATCCATTAGTCGCGCTATGCATCGCATAAACGTGACGTACAAATTCAATCGCTGGGTGCCGCACGAGCTGACTTAAGTAGATAAGGACAGACGTGTTCGTGCCTGCAATTATCTGCTCGAATGTCAATGCAAGGACAAAATTCTAGACCGCATCGTCACTTGTGATGAAAAGTGAATTTACTTCAACAACGCAGGCCGAAAAGGGAGTTGGTCTTCGCCCTGTGAATCCATCGGCAGCTTCACAAAGCGCAATTTGACTAACAAAAAGACCATGCTTTGTATCTGGTGAGGTTGCCGTGGTATTACCCACAACATGTATCTGGAAAAGATCAAATCCTCGACAGTAAGGTGTACAGCGAAATGCTAGTTCGTGTTGTCGTTGCTACCAAGGCAAAACGTCGAACTGAGTTCCGACGCAAAAATGTAATGCTCCATCAAAATAATCTAAGACCACATGTGTCTGCATTCACCAGCTGGACTCTGTACGGGCTCGAATGAGACCTTTTGCCGCGCAAACCGTATAGACCCGACATCGCTCCTTCGGACTTCTACATTTTTTCACACTTGCAGCTATATATTGCAGGTGCTAACTTCTGTTTTACACAGGATGTCCGAAATAAGATGCATCTATTTTTGGACTCGTGGCCACTAGGTTTCTGGCCTAAGGGCTTTTAAAAACTACCAAAACGCTGACAGAAAATCACAGATATTGGTGGTGATTACTACCTGCACTTAAGATATTGCTTTCATGTTTGCTTTGTAACTTTAATAAGAAAGTTTTTTGACGAAAAACTTTCGCTACAACTAGATATATGTAAAAATTTACTGGAAAGAAATAGGAAGTATTATAAATTTTAGAAATAATCTTAGGAGTTTAGCAAACGAAAACACGTAAGAAAGTTCAGCGTTGTAAAGTAATATGCCATTTGTAAAACTAACAAGGTGTGGCTATTAACTTCCAGGATTGCTCTAATAACACCAGAACAGATGGTGTGAAAAACGTAACCTTTTAATATGTTTCGAAGTAATCCCCATCTGCCGTAATACACTTCTCTGCTCAGCTGTATAAGTTGTGGAAACAACTTTTAAAGTCTTCTTTCGGAAGGCTCTTCAATGTCCACAAAGCGTATTCCTTTGATCACAGTTTTGAGTTTGGGAAACAAAAAGAAGCCTTCGGGGGCCAAGTCAGGAGAGTATGGAGAATAATGCAGCTCCATTACCTCATGCTTGGCTAAAACGCTCTTCACTGGCAACGCAATGAGGGGGCGAGCGTTGCCATGCAACAAAAACAAACTCCCATTCTGCCAAAAACGGGGACGTAGTCTGTGAATTCTTTGTCGGAGTCGAACAAGAACTTCTGCATAAAACTGTCCTGTAACAGTGCCTGGTAGGACAAATTAATGATGAATAAGTCCTTCACTATCGAAGAAAGCAATTAACATGACTTTGACCTCAAATTTTTGGAATCGAAATTTTTTCTGTTTAGGGAAGCTGGGAGACCGCCATTCTGTGCTTTCAGGGTCGTATTGATAGCCTCCCAATTCGTCACCCGACACTATCGAATCCAGGAAAGCACGGTCAGCGTCAGCTTTGTAGATGAGTTCACCACACGTTTCCATTCTGATTTGCTTCTGATCGTCCGATAAACAGTGCGGGACAATTCTGGAACACATCTTGCGTTTCCCTAGGTATTGCGTCAGAAGTTTGCGAGCAACCTCTTTGACGATGTTCAGTTCACTGGCCAGCATTCGAATATTCAGTCGCCGATCCGCTGTTACAAGCTTGCAAAATTTCTGAATTGTGTCAGGCGTACGCACGAAAATCGGCTTTACGGTGTGGGCGTCATCTTCAACACTCACGGCCGTCCCGAAAACGTTTGCCGAGAGCTCTTGCTTCTGCCCTTTTGCTAATAAAAATAAAAGTGAATCGATTGGCAATTCACTATATCTTTTTTTCACAGCTTTTAAGTTACGCTTTTATTATTACATATTAATTTTACTGATATCATTCACTTTAATATACAATAAACAATGTTTACCTGAACATTTAACAGTTCAGCTAACAGAAAATACAGAACTAAAAAAAGGGTAGCGAAAATCCTCAAGACAAAAGAAAGAAAAAAAAAACCCTCTATGATGCTTCTCTCTTGATAACACGGTTGATAACACGCTTGACACTCTCGATAACACGTAGAGTATGAATTCGTTCTCCACAGAATGTAGTTTCACGATTTCGAAGTATCACGTCAATAAAAACACGGTATAAGCTGTCAATATATTTGATAAAAAAGAAATAACTAAAATTGCAAGCTATTAACATAAAAAATAATTTATTTCGAAAGGTTTATTGAAACATCTAATGAATCGGGAGAGCAAGATCGGCGTGCAACAATATCTCCTATTAAAGAAGAATTACTTGAGCAATGTCAAGAAAGGTCAGGGTGGGGAGATTGAGAAATTTTTTGTGGTCACATTAAATATTTCCTGTTACATGTACGTAACATCCGTGTGACATTCCCATCCACGTCCCAGCGTGACATTTCTGTGACGTTGTAACGTGGTCACAAATGCAATGTAACGAAAATGTAACATTGGGGCGTCACTTTAACGTCACAGCAAAGGGTATGGGTAAGTGGCAGCTTTCTTTTTTAGAAAAAATTTCATACTTTATAAATCGATTTAAAATTTCATTGCTGCCCTTTTATAAAATTTCGCAGATATTTTCATTTATTGATTCAAATGAAGATTTGTTCTACATCGCTCATGCATGGAAAGCTTTAAACTCGTTCTAATATAGAAGCGAGACTTTTAGTATTATAAAATTTATACTACTAGTACAATGAAGTTGCTTAATTCCTTCTTGACCTTTAAGTACTTCTTCTGTCACTGTGAAACAACTGAAATAAACCAGAAAAAATACTTAGATTGAATACTTTGTCATATGGAACTCTGAAAGAAGTTCAGAAATAGGTCATCTTTTAATTAGGATAAATTCAGGATTAGTCAGCTTTATGGAGTATAATTTAAACCTCAGCGCAGAAAATCTCCTGTAGCGTATGAAGAAATAATGATGAATTGTGCTAAAATTTCATTGGAAACGATATATATTTAATCTTTTGTAGCTGTAATTCAAGATAATCTGTAATTCTTCCACTCTCTCGCACGAGAGATCCTTCTTTGCCAGTGTACCGTCGACTGAGTGTTGGGTGCTCTTCAGCATGCATTTACCTCTTTTAGTGGGAAATGAGAATATAGAAATGGGATATGACATCCAAGCGTCAGTGCATAATAAAAATAAAAGTGAATCGATTGGCAATTCACTATATCTTTTTTTCACAGCTTTTAAGTTACGCTTTTATTATTACATATTAATTTTACTGATATCATTCACTTTAATATACAATAAACAATGTTTACCTGAACATTTAACAGTTCAGCTAACAGAAAATACAGAACTAAAAAAAGGGTAGCGAAAATCCTCAAGACAAAAGAAAGAAAAAAAAAAAAACCCTCTATGATGCTTCTCTCTTGATAACACGGTTGATAACACGCTTGACACTCTCGATAACACGTAGAGTATGAATTCGTTCTCCACAGAATGTAGTTTCACGATTTCGAAGTATCACGTCAATAAAAACACGGTATAAGCTGTCAATATATTTGATAAAAAAGAAATAACAATTGCATTTTGAAGTTTTGACTCTAAAATCCACTATTTAGTGCATAACTACACATTAAACGCAAATAATAAGGATTTGGCATAATGGATGATTTGAAAAAATTCTTTTCTTTCGGTTTTAAATTCCTAGATATGTATGCCATGCGCTGAGACGAGCCCCTGAATTTAATGCTCCTTTTCTGAGTCGTATGATGCAGAATGCATATTAAGATTTGTAATTTATCGATGAGTATTTCTTCCTTGTTTTAATGTTGATTTTTTGATAGAATTTCAGGAGAGAATCGCTTCGAGAAAGCAGGTTAAACCTCTTAAGTCTTATACTTAAGAAATGGTATCGAATATCCAGAACAACTTTATTTTTACACAGGAAGCGTCAATTATTAACGCAGAAAGCGTTAGATAATAAACTAAAGCAGGAGTATAGTTACAACCATTTTTTTAATAGTTACATTCATATTCTATAAAAAATTCAAAGTTACAATCATAGTTACACGGACAAGGTTATGATCATACAGAGTTATTATTCATTACCTATTATGCTTAACGAGTATGCAAAATAGCAGATGAAAACATGTATGAATTGTAATGCCTGTCAGAGCTGTTTAAAAGCAACATTGAGTTATCTAAACGATGCACACGTTATTTATAATTTAGTGCTGCAAAAATACAAAAAATAAGCAGCAAAATAGAAGAAGCATATGTTTTCCCTAATGATAAGATTATTTAACAATCATAATTTCTTTAAAATATATTTCCCGAAATGCGGAGTAACATCAAAATTATTTACATGTAATTAGATTGAAAAGACAGAATCATCAGCATGAACTGCCCATTTTTAATAAAGTGATTTTTATTCATTGCTAATTAAGGCTATGCCGATTCGTTACAATTTCACGAAAGAATAAATTAAGTTTTTCTTTGACAGTATGCTGAAAATAATTGATTTCATAACCGAAGAATTTTCTCTTTTAAAACACTCTTTCGCTTTTTTACTTTGAAATATCCAGTTTCAGTTATTGCTCTTCGTAAATTTTTAATTTATTTACTTAATGTTTTAATTACGTTTGCCTTAGAATTTTTTTTCCATATTTTCTCAATAATTCCGTAAAAGATATTTTTTTGATTTCTTTTCTCTAATTGCGGATTTCCTTGGAGAAAGTCTCATTGTTCGGTAGTTAAGTACTCTATTTTAGAAGAACAAGATGAGTTAATGCATAACTAATTAACACCACTTTTTTGAAAAGAAACCATTAAATATAATACGAGTTTGATGAATAATGAATTTGAAATGCCTTGTCAAAAATATTTTAAATGTCAAAATAGTGACACAAAATAAGGAGCTGATAATATTTCCTCACAAATTTGATTTTATACCCGTCCACATAGTAAAGTGGAATGTAATTAACAGTTCGTAAAATACTTTAGCATTAAACTTGCGTATGCTGTTGCCATGAGTGGCAAGAAGGAAGATTTTTCTAGTTTATAATAAAATATAAAAAGTACTGCAGTTGAAACATAGTTTACAAAACCGGCACAAATACTGTAATAATTATCCAGGTACTACTTGAAAAAAATTGAAGCGCCAACAAGGACTTTTGCGATCGTGACGAAATTTTGTATGAAAAAACATCTTGATCGAACATGCAAATGATAAAAGTTTCAAGGCAAATGAACAGGAATTGCGATCATAGCAGGCATTTCTAGTTCGCAATTCGCAAAGTATAAAACCAGTAACAGAGGCGAAAAATTTATCTTTTTTTGTTGCTGCCATTGCAATTCCGTAAAGAAGCAATTAAAGATGACATTACGACATTACCGGAGACCTTACAGACAACTAAACGAACGTGGTCGCATTGTAGGGTCGAAGCACCAAGAAGGACTTTTGCGATCGTGACGAAATTTGGTATGCAAAAACATCTTGATCGAACATGCAAATAATCAAAGTTTCAAGGCAAATGAACTGGAATTGCGATCAGAGCACACATTTCTAGCGCACAATTCACAAAGTATAAAACCAGTAACAGAGGCGAAAAATTATCTTTTTTTGTTGCTGCCATTGTAATGCCGTAAAGAAGCAACAACGATACGAAACCTTACAGACGACGATATCGAAAACCTTACAGACAACTAAACGACATCGAACGTTGTCGCATTGTAGGGTTGCGTGAAGCTGGGTGGTCATACCGAGCAATAGGCCGCCACCTGCAGCGTACAGACACTGTTGTGTAAAGATGATGGCAGCAATAGTTGCTATAAGGAAATTGCCGACGAAATGAAGGCTCTGGAAGGCCAAGGAGCATAAATGCGAGGCAAGATAGGATGATTGTTTGCCAGGCCCGAACCGCCCCAACGGCATCATTGTCGGCTATTCAACGCAATACAGCCACGTCTATACCTCCCGTGGTACCATCCACCACCTCACAGCGCTTGTCTGAGGCGGGGTTACGCTCACAGAGGCTTTTAAGACGTTTGCCTTTGACCTCCACAACATCGGCGGAGTTGTCTGGAGAGTTGTCGCAGCCGATCATCATGGCTGCCATCAGACTGGCATCGCATAGTGTTCAGCGATGAATCTCGCTTCGCTCTTGAAGCAAATGACCATCGCGTTCTTGTCTGGAAAGGACGGGGCCAGCGGTCCCAATCAGCCTTTGATTTACAAAGGTATACAGCCATAACCCATGGTGTGATGGTGGGAAGTGCTATTTCTTATGACAGCAGATCATCTTTAGTCATCCTCCGTACATCTTTAACAGCTCAACGATATGTTGCTACCATCCTGCGGCCGGTTGCATTACCCTTCATGGCACGTCATCCTGGGGCCATTTTTCAACAAGGTAATGCCAAGCCACATACAGTTCGCATATCTCTGGACTGTCTCTGTGCGATTGATACTCTTCCTTGGCCAGCAAGGTCACCAGACTTCTCACCAATCGAGCAAGTCTGGTAGGCCACACGATTCAGGTACCACAAAATATTGCAGATCTGGAGCGACAACTGATGAATGCCTGGCAGAATGTGTCGCAAGATGACATTAGGAACCTGTACCACTCCTTGCCTCGACGAATTCAAGCATGCATTGCCGCTAGGGGCAGTTCGACCAACTACTAATTTGAACACTCAATGGGTGATTGTGAGTCATGAACAGGTACTATGACCCTGGTTTTTTTAATCATTTTATTATCTGTGTATGATCTATACACATATTCAATTTCATCAAAAGCTTCGATTTTCTTGCAAAAGAGTGTATTTGGAAACATTACTTCCTTCACGCTAGGCATAGGAAGCTATCCAATACATCGACGATTTATCTGGCCATCCTTTCGCAGCATATATGTACAATATGGACAACTTAATTAGGATTAATTTCACATATACATGGCAGATTTCTCCTGGAATGTGGGTCTATCCTTTTTGGATAAAGAACGAAACTTGTTGTAGTTTCTGTTTTTACAAATCTTAAATCCTGTTTGTGAATTTACATTTTGTAAAATACTTCTTATAAAATAAATCTACTAAATCTAGTTCTTGTGAAATACTTCTTGTAAATTAGATTTCGGAAGACTGAAATTGGGAGAGTTTAGAATCCAGTCCAAAACGTTTTGGACGTTCATTTGCGGAATTCAAGATGCAGCTGCAGGAAGGAATCTTCTAGTGAACTACTGACTGTTAAAGACAGCAAAAATTATTTCAAAGCTCCATCGTATTAGATGTGATAGTCTCATTAAACGAAAGAAAATTGCTGATAGAGTCGGAAATACAGCCCAAACTAACCTCATATACCATTTTGGAAGAATTTTTCATTCAGTCGGCTGATGGTTTTGGAAAGTTCTTTAATTTATCTAAATCCGTTCTTAGACAACAGTCGCATACTACGTGTAGGAGGACGTTTAATAAATGCCAGATTACCAGAGTCTGTGAAACATCAGGTAATATTGCCTAAGAATTAGAGAAATCAGAGAGCCTTGAAATTAGAGAAAGCTATTAAAAATATTTAAAAATTTGCTGTCATAGATTGGAATAAAAATTACACTTTATATGTATTTTATAAGAATGGTAAGAATTTTCTATGAAATTTTCCTTAATACTTGTAGTTAAGTACTGCGAGTAAGACGATTTAACTTTTTCAGAAGCGTTATTTAAACATTTCCTTGCTTTCGTTTCTCACGTTTGCTGTTTAAGGGCCAGAAAAGTATATCAAGCGCTGGCTATACAAAGCTTCATTTATTATTTTTAAGAATGATTAGTTAGTCTTGCAAAAAATGAAATTAAGTTATTAACTAAAAATTCGAGCGATTAGCCTGCTCATAAGCTATTCTTAAGGAACACTGCATCTTGTCCGATTTACATAATACGAAACCGATGTTTTGGATCTGCCTTTTCATGAAAAGAAGACTGATTAACTTTAGTAGATTGAATTAATTGAAGAAACTCATCAACGGATTTAAGTTAAAGTCACTTCACTTTATTCAACATCATGAGTTGAAAGCTAGAAGGCTTCTTCTCTTGCATCATCAAATACTTTGAAAGTTGCTGTTAGCTTTAGTTATCTGTATTTAACCTGGAGGTTCAGCATCTACTGTTTGCTAAAATATTTATCTATAGACGAATTATAATTGCATAGACATTAAGTTTTTGTATTAAAAATTAATTTCTAGTCTTAAATTAGTTGTATATAATCATTTTCTTATCGCCTTGTCTGTTGAAACAAATATACCTGCAAATGGGTTGTTTGCACAGAGGTTTCGCTGTTTTTTTCTATATTTAGCCCAAATATATCTCAGTTTCTCTTCTAAAGTTCTCTTTAAGCTATCGCTTAGTTGGAAAGCTTGTCCTCATACGCCTTGTTTTAATTAAGTAATCTAACCTAATCTGGCTTAATAGACTAAATTTTAGGAGTTAAAAGAATCTGCAGTTACACAAACTAAATGTTTCTTCAAATTAAAAAAAAAAGGAAAAAAAAAATACAATGTAGTGGTAATCAACTATTTGCAGTTATTCGAGCTTGGATAACCGATCCCTGAAGGAACTGAAAACGACATCAAAAACTGCAGATTTTGAAATTATATATCCTGGTTAACTTTTGTCGTACGGGTTTGTGTCAAACTTCATAATTTTATTCTTTCATTACTAATGAAACATTTTCCCAAATATAAGTATAGGAATCATGAGACCAGATTAAAATTTAGATTTCGTTATTTGTAACATTAAAACATTTTCCCAAATATAAGTATAGGAATCATGTGACCAGATTAAAATTTAGATTTCGTTATTTGTCGAAAACTATTTTCTTTTTTAAATTGACATTGTCAAAACATGAAAAGTTTTGTCATTTTGAAACACTTCTGTAATTAGAAGTTTATGACTACGACCAACGATTGCCAAAACAAAGGCCGGGCAAGGAGGTGGGTAAATAAACATTTGGAACTGCCGATTGCAATACAAAAGCACAACTAGATGTTATAGCAGTGCTATGTACAAAATTTCAGCACTCTACGGCTCGTCGCTTTTGAGTTATACGAAATACATACATACATATGTTATATCTTAAAATTAAGTATTGTTTTAATACTTTTTAAAACTTTAACTTAACTGACTGTGGTGCCTGACAAAACTAACTAAAATTCAAATAATTCAAAACATTCATATGAACATCGAAATTCTTATAAACATTAAAACAAATCTAATTCATAATAATCAAAAGATGAATCAAATAAACAATCGTATATCATATCAATCAATCAATCAATCGTATAGTGGTAGTACAATTTAACTTGTAGGTTTGCGTTGTGAGTAACCTACGCAAAGGAAAAATCAATAACCCCAAATTCAGTTAAACTCCATGTTTCTTAAAAGCCTCCCGGCTCAAACAAATGGAGGGACATGACAGACTACAGTAAATTATAAGATAAATACACAAAGACAATTAAATTTTAAACACATATTTATTAAATTCTTGACTATATTATATAATAAAATAATGGATAACTGATTAGTAATCCTACCACATATTTTTCTAAGCAAAATAACACATAATACTACACCAAATTACAGCTTACATTAATTAAGATTAACATGATCAAATTCTACTATATCATAAGTGTAACACTAGTATTTCTCCCATTTCATCTTCTAACTTTAAGTATTTATCATGGTAATTCACCTTAAGAACACTGATAATTTTCAAATCGATTAATTAATTTAAGTCATTACTCAGATTTCAACAAACATTAAAATGACGACTCTTGCTTAAGATAATTATTAAAGTAAAACAAATAAGAAGAAACAAATCACTCACGGGGTGAAGTCCATACCGCACACTCAGGAATACCTTTGTAAACTGATTAATAAGGTGATTTGACAGCTCCACAGATCGTCCAACGTCCAAAGTTTACTCGAGCAACACATTATTCCTGCTGTCCTTTATTCACAAAATCATCGTTAATGGAGGCAGACAGTTCTTGCGAATTTTAAAGATGACTTGGTTGCAACATCACTGATGCTGTTCTTACAATTAATAAATTCCAGAGCACGGAAGGATGAAAAATATCGACGCAGCTGACACAGGCAGAATAAACAGCATCGCACACCTTAGACGGATCCTACACGAGTCTCTTTCGTTCTGTAAGCCTCGAAAAGCACGAAAAAAACGTAGAGCACCTTTGGAACAAAATCTGATTAGGAAGTCAAAGTCGGTAAAAACAGGAATACCGCATCAGGATCACCACGAGAATCTGCATTACAATTCTTGGAACAAGAGAATGGAAATTTTATTCTGAGCTCTACGCCTTATGCCAACGCAAATTCTCGCCAGCTAAAAGGCGAGAGAAAATCATACCCGCTGCCCGCTGGTTCAAGCGGCCGCGAGAACAAGACCCGAAGGGTCAAGCCCCCACTTTTTCTCCTCTTACTCTTCTTGAAAATCAGAATCCGTTTAAATACATTTTACTATTTGTTTTGGGAAAACAATCCTTTATTCTGTGCATACGTACAGACGCCATGAAGAAAAATTGTTCAAATGGATTCGGAAACGGTCAAAAGGGATATTTTCATTGAAATATGATATCCAAGATTTTTGGCGATTACAATAATTCCTTTACTTCATACAAGGAAGTAAAAAATAAGCATTGTTTTCCCTTATTAAAGGTGGGCCTTAGTTCGAAGCTTTGCCCAGGTAGTCTCGGTGGTAGTTATGATCTTGCTATCTACGAATGAATAACGTAAGTTTGCAGTAGCATTCTTATGCAGATAAGGGCGTTGCTGAGATAGTTTTAAATTAATCAAATTCAAATGAATGTCATTTACCTGTTTCGTAATATTCCTAAAACAGATAATAGGCATAACAGATAATAACCTGACGTTTCAGTGATTAAAGTTACAGCTAGACCTAATTAACTTACATATTAAAAAGGCCCCATTTTCGAGTTTTTCCGAACAAAGCAACACACGCAACAAAATTCTGCATCTGAATAGACTTACCCATTTATAGCAACTCTAACTATACTTTTCCGGAATAAATCCGGGAAGAGTAAATGAAAAAAAAAAACCTTATTTGCGCTTAAAAGATTCCGCATTTAATTATCAAAGAGCTGCTCGGGAAGCTTATTTTTACAAGGCATTGGTAGACTAATTAATTATCGTCGGTAAGGTGATACGAAATACAAGCATTTTTGAGAAAAATCTACCTTTACGATGCTTCGTTTATAATTATTATGCCATGGGAATCCAGACACTAAGCTTAAAAAGGGAAGGGGATATATTTTAATTTTAAATTGATTCTCTAGAGATCTTCCATCTTTACCTTCGGAGGTCCTTAAATAGTTTTTTTCGCGCTTTTAATTTATTTGCAGAATATAAATGCTTTTGATTAATAGGCACGGCTAGCTTTCCATAGGCTTTTTTAATAAGCTCTTTATCACCTTGTTTCCGGAATTTATTCTCTCAGTAATTAATTTAGAGAAGTTTGCAGAGAGTCCTGAGGATTATGCTTCCTTTCTTTTTAATTTTAATTGGTTATGGGATAAGATTTCCGGAAAAGAAGAAAGAATTACAATTTGCAAGGCAGTTGTGTAAATAGTTTAGATTATCTTTTAGTCCTCTAAAAGCTCGCATCATTTTTATTTTTAACATAACTTATAAAAACTTTTTGTCCTTAATTATTTTTGCTACTTTTCTAAAATTTTGCACCTTACCTGTTTGGATACTGAGCAAGCTTCTTTGGGAATGGAAAAGAACTTATGCCAAAGAAGCATAGAATTTTGATTGATACATAATTGATTTTTGCACTTGGGAAACTTGTACATAAAAGTGTTTCATGTACCGTATCTATCTGAGATTTCCCTAAGAGAACTCTTAGAGAGATGAAACTTCTCAGATAACATTAAGAGAGAACGAGGAAAAAGTACACTAAGATAGTATAGTTATCATAAAACAGACTTCATAAAGACTAGCATAGACTTCATAAAATAGTTGTTTTATGAAATCTTTCAATGGAAAAAAAATCAGTAGACATAATGCATAGTAGACAGAATCAAAGGTCAAATATAGTTATATGAAGCAATAAAATAAAAACCTACCAGTACAAAAGCGAGGTTAAAACAAGTGATATGAATATTAACTAACTACGATATATAAAATAAAACTCTTTTTATCTATTAGCGTAAATGTTTTAAATAGTTTTAACATGCACGGTGAAACGCATATTTTTTTTGGAATGTAAGAAAAAGTGATTTTTCCTTTCTAGGGTTTCGGAATTGAAAACAAGTAAAGGCTCTGAGAAAGTTAAACAGTTACTCAGCCAAACATTTTGCAAGTTTCAACAAAGCAGTTACACACTTGTTAAACTTGCACACTTGATTTTAAAAAGCAAACATTCTATGCATACAAAATGCTTTTATAAATAAAATGGCTTTCGTAAGTAAAATAGCTCGTTTGTTTGAATGAAAATTAAAACTTTAAATGGTCACAAAATAACGCCCTCAGGTTATAAAATCCTAGAAACATCATTACTATTAGACTGCGGTTAATGAACATGATTTTTCTATGTTTGCATAGGGTATAAGATATTTCTCCCGCCTTCCTAGCGTGCCTATTTTTAATTTTTAATTTGGGCCAGAGGCAACCTTTTAAAGTTGTGTTGTCTTTCATTCTAGTGCAGCGCCCCCATGTATCATCTAATCACGTATTTTAGCTACCAACCATGGGTAAGCTTATTAGTTGCTAGCAGCAGAGGATAATGTTGTAGTTAACCGAAGATTTGTTATTCGTATTAGAAGGCAATACGAAAGACAACTTATAAAACATTGAAAAACATCTGTTTCTGATCTAAAAAAAGGAGAAGTCTCCTTATGAGCTACTTTGGTCATTTTTATCGGATTTCTTCTTGCGATTTGCATAGAAAACACTTTCTTCATGTGTACCTTACGAAAGAATCGAATTAATATACGGGAGGCACGCCGCTAAGATAGTTTAGCTATTTGGAAAACTTCTACAGAATAAAGTTTCCCTGTGGATGTTTATCAATGCTCTGAAATTTCGTCAACATAGGGAAGATTATGTCTGAATTAAATACAGTTTTGCTCAGAACAATTTTGTGGTTACAATATATCTTTCTGTTATAATATACATGTTTCATTTCCAGGATGCTGAAACTCATAATGGCTGGCTTGTTGATATGGCCGTTAATTTCACAGATCAGCAGGCTCTCTTCAACAAAATTTTCTTTGAGGATGAGTTTTGTTACAACATCCGAATCACTCAGAGAAATAATATTTGCTAAGTAGTTTTGTAACGCCCAGGTTCGTCGTCAGTTCATAATAATGATTATATTTTCTTTGTATCCGAGAATGTATTGCATTATAAAGAGTATTTTAAACTGGTCAACTGAGACACGTAAGTCATACACAGCCTTTTCATTATATTTCAAATATTGGCCTTGAATCACTAGAATTATTATTCCCTTAGCGTTTTTAGTATGTAAAGGAGTTATGTTTTTGCTACAGCACTCTACAGTTAACTGAAATTTACTTCAGGTTTCGTGGAATAAGACTCATGATCTGCACGATTGTCGTGTTACCAACTGGTACGTATATCTGAATTTAGTGTGACAATTATAGTGAAAAGAAATTATTGATTTTCTGCATATTACTGACAATCTGAAATAAATAAATTAAATGTTTTTGCAAGAAAAACTTAATAATTTTTTTTCATTTTGAATATGTGTAATGCGGCGGCACTAAATGATGAGATGATAATTTTAAAAATCAGTATATATTTACATCTGAAAATGGCAATAATACTACCCTCTGCAACTAACATTATGACAAACATAATGATTTTACAGATACCGTCGTGGTAATTTCAAAGAAACATTCTAAAAGAAAAATGTAGAAATATTAAACTGAGGAAAAAATCGCATTACATTTTTTTGTCGTATGCATTATGATTCAAATGAAACCTAATGTTAAAGCGCACTTATTTAAATTGGCTGCGAAGAAAACACAGAATTTGGGACTTTTCAAATTACAGTTGTGACTAAGAGATTATAAGGCTTCGCGTTTCCTTTTTCAGAACAATAAGAGAATAATTTTTTGATTTGTTTCATCTCGTGGCATGGCAGCATCAAAAGCTCATTAAAATTTGAGCATTCTCGAATTTCTCGTTAGAAAAGATATTGAACTTAAATTACGCCGTTGATTTTTACGCAGTCAGCTAGATGTTGATTATAATTAGAAACAAAGGCATTTGGTCTTCAAAAGAATTTCACAATTTTCTCAAGTCTGAATATCGATTTTCTTTCCTGTCTCATAATAATTATTCAGGGAAATATCTTCCGCACAAGAAGGCGTTAATTAATTGCAGAACTGAAATCACTATTTAAGTTTTCGTTCTGAACTTTTTCGTTTTGAATTATTTCACCTTTTTCGCCTTCTGTTAGGATAAAATGGTGATGAGGCAAGAGAAAATGAGAATTCTTTCTCCTTGAAATGTTTCCCATTTATGAATAAATATGAGAGGTCGAGGTAATATTATCTTTATACGCGTACGTTAAACACTTTATCACCTGAGAAGTGTATCGCTTTTTAAATTTGCTCCGTTTGATTCTTTCAAGATGAGTGGAAGGAGAATAATACTACGATAGCGCAGTATGTACAAGCAGAGCTGGGATACTTGAATTGCTATTGTTATAATCTTTTCTAGATTTATATAAAGATTTATAAATATGCTATCAAATTTTCTATTGATTAGTTTTAAGAAAGGACAAAAGTGACGATAAATTCGAAAGTAAAGTGTAAATTGCAGTTGTAATGGGCTGGCAGGTATATTAATAGATATTAAAAACAATGAAATTAAAGCTTTTTTAAAGTCTTATATAATGCTATATTTCACTTAAATTAGATTGTTAACTCTTTAAATACTTGAAGAATAATTTAATTTCTAGAACAAAGGGAAACTCTATGATATTCACATAAAATATAATTCCGCAAAGATGATTCTTACCTATGATTTATTTTGAATTAATTGTAAAGCTGTTTTAATAAACTCTCTAGCTATTTGGAAAGATAAGCAACGCCTACTGCCGCTAAGAAAGGTTCGAGAAAATAGCCACAATAATGAAAATAGTTTTCTAATTTTTTTCACTTCTTCCGGACACTCAGTGCAATATTTGTCTTCACCAACTTTGTTTCAGTTATTTGTTCAATAAGATTAATGCATCCACACGTACCTGCAGTGGACCACTACGGAAAACGCGGAAATCTTCCATGGTTATTGAAGTAATTATTTTTTTACTGAACTTATAAAGTAGTTCTCTCACCTTCTAAGCATGCCTTCGTAGTGTAGTGGTCAGCACGCTCGGCGCGTATTCGAGAGGCCCGTGGTTCAAGTCCCGACGAAAAGCGTTGCTCATTTTTCATCTCTCCTGCTTCGAAATAACCTAATGTCTCTACAACCATAGACTTTGAACATGTAATAAATTGTTTTATATTTATTGTAGAATAAAATACTATATTTTCGATCGTTTCTTTTCCATACTTCGGAGCGTTTCTTTTACATACTTCCTAAGAATTACACAAATGCAAATTGTTTTATCTACATTTCAGATTTTCCAGCATAGATTTCCCATCTTATGACTTAGATCAAATCATCTCATTCTTCAGAAAATAGAAGTTTTGAATCTGGAAAGAGGAAGATTTAGGAGAAATATTTCTGCTTCTTTCTTTCTTTCTTTTTTAATCTTCCTTTTTCAGCAATCAGTCGCAGTTGATGCATTGCATTCACAATAACACTCCATCGGCCTCTCAACAGCTGTTGCAAGTATTGACCCATTTCAACAGATTTCACACTTTTGTTGTGTATCTCTCAGCAATTTCAACTGGTTAAAATTGGCAAGTATATATAATAAGAGCATATTTAATCATATACGTTTTTCTAAACTAGGTTTTTCAAAATTATAAGCTACTTAATTATACATAAATCATCACTGTTAATGAAAGCTTGCCAGCTGCACTGGCTAATAAAAGAAAAGTCAAATTAAAATTTTTATGGATTTCGTTAGCTGGAACCACTTTTCTGCACTCCAGTTCTTTCCCGATCGTTTTCTTTTGACTTGACGTTTAAAAGAAAACAGTTTCAACACATCTGAAACATTCCTAATGGATAAGTGAAGTTTGTTGCAGTTTGAGTAAGTGTAGCTCTGATCAACCATTTGCGCTTTTTGTGATACTCCTTGTCTGACGGTAGTTAAATGTTAGCTTATCTGTATTATGATAACAAACTTCCTTATAGAAATGTCTCGGATTACATTTTTCCTGGAATATCATCTTCTGCTGAGAAAGTAACCTGAGTTTCTTTGGAAATTTTTTTTTTTTTTTTTTTTTTTTTTTTAGTGTAGAAGGTCATTCGTTTGAAATGGGAAACGCGACATTTGATATAGTTTTGATACACAGAGCAATGTAACTTTATTAACCCATTGAATACAAAGTTCATGGGCTCTTATTTAGCCAATTTGCTTCTTTCAGCTTTCTTCCGAAATTATTTGAGTAACATTTTATTGCTTCCCTATTGAATAGACACACATAATTAGCTTTCTTGATTTCTGTTATAACTATTTTAATTTTTCTTCCATATAATTTTGTTCCTTTTGCTCACGCACTATCGTAGAACAAAAATGTAATAAACAGGCCAAGACTAAACCTTGTTTCTCTTAATAGTATCCGTCTGGTATACTATTAGTGGACCACGTGGCCCACTTATGGCATGGATTTTCAATAAGCTGAATAAATTATATTAGAAAACTTATTAGCAATTATGCTTTTGAAAGTATTCCGCTACTACGAAAGGAATTTAAAAGTAAAGATATAAAAGTGAGTCTCACCTCAGACTTAACAAAATGTATTTTTTAGGCCACTAGGCATGACATGCGAACTATTAGTAGTAAATTCAAAAAAACATGCCACTGTAGAATATGAAGTTAGGCAAAACAGCAACTTTATTTTGAAATCGAATTTGCATAAAACTCTTTTCGAATTTGAGCGCGATTAGATACAGGTCTCTCGTTTTCAGAAGCAAAACTATTATGTTAATATTTCTAATTTCTGCGAATATTCCGCTCATGAACAAAAATTCCGTTTTATTATCAGAAATATTTTGTTTCTGAAGCAGAGGGCCGGTGTCTAATCAACTTCGAAATATACAGAGTTTTATCCAAAATCTACCCCAAAATAAGGTAGCTGTTTTGCTTAATTTAAACTACGACAACAGTTAAATAGAAACGTGACATTTTAGTGTAAAGTTATACATCCTTTAAAGGAAGGAAGTACTGAAAGATTGTTTAGCTCTTAAGGAAAACAGAAGGAAAGAAGAGCCCCCCCCCCATCTAATCGTTTCTGGAAAATATGTTTCTAGCCCTAACTTGCAGGGAATTGAGATAACTTCTGACTTGCAGGACACTGAGATATTGATTATAAAACATAATACACAAGAGTATCAATCAGCTGTTAATCTGTTATAAGTATGAACTGAAAACTTAATTTTTAAAAACTGGTTTTCCTTTTTAAGTATATTTACAATGTTTAATGTATATAGTTAAATATATGAAATATATATCAGCTTTCTGTGAGTTATATAATACAGAAGCTTCTTCAAACTTTCGACCTCTATTTATTCTTGAACAAATAATGTAAGGTTTCATGATATGGAATGAAGAAAGGACAAGTTATTAAAAATCCGTTTACGCCAGTTTCATACGTCATCATCCCCTTAACTTAAAAGTATATCAAAAGATTCACTATACACTATGGTTTTCACTAAGTTCTGGTTTAAATTCATATATCAAACATCCGTTTTCCGTTTAAAAGTCCTGAGCAAGATTCAAGGTGGCGACCATACATTTATAACTTAGTCCTCAACAAATAACAATTTATACTTATCACCCACATTCACATACACTATCATATTTACTTTCGATTCTTGAAACGGTTTGCGAATTTAAAACTTCTCTTCCCAGACATTTAAATACTCTTATACACGTTATACATTCTCTTTATTATGCTCTATTTCACTATTCTAGAATGTCGTTTAGAGCGATTTGTAGTAAAAGGAAGAAAATAAGATATGACTCGATTTCCAAAATCCGAGGTTCTCTCCACTAAGTTCGAAATCGAATTCAGGCAGACAGCTAAAGGGCGGCCCAAAATAAAACTTTAGTTTGTTCACTTTATAAGGTATTTCTCCCGCCTTCTTAGTATGCCTTCGTAGTGTAGTGATCAGCACGCTCAACGCGTATTCGAGAGGTCCGTGGTTCGAATCCCGGCGAGGGCATTGCTCAATTTTCACATCTTCTGCCTCGAAATAACCTAATGTCTCTACAACTTCTACATTTAACATACACAATTAATCATACACATTTTTAATGACGTCAGATTTTTATTACAGGATTTCGCATAAGTTCATTTATAGGAATGCTCTTGCTTCACTTTTGTAATATTATATTGCAAACATTGAAGTACAAGATGAAGAATTAAAAAAGTGTTACATTTCGTAAAGACTGAATTTGAAATATCTTTTTAAATAAAATATCACTGAAAGGGTAGAAGATATTGTCATGTATGCTTAATATATTAGGAAAATGTATTACTCTTCAAACATGAAATTTAAAATATTATAATTTTCCTGAGAATTTCATCTTCTTTTATTACACTGTTAAAAGAGAATGGAACCCTTTCGTTTATTATTCTCAAACGTTATCTATGCAAACTGTGATAACTATGAACATGTATTTTATTACTAAATTAATATGCAATTCTAATATTATTATTTTTGTATTATTTTCTGGTGCGAACGTAATTTATTTCGAGTAGTGTTATATCTGTTACTCAGGTGAGTTGATTGATTATGCAAACTAAAATTCTGTGCCTTCTTTTTGAATAGCTTTACTTTCTATCTTACGTGGGAGGTTTCCGCGATTTTTTTAAAAGATTGTATGCATTTTCGCATTATGAGGATCAGAAAATAAAAAAAAAAGGTTGCACGTCAATTAACATTTTTATTAACTAATTGATCCATCGGGAAACTGATTAGGCTGGCTCAATTTCCTAGAACTCAACAGAAGAATATTTTTTTCTGCATTTACATTCTTTCTATAGGGTTTTGACGGCACGAAAAAAAAATTTTCTTTTTCGTCTAGAGAAATAAAATTTTTTCTCATTGAGATAATTTTGTAGATAATGTTAAAATTAAGGCATCATATACTGAAATTAAAAATCACAGAATTTTCTTTCACTGCTGCATATTTTTGAAATCTGATAGCACCTTTATTTCCCTCCTTTTGTTTTGGGCATATTGTGTATCATATCATATGGGAGTCGAATTCATTATCAGTTTTAAGGTCTTTACACTTCTTTTTCATCAATAAAAACATCGTTAAAAGATTAGGAAACAATGTAAACATCTGAACTCAGACTTTATCCAGAAATACAGTTCGCGAAAGTTATAAAAATTTTACTACATATGTTTCTAAAATTCAGATTTAATTAATATATATATATATATATATATATATATAACATGCTCCTTTCTAAGCGTACATAAAAGATTATTTTCTAATGAGATGCATAAGACATGATTTTTTATTATTTACATAAAAAGTTCTAATGTTTACAATACCTAACAGTTTGTTATTTTAAATATTACATCAATTAAATATACTTTAAAATATATATTAATTAGACATATTATCATAAAAAATTAAAATACGCATAAAGTTATTAGTAGGTACAAATATTGCTTTAAAGCTGCTCAGGTTTTAAAGTTCAAGTTTTTTTGTAGGCTCAAGGTTTATATAATTTTAAATTAAAAATAAGTTAACGAACTTTGAATATCAGCACGTTTCAGAAATAATATTTTGTTAAGTTGCATGGATGATGAATTAAAGGTCAGATATCGTGTAAAATGACAACAGTAGGAATTGACCAAGATGTATGGATCATAAATTCTCTTTCAAAGCAATCTAATTTACCATTTCGATCGATATATAGTACTGTTTATTATAAATTTGAAACACAATACATTAGTGATAGAACATCCGTTTCTGTGATACTTAAGTATACTGTCATTGATTCGCTTAAAATTAGGAATAACAGCAAATTTCTATTATACATGTTGCGAGATTTTGGGATCTACTTTAGGTATGCGGTAATGAAAGCAAGCTAACAGCACCATCTCCACAGCAAGGCTCACATTTCTGAATTGATTCACCATCAATGCCATAAGCATTGCCGTTCGATTTGATATCATCCCAACGTAATATCTAAGATAGAAAAAAGAAAAATGAAATCTTAAAGAATTTGGTATTGAGTAACAAACATAAGTTTTAGCTGAAATTAAAATACTTTGAGAACAGACTGAATTTAATTGAATTGTGACAAAGGTATAATCTCAAACATCCTTTAATAGATTTGCTGTTATGAGTCCTACATATACCACAGTTTTGCACTTTTATACAAAATGGTAATATTTAGAGTAGCATTTTTGAATCATTGAAATTGCTAATTTTCCATGTGTCCAGCATAAAATAATCCTAATATTTCTACAACCTACAGCAATTGCCTTGAAATTTTCCTCAGTTCTGTAGTTTCCACAAAGCAGAAATTTCCTTAATTCTAGAAATACTTTGACTGCGTGCTGATAGTTTACTGAAGAGTGTCAATAATTCAATAATTTGACTTGAAAATCACGGCTATGTACTGATTCGCTTTAAGTCTGAAATAAATTGTTGAACTCATTTTCATCATAAGTTACTGTAAAATCTTGTTTCTATCCTTTTTATAAGACTTCAAAAATTTTGTCACTGCAACTAATCTTCTTTCTTTGTGTTTCGTCATCGACAGGCAATTACCAAATTTATGACGATCTTTAATTAACTCCTCCGTACTAACAATACTTATTTAAAGTTTCTTAGCGATTTTTCTGTCATTAATTCCCTGATAAATCCGAATTACTGCATTAGCGGCAGTCAGCTTACTTCCATCTGTTAAAGGTTTCTAGTCGACAAGCATGATGTTTATTTTACAAAGCCCTTTTCTTTAAAAGACTCGTATCAATCATCATTGAGAGAAATACTCATCCCCAAACTAAGTTTTAAGTATCGAAAAAATCTAAGATGGAATGGCACATTCCTTTTAAAAAATATCTAATGATGATTTACTGTGCAAAACTGTTGCGATCCTTCTACTCAGCTATGTTAATTACAGTTAACAGAGAATAATGAACAGAGAAACTATCTCTCCTGTTATCAGTTACAAACATATAAGTGTTTACTCCATGTATCATAATTACGCTGAACGCTTTACAAGAACAAAACATGAAAATTACTGCTTGTATTTTAATATCCCTCGTAATACGGATCTGCAGCGGAATACTGTATGCTAGAATTCATAAATGTTTTGTGTAGTTTAGATCTCATTTATTCCTCTAAAATTTTTTTATCATTTGTTATTTGTGAGAAATAATTTTTTTAATTGAAGAACAAAATAATGCAGTTTTTAAATACATAAAATATTATTTAGACAAAATTATTATGAGCCTTAATGTACGAGTAATTAATTAATTATAATTATTATACACATAAAAAGTTATTATCATAAAAAAGTTATAATTATCATAAGCTTGTTATAATCTGACTACACTATTAAAATCTGTGTGAGATTGTCTATTTGTTTATTCTTAACATCATCTTCTCCGGAACGGCGGGGAACTGAGTTTCGAACTCCGGATTCCAAAAATTCGTGGGAAGCCATTTCGATCGTTCTCATCTTCGTACAATTTTAATTAGCCGATATATTAATTAAAAACGTTATATTGGCAACAAAAATTTTATTTACGAATTAGTTGTTGCGGGTTGCGCCAGATATTAATTATTGATTGTTGCGGGTTATTATCCGCAGAGATATTAAACACTCTTAAAACGCTGATTTGGCAACAAAAAGTTATTTATGTATTGGATGTTTATTTGAGAAGCCCGCTCATCTGTCGGCCTTGCCAGGCAGTTTTATATTGTAATTATTACAAAAATTTCGCAAAATATGATACCCATGTCAGATGAAAATGCAATCAGAACTACAAATACTCTTCATCAAAATCATGTTTTTTATTTGGTGAGATGATTTACTATTTTTAGTACTTCTTTTTTATAGCGACTGCAAAATTTAACTGCTAACCAATCAGCATGGAACATGGTATAAGAAACAAGCGGCTAGATTTCGGCGAGATATCTCTGTTGATTAACGATTCAGTTTTGAGGAGCCGATATAATAAGGAAGTACTCTATTTTTTACTGGTAGTGATAATTATTATGCGTGCGTACAAATAAATAACGTGCTATTCATAAACCGTTTTATTCAAAAGCAAATTTAAATGCTATAAAGCAGAAATGAAAATGAAAATTTATATATGAATACATTTTTAATAATTTTAAGCGAATTTTCTCTTACGTTGTTCTAACGTAAAGATATTTTTTACCGTTCATAGAAATATTCTGCAAGTAAAATTTTTTTATAAAAGCTAATTTAGATTCCTTGAGTATTTAAAACTCATTTAAATGTCATTAGACTCTAAACTGTTAAAAAACTAACTATTAAGAATATTCCGCACAAGAATATCTTAAAAGTATAAACTGAAAAAATATCTTAAAAGTATAAACTGAAGGAGAACAAGAGATACAATGGAATACATATTTTTATAATTCTAAATGCATTAATACCATACATCTTTATATTTTAAGCTTAAAAAGCGAGCAAATGAAAGACCTAAATTTTAAATAACTCTTCTAGTTATTATTCCTGTTAAGAAATTCAGAATGTAAAGATAAATTTTTAACAGTAATTTTTTTTTCAAATTCCTTTCTAACTTATGTATTATACAAATTTAAGAAATTGCTTTTGAATAAAATTAGAGAAAACGTTTCTACAAAACTGTGAGTAATTTTTATAACTGCATTTAGAAGGATATTAATTTTGAAGTACTTGTCCCTGAAAAACTGCATCAAGCATTTCAATAGTATTGGTTTTAAGCATATGAAAAGCGATGTTTCGTTACTTAAATTATCAAGGTAAATGAAAAGTTATTTCCTGATCTCTTCAATTACGATTACCATTTCTTGGCATAAAAGTTTTATTTGTCAAACGTTATCACATTCTTTGTTTAAATAAATTAGTGGTACTTAAATAGCTTCGAAAACGGTGATTTTCATTGTAAAGATAATGAAAATCGTTTGCTTCTGACTTATAAAACACCTTTGGGAAATTTAAAACTCAATGAAAGGGTTTCTGGTAAAATCCCGAGAACTTAGGGAATGTCTGGTGAACCTTTAATGCAAATCCAGATCGTCTGAATTCCGATTTTAATCAGTTAGGGTACTTTTTTTCCCCTAAGTCTCATTACTAATTCATGTCTTTCGTTTTGCTCTTATTTCATTGTTTAAAACATTGTTCTTAAATTGAAAAATAAACGCTACTGATAGCAGTATTTTAGGGCATGGTAAATTTTAGGCTAGTTAGCTTATTTGGATATGACAAAGTTAAGAAAGCTATCTGCTTAACAGAAAGGATGGCTTCGTAGCGGACGTTCTGAGGAAAACTCGCTCGTATTTGTGTTTGCAAGGAGAAAATCACGAGAAAACACAATGTAGGCTGCCCGTTTCCTGGAGTTAATCGAAACGGGATCAAACTATCATTATTCAGCCGCAGTAACCACTCTGGCACTTATAGGGCCGATAAAATTTAGGAGAAATAGAACGTCATGGAGTATTCAAATTTAGATCAGCTTTGGGTAATCAAGACCTCTATGTATATTAAGGAAATATGACACGATCTCTTGTTCTGAAGAGGCAAAAATATTGTGTAATTACGTAACTAAGTATTTTAATTAAAAATGCGCTTTAAAAATATTTGCTTTTAAAATATTTAATTGGATTCTGAATACTGAAATATTTGATCAGATTAATTAATGTTTCAACGAATCAATATATCTTCATGAGAGCATTATAAACTAAACTAAATTTGGCATTATATATATAAAGTATATATGCCCTGAATTTCCATTGACAATTTAAAGCTAAACAACCAAGAATTGAATTAAAGAATTTATTTTTCCTTAACTCTGATGCCTTAAGTAATGACTCATGAATAATCTTCTTTCAAGAACTTTGTAGAGACATTAGGTATATTTTTGGAAGCAGGAAAGATGAAAAATTAGCAACCGCCTTCGCCGGGAATCGAGCCACGGACCTCTGGAATATCGGCCCAGCCACTACACCACGAAGGCACGCTAGGAAGGCGGGAGAAATACCTTATAACTTCATATAAACTACTTTATAAATTCATATGAGCAGCAAGTAAAATTTCCATTACATAAATACATCATTAAACGTACGAAACTAAACTGCAAATTCTGCATGCTGCGGACATGCAGAATTTGCAGTTGATTTCAAAAAACTGATGAAAACAATACTTATACAGAATATATCAATAAAATAATAGAGTTTTGCATCACCAAATGATGCTCGAAACCAGTGGTTCCATTTTCCGAAATATATTAAAATGTCAGATTACGGACTACTGTAATTTTTGTCACGAGACATGTTTTAGTAAAAATGTACGAAATTAAAATTTTCAGCATAGGACTTACAAACCTTCAACTGGAGTTAAGTCGAATAATCCTGCATGAGAAAGATTCGAATTTAAAGGTTTATATGAAAGGAATTCGAAGACTTTACTTTTGTATTTATGTATTCGGTATTTATAATACATATATGCATATACGGTGCAAATACAATCATGATTGAGAACAAAATATTACAATCTATGTGTGTTAAACAATAGTAAAATTGTCATTTTACTTGGAATTCTTACAACTTTCGTGGAAAAATATAAAATTACTATAATAGGTTTTGTTATATTTAGACCATGATATTTATTTATATTAAGATGTAGAGGAGAATGATATTTATTACTGCATTTCATTAGTAGACCTTCAAAACATTTTGAACTTTGGCTTGTTGCCAAAAAAAAAAAATAACTTGTTATAGTTCGACCGCCTCATCCGCGACCATGAGCGTAAACACGCATGCGCCATTCGGTTTGAATTATTCTCAAAATAGGGTGGAAGGTGGGGACTTTCTTTCTCTCCACTCTCTCTTTCAGGAGAAGAGAAGACTTTGATGTCATAGCAAGTAATAACGCCCATTTTGGACAGTAATAACGCTCCATGTGTTTTGGCAGAATGCCAGGCAGAGTTGCGTTTGAGACGGTTGAACTACATTTATTTTCTTGCACTGTTGATGCTGACGAGGCATAAAAGCAAATAGCAAATTGGAAAGCACTAATTGCTTTATTCTTACAGATCATGGTGCGGTAGTCACTATTCAGCTGCAATTCCAAAACCCAACGAGTGTTGTTTAGTAATACCTAAATATCATGACCATATACGTGCAGATCAAAATGAATGTAGATTTGTTGATACTATGGAAGTAAAAGAAAAAAATATATATTGTAGTAGTCCTTCCAAAGTATTTAATTTAAATGTATTATAAACACTTAATTGTCTTTAAGTAATAACTAATTAAATTATGTCCTTTTCAATTCCACTATAAAATACAATTTTTTGATAGAAAGAACTAAACAGACAGACATTTGATTTTATTATAAATGTAAAAAAAACCAGTTTTTGCTCATGGCCAGTTATACGTTATAAAACAAAACCAAAAACTTCGCATCACAGATATCTGCTTGCCACATCAGATTTTTTTGTACTAAATCTTGTTCCTAGTGGACTGCATAAAACTGCGTCACTTGATCAGAAGTGTCGTAGCCATAAAGTTTATTTTATTGGAATCATTTCTTAAAGTGAACCATGACTTTATGATGAATTATTTAAACATTCTTATTAGTGTACAGGTTTTCAAAAAAAACTTGAACCGTTAGTTGTACTTGTACCATAGTTTGAGAGACCCTACACTAATACACATTATTAATGAATCCCCACATTTATCATAAAAATTTTTAAACAGTATTACATGCATGTTTTCATAGAGATATATAAACATGATTATGCTAAAAAGGTCTTAAACGCAATATCAAGGTAAATTCAGCTACAAGAACTCTGAAATTTTGTTTGAATATTTTGTTTATTTAGGGTCATCGTTATGGTACCAAATACGATGGAAAATGGCCAAGAACCACTGAAGGTTCTTGGCCATTTTCATGTTGCTCTGAAATATTCAGTTTACTCGATTGATGAATTTTATAGGTGAGATGGCAAACATCGTTCAGTGTTTTAAGATCTCAACATATAAGAGATCCTGAGAACAAGAAATGGTTTCAAAACTAAAATATCACAACAATGTTCTTTTTTACATTGCCAGTAAAGCAATCTAAATTATAAAAGTACTTGTGTGTTTACAGTTTGGTAATTTTTATTATAGCAGATTTGTATATATTTGACAGCAGTAAATGATAAAAAACACATCTGTATATACATGTAATCATGATATTCCTCATTTTATACTTTTAAATGCTTTTTATACTTTTAAATACTTTTATAATTTTAAATGTTTTTGATGTTTATAAGCTACGTGGTTTGCTAGTTTCTTCAGATGTTTCGCAAATAGAAGAAATATTTTGTGATATATTTATTGAAAAATCGGCGGACGTCTCAATTCATAAAGCTAACTGCTTCAAGGATCAATAAATATCTTAATAATTCTAGAAATTTCCTCTTTTCGTATGTAACGAAAAATTCAATGAGAGTCCTCATGCAGTGTTAACCATTCTCTTTACTTACTAATAGTTTCAGTTATTTCTTCATCCAAAGCAACTGCCTGAAGTTAGCTGCAAGTTATTTTGAGTTCTATCCCTCGAATTTTAAAGTAAATATATGATTTGAAAGCTGGTGATGAAATTATCGATGGATATACAGTATTCACATTAAACTTTCTATGAGTTAGTCATTGTCATTATGACAAGGGTTGAGGATACGTCATGAAATTCCTTAGACCTTTTCTGGGACTGTTCCCCAACGTAAAGCTTTAGTAAAATTTTATTTCACATCTACTTTTAATCCTTTTCTAGACCTACTCTGGAAGAAAAATGCTTTTATCCTGTCCGGGGAAAGGAGAAGTTTATGTGGCGGTTACTGCAGTCAGTTCATGGACTGTCTTATTGGGACGAAAGAGAGTAATAATTTTCATGTGCAAGGGAGTAAGAAGGGAAGGACCACAGAAAGTATAAGAAAGGGATATATTAAGACCTTAACAATTTTAATGGAAGCTTTTTTGTTATGTAAGAATAATGATTATTATGTATAAAAGAGTATCTTTTACTTTAAAAAGCTCAAGAAATTGGCTTTTGTTTTATTTTATTCTAATGTCTCATTCTAACGTAGTTAACTGAAACTGTGAATATGCTCTTTATTTGTGTGTATTCGTTTATGATAATTACATTTGTCAACAAAATACATTACTTGTGTAAGTGAAATTAAATATGGCTATCAAGAAAAACTCAAAGAAATAATTAGTTGCAGCTAATATTTTTATAAGCTACATGATACTTAAAGTTTATTTTGTTTACATACAAATTAATTAAAAATTTGTAACTTCGAAATAAAAAAAAACACGGTCTAAAATGTTAAAAATTTATTATAATATTTTTCAATATCCTTGTTCTAAAACGATGTATTTTTTTCTGTATATTTAAAGAAATTACTATTGTGGCTAAAATTTATTATCCCAAAGGGCGTTAGCCCAAATATTAGAGTTCGGTATTATATTTAAAGAAATTAAATAATAAAGAATCTGCATAAATGTATGCATGTTTTTCGCATAGTGATAAAACAACGGTACCTAAAGCCATCAAATTTTGAATAACGTATATCTCCAACCTAGTATGGGCATCTGGAAGCCTAAATTTGGAATTTGTTTTATTAGCTATTTCATATTTTGTAAAGCATTTATGAGTTTTTGATTAAGAAACTCAACGATTTCAAAGCAAGCAATGGCAACACTGTACAAAAAGAAAATAAAAAGAAAATTAAAAAAAAAGTTTTTTTCTCCAGCGTGCGAGACTATGTATCAGAAATTCGAAAGATATGCTCATTTAAAAATTATTTTGAGATATTGCTTTTGAGTTGAATTTTATGGTTTAAGTGCTAAGAACATGATATTTAATAAATAAAAAACACACAAAACGTTAAAAAACTCCCCTTTGGGAGTAATATAAAATCTGAAAGCTTTCAGACAATTTTTTTTCCTTTCTTTTCTTTTTGTTTATGCTTTTCTGATACTTTCACTTCCAAAAGATCTTAGAATTTATTTTAGAAGTAAAATTATAGTTACAGAAGTTTCGTTCATTTTAGTTATACTTCTTGCAAAGCAAATTAAATATGCAATACATCATTCTCAAATTACTTCAGAATCCAAGCAAAATATCACTATCATACAAATGGCTTCAATAAATTTTCTCAACTGTCAAATTTGTAATAGGGAATCACATTTAAAAAATCTAGTTTTAAAAGAAATAGAAAGAAAACAAAATTCTAAAGGTTCAAAAGCATTTCAGTTGCTTCACTCTCTTATACTTAGAAAAGTAGCAAAAACATCTCTTTGATCTGCTATTTGTTTATATGAATAAGCCAATTTCTAATGAAATCCTGGAAGACATAATTTTAGCTGTACAGTGCAGATGTATTTCCTTTTCAGTCTTGCTTGAACATAATATAATTCAAAATTAGTTAAATAACAAGACACTTTCTAATAAGATTATAATTCAACAAAATAAGAAATTCTTCTTAAATATTTGTTGAGAGATTTTTAGTCATAAGAAATTTACAAAGACGTCTGAAAAGAAGGGGAAAATTTTAATCCGATTACAACGTGAAAAACTATATTTAAACATGTGTTAGTTTCAGAAGATGACATTGTGGAGAGAGATGGAATGATAATTATGAAGAATAAATCAATTAACCATAAAGTACGTTTTTTTATTTGTTAATCTTGTTACTAATTTTCCTTTCGACAAAAGGATCAGATCTGCAGCTTTGGGAAATCAATATCGACCTTATCTGAAATACCTGATATGAAAGTAGAATTTCCATCTATTTAAACAAAAAACGTAGAAATTTAGATAGCTACTTAATATTCCTTTATTTTGAAATACATAATCAAAGCTTTAGAGTTTTTCTCCTTAGTATTTTTAAAATTCTAATTGGGTTATCTTGAACTTATTGAAATTAATTAATGCTTTGTACTTAATAATTATTTTTACTTCTGAGCAAGTCAAAAAATAAATATTTATTGAAAAACACTTTATTTAGAACCATTGTAAAGGTAATTTTTCAACTTTACTTTATAATAATTCAACTTTACTTTATATAATTTCCCTTTAACCCCAAAATAATTAATAATTCTTTTAAGAATGACTAAAGTAAATAAAAAAAATAAAGTAAGCATAAAAACGGTTTAAAAGGTAAAAAACTTCTGCCTTCAAGTACACACACCCACACATACTGATAAGCTACCATTACGAAAATTATGTTTATATCTAATGCTTAGTAAGAAACGAATCGGAATGTTTGCTTAAAAACTAGGGAACTAAATCGAAAGCAAAATTTTTGAGAAATAAATATTCATTCAGTTTCTATTCTTACAGTTAACCAAATACAACATTTAAAAATGCGTTCTCAATTCATACTTAGTCTCATCTTCTTTTGAGCGAGTTTTAATATTTAACAACTACTTTAAGTGAATTCAAAGCTCAATACTGAGACAAAATTAACAGAAATATCAAATCACGAATTAAAATTTGCATTGAAACTTCGCTTGGATTCCTTAAAAATTCAATGCAGAATAAAAATGCTGCAGAGTTTATGGATTGCTATAGACAGACACATTAAATACATCCAACAAGACAAACACTCAGTAAACAAGGAAAAATCTCCTTCCGAACTTTTTCCGTTTGTAGTATACTAAACTATAGTTATATATCGATTCTGAAGTTCTATTGTCTAAAATAATTAATCCAGTTTAAGGTATAAAAGACGGAAAAGACACTGGAGTTGAAACAAAAACTGCAACGTTGACTCAGAAATAAGAATAGCAAGCGTATTTATAATTTCTCATTTTATAGTTCATACTTTTTTATTTAGCTGTTATGATGGATATTTCTAGAATTAACGAATGAATCTCAATTTGAACAAAAAAATATAGAAACGGATTAAAGACTTAATATATTTAGTGAAACAGGTCTGATGGCCTAGTAATTAAAGGACAAGAATATTGCGTTTGTTTTGGGTACTGCAGTTTGCTACTTTAGAATAAGCATTCCAATGTCATCCTCCTCTGACTTGCCTCGTAATCAGGGCAAAACTGCTGAGAATAATGGCTGAGTCTTTTAATTTGCTCAAATCTTTTAGTCCTTATTGTATAATTATGACGATATTTATTAGATCTTATATACGCATTTGAGCTTAGAATAGTTCTATATTCAACAGCATTTGCCAATATTCATGTGCAGTTTGTTTTTAAACATCTGACTCTTCTTGCATGGTTTATTTCTATTGTTCCATATTGTCATCTACATAAGCTTCATAGTATGATGATGAAGCTGCTGCTTCTTCCGACTGCACTGTGAGCGAAATGATGCGGTAATATTTTTTTTGTTTAAGGAGATCTTCCTAGTTATGTATTTGGAGCATTAACTAGCTTCTCCGAATTACCTTTAAAAGGAGTAGTAATGTGAATAACATTTTATTTTCCTTTAGGATGAAGATCTTTTCGTATAAGGATAACATCCCGATTACTATTGTGTCCGTATCGATGTACAGCAGACGATAATATTTCGCTCCTTCTTCTAATCCAACCATTATATGTTTAGCAGAAATAACATCGAGCTTTTGCTTCTTTTGGTTTGGTATATGCACTGATACGGAGCACCAACTGCTTCTATATGTGACGGCTTCTTTTTGTGCTAATTCACGTAACGAGGATCTTTTAAGCTCTTTGGTAAGCAGTGCATATTAAAGGTAGTTTATTATTCTGCTACCTTCCCCTCAATACCCGTTTGAAATATCAGCCTCATTCAGCATGATTCTGGTCATTTCAATCAACGTAAGATATGTACTACCTTCAAGACTCCATGTTATTTAAGAGAATATGAAGCAGTTTTCTCATATATTATAGCATTTCATTTTAGCAATTTCTCGAGCTTTGCTTGCATATTTCCTCCCCTCTATCAGACTCAGTTGTTTTGTGCTTTTCCAAATAGCGTTATTACCTGATTGATAGAATAAACGGTACTTCTTGAATTTCTTATTTATGATTTAGAAATTTAACAGCGCCTTATGAACTAAAATTAGCAAAACATGTTCACCGAATCCAGGAAGTCGCACTTCTGCATTCTTTTTTTGTTGAAGTGCAATCCTTGTAAGTCAGTACATCCATGTCAATTTAATACAGAGCGATATTCATATAATTCAGCCATAACTTCCTTATACATCCTTAACTATCTGGCCGACTTCTATGGTCTAATATTATATGCCAGTCATGAATGCATTCCGGGAGGGTTTGTTTTGTGGGAAGAGCATACACATTTTCCTTAATCTCTTTGGTATAATTCTTTTCTGGTACAAAAGAAACATAATATGTTAACACACTCAACAATATGAAATTAAGCATCTTTCAAGTTCACTTCATATATATTGCCAGTTATCATTTTTACAGATGTTATATTTATAAACATATCTGGAACGGAAAGGACAGCTTTGTTTATGATTTGTATTTCCTTTTTCTGATAATTTTGAGGCATCACTAAGCAATTTCCTTCTTTCATTGTATTTCCAGTTTGAATTCATAACTTAATCGAGTAGTTGCTTTTATTATGCTTGCTCTCCAATTTGGCATATTTCTTTCAATTAGGCCTGACGTGTTATACAACTAGCTCTGATGTTTCTTGCAAAAGAAGCAAGTAGGTACTTTATTTTTGTCATCTGAAAAGTTATGAACGGATGAATGCGATTTTAAAGCTTTACGCTTATTATCTGGATGAAATTTCTTAGTTTGGGTTTGATAAGTATACCTTCCCAGCATTATATTCTTAATTAATTCTATCGTAGAATCTGCTTCTGGCCTAGCTTCTAAAGCTGTTATTAGCGTAGCATAGTAACCAGCCTAAAATAAATTAAACAAATATTCAGGTATTTTCTTATCTAGCGCTACCAAATGATCAACAACGGCTTCCATTTTTATTAGATAATAAAAAGCTCATTTGCTCTTTATTGCCATACAGCAAATTAAACAATCTTTTCAAACGTTCAGCTCTTCGCAATACTGTTTTGAACCATACGGTTTAAGCGTATCCCATGTCTCCTTAACATCGTAAACTTTCAAATAGTTATCGCGGAATAAAAGTCCTAAAGTAACTCTGGCATTACCATTTTTTTAATTACATGTTAATGTAACATGTTGGAAATTCCGTCATAATAACACACCTTTAATCCTCCTCAATACGCAAATCTTTGGCCTTGAATTTCGATGTCTAATAATTCCGACCGTTCAGCATATCGATCAGCAAAGCGACTAAAACCTGTAGCTCATATTATTGTCAGATCGAAATATTGCAACTAATAAAATGGAACAGTCACATTTCATCGATTTATAAATTAAATTGCGAATTGTGATTATTATTTATTGTTTGGAAGACTTCCCTTGGACACTGGGTCCATGACTTGAAGATAAATTTATTGCACCTCGGGAATAAGAGGTGAATGAAAATAAGAACAAGATTACTTGACCGAAATCTCTCAGTTGCCTCCTATAATCAAAGAAGTAAAATTCGTTATATAAAAGTCCATAAATTCTTCAGTCTGTTCTCAGTTCTCAGTAAGACCAATTCCAATAATAATGAAATTGATTACCTTGACCTTACAATTCTCAACTTATAAAGTAATTAACTTTTTGCTTAAAAGATTTCTTAACTTTCCCACTTCTTAACTCATACACTTCTTAACTTTCTTAACTTCTTAACTCATATATCGGAATTCCGATATTCTCAGGAAAGGTTTTTGCTATCGCCATTAGCAATTGGATTGTAAGAATTAAAATATTTGAAGTACAGTTCAAAACATTAATCAAAACATTCGATACCTAGAAGTTATACTTATCCATAATCGAATTCCACTTAATTTTATTAACTTACTTCTTCAAACATTACACATTAGGTAGTTTTAATTTTAACTTATTTTGATTTATGACAGGGTTTATTTAAACCAACTTTGCAGGTACTTACTGGATGCTTAACAAGTGTAAATATGAATGTAAATTGGTAAATAGTCTATCTCTGTTACTAACAAGCGGCCATTGCTATTCCAGTCCTATTATACGCCAAATAGAAGACGCCGTTTTACTTTTTTTTCTTTTTAAAAATTATTTTTACTCCCATTACCCCTATTTCTTTTCCTTTTTGACACACACTTAAAAATTAAAAAAAATTACAAGCTTAAAATTTTATTTACGGCTATTTGTTAATAAATGAGATACATTCCGCAAGAGAAGAACAGGAGGAATGACCTTGTTTGTTTACATTAGATATACATAAGTCAGGTGATCTCTGTGGCTATCGGAATGTATCTCATTAAATTTTTAATTCTTTCCAAATTTTCATTCTTTTAAAAATATTTAAAAAATTATTTTAATTACCAAAATTAATAACAATTAAATTTCCAATTTTTTACCACTTTTACTAACTCCACCACTTTTATTTTTCAATTTTACAGACTAAAAAACAGACTATATGTTTCAACTCAGCTCTTCAGTTTCAGATCTCAAATAAAATTTTGAAATAGGCGATTTGCAACGTGACCTTTAGTTTTGGCAATTTTTTTACCTTTTTTTTTCTCCGCTTTGTATACACAGTATTTACACCTGGAACACGACTGGTGAGCACAGTTGCATTATGCAATGCACGAGCAATTCTTGACTTCAAGTATTTAATCTTCTATGAATATACTTAAAAATTAAATAAATATTAGTGTTTACATCTCATTTTTAGATTTACCCATGAAATAAAGAAATTAAGAGCTGCAGTTGTATGAGCTACACATAAAATAATTATGTAACATGATAATACCGGGTGCATGTAGTCTCTCATAGTGGTGGATGTGGTTTCCATGTCTCCCGAAAACTTTAAAGTTGATTTGAGTTTCTTAATAGTATCCGTTTTCCGATCTCTAGAATGCATGGTATAGTCATTTAAGTGTGTAGTCAGGGTTGTTTCTACACATTCTGTTGGCATGCCTGGATTGCAATGCCTTTCCCAATAAGAAGATGCCCTGAAATAATACCAAGTCAGAGTCAAAATAAGTATAAATTATGTCAGATAAAGCAGTTTTTGTACATTCATATGAAATATTAACTTGCTTTCTCAGAAAAGTCAAAAACAAAATATGGTTTACAATCCATCAAAAACGTTACTTGCGGTTTCTTTTATTTCATAAGCTATTTTGATAAAAAGCACTTTTTTGGTACATAAAAATGTGCCCTCTTTTGCATTTTTTATTTACTTTTTTATCAAGCGTATTATACACAACTCACACATAATGGACTGTAACTTTTCACAACTATTAAAATTTTATTGTTATAAACATTACACCGTTCATGACTACTTGCAGTAATGAATCTTCTCAATATATTTAAAAATATATGACCTTAGGATGCAGTCAATTGTATAGATTGAAAAGCACAGCAAATTCTGTGTAAGTATTATTATGATGCATGCGTAGACGGAACGTACCGTTAGCCTTGACATGATATTATGATTCAAAACAGTTTACAATGAAAAATTTCACACAATGTCAAAATATAAAAATACAGGTAAATATTATCAAATATCCACATAATAAGAAACTGCAACTGTGGGGTTGATGTTAATAAAGGAATACAATTAGTTATTTACGAACACATTTATTCTGTTTTACTTTGGCATGAGTAGGACACAAAATGAATTAATGGTTACCGCATTTTGTTTTTACTTAAACTATTCTAACCTTACGGTATTTGCCTAGAAATATCCCTAGAATTCTACAATAAACCAGTTACATACGGGAGCATTGTCAATTATTAAAATTACCATGGTTCCAATTTTTATGTTCTCCTTTTCAAAGAATTACTTTGTTCTTCCTTGCATTGCGCTCAAATAATTTTTCGTCCAGTATTTCCATACTCTTTGCACAATTTGACTCAGTTTCGCCAGCTCTTTAATCTGTTTACTCAGTTTTGCCACCTTTTAAATCTGTTATCATTAACATTTAAAATATTAGGTTCTGCAATTGAAGTGATAGGTCTACATATCAGGAAGTGACCCGGTGTCAAGATGTCAAAGTACTCTGCAAGATGCAAGGACAGAGAATTAGAGATAAGTTAAATTTGAGCAAAGGCTAGTTTCAAATTGCCCACTGAGTGTTTTGAATGAAACTTGACAGCCTTTACGCCTGCCTTCGAAAGGCCTAAAAAAACAAACTCCGATACAAATGAACGAGAAATTCGGGTGACCCTTTCCTGAGGGATCTGACCCATAAGTTGTTGACAGGGTATTGGTTTTGTTTTGAAGCATACGACACACTCATGTGGTATTTTTCTGTAAATGTTGCGTCCGTTTAAGGGCCTGAACACTTACCTAACAAGCGATAATAAGCATCGTGGGTAAATATGCATAGATTTCATATGAAATATCACAATAATTAATTTAGTCAACTTATGATTTTTTGTAAGATTATTGAACATTTTTTTAAACAAAATTTCGTTTGTAATTAGGTATTCTCCCACCAACGCGTAGACTTCTAGTTGGTCTAAAAATGCAAAAATACTTTTTACCTTGCTATCTTGAGTTATCTTACCCTCCTCTTGAATGCTTGAGATTTCTTTTTAAACTCAAGGTTTTGAATCATCTTTCTGACCCAGTTTAAGCTCTACTGACTTTATTTCAGAAATCTATAGATAGCCTAAACCTTTGTACTTTCCTTTGCAGTTGTTAACAAACCTAAAACTAAAACTTAAAACACGAATAATATTAGCATAGCTATTACTTAAATTTGAGAAATCCTCAATTAAAGGATTAACTTTCAGATTAAATGAAATATTAGTGTCATTAGAGGTTTTATGTTCGTCAGGAAAGTATTTCATAATAACTTCATCCGGAATCTCTTTATTTGGATACTCGTTGTTTCTTAGGAACAAAAGACCTTTCCACCACATCAAATTTTATAAAAAAGGTTTACTTAGGTCCAGACCTCGGGATATAAGATCATTCGGATTCTCATTTGATGACACGTAACGCCACTGGTGATCATCACTCAACTCTTAAATTGTTACCACGCGATTTGCAACGAAAATCTGCAACTGGTAACGCTCCCTATGCAGCTAAAAAGTACAATCATGGAATCACTTCAAAGATACACCTTGTTCATAGTGATCTCTAATGCATATGTAACTCTAGTTATAAACCTTGCAAGTAAAACTGCCTCACACAGATCCAACTTTAATAACCAAAACCGCTGGATGAATATTTTGTCCTTATCCTAGTAATACAGTCGCCCCTAGTAATACGGGTAGATTACTAGGGCCGATTTGGTCGAACATAGAACAGTCTTACAGTTGTGGACAATATTTGTCGTTTGATGATAACTATGCCTTTATCGAGTTTCACTCTAGAACTGAAACAGATTTTTCATAAATTTTCAGGAAACTTATAGTGTTGTAGATTCCTCTTCATTACGAAAAAGAAGATAGGTGTGGTTATTTCCCGCAAGTTCGGTATGATGACTGCAGCACTGTGCAGTGTCATTCCTGCGCACTTTAATATCGCAATCAATTGAGACTGAAGCTCTTTTGTGATACTCACAAATTTTTAACCATTCAGTATAACATAAAATAAAAATTTAAAATTAATAAACCTTAAGGGACATACCAAACAACAATTAATTCGAAAGGCTAACACCAAACTTAGTTTTAAACAGAGTTTAACACCACACAGAGTTTTCAAAGAGAAATTAGATATAAGTTTCTCCTTGAAAGTTAATAAGATTAGCAAACTGAACCAATTAATTATATTTCAAATCAAAGCTTTTAATAACCACTTTAAATGAAAACTAATCAATTACAAAAATTAAATATTAATAAATTATCTAACAAGTTAAAAAACACATGTTCTTTGATGTTATTCAATACACAGTGCGTTCGACTGCCGCATATCTAGTCTTGGCAGGTGCATTCTTCAGATCTATTCTCAACTAAAAAACGTCTAGTATGTTTTGCATACAGAATGGCGTTGTGACATCCGCCAGCTTGTAAGACTGATGAACTCTGCGCAGATTTGAAGTCATACAGACTTCAGTGCTCGTAACGTCCATCCAAAAATTATTCGATAGCACGGCCTACGGCAAGCAGATATTTTTGCTACGCCGGATATGATCAGTGTACTAATTAATGATATTATTTATATCAAAATTACCGGAAATTTTATCATTTTATCCTCTCATCGTCAAGTATTTGAAAATAAATAGGATTCATAACAGTTTTCCTTCAAGGTGTAACAATTTTAATGTCCAGACTGTCATTCTATTTTACCCAGCCAAGATCAAACTGTTTAGTGTTCACTGTGCTCTCTGTCTTTGCTGAATAGTTAAGCGGAACAAAACGTTTAACACATGCAAAAGGCATTTAACTTAAATTTCATATTTATGCAAATGAATCAGCATTTTACACGGTGGAAATGACGAAATCTAAATAAAGAGACTGGTTTGTCTTGAAGATGATTTGCGTATCTATCGACCAGGAAACTATATGCTGACAACCTTTGTGGAGAATTCCAAATACAAATTTGCCATAGTAAATGAATGTTAATTCTATAATAATAATAATGATAATTCAAAGTCCAAATCTCTGTGTCATTAGATTACGTTCAGTTAGTTTCTTACATTCGCAGATTATAAAGTGTATTATGGAACTAGAAAGGTGACAAACAGTTGATGTTTTGCGGGATGTGTACATTTACGAACAAAAATTTTCAATATTTTGGAAATATTTGGGACAAGATTTATAAATATGTCTATAATAGCGGTTCTCAACCTTTTGACTAACGCGTATCATCTAAACAAAAATTGAAAACTTTTAGTACCACCACCAATCTTGAACCGAGCTCAGATAGCATAAATTTACGAATGTTAGAGAAAAACTCAATCAGGATGTTGGGGCTTTAATTTTTGAATTTAATAGTTAAAAATATTTTGCTTCTTTGCGTAGCACCTATTTTTCTCTTGCGTACCACTAGGGGTACGCGTACCACGGGTTGAGAACCCCTGATCTATACTATACAATTGAAAATATAAATTCTAAGAAAACATTTATGAAAAACTACATAATTAACCCCAAAAAGATAACGCCAACCACGTAACTGAAAATAAAAACAATTTTTTCAATTTTTATGAAGTTATCGACAGCAGAGTAATTTATGTGAGCTTCCAATAAAGAAGTAATAAGATTGCCAAGTACAGATTGTCTTTTGTAATTAGAAATAATCTCTTTTTTTCCAAGAATTAATTAAAGGACGGAAAAGCTATTTTATTCTATTGATCCAGAAACAAAATGTATTCACTCAGGTTAACGCAATTACATTGGAATTTCGTGTGTTATAAAAATTCAAGAATTTGGAATTGATTAAAAACTAATGAAGTCAAACTCAGATGCAGTCTTATTACAATTAAATGTCTTTAATTTGAATGGTAACCGTAAGTATTTAATTTCTTAATGGAATAAATAATCATGCATTTTTTAGTAATTAATAGGATAAACAGTTATATGATTAAATGCAAAATGTAAATTTTGGTTTCACTTAAATATTTTTTATTGGGTGGAACAGGATGGTAATTTTCTTATATTACACTATTATAAAATATTTAAACTTCGAAATCGTGCAGTAAGAATTAGAGAAACAGAATTGTAACGTGCTTAATTTCAAGTAAAGTATTATCAAGAAAATGCGTTTACAAATTTCTTTCTTTTTTATATAAATGGTGATATAAATATATACCTTATATGTATATGTTCTTAAATACTATATAAACAAACATAATAAGGATATAAAAATTAAAAACAAAATTTTTTATACGCGTCCTTCGCTATAGCTGCATGATTGAATAAAATAAAATTAAAGCATCTAAAGTTAAAAGTAAATTGGAGTCAAAGCAAGGCAATTCCTCAACAATATTAATAATTGCAACCGTGTACAAGAGGTTTAACATAATATATAAACAAAACAAAATTTAAATAAGAATTCATAGTAGTACAAACTCTAAAAATAAAAATGCAAAAGGGAAAAATATACGAGATAATAAAAGTATAAAAATTAATCTGCTTTTACTGAAACTCCAATTCAAGGGAATCAAGGGAAAATGAATTAAAGTTTCATAAAACTCGATTAATATGTTTCGAAAACGTGTTTCGTTCTCCTGGTTCATTGGAGATCAAAAACCGAAAACAGAAGCACTTAAACTTTCATTCAAGACATTAAACTTCCAATAAAATCGAAAAATTGAATCTCAAATGTACCTGAATTTTCTGTAACACGCCTTCGAAACATTAGAAAAAAGAATAAAGCAAATTGGTCTAAAACCATTTTATGCAAATCCGAAATTTAAAAGAAGATACAAATATATTTTAAATAAAATTGTCATTTAAACAACACTAAAAAATTGTGTGGTCCCCGATTATGCTAAACTAAACTTTTAATACCAAGAAAACAAAAAACTTCTCAAAGAGATTTCTTTAAATAATAAAATTAAATCTGAGCCTTAATCAGCTAAAAACTGGAAACCTATTGAAACACAAATTGAAAACAACGCAAACAACGCTAATTTCTGAAATCTTAGGACAACCTTCTAAGCGAAAATTTACTGAATTCTTCAGACGACCAAACTGTGTTCCTAGTAGAATTCAGAACTGTTCTGGAGACGCAAAAAATTGTAGTTCTTGGAAAAAGTATGCAATAAAGTTCAAAGTGTCCAATAGCAGAACTAAGTATTTAAACATGTGTTCAAAACGTCATATCACTTTAGATGAGAAATTTTAAAAAAATGTAGTTAATAGCAGCTTTATTTGGAGTTATAGAAATTTTGAATGGAGGTGTTTTATTCTCTAAGAGTATTTTGACTTAATGATTTCTTCTTGTAAGTATTCGACATTTTTGCAAATATTTTTTATTTTAAGGTGCTCAGTATGTATGGCATTAAGTATTACTATTTTGGAGATACTGGAATGCCAATGGATGAATTTTATAGTAGGGAAATCAAAATCTCTTCTTCTGTCGTAAATTTTGATATCTTTAAAATTAGTAATTTACAAATCTAGATAATTAATTTCTCCTTGTTGAAAGTTAGTTTTATTGGGTTTCAAACATATAAATATTATCGTATTCTATTTTTATTGAAGATGTTGATTGCAATATCATTATCATTCATGTTACTTATTTTCCCATTTACAAGCTAGTATAATAGTTATTTGGAAATGAAGAAAAACAATAAAAATTTATAAAAATATTATAGGTTAATTGATAAAAAAGTGTTATTTGTTAACAAATCAGTCAAGTCCTCCTTTGGGATAGTTTCGGGATGTACTTTAAGAAAATTATCATCAAGAAATTTTTGCATATTTTATAGAAGGAATTATTGAATTTACATATTTTATTGAAGAATCCTCTGAGCTTTAGAAATCTTGTCAGAACTTCGATATTTTTTATTTTTGTTGTTTATTTCTTTCTAAAGTTTCAAAAACTTAATGTATTTTGCTTTGTTTGATTTATTTATAACAAAATCGCTCTTTTGATAAACCATTCAATATGCTTGTCTTTATGATTTTACAGTTTGGTTTATTAATATGAATTATTTTGCATATAATGATTATTTTATTATTATTGGTATATTTATTATGAATTATTGTTTATTATAATTCATAGCACAATCCTGGGCATATGTAATGATTTTAATTTTTATTATCTTAAAATTTCATTTATTTGCGATTTTGATGCTTTAATCTTGCTTTTCTTGAAAAGGTCATTATATTGTAGGTTTTCATACACTTGTCTTTTTATTTGCTATATAATTAAATAAACTTATTATTCAAAAATATCTATATTTTTCTGTTGTGATTTGTTTCTCAAGTAAGATATTTCTCAGAAATAGTTTTAATATTAAATAAAACAATGCTCCAAAGAACGAATGTTGGAGATTCTGATGCAACAAGAATCAGAATAAGTTGCATAAATTTGTAGGACTAGTGCCGAACGTTTGAACAGAACCTTCGAAGTCGCTCCTACGAATTTATGCAATTAATCTCATGCTTATTACTTCAGTATCTCCATCATGGTTTTTGATACTCATCGAAAAACTACAAACTATAACCATCGAAAAACTACAAGCAATTGTAAAGTGTCCATTAAATTAAACTCAAGTATTAATTTTTAATCAAGTTTTACGCTACCTGGTATCTTGAGTTGTATCATGGTCTCCGATTTCACGTTTTTCCTTTAGAATTGTTGCTAATGTTATGGCTTTCTTGCTAGCCTCACCTAAAAGAGGCAATATGCCCATTCCTACTGTAGAGACTAAAGGAAAGACTTTGGTTCTTTCCTGCATTCGAGGCCACTGAAAGTCTTCTTCATATGACGAATCACCCTTGAAATCGCCATATTTGCCCACTGGATCCAACCATCCCGAATCAGGCTTTTGAACTCGACTGAACACTTGCGGAAATTTGACGAAAGTGTCAGTATAAGAAGACTGTTTATGATACTTTAAACGAGGTTTGCGAGGTGGTGATTCCTGCGACCCACCTACCGGAATTCTGTCTGGCAGTAAAATGCATTTAGCTCTCGCTTGCTGAAAAGGCCATCGAAATTTGTCTGAAGTTTCGCTAACAACTAAAAATTAAGAAAAAAATATTTACATATGTACTCTTTTGTATTCTGCACTTTTCTATTTTAACGAAAATGTAATAGGAATAAGAATACATCATTAATTTGCAAGGAAAGCAATGTCAATTTCGTCCCATCTTATATCTCTTTATTTAGTGCGTAATTTTTATACAGACCATAAGTGTTGAAATAAAAAAGTAATAACACTTTCAGGCGAATCTTTTTCTTTAAATGAAGGATAAAATTTTCCATATATTTCGAAAAATAAGATTCGAAATTTAAAGCAAAACATTGCAATGAAAAATGAAACCTCTTGAAGTAGTTTAATGCATTAAACAATAGCTTCTTTACTAAAGTACAAGGTACTTTGAACTAACTACTACACACAAAAAAATTAGAGCGAATGAGTCCTAAAATTTCTCGAAATGGAATCTGAAGAGTTTTAGAATCTTTCGAATCACTGGAAGAAGCAAAATCTCTCAAGAAAAAATAAAATTGAAAAAAATGTTTATAGTTAATATAAAAATTTTTAAACAAATAAAAATCTGAAATCTGCATTTAATGAAAAATAAGTTTAAGAAGAAAGGTTTTAAAAATAAATAATTATTTATTAAGGAGATAAAAATAAAGTTTAGTAAATGAAGTACATAATTAAAACTTTTGAATCTTGAGGTTAATTTTACTAAATAGTTTACAAAAAAAGTATCTCAGTAACAATTCACATTTCTTATATTTTTGAAAATCTTTTTAAATGAAATCAAGTGTAGAAGAATTCAAGAATTAGATAAGCATTAAGCATGAAAGGTCTCATTCTTTCTTCAAAAGTGAGAAAGATAGGGAACGTTTTTATTTTAAGAGTTCTTAAAGTCATTAAACATCAAATACTTTTAGGGACAATCTACTGAAGATGAAACTTTTAATGAATATTTTTATTTTAGACAACTAGCATTCTAAACCGCTTTGGGTTCTGGTCTGCTTCGATTTTTATTAATTAGGATATTTTATTTTTTAAAAAGTCTTTCTAGGTTTACTAGGTTATGGTGTTGTGCTTAAGAAAACATTTTAGAGAGTTTTCGTTCACTTAAATGTTTGTTTTCTTTTATAAACATTTCTATTGGATATCAAAGAATTTATAGCTAACATTTGAGAGATTCAAATGATGAAAGACGCGTGAAAATTCAAGCTTTGAAAGACTAAATATTTCTCAAGATTTGTAGATCCGAAGATTTGAATATCCTATCTCAAAGAAAAATAATTAGCTGCTGAATTTAGGTGTACACAAGGATCAATTAAAGTTGTTTATATTCTATTCAGAGACATTAAGACATTGGAAAACTAAATGGTCTATTCTCTTACCGTATAGTTGGTGTTGTGTATTTAATTATGGCAAAGCACACTAGGGCTATCTGCCTAAGGAAAGGGATGCCTTCGTGGAGGGCTTTCTAAGGGAAACTGGCTCGTATACGCGTTACACATGGGGAAACCACAAAATGCCCATGCAGCCAGCCCGTTCGCGGGATTTGAACCTCGGATCGAACTACCAGTGTTCAGTGACTTTACCGCTCGGCGGCTGGTGGACCCTGTATAGTTGGAGAAATAATATTAAACTGTCTTTTTGTTCTATCTAAACTTTTTGTTCTATCTAATCTATTCTAAATTGTCTAAGAATGCTATTAAACTGTCTTTTTGTTCTATTATATTCTTTTTGAATTCTCTGTCATCTAACTCTTCTCTAGTACTGAAGCCCACCAGCGGCCGAGCGGTAAAGTCGCTGAACACTGGTAGTTCGATCCGAGGTTCGAATCCCGCGAACGTGCTGGCTGCATGGGCGTTTTCGTGGTTTTCCCCATGTGTAACGTGTATACGAGCCAGTTTCCCTTAGAAAGTCCTCCACGAAGGCATCCCTCCTCTTAGGCAGATAGCCCTCGAGGCTTTGCCATAATCACACACACACACACACTCTAGTACTGAATGTACCTTAATCTCTAGAATGTTATTTAGTAATTAAATTGTAATTATCACGAAATTTTAATTGAATTATTTTAATTAAAATGGTTTTAGAATAACGAAATTAAAAAGAAATCTCGTAGGTCAAAATGTTTATTTGTAACAATATCGTAAATAATTATGCATTACTGCTGGCTGAAACAAATTATGGTACTTTTCTGTTTTCTGGATCGGGTTCAGATTTCGACGCTGAAGATGTGGCGAACACTCGAAGCATAAAAATAATCGCCAAAATATTTACGATACAGTTAAGTTGAAGAAAAGTCTAAGCAAAAAAATAACATAACAGATGTTCGTAAAATTAGAAAATTTTAATGTAAATTAAACAACTTTCCAAAGAAGTCAGGGAAAAAATCGGTTAATGAATTAAGATTAACGCGGAGTCACGAAATTGCGGATACCATTTTAAATGTTCGAAAAAAACGTTAGAGTTTTAGGACGCTTTTACCGACGCATAAACTGGATTAATTGTTTGCGTATAATAACTAGTATTGGAATCGATAAAACTATTTTCAATGTTAATCACAGAAATGTTGAAAATTCTGTCGCTGTTAATTCTTCAGTATTATACTCTTTTCAACAGTCTCAGTATATTGATAGCGCCATGAATCATATTTTCTTCAGTTTCTTTAAGTAAAGGTCTGGCACAGCGGCTACGCACAGTAGCTAAGAAACAGTTTTTCTTTTTCTTGGTGAATCCCGCTGTACACCCACTGGAGTGGCAGTATACGGCCAACGTTGTTTTTTTTTGCGACGTGAAAACAGACTTTCGTCCAACTTCAACAATAGTACCAGTGCCGCCTGTATTAACTGGCGATTTAGATATTAACGCATGACCGCAGACTTCTCTTATGTAACTAATCAAATTAACAACAGTGCAGTGATTCATATCACGTTGATACTGACTAAATTCAAGAAAAGTTAATTCTAAACACCATTCGTAACTGAAACAAAGTTCCGTTGAGAAATTCATTCTAGATCCTTCAAACCAGTGTTGAGAACGTCATCCATTTTCTTTTTTTTTTTTTTTTTTTTTTTTTTTTGTCGGCACATTAAATCTTCACGTCTCCATTTCGGTGCTTTTGCCAAATTGAAGTAGAGCTTTATTTTATGGTTTTTCTTGCCTTTCTTTCAGAGTGAATAATTTCGCGTTCTTGAAGAAATTTGACGAAGATGTTTCATAATGAAGTAAGCCCCAAATTTTCATATCCTTGGTAAATATAATAATAATAATAACACATGTTACCAATTACCTCTTTAGAATTTGTTTTCCTGTTGCCAGTTTTGAAAAGGCATCCTTTCACTTAAAAAAAAAAAAAAAAAAAAAAAAAAAAAAAAAAAAAAAAAAAAAAACATTTTAGCGACTTTACAAATAAACACTGGTGACTACATAATGAAAAAATCTTTTTCGAGTTAAGCAAAATATATGGCGATGACTCCGATCTCGATAACAAAATAGCATCCAAATTATCTTAAAAATCCCTTAAAAAGTATATATATATATATATATATAAAGTGTATATATAGAGTATATATTTATATATGTAAGATAAAAATATGTAAATCGGCTTTGTAATTTAATTTAGTAATAACCTCTTAATTCCTCATTTTTTATTTGGGTATTTCCACTCTTTGTTCTAAAAATAGTAATAACTTTTCTGGACTGTGTCATTTCTAGATTAGCCCATGTCACATGGCTTGCGTAACGCTAATGATGTAGCTGATTCGGAAGTTGAACTCAAAATTTTGATAACTTAAAACTTTCTAAACAAAACCCTCTCTTGGTGAGCTTCCATACTGGATAGTAGCGAACTTTTGCTTTGTGCCACTTGGAAGTTATTTCATTCTGCTCTCTTACTATTGCCACGCTATAGAAAATATGAGCATTCTGGAAATAGGCATGATAAGAGTGCCAAGCGGATTGTGGCCAAAAATGTGAGTTTAAATAAAAAATCAAATTAATCGGCTTCCACTGCCAAGTTTTCTAGTCATTACGGTTTCGACATTTAGCATGCGCAATCACAGTTCTTTCTCTTCAATATGGAGCTACGTTCTGTGCTATCTACGTGCTACGCCATCAGTATTTCTTCATTTCTAATATCCCAGTGTTCCTAGATTAGTAATTTTTAATTTGTTTTTATTACACTTGAATGAAATGCTACATTTGTCCATTTACGTCATCAAAATTCTTGCTGTTCATTATGGATATACAATTCAATGCTTCTACGGCATCGACATTGCTACTTTTTTGTGTAATTATTAGTTATCTTATATATATGTGGCTAAAGTGTGTGTCGCCAATAGTTTATTGGTTGCTTGCGTAACTGTAAATTGTTTTATTCCCTGTGCAATGCAGCGCGTGACGAATATTATGAGAAAACTAAGCCGAAAAAATTAAAAATACAAGAGCACGTGCATTTAACATTCAATAAATAAATTTAACATCTACATATAATAGAATTCGGAAATATTCAACCGGCAAAAACCGGCAACGATGAAAAAACAAATAAAATGAAATAAATAAATATCTTTATTATATGCGGCTTAAGTGTCTGTTTGTCGCCAATAGCTTATTGGTTGCTTGCGTAAATGTACTAGCCAATGGGGTGAAGTTGCTACGGCACAGGGTTGCCGTTTCAATTGAGACGTAGACAATTTCCTGTAAAATTTGCCTTTGCTATGATCATCAATAAGTCTGAGGGCCAAACGCTTAAGCGTGTTGGCATTTTTTTATCTCAGCCTGCATTTGGACACGGTCAACTTTATGTTGCCTGTTCAAGAGTTTGTGAAAGAACGGACGAAAAATTTATAATAATGGATGGTCCTTTGCAATGCGAGCTTAAAAATGATGGAAAGATCCACACAAGAAATGTTGTGTACAAAGAGATCTTTGACATGTGAATTAACATTTTATCATTTAAATCACCTTTATTTATTGAGCTAGCGGTGGCTCTTAAGAAATGCACCGCCATTTGTTTCCTCCATTGCATTCTACTTTAAACAATTAAGAAAGTAGAAGGAGTAAACCCCGTGGGGCAATAAGCAAAGGGGCGTCTCGCCGCCTGCCCTGGGTAATTCAGTTTAAATTAGCAGACACCTTTTTACAAATCATTTTAATTACAATTTATAATATCTAGAACAGCGGTCATTTCGTATGACGGCCGAGCTTTCTAGTATATATGTACAGTACATATTCCCACGAGGGAACATAGGTAAGTAATTTGCTTTGAATCATAGCTGTTGTATCGTTTGCTTATTCAAAGAGAGTTGTTTTAAAATTTGCTTCCATTTATAAAAATCTGAAGAAACAACAATTGATAATAAAATATTTTTTTAACATAAATTGATACGAAGAAAGAATTATGAAGGGTTCCTTTTTCTAATGTTTCCAACTAATCAAGCCTCGTTATCATACTTGAAAATAAACTATGCTAATTCAGAGAAAATCATAAATTAAAAAGCATCCAGATAGAATGGATTTGCCCATGGTTTCTGTTGTTTTATTTAATTACGGCAAAGCTCGCAAGGGTTATCCCCAAAGGGGATAGATACCTTCTTGGAAGACTTTCTTAGGGAAACTGTCACGTATACACGTTACACATGGAGGAAACCACGTAAGCGTCATCTGCCTAAGAGGAGAGATGCCTTCGTGGAGGACATTCTTAGGAAAACTGCCTCGTATACACGTTACACGTGGGGAAAACTACGAAAACGTCCATGCAGACAGCCCGTTCGCCTGAAATCAAACCAGGTTCATCGACTTTACCGCTCGGCCGCCGGTCGGCCAGATTTGCCTATAGTTGTAAGTACTTGGACCTCATTATTGCACGTAAGCTCGACTTGAAATATAATTATTTAAGCAATAAGCTGTTATTTCTGCTGGCCGTTAAGTTACATCTAACAGATTGTGTCTATATATTTACATTATACATATTTAGAGAGATAAAATTCATGTATAATTAAATGAAGGTTATTACATTCAAAAGGGGCTTACTTGGAGGTAAAGGTTTATATCCAGCTGGCACAACAAGATCCCACTTCATTTTTATCTATTTTAAGAATTCAGGGTATAAATTTAAAGTGCAAAATTAGAAATTTATGTAGCAGTTTTGGTTGCAGATTTAGGCAATATTTAATCGTTTACGTCACGAGATTTGTTATGAAGCCATTTTTAGTCAAATTTAATAACAGTTATGAGATATTTCTTTCTTTTTTTCCCTCGTGTATGCGTGTTTGCGTTAAAGTAAAGTAAACATTTTAAAGTACAACAAATGACTTTTAAATTTGATAAGCGAACTATTGGAATAAATACATTTAATCAGCCATTTGTACGAGTTCTAGGACATCGGTTATGATTTAAAACAAATTTGTACCAAATACTAACTAGAAATCAATTATTTTAGTAAACATTTATTGGCAACTATGATTAAATTTCAAATCAGGAGATTTACAAGATTTTATAATTAATATTTAAACAAGTTATTTTTTTAATATTTCAACTTAGTTTAAAGATTCTGCAATAACTGTGAGATTCTTCCTCGTGTTTCGAAAATTAATGGGTTATAAATGGACAAAGGAATATTATTATTACGTAAAATCATGAAGCCTTCGTGACAAAGCTATTGAACATTGTTTCTAAACTTTGAAACGGTTCTGTATGATGTTTATTAGGAAACAAATGAACGCTATACGCAGCGGCCAAAAATGCCTGATTTCTAATTACACTGCAGGTATGGGTGATCTCATGTAATTATTGACTGAGTGGATCAAAATGCTGAGAGCTTTATCATTTGCAGAAAGATTTAAACGTGCTATCTCATTAATGGGAAGAACGGAAATTGTAATGGAAGCCTTTGAATTTTTGACAGAATTTAATTATGAACTCTATTCAAATTTTGTTATTTAATTATGAATTCTATTCAAATTAAGTTATTTAATTATGAATTCTATTCAAATTAAGTTTTCGTATTACCAAAACCTGCAAAAAATGCAACCTAAGTATAGCATTTTTTAATGTCCAAAACATTAAGCAGCAAGAACTGGAAATTTGCAATTACCTCAACAAGCATGACATTGATATAATGCTGGTAAACGAAACGTATCTCAGGTCATGCAACAGACTTTTGTACATGGATTTAAAGCTTTGCGAAACGATCGAAAGGATCGTATGCACAACAGAAGGGGTAGCACTGCCATTCTAAATAAAGAGTTATTGTGCCTTCACTCCATATGACCTCACGGTATCATCAGTTTTGAAACAACTGCTGCAGTGGTTCACAATAAACATTGAGACCCACTCGGCTTATAATCCCCTTGGAAATACTATTATAAGGCTGAAATATCTTGACAGTTCACAAGCGGCGCATTTCACCATGCTGTTGCAGGGGACTTCATTGCCAAAAACTCCACCTGGAATTCACCGAATGCAAATATCAATCAACCAGATTTTCAGACTGACTATCCAGTAAGATTCACTTATTACGGATATAATCCACCCTTTAAAATTATTGACTGGTAAAATTTCAAGGAGAATTTAGATAACATTAAAGCAAACGCAGTGCTCCCGAAATTGAATCTGCAATTTCTCGGAGGAATTTTAAGATCAAAGATGCACTCCGAAACTAAAAATGAATATTAACCGCAGCAAATTTCGAGCTTATATTCTTGATGACATCAAAGAAAGGAACAGTGTTGGAGAAGAACTGGTGACCTCAGTTCGGGTGACATTAATTTGAATAACATTTTAATTTTAATGTAAAGATATAATTTTTATTTTATAACTAAACGCTTAATGTACGCACACGCTTAATGTACGTAAGGTACTTTACAGCTGAGTATGTTATTTTAGCGAGCAAAACAATTTTTATCATTGCTGTTACACATTTGTAATCCTTAAATGTAGATAGGATTGCACATTATGAACGGGTTAAAGAAAGCGTATGTCGTTAGTCATAAATTTTAGGTATTAATGGTGAAATTATGAATTTTCTTTGCGCTATCAGCATTTTAATGGAAGACAGTCCAAAAGATGGTATACAATGATCTCACATTTTTCTTTCTTTATCTTTAACATCTCGAAAGGGTTCTTGTACCATCGGATTGTAAATGCTCCTATTTCGCATAGAATGGATAGCCACTAATGTAGGTACTATACAGGTAATTATACAGGTGGGTACTATACAGGTGGGTACTATACAGGTAATCTTTACCTTGCACAACAAATTACCATGACAATCGAACAGCAAAGAAGTAAACTCAGTAACCGATAAAGGAATAAGTCTAAGCAGTTACTAAGTAAATAAAAGGAATTGATTAGAATGGTTTATATAAATTTCGTTCTTCTCAAATTTTGTCTTGGAAATATACCTACAACGTTCAGAGACGAACATGCATAGTTAGATTGCTTTATTTCATTATTAGAGATCAATGGGGACATTTGTTTAAGTTTTTATTTCGTATAGAAGTTACTCTTTCCTCAGTATTAAGTCAGTACGTCAAATGCTTTTCAGATTCCATATTCAAACAACTGGAAAAACTGAAATACTAATATTTCCAGCGTCGATAAATATAAAGATGCTGAAGAACCTTTCAAGAAATAAGAATTTTCAATTTATTTTCTTTTCTTTTGCTTTTAAGAGAGTGGCATTTATTTTTTTCTAAAAGAAGTTCGGATTTTTTTTCCGCTTCCTTCCATTCACTGACGTATGACATTATTTTCTAATGAAGTATCTATCTTTTCCAATGCTGCCTTTTCCATTGGTGACGTCTATTGAAAAGAAAGTCACGAAGATTCCTAAGAGGAAATATGAATTTCTTATTTAAAAAGTTGAGCAGTGACAGATTTCTTGACATCCTCTACATTACAAAAGATAAACAACAGGAGTAAGAAACTTTTAATGCAATAAAAGTTGCTGTGTTATAAAAGAAAGACATTATCAACGTTACCAAATACTGACATAAAATAAGTTATAAATGCAAATAAAATGTTACGTACTGAAAGAAAAAAGAGTAGCTATTGCCAAAGTATTATTGAAGATTCTAGATAATGTTTGAAAATAAAGCCCATTTGTAAAGAACGAATGTCTTTAAAATCTTTCGATACCCTTCTGCAGATACATGATAATTTCATTTTTTAGACCTTTATGTCTTCTTTTATTTACTCTTTCAGTATTTACCTACTTTACATCTTTACACCTTCCTTTTTTACCTCCGAGCCTATATTACATAGATAAGGTTTGGGCTTAAAAATTCGATAGTGAGTTTCCAGTGAATAAGCACCAACTAGAGCTCCCACAGCTCAATATTTTACAGCATTTACAATAATATCTGCTTGTCTGTGTGTGACAAATTTTTTTATCCACGATAACTTTTATATAAAACCTCCGAAAATTTCAGTTTTCCATATTTAAGCTTTCTGCATTCATGTACACAGTTGATTAGAACTTGGGCAAAATTTGCCGACTGGAAGGGTTACTATAATTGAAGTCTATAACAGGTTTTAATGAAAACTATAGTAAAGTAATTCAAAACTTTCAATTTTTGTACTTAAGACATTTGTATCAATATAAACAACATATTAGATTTTGATTAAAATTGATAAACCTGGAGTTACTTGAAGATCTGCACGGATTTTCCAGAAAACATATATGATATAATACGAAACTTCTCAAATGCGGTATTGAAAACTCGGATAAGAACATACGATGCATATACTACAAACATGACTGGGAACAACATGTTAGATTTTAACTATGTATGATAAACAAGATGAAGCCGTTTACTTGGAACTCTTAACAGATTTTCGTAGAAAAATGTAGAATCACTAAAGTAAGAGATTAATTTAAAATAATTCATCATATATAAAGGTTATTTCTTTTATGCCTACATATGATATTTATTTATGCCTACATGTAGAAGGGAATAAATTTTATAACAGCATTTCATTTGAAGAACTTCAAAAGTAGTATGAAACAGGGGATTCACCGACAGGAGGCAGATAGCGGATGAGCCTGCAGGTTATTCCCGCAGGCGGATTGCAAATGAACCCGCATGTGGATTGCGGATGAGCCAGCACGCAGAGGCTAACTGATAACAAGTTCTTCTCTTCATTTAGCTGTAAGATGACGTCACAGTTTGATGAGAGATTATCTTTTATTGATTTTCCGGAAACAAATACCTTTGTTAATAATTTTTTAGCCTTTGTATTTCCTCTTCGTATTCCAGCTATTTATACTACATATATGATGGTTATTTCCTAGGTACCCTTAACGGCGCTTATTTTCGAATTTAATAATTGATTCAGAAGGTCTTAACTTTAGATGTAAAATTTAATTTTTCCGTATATTTTAAGCCTTATAATTTCCTATATATTCAGAATGTTGCATTATTTCTTAAATCTTCTCTTCGTAATACCACATTTACTTTCCGTAATCTTAATTACATTACTCATTTTTATTATTAAATTCATTTTACCCAGAATATTTTTCATACTTGTTAGCCAATACTTATTTGTTATATTTTACGAGTGTAATTATTAAAATACGTTTTTTTTATTTAATATATTATTTAATTTTAGATATAATTTTTTTAACTTTAATCGCTCTTTTAACGTTTGAGGTCTTCAACATATTGCTGCTTGCGTACGGGTTCGTAATAAATTGAATGCACAAGTCCGATAAAATTATTTTCATCACAAGAAATAAAATAAAATTCTGAAATTTTTCTTCAAAGATATTCGTACAATATCACACTGTAATTATATTTTAAACTACTAAGACGTTACATAGAACTCAATTCAAAGCGCAGAGAAAGCTAATTCGATCTCACCGCGAATTTGCTACAATCAACAACAAAAATAACTTTGTAAGCAACCGAACTGAGATGTTTTCCTTCGGCTTATTTAAAGCTTTTTTAATCATGCACGAGAACATTCTGGTAATTTTTATTTTCTTGAGTTCCTGGAAAGCAAAAGAGAAGAATTACGGTTACAGCTAACACACAATTGCATTTATTCAATTTAAATATAAATTACGAGATATCTATTTATTAAATGTTAAATGCGCGTGCTCCTGTATTTTTACCTTTTCGGCGTTATTCATATCCAATTCGTTGAATAGCCCTTACTTAGTTTATATTTTATAATACTATTTTAATTTGCCAATTCTACAATTTATCATTCTATAGTAATCTTACCATGACTAATTCTACTATTTTACTTCATTATCAGCTTCCTCTGAATTTTCAAACTTTATAATTTCCTGCATATTCTGGTATTTCCTTATATTTTTTACATCATTTATAGCTGAATGAAGCTTTGAATCACTTTTCAATCCTGAAAGCGTTGAATCACTTCAAATTATTGCCACCAAATACTCTCGCCCTGTATTGTATATGAAGAAATTAAATACTGAAAGATCTGAATGCATGTATGTACGTTTCTCGCATTGTGAAGAAAACATGGTACCTTGAATAATGTAAACCTCCATCCGAATACGCGCAGCTGGAAGCCCGAATTTTGAATTTCGAATTTGTTTCATTATCTGTTTCATATTTTGTAAAACATTAAGGAATTTTTGATTTAAAAACTCAACGATTTCAAGTTAAGCAGTGAGAACACTGAGTATGAAAAGAAAAAGCATTTTTATCTCTAGCGCTCGAAACTGTCTATTGGAAATTCTAAACATATGTTAGTCTTAATTATTTTTAGCCTAAAGGGGCGTTAGACCAAATGCTCTCGAAAGGTGTATCTATCTGTGAAACGTGTATCTCTCGAAACGTGTATTTATCTATCTATAAATTAATTTTTAATCCTATGTGCATAGGATTAAAAATGCTCAATGGGCATAATAAAAATGTGAAAGTTTTCAGGTCCTTTTTTCTTTTAATTTATTAGCCCAAAGGGGCAATTTGCCCAGAAGGGCTATTAATTTTATTTTGGCATTTTGCGTTGATTCACTATAAACGGTGAATCACGTTTTAAGTTGTTGCCACCAAATAATAGAACACTGTATTATATTTAAAGAAATTAAATAACGAACAACCTGCATAAATGTATGTATGTTTCTCACATTATGATTAAACAACGGTAACTAGAGACATTAAAGTTTGAATAACGTACGTCTCCACCCAAATATGGGCATCCGGAAGCCTAAATTTGAATTTGTTTCATTATCTATTTCATATTTTGTAAAGCATTTATGAGTTTATGATAAAGGAAGTCAACGATTTCAAAGCGAGCCATGGCAATACTCTTACGGGAGGAAAAACCTTTTTGTCTCTAGCGAAAACGAGACTATGTATCGGAAAATCTAAAGATATGTTCTTTTAAATAATTTGTGATATTGCTGTTGAACTGAATTTCATGATTTAAGTGCGAGGAATATGATATTTAATAAATAAAGGCAACACACAAAACGTCATAAAAGCCCTTTTGGGCTTAATATAAAATCTGAAATTTTCAGATTTTTTTTCTGTTCTTTTTTTTTTAGTGTACTTTTATTTTCTAGTAAGTGATATTCCAATAATTAAAAGAAAACATTAAATAAATATAGGTGAAAACTCGGCAAGAAGGAAAACTTGCTCATTTGATATATTCAAGCAGAATGCAGACAATATGTTAAATTCAAGCTATTATTTTTTTTTACTCCCTTGTACGAAATACAGGAAGTATTGTAATCGCGAAAAATTTCGGGTATCATATTTCAATGAAAATAACCATTTTGACTCCTCTCGAATGCATTTAAACGATGTTTTACAGGACATCTGCACTTACGAAGAGAAATAAAGGACACATTTTTCCCAAAGCGGATAGTAAAATGGATTTGAGAAGCCCACCAGTGGCCGAGCGTAAAGTCGCTGAACACTGGTAGTTCGGTCCGAGGTTCGAATCCCACGAACGGGCTGGCTGCATGGATGTTTTCTTGGTTTTCCCCATGTGTAACGTGTATACGAGCCAGTTTCCCTTAGAAAGTACTCCACGTAGGCATCCCTCCCCTTAGATAGCTCTAGTGTGCTTTGCCATAATTAATAAACCAAACCAAACTAAAATGGATTTGAAATGAATTCGGAAGAGGCTTTTTTTCCATCAAATAACAATCTGAAAATTTTAATAAAGTTGCAGCTTTGTAATGTGATGTTTTTAAATTAAAATATTTAAAATATTACGCTTTTCAAAATCAATTTGTTAAATTTTGTTGAAATTAAAACAATACAAAAAATATGCGTAAATCAAAAGAACCTAAACATGCAAACTGAATTACACAAGTTCTGGCACAGTTACCATTTTTAATCCTGTGCCAATTGTGAAATTATCGTCAAACGTTTTTAATAAGTGAATTTAATGTAAACGAAATTTTGAATAAAAATTACAACTTTTTTAAATATGCCTAAAAATATTCATTTAGGATATTGTGCAAATTTTTACAGGATATAATTCAAAACTGTAATCGTAATATTTATAAAAATTATTTAAAAATAAAATTTTTTTGAATAAATCAGAAGGGGTCTGAATTTTATTTGTTTTAAAGCTAAACTTTAGATTATAAGAAAAAAAAAAAAAGAAAAGAAAAGAAAAAAAAAGAAAGCTACTAATTTAAGAAAAGCAAGTTTAATTAAAAAGGTGATATTTTTTAATATATACCTAGTTTAACATTACGGAGCTAAAATTTTGAGTGCTAATTTTAAAAAAAATCTGAAAGATTTCAGGTTTTAAATTACTTCCAAAGGATCTCAAAATGATTTTAAACTGAGCATATCTATAGAATTTCCTATATGCAGTCTCACGCTCTGGAGAAAAAAATGCTTTTTCTGTACAACGTTGCCATTGCTCGTTTTGAAATCCTTGAGTTTCTTAATCAAAAATTCGTTAAATATTTACAAAATATGAAATCGATAATAAAACAAATTCCAAATTTCAAATTTGAGCTTACACATGCCCATATTCGCAGTAGGATTACATCATTCAAAATTCGATGGCTCTACGTAACCATTGTTTTATCACAATGCGAGAAATATACATACATTTATGCAGATTTTTGATTATTTAATTTCTTCAAATATAATGCAGGACTCTAATATTTGGTGGCAACAATTTGATAAGTGAAACGGACATTTATAGTGAACCAACGCAAAGTCGCAAAACGAAAACAATAGTCCTTCAGGGACAAAGCCCCTTTGGACTAAAAAACGCCTCATGCTATTTGTAGAAAACTTGCAGTTTGGCAAAATTTCAGGCGAAAAATCGAAATATGAAAAAAAAAAATTGTGTGTCCCGATTTTTTTTTTTTTTTGTCAAAATACCAAAGTTTGAGCAAAGCTATGAATAAATCTAATATATACCCTAAGTTGTGTTTTGGAGACACGAGAAATACAAGTTATGTTTTTGTTATGTTCGTTTTAACCGTTTGAGTTTTCAGTGGAAGCCGGGACGGAAAGGTATATAATTTGCTAAAAGATTAAACTAATTTAGTTTAAGGAAATCGGAGTTTAACCTTAGTACCACCAATCTGCTCAGCAGCGAGATTGATACCGATTGCACAAATATTTATTCTTATAACTTAGACACAATTCTTACAACTTCTTTTTTTTTATGTGTGAAGAAAAGAGCACTTAGTTTCATGTCTGAATTTTTGCATGTTTTTGGCGAACCATATTTTTTTGTGTCATTTTTAACAAATCTTATATTTATTTTCTATTTATTCAAAACTTTTCGAATTGTTTTGTATGCCTGTAAGTATATTTATACATAAAATTCTATCACGTTCACTTAAAACTATTTTGATCGAGCCTAGCAAAAATTAGAAATCGATAGGTTTTACAAAGTTGGCATGAATTCTTTCATAAAGCTTCATCTTAATCGATGATTTTGATAAATGTTTCCTCAGTTAAAATATCGTGTTTGTTTTCGGTGGTTCAAACTTACTTAGAATTATAGCAAACAGATACCAGATAAATCTTCTGTGCCAAAATTTGCAAAGTTTATGACTATTAATTGATATTTATAGCGGTGGGAAAAGCGGATAAGAGAATTATCGAGTTTCTAATGGGAAAAAATGGCATCAGTTTATCTTCTTGTACTACCGATAACGACTACTCCCCCGAAACTCATCGATCTTCAATCCTCTATGCAAAGAGTACCCTAAACATTATACATTCACAGCTCATTACAAAGACCATCTACTCAGAATAAACATTCTTTTATTTGTTAAACGTATTGAGCTACATTTTCCTGCGATAATTAATAACACTTAAATTCTTCAAAGATAGTACAAATCAAACGGCATACTATAAAGAATAAGTTTCAGAGGTTTTGGCGATCATTTTGCTACTTGTGAATGAACTGAATATTTTTTCAACTAACATTTAATTCGAAAATATTAATTACAAAGATTAATATTTGTTAATATTAGAAACTACTGTGGTAGAGGTTGTTAAAAGTTTTGGATCATTGTAAGTCACATTTTATTATGTTATTTTAACAAGGCATTTATAACTCAGCAACTTGGCAAATGTTGCCACTGCAGGGCAAGTAAAAATATTTGATTTTCCTTTCATGCAGCCTGGTAAGTAGCGAACTATTAGTGTATTGCAATTCCGAATTCCATAAGATTTTAGCTCTTTAATTATAATTGAAAATGTTCCATAAATAGTAAAATTTTAAAAGGATTAATTTACTTTTTAACAAATTATATCTTTGTTTTACAGTTTTAAAACTACACTTAACTGCTTATATAGAAAGTATCCAACTAAACATTTTATGAATATTGACATGTTTTTAATACTTATTATTATTACTTACATTATTATTAATTAAAAAAAATTCTAACACAACTTGTTACGTAATTTGCTATATTTGTGAATCAAGAAAAACAATTGTGACCATTTGTTAACGTCTGGGGAAGTAAGCATGCATTGGTTATTTTTCCTGTTTTTACCACCTGTTTCTCTATGTTCTTTCTATAAATCGTTTTCTTATCTTTCCTCTTCAGTTTTTAAGCCACACAGTTCACATTTGGTTTCGGGCACTTGTATTTTTGAAATTTATTTGCACAGATTTTCTACTAAATACTGAAATGTGTACTCCAATTTTTGACAATATATTATTGTTTCCTATTTTAAGACTTGATATTACAAATATCATCAAAATATTCTTTGCAATAAGACAATTTATTCCAAAAATGTTAATAAATAACTCACATAATAACTAGGCCACTTGATGCTTTGGAAGATGTTGTTTCTTATATTTTTCTTTCTTTCTTTTTTGTTTTGTTTTGTTATAGATAGAATTGCACAACAAGAATTTTCATCTGTGCTTTGAAATTACTACTTGTGTAGCAAATTATATTATCGTTTCCATGTCTGAAGTGAATCCTTCGAAACGGTATAATTTAGCGATAAGTTTTGTTAGAAATTTAACTATTCATTATTTTAAAAAATTTAAAAAATATTCTAAATACTCCAAAAATCGTTGAAGCAAAGCGTTCAACTATCTTTGATGCTATCAAACGACAGAAATCGCTTGAAACTGTTGAAAATGCGCTGAAGTCTGGATCACATTCCAAGTTAATATGATGGTGTTGGAGATTCATCCTACGAAAACTCAAATAAAACACAAATATTAATGTTGGGAAACTTACAGCGGATTTAGAATAGTTTGCAAGAAAAGTCAACTCTGAACTATAGAAGAATCATCAAAGCATACGGATACAATTATATCACGATAACGAGCCTAAAGATTAACTGTTAACTTATGATTATTATAAGCTAACCTGAAGTTACCAGAACATAAATATTATCGAACATATATGGAGAAAATTGGAGAAAGGCATAAATAAATATGGTATTTCTTCGAAAACTCTGTTAAAAGCAATTCTTAAGAGGAATTGAACAAATGGTATATTCTTCCTCTAAAATATTGTTTAAATCCATGCCAAAGCGCATAAAAAGGGTAATTTTAGCTGAGGATATCCAATGACAGATTGGATGCCTCCTTATTTTCATGTTTTAATATAATGCGTATTCAAAGTTCCGAATACGTATCTGAGTTCATTTTCAGATCTTTTTAAATAAACGCTTTTTTTTTTCGGAAAACTCTATTTTTTACGAAAACAAGCTGCTTTTAAAGAAAATGATCACTAGTACATGTAAAATAAAAATAAAGCTCTTTCGCTAATATTTATTAACTAATGCTTGCAAATAACGCTGAAAAACAGGTGTCCAAAAATAAATGTGAGCCACTGTAAAAGTTTGTGAAACAGCACTTGTAATTATTAAATAGATGATTTTTAATAAATTAATTATTAATACTAATTATTATGCATTAAAACCGCGAATTACTTTTGCTACTCTGGCTATTCGAGGGAATTTAGGCGGAAGAATATGGCCAAACGTAAATAGTCAAGTTAATGTTTCTTGAAAGTTATTCAAACCGAAGCTAAAACCTCAGTAACTGATTAAGAAAATGTGTAGTGCAGAGACCAGTGTTCCTGCTTTTTCGGTGGTGGTGGTGGTGGTGGTGGTAATGGAGTTCTGGCGCAAAGCTCTTAAGGCCATATGTGCCAAACACAGGGTTCGTTCTTCAACATACAAAATACAGTACAAATTTTAGATAAAGAAAAAAGTCTAAATATAACAGCACACTTATAAAATCGAGGAAAGGAAAAAGATATTGAAATGGTAGAATGAAAATGTTGATTATGATTCAGATAATGAGATATGTAGTATAGATATAAAATCCTAAAACATCTGATTCACTAAAATTCTAACATAAAATCTCAAGACAAAATCAAATTAAATAATAGAGACCTATTTTTTTAGTAGTGAACCTGTAGTGAAACAAATTGGTATTGACCTCTCTTCCGATTAAACGGTCGAGAGGCAGGTCGCAGCTATTAAAATACTTCTCACGAAGACTATTAAAATATGGACACTCAATTAAAATGTAATGGACTGAGAGACAAACATTACAATTTGCACAAACAGGCTCATTCTCAGCTTTCAGAAGGTAGTTATGTGTCACTCTAGTGTGACAAATTCTAAGGCGAGTCAAAAGAACTTCCTCTTTGCGGTTTCTAGTAGTATCCCAATGGTCTAGTTTAGGCTTCAGCCTTCTCAACTTGTTATGATGCTGAATGTCCCACAGTTGCTGCTATTTTTTTCTGATCTTCTCTTTGCTGACACAACAGATATCTCTAAAAGGGATGAGGTGGCCGGACATTTCAACAGCAGATTTCGCTGTAATGTCTGCCAGCTCATTGCATTTTATTCCTGTATTTCCGGGACCAAGCAGTACAGAATTTCATATCCACAACTTGTTAATTTAATATTCAACTTGAGTGCATCGACTATCACAGGATTCTCGGTGCTGGAAAAGGATTTTAAAGCTTTCAATGCACTGTAGAAAGTCTGTACATATAAGGCATTTTCTATGGTCTCGCGTTGAGATGTACAAAAGCGCATAATATATGGCTGTCAGTTCGGAGGTTAAGACCGAGGAAGCGTCGTGTAAACGTCTGCCCTCCATGTGGTCACTAATTATAAATGACATTACAACATGATAAGTTGCCTTAGAGCCATTCGTATATATGGAAAGATAACTGCTGTAACTATGCCTGTGCTCAGCGAAAATTTGTCTGTAGATGCTCTCATTAGTGGTTGCTTTGATGTAACTATGGAAAATATCAACAAGATGGATTTGTGCATTTTCCTAAGGTAAGATTTCAAAATGCTGTACTGCTTGTGGGGAAATATCAGACAGGGAGATTTCTTCAATGAGAGGACGAACTCTGACAAGAAAAGAAAGCACACAGGATAGACGTGCTTCAAATAAAAGGTCACATCTATTAATCAAGTAAACACAGTTTATAGGGATGGTCAGGTTGTGACAATATATTAAAATACTGTAAAAGAGACAACTCCTCACGCCTCAAGCGGAGTGATGGTTCGTATCAGACAACATAAAGGCTCTGGACAGGAGACGTCCTGAAGGCTCCAGAACAAATCCGCAGAGCCTGATGATGAACAGGATCTAGTTTTAACAACACTGAAGATCGAGTGGATCCGTAAACAGCTGAGCCGTAGTCTAGTCTAGAGCGAATAAGAGCTCTATAAATGCGAAACATAGAGCAACGCTCTGCACCCCATGTGGTGTTCGCCAGGACTTTTAAAATATTTAAAATTTTTGTACATTTCGTTCTTAAGTTTAGGACATGAGAAAGGAAAGTTAATTTTCGGTCGAACATCACCGCTAAAATTTTACTTCAGGTGCAAACTGGAATCACTGATCCATTGAGATATAATTCAGGCTCAGGATGGAGACCTCGCTTTCTAAAAAATGCACGCATACAGTCTGTTTCGAAAACGTAAATCCTTGTCTGTTTGACCATTCCTGGATCCTGCTCAAAGCGATGTGGAGCTGCCTCTCTTCATGTCTCATATCTGCACCTCGATAGCTAATTTGTAGATCATCAACCTATAAAGATCCTGAAATGGTGGGTTTTAATACAGGATTTATTTTTAGGTTGAATAGGGTTACACTAAGCACACAGCCTTGAGGCACACCCTCTTCCTGTTTGAAAATTTCTGGGGAAACAGAGCCAATTCTTACTTGAAAAGTTCTAGCTTCCAAAAAATTCTGAATGAAAAATGGTAGGTTCCCACGCAAGCTGAAGATCACGAAGTATGCCGTATCTCCATGCCTTATCATAAGCTTTCTCTATATCAAAGAAAATTGATAATAAGGTGATTTCTTCTTAAAGCTTTACGAATAGATTTCTCCAAAAGGTGCATCTTATCTATGGTTGTTCTTCCCTTTCGAAAACCGCTTTGATAAGGCGAAATTATATTATTCTTCTCCAAGAAATAGACTGTTTACCATTTTTTCAAACAGTTTGCATACGTTTGCATAGCGATTGGCCGATAGTTCGAGGGATTCCTCACGTCTTTCCCTGGCTTAGCAGTGGGAATCACAACAGCTCTATTCCATGCACTGCGAAAAGTTCACTCCTTCCATACCCTATTGTAAAGAGTGAGAATGGCAGTCAGTGACTTAAAGGACAGATGCTTGAGCATTTTGTAATACACGCCATCAGGACCCGGACAAGACCTATGAGTCTGCAACAAAGCTCTCTTTAACTCAAGCATTGTAAAATCTCTATTATAAGGCTTAAAGTTGGAAGAGTTGAAAGTGATGGGATTTCTCTCAGAGCGCTGCTTGACAGAAAGAAATGCGAGTGAATAATTTCTGCTGGAAGAAACGGCAGCAAAAGTCTCACGAATTGTATTCACAATTTTTTCTATGGAGCTAATCACTCGGCCATCTTTTTCCAAAAAGGAAAATGCGTGGTCTTTATATATTCCGCATGCTTTTTTAACTTTTTCGCAAATCCGCTTACTAGGCGTAGAGGATGTTATTGAGGTCACGTATGAAATACAGGAATTCCTCTGGCTTTGCCTTCTTACTTTTCATGCGCTTGCTTTGGCTGTTTTAAATGCTATAAGGTTTCGCAAAGTAGGGTATCTGGAAAAAGTTCCCCATGCTTTTTTTTTTTTTTTCCTTTTTCACTGCTTTATGGAAGTAACGATTCCGCCACGGTTTTGAATACTTTAGCATTTTTCCTGATGTTCTAGGTATAGAGAGCATGAATAATAGCATTAGTGACTTCTTCAACTGCGTCATCGATTTGCACATCTTCTACCATGTTCTCTGTGAGCTCTGCAGTGGAAAAGAAGAGTTTCAAGTCTGCCCTATCAAGGATGAATCGAGGGAATCTCGACATGGGGTTTGCTCCTCTTCGTGAAAGAGATACAAAAATGGGATAATGATCTCTGTTGCAAATATCATTTCCCACACTAAAAGTGCAAATGGCAATAGAGATGATGAACAGATGGCAAGGTCGAGAGCGTGGAATGTTCTTGAAGGCTCATGGAAGTAAGTATCCTGCCCATTATTCAGGAGACAAAGATCTTCAATCATCCGCTGAATTTGTCTTCCTCGGGAATTTGTATCTTTACTACCCCAGAACGGACTATAGCCGTTAAAATCTCCTATTATGATAAAGGGCTCAGGGAGTTGCTCTCTAAGACCATTTAAATCTTGCTGATCAATGTGCTCATTTGAAGGCAATACAGAGAAACGACTGAAACAACAATATCAAAATTTGCTTAAGTAGCGACAACTTGGAGGGATGTCGTCAAAGAAAGTGCATTTGATGGATAGTCTAGTGAAGTGAGGAGACATACACCTCCACTGCCACACTCACCTGCACGGTTGTCTTTCTTGACGAAAGAAAAACCTCCGATGTTTTGCTTATTGTTCTGGTTTTAGATTTGTTTCCTGTATTGCTAAGCACACAGGATTATAAGCGTTGATCATAGCTTTGATGTCGAGCAAATTTCGATGGAAACCGCGACAGTTCCATGAGACGAGGGTGGCCATTATAATTTTTTTTGTTCTTTCTCTGCTGCTTCTTAGTTTTTCGTGGAAGTAGATGCCTGGGAACTTCTAGACTTCTACTTCCATATTATCTGAATCCGCAGATTCAGAAATCATCCCATCAACAGAGCTATTGCTGGGACTTCTATTTAATTATTTTTTGAGTGGCATTTTTGGGGTTTACTTTGAATGACTGTACTAAATTAGTTGGGTTTTAGTTTTTTTGTTTTTTGTAATCGGTTGGGTTTTGTTTGATAGAGTGTGTACAAATTGAAGTTTGGGTGGCAACTGTACGAGATGTTTTAAGAGCATTGGCGTAAGATGTATTTGGTCAAACCTGTGTGCTTTGGACTAATCTTCTGGCTTCAGCATATGTGATGTTCCTAGTTACTTTTGTAGTCTGCACTTCTTTTTCTGATTTCCATTATGGGCACAAGCGAGAAAATGCTGGGTGTTTATCCTTGCAATTTATACACAAAGGCACAGTGGTACAATTATCACAATCGTGATCAATCTGTGAGCATCGGGTGCATGTGAGGCTGTCACGACAAGACATCTTAGAATGGCCGAAGCGCTGGCATTTGAAGCATCGCATAGGGTTTGGAATATAATGTCTTACAGGGCAATTTAGGTATCCGGCCTTAATATTCTTAGGCAGATCAGGCGAGTTGAAGGTCGGGATCACGTGTTTCTGATCGATCAACTGACCTACCTTATGCATCTTGATCCGCTTAACACCACAGACATTTTGGTCAGACAGCTCGGATGCGATCTTTTCTTCGGAAACACAGAGAAGGTCGACTTCCGAGATTACACAGAGACAACTATTCAATGTCTTATGTGCTGTTACAGTGACATTCGCTTGCGCAAGTTTGGTTATTTGAAGTAAGGAAGCAGACTGCGTACCCGAAGTTGGGTCAATAATCAAGTCTCCAGAGCGAAGACGCTTTATATTTCTGGGCTCATCAATACAGGAATGGATGTATTTATTCATCAGAAAAGGAGACATCTTTTGCAGCTCGCAGGAGTACTAGAGACAACACGGAAACAGGGACCATTGTTGGGATTATTTGCATTTGCATCTGCACGTACCTTTCTAGCAGATTTTTCAGAACTACTAACGCTTTGAGCGACGGGACGGACTTCAAAGTCTTTAATCATATATATTTTTGAATTTGCCATATTGAAGTGAGGAATTATTCTTACCCGGCAGCCCCACCCACCAGGCAGTCCAACAAGGGGACGCAGACAACTGCGCCAGGGTTAACCGGGTCTATACGCAATCTGAAGCCCCCACAGTCAGCTCTCCCGAAAACTTATCCCGAAAGCTTATCCCCAAGCAACTGTCCTTAGAGACATGTGAACAGACATGCCGATTGACACTAGCGGGGACAACTAAGTGCCTTCCGTTTCAGTCTGAAGCAGAGGCCAAAGCAGTGAGTTGGGAACAGTACCTCGCCCCTCAGCTACGAGGACCCTCCTTTCCAGCCTTACGGGTCACAAGGCAAGGCAAACACGTAGGTGGTTTTCTCTCTGTGAGAAACTCTAAAGAAAGGGATGTGGCAGATTCTCACTTTGAGCCCGAACTTCCGAAAAGGAAAAACCTCAAGGGCAGAAAAGATTAAAATAGTAGAGAGAAGGAGAGATGAAATGGAAGGGAGGAAAGATCACTGGAGCCCCAGGATCGTGACATCCCTCTCAGCAAGAAGATGATCCTCTGAAGGGCTAGGGTACCTCGGGATTGCCGCAACCGTACTCACAAAAGTGAGCCCCTGAGCGGCCTGCGTTTTCGGAGTGTGAGGCTAGGACTTTCCTGAGCAAGGAAGAGATACTGCTAGAGTTCCATGCTCGTCTCACCAAAGGTTATGGTTCTGCGTAATATCTTAATAGACTGATGTCAAAAATAAAATTCCAGAAGTAGTTCTCTGAGGTAATTAGCTTTAACAGACCAAAGCTTATAACTGATGTATGTAATGTGAATGATCCATCCATAAAGTCTTTGGTCAAGCATAACACCAGAGTATTTAATTTGCTTGGCCCACAGGATGACTGTGTTGTGCATACTGTTGTTTCGTTCCAAATTTCTCTTCCTGTTGTATAACATAGATTGGGATTTCTCCACATTTATTTGAATTTTCCCTTTCTGCGGCTAGAACTACAACGTATGAATGTGATTTTGTAGTGATTGTGCGACTGAATTCAGAAATGCATTTTTGAGACATAATCGCTATCGTCGGCATACTCAGTGAGTATAGTGTTAGCTGCATGTGGAATGTCATCCGCATAAAAGTTTGAAAAGAGCTAGCCCTGATACTGAACCTTTTGGTACACCAGCGTGAATCTGTCGGTGTGTGGAGTATGTGTTGCTATAAGGAACGACAAAATACCTATTGTAACTGATGAACTGATATAAGTTGTTATAAGGAACGACAAAATACCTATAGAAACTGATGGGGTTTATGATGTTATTTGGGAAAAACCAAGATGTTTAATTTTCAGATTAGCTCCTCTAGCAACACACGATCAAAAGCTTTGAGAAATCGAGCAATAATGCTTCAGTGATGAGTCGGTTTTGTAGGTCTTGTGAAATAAGCTCCGTAACACGATGCAGCGGGTTGCTCGTTGAATATTTTTACCTGAAAGTATGTTCCTATGGAATGAGGATGTTATTATTGCCAATGAAATTATTGATTCTTTAAGTTATTACATCTTCGGAGATTTTGCTTAATTCTGACAGTAAGTTTATTGACCGATATAACTCAGGATCTATTCATAGCTTTGGGATTGGCGAGATGGGATTGGTTTGGAAGTGCTGGATTCTGATTATGTAATTTATGATTTTCGAAAACTTGAAGAGCTTCCTGGTTCCCATTTTTTTATAATCTTCTTACTAACATTATACAATCCGGGGCTTTTCAGTTTTTTCTTTTCTCGATATATCTCATAACTCTGATGACATAAGTGAAAGAATGTTACTGATGTTTGTTCTTGAAAAAAATTCTGAATTGAGTGACGCGACTAAGCATTCCGTTTGTGGATGTGGAATGTTGCTTTTTTAAAAGTGAGGCGCATAGTTATCAGTTAACGATTGAACATTCTTTGTTGCGGTGTATGCGATCCCATTACGGCCATTAGGGAGGGGAATATGTTTGTATTCAGAACAACATTCCAGATAGAACGATGACGAAAGTAACATCACTGGAGGAATCTGTTTAACAGAATGTTTTATAGCATATTTCAATTCTGACAAAACTCGTGAATTTGATGTGTATACCTTAGATTTCAAATAACGCCCAGAATCAGAAATTCCGTTGCAGAATTACGCAATTCCGGAATTACACAATTTCGCAACATTGTTTTATACAGAGCACTTGTGATAGAGCACGTTTCCATATCTATGGAAGTGATCTTTTCGAAGAAGTATGGACCGAGTACGAATGTGCTTGCGATACCGTGCCATACAGTCACTTTAGCTCCGTGTAAAGACTCTGCCACGTCGAAAGGATTTTCATCACAATTTTGAATTCTGTTCAGAAGACAGAAACGTGCGCGGTATGAAAATACGGTATAAAAATGTGCTCCGTCACAAGTGCTCGGTATGCATCAATGTTGCAGAATTACGTAATTCCAGATTTTCAAAAGCGAAATGTCGTTAACGACCTTTTATGGATGCGAGGCTGTGCTCCTCCCACGTCACCACCTGTTTTCGGCAAGTGCTGCAATAGTACATTGGAGATTTTAATCTAATTAAATTTATTTAATTAATTTAATTTAAGATAATTTAAGATTTTAATCTTAATTAAGTCATCCACCGTAACTTTTCAGTTTTGTGATCACCGCGATTCCTCGACATCACTCGGATAGATTTATGGTTCTGGATTATCTGAAACTTAAGGTATACACATCAAATCCCCGAGATTTCCTTTCCTCTCCTCTTTTAAGTTGCCATTGGCCCTTTACAATATTCTTTGAAAATTTTTTACGCCTGCAGTTTTGGTCATTTGCATCATTTTAACGCCATTTATTTTTTTTCAATGCACTTGAAAAATGTGAGTGCTCCCATTCAGAAATTTTTAAATATTTTCACTGTAACTGTAACCATCAGAACACTATTATTTTAGCTCTATTGTATAGAGCTCTGTTGTCTCGAGCGCAACAATGTCTGAAATAAATGTCTGAAATTTTATCTCGATGGATTGAGCCGTTAGGCTGCTAGCGGTTCATTATCGGAGAAGTTGATACACCACACTGTACTTGCCAAACGATTTAAACAAGTAAGTCGCATACATTCATTTAAATATATTTGCTTAACATCCTAAACTATGCGCATTGTAGTGCATTATTATTATATATAATATAAATGATTGGCACTGAAAACATTAAAAACATGCAAATAAATTGATAGTATGCTTAATTAAACTTTGCTTAGAAGAACAGCAACTAATTCGGATTTCTACTATACTCTGAATGACTGTTTCATTCACATACCTGCTTATTCCTCTGATTCTTAAAGGGATTTGTTTCTGAAAACCTAAGATGAGAAAATACTAATGGTTTTACCATAGAACAAAAGATTGATCAGTCGTTAATTTACTTCCATGCTTTATACGTTTCTGGAAAATAGTTCCGAGAATTATTTCCTCTCTCTCTCTTTTTTTTTTTTTTTAACTAATTATGGCACAGAACTTGAGTACTATTCGCTAAAGACAGAAATGTTACAAAGGAGATTTTATAAGTTGTTTGTATCCGAGGCTATAAGATTTATCCGTTCGTATTCCGTAAATTCGGAAAGCACAGCTTAATTAATAACAATAATTATTTTATAACAATTATGAGTAATTTGACTTACAAAATGCGTTTATTGCATCAATTTTTTTACTGGATGTTATTTCCCTTCTTTCTTTCCTTGCGCCAAATCTTAATTTCAGTCCCTTCTACTGACCGAGCTCTCTTGAATGTTTTCACACTTATGCATTTGTGAAAACAATGCAGTATTCCTTTCAAAATTCACTATAAATATTTTTTATATAATATTGACATTTTTTGACCCTGGTTTGTTAAAGTTTAATTTAATCAAGCCAGATTTGGATATTTATGCTCTGAGAGATCAAAAGTAGTTTTTAAACGGATGCATAACAATAATGTTTGAAATGAAGTTTTTACAGAATCTTGAACGTAATTTTATAATTTAATGTATTTTGGCAGTTATCGAATTTTTGGTAGCTTACCATGCAGTTGTTAATAATAACGATTTTTCAAATAAAAAAAATCCAAACCTTCATTTTGAGCAATTTCGTTAGTTTAAAAGCGCCATTTCTAAACTAAATAGAAATTAAAATGAATTGAATGTTAATAATGTCAGCGGATACATCGAAATACTTCGGAGGAGGAGGAAAGTACGCAAAATAATTTTAAATTACGCGGACAAAGTTAAATACAAAAATGTTTTTTTTTGTCATTTTATCTGTCATAGCCTTGTTCGTCATATGCGACTAAGACTGTAATCTGAAACACCACATACGAATTGTCATAGAGCATTCACTGAATTCCAAGAAACAGTAGAATCGGTAATTTAAAAATAACATACTTAGGAATAAATGTATTCGACTCATTTAAATTTCTCTTTGATAACTGGGATTAAAAAATCCAATTTTGTTAGCAGCCTTACTGTTTTATATTTATTCACATAGGACAAAGAATATTCTGATTACTGAAAACTATGTGAATGTAATACTTTTACCCTAGTGCATTTAACTAAAACAATACAATGTAAAATTATTTTTCTTAATTCAATTTATTCGAACTGCTGATAAAACTACGACGTAAACAGATGACAAAATATAAGTGCAATTTCGCATACTTGTTGTTAATTTATTTAAAGTGTTACATATATCGTTTCATTTGTTCACTACTAAAATTTTCAATATACGTGCATTTATCATTTTGCATAAAATAAATTACTTGATGCTCAAAGGTTAAAGAAAATAGTGAGATTTATTTTTAATACAAGCACTAAAGGTATTCATTGCTTTCTACAGACCGTTTGAAAAACAATAAAATTATTCATTTAGTGCGAGAATTCTAATTTCTTAAAACTAAGTTAACACAGAAATTTTTTAATGCAATTTAATAATGCAAAGGAATTTCGTTTTATTACCTCGTTGTTGAGTTGGAATACGTACTTGCACTCTTCTGCTATAAATAAGAACGAGCTAAGGCATTTTATACTTTCATGTTTAGTAATATTTTCGGCATTGAAAAAAGAAATTAAAACGCATTGCAACTACTCCCATTTATCTAAAATAATTGAGGCGGAATTATTTCGGCTTATATATTTTTTCTCTTTTAGATAATTTCCAACTAGTTTCATTTTGACTAAAAAAATGACTATTTTGCATACTTTATTTATTTTCAACATTAATTCTATTTTTAAAATGTTTGAATAAAATTCAAAAATTAATTTTTTTTTTCATTTTCATTTGAATTTTGTGAAGAAAGTAAAATTAATTTCATTGAAAAGGCTGTAATAGCTATCGAATTAAAAATTATTTAGCAATTGTTTTATTACACTTATCGCTTCAAAGCGAATGCAGCATGTAAAACTGGACAATATCACAGGAATGCACAATAAGTGAACTTGGAAAACCTTATATTCAAAGTTAATAGCACTGTAGTGTAAATGTACAAGTATTTATAAAAAAAAGCTGCTTATAGAATTAAAATAATTGATGCCTAGTTAATAGCCAACATCGTCCAGTTTGAGAAATCGTGTTTTGGAATATTGTTAATGGTAAAGGAAATCTGAAAATTTCCTCACAAAACAGCACAAAAGCCATTTAATAAACAGCGCTATTTTAAAAAATTTATTGAAAATTTTCGAGGTTTTCTTAGTAGCATATTCACTTTCAGGAAACTATTTTTAAATGAAACAAATTTCCACTGATATAAACAATTAGTAAGAGGAATTATTTGAAAGTAATAGTTCTTTGGGCTGATTTCAAAATTCGCTCTTTTGATATACTTACACTCACTTTTATTCATTAAATATACGTATCTACTCTTAGTAAAGTGGCAGTGATCAAAAGTTGACTTTAAAAAATGGTAGATAACTCGTTTTTAGATTCATTTATTTAACGTTATTTTTCTTAAACTCTTTGACAGAGTTTTACTGTATTGTAATTTCCAAACGCTCATATCCATAATTGCTACTCTAAAACAGGTAATGTTTTTACAATGCCCCAATATAACGAACTGACGTGAAAATTTTCTTCCTCTGCATTTAATAAAGCTGAAAGAACATGAAGGAATTCAAGCAGTTTATAGCCTTTTATATTTAATAGTGTGCGTCATCTTACCTAAGTCTTGTTTTCTGCCTTAGATTTGAGAACAGAACATAGATTAGAAGACAGAAGTTCTTTAAATCGGAAACTGATGCTTTACAGATGTTGATGACCATCTAAGAGTAAAGTTGCCATTCGAACTAATGACATCATTTTATAAGAAAGGAGAGGGGGGAGGCTTTCCAATAAACCCGATGACACTAAAAACGAAGTCTGTATGGACATCTGAACTGAAATAAAAGTTTTCGCTTCGGCCTACAAATTACAACGTTTGATTTACAGCTGAGACAATTTTTTCTCTGCACATGTCTTTAGGGTGTGTTATCGTCATCTAGAAACCGATGCGATTGATTTATCTTTGAGAGCATAGACTTCCATAGCTCGGAAACTTGTAATTCTGAATCACTATATCTCTAGAGAATAAAGCGTCTCAACTTTCGTTCTGAAAGTACCGCTTGCTTTTGATGTTTGTGCTTTAAAAGACATAAAATAAAACAAACGCTATCGCAGAGGAATGTCTCATCCTTCAAAATAAAAGAAAGACGTTTGAGAGCTATTTCGGAAAAGGAAAAAATGAAGCGAAAAAGGTAATAAAATAAAATAAATTTCAGCAGATAAAAGTCTGGAAGTGTCATCTAGCTTAATGATGTTGATGGCATCAAACGACGATATATATATATATATAGAGAGAGAGAGAGAGAGAGAGAGAAAAGAGCCATTTTCATTATCTTTTGAAAATGGGCTAAAACTATGATGAATCATTATGTGGTTGAACTGTTTAAAAGTTTCATGATGAGTTTCATCGATTTCGAACATATTTCATTATTTATTTGATGATTGCTTCTAGTTTATCATTGACAACCAGAATGAACTTAGTTTTAAATTAAGGTCTTTTTCTGTGAAAATCGAAATGCCATATAAAGGAAGGGTGACATCTGAATTATTTTGAATTCTCTTAAGTCTTTTGCTGTAATAATAATAGCAAGGATAAGCTATTTGAAATAAAATAATGTGCTTTTAGATATTGATGAGAATGATATAAAGGCAACATTTCATATTTTTCAGAACTTATCAGCTATTGTGTTGACGCTCAAAAGAAGAAAAAAAAATTAGTACAATAATTATTTTGAGGAATTTTTTATATTTTATTTTTATGTGATAGGTAATTTTAATGTAAGAAAATAAAAGTTAATTTTTCTCGATGCAATTCCAAAGCATCAGATGTATCCGCGAGTTAAAAAAATTCCTAAATAATGCACATCCATAGCTAATATGTAGCATTTTCGAGAGTCTGGCGGAGAATTACCATGTGGTTGAAGTACTTCATTCAAGTTTTATTTCAATTGAACTGAATTAATTAATTGAGTTTAATTTTCTAATTTTAGATATATTGCCTTTTTTAATTTTAACTTTTCCTTTTTTCCATTTTGGATTATAATCCTTTCATGTTTTTCCTTCAATTTGGAAACTTTTCTGTTTAAAGTATTATTAAAACTTCTTATTTATTTTACTGTTAGTAAATTTCTTCTGAAATAAATTCGTTTCTTCAAAATTTTCAAATATTGATTCAAAAACTCTTGATTTACAATAGCTGCTTTCGATTTTGATTTTGAATTGTTGTTTTTGAAGGTTTTTAGCAATTCGGGATTCTCGCTAGTTCAAAATTTCTTTAAATATTTATTTAGCACTATGCTAATTTACCCGATGTTTTTTTTCCCCTTTTTTTTTTTTTTTACTTAGAGAATTCTTTTTCATACTGTGTATGTTTTAGTACTTTTCGTTTGGGTCATATCGGCCTTGATAATTAATTAAAATGTAAAAAATTAAAAAAAATATTAAAAAAAGTTGCTATTTTATTGAACCTTTGACTGATTTAATAATAAATTGATTTTATAACTAATAATTTCATATAATAATTTTCATTCATAATTTCATTTGGCCCTTCCTTTTTAATTATTTCAATAATTCACAATCATCCAGATATAATGCAGAATCGTGGCTTCGTTAAAATATCTTCGGCTGCTCTTTGAAAAAGATGAAGGAATTTTTAACAATTTATTAAATTTATTTATGTTAAATTATTTATATTAATTTTATTGACTTGTTTAGTTTTCGTTTCAATTTTGATGTACATTATATATGTATATATAAATATTCATTCTGTTTACTTTCACTAATTTTAACTATACATCTAATGTTTGTATTATTGTGTATGTATAAGAACAAAGTTCGAAATTTGCCTGCTACCATAGAATACTAACTTAGCAAGTACACCACGAATTTGATTTCCGTTTCACAACCACGAATTTGATTTCCGTTTCACTTTTAATAAGTTATAATATTTTCATTAGCTGGCTTTTCCACTCTTCATCAAGAAAATCCGAAATGACCATAAAATAAAGTAAATTATATCTACAGAGCTCAAGGAAGATATCTGATACTTTGCGATACCTTTTCTTAGTTTACAACGTATACATAATACACAAAAGCACAATTAGATTTTACATATAAAAAACCGGTAGATTGTTCTGCATCCTGTCTCACCACACACACATACTTCTTAGAAGTCGTAAATCCAACTATCGCCCACAAGTGGCCGAGTGGTAAAAATTTCTGAACAGTGGTAGTTCCGTCTTGTGTTCGATTCCACGCGAACTGGCTGCTTGGCTTTTTTGTGGTTTTCCCCATGTGTAATATGTGTAGCGAGTTTCTCTTAAAATGTGTTCCACGATCGCATCCATCTTCTAGGCAGATAACCTTAGTGTACTTTGTCGTACTAAACTAAACCAACCTAAATTAAATTGGGCTTTTTGGCGACGTTCAATTCGAGCCTCAGCTGCATGTTGGGGAAACTTTGCTTTTCTTGGCGCGTTCAGTCGAATTTTACGTGTCCCTTCTTGGGAAGCTTCTACATCTTCTCAGAGACCATATGCACAGGCAGTTCCAAAGCCTTTTCTTATATATATATATATATATATATATATATATATATATATATATATACACACACCTGTATACACTCGCATTGTCCTACCAAAAATTTGCCATTTTACTGAGTACACGAGATCATAAATACATTACCTATTGTATAGCCCTCATATGTTAACATAATAAATTCAGAATTTCACATTAAAATATTTTAACATTAATATATAGAACAATCAGCAGCATTTAGTTACCATGGTAATTATCCATAAAGCTCTGAGAGCAAATTTTAAATATTATAAAAAAACTCAGATAACTTTTTTAAGCATATTAGTACGTGCATGGTTCTACAGCCAGATTTGTTTTGTATACATGCTACAAGTACAATGAGTCGTTTGGGGGTAATCTGGATAGTGCATCTGCCTTACCGTGCTGTTTTCCCTTCCGGTAAGAAATCTTTATGGTATACCTTTGTAAAGTCAACATCTAGCGGATGAACTTGGTTCTGAGTTTGCATTAGGTGTGTAAGCGGATTATGATCGGATACAGCCTACAGTGGATAAAAAGTATTTGCAATTGCTTATAATTGATCATATTAGCTAACAAAGGAAATGCTTGACACTTTTAGCTGGACATAATAAACACAGGCGGTAATAAATACACAAATCTAATGAAAATTTCATTTTAATATGCCTTTTACACAAAATATACAACAAAAACTTAAATTCGCATGTCAAAAACGTATTGGCAAGATAATACAGCAAAACTTGGGAATGAAATTTAATACTTTGTATTCATACCTTTTGCATTTATAGCAGCTTGTAATCTAATTCTCATAGAGAAAACCACAGTCTTGGTTGTGCTATTGGGAATTTTGTGCCATTCTTGCAGAGGTATATGCTTAAGTTCATCTTTACACGAAAACTTAAGGTTTTCTGAATTCTAGGTCCAATTTGTGCCATAAAATTTCAATTGAATTAATGTCAGACGATTAGTGTCTTTAACTGGTGAGGAACATTATGGAGTAACTACTCTCGGGTGACGTTAGCTGTACCCGTAGGATCATTGTCCTGTTGAAACACGAATGATGTTCCTAAAGCAAGTTTTGGGGCACTGAATTTCATGTTATGGCACGTACGTGCTGTCATAATACTATCATTGAAGCACAGGTTCTCAGCTCCGTTTGGCTGCCATACATCCCAAAACTACGATGCTCCCTCCACTATCTTTAACAGTCGGTGTTCGGCTTTCTCTACACATATTGTCATTCACCACTCCCGAAAATGTTAAACTTCGATTCGTTGGAGAAAAAGTTAATAACAGATATTCATATGATATTGAAACAATTATATATATAGAAACAAAGAGGGGTTCACAACATGGGCACGGTTACGGGGCCTTTGAAGAGTTGCTAACATTCTATTGTCATTCTGCATAAATCAAGTAATAGGGGATTACAACTGAATATGAAAATACATACACTGCTGTTGCAGTACATATGATTAAGAGGTACAAGTGCGTAGATTGACATAGAGTTACGAAGTTAATAATAGACATTCATATAATATTGATACAATTATATATATATAGAAATTCAAACAATACATAGAGAAATGCTAGTGGTTACCACCAACAGGGTACAGACAGAACTGTGTAGAAGCTTTACGAGTATACATTAGTTGAGAGTTAAGTATTGTGTGCTGTAGTACACGTGCTAATGCACACCTCCATATGAAGGTGATGCATTACAATGTAACTACCAGTTGACAATCAGAAGTAGGTAGCCGTGCTGTAGCAGATGTCTCTAATTAGTAAGGTTTGATGAGTCAGTATTGGCCATAGTTACAGAGATACGATGTGCCCAGCCAGCAAATGTCTGCCGGTGTGTATACACTGAGCCCTAAGGGCTTTCAAGTGGATCACTATGGTCGTTACTGCCAATTGTTGCTGGGCTCTGCCCTGTACATTATTACGCATTCATCTATTACAGCCTTGATCTTTAGCTGGTCTTGTCTTAGTCTCTTTGTAGTCTGGAACCATTGGGGACAGTAATTGTCATTAAGCTTTTTGAGCCTTTTTGTTGAGTCTGTACTGGGCTCTGAGGTTGCATTAAAAGAAGAGATGGTCAGGGTCACCTACCTCATCACATTCGCAGGTGTCATTATCTACAAATCCAAAGCGAAATTTGAAAGTGAGGAATGGGCCGTGTCCCGTTAGAAACTGCGTCATAAAATAAGTGTGGGACTGTGTATTGGTCTTGACTTTTGGGATAAACTCAAAGACCCGACGTCCCGTGGTGCCCTGAGCCCATCTCTGTTGCCACTGAGACAGTAATTGTTCTTGCGTTGGTCTTTTGATTAAGAGATCGGCTTTAATGTGCCTTCCTCATTAGCGTCAATGAAGCTCGCTGCCTTCTTTGCCGCAGCATCAGCCAGCTCTTTGCCTGATATACCAGTATGAGCCGGCACCCAGCTGAGACTTGGGGCGTGCTCCTGGTTGAATAGTAACAGCTGCAATTTCTTGAAATAGCGGGCTACGTGATCTCTCGTTAGCTATGGCCGACAGACTGGAGGCCGAGTCAGATATGATCTGTGTGGGAGCTCCTTCAACTTCTGCGCTATACTTTAGAGCAGCACTGATGGCCAGCGGTTCAGCCTGATATACAGAGTTGTAGTGCGCCATTACTGCGCCACTCATTGCTGAAATCTGAAGCGTTTTAAAATGGAACTTGCCATTATCTGACAACCCGCGCCCCGCGAGGTGGCCTCTGATTAGTTTCCCTCCTTCTTGCTGGGATCGGTCTTAGCTGCCGTGCCTTGAAGTATTTTACCTCTCTACGTGGCCATCACCACCGCATTTTCAGAACTTTAGGGTCGGTTTCTTTCACTCTTATTCTGTTTTAAGGCAATGAATTGCCTGGTTAAATCGTCTAGGTGAGCAGTCATTTGATCCACTGGCTTATGGATCTGAGCAACTCTGATTGGGTGGCGGTCTCCAGGAATTGCTGGTCTTCCACGAATTTGATAGAGTACACTTTCACTTTTATCACTTTTTAAATCCTTGACATCCGCCATTCGCAGGGCATTCCGTATTTCATGATCTCGAATGCCGTCAAAGACGTATGCAGAGACAGGATTTCCCTCGTTTCTGAAGGGCAATCGGAAAAAGCTAGATCAGAAAACCTTTCAACATCCATGACAAGCTTTTTGAAGGCTTCTGTGGGCTTCTTTTCGCGAGAATTTAACTAAAGCATACTGTTGTATTTTCAACGCTTCTCGCCAAAGAAAACGGTCAGGGGGTCTTACCGTCATATGTGCACAGCTTTAGAGAGAGACAAGAAGGGCATAGGTAAAACTTTAAATCGACCAGAATAGCTTCCTGCTGTTAATTTAAATTGCCAGCTTCTTTGGCAACAGTAGAAACTCTAATCAATTTATAGTTCGACAGCAGAAACTCTCTCTTCAATTTTTTCTTTGACATTCACTTCCTCCAACTTTGCTTTCAACCGTATGTATTCGGCCTTCCATAGTTTCCGACTTGTTCTCTATAATGGCAGTACTTTGTCTTATCATTTTCTTTTGATCTGCTTCAAGCGTTTCTTCAACTGACTTGACGGTCTCTTTTTTCTTTCCTTGATCCACTTTTATCTCTGCTTGGACAGTTGTCATTTCTTCTTTAACGCATTTGACTGCCCCTTCCACCTTGTTATGTAGTAAAATTCGAGAACGCGCTTCATCTTTTCTTTAACGGAGTCTTGACCCACTTTCATCTATTCTTTGTATGCAACAATGGACACTACCAGCTTTCTGAATTGCTCATCAATCGGTCTTGTCACTGCCATTGAATTTCACTTCTGACACCAAAAATTGTTGCTTTCGTACGGGTTTGATATAGATTAAATGGAAACAGAAAACCCAAGAAAATTTTTAGATAAAATTTTCACAGTTCTGGAAATTTCGACAAAAGTACTCGTACAGCTTTTACAGTATCATGGAGTACAACTAGCAAATACGCTTCAAACTATTAAGAACGTAGAACACAACAGAATGCAAAACGCTTCTAAAAGACGAATCTATCAGGGATATCCAGTACTCCAAAGTCTCTCTGAACTAACAACTACGCAGAATCTAGTGCTCTTCCCGGTCTTATGTAGTTTTTAACCGGCCATCGAGAAATTTCTGGTACCTTCTAATTGTGAAGGGCCGAATATGTTTACAACTACATATGGCATCAATTGCAATAATTTAATTACAATACCCATTACAGCTTTTACAGAGACCGGTCAAGTTGTCGTCAAATATGGCCACTTTTGGCGATTTCTCGCCAAATTTGGATACAAAAATTAATTGCTATCTTGGAGATATCTCACGAACTTAGCGAGATAACCATTTACACAACGTTAAATAGACTTGCCCCTGTATTCTTATGTTTCTTGCAAAAACTCGTTTCTTTAGATTTTCATATTATATTATACAAAAGAAAAACTACAATTTCACATATTTTTTCACTAAAATTATTTCAGGTGTACAAGATTCATAATAACATGTCTCAAATTTGAGATGACGATAAACTATCTACTGTTTATCGTTAAAAAGGAAATGATACTGGCACCCTTTATTTATTCCTGAATTTTTCCATGTTCCAATATTTATTGTTAGGAAAATAAAGAAAATTATCGAATATTTATTTCACCTCTTTTAACTGATGAAACATCTCTCTCTCATTTACTCTTTACAATGAAATATTGCCTTTCCAAAATGTTTAGGCTAACTGCATTTTGCAGCATGAATATAAATATCTATATAATTTTATCCAGACTTAAGCCTGGAAAGGATTATTCTTTTCATTTTATTATGTTGTAAGAGAGATTATTGAAACATCTTAAAATTTCAGTTCACATGTAAACATTATTTAGCACTAAAAAATCTTTCAACAAAGCAAACAACACTTTAACAAAACTAAAAGCAAAATCCGCTTTTATTCGGAGTGAAAAGCATTTTTCTCTTACATCTAAATGAGTAATATATGGAGCTAAAAACATCTTTTTGAATTAGAACTCTGGCGCAAATTTTTATGAAATGCATCATTTAAATAATAAATAAATCATTATAAGTCACATGAATTAAGTGTATTATGAATAATATTAATTAGAAATTCTATTACAAATAAAACAGAATTGTAAGTTATTACGTGTGTGTGTGTGTGTGATTATGGCAAAGCCTCGAGGGCTATCTGCCTAAGGGAAGGGATGCCTTCGTGGAGGACTTTCTAAGGGAAACTGGCTCGTATACACGTTACACATGGGGAAAACCATGAAAACGCCCATGCAGCCAGCCCGTTCGCGGGATTCGAACCTCGGACCGAACTACCAGTGTTCAGCGACTTTACCGCTCGGCCGCTGGTGGGCCTGTAAGTTATTACGAAGCATTTACATTGTTTTTACACCTTTCATTTGGTTTATAAACATAGTTTCCAATTAAAAAATAAATTAATCGTGTCGTGTTGAATGAGAATATTTTTTAGCTATGGCCTTTTATCAGCCCATCTAGGGATAAATAGCATCATAACATATCAATATACGAAAACCTGAAATATTACATTTTGGACCTATCTAACTAAATTTTCCTGAATGTAACATTACGCTTTTTGAAACCGTTTAGAACAGAATGCTTTTTCATAAGATAAGCGCTTGGCAGAATTTTGACAATGTAGAACGAAAGCTTTAAAAAATAAATTCTTACAATCTTGGCTAGAAATACATAACGACATAAAGCTGCTAAAACTCTGCAGATGGGAGTTAAAATATCTAACCCAATGACATTTGAAGATGTAGTTTTACTTCGTGACTTATCTAAACTTTAAAGTGATGCTTTCTGAGCCTTCAAACATTAAGATTCTTCAAAAGAAAATTTAAATAAAAGAAATGGTACATGTTTGCTCATAGATTTTAAAAAGATCATTACAAAAGTATGTGCTTCTCTTGTTAATGTGCACTGCAGTACTAAAGAATACGAAAGCAATATTAAAGCAATACTAAAGATTTGCAGTACTAAAGAAGTAATACGAAAGTCTAAGGAATGAAGCATAATTAGATTAGAAAAAAGAATATAATAAGTAAGAATTACCTATATGGGAATTGGAAGAAAATTAGAATTAACTAATTTGTAAATGAAAGATCAGTGCTACAATCAGTGGAATCCAATGAAAGTTGACACTGATATTTCAAAAACAGTCTAAATGTGACATATTAAATTTTTAATATACCTTGAACTAAAAAAAACCCATTAAAAACTTTTATTTGGCCAAGTATGTTCTAATTTAGGATAATTAAAACCATTTCATCTGAAATAAATTCATCTTGTTAGGCAACAACTGGTACGACTAAAAGTGGTATCAGAATGAACAAAAACGGTTTAAGAATCTCATATACGAAAGAGATTACTTGTTTTCCAGGGCCAGGTACTTGTTAGGAAGAAAATATGTTTCCAATATGAGTCCCCGGGATATCAAGGGGTAACAAGTAAGATTGCATTTTAGTATTTTTAGTCTTTTTCTAATTTTCTTTTTCTAGTGTCTTTCCGCCCACCAGCGGCCGAGCGGTAAAGTCGCTGAACACTGGTAGTTCGGTCCGAGGTTCGAATCCCGCGAACGGGCTGGCTGCATGGGTGTTTTCGTGGTTTTCCCCATGTGTAACGTGTATACGAGCCAGTTTCCCTTAGAAAGTCCTCCACGAAGGCATCCCTCCCCTTAGGCAGATAGCCCTAGTGCGCTTTGCCATAATTAAATACACACACACACTAGTGTCTTTCCAAAGACTGCAGACTCAATTATCAACTTTTCTGAAGGTATATGTAGACAATGATTCTCGTGGTTAAAATTTTTTTTCCAGCAAAATCCTAGATATTCTAATTAATTGTGGGATATTATTAAACATTAGTTAGTTATTATTGTAAATATATAAAAGAAAAATACTGATCACACATTTAATCACCGAAGCGCATTAAATTTTGTTATCATTTACACTTTACACTTTTGATATTAAAACTGTGTGGTCTTTTTTATAAAAATATTTGTCTATTTGTATTTGTAATATTCAGATGTTCATTCAAAAATACATGTAGCTTTGTCCTTTCTCTGAAATGTAAGAAGATCTTCACATTAAAGAATTTTAGGAAAAACGTTTAATGTATTTTACTCCTTGTGCATAGCGTACCTTCATGGTGTAACTGGAAGGAGGGATTACACATCTTTCAAGATTCTTGCTTCGATAAACGTAATGGTCTTATAATGTTAATAACCATAAACATATTGATAAATTATACTTTAAAATAGGTTTTTTATTGCCCAGTTTTTATGCCAGTCAAATATGCAAACAACAGCATTTACTAAAAAAGTATGTTCCCAGCTTTTATTTGCTTAATACCTTGATATATCTAAGAAATAAAATTTAAATATCATAAAATAAATTCTCCTTTTAGATAATTATGTCCAAAATGATAGTTATAATTTTAAGAAATTGCACAAATTTGCTTACATTTGACTGTTTACATAAGATTCTACTAAAGCATTTTGGTCATAATTTAATACTTTGGCTCAAAAACATCTAGTATTTCCAAGAGAGCAAGTTTCAGATTTGCAAAATTTTAAATGCGAATCTGTATAAAAGAACTCATTTTATTGGACAAACATTTTTTTTTGTGAAAATTTAAATATAGTAATTATGAACAGCAACTTACACTAAAAGCATAGATAAATATATTTTAATCACCCTTAGAGCTCTTTACTCTTAAACAATCTGCACAGAAAAGTCTTTTTACTTCCTTGTACGAAGTGAAGGAAGTATTGTAATCACGAAAATTTTCGCGTGTCCATATTTCAGCGAAAATATCCATTTTGACCGCTATCGATTGCAATTTAACGATGTTTTTCCGTGACATCTGTTACATAAGGACAGAATAAAAAACTCCTTTCCACCAAACGAATTACAAAACTGATTTAAAATGGATTTAGAAGAGATTATTTCGTGGCGTCTGCACGTACACGTACGTATGCATGAATTTATCTCGAATAACTCAAAAACGAGTAGCCTCAAAACTTTGAAATTTTGTATATAGGACTGCTATAACATGTAGTTGTGCATCTCTCTTTTTGGTTGCCTTCGGCTGCATTAAAAGTATGCATTCTGTTACTCGGCTTAGTGAGCTCAGTTTTTTTATTCGTATAGGTTGGTAAATTGGGTATCTTTTGCTTTAAAAATGGTAGAATTACGTTGTTCTATTCTTCTAGTTAAGTTTTTTTTTGCCTTTAGTTAATCTGCATGCAATAAATGTAAAATTATCAACAGTTTAAAAGTTGTTTAAGTGCGGCTGAACCTACTTTTTCTTACCATAGCATCCATATTTCTTTACATTTCAAACTTATCAGAATAGTGAATTAAGCCTTTTTGCACCTTCAAAGTCTTTTTGCAGAGTGAGATCAAAAGGAAACTTTTATTTTCGTGCACCGAAAAATCTGCCTTCTTGCCTGCTGGCCGATTTGCTTGTTTTTGAGTGGGAACTCTAATTTTAATCGTAAAAATAGTTTTTTTTTAAATTGCTTTAACTGAATTTGGTGTCTTATGTTTTCCTATATCTTTGAATTTTTAATATCTAACCCAATGACAGGTATTTTGAGTTTTTACGCATTTTTGCCTTGCCGCGAAGTGAGAACTGAATTAATTGAGTGAGAAATATATCTCTAATAAAATTCGAGGAAATAGGTTTAAATGAAATGCAGGAAAAATTGCGAATAATTTAATGTTTAGTTCTAGGAAGTCATGTGGTGTACACATCAGATTTTTTATTCTTATATGTTGGTAAATTATGCACTTTTTGCTTTAAAAATGATTGAATTATGTTGTCCTTATCTTCTGGTTAAAGTTTTAATACCTTTAGTTAATATGTATGCAATTGTTGTAGAATTATCAACAATATAAAAGTTGTTTAAATGCGGCTAAGCCTAATTTTGTTTAACTACAGCAGCCATATTTGGCACATTCGAAACTTAGCACAATAGTGAATTAAGTCAGTTTCGAACCTTCAGTGTCTTTTGCTGAGTGGGACCAAAAGTAAACTTTTAGTTTTGCTCCCCAAAAACTGTGCCTTCTTGCCCGCTGGCCGAATTGCTTGTTTTTGCTTAGAAAGTCTAATTTTAATTGTAAATTTTTTAAAAATTGTTTTAACTGTATCTTTATCAATATCTGGTGTTTTATATTGTCTGTATTTTTCAATTTTTAATTAAGGTATTTTGAGATTTTACGTATTTTTGCCTTGTCGCGAAGTGAGAGCTGAATTAATTGAATGAAAAATCTATTTGTAATGAAATTCGAGGAAATAAGCTTCAATTAAATATAGGAAAAAATGAGTATATATTAATATTCCGTACAAGGAAGTCATGTGGTGTACACATCAGATAGTTTGGTTTTACGGAAAATCAGTTTTTATTGTTTTACGTAAAATAAATGTTGATTTTTTTAAACCTTTCGTTCCATCCATTTTTTTTAATTCATGCTTCAGCACTTTTTATTGGTCTCATCCTGCATATTTCTGAATTTTAAAAATATTAAAATTATTAAAGGTTTATAACTTTCCATATTTTTATTTCGCTTGATCAGTTTATGTATTTATTTCAATATTGGGATTTGTTATGAGATTTCTTTCAAGGATATTTGTATCGGGTTATGTTTCCTTAGTAAAACTAATCGAAAATATTTTGACTTTGGGTAACATAGAAAAGCTCTGGCTTTGGTTTATTATTACGTTTTCTGCTTTTGTTAGGCAAATAGAGCTCCAAGGTCTCCAAGTATATTGTTATGTTTAAGGGGTTCGTGCGATTTGGAGTGAATAACGACGACAACACTTGATGGAATATCGAAATACACTTTATTTAGCCAATATTAACCAGGACAGCTCCAAAGTCACGTTTTACAGTCGTCGAAGATCTACTATACACTCGCTGGAACAATCAGCGACACAGCCTTCACGTTATCAGGCTATAACGGTGGAGACAGCTTCACTGCAAAGCACCAGAGTACAGCTCCCGACTCTGTTTGGTCGTTCTCGGAACTCCACGAACTCTCGAGAATCTCCACGCGAGACTCGCGATGCACTCGACGACACACAGAGTACAGTTCCTATTCTTCGATTCAGTTGTTCTCGGAGCTCAACACATTCTTTCGACGATGCACTAACCGCTATACATTAAAAGACTCTTTTGATGCACTCGACGATCCACTCGGCACTCGCTGGCCGGCTGTCAACTCGATCGACTTCGCACAGACTGACTAACTTGAGACACTAACCAGCGGGGTTTATATAGTTTTTGGCTTGTGTGTGAGAACATTCTGGTCTAAATCGGTATGAATTCGTTCCAGAAGGTTCTCCATCCGTCCATGGCATATCGCCAATTTTGTTGCCAAATAGGCGATTTCTCGCCAAATGTGGCAATTCTGCCTTCTTTTGCCATTTTATGGCAACCTTTAACCTGCTTTGCGGGGAAGCTATCTTACCGCGACTGGACATTTCGTAACAATATGTTGTTTCTGTTTCTGCATGCTATGTAGCTCTACTGCGACTTGAGAGTCAGAAATCTCTAATTTTGTAGGGTAGTATGAAAGTCAAGGCATATGGGGTACCAGGAGAATGCCTCGCTTTAGTTCTTTGTTCAAACATGCTCTATAAATTATAGCTAAACTTTAATTAAAAGTTTTATCGAATCAGAATCTGCCTTTTATTGTCAGTAATGCCACATCTTTCGAAATCTTTTTATTGAAAGCCTCTTGTAACTTTGAGACATTTAATTATTTGAAAGTAGTATTGTAGATGGGGATTATAACTTTAAAAAGAAACTAATTTTGATCTTTTTTGGAAGTAATCTTGCTAAAAGCTGTATTTTTAATGTTATCTTAATTTATAGGTAATCTTCAGCTTCAGCTCATATAATGTAATAATAATTAGTCTCATTTATTATTTATTATCAAAACCTATTATCATATTCAGAGTGGCTAACTGCTTATTGGAAAATGGAAAAGATAGTTTTTAATAACTTCAGTTTGTTATTAGTATCAAGAACTGCGTTTTTAGATTTATTACTTTGTATTAAGATTCTCAGCAAAAAATGAGTTAGAATTTAGTTAGGTAGAAATAAAGATTTCTTTTAAATTACGTAGTTTTACAAGCGAGATAATTTTTCTCTTCTATGCGTGTGTGTGTGTGTGTGTGTGATTATGGCAAAGCCTCGAGGGCTATCTGCCTAAGAGGAGGGATGCCTTCGTGGAGGACTTTCTAAGGGAAACTGGCTCGTATACACGTTACACATGGGGAAAGCCACGAAAACGCCCATGCAGCCAGCCCGTTCGCGGGATTCGAACCTCGGACCGAACAACCAGTGTTCAGCGACTTTACCGCTCGGCCGCTGGTGGGCCTTTTCTCTTCTATGAAATGAAAACAGACTTTAGTTACCGGCGAAGAAAATTTATTTTCAATTTTAAAGTTATCAATGAAAGTAAATTAAATGCTTGCAAAGCATTTTCCTCTCATTTTTACCAACCTGGATCTTGATAAATTTTCCTCAAGGTTTCATAAAAAGATGCGAAGGAAAAAAATCAAATCAATTTAAAACAATAATAGCAATGTTTAATTCCAATTTAATGAAACCATTTTTATCATAAATATATTTTGTTTGTTCGAGTTTTATCAAGTCTTCTTCAGTTGTTTTCAAATATTTTTCTGAGTGTAGAAGGTACAGGACAATATTTCCAGTTTTAAGACTCCATTACGTTTATAAGTGTTTGTTTACGTCGTAACACGAATTGTGCTACATTATGCAATTAATATACTAATGTTGCTTACTAATTTACTAATATGTTAACAGCTAGTGGACTAATTCTTTGAACTATAAAAAAACCTAATCCCGAAGCGTATGCTATGAGATTCTTCGGCAAATGTATTATTTATATATTAAACAATTCAAACAAGAAAAAAAAAAAAAAAAAAAAAAAAAAGCAAGCCTATTCAAACAAATATCAAACCAAGGGGAAAAAAGAGATTAACATCAGAAACTTTAATTTAGGCTTATTCATATCTTTCTTTTACAGTTCTTAAACAGGTAATTTCATGCAGTGAGAAAATTTCTTTTCCCATATATTGAATTTCAGCAACATTTGTACACTAATGTAATAGAAGCACATTAAAGTTTTAATGCAACTTTAACAAAAATAATAAACAGAAATTAAAAACGTATATTAATAATGATAAACCGTGAGACAGAGTAATATCAAAACGAGGATGCGATGAAAAAAGAGGCTGAAATAATGAAATACATAGAAAATTTTTATCCAGAATCGATTAAGATTAGTCAGAAAACATATGCTCATGTAAATTATAAAAAAAAAAAATTAAAAAAAAGAGTCCTTCCCTCAGAATCTGATAATTTTAAAGCTGGTAAATTTTTAATTTTCTTCGTTAAACGAATATTTTTTTTTTCTCCAGGGATTGCTGAGAATGGCTGGTGGTGTCATTTCATCAAAATTCATTTTAACCAACATAATTAACATAATGTGGAACAGTTAATAAAAAGAAGTTTTATGGACAGACAGAAATGCTTGACGAATCTCTCTATTGAGGGCTGACGTTACAGGCAAATGCGAAATACTGAATCTTAATTATCCCCAAAATAATACGATACATTAATTAATACCGGGGCAATGCGCGACGAAATAATTAATGACTCGCTCCGTGCTCCAGCTATTAGGACCATTGATTAATTTCGAGGACCCTTGATTAAGTGACCCAAAACGAAACAAAAATTTATCAGTGCAAGGCCTTACTGGGGAATAAATCCGTCGGAATTTGAATAATCGCGATGATTTGCTGTCGGACGACGTTGCAGCATTATAGAGAGATGTCGAATACAGGCGATCAAAGTCGAAGTTCCGTCGGGAAAACGGACAGATGTGAGTATTTTACCAACGTCAAAGGGAGAGCATTAACAGGTTAAGAGGAGATCCATATTCCACTCTTTTACGATCTTTACATTTGCATATCGATCGATGAATCCCGCAGTCGATTTAAAGATCTATGTTTGTTTATATAGAATGGCAAAACGGTAATGAGAAACACTGAAGCAGTTTCAAATGCGATGGAAGTATATTGTTGAATATTTAATGTAAATAATCATTGTAAGTCATGAAATAGTTGTAGTTGTCTGTTTGTAATTTAATGTTTATGTGTTTTTATATTATTGTGAATTTATATTATTCATTTCTGCAATTTGTAAGGTAATTTTATATTCATTTATTGAATAATTTATTCAATATTGGATATTTAACAACTTAATATGTGTTTATATATATTTAATTTATATTTTATTTTACGACCTTTTAACTGTGAATCCATCGATATTAGAACAATAAAGATAGCTCAAGTACAATTGGAGATATAGACAGAAATTTCCTGTCAAGTTTTAGAAAAAATTGTTATGGCCAATTTAATAATATTTGACAATTCATCAAAATTTTCTCTATATTCTGGGAATTTTAGCGGCAATAAGGGTGACTTTTTGAAAGATACCAGAATTACATTTTTGTAAGTGTTCGGTGTCTGAAAGAGTATTGCTTGGCAGCATTGTTTTACGCCAAGCAGAGTTTGGATGTAGTGTAACCCTAAAGTTATTCCTTTTTTGCCTTATTAGTATGTATGATTTTTGACTTGATGTAAGAGCATATGGTTGCTCGCCTTTAGCTAAGTTACATAGGTAACTATAAGCACATGCGTTTACTAGTATTCAATAATGTTGTTTTTGTTAAAATAAATTTGTTATTGTTAATATTACAGTCCACTTACTGAAGTTTCATTAAATAAGTTGGAGCTATCTTCGGCAAGAACAGTTTGGTCACTCTAGCCGAAGAAGAATATGGCTGCTAATATTGTTTCATTGAATCGCCAACGCGTAGTGAAAACGAAGCTCGGAGCTTTGGTAAAATTCCTTGATAAGTATAAAATGGAAGAGAATAAACCCAACCATGATGTTATTATGAAGACTAAATTGGATTCTTTGTTGGAATTAAACAACTCATAGTGGAATACACCAATTTACCAGAGGAAATTAACTTGAAAGATAATCTAAGCATTACACAAGAATTGGAAGAAAGAATCGAAGAGTTCGAAGTAAGATTTAGAATTTTTCTTTCTAATTGTGAAACAAATAATAAAGATAAATTTGAAACCAAAACTGTTTCTAAATCAAATTGCAAGCATTTAAATTGCCTGATTTACCTCTTCTTCAATTTTATGGTAAATATGAAGATTTAAAAAAATTTAAAGTGCAATTTATGTCTGTGATTGGTAATAATAATGATTTAAATGATCCTGAGAAACTGTTTTATTTGAAAGCATCACTTAAAGGTGAAGCAAAAATGTTAGAATCATGTCAGGATACATTTGAGTCGCTATTTTCTGCACTGGAAAGCAGATATGAAAACAAAAGAGCAGAAGTTGATGCCTTTATTAATAATTTGTTGAACTTTGAAAAAATAAATGACTCACCTTCTCAGTTGAGATTACTAGTAGATAATGTTAAACGATGTTTGAGATCTTTAAGTGTATTAGAATTTGATAGAAATAATTTATCTGATGTTTTGATATTAAATATTTTATTGCATAAATTAGATAGAGAATTTAGAAAAGCATTTGAACTAAACGTAAAATCAAATGAAATCCCAAACTTGATGAATTTTTAGAATTTCTCGAAGAAAGAATTCGCATTCTTGAAGAAATAAACAAAGATAGTTTTCCTAAGCGGAGCTATGCTATTAAAGCATCAAATCAATTAAGTCGCTCTAGAAATTCAAAATCCTTGGTAACTAAAACAAACCCTTTTCGAAAGTGTATTATGTGTAAAGAACCACACCCAATTTATCATTGTTCGAAATTTAAGAGCATTTCTGTTTCTGAGCGGTATGATTTTGTTAAGGAATATAAATTATGCATTAAATGCCTTTCTTCATCAAACGTATTATCGCAGTGTAAAGCTAAATTCAGTTGTTATGTATGTAAGAAAGACACACATCATATGCTGTTGCATAAAAGTGACGAAAAACAAAATGAATCATCGAAAGAAAAAGAATTGACATTGAACCTTTCGTCAGTGAATGGGAAAGAGGACTGCCCCTCTTTCCCCACAGAACTTTGATGGCAGCTGGAAATAAGTCTAAATTTGTCTTAATAAATACAGCGATTATTTATCTTCGCGATGTTTAAGATGAACGAATTCCTTTTAGAGCCGTCCTTGATTCAGCTTCGACTTCTAATTTTTGTACTGTAGGTGTTATGAACTCATTAGGAATAAAAGAAGAACGAGCATTTATTCCAGTTAGTGGAATAGGCAACACTACTTTGAATGTTAAATCGCAAATAAAGACTCGTTTATCGAACTTAGAAAAAGAAAATGAATGGGAAATAAAGTTATTAGTTGTTCCCAAAATAACTGACATGACATCATCGAAATCTATTGATATTTCGAAATTAAATATTCCGAAAGGAATATAGTTAGCTGATGACGAATTTTTCAAGGCAAAAAAGTAGATTTATTATTAGGAACAGAATTATTTTTTGAATTTTTAAAAACAGATCAAATACGTTTAGAAGATAATGAGTTACTTCTTCAAAACAGCTGCTTCGGCGTTTTAGTTTCTGGAAGCATTAGAATTCCAAATATAAAAAATTATGACTTAAATTATTGTTTTTTGTCAAAAGAGATTAATTCGTTAAATAACTTAATAAAATCATTCTGGAAAGTTGAAGAAGTAAATGAAACTAAACCTACAGTTAATTCTGAATTAAATTATTGCAATGAACTTTATGAAAACTCATTTTACCGATATGCGGATGGAAGAGATGTGGTTAAAATGCCTTTCAAGCCAGATATTGGTGAAAACATACAATTAGGGGATTCAAAGGAAATCGCTGAAAAAAGACTGAATTGTGGAAACGCTTGTCAAGTGATTCTGTAATGAAAGAACTTTATGTTTCATTTTAAGGAAATATGAATCATTAAATCATATGGAAAATATGGAAGACTATTCTGAAACTGAAGGAGGATATTTTCTTCCTCATCATGGCGTGCTGAAACCTGATAGTAAAACAACAAAGTTACGCGTCGAGTTCGACGCGAGTGCCAAAACTACTAACGGTTGTTCATTGAACGACATATTATGTAAAGGTGGAATGATTCAAGAGGAACTTTTTTCCATCATGATACGGTTTAGAAAACACATTTATGCATTTACTGCCGATATTGAGAAGATGTTTCGACAAATTGAAATATTGCCATCGCAGACCAAATATCAAAAAATACTTTGGAAGGAAGATGAAGATAAGCCTATAGAAATATACAGACTCAAAACTGTAACTTATGGCACAGCATGTGCTCCATATTTGGTACAAAGGACTCTTCAACAGTTAGCGAAGGATGAAGAAAAGGATTTTCATGTAGCATCGAAAGTGGTCTTGGAAGATTTCTATGTAGACGACTGTCTTACTGGATCTTCGAATTTGAAAGAATGGAGTAAGCTCCAGAAAGATTTGACAGAATTGCTCCAAAGAGGAGGAATGAAGTTACACAAGTGGTGTAATGGTTTTGATTCGCGGAACTCTGATTTACAGAATTTTTCACTTGATCGTAATAGTAATACAACTGTGAAGACGTTAGGTATGTTGTGGAATAATAAGAAGGATACATTTCAATATAAAGTTACTGTTAATGAAAAACCTGATGTTACGAAAAGAGATGTTTTATCTCAAATAGCGAGACTATATGATCCTTTAGGCCTATTTTCTCTTAGTATTAGCAAGGCAAAGATATTCATGCAAGAACTTTGGTTGCTTAAGCTAGACTGGGCGGAACAGTTACCACCACCTCTTGCCAATGAAGGGAATTTGTTCATGAAAACTCTTCATAGTATAGAAAATATACAAGTACCTCGTTGCATCTTAAAGGAGACTTTTTCAATGCTCATTTTACAAGGATTTGCGGATGCCTCCGAGAAGGTATTTGGGGCAGTGATATATCTTCAAAGCATTACATGCCCTATGAATATTGTAGTAAACTTCTTTGTAGCAAATCTCGTGTAGCGCCAATCAAGACCAGGACTATTTATGTCTTATAACGACATTTTCTTATTAATGACATCCGTCGCTTATTAATATATTATCTTATATTTGAAGAGCCTTTCGAATAAGATGGTTTTGATTTCCCTTTTACCATGTGAAACAAAATGATGCTCTGGCAGTTCATCGCTACATAACTTCTTTTAGTTATTATTGTAATTTAACCGTGATTTGTTTAGCTATATCAAAAATATTACCATTTTTCGTTTAAAATAGTGATTCAATTAGTTAGCTTTTAATTTGTAAAGTAAAGGTTTACATTTCAGAAAAGAATGCGCGAACACAGATTAGTAAAGCTGAAATATTTCTGTTATAGTTTTTCATATACTAAAGTCTTTAACCAAATGATGCTGGAAGTGATGAAAGAAGTTCATGTACTTTCTATTATCCTTAAATTTCACTTAACTGTAAAAGTTATATATTTTTTTAATTAGCATTTCTTATACTTATCTTCATGACACATCTTCGTATTTCAAGAATTTCAGCTTTCATTCAAATCGCCCTAAGACCTATGACACGATGGGCAAGATGAAATGCAAAGTGCGTCATGAGTATGGAGCTAATCAAAGGGAAGTAGAGTAATAAAAGGGTGTAGCAAATCTTCCGCTTTATTGTGCAAAATATTTCGTCACTTAATGACAGGCAAAATCTTTTGCTTACATTTTAAATTGCTGATGTTTAGGTGAGTAAAACAATGAGCTGAAACCTGAACATCAACTAATAATTAAACAATTATTCTTATTAAATGTTAGACTGGATTTAGTAGCTAAACAAATATTCATATAAAATGTTAGACTGGATTTCGTAGTTAAACAAATATTCTTATTAAATGTTAGACTGGATTTGGTAGTTCTTTTTTTTATCCTTTGAGCTGATTAGTTTTAATCCAACGTATGAGATTCCCCATTCCCTTAAACAGTGGAGTACATAAAAGATTTTTATAAACACGCAAAGAGTAAATTTAATCTCGTCGATAGCAAATTCATGTAAAACATATAATGCACTGTTTAATAATTCACTATATGTATTTACCATAGTGTTTCTAGGCGGTAGATTCACTAAACAGCGTCGAATCTCAATCACATTATAACTCAGAATTGTATCAAACAAATTGTATCATCTGAAGAATTATCTAATCGTTGCTACATGTTTTATTTAAATACTGTAATAAAACTAAAACGAAGATAAAATTGAATAAACTAAGTTTAATTACTATTTATCAACTAAAATATTTAAAAAATTATACGTGTATGTTGTTCGATAGTGACTATTGCTGAACGTAATAAGATCCAGTGATTGCTGCCGCTTTATTTTTGGAAAATGTACCGTTTAGAAGCCTCATTCGCAAGAAACCCAATTAAAATATCTTATGTGCACACCACATGACTTCCTTGCGAGGAATATTAAATTATACGCATTTTTTCCTGAATTTAATTTAAACTTATTGAATTGAATTTAATCTACTTCGTCGACAGCGCATAAACCACAATAGAATAAATACACTACTCAAAATTCATTATAGTATTTATTTACCATGGCGCTATGTTCACTTAACAGCGTTACATCTCATTTATTTTATAACTCAGAATGGGCAAAAATTATATCATCCGAAGGAATATCTAATCGTTGTTACATGTTCTTATCAAATACTATAATAAATATACAAAAGAAATTAAACAAATATAAAATAAACAGTTGTTGTTGCGAAGCTTAGTTTCTTAAATTGGAAACAAATCCACTTTTAAATTGTTGATAATTCTACAAATATTGCATGTAGGTTAGCTAAAGGCATAAAAACCTTATCCGGACGATAAGAACAACATGATTCAATAATTTTTGAAGCAAAAAATGGAGACAATTTAACAACATATAAGAATAAAAATACTGTATAGGATTCCCCACTGTGTACTTCTAAGTTACAGATGAATGTGAAGAATCATAAGAACTAGAGAGCGAATAATCGCTTGAGTTCGTGGGGTAGAAAACAACAAGTGAGAATAGTGAAATAATCCATTATTATTCCAACTAAAGTTTAACAAAACTCCGTCTTGGAGTTGTACAAATAAAGCCGACACTTGGGCTTCAACTTAAGAGACTAAGAAATAAACTAAAATAATCTTAACTAAAAGATATAGTCGAAGCTGTCAAAAAATTCTAAGAGAGTTGGCCTCTTAACGCTAATTGACTGCGAAGTTATCAAGGGCCTAAAGTACGGCTGAGCGTAATAATAGCTTAAAAGAGAGTAGCCTAAAAATGCCGACGCGTGCTATCCAGAATATCTGGAATCTCTCTCACTAAGACAGTAGAACCTCGCCGTTAAATACCGCTCTTCCTTATGAGCATTCAGACGTGATTCTAAAAGTACGTTCTGGCCGGAAGTGGTAAGAAGCTGAAATTAAGAAGCGATAGAAAAGGAAGTTTAACTCAAAATTTAACTGTTAATAAAATTGACATAATCCTTACAACTGATACAACTGTATATATGTATTTACCTTTGATGCGGCCGATTGCCACCAAAAAGGGAGGTGCACAACTACATCCTATATACAAAATTTCAACGTTCTGAGGCTACTCGTTTTTGTGCTATGCGAGATACATACATACATACATACACACATTTTACGTGCAGACGGCACGAAAAAAATCTCTTCTGAATCTATTTTAAGTCAGTTTTGTAATTTTTTTGGGGAAAAAGAATCCTTTATTCTGTCTATACGAACAGATGCCACGCAAAAACTTCGTTAAATTGCATTTGATAGCGGTCAAAATGGATATTTTCGTTGAAATATGGTACCTGGAATTTTTCGTGATTACAATACTTCCTTTATATGCTTAGAAAATGAAGTTTGTCCTTTAGGAAATAAAGGCAAAATTCTTGACATCACCAAATGACGTTAATTCTTGTTGGGATAAAGCCACAACAAGATATTTTCCTTACGATTTGGCCCTCCTATATTTTTTTAGTACATAAATATTTTTATGCTCAGTACCCTGAATTTCTGAGAATTAATCTGAAACAAGTAAGCTTATCGTAAATGTTTAGCTTAAAATCATTTCAAGCGTTAAACTGAGAATATGGAATGGAGATTTAGTTCTTGTATTTCTTGATTTTAACATAGAAATAATGATACTTTATGATACACGAAGAGCTTTTGCTTTATTTTAATAATGTCGTATTTTAATTTATAACTATTTGAATGACATCAAAGAATCTTCGATCACAAATTATTTTTTCAAAGGTTTACGAAGAGAATACATGCATAATTATCTACTTTTATTGGCTTAATTTATATTACCTAAATATTAAACAATGAAAGAATATGTAAGAATACACAAAATTTAAATGGCGCATTTAAACTTTTTTCATATTTTAATTCATAGTTCTTCGAACGGCAAAAATGTTTTGTTTTATGAATAATTGTTTTCAAAGATTCATGAAGAGAACACAAGCAGAATTATCAGTTTTTCTAAATATTTTTTAACGTTACCTGAATATTAAAGACTTAAAATATGTAATGAAAGAGTGTGCAGATTTTAAATTGTGGATTTTAATTAATATATTTCAAGGCTTCTTTCATATTTAAATGTAAAATTACGAATAAACTTTAGTTATTGCATACATTTTTAATTTCGTCCTGATATCATACTATTTCCATTGAGCTCCATGACGAATACAGATTTAATTTTCTCACAGTCTACAAAAGCGTTTAAAGTGAAATATTCCTTCCATTATACTTGCTAGAGAGAAAAAGTTCAAAAAAGGAAAACTCCATTTTTCTCCTGATCGTTGTAGGAAAAACTTCCTACCCGCTAGCGCTAAATCCGTTTTCCGAAAGGATCGTCAATCGTTGTTGTTGCCATCGGCGGGAAAGAAAATTCAGCAACCCATTTCCTGGGAATGGACACACTGCCATATATTTCTCATCAAGTGCGAGCCCGCACAATTTCCTCTTTCGTTTGGAGGTGGTGGGAGGTTGGCAAGGAAAAAAAAAGTGCACATATACACACCGGGAAAAGAAAATTCTCTGGGGTGTTTTCGTTTAGATGCATGTTGATGTCAAATCTGACGAAACTCTAAGACGCCGAAATACATTTTCTGCCGTTTATGATAATCTCTTAGACAAGTTAGAAGGTATAGGTTCATTTTTTTTAAGTTCACGAACTTAACAGAAGTGAATGAAATTTTGATAAGGAAAAAGATATGTGGACTGTTCAACTAAGTAGATTTATTTTCTCAATTCAGCAGATACGCAGATTAAAGAATAACAATATTCATGTGGCGTATTCATAAAGTTAATCAGAAATTTACTTTAAAAATTTTACTTGATTTAGAGTAATGAATAAATAAATTTCATTATAATGAACTTGCTTGCTCTAAATAAAAAAAAATATCTTCAGCGTATGGAACGCGAAATAATTTCAACATAAATCTTGTTTTATGGAAATGCCAGACATCAAATGTCGAAAAGACTTACGTATCAGAATTACACTCATGAATATATAAAATGTATCTCATATTAAAATTCTTTGAACTGATTATTGTTTTCATTTTCTTCAAAGCAATCTTGAGTTCAAAATCACATCCGAGGTCAAAATAAATCCGCACTGAATTCATCAAACAGGAGATCTTTCTTTTAGTTTCGAAAATTCCATTGCTTACTACTGTGTTAATAAAGTGAATAATTAAAAATATTCTTTGATTCTTGATAATACTTCGAAGAAAAGGTTATCTTCTTAATACATTTATCAAAAGGTGTGCCTAAAATTCTCCTTGAGTCTTCGTTTTGTATTTTATCGTTTTCATCAAAATTAATGCGTTATGATACTTAGAAAATAATCCAGCAACGTATCTCTCTATATTATGATTTTAAACTTTATGATTTCTTTACGTAGTCCTCACCAAAATATAAATTAGTTGAAGAGTATTTAAGCAAAGAGTTTTAGAGTTAGAGCTTCTGGCAGCCCAGCTTCCAGTTAAATACTAGTGCCAGATCTGTCAGTGATTATTTCTGCTTTATGCCATTTTACTAGCAGTCGTGTAACAGTGCACCGTTAATTAGAGCTAACTTAAGTTACTTGAGCCAGCTTACAATGAATTATTTATATATTTAGTTCGAAAGGAAAATTTTCAGAATTTGCCGAAAAAATAAAAAGTGGTTTACATTTTCTGCTTTTGCTTTATTTGATTATGGCAAAGTACATGAGGGTTGTCTCCTGAAATAGAGAGATGCCGTTCTCAGTGGAGGACGTTCTCAGTGGTAGTCCATGCCATTTTCTGGTTTTTTAAAAATGCGAACAATTATAATTTTAAAAATTACAAGTATAGCTTTAGTTTTAAAAAGCTACACATATAATCAAACGTTTTTTCTTAAAGATTTTATGTACTTTATTAATTAACATTTTAAAACAATTCTAATTATTATTCTAATAATTCATCTTTTATGGGGAAGGACTCCATGCATAATTATCTAAAGGGCTAATGTGAAACATTTCCGACTTTGTTTCGAAGTTTTAAGCATTTGTTCGTTTGCATGACTATTAATTCTAAAATTACATTCCAATAATTTACAAGAACAATAAAAAAGGAATTAATATAAATGTATTTTGAAGCGTTCTTTATTGCGACTCGACGGGTTAGTAACCCTAGACACATATAGAGTACTTGATGAAAATTAAACTTGATAAAAGATTTATTAACACAAGAGAAAAACTAAAGCTCTCATAAGCATAATGTATTTCATTTTCATGATTAAAAAAATGCTAGTTATTTCTCCTAGAACCTGTTCTATAGATTGTTATTCGAGTTAGAAAACTAGCCGAAAATATGCGTAGGAATCAATCACAAGCTTTTCAGAACAAGGCTTCTGCGAATTATTATGAGACGTCATGCTTCACCAGGATCTTCATGACTATAAGTACCTGCAGGGGAAAACGCATAGAAATCAATCAAAAACTCTCCAAACATGACTTTGCGAATCATCATAATGCACCTTGGCTTATCAGTTTTAACGATCTAAGTAACTCTTAGATTCACAATGATATATTTAGTAGCAAGCTAATGTTTTATAATAACTGTGATAGCTATTATACTAGTAGTAAAATATATAGCACACCTAGCGTGCTCTATCTATTGAAAAATCCTTAATTTCACCATCGTTATATCATATATAATATTAAAGCGCAATGGATTCCTGAGAACAGGAACAATCATGCAGTGATCAACGATGTCAGAAAAATTTATTAAGAAAAGTTAAAATTTCATAAAATTTAAACAATCGAAATTTGTGCTGAAATCCTCGTTATTTGGTTTAGTAGGAACTAAAATTAATTTCAATTTATTATTACGAGTATCTCAGAGAAATTGATCATTTTCAGAAAGGAAGAGATAACGAAATATAGGTATTGCTTATTTGTTTAGAGTAAATTTCACGGTACGTTTACATCACGAATCATCTGCAAAGTTTCTATTCCAAGATTTTTTAAAATTTTAAACCCTATTACAGCCATATGTCTAATAAATTTCTATCAATAATCTGTTATTGCACTAGTTTTGTTTCACATGTTAGTTTTAAATTTTTAAATTTGTGAATTAAAATATTTTCTGATAATCCATTCGAATTGATAATTATATGAATCATTTCTTGATACAAATTCCACCTTTTCCCTGTAAGGTTATGGGATATTCAGAAGAGGATTTTCTGCATTTTAACTGGTTGGAATGAAGAAGTGAAATAAACGCCCCCTTTCGTATATGTTTTGCAAAAGAGAAGAGTTTGAAAGTGTTATGCATAACATTTGTTATTTTCATTTATACTCTCAGGTCTAGCTCTAAGATAGTAAGTATTCTTGCTACTGTGGATATCGGTTTGTTTAAATACAACTCTGATAGAATGTAGATTACTGTACAAGATTTGAGAACATGATTCAGCATTCCCAGTTAAAGGGTGGCTAAATATTTACTGGTAGCTACAATTTATAAGTGCGAAACAGAAATAATTTGCAGCCTAATGTTACTCCTTTTGGAAATAATATCGTAAAAATATTCTGATGTATACACCACATGACTTCCTTGTATTGGAATATTAAATTAGAATATTAAATTATACGCATTTTTTCTTGCATTTCATTTAAACTTATTGGATTGAATTAAATCTACTTCGCCGACAGCGCATAAACCACAATAGAATAAATGCATTCTTTAAAATTCACTCTAGTATTTGTTTACCATAGCGACACTCTGGCGCTAGATTCACTTAAGAGTATTAATAATTATATAGCAGTTAACTTATATAATAATTATATAACGGAAACTAAGTTAACTGTTATATAATCCAATAATTTTATAACAGTTAACGTATATATTTCGTTCATATTATAACTCATAATGCACAAAATTTATATCATTTAAAGAATAGAATTATCTAATCGTTGCCATATGTTCTATTCAAATGCTATAATAAAGATAGAATGATGTATAAAAGAAATTAAGCAAACAAAACAAAAAAGAAACAGTTTTTCACAGACGATTGAGTATTTCTCATTTAATTAATTCAGTTCTCACTTCGCGAGAAGGTAAAAATACATAAAAACTCAAAATATCTATATTAAAAATTACGAAGTAAATCTCTAACACTTATTTCCTCGAAAAAATTCCAGAAAAAATTAAGCATGAATTATTTGGCAATAATAAATGAATGCGCTACCTTTGTTTTTGCGAAGCTAAGTTTCTCTAGATTGGTAACAAATCCACTAGTCTCCTGTTTCAAATGTAAACATCAATGGCCGCCATTAAAAAAGGCTTAGCGGCAATTAAACAACTTTAAAATTGCTGATAATTCTAAAAATATTGCACACACATTTACCAAAGGCATAAAATCCTTAACCGGAAGATAAAAAGAATATAATTCAATTATTTTTAAAGCAAAAAATGTACAATTTACAAACATATAAGAGTAAAGAAACTGAGATCACTGAGCCGGGTAACAGAGTGGATATGTATATAAATATATTTATATACGTTTGGTGCGGCCGATTGCAACCAAAATACGAGGTGCACATCTACATGTTATAGAAGTCCTATATACAAAATTTCAACGTTCTGAGGCTACTCGTTTTTGAGTTATGAGAGATACGTACGTACGCACGCACGTACGTACATACTTTAGTACAGACGCCACGAAAAATTCTATTCGGAATTAATTTTAAAGCAGTTTTATAATTTTTTTCAAGGAAAAGAGTATTTTATTCTGTCCTTACGTACAGATATCACGCAAAAACATCGTTAAATTGCATTCGATAGCGCTCAAAATGGATATTTTCGTTGAAATATGCTGCCTGAAACTTTCGCGATTACAATACTTCCTTTTTACTTCGTACAAGGAAGTAAAAAGGAACTTTTGCCTTTTTCTAACGAAAATACTAAAACTGTTTAGAGATAAAATGGACTAGCAGTCAAAGACACATTTCTAACGTGTTAAAGAACCTTTTGAAGTTCTATGTATATAATAAAGTAAATAATAATTCTTTTGGGGTAGATGTATAGTTAATAATAGAAAAACGTTGTTATTTATAGATTACCAATTATATTGGTGGCATATGAAATAAAAAAGATGTAAGGGGCTTCGATTATGATTTATTCGAATCTTGTTTACTGCTGAAAAATCTTGTTAACGGAGACGGAATGAGAATTATAATTACATTTAAACCCCTTTCCTCTATTACTTTCCCTTTGCTGAGAGATAATGTTATATGTACCCTGACAGATAAGATAAATATGTCACAAACTCGATCTCCTTAGCGCGGATGGATAATAGTGTAAATTTTTAAGCATATTTTACAAATAAGAACTTTATTCAAATCCTTATCACCGAGTCCAGGATTTTGTTATCTATATTTGATTACTGACGATTCTAATGTAGCTCCAGTTCTTGGTAGCAGCATACGCATGCTATAAAATTTTGATCAGTTGTAGTCTTGTTTTGAAGATTAAAGTTATCAGTTATTTAACTGCAGTCTTATGAGGCTTCATTTAATTATTGCTGTTGGGTAAATTTGAAATTACAAGAAAATGAACGAAAAAAGAGACAGATCGAAAAATGTTGTTGGTTTAAGAATCATTATGGTATATATGAGCAGGAGAAACATTCAGTATATGAATTATTTCTCGAAATTTCTCAAATTGTCAGTTTATAATATCAGGTTCAATGTTCCGTCTTACTCTTCGGGAACATGCAAGGACCTGACTCGGAACAGAAGGCTTACTAAATCTATGTTCAATAACTGTGGGAAGTAGACAGGATACACAAGAAGGGTATACAAAACCATTTATTTTTCTCTATTTACAATAACTTCCGTACTTCGGAATACAAAGACCCACTACTTGTGGTCTAAACATAAAAATATAAAAAATAAAAATAAACTCTTAACTTTGAAATAATAAACGTGGAAGATTAGCCTTATATTAACAGGAAGCCGTATGTAGTACAGAGAACTGTGAACACTACAATACGTTTAAAGTTATCAAGAGGATTAAACCTCTGGCCTGGAAGGCAACCAGCAACTGAGTAAAACTTCTAAGGTAAGCGGCCTGCTTCGACTCACTGCTTCCTCTCTCTCGCTTGGCAAAAAGCCACAACTTAAATACTTGGCGTTCACCAGACAAACTTTGCATAAATACGTTAACGCTTATAATTCTGGCCGGAAGTAGAAAATAAGAAGTGATGGTAAAGATTTAAAATAAAATAAACGTTAGTAAAACTTAAGATCCTTACATACTTCCCGCCAGAGTTAATTAGTTTGAAACTGAGGTCTAAAACGACCTTGTTGAAAATTTTAGCTCTAGAGTCTAACGCGAGGCCAATCTTTTACAAACATTTTTCGCTAGAAACTAGAAATTTAAAAGAAAGAAATTTGTTTTTACAATAGCAGCTCCCAGGACACGCAGTTTTTTCATCTGTACTGCATCTAAACAGGTGCTTTTATTCAAATCTGGTTCCTTCCAGAGATCTGGAAGGAAAACTAGTTTAATGAAATGTTACACAATGAAATGGCAAGTAACATGTATAATTATATTTCTCTTAACATTCTTATTTCATTCATGACTATTTTAATTATCTCTCCCCGTGCTCTCTGACATGTGTTGTAAAAGAACACCAAACACGAATGTGTTTATGTCTACGTATTCAACACTTCCTCCTACAATCAAAGCACTAACGTGTTAAAAATTCAACATACCAAGACCTCCTAACACACCCTAACTTCAACTCTAAACCCTGAGGTACAATTCTGAAAGTGGCTAACTCTGAAGTGTAGCGTCAGAGAACCTAACTACATTCATTCAACCTTTAACACATATTCACCATGATTTAGTCTTTTTACAGTCACACGAATAAAAAAAAATTTAACATTGCTTTCACTTTTACCATATCACGGTATTTCTTAACATTTGAAATAACAGTTCACATTGTATATAAGAACATATTAACATGCCGTTAATTTTACGAATTGGCAACATACATTAGTAGTACATTGTTAACTTCTATTCTTTTCAAAGCAAGTGTCAATTTTTCTACATTGAAATACTACATTTCAAAAAGTCTTTCAGACTAAAACTTCTTTCTTGCCAGAAAGTTTTAAATAAAATTTATACAATAACTTTTACAATATTTAAGTCTTTACACATCGCTATTATACATCAACTTTAGTTTTACACGCGAGTAATTGAAAAACATAATACCAAAATCGGTAACAACTCATTTCTCGCCCTTTTGGCGATAAAGGTAGACCTCGCATGAGGTAAAACTTCTTGAAATCTGCCACTTGCAGTAAAAATGAAAGATTAACTTAAGTTTGCAAAGTAACATAAAATTTTTACTTATCTTTGTGATATTCGGACATTCTTTTCTGAGCCCAGTCTTGGAAGGTAGCGCAGATTTTCGTTTGATTTATCCTCCTTCTTGTGCGGGCTCGCCCTTCAGTTGCTTCCTCTAGAAGCTTTCTTTTTTTTCCAGTTCGGTCACCCTTGAATACCTTCTTTTTCGCCTCTGCCTGTGGTCTTGGCCGTTTGATGGCAGCTGGTCTTGGTGGAACCGGGAAACTTCTTTCGTGTTCCTGCTTGGACCTCGTTGCTGGCCGTTCAAATTTTCCTTGTAACTTTTCCTCCGCCGCTGGTGTTCCCTCCGCAATTCGTCGACATTTGCTGCGTAGAGTCCTGTCCGATGGGTAGATCTTCCGTTTGGGAGCCGGGTTATAGTTGCCGTTATTTCTCCTGGCTCTGTTTGCATTCGTCGTACTTCTCCCTTCTTCATTCTGGGGGTGGTCGTGCGCTCTCTTTTCTGGTCGGTGGAACGGCTTCTTTTTCTTGTTACCTTCAATTTTCCAACGGGGAAACTTTCTTTTCAATTGCTCCTGCCTCCTAATGGCTTGCCCTTGTGCTTGTCGTTGTTCCACCTCTGGGGCTTGTGCCCGCCGTGCCGGATCCTGCAAAAGATCTTTAAATATTTGCATTTTATTACGGTCATAGTATGGTTTTATCTGGTCAATGTTTGCGGAGCATGTTTCACCATTCCTGGCTTTTAACACTACTACAGAGTGAGTTATTTTTTCTATGACATATGGCCCTTCAAATCGTGGAAAAAATTTGGCAGTTTTATCTTCTGGTGCTGAAGAAAGTGAATGCTTAATTTTTAATACTTCATCCCCTACTTTATAAGTTACTCCCCGTCGTTTCAAGTCGTAATACAGCTTTTGATTTCTCTGTGCTACTTCCGTATTCTTTTTTGCTTCTTTAATTAGTTTTTCTATATCACCCATTTTAAATTCTGGGGCTCTTTGTTGCACATAAAATAATTTATCTAACGGCGTTATAATCTTTCTGCCTAAAAATAACTCAGCAGGAGTTTTGCCCGTTGTATCATGTTTTGCGGTCCTAAGGGCGAAAGCAAATTCATTGACATAGTTATCCCAGCTTTTATGAAAATTTTTAACATAACTACGGATAATTTTCACTATATTTCTATTGACCCGTTCCGCTATATTTGATTGCGGCCGATACGGGACCATTTTTAAATGACGTATGCCCAGTTTTTGGCACATGTCTTCAAATACATTACTTACAAATTGAGGACCATTATCCGATATAACTTTTAGGGCCGCCCCGTATTTAAAAATATATTTATTTAAAATAGAATCAGTAACTAATTTCGGAGGCTCGTTTTAAGGGAACAATTTCGGTCCACTTACTAAAATGATCAACCATAACAAGGACATAGCGACTTTTATTTAACTGACTTTTTGGGAAAGGGCCCAATAAATCGATGCCAATTTTTTCATTTGGAAATTCGGATTTAATACTATTTAGAAACCCGGCCGGGCAGAAATTAATATAATTAACTGCTTGACATGTTGGGCAGGACTGGACATACGCCCTTGTTAACTTTTGAAGTTCAGGAAAATAGACTGCTTCGCGTACGCGTTGGATAGTTTTTCGAATACCAGCATGAGAAGCTAAAGGGCTGTCATGGAGCTCCTGCAGGATATTTAATCTAAGACTAGCTGGGATAACAGGTCGAAATTCGTTGTTGGAATTCGTAGTTTTTGTATAGAATAATAGACCATCTATTAGTTCGTAATGGGCCGCCCTATTTCTTATCGCCACAATATCTTGGTGGCTAAAATTTTCAGGATCCTTTAAATACTCATAAATGCTTCCAAACTCAGGATCCTTACCCAGTTCGGTTATTACAGTTTCTCGGGAATTTATTGTACATGCTGTGAGCATTGCCACCTTTACGGTATTACCTTCTTCATCTATTTTTATTCTGGATAGGGCATCTGCTACGATATTTTCCTTTCCGGGGGTATGCTTGATTACCAGATTATATTCTTGTAGCTTGAGGGCCCATCTTATTAACCTTGGGGATAAGTTTTTCCCTGAGTACAATCTAGTTACCGCCGCATGATCAGAGTACACTGTTATTGGCGCCTTTCCAAAATAGACTCGGAACTTTTGCACTGCTAACAGAACTGCAAGTGCCTCTCTCTCGGTCGCGGAATAGTTTCTTTGTGTTTGATTTAAAGTTCGGCTAAAAAATGCCACGGGCTGTTGATTTTGCGAAAGTACCGCTCCTACCGCATAATCCGAAGCATCCGCTGAAATTTCTAAATTTTCATCCTTTTCAGGAAATTTCAACACAGGGGCTTGCGTTAATGCTTGTTTTAATTTTTCGAAAGCACTATTGGCTTCAGCCGTCCACGAGAATCTTGCCTTTTTCCTTTTTAATTTCAACAATGGCTCAGCGATAGCCGCAAAATCTTTTATAAAGGACCTATAATATGAACAAAGTCCTAGAAAAGAAGAGAGCTTCTTTGCCGTGTTCGGAGTCGGATACTTTTGTACAGCGATTATTTTTGATTCGTCTGTCTCGATTCCTTTCTGAGATATTTTGTAACCTAAATATTTTAATTCAGGGGCTGCAAATTTGCACTTTTCGACATTAACTTTTAGACCGGCCTCATTTAATAAAGCAAACACCTGTCTTAAATCCTGTAAATGTTGGTCGAGATTATCACTAGTAATAATGATATCGTCTAAATAGATAAATGTGGACTTTCCAAGAACAGGCCTTAACACAATGTCCATACATCGCTGAAATGTTGCCGGTGCCCCTGAAAGGCCAAACGGCATACGCAAATATGCATAAGTGCCAGACTTGGTTATAAAAGCAATCTTAGGCACGTCCTCTGGCCTAACCCTTATTTGAAAATAACCAGTCGTTAAGTCTAAAGTCGTCATATATTTGGTGGATGTTATGTTCCTTAGAATTTCTTCAATGATCGGTAACGGATATACCGGATATTTAGTTATGGAGTTTAATTTACGGTAATCAATAGCGAATCTCCACCTTTTCGGATGCGTCAAAGGATAGTCATTATTTTTCTTACATAAAACCACCGGGCTAGCATAACTACTTGAGATGGGCGTTATGATCTTTTTACGTAGCATATCGGTAATATGCCATTCTATAATTTTTTCCTTATTCTTATCATACCGTTATGGTTTTTGGCGAATTGGCATTGCATCTCCGGTGTCAATACTATGGTTAGTAACCTGAGTAAATCCTGGAATATCACTAAATAACGAAGCAAATTCACTTACCACTTGTCGGATTCTTTGTTGCTCTTCCTTAGGCAGGTGGTCAAGATTTAACATCGGCGGTTCAGCCTTTTCTCCACGAACTGGTTTCATCGTCAGCTTAAGGGACGCTTCATTAAAATCCAGCGTTACTTGTGCCTCTGAAAGAAAATCTATTCCTAAAATAATATGTGCTTGCAGATTCTTTACTATGAAAAACATAACCTTTACTTGTTCGTCCTTGATACGGACATACAGCGGTAATTTACCTATACACTTACATTTTTCTCCTTGCGCCGCTAACACTGTCATATTATCCGAATTATATATACGATATTTACGAAAATACTTCCTAAAAAAATCTTCTGCCACACAGGAACACTGCGCGCCTGTATCCAGGAGTGCGGTGGCTGGGATATTATTCACTAACACTTCAATCTTCGGAAGAGTCAAATTTTTCACCATTACTGTATTTAACTTGAAGGAAGAGGGGTTTTCGTGGCCTTCGGATATCCGCACCCTCCCGTCAGCAGAAGTCCGTTTTAGTTTAAATTATTTTTCATTTCCGTGCTTTCCTTCTTTTTCCACTGGCCTTGAGACTTTTTTCCTGGATTGCTATTGGGCCCACCAGCGGCCGAGCGGTAAAGTCGCTGAACACTGGTAGTTCGGTCCGAGGTTCGAATCCCGCGAATGGGCTGGCTGCATGGGTGTTTTCGTGGTTTTCCCCATGTGTAACGTGTATACGAGCCAGTTTCCCTTAGAAAGTCCTCCACGAAGGCATCCCTCCCCTTAGGCAGATAGCCCTAGTGTGCTTTGCCATAACTGAACACAACAACAACAACAACCTGGATTGCTATTGAACTGTCGACGTTCGCCGGCTGTTTTTGAATGCTCGGGTTTCCTTGCCCACTGATTCGCTTTGTTTCCGTAGCCGTGTGCTTGAGTTTGCTGTAGTCTTGGCGCACCAAATTGGTTTCGTTGTTGATATTGGCGTCTTCTTTCAATGTCCGCCGTTCTTCTACTTTTTAACTGGATTGCGAGCTCAAATAACGTTTCCAGTGTAGTCGGATTTCTTAATTCAATAAAGTCTTGCACTTGGGGCAGTAACCTCGGCAAAATCATTTGAATTATCTCAGGATCCGGACGGTTTCCATACAAGAGTTTGAAGACGTGAATTTTTCTTAAAATAAAGCTTGAGAGGTTTTCGATTCTTTGCTGATATATACTGAAAAGTTCCGTTTCTAATTTCGCACGATCCCTTACAACAGGGAAGGCTTTTAGCAGGGCAGTCTTGAAATTTTCGTAAGTATAGGTGGGACTTCCTGCTTGACCCAAGAGACTTCTGCCTATGCATTTGAACCAATTAAGCGCTTGGCCCCTCAAAGCGCTGGTAGCTAAGGTAACTTTTTGAAATTCGTGCACGGGGTAGAGCATGAAGTGGTCATCCAATTTTTCCAAAAAACTGGTTACCGGTAAGTTTCCATTAAATGTTGCTTCTGGTTTCATCGAAGCGCGCATGGTCTGGACGATGTAACCAAATCCTTCCAGGGCGGCAGCTGGAATTTCTGGATTCTGAGCAGCTTCTACAGGCAGCACAGGTTCTTCTTGAAACTCGGCCATGGTTATTCTTCTTCGTTGGGCGCCACTATCAGGTTCAATGTTCCGTCTTACTTTCTTCGGGAACATGCAAGGACCTGACTCGGAACAGAGAGCTACTAAAGCTATGTTCAATAACTGTGGGAAGTAGACAGGATACACAAGAAAGGTATACAAAACCCTTTATTTTTCTCTCTTTACAATAATTTCCGCATTTCGGAATGCAACGTCCCACGACTTGTGGTCTAAACGTAAGAATATAAAAATATTTAACTGAACTCTAACTTAACTTTGGAATAATAAACGTGGAAGATTGGCCTTATATTAACAGGAAGCCGTATGTAGTACAGAGAACTGCGAACACTACAATACGTTTAAAGTTATCAAGAGGATTAAACCTCTGGCCTGGAAGGCAACCAGCAACTGAGTAAAACTTCTAAGGTAAGCGGCCTGCTTCGACTCACTGCTTCCTCTCTCTCGCTTGGCAAAAAGCCACAACTTAAATACTTGGCGTTCGCCAGACAAACTTTGCATAAATACGTTAACGCTTATAATTCTGGCCGGAAGTAGAAAATAAGAAGTGATAGTAAAGATTTAAAATAAAATAAACCTTAGTAAAACTTAAGATCCTTACAATAAATCTAGATATTTGTCCCATGACAGATTTCTAGATGAGAGCTTTTATTCCTTTTGATAATCGGAACCCTTTTTAACGTTCACTTTTATCTTGGAAACCCTGGTTTGCTCCAACTGTACGGTTGTAATAGAATATGCTATAAACGGATTGTTTGCAACAAAAATGGCAGTTATTTCAAATAACATTTATTTGCTACAAAAAATAATTTCTGCGTTAATTCCAAAGGTTCTAAAATAATGTATTCAAACAGGATTTTGAATTTTAATTTTAATGATATGAGTTGTATTGCTTTTTATTATCGCAAATATACTTAAAATTAGGCTTTATGGATGAAATTTGAATTCTGAGTTGAGGTTTGGTGTCAAGTCTGTGGCGGTAATTATTTTATCGACACGCGCAGCTGAAAACCTATTCCAAATGGTAAAAGTGCTAACATGGCCGTTTGAGAATTTAGGATATTTATTTTTTAAATTACACTAGAATTCCACTAACTGATTTAATTTTTTTTTCTTGCAACGATGAATCAGTTTCATTTCAGTAAACGTTTTATATTCTTTTACTGACTTGATAATAGAAGGTCGTACATTGACAATAATGAGTTTTAAATCCACAGTTTATTTTGATATTTAATCTGCTGTTCATTTGGAAAACACTGGTTAAAAGCCTCACTCAAATCTTTCAGGTGCTGAATAATTTCTTCAAGAAATGTCTCCTCTATTTCAACCCCTTCCTCTTCTGAAAATCCCTTTTTGGAAAGCAATCAGTCTTTGGAGCAGACATAAATTGTCCAAAGTTTTACCTTTATCTTAAAGCATGAATTACTTCTTGAACAGTAAGTGCACTTACTCTTCTGCCCTGAAGTTAAACAGTTAAATTTTAATCTTGTAAAAATGTCGCTTAAACCGCCAATTTTACGCCGTCAATTTCTGTCAAATAGACTTTTGTATTCGAAATTGTATTATAAAACAAATAGCTTTCCTCAGGATAACCGTCTGACTTCAATATATAAAGGAAGAGCTGTATATGCACTTCTCATGTCCTCACACAGTATTTTGAATAAAAGATTATTTAGTGGCAGATATTTTATTAAGTTAATGATTCTGACGAACTCATCAAGAGCAATCTTGTGTACTGTTGTTGTGACTTATTTCACTTGTCTGAGAGTAGCATTGAGAGAAGCCCCGAAATTCACCGTGGCAAGAAGAGCAAGACTGCGCCTGTCGTTGGCAAGCCTTGAGCACCAGACAGGTGACAATACAGCTTCGCTCAGTTTCATCCCCAACACTTTGAGCAAAGAATCTCTAAGGATTTGATAATAATCTATTGAATCCAAAGTTATTTAACAAATGAGTACATTTAATTCTGCAAACTTAAAAAGGGGGGAAAACACATGCCATACAACACGTAATAAATTTTTATGAATCCGTAGTTAAAATGCTACAGTGAAATTTTAAAAGCAAAATTTGCATATAACTAACTGAAACAGAAAAAATAATTAAAGACAATGAAAAGCAGCCCAAAATAAATTGAAAACACTGAAATACATTATAATTATCCGACAACAACTTTAAAAAAAATTACCATGAAAACGTTTAGACAATTATTTGGAATGACCATTATGAAAACCAAGAGCAAAGTTTGCACCCAATAGCCAAAACCATTTCCTTTTTTATTGTGTTTTTTAAATTATTTTCTTGAATGGTATGAAAAAAGAAGCACGTAAGTTTCAAAGAACCTTTGGGTGATCTTAATGAAACGCCCCTTTGTACCCTGGAATACAGTTTAAGAAAAGTTGTTCTAGACAATAATCAAGTTTCTGTTCTATCATTGTAACAAAACAACGTAGCATTACACCCAAAGATGTTTTTTCTAGGGGAGTTTGCTAAGAACGTTCTGTGCTTGCCACTCTGCCTCAAGGTCTGACAGAATAACGATAACATATTCAGATGGAGTTACCAGAAGTATCTGTAGAGATCTGTCACATAGTGTATGGCAAGGGTTCAATTACCACTTGGAAATTACGTTGCTCAGCAATCGGTTCACACATAAAAATTTGGAAATCCTTGTGGTCTAAGTAAAACTTTGTTCTATCGATGGCTATCATAGTGATTCCTAAGGCATAAACAAACACATTAAATCTGAGAAGTGCTTTCAATATTTTTGAAATACTCTGAACTCATTGAGCAATGTGAATCGAAAAATTGGATTAGATTGAAAAAAATACAGGTATTTAAATGTTAGTAGCACTAACCATAGTGGTTAGTGGAAATTTTATGTATCATATTATGTCTGCTGGTCATATTTACAGTAAAATTACAGTAAGGATATCGTAATTATTGATATAAACTGCATTCTGATGTACATTTCTATTTTTCATTTTGGATTTTTCTGTTGTTAAAGAGCTGAGTTTTACTGTTCTTTATTGAGGTATGATTAACTAAATTGTTGGTTGCAAACTTTGTACATTTTATATTAAGTTAAGCTAAAACTTTTATTACTCATTTAACGGCTAAGAGCAAATTTAACCCCAAACCTTTATTGCCTGCCGTAAAGCCATTTCGAGAACATCTCGTGTTCAAAGCAAAAAAGTTCAGGTTATTCCAATTAAGTGCCTCCAACCTGAACAAATTTCGTATTCTGTTTCTCGTTACCCAGCAATGATTGCCACTAAGCCTAATTAGGAATACGAGAACGTAAAGAAAACGGAGCTGCGAGTGGAAGGGAGTTGCAGCCCAGAGTTTGTATTCTTCTTTTAAAGCGGTAAAGCATTTGAGATCAGTGGTTAATTTGATACGCTCTCTTGGAAACGAGGACTGCGATTTATGGAAGATGTAGTTCCTGCCTCTTCATTGCTACATTTTGGGTCGATCTTCAAGCGTGCAATTTAACTATCTATCGATAAAAAAAGTATCATCTAAAATAACTTAGAGAAAGAAATATATATTTAGTTTTACATATATCCCCTGTAAAATAAATGACTACCAAAAATTGCTTCCTATTGAGGCGATATTTGATTTTACGTCTTGCAATTAGTATTAATGAAAGTACACAGCGATGCGTACTATTTAGTTTATTGGTGTAGTTGGTAGAAACGTAGTATGATTTGTTCTTTAGTAAAACAAATGGGCCACCAAAGATAAGTGACAAAAATGACCGGATATCTTCAGATATGACAATATTCGCTCAGACACTTATAATCATTTATGATTATTGCTTTTCAGAGGTTTCCATTACATTGATGGCTCAAAATAGTTCATGTATTTTGGAAAGGTAGAAATGATTAAACCTCTAAGAAAGAGGTTATAGTTTTCCCGTAAAGAATTCAAAAAATATTTTGGAATAAACAGAAGCTATTCTTAAAAATACGTGTTACAACATCGCCGTCAACCAGGCTGGCTATAGTGGTTAGTGACCCTGACTAACTTACCGAGGGGCCCGGGTTCGAATTCTGAAAGCAGGGGTGTTTGTAAATGTATAACATCTGGACGGCATAGAGCCATTCAAAATATAATGGTGAGCCGAAAATCCTCTGAAGTGGTTGGTTGGTAGGGAAAAAAGAGTGAGAGACTATCAAATCCCCAGGATGCTCTCCTTTAAAATTAGCACGGAAGGCTCATGTCAACGACAGACCCATTCTTGCACTGATTACCGTGTTTAAGCTAGTGGAGCAGTTCTGATGAGGTCAGACAAGTGAGATTAGCCTCAACAATAATAATAAAAAATCTGAAAGGTTTCAGATTTTAAATTACGTCCAAAGGGGCGTTTTTTTAAAGTTTTGAGTGTTACCTTTATTTATTAAATATCATGTGCTTTGCACTCAAACCATAAAATTCAGTTCAATAGCAATGTCGCAAAATAATTTTAAAATCAGTCTATCTTTAGAATTTCCGATACACAGTCTCATGCGCTGGAGATAAAAATGTCTTTTATGTACAATATTGCCATTGCTCGTTTCGAAATCCTTGAGTTTGTTAATCAAAAATTCGTTAAAGGTTTGCAAAATAGGAAATTGATAATAAAACAAATTCCAAATTCAAATTTGGTCTTCCACATGCCCATATTCGTAGGCGGATTACATCATTAAAAATTCGATGGCTCTATGTACCGTTGTTTTATCACAATGTGAGAAATATACATACATTTATGCAGATTTTTCATTATTTAATTTCTTCAAATATAATGCAGGACTCTAACATTTGGTGGCAACAGTTTGAAAAGTGAAACGGACATTTATAGTGATTCAACGCAAAATCGCAAAACGAAAACAGACTTTCAGGGACAAAGCTCCTTTGAAAAACAACACTTTCACAAAACTGATTTCCACATTTATTTTCAACTAATTTGTAAATATAGTAGAGCTCTTTCTGTGTAAGTTATAAGAAAAGAAACAATTTTTATGACCCAAGCTATTTACGGAAACTAAAGGTAGAAATAAATCCAATTAACATTTAAAAAAAGTATATGTATATACAAACTAATTACTAGGTAACTTAAAACAAGGAATGACATGTTTTGTTCCTTTAAAATGCATATGAGCTGTAAAGTGGGATATTTGAGCACACAAACAATTTTACATTTTCTTTACTTCTTTTTGTGTTTTCTTGCAAGAAGTTCCAGTACACTTAGAAGCCTTCGTATGGGACTTACTGTGTTATTTCAGATTTACCATATAATATTAAACATGATGTAAAGTAACCAAGAACTGTGTGAAATCACAGTTGCGCTGTACTCAGTTTACTGGATATGACATGGGCAAGTAAGATACCACTTTCTTAGCATTTCTAACAAATATTAGAAACGTGTGGTGCCTGAAATATTGTTATAGGAGCAAAATACAAACAGATAACTGTAAGCAGACATGATTTTTCTGAACATTTGTATACATCTATCTTGTTGGAAATGGCGCAGATAGAATCAGCACTCGTGTGCTTACATAGTGGTAGTTTTCATAAAATGTTGTGTATACACATTGGTAGTGGAAGAAAACGCAATTTGAAATTTATGAAATTTTATGCATTCACAGTACATTTATTAATTGTTTTTCATATTTGTTAACTACTGGTTTGTGTGCTGGTTTTTTTCAGCGCAGTACCTTGGAGCGAGTGCTATTGGAAAAGAAAGTGCGCAGCTCCGAAGAGTCAACTAGGCGTTGCATATCATAAACAGTATTGCCTTATCTGAGATTTGCATTAAAGCCAAGCGTTAGGGTAACTTCCTTTCGTTAACTTCTATAAGGTCTGGTACAGTAAAGTTATGACTTGTTAAATAATTTTATTTCAAACATAGCATTTTATAACACATTCATTTTGCAAAGTTCTAAAATTTGCGAAAAAAAAAATGAGCTGTTTTATTAGCTCGTTAAAGCATTTAATATTAAATATTTCAAAGGAATTAAAAAACGCACGAACATTTTTATGCTTTTAATATGCGTTTATGCAGAATTTAATTTAGAAAAATTCTTTTCTTCACTGAAGTTAAACTCGTATCATTAAACATTCTCGGTAGAAAAATAAAAACTAGATCCATGGTTAATTGTCAAACACAAACTTGTTTTGTTATTTGTGGTGGTGCTGCCTTGAATGTAAAAGCAAAACCACGGATGTGCCTTCATTTTAAAGAAAAGGTATATTACTATACCCTTTCCATTAGAATAAATTTTAAAAAAATGTGTTATCGCATAAAAAGAAACCTGAAAAAAGAGATCATTCTTTCCTATTATAAAAGAAAGAGAACTAATTTAATTTAACTGAAGGAGTAACTGGGTTATTAAATTTAGTTAATTAAATCAGCACGAATTAATTATGTATTTTTTAAATAAATATAAAAGATCTTTTAAAAGTTCTGAGCACTTTCTTTCTTACATGTATGGTACAATTTTTACTTCTGCAGTTCTACATTTTTAAACCAAAAGCTTTTAGCTATCCTTAACTTTCTAATGTACGGGGTCAAAGAAGACTTTTCTTGTTGATTCAGCCAAGACGTTGCATCCATTAGACTGATGTGAATACGGGGAAATGGATAATAGCATTACTTGGGACTTTTTAAATTTTACTTTGCTACTACCAATTTTCGTCATAGAGATAATAATTTCATTTCATGTTTAAGGAAGTGGATTATGAAGAGCAATATTAATAAAAGTTTGCTGCCAAAAGAACAGGAAACGAATTTTTTTTAAATATTTTTGCTGAATTTAGCAAGTTTATGTAGTGAGGGAAGACTTTTTAATTTCGTTAAAATTTCAAAATTTAGTCAGCACACTTATCAAACATTTCCAGTCTCCTTTCTCTTATTAGAAACCATTACTCTACAAATGGGATAATATTAAGAGTTTTCAGATAAAAATCGTTATTAATACTTTCTTCTCGTATTTTTGAGATGTAAGGAGTGAATGTTGCCAAGACTTTAAATGAAATATTTAATGTACATAAATAGAACATTTAATTAGAAAATATTAGAAAATTTGTAAATATTAAGTGATATACTCAAGCATTTGATGTTTAATTATTCATTAACTTCTCCTAGTTTATATTCCGAAGTAATAAACATTAAATGTTATTGAAGATATTCGACTGAATATCTGAAAATACTGCTCTTTTTTAATTAAATAGACTCCTTAAATTAAAATTAAAAAAATATGTTTTATGAAACTTAAATCAGATTTAAATATTTATTTGTTGAAAAACTTTTATACTCTTTCATTGAAAAATTCAAATATAATTTCACTTAGATGTGTAAATTATACGTCATGGGATGGAGAACAAGGAAATTGCAAATGTGCTAGCTTCCACTCTGCATTTTCGTTATTTATTGCATTTCGTAGTTTGAAATGTTAACTTATTAGCTACCACTCTTCGTTTTGGAATAATTATTAAAAAATATTGCATCTGAAGAATAATGTACATTACTATAGGGTTTCAGCAATTAAATTATGTATAATGTATATTCCTTAGTCTTCAATATCTGTTAAATTTTATATTTATTCATATTTTGTAAAACTTCCTTCCTTTTCTCTTAAAAATGTGTTCGAAGTGGATGTCTGCTTTAAAATAAAAAAATCTGATCTGCACACCACATGACTTCCTTGTACGGAATATTAAATTATACGCATTTTTTCCTGCACTTCATTTAAAATTATTTCCTCGGATTTGATTAGAGATATATTTCTCATTCAATTAATTCAGCTGTCACTTCGCGGCAAGGCAAAAATACATAAAAGATCAAAATATTTTCAATAAAAATTAAAAGATGTAGAAAAACATAAAATACAAAATACAGTTAAAATAATTTTAAAAAATTGATTTTAAAAAATTAAAATTCACAGTTTCTACGTAAAAACAAGAAATTCGGCCAAAAGGCAATAAGACATTTCGGTCCACAAAAATAAAAGTGTTTTCTTTTGGTCTCACTCGGCAAAAAGACATTGAAGGTGCAAAATGACTTAATTCACCATTTTCCGAAGTTTCAAATGTAAATAAATGTGGCTGATATAGTAAAAAATTAGGCTTAGCCGCACTTAAACAACTTACAACTTTTAAAGTGTTGATAATTCTACAAGCCGAGTAACAGAGTGGGTATATATATATTTATATACTTTTGATACGGTCGACTGCCACTAAAAAGGGAGGTGTACAACTACATGCCACAGCAGTCCTATATACAAAATTGCAACGTTCTGAGGCTATTCGGTTTTGAGTAATGCTAAATACATACATACGTACTTACGTATGTACAGACACCACGAAAGAATCTGTTCTGAATCCACTTTAAGTCAGTTTAATTCGTTTGAGAAAAAAATGACCTTTATTCTGTCCTTACGTACAGATGTCACGCAAAAACATCGTTAAATTGCATTCGATAGCGGTCAAAATGGACATTTTCATTGAAATATGGTACTCGGAATTTTTCGTGATTACAATATTTTTTACTTCCTTGTAGGAAATAGTAAGGAAGTATTGTCTTAAATTAAATTTATTACGAAATAAATTTTCTTTCCAATACCCCATTCGTTCGTAAATTTTCTTTATTTACGATCTTATTAAATACATAGATCTGAATTTGAAATCTTTCTGATTCGGACAGGTACACTGCTCAAAAAAGAAAAAGAAAAAAAAAAAAAAAAAAAAAAAAAAAAGGACAGTTCCATATCTCCCGCTCTACTGAGCCGATTGACAAAATTAAAATTGCGTTCTTCATGTCTCGAAAGCGCGACTTAGGATATATATTAGATTTATATATATCACTAATCTAACATAGGTATTTTGACACAAAATCGGACTTTTCTGAAATAACATACAAATTTTTTTACATATTTCGATTCTACAACTCAAATTACGCCTAAATATGAAATTTTGTAAAATTTGGAGCGAAATTTACGGAGAAATTCACATTTATGTTGGTACTTTTTTTTCAATTTGCGCCAAGAATAGTTCACTTGGCAAACTTCTTAATATATGGCAACCTAGTTTCCTTTCCCGTAAGAGGAAAAAAAGTCACCATCGTTCCTTTTTTCCAAATAATATTCTTTATATTATACTTTTAATTATAACTGTTATTATGTTAAATAATTTTGTCTTTTTCGAATTTCATTTTAATTGTTTAAGTTCATTGTTTTTTTTCGAATAACTGTTTTAAAAATTTCTATTTACCTATTCGAACTGCGTAAATAAAGGTGCAGCGTTTATTTTTTTTTTTTTTTTCAAATAGTTTTCTTTATATATATTTTTTGTCATAGTTATTATTTTAGGTAATTTTAAAATTTTTATACTTTTATTTTAATTGTTTGTGTTGCATTGTCTCTTCAGATAATTGTTTTAAAATTTTCTATTTATTCCTTCGAACGGAGTATTTTAAATATATTTATTAATATAAATTTTCCAGAATTTGATTTTATTTATTTGAATTGCAAAATACATTCGGAAGAATAATTTGTAACCCAGACTACGATGCGTTTGAAAACTGCATATATTACGTAAAAGAGAAAATACAGTAAAGCACAGTTAAGACGCCTTTTAATGTTCCGTTCAGAAAAGATATATATAAATAAAAGAGATGTATAACCGACATTTTAACTTAGGATGACTTGCATACACTGCTTTGAACAGTTTTATCATTGTGCCCATTGCTTTACGCAATTTTATTCTACATTTGGTTTCTTAAAATGTTATTCATATTTTAGTCAAATATTTTATTTTTGAAATCGCAAGAATCAAATATAAGATTAAAAAATTAAAAAAAAATACTAATACTAAATTTTACGCAAAAATTTATTTTTTCTTCTCTTTTTCTTCAAGCATTCTACTTTATTCTTGCTCTTTTTGTTTTGGGCATTCTGCAAGTATATTAAAAAGTATCCAACTTTTCGAAATATCTTGATATTTCTGACAATCATTTTAAATAAAGTTATCGGCTTCCATTTCATAAAGGCCCACAAACGGCCGAGCGGTAAAAACGCTGAACACTGGTAGTTCACTCCGGAGTTCCAATCCCGGTAAACGGGCTGGTTGCATGGGCGTGTTCGTAGATTTTCTCATGTGTACCGTGTATGACAGCTGGTTTCCATTAGAAAGTTCTTCACGAAGTATTTGGTCAGATCCTTTATCAGTCTTTAGAGGCTAAACATTTTGAAGGTAGGACATGAAAGGAAAGACAGGTTTCATCAAGGCGTTTTGGTTTATTTAATTATGACAAAGCACACTAGGGCTATCTGCCTAAGGGGAGTGATGCCTTCGTGGAGGACGTTCTAAGGGAAACTGGCTCGCATACACGTTACACATGGGGAAAAACACGAAAACGCCTATGCAGCCAACCCGTTCGCGGGATTCGAACCTCGGTCTGAACTACCAGTGTTAAGCGACTTTACCGCTCGGCCGCTGTTTCATCAGGTAGAAAAAAAAAACGCCTTTAGGTGACATTCACATACAATACTGGATAAACTTCTGAATCTTCAAATAATTCGACTGAGAAAATCATGGCGATATGATGATTTTATTATTATATATATATTTTATGATACGATATGATGTTCTATAATGTAATTTAAATTTATACAACCATATAGTCTAAAATCAGTCGCTCTTCACTTTAATCTGCAATGATATCGTTTTTGTCTTTTCTGCTAACACAAGCTCAATCGATAGTATTTGCTGGTGTACACGTCCAAGTGTTTTCTCTTTGAACGCCTAAATTCTTTGAAGTATCCTGAAAGTGTATTCAAATGCGTCCAACCTTTTGAAAAATCTTGGTATGTCTGACAGCCAAATTTCCCTGCAAATGTTTGCTTACTTTTCTCCCTAATTTTCTTCTTTCATTCTACAGTTAGCCCACCAGCGGCCGAGCTGTAAAGTCGCTGAACACTGTGGTAGTTCGGTTCGAGGTTCGAATACCGCGAGCGGGCTGGCTGCATGGGCTTTTTCGTGGTTTTCCCCATGTGTAATGTGTATGCGAGTCAGTTTCCTTAGAAAGTCCTCCACGAAGGCATCCCTCCTCTTAGGCAGATAGCCCTCAAGGCTTTGCCGTAATCACACACACACACATACCAGAAATTTCGGTTTATATATCAGACTAGGTTTATATATCACACTAGGGCTATCTGCCGATAGCCCTAGTGTGCTTTGCAATAATTAAATAAACCAAAACCAAACATTCTACAGTTATTTTCAGTGCTCACACAAGAAAATTAAGATTTTTCGATTGCTAGACTTCCATAAATTTTGCATTCTTGTCAATTTTTTAAAATATCAATTACATGAATTGCGTTTCAGCTGAAGACAGCTTTTCATTTTCTAGTCATCTTAACTATAAATAAAGTTTAAAGCGAAGTCCAAAGGATAAATATTTTAATTAAAAGATTTTTGCTGAATGACAAAGAAATAAAACAGTCGAGCAGGGCTTATTCTGTACCACCGAGTGACCCGATTCTTATGTCGGCTGAAACAATCTAAATCATATTAAAGATCATGTTTTTTTTCTACAATCTATAATGCGAGAGAAAAATTAGCTTCTTAAAACATTCTTTCTAAGAGAATTAATATAAAAGATTATATTTATATATATATTTTTAAAGCTGGGACTTGAACGAAACTGTCAAACTTTTAAAGTTTAATTTACATGGTGTTATATATAAAGTTTCAATTTGAAATGGTCATAAAAGGAAAACTACCGGACCAAATGTTATCAAACTTGGGAATCGTGTAAAGGAAGTTATGGGAATTTATTTAACGCGGAAAAAAAAAGTTCAAAAACTCACCACCAGGGAAAAATGGCGCTGTATACAATATTGTTAAATGAAATAAGACATGAAAACATCTGTTGAAAATGTGTTTAATATTTTCCCAAACGTGTTACAAAGCATGTTCAATGTAGCGTCCAGCATTTTCCGAAAGCAAGTTAAATCCTGTTACTGCATTCTCAACAGCAGCCCTTAGCATATCGAGAAATGTTACGGACATGTCAGTGTATCACATTTTTCATTTTTGCAAAATTGCTTAGATTGTCACCATAAACAGTGCTTTTGAGGTAACCCCATAGGCAAAAGTCACAGAGGTTGAGGTCTGGAGGGAAGAGGGGAAGTGTTGGCCTATAAGACGTTCATTCGTGAAATGTTGTCTCGACACATGTGAGGTGGGGCCCAGCCCTGCATAAAAATCGTAGTATCTAAAATGTCACGTTACTGCAGTTCATTTATCACGAAACATTTTAATATTGACTCTAAGTGAGCTGCAATCACAGTGGTCCAGCTGTCGACAGCTCTTCAGAGAAAAATGGTTCATTTATAAAACTAGTGTCATTCAACACTAACGGTGTGGAATGACTGCTATGCAATCGAACTAGATAGATAACATGAGGGATTTCTTTAGCCCAAATCGATTAAAAGCGTTTTGAATCAGTATCTTCATATTTTAGTGCCGAATTCAGGCTTCAAAAATTACAAATTAGCGATCTGTTAGAAAACGATTTCCAGATTGAACGCACTTGTGCGAGTGATTTGCGATCTCACATTTTCTAATCGCTAATTCGTGGTTTTCACGGACGAATTTCTCACTTACACGGATGGCGCACTCGACTTTTATCGAATTTAACGCTTTTAAATGGTAATTTGCCTACTTCAAAGTTTCTTAACGGTATACACCATATTAAACCCGTGTAACAAAAGGTTAAGTTAGATTCCGACTCATATATTGTTTAACAATATTGCATACAGAGCCATTTACCCATGGTGGTGAGGTTTCGAACTTCCTTTTTTTCGCGAAAAATTAATTCCCATGACCTCCTTTACACGATTACCTAGTTTGATAATATTTGATCCAGTAGTTTTCCTTTTATGACCGTTTCAATGTGGAACTTTAATTATTACCACGCTGTATATTATTAAATTTTAATTTGAAGCTATGCTTTATATGTATACCATGCATAAACTTTTCGCTTTTATGAAAAAATAAAGAATCGAAGCAAATATACTTAGGATAATGGACCAAAACTGAAAAAAATTCCCCTCCCTCCGTAAATTAAATTTTGAAACTTCGATCTTGAATTTATTGGGTTATCGAAATATTTAATTTGACTTATCTTCTGAGTCCTAGTTCTGACGACAATTCCGTCAAAAATTCCGAATTACTTAAGCTGAAGTAAAAGATTTAGTATATATTCACTGCATGTTAATAAAGTAATCAGAGTGTAATAAAAATAGATTATAGAATTTACGCTGATGCAACTTTTTGTCTGACTGCACAACATGTAATGGAAGAGAAGGCTTGTAGAGATCTGTTTCTGACATGCCTCTAAAAGTAGATGTCATACTCCTTTTGTCTCTTTCAATGTCAAAAAACTTTCCTTTGAGAGGCAACTTTAGTTTTTGGGAAAGAAAAAAAAATCACAAGACGACAAATTTGAAGAACATGCAGGACGATTGAGTACACATACTTATTTTCGGAACACAAGCGGTTCTCCGACTGGTTATTGAATAATGAAAAGATGCATTGTCATGCAATACAAAACATTTGGAATACATTTTCTGACTGAAAACGTAAAATTATAAGTCATCTGCTTAATTCACAGCCATTTACAAGTCAATTACTCGGGCAATTGCAGAATCCTTTTGATCCTGAGCTTGTAAGACAAAACTAATATCACTGGATTTAAACACTTCTTTAATCTTCCGAGAACGTTCCTTCTTTAGCTCATATTCCAAGAATATTAAGTGAATACAATTATTGCAAAAGAAATTGAACATTCATTTGCACTACGGCTTGGTAGTTTACTAACTAGTTATCAAAACTTAAATTCTGCTTTTTGCGTCTAAGTATACAACAATATTTTAAATATTTACAAATAAAATATTAAATTGGAGATTTAATTGGAGCCTCACCAGGTGCCTAGCATTTGAAGATGGTTAAATACTAATTGTTTGTTGCGAAGTCTAACCCAGGCTGCATAGTTAGTTTTCGTAGTTTTCTAGGTTCTCTTTACAAAGGTTCTCTAGGAAAGCATCTTAATCAAATAGCTCCCATGTTCTTTCTATATTCAAATAATCAACTAACCTAGTTTAAGCGAAATTTCCAAGTGAAGTTACTAGCAAAATCCGAATACCCATTAAAAATCATGTAGCTTGCCAATCGGGAGTAACATGAAAGATACGGCGCCAATAATTGAATTGCTGTTACGGTACGCTGTTTCTAAATTTAGATGGTCATTCTTTAATTACATAGCCCACCAGCGGCCGAGCGGTAAAGAAGCTGATCACTGGTAGTTCGGTCTGAGGTTCGAATCCTGCGAACGGGCTGGCCGCATGGGTGTTTTCGTGGTTTTCCCCATGTGTATCGTGTATACGAGCCAGTTTGCCTTAGAACGTCCTTCACGAAGGCATCCATCCCTTTAGGCAGATAGCCCTCGTGTGCTTTGCAATAATTAAATAATCCATCCTTAATTAAATATAAATGATTTGTAACTTCTACTAGAACTGACGGTAAGAATTGAAGTGCAAATAAATAATATCGTGTGCAATCTTGATTAATATAAAATTAAAAATATTTGCACAGAAAAATATTTGCATTCAGACAGAAAGTTTTTTGAAATATTTGCAATTACTTTACAAGAAGGATTTATTAATAACCGTATAAATTTCTTATTATATTACTGATTATTAGGATTCAGTTCTTGACAATTACATTCTAAATTAGAATTTTAAGGATATAATGAAAATACGCTACGCACAAAAATACATTTTAGGATAAAAAATGAGTTGATTTTGTATGTTTTAAAATTTCTTCAATTCATTTAATAAACATCGTATCCTCGTTGTTAATTGAATCCAGAATGTTGGGTGTCGTTTATATAATTATTCTTACTTGTTCACAGAATCTGCTGACTTATCCAGCCATTAAGTAGCCGCAGATCATTTCTACATAACCATTGAACTTCCATTAATTCAGTCTCTAAAGGGTTGTATGTTTATATCATAATTTGACTTTTATAAAAATGATTATTCTAAATCTTATGTTTCTATAAAAATATACTGTGCTTTAAAAATATGGATGATAGTATCAGCCGCTTCAAAAGCAACAGTTTGTTTAGAAATAAATTATGCACTTTATGTCATAAATTCATCTCTATTACACATGGATTGGATTACATCAAACGAAAATTCTCAGTTTTAGACAATTCGATTTAAACGAAGTAAAGTAGCAGACGATAAAACGCCGAAGGTAAAAATTTACTCTTATTAAAAAAAAAAAAAAAAAAAAAAAAAGATAGACAGAAATTTAAAAAAATAGTTAAAATTTTGAATAATATCATCTATATTTAAAAAAAAATAGCTTTTCATGTAGTATTAATAAATATTTATTACGCATCATTGAGGGAAAAAATGTCATATAATTAATTTTCCGTAAAATTGTACTTGAAATTTAAGGTTAAAAATAGCTGTGGCAATCCATTGTAACAAAAATCCATAGACCACATTTGTCGTTATTATCGCTCAAAAAAAAGATGCCAAACGCGTAAATTTTTAAAACGCGTAAATATATAAATTCGTGTATATCTTAGAAAATTTTGAATAAAAAAGTCTAATTTTTTGCAGATATGCTTAAAAATACACCTTCTTTAAGATGATGGTAAAAATTTTGTAGGTTATAATTCAAAATTTATTTTGAAAAATTTATAAAAATTATTTAAAAATAGAAATTTATAAAATAAAACACAAAAAATGGGTAAATGTTATTTGGAATGAACCTAAATTTGGAAATGTGAGAGAAAAAATCAAAAGAGTTTAATAGAAAAAGAGATATTAATAAATATTTGCCAAATTCAATTAACATTGAGGAGCTAAAATTTTGAGAGCTAATATTTTAAAAACTACTCGTACGATTTTTACAAAACGTTGTATTCTGGCATAATTTGAGTCGTAGAATCGAAATATGGAAAAAAATTGGTATGTTGTTTCAGAAAAAGTCCGATTTTGTGTCAAAATACCTATGTTAGAATAGTGCTATATATAAATCTAATATATATCCTAAGTCGCGCTTTCGAGACACGAAAAACGCTGTTTGAATTTTGTCAATCGGCCCAGTAGAACGGGAGATATAGAACCGTCCCATTTTTTTTTTGAGCAGTTTACATTGGTAAATAAGAAGTATTACCAAGTTAAAGGAGCAATATTTAACTTATTCATCTCTGTTGCTAAGAATTGCTGTTTTCTTCGCAAGGGTTATAAAATGTCACCGTTAGTTCTAACTGATTAAAGGTATGTTAAAGTTAATCTCATTAAAAGGCTATTTTAATTTATAAAAACTGAAAAATACATTTGCGTTGCTTATACAGATGTACACTGCTCAAAAAAAAAAAAAAAAAAGGGACAGTCCTATATCTCCCGATCTACTGGGCCGATTGACAAAATTCAAATTGCGTTCTTCATGTCTCGAAAGCGCGACTTAGGATATATATTAGATTTATATATAGCACTATTCTAACATAGGTATTTTGACACAAAATCGGACTTTTTCTGAAATAACATACCGATTTTTTTACATATTTCGATTCTACGACTCAAATTACGCCTAAATATGAAATTTTGTAAAATTTGGAGCGAAATTTTCGGAGAAATTCACAAATTTATGTTGCCACTTTTTTGTCAGTTTGCGCCAAGAATACTTCACTTGGCGAACTTCTTAATATATGGCAACCTAGTTTCCTTTCCCGTAAGAGGAAAAAAAGTCACCATCGTTCCTTTTTGCCAAATAATATTCTTTATATTATATTTTTAATTATAACTTATTATTTTAAGTAATTTTTTCTTTTTCAAATTTCATTTTAATTGTTTAAGTTGCACCTTTTTTTTTTTTTTTTTTTTTTTTTTTCGAATAACTGTTTTAAAAATTTCTATTTACCTATTCGAACTGCGTAAATAAAGGTGCAGCGTTTATTTTTTTAAAAATAGTTTTCTTTATATATATTTTTCGTCATAGTTATTATTTTAGGTAATTTTTAAATTTTTATACTTTTATTTTAATTGTTTGTGTTGCATTGTCTCTTCAGATAATTGTTTTAAAATTTTCTATTTATTTCTTCGAACTGAGCATTTTAAATATATTTATTAATATCAATTTTCCAGAATTTGATTTTATTTATTTGAACTGCGTTTCTTTCGAAAGAATACTTTGTAACCCAGACTACGATGAGTTTGAAAACTGCATACTATATTAAAAGAGAAAATACACTAAAGCACAGTTTTACACGCCTTTCAATGTTCCGTTTAGAAGAGATATATAAATAAGAGAGATGTATAACCGACATTTTAACTTAGGATGACTTGCATACACTGCTTTAAACAGTTTTATCATTGTGCCCCATTGCTTTACACAATTTTATCCTACATTTGGTTTCTTAAAATGTTATTCATATTTTAGTCAAATATTTTATTTTTGAAATCGCAAGAATCAAATATCATAACATTGAAAAGTTTTAAATAAAAAAAAAAAAATACTAAATTTTACGAAAAAATTTATTTTTCTTCTCTTTTTCTTTAAGCATTCTGAAAGTATATTAAAAAGTATCCAACTTTTCAAAACATTTTGGTATTTCTGACAATCATTTTAAATAAAGTTATCGCCTTCCATTTCATAAAGGCCCACAAACGGCCGAGCGGTAAAGACGCTGATCACTGGTAGTTCGGTCCGAGGTTCGAATCCCGCGAAAAGGCTGGTTGCATGGGTGTTTTCGTGGTTTTCCCGATGTGTAACGTGCATACGAGCCAGTTTCCCTTAGAAAGTCCTCCACGAAGGCATCCCTCCCTTTAGGCAGATAGCCCTCGTGTGCTTTGCCATAATTAAATAATCCAATCCAATTCTTAATTAAATATAATTGATTTGTAACTTCTACTAGAACTGACGTTAAGAATTGAAGTGCAAATAAATAATATTGTGTGCAATCTTGATTAATATAAAATGAAAAATATTTGCACAGAAAAATATTTGCATTCAGACAGAAAGTTTTTTAAAATATTTGCAATTACTTTATAAGAAGGATTTATTAATGACCGTAATAATTACTTATTATATTACTGATGATTAGGAATCAGTTCTTTAGAATTACATTCTAAATTAGAATTTTAAGAATTATTAGAATTTTAAATTAGAATAATGAAAATACGCTACTCACAAAAATATATTTTAGGATAAAAAATGAGTTGATTTTTTATGTTTTAAAACTTTTTGAATTCATTTAATAAACATCGTATCCTCGTTGTTAATTGAATTCAGAATGTTGGGTGTCGTTTATATAATTATTCTTACTTGTCCACGGAATCTGCTGACTTATCCAGTGATTAAGTAGCTGCAGATCATTTCTACATAACCACTGAACTTCCATTAATTCAGTTTCTAGAGGGTTGTATATTTATATCATAATTTGACTTTTATAAAAATGATTATTCTAAATCTTATGTTTCTATAAAAATATACTGTGCTTTAAAAATATGGATGATAGTACCAGCCGCTCTTTCAGCCACTTCAAAAGCATCAGTTTGTTTAGAAATAAATTGTGCAGTTAATGTCATAAAATTCAAATAAACATCAAACGAAAATTCTCAGTTTTAGACAATTCGATTTAATTGAAGTAAAGTAGCAGGCGATAAAACGCCGAAGGTAAAAATTTACTCATACAAAAATTTACTGTTATTTAAAAAAAAAAAAAAAAAGGATAGAGAGAAATTAAAAAAAAAATATTAAAAAATTTATTTATAAAAATAGCTTTCCATATAGTATTAATAAATATTTATTACGCATCATTGAGGGAAAAAATGTCATTTAGTTAATTCTCCGTAAAATTTTACTTGAAATTTAAGGTTAAAAATAGCTGTGGCAATACAGTGTAACAAAAATCCATAGACCACATTTGTCGTTATTATCGCTCAAAAAAAAGATGCCAAACGCGTAAATTTTCAAAACGCGGAAATATGTAAATTTGTGTATATCTTAGAAAATTTTGAATAAAAAAGTCTAATTTTTTGCAGATATGCTTAAAAATATACCTACTTTAATATGATGGTAAAAATTTTATAGGTTATAAATCAAAATTTTTTTCGAAAAATTTATAAAAATTATTTAAAAATAGAAATTTAAAAAATAAAACACAAAAAATGAGTAAATTTTATTTGGAATGAACCTAAATTTCGAAATGTGAGAGAAAAAATCAAAAAAGTTAATAAAAAAAGAGATATAAATAAATATTTGCCAAATTCAATTAAAATTGAGGAGCTAAAATTTTGAGAGCTAATATTTTAAAAACTACTCGTACGATTTTTACAAAACGTTGTATTCTGGCATAATTTGAGTCGTAGAATCGAAATATGGAAAAAAATTGGTATGTTGTTTCAGAAAAAGTCCGATTTTGTGTCAAAATACCTATGTTAGAATAGTGCTATATATAAATCTAATATATATCCTAAGTCGCGCTTTCGAGACATGAAGAACGCAATTTGAATTTTGTCAATCGGCCCAGTAGAACGGGAGATATACGAGTACTGTCCCATTGTTTTTGAGCAGTGTACCAATTAATTTAATTATTGATAATATTTGAGCATTTCATTTATAAATCTGAACTATAAATTTTGAGCTACTTATAGTGCAGCCCAATTATTTCATTTTTTTCAAAAATGCATCCTTGCGGTTGATCAATTGGAAGAAAATAAAATAAACATTTATTTTATGTTGCATATTAAGACAGAAAAAAGTATTACTATTACATCTGTTTTCCAGATTTTATTACTCTAAAGCGCAATTATTTACATTTCATGGATATAAAAATACTTCCTCTTTTCCTTTGCCTGAAATTACTGAATTGATTGATAGATCAGTAAAATTTCGTAGACAATTTTGTGAATGTAGAAAGCGTAAATTTCCTAATTAACGTCTCTAAGATCTTTGCCCTCTTCCGGTTATTTCATTGACGTTCACAATGGATCAAAAGGACTGCAGATTACCTCGACGAAGAGAGTGAACAATGCGATGGCATGAATATCACTGCTTTAGGATAGCTGAATGTACGAAGAAATCAGAGGTAACCTTTTCAACTGATAATGAATTCAAAGAATTCGATCTCCTTGTTCAAATTTCTAACCTCATAAAGAAAAGAGTGTAAATAATTAATTAAAAAACCAATTACTTTCCTTTTTATCACATAATTGAAAATTAGAATTGAAATTATTGATTTAATTTCATAATACGATACTATTCAAACTACATTTCGTAAGATATTCTGAAAAGTTTTATGTGAAATTTTAGTTCCCACCGCCCACATAAATATTTTTTATGAATCGAATTGTATGAGTTCTGCTGAAGCATTCTTTTAAGACTGGTCTCCCTCCATCTCCACAATCGCATTGGTAATAGGATTCTACGTCTAAATGAAAAAAACCTCTTGAAAAATATTTCTAGCGCAGTAGTTCTGTTTGAAATAAAAATGATTATTACTTTTTTATCTTCAAAGTAACATCAATATGGAGATTAATATATTTGTTCCATCACTCCTGGCATTCCTGAAAGCACTGACAGATGAGTCTTTTTTTAAGTCTCATAGATTGCCTCTTGTGAAATTTTTTAATAGCTTGAATTTAATGAAAATGATGAACTAGTAGAACTATTTTGATAAGAAGGAACATTGATTTACGGAAATCTAGTAAAGAAGGTAGTCGTGAAATGATAAAAATACGTTTCCGATATAGAAACTAAACTTCTCTTCTGAAACGCTATTTACTCAGAATGCGAGATCGTGCCAAAAGAACGAAAGCTACTTTAATTTGGTTTGCAAAATAGAATGATCTGCGCTGTCCTGGATGTGTCATTTCATACATTCCATCCATGCAGAATACGCTCATGCTCTATCATAACCACATTCCACTATTGCAAGTTTTACATATAGTGACTTGACCTTTTCTGTGAGTGTTTTGAACAAAAAGGATCTCATTCAATATCCGTTAGACATAAAATGAATGTATAAATGCATTATTCATTCGAATCGAAATGAAACAATAAACTATATAATGGGCCTTCCGGTAAAAGAAGAAAAGTATAAAAATATTGGCTAATATACTAGACAAGATAAACAGACACACAGAAAACTCTCTGTTTTAGCAGTGCTTTTATAGTATTGCATTTGTTAGTTACTGAAAATATATTGACCTGATCAATAAATTATATATATAATAATTCAAAAGCAACTTGGTTGTTTGCTAATTAACTTCATCACTAAATTGTAATTATAATAATCTTTTAGTCCAAAAACAATTTGTTGTTTAATGTTAAAAAAGAGAATGAAAGGAAATATGAAAGGAAAGAAGCGTTAAAGTTTACATCTGACTGGGAAAAATGTAAAAATGCATGCCCAACAAAGTTACATACAGCTCATATTAAATCTAAAGTCGCATCTCACTGTCACAAAATTACTGTGAACAAATTATAAAATCTGATTTGAAGCTAATCAAAACAAAACAAACAAAAAAGAACATGATGTTCATAACCTAACGTCGAAACATGTTTTTCAGCGTAAGACTATCCAATACACACATTTTTTTATCCAGTGCAGATTCTGTCATATTGTTATGAAACATTTTATAGAAATCTGCTAGCACACACACACACACACACACAAAAGAAAAAAAAATTGATTTAATGTATTAAAATCTAAATTTGATTTTCCGTTTCAGTAACCATAGTGTCGTTAGAAAAGGAATAGAAAAAAAAAAAGAAGTTGAAACTTATTCGATAACTTCTAAGAGATGAATACGAGTTACATATACTAAGCTGATCCGGTTGTTTAGAAACCTATGAATGCCATCAATTGTTTGAGTTATACCTAACTTCAATTCATAAGCCATGCAAATGAATTCTGATGAAGAGGCACATTGTAGGGGTTGCTATTATTATTATGATTAAAAGTGCTTTATAGATAAATTTAAAGCATTGCTTCATTTTAAAATATGTAAATATTCACAATTCCTGGGCTTAGAAGTATACTGAACAGGAAATTTTGCATTAACTTTGTCAATATTTTGCCCGTATGAATTTTCACATAATCAAAGGAAACAATCATGATGTGCATCTACAAATAATACAAGCAATTTTCTCTTAAGTAAACAAATAGTAAAATAATATTAAATTAAATAAAATTAACAAAAGTTTTGCATTTCTAAAATTATCTATGCAGAGAAATTTCTGTTCTGTTTCAAGATATAAAAACTGCAAAAAAGGGCAACAAATTAAACTCAAGATTTTAATAATGACAATAACACCTAACAGAAACAGGAAAAAAATCTGAAAGGTTTCAGATTTTAAATTACGTCCACAGAAGCGTTTTGTTTAACGTTTTGTGTGTTACCTTTATTTATTAAATATCATGTTCTTTGCTCTTAAACCATAAAATTCAGTTCAATAGCAATATCACAAAATAATTTAAAAATGAGCCTATCTTTAGGATTTCCGATACACAGTTCCGCGCGGTGGAGATAAAAAGGTTTTTTTCCCCATAGAGTGTTGCCATTCCTCGCTTTGAAACCCTTAAGTTTTTTAATAAAAAATTCGTTAAAGTTTTAAAAAATATGAAATCGATCATAAAATAAATTCCAAATTTCAAATTTGGGCTTCCACATCGTATATTTTCCAGATATTCGTAGGAGAATTACGTCATTTAAAATTCGATGCCTCTATGTACCGTTGTTTTATCACAATGCGAGAAACAGACATACATTTATGCAGATTTTTCATTATTTAATTTCTTCAAATATAATGCATGAATGTAACATTTGGGGACAACAGTTTGAAAAATGAAGCGGACATTTATAGTGATTCAACGCAAAACGAAAACAATAGTTCTTCAGGGACAAAGCCCCTTTGGACCAAAAAAGAAGAACTTGCAAAAATAGACTAAGGGAAAATTTTAATTGTTTAAGTCGTTTAATTAAAATTGTACTAGTTTTAATAATTATTTGATTGTGAGACAAGTACGGGATATGTAAATCAAGCTGTGATAGAAGTTTATTTTAAGCGCTGGAAAGGCAGTGATGAGCTGTTTATAATGCATTTCTGATTATTGCCCTTAGAGAAAATGCCAATGAATTGGATTAAAATCATGCAGGTTCAGAGCAGATTTGTGGTAAATTCAATTTTCTGGCAAGAGATAATACCAAGAGCTTTCCGTGTAGATACCCAAGCGACATCAGATATTATTGTAACATCACGTCCAAATCCCTCAATTTCTGCTTTGTGACTATTGGCTGGCAACAGTGACACTTGGGAGCGAGTGTGTGAGTGTGGCTTCTAAAAATTAAACTATCAGATACAAATGGAATACTAGTAAAGCCAGCTTTATCGAGAATTTCATATTTTAATTTTGATATAGACTCCAAGCAAATCAGTTTAGGTTCTTTGCCGTATTTTTTTTTACTGCCTGGCAAAGATGTTATTTAAATTTTAGTGAAACTGTAGTTGATTTTAATAACAAAAAATTTTATTCATGACTTTCATTTACCTGCGTACAAATTCGATGTTTCTATAATTGCAACTCACTTGGGGAAATAGAATTTGCTAATAACTATCGGAAATGTGAATATCACATACGTTCCACCTCTCTCGATGTTATGCTTTTTGACCATTGTAATATGCTAACATATGCATTCTAATTTGTTCATAAAATTGTTATTTCGCAGTATTTGTGTTAATGACAATAATCTATACAGCCTTTTGACCTGTTAATAAATACAATTTAATAAATAATTAGTAATAATTAGTAAAATAATACTTAGTTATTAAATAATATTTTTTTTAAATTTCTTCAAAAGTTATGTTGAAGCATTCTAAATCATTCTGAAGTTTTTATTGTAAGAATATTATGGCTATAATGAATCAAATAGTTTACAACTTATCCATAACGAATGAAGTAATGAAAACTTATCAATAAACGAATATGCTATCTAAAAGACTGAAGTCATGAAACATGAATATATGAATTTTCTTTCTAAAATATAAGCTTTTTATCGTATGGACATTTCTGATATTTTAGCAAGAATTCGATTTTAAGAGAATGACACAAAATGATTTTCAGCGTTGACCATTACACCCTTACAATCCAACATGCTTATTAACCTTTCGTTACATAAGACTTACCTCTACATTATAACTTTGGACATACTCATTGCTGCATTATAACTTTGGACATTCTCTTTGTTCTTATAATCTTCATCAAAGAGAGAAATCGTATGTTCAAATAAAATTTAATATATTTTGATTCAGCCTTTTCTTAGATTTCCTGAAATGCCAAATCATAGTTTGATATTAGATTTATGCTAGTTGTGCACAGGGAGAAATTCTTTGTAAGTCACATTTTCCTAATGTCAGAATCATGTTTTAGATTTGCAATGTTTCCGAGTTAGAATTTGCAATAAAATTTAAGATCGTCTATAGCAACGGAGCTTCATCTTTGAGTTTTGCATCATATTTTAATAATGTTATAGTAATTTGTTTTAAATTTTATCTTCTAGCTGGTTGAATACTAAGCATTACAATAGTATGCTAAAAATAAACATTTTCGTACCAAGAGCTAGTTGCTTGAATAGAGAAGGGAATCTATGATTGATCCAATTAAGTTTTCTGCATTAGTAGCGCTTAACATCAGGAATTAGTATTGTGATTTGTGAGCATTATGGGTTGTGTTGAAAATGTTTGTTCTGTGATTTGAATCTCCTTACAAATGCTACATATTCAAATTAGTTTACTTCAACAAATATTAGCAGATGTTGCCATAGTTAAATTCAAGTGCATAATGATGTTATGATTTAACGGTATGTATATGCTTTAAAAATCCAGAAAACTATGCTAGTGTTATATATATAATATCTTCTTACTATTTAATTTCTCCCTGATGTAAAAATGCTATTCTTAAGTAGCACGCAAGCAATAATTTTGAATCGTGTAGCGTAATATTATGGCGTTAAACACTTCTTTAAGTATAATTCTTATACGAATATTCATAATGATTGTTTAGATGCATTATAATCAGGATAAATTAAATTTTATAAATTACAACTAGTAAAAATATTTTAAGGTTTATTTAAGTTGAAAAGCTCTTTCTGAGTTAATTACTTCCTATACTGTATTTTTCCATTAGTATTCGTTCGAATGCAAATTAGGTTCCATTTAAATAGCAAGAAAATTTATAATTTAGAAAGAGTATTGTAGAAACTACGCAGTATGTCTTGTTATTATAAGAGGAGAAACGGTTAATTTAGCTGACCTTTGGGTGAATTTTTGCATCTCTTAATGTATAGGTTTAAAATTTCCATTGCTGGAAGCGAGTTAAAAGTTGATTAGTCTAGAACTAGATCAACGTTTCTCAACCATTTGACTAACGCTTACCATCTATAAATACAAATTGAAAAACTTTACTATCACCACTACATTTTAGAATGATTATTTTTCAATTTTTCAATAGAAATGTTTCTCAATGATCGTAATTTTAATCTTTAAATTTTGGAGATTAGTAATATAGACCTTTCAGTTCAGTTTTATCTCTTGAATGTGTTACTGAAATTTACTTAGATTTCTCTTTAGTGTCAAGAACATAATTCGTCAGAACAAGAGAGGTTAAGAAGAGAAATTAAGTTAAATAACTAATTAGGATTAAATCTACGCTATAATTAAATGTAAATAAAAGTGTAATTTATTAAGAAGCACTAGTTTTCAAACCGTTTAATTAGTTAAGCAATGTGTAATTTAAACTTTTATTATAAATTAAATATTATTTGCTACATTGGCTACACTTTTCACTACTAGCAGTGTGTAAAGCTCGATGGATGATAAATACATTATACACTGCGAAATGCAGCATGTGCTAATAAATGCTATGATAGCTTAAATGCAACGCAACGGGATGGGAAAAATTAGAAGGAAATACGATCCTAACTCTAGTTAAAAATAAGTTTTTAAAAAATTATTATACATGTTAGACGAGCAAACTGAAAGTAATATGTTCTTAAGCGGCTTAAACTGAGTCAGAGATGATAAATTATTTAAGAACATATAGTCTTACAAGGTAAGCTAGAAAGTTCCTAAATTTAAAGATAGCTTTTACTATTATTTTTATTTGTTTATTTAGTATTTTACATAAGTGATTTATTACATCGCACAATAATTTTAGTTCAAGCTACAACGCACTTTCTAAAGCAATACAACCATGCTTACTTTATATTGTATTCCTCTAACAGAACTTAGTAAGGTCACAGCGCCTCTACCAGTCCCTCTTGAGGCATCGTATCATGATAACTAGCACCGCTGCCCCCCATCAGCTGAAGATTCAGACTGGTACTGGCGACCAGTGGGAAAACTGTCTAACTGAAGGTGGAAAAAATGAGATAGTAAAGAACGTTTTGTAATTCAGATGTTCATTTGAAAAGAAAATCTCAGAGATAATAATGATGGAGTGGAGAAAAAAATAATGATAACAAAAGGATTTTCTTATCTGTAAGGAAAGAAAATTATTTCGTTCTCGCTGAATTACTCATTCAGTATAATTTATGAAAGCTATTTTAACGCGATGCAACAAGTGTTTAAATTAGAGTCTTAAATATAAATTACTGCATTAACTTTACGTAGTTATTTATTCAAGCGTTTAAATACATTAAATAAGTAGTTTAATTTAGATCTTTATACACATATTCATTTTGAATGCGTTCGTTTACTAATTTAAACGTAAATTCAGAATCCCAAGAGTGCCATGTTGGAGTCTGAAGTTGTTTTAAATTCTCATAGGTGTCCAAAGGAGAAAATGTAAGCTTATAATATTTCAGAACAGACATTTTAGTCAGGAGTCTTCTATTTTTAATTGCATTTGGTTAAGCAGTTAAATAAAATTGCTGCACCAGTTTCAAATACCATTTCCTTCCGTTATTAGAAAAAGCACATAAAAGAGCTATGCAAGTACTGATAAAGGATGCATAGTAGAATATTCAACAGTTTTGGCTTTCTTGATATCTATATTTTTATCAGGATATTTTATTCTCTGTTTCTCTAATGACAAATATATCGTATCATGCAAAATTACTTACTAATTTTATGAATGAGACGGGATTAATTTTTAAATTTGAAGGTTTTGATGTTTAGAAAGGCAATTCACGTGACAATTACAAAGGCTAGAAATTATATGCTTGAATCATCTGTTAGATAATTCCTGAAGTCTGAAGAATAGTCTTTCATCCCTGTAGCACAGATTTCATAGGGTGTTTTTATATCTGAACAAACGGCCTACATTTCGTTTCAGAAGCTATCTGAAGATATTACCTGTATAACGTGTTGGCTACGATGAATGACTTGTTATGTTTTTATGGAATCGGTGGTTAAAGAAACAGGCTAGTTTACGACATGTAATATTTCTGTAGTATCATCTCACCATTGAACAGAGATACATACTCTTTTGCATGGCTATTACGAATCGTAAAACATTGACTATTGAATTTATTTACTTGAAACAACTCCTTATTTTCAAAAAGTCCAAATTTTACAAAAGAATTCGCTTTTCTTCTTCGTTTTTGATCTAATTCTTTGAGGCAAAAATGCAGACTGAAATAAATGTAGTAATCGATGCAATAATTTTAAAGCAGTGAATTTGTTCAGTCTTACCTCTCTGATATATAAAGTGCAAAATTTAGAAAATGCCTCCAGCGGGCATTGCTGTGCAAAAAAAGAAAAAACACAGAGTGTGGTCTCGCTTTGGAGGCGTGAGTGTACCTGCTATTGTGGAGAAAGTGTTGAAACAATTGTAGAGATGTGAACTAAAAGCTACAGTCCTAACTTTATGAAATGTTTTCGAGTTATATTAGAAAATATGTACGATATTATGAACTTTCAAAATTCCTAAGCTTCTTTTGCGAAATCTTCTAAGTATCTTGAGTAATATACCTGCGATAAGAAAAATAAGTTATCTCACAAAGCCTTCGACGCTAAGATCTGGACTTAGAGCACTATCATATTAATCTTTCATTATGTCAAAAATACACTAGTTATCCAATTCTACGAAATTTATGAATTTTCTTGCTGTAAGTGACAAAATAATTCATTCAAGTGTTTTATGTCTATAGGATATATCGCTGTCTTATGCAAAATGTGTGATAAAAATTGTTAGTACCGAATGCCACAAAATATTACACTTTCTAAAATTCATTTTACATTTGTCCATTTGAGCGCTTAACACCACCCATTCGGGACGTCCTTTTATGCAGTTCTTATGCAGCCGTGAAGGAAATGCAAAGCTGCTGTATTTGGGCAATTTTAGTGCGTATTATTTGCCAATTCGAACAAACTTAATGAGGCACAGAAATAACTTTGCTGAATTATAATTACACAATATTTAAAATAATTAGTTTCTAAGCTGATGTAATATAGAATTAAAAATAAGTAAACATAATTATATTTGCTGATGCTGATTGTTTCAGTCTGTGATCCAAAAGTCGTGGTAAATATATAATTGCTTACTTGCATTACTTAAATTTAATTTAGTTACTAGGTGATGACATTTGTTTCTCTACTTTTAAATGCACGTCAATAGGATAAGTTAATTACCTATTGTTTTATTAATGTTAAATTTTAAATTAGGAGGTTATATTAAATATTTAATTAGGAGATTATGTTAAATATTTGCTAAATTTACTAGAATTTGGAATTAAGTGTAATATTATATCGTTATTTATTCTTAATTCTCAGCTAAATAGATTTAATACAAAATGCATTAATTTTAATGATTAGTTGACAACCTTCTTTAACTACAGCTACTAAGAAATATATCCAAGCTAGACTATTTAATATTTGTATGTTTAGCTTAGTTTTGGCTCTATTTTCAACGAAAAAATATACTATTATATAAGCAATCTGTTTAGAATGCTTCTTTTTAGAGTCACTTTCTTAATCAATTGCTTAAGATTTTTAGTACTTTTTAAATTCATACCTAATGCTGTAAAATTGGCGACATCTCAGAGAAAGTAATAAGAATTTAAGACCCTTTAGAGTCTGTTAGAATTTATTTATTATACACGAATAAAAGTGAAGGAGGCGCATGAAGGGCGAAAAAAGTCACATAAGAAAAAAAGCATTTTTTTATTTATTAGATTTTTCAATCGATTGGTAAATAATTTTATCACCAGGATTGATTTCAACTACCGTCGAGGGTACTGTTTGCAGAATTGCTACAGTTAATTGACCATTTAAGCTTTAAGGTGGAACGTAACGGCTGAAGGGTGATAGTGAGTTGAAACAAAAATTACAGACAATCATTTTGTTCTTTCCCTGTCAGTTACTTCATCGAGTTATTGCAGTAGGATAATCTACTTTAAGGAATAGATTTTCTGTATTTTCTGGAAGAGAAAACCATTATTCTTCCTTTTCTCGCCTGGGTGAGCATTCCAGGAACTAATTCCTTTTCGCTAGTGGGACGAGGATCGTTACCTTTCGTCGTATTTGATCAGCACTTAAAGGAAAGAGTTTTATTGTGTGATACTGAGTGACATTTGGTGAGTTAGTCGAACAATTAGAAGCAAAGGACATGAAAAGTGGTTTGTCTGTGGTCTGGAGCTGTTCTGTTCTTTAGGAGTATAAGATTCAGGAATCTATTTAAAAATCATCATGAAATTCTTATAACATTAACGATATTATTGATAGTATTGCCTAATTTAACTTACGCAGAAGGAAAAGAAACTTTCTTCATAAATTCTCATTAGCTAAAACATTTTTTGCAAAAAAATATATATTAAATATATATTTTGTATTAAAAATAAACTATATATATTAAAAATAGATTTTACAAAACTATTTTTAACTGTTGAAAATAATTTTTACAACACTATTTTATTTTTAAAAATAGTTTTTACAAAACTATTAAAATGTTATAATGTTGCAAAACTATTAAAATGCTGTTAAAAATAATTTTTACAAAACTATTTTTAACAGCACGTTTTCGTAAAAAAGAGTTTTAATTTTAGGCGTTTTTATTTAAACAGCTATGCAGTTTTATGACAACAATTATTTTTAAGTGTGATTTGAAATATATACTTTCTATTTTCACTTACATTACTAATTGCATGAAAAACATAATCCAATTTTAGTTCTGTCCTAACTCTGTTTATCAACTCGTTCAATTTGTTTATCAATTCAATCAATTTCCCCAAATTAGTAAATTATTTGAATCCAGATAGGATAAAAATCGTTGGTACTCTGCCAAAATACATACAAGCGCAGCGCATTAGTTTCGGTTTACTGATTTCTCCCACATTCTATTTAATTAAACAGGACTTTAAAAAGAATACGTACTTGAAAAAAGAACACATATCTCTGGAAAAGAAACACTGTATTTCTTAAAGCAGTTACTTTTTTCTCTCTATCATTGCAGAGGCCCATATCTGAGTGAAGTATGCTGAGAATTTTGCAATGAATGTCTTATATACTATTTCTGAATACTGTGGATGAACCATTGGAAGTTCTCTTAGTCTTATCCTTGCTGATATACATATGTATTAGTATCAATCAAAATTATTTGAAAATTTAAGCTTTCGTGTATATTTTCGCTACCTTGGCGATATTCTTATCCTGTTTCACTATAATGAAATATAAAGTTAGTTCGATAAATATAAAGTTATTTCGATATTTCAATAATGAATTTCTTTCATCCCTTCGTTTTTGAACTTTGAGACTTCCAGTTCTCTTCCGTTTTCTCGTCATCCTGGTCAAACGCAACATCTCCAACTTCAGTATTACCGTTTTCCGTAAACCTTCACTTATTTGTCTTGCACCCTACTTCAGGTCATGTCATTCGACTTTACAGAAGTTAGCTTCAAGAACTAAATTACTTAAAAGCAGTTGCTATTAACAGAGACTTTTCATCTAACATTATTGACCAATCGTTGAAAAATTCTCACCCCAACACATCAAAAAGCAGCTTCTCGTCTTAGAAGGTTATAAGATTCTGTTATCATTCCTTTCTTTCCGTCAATTAGCTATAAAGTTGCACATATTTTACAGAAATTCCACTTTAAAGTCGTTTCCCTCTTCTGTGAATAATTCTCACTTCGCTGTTCCGTACTTGAATGCCCTATTCCGAAATGAAGTCTTGGACTATACACAATATTCCTTTCGAATGTAATTTAATTTACATTAGTGAAACTAAGAGAGTCTTAAAAGGTCGCGCTAGGGAACGTATGTTTGGAAGAAAGAAACACGTAAGTCCTCTGTTGCCTTACACTGTTGGTCAGAAGATTACATTTTCTAATTTTTTTCTTATTCAAAAAATATCATCCGTTGGTGAATTAGGTTTTCTAAAGGCGTTTCGCTTTCATAAAATTTTTTCAGTTCTAGTTAACGATCCCGACTCCGATCTGTCTTTACCCCTCAGCTTTTAAGGAAATTATTTCGTAACTTTTCGTTTTTCATTAATAGAGAGCGCCAGTAGCTTGATTTCCTTCCCATCATTGTTATCACCTTATTTAATCTTACCTTATCACTGGATTCTCTTACGTCATTTGCATTTCTGCAGTTGAAGAAGTTCTATATTTGAAACTTCGAAACTAGTGCTGCAAATTTCTGTATATTACGCTGATTCTTGTTGCTTTAACTCTTCTTATACCTTTATATATATATATATATATTTTTTCCTTTGAGAACATACAGACTCCCCGTGCACCACATATGTACAACACGGGGCTTACAGAAGTAAGTTAACTAGAACATTAAAGGTTACATGCATAAATAAAGCGAACAAAAGCAGAGAACAGCAGTCTGGACTTCACGAAAACAGATAAGTTCACTGGCCAAGTCACTCCGAACATTTTCAAATCGTTCTGTAAGCATAATCTAGGGCCATCAAATGTAGGGCACGGGAAAATCAAATGTTCCACATCCTGAGGAACTCTTTTTCAACATTCACATAAATTGTTTGATCGTAGATTAAAACGAAACAGATAACTTGCAAATTTACCGTGACCAGATAAAAACTGAGACACTTTAAAATTTAACGAGAGGAAAGACTCGGAATTCAGTCTATGGTAAATAGAAGGAAGGAACTTTTTGGTGAATTCCGCATTACAAGATGAAATGTATTCCTCATTCCACATAGCTAAAAGCTTTTTATAATGAAAGGACTTCCAATAACTCTTTGGAATGCTAATGTTGATATCAATGGGTAAATTTAAGGCATCTTTAGCTAAGAAATCAGCTCTTTCATTTCCGTAGAAACCATGATGAGCACGCACATAAGCAAAGCAGATATCAATACCTCTAATTCTAAGTGAACTAACAGTTACTAGGGTTTCGATAACTAATTTATCGCAGCTGGTAATACTGTTCAAAAGTTGAAGAGAAGAAAGAGAATCAGAACAAATAAGGTACTTTGAGGATGCTGTCCCATGATCCTGGATCCACTTGACGGCAAGATAAATGCACAGAAGTTCTGCTTGAAAAACTGTACATTCATTCCGTATACGGTGTCTAAGAAAACAAATTTCGGAATTGCCTTCAAAAAGAACAAATGCAAGGCCAACCTTGTTGTTCATCTTGCTGCCATCTGTAAAGAAAACCATATGAAAATTTATTTCAGCAGTCTCTTTATAATCGCAGAAATTTATGGGTTCTAAAGAAGCGGGATGAGGAAGATCAGTGAAGGGGACAATTCCATTAATACAGTCTTCCGAAGCATGAGTTGCCAGTGACTCAAAAATATTATTCTTATATGCAATTTGAAAATCAATAGGCGGAACTCCTGCAAGAACAAAAGTAGCCTCATAGCTTAAGGTTCTATAACCACTAATAATACAAAGAAGAATTCTCCGTTGAATCTTTCTTAAATTTCTTTTGTTAACCTTCTTGGCAAGAACATGTCCCCAAGCACGACAGCCGTACGAAATGAAAGGTACAATACACTGCTTATACATGAGTTTCTTAACATCGTAGCTTACTCCAAAAGTATTTTTGGCAATTCGGTGAAAGCCATTAATAATTTTTTCACATTTAGCAGAAAGGAATTCAATGTGCTTTTTCCATGTTAATTTTTGGTCAAGAATGACACCAAGATATTTAACATTTTCTACAAATTCCAACGAAGAATTATCGAGCATCAAAGAAGCAATATTTTGTTCATCAAACGTACTGGGAACAAGCATAACTTTACTTTTGTCATATAATGTGTTTAAACTTACACTTATTCAAAATTAGGTAATAAAAACAATGTTAGTTTGGTGAGATTTTGAAAAAAAAACTAAATCGAATTCGAGTGTGTTCAGACGAGTTGGTCTACTTCAGAAGGCTAATCTGGCTGGCAGGCACTAATCTGGCTGCTGGCCAAATGTATTTCAACGTAATCAAAAGGTTGATGTAAAACAGAAAACGGCTGATGGCAAGACATAAAAATGACAGTTGGCAAAGAATAAGGAAGTCGATTGTTTAAAACGTAGGGTAAGCGATCCATTACATTAAAACGGCCGAACAAAAGATAAGCTTTGGAAGGGTTTTAACAGTTTTCTGCAATGGAAACGAATTTATATCAGATCATTCTGGACTGGAGCCAGCTCAACATAGTGGATTAAAAATATTTTTATGCTTAAGAAATGTTAAAATTGAAAGCAAATCATCCACAGTGAGTCTGTAAAATTTTAGACTGGAACTCATAAGGAATGGATAAAAAAATAAATAAATATCAAACTTTAGCCTTCAACATGCATTCATTCCAACGCTGAACAATTCTTGCTATATTCATACAGGTTAGGGATGCTTTCATAGATGCCAACTTTTGGAAGTCTTTTAGATCCATTGATATGGTTAGCTAAAACACTGTATTCTCAGAATAGAGCTCTTTAGGGAGAAATTTCACTTTAAAGAAATCGAATGAAAATCTCAGATTTTCTTTCGATTTCTTTTAAATGAATTTAAGATTTAAGTGAATTTAAGATTTAAGTGATTTTAAGATTTAAGTGAATTTAAGACTTAAGTGATTTTAAGATTTAAGTTAATTTAAGATTTGAGTGAATTTAAGATTTAAGAAAGAGATTTATTGAAAGCAATTAAGAAATTCATTGCTCTAAAGTTGTAGAGTCCAGGTGGGTGAACTTCTGTCTGTATACTGGAGTAGCAGACAACTGTACAGGAGAAGGGTTAAAGTACCCTTTATGAATGAAGGCTTATAGAAAAGTGTCTCAAATTAAAATTAAAATTGTTAGTTAAAATAAATATAAATCCCTACAAAGTGATTGATAAAAATTGCAGTGTTCAAAGTTGCGTGTCTTAATTCCTTCCACTCAAACGAAACTATGGAATAAAATCATTTTCGCAATCAAGCATTTATAGCTTAGTGCTCTGATTTTCTTCCACGAATCAGACTATTAATTATTGTTGAACATGAGATTCATTAACTGCTTTTCAGGTACAAATTTCTTGTGACTTGTTTTCTTCCAATCAAACAAGCTGCAAACTTTGCTATACATTAACGTCATATCGAATATCTGTCCACCTTAGTTTCAAGTTGCTTTGCAAAGCTGGCTTTAGTATTTGTCTACTGCGAAAAAAGATCGAGGATGCCTATGAGGGACTATTACGTCTCTGAAGAATTTATAAGCATTAAATTTTGTTTTACATCGAATATATTTGTTATATATATATCTTTGCGTTATATCTTAGTTTGGTTTTGATAAGTTTACAATTTTTATCGGGATTAGTCTTTACTCCTTTTATTCTTATAAGACTGTTCAAATTCAGTTTAATTACTTCAATAAACTAAAAAACATTTTGCTTTCAGATTTATGCACACGTGCTTGCATACATACACACACACAAACATACATTTATATATTTAATAGCCTGACAGATTTCAACACCGCTCACAAATGTGAAAATTCAGCCCTAAAAATGACAATTTTGCTCTCTTTTACATAAAAGTCTAATTTATTACATTTTGACTTCGAGCCCTCTTTTATGTTTTACCCCAGGCAAATGCCTCGCTCATTCCACCCTCGGGACAGTTGTGACATGAAAAGGTCACTCTAAAATAATCAGAATCATCACTTGGCTCACAGTCTTGACCAGGGATTCCTAATGGTGTCAATATGAACTCCGTGGGGGATCAATGGAATTTTAAAGCGCATCTGTGATGATCAAGAAGACGACTGGGGTTCCATAGTCGAATATGCACCGGCAATTAATCAACATAATCAACAGTTCATTGATTGCAAAAAAGTATTAATAAAATTGATAATTTATTGCTTATTGTATAAAGCTTCGTCATAAAATTAAATCAAGTCTTACTGAAAATAAATAGGTACACTAAGCTTTTGTATTTGAAAGTAGTTTGAGAAAAATAACCAGAAAGTTAAAGTTGTTATCGGACCAACATTTAACTAACTGAGTGGTTGCTTCTTACTCAGTAGAATTTAGTAAAGTCAATGAGATTGAATATTTCTGATGGAAGTGATTTAAAAATTAATTTATGCGAAATTTTAGGCGATTTTATGCAAAATATTAAAAAAAAAATGTGTCAAGCACAGTCATCACATTAATTAAAATCGAAATTGTGCGAACTTAAAATCTGATACTATGTCTGATAACACGTTTATATTTTTAAAATTAACAATAATAATAAAAATACAAAAATAATAAACAAGTCTAATAAACTATGTTTTCAAAACTTTTGTTCATGCTTTTAGTCTTACTGCTATCTTTAAGTATTTATGCGCAATTATTTCTATTATGATAATATTCTACACTGTACGTTGTAGAGAAAAATGCAAGAGGGTAGATGAAAAAAATTATTCTTTGAAAGGGGTTTGATGCAAGAAAAGAGTTGGGAATGTCTGGTCTAGAATTGTATGTGTTACAGTTAGCGTAATATACTTAGAGTATTCTGGGACTGTCTGCGAAATAACATTGGGCTGCAAACGCTCGTATAGCGTTCCGTGTACTTCTTTAGTGCTTGGTAAATGGGCTGAGTGAAATTTGTGATGAGTTATTATGAAAAATAGCAAGTGTGCTCTAAATTATTTTTAAAAAAAGCTGATGAAATTGTACGCCTTAGGTTTTTTTTAAAGGAAAACCTCTAGGAAAACATTTTAGCATTGCAGATATGAAGAAATGTCAAAGAATCGTCAGCCGAATAATTATAAATGATGCAAATCGTGAAAAAATTTGCAGTACAATTTATGAAGATCGTTGACGAATTGTTGAAGAGATTTCTGAAATAAGGTTTGTGTCTTGAAGCTGTGGCCAACAAATTTTAAGCGAAGATTTCATCTCATTGGTGTAAAACGTTTGTCTTGATTGCTCACAGAAGGTCACAAAAACAGTTTTTTTAACGCGTGCAGTGTAACTGTAAGGACAACTTTCGAAATCATACACGGGTGTGACAGCTCGGGAACTCGGGGAGGGAGGTTCGCCTTCCTTCCCTGTGCTGCGTGCCACTGAGTGGAAGCACAGAAAAATGTTGAATTGAAACAGGTGTAAGAAGTGATGAGAGTTGGTGCTACAGTTATGATGCTGAAATGAAACAATTATCGCGTCAGTAAAAATCATCGAGTTTGCTGAGAATCTGAGTTTGCTGAAATGGGGAAAAGTATCGCAAATTGCACGAAATATAAAGACAATGCTCATTTAATTTTTGATGTGAAAAGAGTTGTTCGCAGAGAATTCTTTCCTCCAGAACAGGCGGTAAATAAGTATTTTTATCTGGAGTTGGCTTGTATAAAAATGTTTGACGAAATTGCCGAAACTCATACTGCCTCCCTCACATTCAATAATTTTTGTCGAAAATTAGGACGTCTGTTAATCTTCAATCTCCCTTCTAGCTTAATCTTGCTGCATGTTAATTTTTCTAGTTTCTAGGGGAAAAAAGATCTGAAAGAAGAGCACTTTATACCATGCAGAAAGGCAAAGAGTAATTACTGCAGACTTTTGGATAGTTTATTTTTCCTTCAGCAAAATTTCAGAAATGTTTTTCAGCATAGGGATAGCATTGGGACAAGGATATTCATTCAAGCGAGATTATGTCAGAGGAAACTTGGTTTCAGCCCTTATAAATAATTAAATTTCTTACAGTTTTACAAAAGTCTATCATATGACAAAATTTGAATCAAAATAAATGCGAAGGCCTGATACATGAAATCTTGGGTTTCCTACCAACCACTGAAAAGCTATTTCATCAGAAAATTAATTGTTCTGAATTAAATGTATAAGGAACAGACAGTCAAGACAATTATTCTACTCATTTGAGGAAATTAATTGAAGCTTAAACTAATAAAATATATTACAGCTCCTTGCATATGTAATATACTTAAAAACAATTAATTTGGCGCTTTTCCAGACATAGATGTTTGTGAATTCTAAAGAATGAATGGCTAAAAGTATACCTCGCTTACTCGAGCGTTAATGGGTCTTCTCAGTGGCTGATTTATGAATTGGAAGAGAAATTATCTCACTTGAACCTTTAGGATCTCTCATCATAAGACATTAGATATATTTAGTATTTCTTAAAAATTAAATAATATAAACTGGAGCATTCTCTGAACGCATGGAGTCTTACTGTTTGGTATTTAGACAATCTCATGATTTTACCTTTGTATGCATTTATTTATGGAGAAGAGGGATTTAAATTTAAATATGATTATAATTTTACAGAGTAATTAACAAAAACGCATAAATTTTTATGTTTAATAAATTTATTTCTGAACGCTGAAATCAGAAAGTTATAGATTTTTAATTGTAGTTTCGTTTTACATTAAAACACCATTACGAAGTTATTGATTATATTATTGTATAACATCAAAGTAAAGTCTTTATAATTTGAAGTTATAGAACACACGATTCACAAGATTAAAAAGCTAATAGAACAGAAATTGTGGAGCGGGGTTTTTTTTAATTGAAAGAAATTTATTAAATGCATATTATGTTAGCGACCTTGAATAATTATGAATAAAAAACGCAAAAAAGATATTTAGATGTCTGTATTAATAAAAGTTCATTTTAATATAAACTCTTGTACAATTTGAAAAATTATAATTATAGAATGACCAGGAAAAATCTTGGAATTTTAACAAATTTTCATCTTCTGGGTATTCATCAACGAACATCCTTTTCTGATGCAAATGAAGCTATATTGAGCTATATTTCATGAACTGAGCAATATTCATATATTGAGCTATATTTTCATGAATAATTTTCAAATATTGTAACGTTTTGTTGCCTTATAATTCAGAACAAACAGTACACTGCTGATGAAAATACGAATTTTATTAGATATTTATAAAACTACGTTTGTTACGATTGTTTCTCTTCCAATTAGATTATGAACTATGTTTATTAATACTTTATTTCCAATACTTTACCGATTGTTTTAAGCGTCTCACATTTTTGCCTTTATAACAAATACTCAGTTGTAATTTGAAAAATTAAAATATAAAGAAATCATAAAAATTTGTAAGAAGTACTTACTTTTTTAACTCATTTAAAATTTCACTCTGGTAGTCTGTTTTGCTACCATTTGAAAACAAATTAAATATTTAATGGCTACAGATTGGCAACACCTGTCAGAGTGGCAGTTTGCAAGATTTGAAACTAGCGAATATCTATTTTCTGATTTTATAACTGAACGATGACTTTCAAAGTCTGCTGGGTGTTACCGCAGTCGAAAAACGAAAATTCGAATAATTGGACAGACAATTTAAAATTTAATCCGAATCGTGCAGTCTTAAGTGCCGATCATAAAAACCAATGGCTTTAGAGCACTTTCTCTTTAAAACAGCATAAAACTTTTATAAAAATTGGAGTTTAATTCGTTAAACTCTTTAATTGTCAATGGCGGGGGAAGGGGGAGATATTTTTTTTTTGTCTCACAGAAGTTATTCTTTTGCATGTACCTATATCTCCAGTACTTTTTAGACAGTGAAGATGAAACACATGATTCTTGTCACTGTTTCAACGGCTTCATAAACGTTCTTATAAATTTAAAGACTTCTGATACTATTGGCCTCGAATATCGTAATAACTCCATTTTCCTTTTTTCTTTTTTTTTTCTTAATTTCAAATTCACCTTGAACAGACAATAGGATTTCTGACATTTATGATTATATTGTGATATTTATTACCGACGTCAAAATGTAAATAAGAACAAATTAGAAAGATCTAAATTGTTCTTTATTTATATTTTGCTTTTGGAATTAGGATGCAATAACTTAACTTTCGAAGTAATCACCAGACATGAGAAACTTTCCTCACATATGATAAATGATCAATAAATTATAAGAGTATTTATGAGGTAACATAACCATATTGCTCTATTAAGCAAATGTATGAAATGTCTTAGAAAACCGTGTATACTTTATTTAAATGGAAATCATTTTTGAAGATTTAGGATCACGAATATAAACTGATTTACATTAGTTTAAATAAAATAGCTTTGAAGTTATTTATTATCAGCATAAAATTCTGGTGATCGAGTATTGGATATAAGGTAGCTTGATATTGATTGGGCAAGACGAAAAAAAGGATTTTTTTTATATATACTAGATTTTAATCCACAAATAGCCCACAGATGGCGCTACGTGCATGTAAGTTAGCTATAATATTCCCAGAAGCTTAAGTTACTAAAATCACTGTATCGCCACATAAAATGGCATGGTGCGGTTATTAGCGTAGTCAAGCTCTATTATTAATTTCAGAAAAATCATTAACTAGATATTCCACAAACAAAATTTTTCAACAAATTTCGTATACGTTTTGCGCTAAGCGACATTGAATTTCAAACCTTCTTTTTTTTTAATGAACAGACAGGTATATGAAAAATTATCGATTAGTTAATTCCTCCAGTATTAATTATGGTTACTTACTAATAGTAACTGCAAACATAAAATAAATATTCTTTTAAAAATTGTACTTAGTTATATTATTTGAATTATGCATTTTTCTATTTATATAGTGGTATGAGGATATGAAAATAAAATTATTCTCTAGAATGCCGGTAAGTTAACGAAATTCATAGAAGAGTTGACAGCCAATAATATAAAACGATGGAACTTTCTATGTAAATATTGTTATAACCAAACATATCTGAGCATGAAAATTATTTTGTTATCTTTTTTGGAAATTTATATTCTGAAATCAGAATTATCGGTTATGCAAAAGTTTATTTTTTGTGCTTAGTGATGACTAAAACGTTTAATAGCGACTGGCAAAAGAAAGCTAGCCCTCTTATTCTTTAGATCACTATTAATTAAAAATTAGCTAATAAAAGACTGAAAATATTTAACTTATTTTACTTAGATTGTACACAAAAACTACTTAATAATAAATTCTGCATTTATTATGTTAAAAGCAAATTTTATCTTCACATAAAGCATTATACTTTAAGGTAATAGTTAAAAATATATCAAAATGTACTTGTAGCGTAAGAAAGAAAACTGTAATTAATAAATCAGGGTATATCAGACATTTCTAAATTATAGGGACTACATTATTCTAAGGCTTAGATATAAAATATTTTTTAATATAATTTTTAATAGATGCTTTCAATTTATTTTAAATTAAAATGTATTAACAAACTTTTCTTATAGATTATTTCATTAATATATAAATATGATAAGAATTCAGTAGTTTTTATAGTGGTGTAAATAATTAACTCGGGGGAAAATTTTCAAATAAAATTTGGGCAGCTTCAACTCACCCTTAATTTATAAATTTTTCATTGCTGAATGTATCGCAAAAAATATGATTATTAAAGTAAATAAGGTTTCAATGCATATTTTAATAAACGGAGACGTGTTTAAAACAAGCATATAGGAAGAAAAATATATAAAATTCGTTATACAGATATTTAGCATTAGATTAAAAATTTATCTTTAATAATTAACTAACAATAAACACTAACCGTAAATACATTCATTCCCTCATTTGGAGATAAAAGCGTGTAATTTATGTAAAATTTCGAAATGGTATTTTTGTTTATTATACTGATAAATGGAACCTGTAACTTAGACAAAATCCTTTTAAATGCCTGTTTTACGCAAACGCCAAAGCATCATCAAATATATTATTAGACTATTATTATATAGACATATGTTTAACATTAACCATGATTAGTTATTAGTATATTTTTCGTTAAAATATTAGCTGACACAAAGGAAGACTTCAGGTACTAAAACGAAAATCTGGACAACATTTGGACACCACTATTAATGATCGTGTAAGCAAGTTTAGAGCTGTATGTACAAACGTAAAAATTTTGAGCTCTTATATCATCCACTGCAGTTGCAAAAAGGTTCCATAAACCCACATATAACGGCTTTTGCCTGGTCATCCAGAGAATACTGATGGTGATTTCTCAAATTCTCGACCTAGTACTTAGAAGAATCGCCTGTACGTGTCTGGGATATGCTTAGAAAATCGTTGTTCTCTGAGAGACACCAGGAGGAAAATCCACCTTGCAGCCTCCCTTCTTAGATCATTGCAAATTGAATAGAAGGTCCACCAGTTGAGAAGGTAACAAATAACAGAGCGTCCTCTATAAGGCTCTGCTGCTCTCGGGGTTGTGAGTAGAGTATCTGATTAAGAGTGGATGAAAAAAAGAAATGGGAGATACTTTTTGGAAACCAAAAGAAGGTAATGGTGATAAAGGTAAAACGTGATTCTCACATTTTTTATACCGCAATATTATTCGAACTCTGACAGGATACTCATTTTAGCAGATAGAACAAAAATATTGTATGTTGCTTCATAAAAATTGCAACAGTTTTGTGTTACAAAAGTTTTATTTTATTTATTTATTTAGTCTTTTGTGTTTCTATTCTTTAGGCTGCATTCAAGCATTTAGTGATTTTTTTCACTGTGTGATGAATTATATATTACAGGAAACGAAAAAGCATTGCTACCACGTTCAGGAAAAGAACACTTAAATAACAATTAAAAATATAAAAAAGTAAATGGCATTATAGAGAAGGGAAGAATTTAGAAGTGAGGAATCTTTGAAAAATGAGCCTTGCTGTTTCTGGTGCTTCAAGTTTAAGTTCTGAATTTTCTTGATCGATGTGCCTGTCAATATACGAGAAGGCGATACAACTATCTTTAGAAGTGTCTTTAATTGAATACAACATTAGATGAAAGAAAGCTTCAGTTGTTCTTCAAGAATTAACAAAGATTCATTACGAACAATTATTAAAAATGATAAAAAACTCTGTTTCCATTATCATAAAAGGAAAGCAAAATATATAAAGCATATAAGATACATAAGAATATATTAAAGGGGAATACTTTATAATAGTAAGAATGTATAAGGTAATAGGGTCAGATTGAATGCCTAGCAGACATCAGACATGTGTTCTGTTAAGCAATCAACAGCATAAATTTCACATATCGCTTTGTGATCCACAGCTGCTTTCTTTCTTTTATGAAAGCAAAAAAGGGAAATATGTCGAAAATATTTATTTTTGCACCCCATGTTAAAATTGAGCGTAAACTAAAGGTTGTGAACCAAAATACGCATAATTAATTTTTATAGCAATCTAAAAGTATCAGCTGCCAAATCTCAAATAAAAAACATGAGATTGACAGAAGAATAACAGAACGAACATAACGCTAAGCATTTGCGCAAACCGAAGTTACCTTCTTGCCAACCCAATACGTAAGTGTATAGTATCTTTGTGGCAATGAGGGCACTTAAAATACACAGCTGGTTTTCTCGAGTGGTTTGATGGTAGGGAAAGAGAAGTGCAAGATTCTTGGCCATGTCCCTGCAAAACTGGGAGGGAAATGGGCTGTCATCTATAGATACGGAAGGTCAACGACCGACGCATTTCAAGTATGCAATTCGTAGACATGCTCTAATGTTACTGTCAGACATGTGAGGTAAGTTACAACAACAACAGAGATAATGGGTTTTCACAAAATGAAATAAATATAATTGACATTTACGTGTCTTGAGAAATAAAGCTCAGAAGGAAAATTATATATTTCCACTTATTCAGTTTCAAATTTAATGAGAGCTTAACAAAATTTGCTAATAGAAATTACCTACCAACATCAAAAGTGAAATGAATTTAATATGTACTTTTTAATAGGCTAGTATATGAGTCGAATCATCTTTTATCATTTCGGATCCTGTACCAAAACTTTCTTCCCTTAAAAGCAACATCATGATTTCATAGTGAATTCATTTTCGAACCATTAAAAACAAGGGTTGTTTATCAGAGGTAACTTAAATGAAAGCTGCTCTTAAAATCGAATTTAATGATCATAGCCATCTGAGCGAGAAAGCGATCTGGATTACTTTATAGCTTTGCAAACGGCATAGAGTAGACACATTTAATTAGAGTTATGGCCCACCCCACTCTTTCCTCAATGCGTAAATGGAGTAAATGTTAGCATTGGAGGTTGGCTTGGAGATGTGGTTTGATTTGCAATCAGCTCCTGCATACAAAATGATTGAAACTGTAATCTTAACAAGCAGTTTGTCTTGTAGTTAGAGAATGATTAGTTTATGGCAGAGTGATTGTTGAGTAATCTTAGTAGAATTGATGAAAATTTGACATATTTGATAATTACAAGAATCTCTACTTAACAGTTTAGTGTGTTGCTCAATAAGTTTAAGAAATCAAATGAATTATGTAATATTTCTGCATGGAAGAAAGGGCATTTTTAAAATATTTAGACAACAAATATTTTATATGAATTAATGCAATTAATGCATTGACTTGTATAGAATCACCCAAATTAAACTGTAAGATACGTAAAAGTCTTAATGATATTATTTTGAAAGTTTAGAAAAATGACAAGAGTTTATTTACATAATTTTTAAGGTTTTTGTCTTTGCTAGTCATTTCCAATTTCACGTTTATCTTCCTCTTGATATTTGATATATTCTTTCGAAAAACTGCATATTGAATGTCTATTTTAAAAGGCCATATAAGAAAAATATAGAGCTATAGTACCTAATAAAGTTTTCCTGTGTCTATGGCAAAGCACTCAAGGGCTGTTTGTCTAAGGGAAGGGATGCTTTTGTGGAGGAATTTCTAAGGGAAACTGGTTCGTATACGCGTTAACATTGTGTCTGTAAATGAATTTAGCAGTTTAGCAAACAATTTCACACATTCGTATAAGCGTAACTTTGCTTAAATTTCATTTATTTTCAGATCTACTTAGCAAGAAATTGTTATTTTAGAAAGCGATGCCTTTGAAGAGCGTCGAGTTCGGTTAGGTAATCGACTTTTCAAAATGATTCTTTAAGAATATTAGATTTTCGATAAAATGTAATATATTTTTTAAAAGCAGCAAATAGCGATAAGACAAATTTCAAATTCAAATTGTTTAAAATTAAAACTTTTTTTTTTTTTTACTTATTACGTGCTCCGCCCTTAGGCACACAGAAAGGCAGGAATGCCCGGTGGAGGTCTTTTTAAGGACAACTGGCTTCGTATCCACGTTACACACGGGAAAAACCACAAAAACGCTATGCAGCCAGCCTGTTTGCCGGGATTCGAACCCCGGACCGAATTACCAGAGTTCAGCGGCTTTTACCTCTCGGCCGCTGGTGGGTAACAAATTAATACATTTATAGAAACTGTTTATAGTTTAACTGTTATAGTTAACTGTTTATAATTTATAGTTTGCATTTTCATTTTGAAATTTTATTCCAGCTTCATTTGAATTGCTGTTTTAAGATTCGTTTTTAGGAAATGCACTAGAAGATGAATAACAAACTGTTATGAAATGTTTAGGTGAGGGCACATTTAAATTAGATAAAAATTTTTATTTTAAATCTTATTTACTTAGTCTTCCATGCAAACCGTATTTAGTATGCGTATGTGTCGAGCTTTACCTATTTCTATCTATAACTTTGTCTACTCTGCGGTGTAATTGATATATGCTACTAATAATTTATTTTCATTTTTGTTTACTATTGTATTGTGTTTGTTTTACTATAAATGATTTATTATTATTCATTCTCACCATACCAGGTAATAATAATTACAGACTGCTTTTAAATATTATCGTTTTTATTGTTATTACTTGACGAAGCATGTTACAATTTACCCCTAGTCGGGGCGAATTGTAACAGAAGATTACTTTTGATAATATATTTCTTGTCAACTTTTCTTGTTTCTTTTCTAAAATCAATAAAATTGACCAATGTTTGATTTGTATAGATGAATCAATAGTTATACTATAAAAAACAGTTACTAATCAAGGAATCGGTGTCCGCCGATAACATCGCCGCAAAAACATCGCGGACGAAAACGTCGCGGAGAAAACAACGCGGAGAAAACAACGCAAGGCAAAAACGTCGCGCTACAAAACATCGTGGGAGAAAACATCGCAAAGAGAAAACATCGTCGTCGAAAATATTGTGGTAAAAAATAAAGTATCTACAAATCATCGCATGACGATAACATCGCAAACATGCTTTTTTCAAGTTTTAATAATTGTAGATGGATATTTCTATAATTATTTGTGAGCGCAAGATGTAAAGAAGGATAATTTTTACTTTCACATTTCTTTATTAACTAATAAATTTTTGCTGGAAAAGTAAGAAGGCAACTTAAGCATAGAAAATAAAATGCAACTTATAGATTATACTTTTCATGAAAAATTACCAGTAAAAACTTTATAAAAAATGATTTATTAATGGCCTTTGTTAGTTAACTATGCCGTTTTAAAATTCTATTAAGTGCTATAAGTTGCATTAATTTTCTATGCTTAAGTTTCCTTCTTATTTTCTCAGCAAAAATTTATTAGTTAATAAAAAAATGTGAAAGTAAAAACTATCCTTCTTTACATCTTGCGCTCACAAATCATTATGGAAATATCCATTTACAATTGTTAAAACTTGAGAAAAGCATGTTTGCGATGTTATTGTCATGCGATGATTTGTAGATACTTTATTTTTTACCACGATATTTTCGACGACGTTGTGTTTAAACTGAGAAGTTTTTGAACTGCTTTATTTTCGACGACGATGTTTTGTACCACGATGTTTTAGAACTGCGATGTTTTCTCTTTGCGATGTTTTCTCCCACGATGTTTTGTAGCACGACGTTTTCGCCTTTCGTTGTTTTCTCAGCGACGTTTTCGTCCGCGATGTTTTTGCCGCGATGTTTTCGGCTGTAACCCAAAAAATCATAAATACATTAAAAAATATAAATTTTTTATGAAGATATTTTCAACTAGGCCCTACGTTCGCAATTAATGACCGAAATAAACGTTTACAAATATCGAATTCAGACTTCTGATGAATATGCCATAAATTAATATGGAAATATTTGGTGGTAATAAAGGCAAATAATTTCGAGTATGCGCAAATGAATTGCAAAAATTGTGAAAAGTCGTGTACGTCCGCAATTCCGTTGTGGTGGTTAACTTCCAACAATAGAATGCACAGGTAATAACATTGTTGGAAATCGAATTCAGGTTCTAAGAAGTACTACCATTCCGCGTTGTGTAACATCGTGTAACCGCGTCGTGTAAATTTTTAGGTAAGATCAAATTTCAATATTATATTTCTTCGATTATTAAGATAACAATTTTGAACAATATGAAAATAAACAAACGACGAAATTCGAAGTGTGAACAAAAGTAGGCATAAAATCTCTTACTGATTGCAGTTTCGTCGGAACTCTGTTTCTCGGGATTAAAATTCTTACCTTCTGATTTTTAAAGACCAAAATTTTTGTTTACATTAATTCATTCTTTAATGTAAATTTCTTAAAAGCTTTCAAAATTGGTTATCATAATAGGCTCATGGTGACATACGTTTTGCTTTTCCTAAAATATGTAGAATCCTATTTTGAACCCCACTTCATTTTTTATCAGTCAAGTACACTGGTGTGCAAAACTTAAGCAACAGATGTTCTTTTGGCCATAAATCCACAAATAATCATCTGAGACACATGAAATCTGAGACAGCATTTTGTATTTAAACGATGACAAAAGAATAGTAGCGCAAAAAGGAATACAATGCATACAGTATGGAATCAAACAAAAAAGGCTTTATTGAACTCATAGTATCGTTACACATGATTGTGTGCACAAGAAGAAAAACAACAAGCAGGTGTTCCTTAGTATGGTATATGCCCTCCTGTTACTGCAATGGTTGCTTTGCACCGTCGCTTCATACCCAGCACCATATTGTCCAACAAATCATGAGGTAAGAGTGTCCATTCCTCAATCAGCGTCTGTTCAGTTGTTGAGTGTTCCCCGGAGAATGTAATCGTGCCGCAAGGTGTCTCCCTAAAGCAACCCACACATGTTCTATGGGATTTAAATCAGAGGAGTACGGTAGCGAATCCATTCCAGTGATATCTTCACTTTCCAGTAGCTTCTGAAAAACAGGAGTTCGGTGTGGCAGTGTATTGTCATCCATAAAAACGAAATCTGCTCCAATGGCACCTCGGAACAGACGCACATGGGGAAGGATTACCTCCTGACAACAGCGATCTCCGGTTACAAAACCTCTGTTGAAAATATGGAGCTCTGTCCGCCCGTGCAACATAATGCTTCTCCAGACGAGAACTCCAGGACACCGTAACGATCTCTTTCCATGATGTTGCTGGGATGAAACCGTGTCCCGACCTCTCTCCAAATCAACTGACGTTGAGAATCTCTTGTAGCACTAAAACGACTCTCATCCGTAAAGAGGACAAAACTTAATTGATGAGATGTCCAAGTTTGTGCTCCTTGCATCACTCTAAACGATGGCGCCGATGGCCAACTTTCAAACGGATGCAGCGTTCAAAACGGCGGACCTACTGCGTCTGGATACAGAGACGTTTGAACACAGTTAACCGCGACACTTGTCGCCCCGTTGCTGTACACAATTGTTGAGCTATGGCGCTTGCTGACTGGTTTCGGGCTCTTTTTGCCTTCAGGACGATATATTGGTCATCCACAGCAGTTGCTTTTCTGCGGCGGCAACCACCAACCTTTCCAACCTAAAAACTGTACCTATTGTTTGTAAGGTTTTCCAAGTGCGCAAAACGACACTTTTGTTGATTCCGAACTCTTGAGCTACACTGGTGACACTATGCTCCTCCTCCAGCTTTCCGATCATTCTTCCACCTGCGAAGTCATCCAGGTGATTTCTTCTAGCCATATTTCACGAAAGAACTCATCTGTACTTGCATCTAATGTCTTTAATTGCGTCTCCGTCCTTCCTTTTATTGTAGTCTCGAGTTGAGAGCGCCGAATGCACGTGTTTTGTGTACACTCACGTCGCTTGTGACGTTTTGTTCCTGACATTTGCATACGCATGACCTTTCTACTGAATTGCGTATTCATTGTACTGATCGAAAGAACCCCTTTTCTGCAATTTTATGGCTATCTGATTAAAATTTACATTGTTGCTTAAGTTTTGCACACCAGTGTAATCGACCGCGCAGTACTGTAGCTGTGAGAAAACAGTAGCTGTGACAACAACGCTTTAATATAGTTGGCTAAGTTCCAACGACACTACAAACAGCTATAAATTTTACGTTTAGTTGTCCTAATTTTTAGGTGGAAATATTTTATTTCTGATTATTAGTATCACAGCTTAATAAACTGAGGAATTTAAAACTTAATGTACAACAGTTACTGGCGCAATTTCCTCCCTCATCTAATTCTCTTTTTGTGATTTTAGTAAAAGTTTCTGAAAATGTTTTGTGTGATCACGTAAATTTCCAACTTCTTGAAGTTGTTCAGAAAGCTAACTTCCGTAAATTTTATAATGAATTCCTCTACGTAGTGGGTAGTTTTCATCTTACTAGTCGATTTGCTCGTGGATTTTGTGTGCGTTTGCTGTGACTGATGAAGCAATAATAGTGAAGAGCTTCAAGGAAACTGGTAGTGCTCTTTGTGGTTTTGAAGGTCATTGTATCACCAACAATCCTTTTCCCTGGTCCCATTCGAGCATTTCATTACTTCAAGCACCGAACTCATAGCAGCCGGACTAAAACTTGTAAGTTCATCATCCACATTCTACGGAATAAACTTGGAACTTCAGGTTTACGGTGCGTGGGATGGCAGATTGAACTTTGACGAGGACGACGATAAGAACGGTGAAGATGAAACGACCTGTAAAGCTGTAGCGGACGACACAGACTGCAGTTCCAACATCATTCAGTGATTTGAGGCCGAGGACGTAACGGTGGAAAACAAGAGCGTGAAGCAATCAAGATAAAAGGAAATAGAATTGAAGATATTTAATGAAGTGCTATAATGTTACCCCTTATTAGAATGTGTTCTTGTTGGATGCTGTTCTGAACAACAGTGGGAACAGAGCAGTGTTTTCTGGCAGTGGAAACCAGCAGTGTAAAACAAGGGCATGAAGCAATCAGGATACAGGTAAATATTTAAAACATATTTTATGAATTATTTGAAGATAGTATTATATATATATATATTATTTGAAGATATTTCATGAAGTACTGTAATGTTATTCTCATTGGAATGCATTATTACTGGAAGTACTATATATTATTATTGGAATGTCAGTTTAATTTAAAGAAATATTTTGTGACAGTTACTAGTAGTTTATCCATGACTTCATTTCATTTGTATGTTCTTACTGTAATAGCGTCCTTCAATTAAATTATTCGCCAAATTTTTCCCTTTCGATTTTTGGACGATAAAATTTAGTAAAGAAATGGAGGAAAATACGCGAGTAAATACGGTAGTTCTTCTCGTAAAGAATAAGAACACAACTTTTCTTTTTTATTAATATGTTAGAATGATGTCATATATATATAAATATATATTTGATAACCTAATTAATGTGTAACGTAAGATAATTCTTGTGAACATTTGCATTATTAGTGGAATAATGGAATTGTTTGTGAGTCACCGCTAAAAATCAATATGCTGTACGCGTTTGATGTTAGAAATGTTGCATGGTGCAGTCTTTCTATTTTAAACATCCTAACTTATTATTCTGTCATTTCTGAAACAGATTTGTAACGTCTTTTATTTTATTGCCGTTTATCTCTTGTACTCAAACAATAAAGTTTTTACAAGTTCAAAACTATGAAATAACATGAGGAAAAATAACATTCTATTATAGATACGGAAATTTCAAATTAGTGCTAACTAAAAAAATATTGTATAATTCCAGATTTATAAAGAATAATATGTGAGAGAATGAGGTTATACCTTTTCTAATTAGACATTTTCGGTATATGTGATGATAGCTAGCACATTAACAACTGCAATCCCAAAGCAGATTTAGACAGCTCAGGTAATAGTAGAATAAAAATGTGTTTTTGTTCACTAAAGCTTTCTTTTGCTTCCTTCGCCCTAAGACAGGTTTACCTAAGAAGTTAAACTAAATATAAGTCGTTCTTTAAGATTCTCTTTCAAGAGTAAAGTAAAGTGCAAAAAAAAATATTTCTTCTAAAGTTTCGTCAGTAAAGTTGTAAAATACTATAAGTAATTAGTTACTGATAGTGTACGTTTTGTAGATGCATACTATAATATTTAGTTTCAGTGCTGAATTGATTTCCATTTCTGCTCAAACGATTTTAGCTATCAAATGTAACGTTATCGTTTCCTTGTTTAATCTAGTCAGAACAAGTCCACGAATTTTGTCATGGCAAGGAGCGCAAGACTATGTCTGTCTTTGGCATGGGCCTTTGAACACCATATAGGGGAAAATAAAAAGTTGCTTAGCTCTGTCCCAATTTTAAGAGCAGCTCGGGGGATGGGTACCCCTCTTTACCTACCAGTAAACCACTTGACGGACTTCCGACTTGCGATGTATTTTGAGTGCCCCATATCGCACATGTACTATAATACTATACACTTACAAACATCAATGTCGTCTCCGAGATTTTGTGCTATCCCAAAGAACGAAACAGTAGGTAGGAGCATTAAACATTTAGCGCATACAGGAGGCAATAACACTATACTGATCAGAGCGGCAACTTAAAGCGTACCTACTTTTCACATACTGATCGGAAAAAATGTAACATTTTCTGTCCTCAAGCTAAAACAATCTTTCATCTTTGGAGAACTTTTGATGTCTAAGGATTTTCTAATCGCTTTAACCTTTTGAACATCATCAACAAGTTCAAATCGTATTTCAGTTACGCACAGCAGTGGGTGCGAACGATATAGCTCGTCTTACAAATTTACGACCGACATATATCGCCCATTTTGGGGAAGAAAGAATTGCTCAGTCTCGCAACCGCTCACATAAACCTTATATTGCTTTAAAAGGTTCACCACAATTCAAAATCTGAACGTTCATCTTTGGTTACTGAAACAGATCTACTAGTTTGATCTACTCGTTGAAATGTTTGCATTTAATCAACGATTTTTGGCAATGAAACACATTTGAGTGAAAGAGCTTTTCAGGGTTTTGAATTTAAGGCGATTGAATATAGTCTTAATGTTTACAATTTATTACTTAAATTTGACAAGCATTAGCATACTTCAACAAAAATAAACCATGGTAATAATTTTCCTGTGCAGTGATATGATAAAAATAATTTATTTTTAACATCCTTTTGAATTATGAAAGCTCATTTTCTTTGAATATTTATCATATTATTTCACAAGAACATCATATCCTAAGACTAAACGAATGTACACATATAATGTCATTTTATATGGATGAAGACTTTCTTTTTATTCGAAGATTTCATTTCGTAACATTTATGAAGGTGTAAGGAATTTTCTTGTTCGTGCCTTCGTAGTATAACTGGAAAGCAGGAAACCATACCCAGCTAGCAATCGAAACATATCAATTTCGAATCACGAAGAGGGCACCGGTGATTCTTTATATTCCTCTGTTCTGAAATAATAATAAGAAGAATAATAAGAAGAAGAATATCTGCACTGGCGCTTAAGCGAAGTTGTAGTGGACGATAATTCTTTATTACCAGAATTTGAAGATTGAATACCTGCCTCCCCAATCACCTTTAATGTGGGGAAGAATGTTGGATAGTTTTTCCGTCTTTCCCGCGTACTTTCGGATGATAGTTTGAAGTACGTCTTGCTGAAAATCGAGAGTTCGAATCTACCAAAGGCATTTCTAATTTTCGTTTCCTGATTTAAAAAATTCAAAACGATTCTACAAATGTGCATCGTAAACGGTAATTTTAGTGTTACTAAATTAATTAAATAGAGACTGTGATAAAAAATATAGTTTAATCAGAACATGAGAAGCGGAAAGGGAACTATACGCCGTGGCCGTTTCGCCGCCGGGGCGTTTTGCAGTCAATACATATTTTTTATTGCATTTAAGAGATATTTTTCTTTATATCCCTGCATTATATCTTGGCATATTATATTATTATGTTTACTTAATTTACTATTGTATACTTCTGGCTGTCTTAAATTGTAAACGGAAAAAATACTTCTGCAATTAAACACAACTTCGAGAATTTCTAAAATATTACCTAGAATTAATGACTTATTTTACGCACAGAAGAATATATTTGGAAGGATTTTCTCAGTGTGATAATTAGGTGCATTGTATGCATATAATAGTGTTACAGTAAAAACATTAGGTCATTACCGCTTAAACCAGCGTCGAATTTGCTGTCCTTTATGTTCAGCTGCGCTAGCGATCAAGCGGTGTAATGTTGCAGTGTGATCCGCGACTTCATGCACTGAGTAGAGCTTATCTGTTGGTGAGCTTTGTCGGCTACCGACATGCAGATGGAAGACAAAATAATGCGAACACCTGTGAAAAAAGTAGGACGTATTTCACACCTGCAGTACAGCCGCGCCACTTGCAACAAAAGTCTGCCCCTTAGTGAGCTTGAAGAGGAAGGTATTAGTCTCTCAACAGCAGTCACCTGCATTGCATGCTTCGATCCAACTGTCTGTGAGAAGTTGAAATGTTAGATCTATCAGAGTTCCAAAGAGGAATGATAGTTGGAGCGCGTTTAAGTGGAGCATCGGTTCCGTAAACAGCAAACCTTGTGGGGTGTGCAAGGAGTAAGGTATCAGCCGTTATGACAGCGTACACGAAAGAGGGTAAGATGACGTCTTAAAAGCACAGCAGTGGCCAAAAGTCAAAGCTGGCTGATAAAGATAGACGGGTCTTGAAGCGCATCGTAGCCCGAGCTGTATATGTGCTTTATGAGCATAAAGCACAAGCAATCGTTATCTGAGATAACGTCAGAAATGAATAGTCATCTCCAGGACCCTGTTTCAACAAAAACTGTCAAAAAGGAACTTCATACTTCATTTATGGCAGAGTGGCAATGCGTAAGCCCTTGGTGACAGCAACTAATGCTTTTAAGCGACGCCAGTGATGCAGAGATCCCAAAGGCTGGCCTCCACAGCAGTGGCAACAGGTATTATGGTCAGATGAATCGTTATTCCCCCCCCATTTCAGATGACCGGACGCGTTTATGTCTGGAGAACGCCCAAAGAAGCGTTTCATCCTGACTGTCTCTTGCCAACAGCGAAGCATGGGGGTGCCGAACTTATGGTATGGCGTGCGATATCTTGGCGCGGTCTTGGGCCACTTGTTATTCTGCATGGGAGGATCACATACAAACACTATCTAAGCATTCTAGGGGATCATGTCTCCATCCTTTTGTACAGATTGTATTCCCTGGGGAGCGACCGCTTTTTCAAGACGACAACGTCCCTATCCACACTGCTAGGTGTATTCAAGAATGGTTCGAAGAGCATGACGATGCAACTGAACATCTCGCTTGGCCCCTTCAGTCTCCGGACTTGAATATTAATGAGCATTTATGGGTATATTTTGGAGTTCAACTTTCGTTCCCGATTTCCACTTCCATCCAGACTTTCGGAATTAGAGACCGCTCTGCAGGAGGAATGGCTTAATATTCCTTATATTGTCCATGACCTTTATGCATCTATCCCACGTCGCATTCAATCTGTACTTCAGTCAAAGGGTAGTCCAACCCCTATTAATAAAGATTTTCCATTATTTCACAGGTGTTCGTATTATTTTGTTCTCCATCTGTACAAGCCCTGTCTGTGCGTGACTAAGCTCGTGGTCGCGAATGTTAATACAGTCGGTCCTGCCGACCGACGCCAGCCATAAGAAAATTACAATGCCGGTCCCCAGGGACCGACGCCGGCCAAACGAAAATTCCGGTGCCGATCCCCAGGGACCGACGCCGTCAAACGGAAAGTTCACTGACGGTCCCCAGGAATCGGCGCCGGGCTCAACGTGAAAAGACGGTAGTCGAAAAATTGTTCAAAATTGCAATGTCTCGAAAAACGGCTCCGACCTAAATATCGGGCAGAGATGAATTTGGTTTTATATTAAAACTAGATTTCTTGCAATTACTTTAAAACACATAACATATACATTTTCCGAAAGTCTGTTTAGAGCTTTATGTAAAGCATCACTTCCGGTTTATTAATTTTAGCCCAAATTGATTGTGTCGTTCCCATTAATATAAAGTCTTAAATACTAAATGCCCTATATATATTGCATTTACTCTACTCAAGTAATTATTGGCGAAAAAACTACAGCTACATGAAAGATTAGGAATAACGAAGTTTATATGAATGTCGAATGCTAACAATAAAATCCATGGCCAATACTCCAATAATCCAACATAAATAAATAATAAAATTTAAAGAAAACTTTAGTTTCATTCCCGTGAACAAAATAAATACTTATTCTCCCAAACATTTAAGAAAATTATCGCAGTAACTAATATAATCATCTATAAATATTTATTAAGTACATGTTTATGTATATGTTTTAAGTATATATCGTATATGTTTTAAGTATTATAAGGTATATCTTCCGCTTTCCTAGCGTGCCTTCGTGGTGTAGTGATTCTGCACGCTGGGCCGGTATCCAGAAGTCCGTGGTTCTACTTTCGGCGAAGGCAGTTGCTAATTTTTCATCTCTTCGGCATTTCCAATTAACCTAATGTCTCTACAGTGGCACCCGAACTAAAAGGGTTGTGGATGATGACTTTCCACACTCAGGATTTGGCGATTGGGTCCCCTAAATTTCCCAGTCGCCCTTTAAAAGGGGAATTATATAAGGTATTTCTTCCACCTTCTTGGCATGCCTTCGTGGTGTAATCGTTCTGCACGCTGGGCCGGTATTCCAGAGGTCCGTGGTTCGATTCCCGGCGAAGGCGTTTGAGCCTTTTTTATCCTGCCGGCTTCCCAATTAAACTAATGTCTCTACAGTATAACATTGTTACAGTTACATTTTTCTCTACAGTATAAGTATTGTATTGCGGGTGATTTTAATGCTACGAGTCCTCTTTGGGGTGGAAATCAAGAAGATCATAGGGCTGCTAAAGTTCTTGATTTTATCCACGAAAACAGACTGTGTGTTCTTAATTCCCCCGATTCAGAGCCAACATTCTTGACTGTCAGAGCCAAGGGTTGGCCTGATATTACATTAGCTTCATCTCCTTTTGCAATTTCTATTACAAATTGGAGGGTGTTGACAGGTTTGTCTATTAGTGATCATCAAATTATTTTGTTTGAAATTGGAATCTCGGAAGACATAATTTTGAAACGTAGATTTAAAACTTCATATGGTGGACATGAAAAATTTATTCAGAAACTTCGTCCATTTCTTTAATTTATAAATTTATTTGAATCTAATACTTCTCGAGAGGATTTAGAAAATAACTACGACTTTTTTATTGGTTCATTGATGGATGCAGCAACAGCGTCCTATAAGTCGAAAAGAGTACGGATTAAAACCTCTACATCATGGTGGTCTGACTCGCTCACAATAAAAAGGAACAAAGTTCGTGCTTTAAGGAGACGTATGCAAAAAGAAAGGGATGACAATATAAGGCATTCATTTAAAATTTCTTATAAGAAGGAACTAGCAATTTTTAAAAGATTGATTATAAAGACAAAAAGTGAATCTTGGAAGGCATTTTGTGCTGCTATTGAAAATCCTTATGGCATCACTCAAAAGATTGCAGTGGACAGAGTATTTCGACCTCTTCAGCTGCCAGTAGAGGTAGCTCCGGACTGTACTTCTCTGGGAGAGAAATATAAAAAAAAATTAGATGAGTTATTTCCATTGGATTTGGAGATTGACGATATGGATTTACATAAAGTAATGCGAGAAAAATTTAAAAATCAAACTTGGAATTCTACTTTAAGTGACTCTGCCCTCCTGGAGCTTGAGGAGTTAGAAAATACAATTCGTTCTCTACCGTCTAAGAAGGCCCCCGGACCAGACGGTCTTGATAATATTATCATAAAGATACTTTTCAAAGAATTCCCCCAATTGTTGTTATCTTTATATCGAGCATGTTGGAAATTGGCTTTATTTCCACGGCAGATGAAAATTGCCGAAATAGTTTTATTTGGCAAAAAAGGTAAAGATCCTGCTATTTTGTCTTCTTATAGACCAGTGAGTCTTCTTTCTTCTTTAAATAAACTCTTTGAAAAATTAATATTGAACAGACTAAATTATTTTCTAACGGAAAATAAAGTGATCAGCGACTTTCAATATGGATTTAAAAAGGGGGTTTCAACTGAAATGGCTGTTTTTAATCTGCTAAACACAGTAAAACGCAACAGGGATGGTAACAGGCACACGTTAATCATCTCCATTGATATACGTGGTGCATTTGACACGGTCTGGTGGCCTGACATAATTGATGCATTGGATAGCGCAAACTGCCCTGTAGAAATTTTGAATTTAATTCGAAATTATTTGGAACAACGCAAAATTCAATTAACCCTGGATAATGAAATTTTAATAAAAGATTTGCAAAGAGGCTGTCCACAGGGTTCCTGTTTAGGACCAACCCTGTGAAACTTAGTCGCTAATTCGGCCTTTGGTATGTTTGAAAATACTGAACAAGTAACTTTGCAAGCTTATGCCGACGATTTTCTGTTAATTATCTCAGGCGTAAAGGACATTGAAGTAAGAGCTCAACAAGCGATTAATAAGTTTGTAGAGTGGGCAGACATGCATAAATTAAGAATTTCCGAAGAAAAAACTACTATGTTGTTTATCGGTAGGAAAAGAAAAATGCGTCGAAATCCGTCTATAAAAATCCATGGAAGGCCAATAAAATGTGCAAACACCTTGAAATATTTAGGCTTTGTTATCAGCAATACGTTGTCTTGGTTTCCACATGTGAAACATCTTAAACAGAGATGTGCCGTTCTTACGAATGGCATGACGAAGACTATGGGCATTAATTGGGGTACTTCCCCAAAAATATTGCGGCTGTGGTATAAAACAATCACTGAAAGAGTTCTTTTGTACGGAGTCTCCATTTGGGGTTTTGATATGAACAAAACTATGAGTGGCTTACTGAATTCAATACAGAGGCATCAGCTATTACTTATTTCCAAAGGTTATAGAACAACCTCGACAGCCTCACTGCAGATTTTGGCGGGTATACCTCCATTAGATCTGCAGGCTCAAAGAGACTCTTTCTTAGGACGGATCCTACGATTACGATTGAATGGGGATTTATGGAACCAACATCACCTAGTAAATGATTATGAACTACGGGTTCCATCTAATCTTGGCCATCCTGCCTCTTTAAAACTCAAATCTGCAGTCAATTTATACTATACGGCTCCAGTAGCCAATGACATTGTTCTATTTACAGATGGTTCTAAAACTGAACGTGGAACAGGTTGTGCATTTTGTGTATTTAACAATACTCAAAAGGTATATACATGGACTCGAAGGCTTGATAACAGAAATACTGTTTTTCAGGCAGAACTTTTAGCGATAAACGCTGCTCTCACTTATGTTAAAAGAAATCTATTGGTAATCTATTGGTATACTAAGATCTTCAGTGATTCATTATCTAGTCTGCAGGCTATCTCAAACATTACGAATAGAAATCCGATTGTACAAGTTATTCAAGAGAAATTGCTAAGATTTAATTCATCTGAAAGACCACTTCTTACCTGGGTGCCAGCTCATGTTGGCATACTGGGCAACGAAGAAGCAGATACTTTAGCTAAATGGGCTGCTAATGATATCAACGGAATTGAAAATCCAACGAAATTGCCTTTTTCACACTTGAAGAGCGAGACTTTAAATACACTGCTTGTGAAATGGCAGGAAAGATGGACTAATGACTCCACAGGAAGACGAGTCTTCTCTTTCTTTCCAAAAGTTTCACTCAGTCAAAGAAGCACATCGAATTTTTATACTCAATTTTTCACTGGTCATGGACCTTTTAATACATATCTCTTTCGATTTGGACTACGTACGACTGAGCTTTGTTCTTGCGGGGAGTTGGGAGACCCTGAACACTTTATCTTTCACTGTCCATTTACTAAAAACCTTCCCTTGAATAAACCTTTAGATCAACACAGGCCAAAATGGGCTGAAATGATATTAAAAAACTCTAGTGAGAGTAAGAAATTTAAGGAAATTATGCTTTTCTGTCAGGAATTAAATTTTTCTGTAAATAATTCTCTCAGATCATCTCTATTGGGAGTGAGTAATTGACTTTCAGCGACTGTTAGATTTTTACTGTATAATGGTAATTGTTTAACTTTGTGTGTTTGATGCTTATTATTGTTCAGTTTGTTGTTTCCACTACTTATGTTACTGATTTAAAATTAGAAGTGGTTTTACGTAGAACAGACGTATCTGACATTGAATGCATCTATGCTCTTATAAATTGTAACGGTTAATTGTAGCCTATTAGTTTTGTAATCGTTAATTAAATTTAACAGAAAATTTTTGTGACAATTTTATTATTTTGCATATTTTAATGCGTTCTTTTGTAATTGAATTGATTCACTTTGGTGAATTTGATAGGCATTAATTAAACATTCTATTATAAAAATTTGCATTCATGATAGTTATTTTATATTAATTTTGTTTACTTTAATCTTGAATGCATTTTGTTTTTGATTTTGAAATTCTGTAAAATTTTGTGTCGGCATTTTTCTAGTATTGCATTTGTCTTAGCGATGCCAGCAAACCTAATCTAGAATAATTATTTTATATACCTTTTTGCACTTTTCTGAATTGAATAGTTGACCTGTTTTTGTGAATTTTATTGGTTTTACTTGAGTTCTCTATTGTAAAATGTGCATTTAAGGCAGTATTTTATAATAATTTTCTTTGACTTATTTTTGAATGTATGTGGTTTTTGGAATCGGAATTTTTCATATATTTATGTTGGCATTATTCTTGTACTGTATTTCTATCGCGTCGCCAGCAAACCTGATGTAGAGTTTTTATATTACTTGGAGTGGTTTTGTTTTTAAACCAAATTTATGTTTTGCATTGTAATAATATCTCAGGTTCAGTGTATTTTATGATAATATTGTTCAGGTATCATAGTTATTGGTTCTTAATTCTGAATTCATATGAAAAAATTTTATTTGGCAGTTTATTATTGTCTTGGTTTATCTTTATGCATTTTTTTTTCTAAATTGAATGGTTCTTCTTCAATTTGTGAATCTAATTGATATTAATTGTGTATAATGCAGTAATGGATGTATTACATTTTGTTTGTACTATAGTTTTTATTTAAATTAGTTGGACTCAGTTTTGAAAATATTTCGTATTTTCAGTACAAATTATGAAAGTATACTCGGTTTATTGTTTGAATGCTATAGGTACTACTTGTAACATGCTTTCTTTAGGGTCTTTTATGACTATGTTACTTATGTTCTTGTGTTCTTGAAGGCCTTGTATGCCACTGTAAACTTATTCTGCTTAGTCATAATAAATAGCTTCTGGAGGCAGGGGCTTTAATCCGTGTAAGGCAGACATCATGTCAGCTAGGTAATGGAGCCCCTGTTCTCTGGTTAACAGTATAAGTATTGTTAAAACCTTTTATGTGTATACTGTGTGTTATCACCAATAAAATCGAAACGGAAAAGTATCGATTTTACAAAAATTAAAGTAAAGACTTGTGTGACTAGTAAAAATCGACTTGAAATTGCGCAGATTAAGGAAAGACATGATATTTTTGAAATATTCGTTTGATATGTAATAATATAGGTTTCTCAATATTCGCTTGATATGTAATACCTTGGTTCATCAGCACAGTACAATGATTATGTGTGGGTAAGTGTGCGTCTCCAGTGTAATAAAGAAATAATTTTATAATCAAAGAGAAACATTTTACAGAATAATCATTCTTCTTAACTCAGCATTTTAAATTTAAACAAGATGTTTTTTTTATGAAGATATCGATATTTTCTTAGTTAAATGTTTCTTATTAAATTAGAATATTGTTTTTTAAGTACGTGGTAATGAATATCAGTGACTGTGATAACTTAGAGAAAAAATTCAAAGTCCCTATGAAGTGGTTTAAAATCTCCATTACCTGTATACGAATACATCAGTGTCAGGAAAATTTAACCTATTACAGTGCTAAATAAAGAGAAATTTTCATTCAAGCTGAGTCTTCCAAGTGCGTAAAAAATATTAAATGAATAAGAATTTAGTAAAAGTTGTTTCCAAATCCTTAGATGGCATAGTAAAAGAAATGAGTTACAGGAAAATAACTGAAAATGTGATGATTAGTAGCGATAGCAATGTAAAAACAGAAGTAAAATAACATATTCTAAGTGTGCAAAAGGTTACCAATAAGGAACTTCCAGAAACCTTTTCTGAAAACTTATTGATATTATAGTTTTTCGCAAATGAATTCCGTGGAAACGGAAAATTTTAAGATTTTGTATTCGAAAATTTAACAGTGATGTAAGGAAAAGGAACATTAAAGATATTTCAAGAGATATTCGATTACTTTTTAACTTGTTTGTAATTTTTGTAGTCATTATAATGAGCGTATGTAAGATACATTTGTGAATTAGCAAAAGTTTCAGTATTTGGCAAATTTAAGTAGAAATGAAATTATTTAAAGTAACCGAAAAACCAACCCCTGGTTTGAATAGAAACTTAAATTAATAATAATAAAACATTGAATTCGGTAAATTCATTAAAATTCGGGTTCTTAAAAATGCAAAGAAAAGTTTTACTTAATGCTAGAAATATTACTTAAATTCTCAGACTGGAGTTAAATACGACTTTCAGACGGACCTCAGACATTTGCGTAATATATAATAAAAATTAAGAAACAAAAACCGGTAAATTGCAACATATTTTCAAATGTTTTCTTCAAAAAAATGAAAGATGTAATGTCTGCGTTAAAAAAAGAAGAGATACTTCTCAAAAAATTTTTCTCTTTCTTCTTTGAACACTGTGAATGAAGAGTGTCCTAAATTAAGTAAAAAAGTAAATATTTCATATGAAAAAGAATGAATTAACACAAACGAAATATTTTCTTGTCTATGTAATGGAAAACAGTGATCGTAATATATTTAAAAAAAAGTTAGTTTGAAGTGCATTTCTTTTTTTGCTACCTAATCTGAGGATTCATAAAAAACAACCAAAATAATCGCCTTCATTTTTTCATAGATATTGCATACTTCTTTCATACAACTGGGATTGTTTTAATAATTTACATTAGAAACTAGTTTGGGCAAAACCCCTAGATATACAGGAATTATTTTATATTTTCAGAAGTAAAATTTAGCAAGAACAAGAAATAAAAATAGAATTCGTTTGGGTAAACATAAAGGTAAAAAAGAAAAACGTAAACTTATGAGAATAAATGTAGTGAAATGTAAAAAAATAAAATAAAATAAAGGAAAAGCAACAAAAATTAAACTGAAAGAATAAATTCAATTTTTAAAAAATAAAAAAAAGTTAAACCTAAAAACATTTTAAAGTAAAAAGAGTGAAAGGAAACATTGTAAAAAATATTGCTTTTGCAAAATAAAAAAGTAAAAAGAAATGTAGAAGTAAAATTCATGTTTGCATAAAACACAAAAATAAGGAATGAAAAGTAATGAATTAAATTTGGTAAAAAGTAAGAACGAAAAGAAAATAGCGAAAAATTACGTTTTCAACATAAAGCAATGAGAAAAGAGAAATTAAAAATGTGCAAAAATATAATCTTACAAATAAAACGAGAGAAAATAAATTTAAAGTAATGACTTAAGAATATACATTCCATTGCAATTCAAAAAACAAGCATGATGATTGGTTTAAATAAGAAGGATATTGTTAGCGAAATTGTGATTGGTCCTTAAAATAAAATATTATACGTTCGTCGTCGCTTATTTTATACAAGTCCATCCTTAGACCTACTTTACTTTATGCCAGTCCGGTATGAGGACACGCCGCTAAAACCCACATAAAAAAGGTACAAGTTATTCAAAATAAAATCCTTCATGAAATTATTAATGCACCCTGGTTCATCCCAATTTCATATATTCACAGAGATCTTCAAATTGATACTATACAAAATTATATAAAAAAACTTGCAACAAATTTTTTCCTTTCTGTACTATTACATCCAAACAGCTGTATCGCCTTTTCCTAGAGCAAAACACAAATATCCTTCGAATATTCTAACCTAACATTTTGTTAATTATTTGAAGTACCTACTACCTTACTGATCCAACTTTTTTTCAAATTGCTGGTCTATTTTCATTCATTTCATCTTTCTTCGCCGACTGATGGCGGCTAAGTGAAATATCCCATTCTACCATCTCGATTCTTCATATTTTCCTTTTGTTATTCCAGACATTCTTTTATCTGATGCAGAGTAAAAGCGCGCTGTCACTCTCTTTCCATTCGACACAAGTCGTGGATGTACAAAGGCGTGAAATGGTTTGGACACGTTAGAACAAGCTTAACGCATGTGCAGTCCTTAAGCCGAAAAACATCACGGTAGTTTTCGCTCCCGCATAAGGTCGTTTAAATGGATTGAAGGTCCAAACTGTCGCTTTGTAGTATTGAGAACATTTCCCATGAGAGAGGTGGCATGTTCAAAACGCAACTTTTGAAAAATCATGGAATGAATTTTAAAATATGAAATGAAAAAAAAACTTAAAAATTAAATTAAAAATTTGAAAATAAGTTAAATAATTTTTTTCCATGAAATATTCCATATATGTTGTAAAATATATAATGAAATCAATTAAAAATAATTACTGATTAAATAATGAGATGCTAAATTGGAAATAATGACAGATTAAATAACTGAAAACACTAAAGTAAACTGAAAATACTAAAGTAAAGTTAATTAAATTGATATCATCAAAAACATGGGGTTCAAGAGGTCGTTGCCACAAAAAAGTGAAAAAACTTGTCGTTGCCACAAAATATAGGTTTAAAAAAATTGTCTTTTGTACAAAAACAAACATTATAATACGTCTTTCATACACGTCTGTGTTACTTCTGTTTGTGATGGAAAGATGGCGGCGACCATGCCCTTTCCTGTGATATTAAATAAAGTGACGCCAGTTTCTATGATGAAACAAAAATAGAATTTATTGACGGTAAATATGATTCAGTTAATATAAATAAATAAGATTCAAAATTAATAATTTTCCAAATAGTATAATCACATTTAGCTCTTAATAAATATCTTGTTTATTTTGTTGCCAAACGTCATAATTTTGAAAGTAACTGTGTCGGAGATAGGTATATGAAAAAGTTTTACATAACGTTTTTCTATGCATTTAATTCATATGTCAAATGAAAAGCTGAATCATAACAAAGAAAATAATATTTTTAAATAAACTTTCTATGATGTGCATTTTTTCATATTTCTGCCCATCATCTTCTTATTTTATACCGTTATGTTGCCAATCCTATATCTGTGGGTTCCACCACCTTCTTTCAAACCGTGAAATATTATTTGTTTGGAGAAAATCGCTTCTCTGGAAGGAATAACAGCGCGAAAAAAATGAATCGACGAGCGTTACGAGGTATGATTATCTTTTTTTTCGCTTCCCATAAGGGATTTTATGATCGTGGCACGGCAAATATTTTCCCCTGAGCGGTTGATACTGTCGATATGTTTCTGACTTCTGAGTGCTTGAATAACACGGCGGAAAAACGTATTTTCTCTTCCAAGTGCTGTATATATCATGCTCTGTAGGTTGTTCTAGTATGGCAGATTAATTTAAACGAAATTTTTTATGCAGGATTTTGATCCCAAATGTCGTTTTAGGTTTCGCAATTTTTGCAGCAGTCTAGTATTCAGGAAAAGGATCCTGTCCCATGGAACAGCCGTGATTTGAATCACCCCTAGGGATTCGATGCACTGTATTTGTTTTGATTTCACTTGAAAGCTGAGCTGGGATGTTTACGTAAGTTGAATATTTTACCGATGTCTTAAGCTTATTTTCGTACTTTAAAAAGTATAATCCATGGGGATTTTTGATATTTTTAGATACATATTAAGGTTCACATATAATTTTTTTTCTGAGTTATATGTTTGAGTTTGCACTACTAGGGGCATTTCAGTTAGCTGTTTTTGAATCCTTTCAAAGATTACATTGTTTGCGTAGTGTAATCAAATTCTTGTTTTCCTTAGTATGCTAAAATATATTTTATGCGTTGGTTTGTAAAAATACACTTGATGTATTTCTTACATAGCGTTTAATCCAAAACAAATGAAATAGAAAATTTTTATTTTGAGTAGAATATTGAAATAATTAATAAAAGGTCGGATTTTAAAGTTTATTACTTGTTGATAAAATGAATGATTCAGGTATAAGGGTGTTTGTGATAGAAATTGAAGAAAGAATTTATATAATTTGGACACGTAACTTTTAATTAAGTAATACATGTTACTCTAAATTAATTAGTTTGAAATTAAATTTGTATAGCCAATGTTTTGGTCTCTGAAACATTGACTCTGATAATGCCAATTCTAATCGGTTACTTTTTTTTAATCAATGAGCACTTTTACATTTTATTTGGGAAAAAATATACATAAAAGTTTGAAATAGTAATTAATTAATATAATTTGAATCTGTATAATTCATACTTCATAGCGTTATAAATGTCCGCAAAAATCTGTGATTATTTGATTGTACTTTGGTTTTATTTTAGTATATTTTTGTCTTATATACTAATTTCATTTATTAATTAATTTATTTAGTGAATTTTATATATATCTATTTATTAATTTATTGATGTAGTGTATGTTACATATTTTTGTTTAATCAAAGTATGTGATCATATCTTGCGTTTCTAAGAATTTATTTTGGACATTATAATCGTTTATTTTAAACCGATCATTGTTTAAATTGGAAAGATAGCTAACTCAGTTAGAATATGAGAAATAGATAGAAACCTTCTCAGCTAGCTTTGTGAATTCAGTGATTCAATTCAGAATTGTGCGATTGTAGTTGAGCTTTAGATTTGCTCTGAGAGTAATTTTGCTGATCTGTGTTATTTTTAGTGTTTTAACGAGAATTTTTCTTACGTGTGGTTTACTCCATAATTTGTTTATAGCTGTTTACACAGTGTGAGCTGTTATTTAGTTCAGTAAAGTGTAAATATTTTCTTGCTCATCGAGTGTAGTTATTAAAGAATATATATATGTAAGCCCACACAACGTGTTTTTCAATTAATTATTTGTACTGTTTGGTTTAATTTTAGTTGGGATTTTTTGTACGAAAGATTGGTAACTTCTTTTCACTCGTTACTTGCAAACGCGCTGAAACACACAATGGAATTGGGTAAATTTTCACGTCACTTAAATTAGTGACTTAATTTAAGTTTAACTCTTAATATTTAATATCATTAGATGCAGAAAAATTAGCTCTTTAATTTGAGACCACTTTCATAATTCTAGCTTTAACAGATTTTAAGTTATAGCCATTTATTTAACGAAAAACCTTTTAAGTCATGTTTGAAAAGGAGGAAAAGAAGTTTCGGAAAAAAAAAAAAGCTCACTTGGTAACAAAATTTCGGGTTCTTGCAACACCTCCTTATAGAAGGAAGCCGGGACACTGGATTGTGACGTCACGCGTAGTCGTCTATGTCGAAACCCCGAGAGAGCAACGAAACAAAACAGGCTGCGCGCTAGTGCAACACCTCCTTATAGAAGGAAGCCGGGACACTGGATTGTGACGTCACGCGTAGTCGTCTATGTCGAAACCCCGAGAGAGCAACGAAACAAAACAGGCTGCGCGCTAGTGCCGTACTTAACGTTGATTTCACTATTTGATATAGATACTTGGGTGGGATTTTATTCAGAGATTCAATTATATATAATGAATAATTTAATTACTTCAAAATTTAACACAATAAAATTTGACATAAATTTAAGAATTTTTTGTTTCTTATTTCTTGACTTTAATGAATTATACTTCCTTGTAGGTTTCACAGCAGCATTTAAAAAGTTAAAAATCAGCCATACTAACTCAAAAAAGGAATTTCTGACTTTTCTCTCATAATTTAATATTGCTTTATATTTTTCTAATATTTATGAAAAAAAACCCAAATTATCTGCATACAAACTATTACTTATCATTTCATTTTTCTTCCAATCAGTAATTTGTCTTTAAAAGAAAATGGTATAAAAATGCACTAAATTTTGTCTATAATATGCTATGTGTCTTGCAAGTTTCAAATAAATTAGTATATCAGAGGTTTGCTTAGCAAATAATTCAATGTGCAATTTAAAATTATTGCTTAAATATGTAGAACCAATAATATTAGTTGTATATGTACTTAACTGTATTGTTAGTTATATAGCTGAACTTGAAAATAAAGATTCACAAGTGAAAAATAAAAAAAATTTATTTACAATTTTATGCAAGCAGTCAGCATAACACCTAAGTTATAACATACAAATAAGTTAAAACCAGCTGATCTCTTTTTATCAATAAATTATTCAAACTTTCTTGTAAAAATTGAAGCAGAAATCTCATTAAGCATATTGCCATACTAAGAAATCTCATCAATTCTTATTTATTAACAGGTGTGAAAATTTCAAAACTGCTTCTATATTAATTGGGTCTCATCAGAAACAATAAGATGAGACTATGTGACCTTAATATTTAAATTTTGATACTGCAAGTTCAAGTTTCTATTCGTTAAATTTCAACCCATTTTGTCTGGCAATTACAAACACCGTTATTAACTTTTTACAACAGCCAATTAATAGTTTCAAAATGTATTACGATACTGCCATAATATGGATAAATATCGGGCAAACACTTGAGAAGACCGTCCATTACCATTTAAAACACTTCAGGTGCACAAATGATATTAAATTTTATACGATGGCTATTATTATTTATGAAGCATATAAAGATACATTCAACAGCAAATGGATTTAAGCATCACCAGTATATGTAAAAACATTTATTGATGTTGTGTAAAGGAAGTGATTATCAGTTAATGTTTCAAATATAGAAAATAATAAAAATGTTTTACCTATGCACCAGTATCCAATTTGAAAGTATCTGGTCACTACATGCAACACAATTTTGTTGTAATTTTTCCAAGCTAAAATCGTGATCTTCTAAGTTACTCGCTATCAGGCTTGTTTAATTTAAGCAAAGAATATATCAAAATGATTTGTCCAGAAAGCCACCAGTCTTAATTATGGGACACCGGTAATTTCAAAATGCACATGAAAATCACAGGTTTGTGAAATGAGTGCTCCTAATCAGAGACACCCTTTATTCAGCCAATTCCCAGAATAATAGTAGGAGTTATTACAAACCTGTTATTTTGTCGCCATGCTGAAACACATAACTGTTATCTTGATAAAGTAATTTATCATATGGTAACATGAAAATTATACTCAAATGATATAAGTAATGGCCACTTAAAGACACAACATAGACCCTTTTTTACACAACAACAAATTAAAGACAAGGAAATGAATTTTTCAATATTTTTAAGTGTAAAACAGTCAGTACATGCCCATATAAAAAATATAAATTATAATGACCCATTCTCAGTATAAAAGCAGCAGTTACCATAAACTTGTCATCTTGTAAGCATGCTGAAACACAACTTTTATCATGACAAAGCATTTTACAGTATGTTAACACCAAATGATAACCACTTACTAAACATTAAGTGGTAGCCATTTAAATACAACCCAGATACCATTTTATGCAGCAAACACTCAACAGCACGAAAATGAATTTTTCAATATTATCATCTTTCAAGTGCTCTGAATATAAAACAGTCAGTGCATGTCCATATGAACAAAATTATAATGACCCATTCCCAGTATAATAGCAGCAGCTATTATAAACATACAATTTTCTAATCATGCTGGAAACATATAACTGTTACCTCGATAAAACATTTTACCATATGTTAACACAAAAATTATATCAAAATGATAAGAGTAGTGGCCACTTAAAACATAACCCACACACATTTTTATGCGATGACAAATTAAAGGCAAGGAGATTCCTTCTTCAATATTTCAAGTCATAGAGTGGATATATATATAAATATATTTATATACGTTTGGTGTGGCCTATTGCAACCAAAATACGAGGTGCACATATACATGTTATAGCAGTCCTATATACAAAATTTCAACGTTCTGAGGCTACTCGTTTTTGAGTTATGTGAGATATGTACGTACGCACGAACGTACGTACATACGTTCGTACAGAAGCCACGAAAAATTCTCTTCAGAATTAATTTTAGTTTCAGTTTTTTTAAGCAGTTTTATAATTTTTTTGAAGGAAAAGAGTATTTTATTCTGTCCTTACGTACAGATATGGTGCAAAAACATCGTTAAATTGCATTCGATAGCGGTCAAAATGGATATTTTCGGTGAAATATGCTGCCTGAAACTTTTCGCGATTACAATACTTCCTTTTTACTTCGTACAAGGAAGTAAAAAGGACATGCCTTCTTCAATATTTCAAGTCATCTAAATATAAAACAGTCAGTATATGTTCATATCAACAAAATTATAATGACCCATTGCCAGTATAACAGTGGCAGTTATTATATACATATCATTCGGTAAGCATGCTGAAACATAACTTTTATCAGGAGAAAGCATTTTACCATATGTCAACACCAAACTTATACCCAAATGATAAAAGTAGTGGCTGCGCTAAAACAGAAACCGAGACCCTTTTTTACGCAATGACAATTTAAAGGCAAGGAAATGCCTTCTTCAATATTTCAAGTCATCTAAATATAAAACAGTCAGTATATGTTCATATCAACAAAATTATAATGACCCATTACCAGTATAACAGTGGCAGTTATTATATACATATCATTCGGTAAGCATGCTGAAACATAACTTTTATCAGGAGAAAGCATTTTACCATATGTCAACACCAAACTTATACCCAAATGATAAAAGTAGTGGCTGCGCTAAAACACAAACCGAGACACCTTTTTACGCAATGACAATTTAAAGGCAAGGAAATGCCTTCTTCAATATTTCAAGTCATCTGAATGTTAAACAGTCAGTATCTGTCCATATCAACAAAATATCCATATCAATTTAGTTTATTTACTTGCTCTGAAAGGAAGTTCAGTTCAGTTTCTTTTTCAGGTAACACTCTTTTCAATTCTGAAAGCATATCATCCACAATTTGTATAGAATTCTTAATATATTCTTCATTTTGTAAGTTATGAGACAGACTTTCAACTTCCTTTAGTACTTCTAGAAACATATTTACATTACTAATTTTTAGAGGGAAAACAAATTTACCAATAGATTTTATAGCGATGTTTTTAATATAAACACATACTGTTAAATCTTCATTTATTACTACCGATTTCTGAATTTCTGGAGCTGGGTCACTTAAAATATCAAGTAACATAGTTGAATTTTCAGTATGTACAGTTGTCCAAAATGTTTCTAAAATCTGATGTTCTAGGCAATTATTGAATTCAATTAAACTTTCAAATGATCGTTCATTATCATACCGTTCTTTCATTTTCAAACTTTCTTCTATCGCTTTCTCCAGGTATTTCTCTTCTAAACGAGCTTTCTTCTTTTCTGGTGACATTCTCGATACAGAATTTGATGGCATGAAGGATGGGCCATCAGGGAACTGAAAAGGTATGCATTCTTTTTTCAAACGTGGCCTAGAAATTGGGGCTTTAATTAACTTCGCTGATTTCTCATCATACATTTCGATTTCTCGTATTATTTCATCTGATCGAAAATGTAATTCACATACCTATAAAAGAAAATATTCAAAAATCAACTTGTTGTGAGTACAAAAGTTAGATGCATGTTAATATTTAGTAACAGAAGTCAATAAGCCCTATGATTTAAATAAATAATTTGATACATAAATACGAATTAAAAAACCAGTAATATCATTTCAATTACGTGTATAATTTAAGTAATTTGTAAAATCTGGAATGCTCATCATAATGATTACAGCTTTATTTACATTTAAAGAAAATTATATATTTGAGATAATTGTTTACAACAAACACTGGTTACCAAATACAAATAATTACCTTGAATACATCATACCAAACTTTCATATATCATTACAAAAATTTTAAAATGAAACCTATTATGATTACTTAGTAGTTCCTTGTCATATAAATTATGATAAATTTGGAATAACTACAGAATCTGCCTGCACAGTATACTAGAAAGCATTTACAAATTATTGGCATTTATGTAACTACTAAATTTAGAATTATTCCTGTTATATGGAACTTTATTTCATTCATAAAACTTTGAAGGAAAATATTTTTTTGAAATGATTAAAACAGGCAAGATTAAAATCTTTCAAACATAAAACTTCTTACCCACAGATCAAAATCTAATATCGTAAGCATAAACATCACATACCTATCAATAAAAGTAATAAAAAAATGTAAAGATACAAAACATAAAAAATGCAGTAAAATTGAACTTACTCTGGTATGTTTAGTAGGTTGAAAGCCATCTTTTCTTCGTAGACTCCTTATCCATTTCATCCGGAGTTCAGTCTCATTTGGAAACTTGAATACAGCCACTTTTGGTCCGTTTTTATAATTACCACAACATGTGGCTACAGCACATTTATGAGGCATGAAATTATAAAAGCACGAGACAATATATAAAAAAAGCACGAGACAATATAAAAACTCTGTCGCTAACGCAAATAACCGCTCCACGTTCGTCGCTCTTGGCTCAACTACGGGGCTTTGATTTTGTTTGAAGGAGCGAGGTGAGTCAGAGACGACTACCTGTGACGTCAGAGCTTCCCCTCGCTTCAGTGTCCTGGCTTCCTTCTATAAGGAGGTGTTGGCCCAACGCGGGAAGCGATTTCCTGCCGGGAGTTTTGGGATTGTCATATTTGACATTAGCAGGTGTTTAGGCGTGGCCTTGGTTTGGCGCGAACTTGGCGTGATATTAAGTTCGTTTTAGTTCAACATTGGGGAAAAAGTAGAAATTTTGTGTGGCTTAAGGCGAGAGTTTTCGACAACTGTTTTTTTTTTTTTTTTTTTTTTTTTTTTTTTTTTTTTTTTCTAATCTTTTCGGGCGGGCGTTTAGCCAAGGTGGCGTCATATCTAAAAGGGGTAGTTTCACAGGAATTCGGCCTTCTTGACCCTCGCTCCTGCACGTCACTTACACTTTCGGAAGAGCTGCTTGCTTGACCTTTGTTCGCCGGAGGCTTACTATGGATGTCGACCGTATGCTGGGTTTTCGTAGCTTCGGCCCGAAAACTTTATTGCGTTTTCCATTGGCGGTAATTTCTCAAAAATAAATGCTACAGAGCTTCTTAAACTTTAAGTTTGCATCCTCTCATCGTTATCGGCTAAACTTAACTCTAATATTGTCTCCGAAGTTATTTTACTAAACCGGAATGTTTTGGCTCAATATGTTTTTCAGCCCTTTAAACTACGTTATCAAACTTCGAGGTTTTTTTTCACCTAGCTACGTTATATCTCATCTAACATTTCTCCTACTCATGATCTCCAAGGAAGGACCCAGATGGTTGCGCTGTCTGTTCTTACGAAGGCTTCATCGTTCTTCAAATTTTGGCTACTCCTGTTGTATCCCGTGTTCCGGAGGTGAATAAAGGGAGTTCTTAAATAGATTGTTAAAGTTATTTGATTTTTGTTAAAGCTATTTAATTTTGTTAAGGTTAATTGTTTAGTATCTCAGATGGCTTGGAAAAAATTCCCTAATTATGTTGGCAAGAATTTGTTAATGTAAATTCTAATTTTGGATACTCCTAGAATTTGTTAAAGTTGTTCTTCCTTTTGGTTAATTAATTTTATATGTGCAATATTGTTGAAATTACATTTGTTATACCATAACGTTTTTAAGTAACCTTTGTTAAAACAAAAATCTATGCAAATTACGAATAGAGTATAATAGATATGAAAACGTAAACTGAATAGAAATAGTGCAATATCAAAGTTTGTAAAACACCATATGTTGGGATTTTTTATTTTACCCGGGAAAATCATATATTTTTTATCTATCATTTTTATCTTTTTGATAAAATTTAAATTTAACTAATGTCTTTCTAAATAAAATAACATTTTACTAGAAGATCTAATGGTGTGATTTTATTTTATTTTTCTCCATACATTCACCAGTCGACAGATTTAGAGTCTTTACGGCTAATACACAACGCAATGTAAAAATAAAATTGAGTTGGTTTTAGGTAGTGAGGAAAATTTAATTATTGTGTTAGTGTCTTTCGAAAAAAGGCACTTAACAACAACAATATGTTAAACAGCTCTTATTCATAAGATCACATGATTTGGATTAATTAATAATAGTAAAGCAAGCGAATGGAATCAGTGAAAGGGGGAGCTGTCTGCGTAGAAAGGGAGAGGAGATAGGTTTGCCTAAGCCTGTTTCCCAATTAATCACACAAAAAAAGTATGCGTAGATTATCTGTTAAAGAAGAAGCATGACTTACTAGGGAAAATTGGCTCATAGTCATACAACTCATTGGGAATCTCAATTACCATGCAGCCGAAACTTTCATTTTCCAAAAATAATTCTTTCCTTTCTTGAACTAATAATATTTAGTCACCAGTGCGTAAACTTCCTAATTAAAAACCATGAAAAAATAAGAAAAATGCAAGCTTCCAGATAATTTCTGAATTAGACCATACAATCACAATGAAACAAATCTAAGCCGAATTACCAATGTTCATGACACCAACTGCTCGACAATTTTATTTGTCTAATAACTGCAATTCAATAATTTAATTATTTTATTCATATGCATTTCGCACATGCTAATAAATATTTAAGCTTTTTTTCTTGTTTTCAGAATCCTCTGAACGGTAAATTTCGTTTACGAAATCACATTTTTTGGCATACACTATGCTCAAAATTATATCTACAACCTTAAAGATAATGAGATTTTGTGAAATAACCGTTAATTTATTCATTTATTAACGTTCCTTCATTTTTCACAGAATGAACGGATGGGAAACCTTATTTTCACGATCAAATTTAATTTGTCCAATTAGTTTCTGGAATTCAAATTACGATGCTAAAGATAAGGTAAAGGCTTTGCAGGAAAACTTCAGAAATTCTAATTTGTGACTTTAAAGAATTGCTGAATTTTGAAGCATCGATAACAGTTATGGATATTCAAAACTGTATGATCTAGTCAGACGTCTGGTAAGAATTTAATTACCTGAAACTGCTAAATTTAAAGACTCGAAACCCTTTCAAGGAAACCAGGTTGGGAGGTTGTAGAAAAAGTGCTTCTCAAAATCACTTAACGGATCGTTTTTATAATTGTCTTTTAATGGGAAATTAAACACTAAACAATTGGATTTAGAGTATTCTGCATTTGCAGACCTTTTGTATCTTGACTATTCTGTGCAAAAATCTAATTTTACCAATGAACAAAGTAAAACATTTATTTTGTAATTGTTTTGTGTTTCACTGTCATCACAATAAAAAATAAATAAAAAAGAGACACTCCAAACTGTTTCAGAGCACACCAGAGTCTTTGGCAATGGACTTAGGTTCCACCTAGTGACGAGTTCGTTCAGTTAAATATCCGATCCTAAACGTGTATCAGTAACACTGTCTTGAAGTGTGTCCTGAAGAGTGTCAGCAACAAGAAATATTACATCAACACGGAACTATTTAGAGTTGATGGTATGGGCAAGATTAATGATCAATGAGAGTATTTTCCTATGCAAATTTGATAGAGGATTTCAGCTTACCCAAAAATCTTGGAACCCAGCACAAGGCTTCTCAAGATGTATGAGGAAAGACTTTGATCTTATGAATGATATCTCTTGCCAACTTCATACAATTTTGGCTGATGAATTTCTTGAAGCACAAGGCACTGAGAGAGGCAAAATGTCTAATTAAATCATCTTAGTAATTAAATCATCTGAATCCGTTAGGGAACTTACAAGACACCTTTGTAACAGCTGTTTCGTAGCGAGGCTCTTTTCTTTGAGCTCTCATGGTCTTGATTGCAAAATCTGCGGTGAAGTGTACCTTAAATCATAAGACTCTAATTATTCTCTTTAATGAACGGATAAAATCGCGTTGCAGTAACGAGTTAGGGGAAATCACATTTCTCAGTCATGTTCAAAGTCTAAATTTGTTTCTGAAGTATTTCTTATTTTTATCATAACTGAAAAGTCTTCTACCTTTCGGGAAACTTGCTTTCTCAATTTAAGAATATGCTGTTTATTTTCTTTTATTTCTATCTTTTTGTTTTTCAATTTAAGTCCTTATGACGAAAAGTGTTACGACAAAACCAAGGAGGTCTAGTAATCCTTCTTAGCATGTTTTTCTAAAATGTTTATAATTATATATTTTTATGTATATAAAATAAAAGTAAATTAAAAAGATTTTTTTCACTGAAAGGCATAAAGGGAGAGTAAGCCTTATATGTTCTACGTTTCCTTGTACTACTTAACAACGAAGAAAGTCACACGAAAGGTTTCTTTTCAGCAGAATTTGCTGTATGCATGATCTAAATGAGGCATACATTTAATCCAACTCCAACACAGTTTCTTTGTTAAGAAGTGGAATTTTTTTTTTTAGGGAAATAATCTGAGCTAAAAATTTATTTTTTCTTATCTCTACGCTTAAACAGAAATTATGACTGTTTTGTTGTTGTGATTTATCTGATTTGTCTGATAGTAACATCAGAACGAACCCGCGAAATTAATCGTTTCAAGGAATGCAATATTGCGCCTGTCGTTGACAATAGCCTTGAGCACCATACAGGTGACAGCGGGACGTTTTTCAGTTAAAAATTTTTTGTTGGGTGTAAACTGACCAAATAGTTGAAGAGGAAAATTCTATCTAGAAAATGAAGAAATATATGCGAAAGGCTTCTGTTTTAAAGTTATCCAATTTGTTGTTTCATAACATCTCAATAAGTGTCTTGAGCTTGCGTATAACAGGTTGTAAAGAGTAAACCAGATGAAAAAGGAATCATTAGATTTATTATTCATATCAATCATTCATTTTTTGATTAGGAAAAGTACGAAAACTTTAAAAGACCTATCATATATAGCTGACTGTATGTTGAACAGTAAGTATATTTCAATTTTAGATGAAAATTATCCAAGCTAAGAAATCCATACGATTCAAACTCCGAATAAATGATGACCATTTCTTAGAACCCTCCTCAAAATCTTTTACCCAACAAAATCTCGAGTGCATCAACTTTATACCAAATAGCACTACGATGCTGATATTACTTGCAACAGAATACTCCAGAAGACCATGATTGAAAAAAGACCACACAGCTGACATGAGAGCTCAAGTTCTCTCATGTCAATATACTATCATAAGAAATGCATCCGTTCTAACAATTCGTTCTCAGAACGGGTTACAAGAAAAGTTCTCAGAACGGGTTACAATTCGTTCAGAAATAGTTCCATGTTCTCTAGAAGCCGAATATACATTTAGCAATATTGATATTTGGTGGATTGACTGGATTATGGACTCTGAGGAACCTAACAGTGTGTTCCGGATTCCGTTTTATGAAGGTATGGTCTCATGTATGCAAAACATATTGTCTAGAAGATATATATTTCCACACAATATATTTAAAATAAATTACAAAGAGAGTAATTTTCAGGATCATCTCCGCACCATTGCTTGGGTATACGGAGGACTTCATTCTTAACATCTTTTAAACACCTGATTTTCCCAAAATTCACACTTTATGCCTTAGTTTGAGATTTTGGACTGCGTTATAAGCAACAGCATATGCTACAGCATTCTTCGAAGGAAGAAGCTTTTAATTGAGTGATAAATTTTTATTTTTATTCGAGGTTTTTGGAGCAATAAACTGCATTAAGAACACATTGTGCAGGTGGATTCTTTTGTTTCTAAAATTTTAATATATGTTATTATATTGCAGATTCATGAGTGCAATGATGAAGCAACAGCAGGAAACATCTCACCGTTCTAAATTTTAGGGAGTTTTATCATTTCTTTTAGCGGAAATAAATGACTGGTGAAAATCAAATTTTATAGTATTTCGTTTACCTTTCAGTAGACGCTTTCAGAAAGTTACAGTGAAAACAAAATAATTTGCCTTTATGTATAAATTTTATACAATAATTATTGCTTGTTCTAAATTGGATTGTTGTTGGATGGTAAATCTAAATAAAACGAGACTGAAACTTACTGAAAGAAAATTTATTTTCAAAAACGAATCTTCTGCTATTTTCTACAAAGATATTTCAAATGTGAAAGAGCTATTTCTGTAATTATTTTATTTTATTTATGTCATTTTTAATACCTGCATACATGCTACATTAAGACAATTGATATTAAACTCAGAAAGCTTTAAAACCTTGAGCGTTTTAAGGCTAGTTCCATTTTATAAGAATTCTAATTTCTTTAATTCTGCACTAGCTCTACGAAATTTCTCCCTTACTATGCTGCATGGACATTTTTATGGTTTCCCTAAGTTTAATGCAAATTATAGCAAGTCTACCTTAGAAAATTCTTCAAGAAGACATCCTTTCTTGTAACCCTTATTTGGTTTGCAATTAACATTTAAACTCGTTTGGTTTCAATTAACTTCTAGCTCTAAGGCACTTTAATCGAAATTTAAAATGAGATGTGTTTGCAACACTGTGAAAAGGAAACGCTCTGCAGAGATAAAAAAGTGAACTGATGTTTTCATTTCAGTTGTTCTTGAATTTTGCTGACAATTTTTTACCTTTTAAACAGAATTCTTGCACAGTTATGCATTACAAAATTATGCATCAAGATGCCGTCTATATTAAAACATTTATAAGCAAAAATAATAGCTTAAAGTAATTATTTCATATTATAAATATGTTTTGTTTTTCTTTTTTAATATTTTTTTTATCTTTCCAAATTAATTTCTTTATTCTTCGTAGCTACGCGTCGCCCCTTCTAACCATTCACCTAAGGCAAGTCCCCACGTGCCTCACCTTTGTACTGATTTTTCTCTAAAGCATTAAATATTGAAAAAAATTAAAAATGGAAAATAACTTACTTTTATAAAAGCACTTTTTATTAGCTTCAACTAGGTACATAGTTCGTAGAAAAAGTCACAATTATCTGAAGTTTTCAAGTAATATTGTAAGAAATTTCAAAATAATTGTATTTCTTGAACTATCATAAATATCTTCAGTATAAATATTAATAATGGTATACAATGGAATGTTTTTTTACTTTTGCTCTTGAAAGAAAGCTTCTAATTGAACTGAGATATTAATATATTTGAATAACTTTGATTTCAACATATTTTATTTTATGTAATTTAAATAATTATCGAGTAAAATTTGTTAACCTTTGTCTGAGAATTTCATGATAACAGGGTTTGATATTCATACTACTTTCCTTTCAAATGCACGTAAACAATAACATTATATATATATATATATATATATATATATATATATATATACACTAAAATAATTATACGGATATAGAATTTAATGTTTATTCAATGTAACTAAAAAGTATGCTGTCTTTCCCGTTTAGATGTATTTTAATTATAAATAATAAATTCGTTTTTTCGAGTAAACCACATTTTACCTTTATGGTACCTACATTATCTCCCCAATGATACAAGAATGTTTCTATAAAAGGCACATAGTTTTGAATAGCAGGACTTTTCTATTTAAAAACAGTATCAAGTTTCGTAGAGAATGTGAAACAATGGAAAGTTCATAATTAGTTTTGATCAGATAAAAGTTTAAAATTCTTGTTTGTATTCTTTTCTTCTAGGATTTCAAGCTATATTTTCCTTTCTTAGCTCGATACATATTTCTGTTGTAGATGACTAAAAGGTAAAGCAACATAAAAATTATTTGCAATTTAGGCTACAGTAGATTCCATATAATTAACCAAATAAATTATACTCACCATTTACTGGATCTGTCTGCATTAAAGAGTGAACGCATTTAATATTTAAAATTTAAAAAAAAGTTAAAATACCGTGAAGTTAAAAGTAGTATAAGATGAGAAATTATAACTTGGAAAAAAGTTTAATATAATTTTTAGGAATTTGTTCATGTGTTCGAATATAAATTTCAAAGAAAGGTTATTATTAATTGTAATTTCTTCTAGGCTTATTTCTAGGCTTATAACAACTGTCTTACTTCTGATGTACATGAGTCTGGGGCTCTTGATGTTTATTATTCCATCACAAAAGAAATTAGCGCTGGTTCTTCATAGCTACTAAATAGAGACTAGTATCCAATAAGTCAGTTGTATCAAATGAACACACTATGCGTCACAGAACACTAACAATTTTACAATTACAAACGTACATGCTACTTATTCTGTATCACTCATGAGCAAAGTCTTCCATACACAGCCGCTGCCTAAAAACAACTTTTTAAAAAATTTTTAGTCCTTAGGTGGCATTGTTCAAACAGGAAAATACGACAGTTCGTAACGTAGTCTCACGTTCGACTTTTGGGATTAAAATTGAAACTTCTGTACTCGTGTTATTTTCCGATCATCTTTGACACTAGAGCATAATCGCTGGGATATCTAGCGGAGGTACACAGATTCGTGATTTTATTAGATTCTGGAGAAACGCTGCACATTTCATGTTTCACGTTGGCCGTTTCTTGGATGAAATTTATCTCCAAGGGATATAGCACTCTAAATGCTATATCCCACACACTCGCAAAAGTTCTGAAAGGTTTGCTTTGACTAAATAAATTTGTCCAATATTCAGTGCAAAAACTTGAATTATGCTAACAACTAACAAAGCCCTTTAATGTTGCCCATGGAGACAAAAGAAATATCTTCTTTCTTTATTAGTTGAGCATCATTCACGTAGGGATAATTTTGTCGTAGATGTCCGAGATATTCATTTAAACGTCTGTAGAAGTTGTTTAATCGTTAAAAGGCTATATAAAATAGTTAATTTGTTAAATACCGTTAATCGTTAAATGTCATTAAATCATTAAATGTCTGTAGAAATCGTTCAAATACCCATAGAAAGATTTTCGTCGATAGAGAAAAAAAATTCGAAGTGCACTGCTTTGTATACGGCCCAAGTGAAAATCACTACACATACTGTTCTCATCTACTTTTAATATCATAAGTCCGGTTAAATTGAATCAAACACCTCTGTAACCTGGGAAACACAAGATTGTCTCATACGGTTTTCGTGACGGAAGTGCTTCTTGTAGTGCATGTAAAGCAATATGAACTTTTATTAATTTTAAATAGATTATTTACACTTGGAGTAAGCGTAAATGATTCATTTAAGACTTTCAGGTTTTCAAAATTCAGTAATTTTCTCTTAGAGCTGATTTGGAACGCATGATGCATCATTTGCCGCATGAAGTATCATGCGTGTTTTACGCTGATCTTTCTTTTCATAATATAATGCTGAGATGGAAATATTATAGGGAATTTCTGTGCCATCTCGATTCAAGATTCATGTTTGAACTCTAAAGCTCATTGGACTTAATCTTTGGTCGAAAGACACATATTCTTTTTAATTCTGTGAAAGATTCTTTCTGTGCCAATACCAAAAGTAAAAGTTCTACTTTTATGATTTCTTCTGTCGTAATTTTGCCTTAAATTTTATCATTAGATTTCAAGTTTGAGTTCTCGGAAAATCTCTAAATCCATGAAGCTGTTTTGAGAATCTTACTGCGCGAAGAAATATACTCAAAAATGATATGAGATGGAATATTCGAGTGCACCATAGAGATAACATATTTTTCATTTTTGATTTCACGATTTCTAAGTTCGGCGATATTCCCGAAGTAGGCCAGTTGTTAGAAGGTTTCGTGGACCATTCGGGACCCTTCTACTATTCTGATTTGATCGAGGTATCAGAATTACTTTCTTGAGGTGGAAGGTCAGCGATTAACGATGGTATTTCTTGAACTCCATTTTGAACGAATATTTCCCACTGTTGTTTGATTTTGATCCACGTTAAAGCTGTGGAAGAACCACTCCTGAATATCATATGTTTAAAACAAATTTAGGTCAGTTGCGATGCTAATTGAAGCTTTTCACCTATCAACATGACAGGAGTTCTAAAGAAGGAATGGTCATCTTAAGTGGAGCTATACGGCTTCTTGGCATTGACGAATAGAACTTGAGTTACAGAAGACGTTTCAGTTCTTAAATATACGCAAGTTGTATAAGCTATCTTTCTACTGCTGCAAAATATGTCTAGAGTCGCTGGATCTTCATTATCCTAATCTATATCTAACCATCGAAAGACATGAATCTGAGCAAGCAAAATTAATTGATTACAGTCAGTTTTAAATGTTTTATTTAAAAAACATTCTAACAGTTAATCCCATTTCTACTAGATAAACCAGGTTTCTTGCAACATCACTTTAGGAATAAGTGTAACAGGTGTATTAAAACAGACGGGTTCGAAGATTTTTTGCGCGAACGACAATAATTTTCGTTTCGTGAGGGATTCATTCTAATCATAGAAATGTTTGTGTTTTGATGTTAGTGTGTCTTTGGAAAGATTCCAGATCATTCCCAGTACTGATACAACATCACTGACATTTCCCATTTCATCCTCAGGGAGATGGATTACATTGGATCGCTAACACCTCATGTTGAAATATTCAGAAGACATAATAGTTTTGGCTTTTTCAATAAACTTTTTTGCTTCTTCGCTGGAATTTAAGATTGTTAATGAATTATCTACTTAATTCGAATTTTTTTAAATTTGTGCTGTAGCTGATAACTATTCTGCTACTTGATTCAAATGATGATTAAACGTAGCTGCTGAGACAAACGGGCTTGAATTCAGCCAAAAAATTAATTTGTTATTACGATACATTTTCGTATTGCCTTCATGATCAAAAATAAGAATCCTAAGTAACAGCGGTTCGTTTCCGCTTATCTGTAAGGCTGCATTTCAATGTCTGAAGAAATAGAGACACTGTACTTCCGCAAACGGTTTAAAATACTCTTTAAGAATTGAATGACGTAAGTCTCGTTAAAGAAATTTTTAAAGCGACGGAGAATTTTTTTGTTCCTACCGAACCATTAAAAACGTGCCGAATTTTCGCGGTTTGGCTTGTTTTGTTTTAGATAATTGGCTGATCAGATAAACAATGAGCAGGAAGTTTTTCTTATCTCTGTTATACCAGCCCGCCCATTAATTATTTAAATACAGAGAACTTTAAATACGGAGAGATGCGTCCCTAGAACGATCACCCTAGGTCAGTGGTCGGCAAATATGAACATTACAACAATTTTTAAAAAAATTGGGAGCCAAATCTGCTTGTTTAGTAAAATTTTATTACACTAAATAAAACTAAATTTAATACTTAATAAATATTTATTAATGCGAAAAATGTGCTTGCATCTCCTTGAAAAGTTTGAGTAAGTCAGGTTTGTATATTGTTGATTTTAATTTTAGGCATGATTCCAAGTTCTCATCAATACGACGACTTCTCAGTGTACTCTTGATAATGTTCATGCTTGAAAAAGACTGTTCGCATATATATGTAGAACCGAAAAGGAAAAGAACCGCAAACGCGAGCTTCTTCAGTTGATCATAAGAGTCAGGAATACTATTCCAAGCTTCAAAGCAGACCACTTGTGTTGTGAACTAAGATCACATTTTTTCTTCTCCAATATTTCCAATTGAACACAAAGATGTTCGAATTTAGAGCGCCATATCTCATTGTTTTTAAATCCAGCAATTGTATTTCAAAGCTACCAATGTCAATTTCAAAAGGAGAAAATTTCAACTCGGTTATCGTAGCATTAAGAGGATTTTTGACAATTGCTAAAGTTGCTGTGCTGTTTTTAAATTCCTGAAACCTGCTGAGAAATGCTTCCCTCATATTTAAAATTATTGTTTTAAAATGGTGTTTATCAATAGAGGAATTATTTTCTTGGCGATGCTTCAGCAGGCTGGGAAAGTGAAACAATTTTTCCCTTTCAAAATCCTGTGCAAAAATGGATTATTTGTTTTCGAATGTTATTACTCGTTCTAACATTGAAAAATTAAGTTTCCTTTCCCTTGTAGTTTACGATTAAACTGATTTAGATGAGACGTAACGTCTACCACGAAATAAAAGTTTTGGGTCCACTGATCGTCTGTTAGTTCTGGATAGTGAACGCCCTTCTCAAGGAGAAAATTTCCAGAAAAAGGGACGCGAAACGTTTTAAAACTTTCCCTCTTGATAACCAACGTACCCTGTTATGAAGCAGAAGATCAGCGTACTCACTCTCCATTTTAAATAAAAATTCTTTGAATTAGAGATGATTAAAAGCTTTAGCTAAAATGGAATTGATAATGGTAATCACTAATTCCATAACTTTACAAGCTTCTTCCGGAAATGTTTGCGCACAAAGCGCTTCTTGGTGAATGATACAATGGTAAACAGGTATCTCGTGATTAATGTTTTCTTTCAAAATAACAACAACCTCTTTTCTAACGCCGGTCATACTTTTGGCCCCATTTGTTGAAATCGACACAATTTTATCGAGGGGAATATGATGTTTATCCATGCACTCAATTACAGCATTGGCGATATCTTCTCCACGCGTCTGACCTTTGAGTGGCAAAAATACTAAAAGTTTTTCTTTAGGGCCTAAAGGAGACATAAATCTTACAAAAAGTGAAACTTGTGCTGTATCATTTATGTCACAAGACTCGTCAACTGCTATTGATAACGCCGAAACCAATTTCGGATGTTCGATATGCTGGGTGGTTATATTCGAACACATTTTAATTGTTCTATCTTTAATGGGTTTGGCAGACAATGGTAACTCTTTAATTATTTTCAGAATATCTGCTTTGTTCTTAAAATCCCGAAATAGCTCTTCGGATGCATTTATAAAACAATTTTTATGTATTCACCGTCTGTGTACGGTTTTCCTCTTTTAGCAATCTCTTGGCTACAAACAAAACTTGCCATATTAATATTGCTGGAAGATTGCATCCAATTATTAAACACAGAAGTCGACGACTCTTGACTCTTCCGAAGTTCCTCACGAGGTTGATCATGATTTTGGGATTTACCGTCTTATGATGTTTAATACCGAGGCGACTTTTATTTATATTCTTGTAAATACCGTCACTTTCAGAGGTAGTCATTTATGGGAAAGAGCTGCCATTTGATGCTTTATGTCACTCAGTTGTTCTTGTTAATCTTATATTGTATCATTAAAAATTGTAGACTTTTGCTACAGTAGGAAAATTTTGTTATTGAGAAGACTATTTCTTTATTAATTGCACTAAACTTTCGTATTTAGTTGATAAAGTTAAAAGTAGAGATACAATGAATACTCGAAAATAAATATTTTTAGTTTTTTATTCGCTTAATCATCATATAAATAAATATATGTGAATATATGATATAATTCGTAATTTAAAAATCATCAATCTAGATATTTAAATATTTTAAGGGCTTCAGATGCAAAATAATTGTTAAACTTCCAGATGCCAGGATTATGCTTATTCATAAATACAGACTACGTTATATTTTTATGTTATTGTAAATGTCTGATGTAATGCTTCTACATGAAGTGAAAAATATCAGCATGATGGCTATCAGTATGCCAGGGAAGGCATCAATCCAAAGAGTTTCATTTCGTTGGATGAGTTTGAGTGGTTTTTTGCTAGTTTGTTTACTGCCAGTATTTAAGTATAATAGAACTACAGCTATCTGTATTCTGTACCTGCAGAACTGGAGATTACCAGGATTACTCCTAATTTAAAATATTTAAATGAGGTATTAAACATGTAATTAAGTTATTTATGGTTTTCGATATTTTAATTAATTTGCGTACTATAAATGCATTATTGGGGAGTACTTATTTAGTTCAGATAAATGTGTATAAAACAAAAACGATCTGATATGTTTGGTGAATGTTATAGGTTAAAAATTGATGAAGTCAAAAAAGCAATTACACACATATAGTTCTAATACTTTTCTTTCATTATTGAATCATAGCAAAAATTTGTAAGAAATGTTCTAACATCATAATAATTTCAAATTTATGTCAAAATTAGATTCAAGGTAACATAATTGTGTGCTCTTGGAATTAAAAAATAAGTGCATTTAAAAATTTTGATAAAAAGAGTATGTTTTGTGTTTTAGTTACGATGCCATAAAAAGCAAAATAAAATTCTCGCACTAGGATTACAGTAAGCATTTGAGGCTTGGCTCAAAGGCTGAATAAAATATCGAATTACCAGGCTGATTGCTTAGCTATCAGAAGTGCTCTTTTTCCGAACTTTTTTTTCCCTAAGGGCAGATTGTGAACAATTATAAATGTAACCCAGTCCATTAATCTAAACAAGGCCAGATGTGGTGGTCTCTTTATTATGAAGGTACCTAATAGGTGGACCACTATCGCCTTTCCTATGAAGGGACGGACAGTTACAACCATGCCTTCTTCGGGATTCGAACCCAGGCTCTACGGCATCGCAGGCAGCTTCCCTGACCACTATACCGAGTGGGCGTCTTTTTTCCGAAAGTAGATTTCTGAAATTTGATGACGTTATGTCAATTCCCTTTCTCTGCTAGAAACTTTTCACTTACGCTATCCAATATAGCTGCAGTCAGTTATTTTCAGTGCACACTCTGTGCAACATTTTTGAGTGTATGCTTTTTATGGGAGGATAAAATATCACTTTTCATTAATTATAAACCGTTTCAGTTGCTTATCTGTTATCGAAATGAAATTTAAAAAATGCAAAAATTACAGTCCTCTTCTTTTTTTAAATCTAATATTAGCCTAGAGAATCAAGAAATTCAAATATGTGGATTAGTATCTCAATTAGACTATGGACCTGCATAAATGCAGGTTATAAAATAAATAAATGCAGGCAAAATAAAAAAAAAATTAAAAATCTGAAAGTTTTCAGTTTTTATATTACGGTCAAAGGGGCTTTTTTAACGTTTTGTGTGTTACCTTTATTTATTAAACATTATTTTCTTCGCACTTAAACCACAAGATTCAATCCATCAGCAATATTACAAAATAATTTAAAAAGAAAATATCTTTAGAATTTCCAATGCGCAGTCTCGCGCGCTGGAATTATTTTTTTTTCTTTCCTACAGTGTTGCCATTGCTCGCTTTTAAATCGTTGAGTTTGTTAATCAAAATTTCGCTAAAGTTTTATAAAATATGAACTAGATAATAAAACAAATTCCAAATTCTAAATTTGGGCTTCCAGATGCCTATATTCGGGTGGAATTGTACGTTATTCCAAACTGGATGGCTCTAGGTATCACAATGCGAGAACACATACATACATTTATGCAGATTCTTAATTATTTAATTTCTCTAATACAGGGCGATAATATTTGGTGGCAACAATTTGAAAAGTGAACCGACATTTATAGTGAACCAACGCAAAATGCCAGAACGAAATTAATAGTCCTTCTGGGCAAATTGCCGCTTTGGACTAATAAGTGCAGGTAAAATAAATATCTGCATTGTCGAAATTGTGAGCTATACTTATATCGTAATTTCTATATAAAGTGTATCTACCTTTTTATGGATATTTGTATGATATATTGTAGATACGTTTCAGATATGAAACCCATTTTCATATGAAATAATATGTTAATCTTATTCAACTATTTACCAAAATTAAAGCATAATCTACTAGGTTTTATATAATATACTAAATAAAGAGGGGGTAGAAAGTAAATATGTACTGTAAAGACGTAAATGTGAGAGAAAATGTTTCGATACTAGTCTTTAGGAACAAATTTTCAATACTATACTATACTTTCATATTTATTTTTGTGTAATACATATTCATATTGTGATTGGCGTTTAACTTTGAGTTGTTAGGTTAGGACAATGATTTCTCGAATAATCTATTATTGTATTCAAGATAATGTTTCATTCATAAATACAATAAATTAAGTTTTAGTTTTGCACGATTTTAATTAACTTTGTTCTTTGTATGCTTGTGAGTTGGATAATTGTTTTCGGGTTAGAACTTAAAATTAATTTCTACTCCCTTCTATCGGTTTACTAAACATTTTCCATCCATATATATTTGCGACGACATAACAATTTTTTATAGAAAATTTCAAAAATACGGTATAGGGTTTTATATTTAGTACCGATGTTTTTTACAAAAATCATTTTTTAATGTTCAAACAAATCATTGCAGAATTTTGAACTTTGCACCAAACGATAGACTAAGAATAGTCTGCTAAACAGCGGTTTTCAGGAAAACTTATTTTGCCGAATTTTAGTGGTTTTCAAGATTTGTTTGACCTTTTAGCTATCATGTCATTCTCCATTTCTTATACGCCCATGATTTTAACTGACGAAAAGAGTTTAAAGAATTGAATGTAATTTTAATGCCGGGTAAGGAAGAACAATATATATTCTTTCAGACGAAATGATTTTGTTTGTTTACTGTTTTTCAGTATTCTATAGTTTAAAATGCAAATTAAAATTTGATTTAATTTACAGTTTTAACCAAATTTACTAAAATAAAAAAAATATTTTTATTTACCTGATATATCATTTTTTATCATAGTATCGATCAGTATTTCGATCAGTGTGCTCCATATGTGACTAAATATAAAAGTACAGGTAACGCATATACAAATAACATAAGGATATTAAAATAATTTTGACTGCCTGATGTGATAATATAGAAATCATATATTTTATAATAATGATTACATTCATTTCACTTAAATTTCTGTTTCACAAATTTGATTTTAAATCAGTCATTTTTAGCAGTTTCATGATTATAATTTGAGTCTAAATGACTAAGACTATTATGACAGCTAAATATATTTTTACTTTTTAGAGCCATTATAAGGTATTTCTTCTACCTTCTTGGCATGCCTTCGTTTTGCAATGGCCAGCACACTCGGCGCATATTCGAGAGGTCCGAGGTTCGAGTCCCGACGAGGGCACTGCTCATTTTCAACGTCTTTCAGCATAAAAACATCCTAATATCTCTAAAGTATCACATTAAGAAAATTAAATGCGAAAAATAAAGTTATATATGTCTCACTGTAAATATTCTACTTCTCCAAGCAAGTTTAAAATAATAATTTAATTTTTTTTTTTCGTTAGCAAAAAGTTCAAAGAACGTACTGCCTTTTAAAATTTATACTATTAAGTGTGATTTAATGTGCCTTGAGTTACTTTTATAACAGAAGATACACCAATATATAAACTAAACCCGTTAATTATGCTAATTTCAGATACATAATATCGTACAGGACATTTCAGATACATAATATTGTACAAGACTGCATTTATTTCTTTGCGCTTGAGTATTTAAGGATAGCATTTATTCCTTTGTGCTTAGTATTTTGTGTTAGTAAGCTATTACTGTTTATTGAGAGATAATTTATATGTGTAATTCTTCGTAATGAAATGTGGCTTTCTTATCGTCGCTATAATTATGAAATTCCATTATTTTTATTTGAATAAGAAATATATTTGAATTTTATATTATCTTGGAATGTTTAATTTAGTTCCTATGTATTAGAATTGGCTTAAAATGACTCTGCAGTAATGTATTTTTGTTGCAGTATCATTTATTTAAAATCAATTTATGTTTAGAATATTACTCAGAAAAATCTAGAAACACAATACTTTACGATATTTAGAATCTATTCATTAACCGGTATGGAATTTGAATTCGCTTGAATGCATAAACCAGAATAATTTACAGATTACCATTGTTTTCAGGTTGGCTTCTACATGAAGTTTTGTAAAATTAATTTTAACACCATTTATACAAAATATTTAATAGCAATTTAAATGTAAGCTAGCTGCTTCGTAAAAATTTTAAAACTTCATAAAAATTTTCTTGAATTCTCAATTTGGTTTAAAAGTAATATTTTTAACCGTTAGAGTACAGCGCAGCTTTATTATACTATTCTCATTCTATGTTAAAAGCGCTACTACGTATGTACACGAGATGTAATTAATGGTGCACTCAGATTCTACCACTACTCGTTATTATTATCCCGTCAGATGTGAAATTGAAACTGCTTATATTCCGTTTGCAGTAAATTTTTAATCAAAAATGTAAGTAAAATTAATTAAATTAGATTTATGTATTATTATCTTCTTCTGTAGAGATGTGTGGTTTGTCTTCCAAATTAGAATCTAGATCATACGTACAAATCTGAGAAAAAAATCCTTGAAAATTTGATTGAAGAATGTAAGAATTAAAAACATTAATGATTAAAGCTATATCGAATATGCCTTATTAATTGTAACATGAATGATTTAGTCATAACGGTGAAAAAAACAGAACAGCTGTTATTAGATCAACATGGTACATCATCTGGAGATAAAACATTTAGCACACTGCCTGTTAGCTTTTGTTGTGTGTTCACATCTTGAGAGACTATAGAGAGTTAAAAAATCTCCTAACGTACTTTACTCTATCCCTTTCTCCGCCATGCTGAGACATTTATCTGGTCTTGAAAAAGGGCGTAATACACTCTTTTGCAAAAAGGTTGATAATATTTTGTGATATCGCATGTTTGAACATGTCTGGGATATGGTAGGTCTGGTGATCTTGCTGGCCAAGGAAGATCATCAACCGCACGGAGACAGTCCAGAGATATGCAGCTTGCATTATCTTGTTCTAAAATGGCCCCAGGATGACGTGTAAGGCAACCGGCCGCAGGAAAACAAAGGCTGATTGGGATCGCTGGCCTCGTCTTCTCCAGACACGAACACGGTGGTCATCTGCTTCAAGAGTGAAGCGTGATCCATCTCTGAACACTATACGATGCCAGTTTGATGGCAGCCATGATGATCGGCTGCGATACCACTCCAGAAAACTCCGCCGATGTTGTGGGGTCAAAGACGAACGTCTTAAAAAGGCCACTGTGAACATAACCCCGCCTCAGACAAGCACATTGAGATGGTGGGCGGTACCACGGAAGATATAGACGTGTCTGTAGGGCTTTCAACAGTCGACAATGATACCGTTGGGGCGGTTAGGGCCTGGCGAACAATCATCCTATTTTGTCTCGCATTTATGCTCCTTGGCCTTCCAGAGCCTTCATTTCGTCGGCAATTTCCTTATAGCAACTATTGCTGCCATCATCTTTACACAACAGTGTCTGTACGCTGCAGGTGGCGGCCTATTGCTCGGTATGACCACCCAGCTTCACGCAACCCTACAATGCGACAACGTTCGATGTCGTTTAGTTGTCTGTAAGGTTTTCGATATCGTCGTCTGTAAGGTTTCGTATCGTTGTTGCTTCTTTACGGCATTACAATGGCAGCAACAAAAAAAGATAATTTTTCGCCTCTGTTACTGGTTTTATACTTTGTGAATTGTGCGCTAGAAATGTGTGCTCTGATCGCAATTCCAGTTCATTTGCCTTGAAACTTTGATTATTTGCATGTTCGATCAAGATGTTTTTGCATACCAAATTTCGTCACGATCGCAAAAGTCCTTCTTGGTGCTTCGATGTTTTTGCAAAATAGTGTATATCTTTGAGGCAACTGACTTTTGCGGTAGTCAACTGCATGGCTACTAATCGCTTTTTCAAATCTACACTCACAGAAATACGAATAATGAAAGCTTTAGTGGAAGTGGTGTTCATGTTGAAATCCATAGAGTATATCTCAGAGTTATACTCGAAATCGTGGCTAATAAAAATGGCATGTTGTTTTTCATAAGCTTATCATCATGTATATTGATTCCTCTATTTCACATAAGTCGGAAAAGTAGTTTTATATTGACTAAAATTCCGCATGAAAATTTCAGTTCAGCTCAAATCCTCTTCTCTCCAATTTTTAAACGCCAGGAATATTTTCGCTCAGTCTCGGATCTCGCAGCGGACTTCTGGAAGGTGCATGAAGTAATACATTGGTTTTATACTTTAGGAAATAAGAAAATACAGAAACAACATAAAATACATCTGTATAGTTTTGCATTACTTAGAGGCCAACCGTTAGATCAGCAAGCACACATACGTGACTTATATTCTTATCTGAGCACCTAAAGTACAGCAAAGGTAAACTCAGATGAAGGTTTCAAATCAATCTGATGAAGAAGTCAGATGAACAACTACACAAAATATACATTAAAACAAACATATATTACAAATTAACATACATTACAAAACAAACGTACATTACAAACCAAACATACATTACAAATTAACATACATTACAAAACAAACAAACATTACAAAACAAATATACATTACAAATTAGAAAACATACATTACAAAACAAACATAAATTGGAAATTACAAAACAAACATACATTATAAATTAAGCATACATTAAACTCTACTTGTGCGAAACATAAAGCAAACGTTTCTGTCAACTTAAAATAATAATTACAAAACTTAATTTAAGTCTTGGGGCTATATTTATGACCAAATGCAACTAGCTAAGCTGAAGCCGATAAATTAATTCACTACCATGGCGGCGTAGCGCAGAGAATAATCGAACAGCGATATGTACCAAAAGCTCTTTCTCCAACACAAGAACTCCGAGCTTGTTATCTAATTTACATTCTGGCGAGAGTTGCCAAAAGCGGGTACGATAATATAGGTTAATAATAAGACAACCTGAAAAATTAATATAAAATCTTTTACATGAAGTAAATGCATTGAAATTAAGACGATGAGATATATTATTAAAACGCTTTCCGTTATTAAGACGTACATTTTTTGCTTTTAAATTTCTTAGTTTGTTAAACAGTTAGGATTTAAAATATAATTTAAATATCTTATGCCATGGTGAATACAATATTCTATGAAGCGGATCAGGCTGAGCGGAAAATAAAATAAAGATTCTGTGTCTTTTCAAATAGCAAATGTAGCCTTGGAAGTTTACTCTCAGTCTATTAACTAAAACTCTTCATACCTACTAAGGCAAACAAGCGAATTATTGCCTCATCTATAAAGTAAAAAATGAATCTTCAGAATGTTTAAACAAACTATTTTTTTAAAGCTCTAAAAAGACAAAGGCATAACTTGCGCTTACAAATTTAAACTCCGGCGCTTGCGGTCTAGAAAGTTGAACTCAATTTATTAAGTGATTTACTTCAGCTAGCAAAACGGCTAGTACCGAATAACTACTGTAGCACAGCTGAGGGAGGTAAAAGTATTACAGAGAGTAATGTTGCCAAAAATTTTGTATCTAAACTTCCAAGAAATTTCTGGAACATTGGAAGTTAATTATTTAGCAGACTTAGAATTTACGGTTTACTAAATGTAGAACTCTCATCAAATAAGTAGTTTCTATTCTAAATAAGTAGTTGCTTAAGAAAGAAATACTTTAAAGCCATTTATAACTTTTTGAGATGCTACATTACCTAATGTTTTAAATATTGAAGAACTTCAAAGCCAAAAATTTGGTATTATATCGAGACATAAGCTTACACCTTAAACTGGTCAAAATATAGACCTGTAACACCCGCAAGTTTCTTCTTATCTAATTGTTCGTCGTCTAAAATGAATATCGAATTTAAATGGTAAGATAACAATAACTATATTTTAATAATCGGTGCAATGTCTATAGAATTATCATCATGATTAATTGTTTAAAACAATTATTTAATTAACTTTCTTCGATATTAAAATTCTTTTAGTGCATGGCTTCAAAGAAAGTCACCTATTAAGCGCGTATCTGCGAATTTTACAGAATTATATTTCTGTAAGTAAATTAAATGCCTTAAGAGTTTCACTTAGTTTTGCTGACATTGAAACATTGAAAAGTGGGCATAGATGTTCTGAACCATACTCTCCACATTCACATTCAAGTATTCCATATTTTGCCCTATTATGTACAATATGGGTACTGGAAGTAACCTTCAATAACACCTTCATTTAATTTACGGATGCTAGCATAATATAAAAATGCCTCATTCCAGAATCACAATTTATATTATGGGCACTAGCAGATTCCATATTAAAATAATGAACATACACTAAGATTTGTTTTCTTTCTTTCTTTTTTTTTTCTTTCTTTCTTTCTTTCTTTTTTTTTGGGGGGGGGAAGCATGAATAATAGAAAGAGTCAGCGGAAATTCGACACCTCCCTTGTGTCAGCTGTTCAAATTACAACGCCAGAGGGCATTATCCAACCTTAAGAGGTTTTTAATTTCGATTTAAAGGTCATTTAGCATTTTTCAAAACTTAAACAAGGAGGAAAGTTGATTAAAGGACTGCCCTTCCCAGTAAAGGACATTGGCAGCTCTACGTATAGATGCTACGAAACTTAGCTGCTCCCAGGTATAGAGCAGTGATATATTATTAAGACATAGAATTATGGAGTTGACTTATGGAAAGGAAATAATGGAGTTGGAAGTTGAACTTCTGGAGTTGGAAAATATGTAGTATAAAATTAAATAGGAAGAACATCAGTGGCCACGAAATTATTGGTCAGCGCCATTTTTTGCTGGTGTCAAGGGTTTCATAGTCATAAGAGGGGCATGCAGTAACAAAATATGTAGATGAGGGATGCACAAAGCGTAAGTGTAAAATAACACTCTAAAATAATAAAAAAAAATTTTTTAAATGAAAAATTTCCTCTAAGATTATTTTTTAAATTAAGAATTGCAAAATCAGTTCAGATAGCCTTTCTGTTCCTGTCGTAAAATCTCCTCTTAATAATAACACATATTTTAATGATTTCAAATGGATTAAACGCTGTTGCGCTCACATAGATTTATAGTTTTGAACAGCTACAAACAATATTAATATATCTTTAGAATACGTAACAATTCCCGTCCATTAATACCATAATTTTGTTACTTATCATGCATATCGTGGAAACATAAATGCTAAACAGAGGCTGTAAACAGGAAGCTCGAAATATGTGAGGCATTTTCTATTATTATTAAAAAATTATGGAAATTTTCTGGCAGAGTGGTTTCGAAAGTTGTCTAAAGCCGGAGCATCTTTTAACAAAAAATGTTTTGGAACTCCTCCATTGTCCTCAGCGCATCACTCAAAATGAGACAGCGACAAAAAAAAAAAAAAATAGCATTAATAAACTAATTTATTATTTTACAAGCCTTATTTAAACCTACCGCTTAAATTAAACAATACTTTTGATAGCGATCTGCGTTGCACGGTGCGTTATCTTTCTTTGTGTTTCTACAGTTTTCGACATGGTCAGGAGAATTGCTATTATATCTGAAAGCTTATTTTGGCTTTATATAAGCAGAGAAGCTCAATGAGAAGTCAGTTTTAAACAATGCGCTGCGCAACGTGCAGTACCGAATAAATATATTACGTTACAATAAGTTACGAATTATGGATAATTTTTAAAAAGAGCTGTTGAATCACTTACGTCTAGGTGTGACAGTAATAGTCAGAAAAACAGACTTAAAAACGATAACTATCTTAAATATGGTTTTTCCATTACTTCCAATAAACTGCAATGCGTTGTTTGTCGAGAAGGCTTGTCTAACGTAAACATGAAGCCATCAGAGCTACTTCAGCATTTAAATAGCGAGGTCAAAAAGGACAAACAAGTGGAATGCTTAGAAAGAAAAATAAACTTCCTTCACGAGTAGCAAGTCAGTTTTATATCAGCAAGCAATACTAATAGAATAGCATTACTAACAAGTCATTGAGTTATGCATCGCGTTGCTAAAATCAGTAAGCCATATGCAATTGATAAAGATATTATCTTGCCAGCAGCTCTAAATGATACAAATAATAAATGTGGAAAAAGATGCTACAAAATTTAAAAAAAAAAAAAAAAAGAAAAAAGAAAAACCCTCTTCAAATTAATACCATTGAATAAGTTATATGCTGGATGATATTCAAATACAAACTGTAGAAGGTTTTCTGAAACACACGTACTTCTCTCCACAAATGGGTTAAATCCACATGTACACTGCTCAAAAAAAAAAAAAAAAAGGGACAGTGCTATCTTCTAATGGGCCGATTGACAAAATTCATACTGCGTTTTTTATGTCTCGAAAGCTCGACTTAGGATATATATTAGATTTATATATAGCACTATTCTAACATAGGTATTTTGACACGAAATCGGCCTTTTACATATTTTGACACGAAATCGTCCTATAACATATGAATTTTTTTTCCATATTTCGACTCTACGACTCAAAATATGCCGAAATACCAAGTTTTGTAAAAATCGTACGAGTAGTTTTTAAAATATTAGCTCTCAAAATTTTACCTCCTCAATGTTAATTGAATTTGGCAAATATTTATTAATATCTCTTTTTTTATTAAACTTATTTGATTTTTCCTTTCACATTTCGAAAATTTAAAATTTACCCATTTTTTGTGTTTTATTTTTTAAATTTCTATTTTTAAATAATTTTTATAAATTTTTCGAAAAGGTTTTGAATTATAACCTATAAATCTTTTACCATCATCTTAAAGTAGGTGTATTTTTAAGCATATCTGCAAAAAATTGTACTTTTTTATTCAAAAGTTTCTAAGATATACACGAAATTACATATTTTCGCGTTTTGAAATTTGGCATCCTTTTTTTGGGCGATATAACGCCAAATGTGGTTTATGGATTTTTGTTACAGTGAATTGCCACAGCTATTTTTAACCTTAAATTTCAAATAAAATTTTACGGAGAATCAATTATATGAAATTTTTCCCCTCAATGATGCGTAATAAATATTTATTAATACTATATGAAAAGCCATTTTTTTTAATTATAGATGATATTATTCAAATTTTTAACTATTTTTTTTTTTTTTAAATTTCTCTCTTTCTTCCTTTTTTTAAAAAATAAGAGTAAATTTTTGTAAGAGTAAATTTTTACCTTCGGCGTTTTATCCTACTTTACTTCGTTTAAATCGAATTGTCTAAAACTGAGAATTTTCGTTTGATGTTTATTTGAATTTTATGAAAATATTTTATGACATTAACTGCATAATTTATTTCTAAACAAACCGTTGCTTATGAAGTGGCTGAAAGAGCGGCTGATACTATAATCCATATTTTTAAAGCGCAGTATATTTTTATAGAAACATAAGATTTAGAATAATCATTTTTATAAAAGTCAAATAATGATATAAACATACAACCCTCTAGAGACTGAATTAATGGAAGTTCAATGGTTATGTAGAAATGATCTGCAGCTACTTAATTAATTTAATACTTAAGTCAGCAGGTTCTGTGGACAAGTAAGAATAATTATATAAACGACACCCAACATTCTGGATTCAATTAACAACGAGGATACGATGTTTATTGAATGAATTTAAGAAGTTTCAAAACATAAAAAATCAACTCATTTTTTTATCCTAAAATGTATTTTTGTGCGTATCGTATTTTCATTATATCCTTAAAATTCTAATTTAGAATGTAATTGTCAAGAACTGAATCCTCATCATCAGTAATATAATAAGTAATTATTATGTTTATTAATAAATCCTTATAAAGTAATTGCAAATATTTCAAAATCTTTCTGTCTGAATGCAAATATTTTTCTATGCAAATATTTTTATTTGATATTAATCAAGATTGCACACGATATTATTTATGTACACTTCAATTCTTACCGTCAACTCTAGTAGAAGTTACAAATCAATTATATTTAATTAAGGAATGACCATCTAAGTTTAGAAAAAGGATACCGTAACAGCAATTCAATTATTGGCGCCGTATTTTTCATGTTACTCCCCATTGGCAAGCTACGTGATTTTTAATGAGTATTCGGGTTTTGCTAGTAACTTCACTTGGAAATCGCGCTTAAACTAAGTTAGTTGGTTATTTGAACATAGAAAGAACATGGCAGCTATTTGATTAAGATGCTTTCATGGAGAAACTTTGTAAAGAGACCCTAGTAAACTACGAAAATCAACTATGCAGCCTGGGTTAGACTTCGCAACAAACAATTAGTATTTAACATTTTTCAAATGCTAGGCAACTGGTGAGGCTCCAATTAAATATCCAATTTAATATTTTATTTGTAAATATTTAAAATACTGTTGTATTCTTAGACACAAAAGGCAGAATTTAAGTTTTGTTAACTCGTTAGTAAACTATCAAGCCGTAGTGCAAATGAATATTCAATTTCTTTCGCAATAATTGTATTCACTTAATATTCTTGGAATATGAGTTAAGAAGGAAAGATTAAAGAAGTGTTTAAATCCAGTGATATTAGGTTTGTCCTACAAGCTCAGGATCAAAACGATTCCGCAATTGCCCGAGTAGTTGACTTGTAAATGGCTGTGAATTAAGCAGATGACTTTTAATCTTACGTTTTCAGTCAGAAAACGTATTCCAAATGTTTTGTATTGCATGACAATGTATCTTTTCATTATTCTATAACCAGTCGGAGAACCGCTTGTGTTCCGAAAATAAGTATGTGTACTCAATCGTCCTGCATGTTCTTCAAATTTGTCTTCTTGTGATTTTTTTTTTTTTTTCTTTCCCGAAAATTAAACTTGTCTCTCAAAAGAAAGTTTTTTGACATTGAAGAGGTAAAAGGAGTATGACATCAAAGCTACTAGTGTCTCTTTTAGAGGCATGTCAAAAACAGAACTCTACAAGCCTTCTCTTCTATTACATGTTGTGCAGTCAGACAAAAAAATGCATCAGCGTAAATTCTGTAATCTATTTTTATTACACTCTGATTACTTTATTAACATATAGTGAATATATACTAAATCTTTTACTTCAGCTTAAGTAATTCGGAATTTTTGACGGAAATGTTGTCGGAACTATGACTTAGAAGATAAGTCAAATTAAATATTTCGATAACCCAATAAATTCAAGGTCGAAGTTTCAAAATTTTATTTTCGGAGGGAGGGGAAATTTTTTCAGTTTTTGTCCATTATCTTAAGTATATTTGCTTCGATTCTTTATTTTTCAATAAAAGCGAAAATTTTACGCATGGTATACATATAACGCATAGCTTTAAATTAAAATTTATTAATATACAGAGTGGTTATAATTAAAGTTCCCCAGTTAAACGGTCATAAAAGGAAAACTACTGAATCAAATGTTATCAAACTTGGTAATCGTGTGAAGGAGATCACGGGAATTTATTTTCCGCGAAAAAAAGGAAGTTCGAAACCTCACCACCAGGGAGAAATGGCGCTGTATGCAATATTGTTAAACGAAATATGGGTCGGAATCTAACTTAACCTTTTGTTACATGGGTTTAATATGTTGTATACCATTAAGAAACTTTGAAATAAGCAAATTACCATTTAAAGGCGTTAAATTCGATAAAAGTCGAGTGCGCCATCCGTGTAAGTGAGAAATTCGTCCGTGAAAACCACGAATTAGCGATTAGAAAATGTGAGATCGCAAATCACTCGCACAAGTACAATCTGGAAATCGTAAGTTTGGCTTGAGATGCCGTGAGGGTAAGTCGCACTATTTGAGCTCCGTCTTTTTGTTCAATAACTACGGAAGTTTTACTCGCATCGACTTGGTAGTAGTTGTTATCTGTTCCTATGATCAACAGGAACAATTTGATACCCCATATATATATGTGGGTCAATTAGTTCTCTAATTATAATTTTTACAACAAATTAGCATCGAGCTGTGTTATTCCCAGCGGATATACCACCTTTGAAGTTCTCTCAGAGAGCTGTTGTTACCCGTCGCGACCTAAAACTTACATCATGTTGTAAAGATAATCTTCAATGCATCTTCAATTCAAGATATGTGTGAAGACAATTGGATAATTACAAAATAAATTATTCCCAAATTACTGTAATTACATAACAGCATTTCGATTCGGAAGACGATTTGACCGTTGAAGTTTCGTAACGGTCGCATCTCCCCCCCCCTAGGAGAGGAAGCTGTCAAGGCCAAATGCAACGGCGAATTTCTTCATAGTAGGCTTTTAATCAGGCCACTGCTAATTAGGCCGCTAATTATTGTATGAACTTGAAACCTGTGCCATACTTCCAATAAAATCATGGAAGGTTCAAGTTTCCAAATTTGAAACAGATCCTTTAATTAGAAGCGGAGATACAAATTTTTGCACTAATTTTTGAACTTAGTAAAAATTGTGTTTTGTGACTCACTTGCGATTTGAAATAGTGTGTGCTCAGTGTGTACCTTGCTGTAATCCAAAAGTTGCTAACAGCTTTTGGATTACAGCAAGTTTTAAAACAGATGAAAAACAGAGAAGTTTAACGACCAAGTTTGTTACAAGATTTGGAGTGCACCCAATATTGTTAGGTTATTAAGTGCTGCCTGCCACCTTTACAATTGTTCAGTCATCGAGTACTTTAAGTATTTACAGAATTCTTCTTCGAAATATGTCCAGTCAATCAATTCTCCCGATTGACGGTGATTCAGCACATCCAGAAAATGGACTTGATCTTACGTTAGTATTGGCATCTGATTTACCTCATACTGATAAAATTACTGTACTGTGTGACGACATTCGAAGAATTGCAACTACTAAACGAAGTTCAAAATTTTCGCTGCCGACGGATTTACGCACTAGACTCTTAAATTCTCTTACTGCTTTACAAACTCTTACTTCAGCGGGTCCTGAATTTGTATTAAAGTCCGCCAAGGTTGATATTGGTGTTATATTTATAAAGTCCGCCAAGGTTGATATTGGTGTTATATTTATAAAGTCCGCCAAGGTTGATATTGGTTGATATCGGTGTCCGCCAAGGTGATATTGATATTGGTGTTAACACCTCCACAGTTCTTTGTTGCGAATTAGCTCATTCCTCGCCATCACTACCTTCTGTTCCTTTGCTAAGTGATTTACCGGCGTCTACATCTTTGCCTGCTCCTCCAATACCTACTTTTGCGGAGATTGCTAGAAAACATAACAAGCCTCGTATATATATTAATTCCAAAGCAGACGTCTCAGAAGTTGAGCTCAAAGCTGAATTAAATGCTAAAGTTCCTCTCTCAAAACTTAAGGTTGGCATTGAGAGAATTATTAAAACCCGCCGAGGCGGTTTAGAGGTGGTGTGTAACTCTAATGATGATGCCAATGTCCTAGAAAAAGAAATTCAAAACCAGGACATCCCAGCGGAGATTAGCCGTCCCCTCCGGCGCAGACCTCGATGCGCAGTTCATGACCTGCCCGAATCCATCAAGCCAGAGGATGTCACTGCCGAAATGAGTGGTGCCACTGGCATGCCCAATAACATCTTCAATCCTCTCCATCGACTCAGAGAGCGCCGTAAAGGGCACGTTAAGTGGATCTTCGTGTGCGAGCCACGAGGCTTCTGTGCACTTATGCAACAACACAAGATCTTCCTCGGCTGACAGGCTCATAGAGTCTTGGAACACATTGGAATTAGCAGATGCTTCCGATGCCATCAGTTCGGTCATCTACAAGTCAACTGCAAGAGTCAAAAACAATTTTGTTCCTACTGTGCTGAGGAGCACGGCATCCGAGACTGTACAGCTCAAAATCCACTGTGTATCAACTGCAGTGATGCCAATGCTCGATTCGGAACTGGTTTCGACTACGACCATCCTGCCTACGACTCAGCCTGTATCCAGTACCAACGTCGTGTGCAATCCATCCGAGAGAAGACAAACTATGAGTACTAATAATCAGTCCTTGCCTTCTACTGGAAATGCATCGGTTGATACTATAAACAAGGATTTTATCCGCAGTGGACTTTCAATTAAATGTATACAGATCAATCTTCAACACGCTAAGGCTGCTGTTGCTCAACTTACGCGTTACGCAGTAGAACGTGAGGCTGATCTCATCTTCGTTCAGGAGCCTTATATTAAGGACGGACTTGCTGTGGGTTTTCCGCTTCAGTGGTCTATCTTTCAAGCAGGCGGTTTGGAGGAACTACCCAGGGCCATCATTATCAATTGCAACAAGGATTGGCAACCGACTGTCGTCGCAGCTAATAGGGACAATGTAGCCATTCTTCTTGATGCACAGGAAACCTCCATGCTTTTTATTTCACAATATTCATCTCCATCCGAGTCCATTCTTCCTTCATTGACTTTTATATCAACTACTCTACAGCGCATTAAAATCCCTCTTCAGTTTATTGTGGGTGATTATAACGCCCATAATACAACTTGGGTTTATGCTTAAACGGATGAAAAAGGCCATTCTTTGGAGGATTTTCTATCAGCACATCATTTAATTCTGCATAACTCAATTGATGCCCTTCCAACCTTTGACAGAATTCATTCATGTGGATGGCCGGATCTGACTATAATTTCCACTTCTGCGGCTTCTCTTCTCTAGAACTGGACAGTTGAAGATGAAATTAGTCTTAGCGACCATCGCTATATTACATTTACAATAGCTCAGCCTACAACCATTCAAATTATTCAACGCTACAATCTGCCAGGCAAACGAATACATGCCTTTACTGATCGTGTGGAAGCATTAGTAAATGATCTCGATGGTCAACTTTCTTCAGCCAATACTCGAGCTGATTTGGAGAATTTCACGGTTGTTTTACAAAAGGGTCTTCAACAAATCTGTAATGATCTTTTACCACAACGCCATGCCAAAAAACTAAATAATATACAATGGTGGAACAGTGAACTTCGTTCCCAGCAGAAGAAATGCCGCGCTTTACGACGGCGAATCAAATATGAGCGACGAATGCATCTGCCACCAACTTCGCTCCCTCTATATCAACAGGAGAGAGCAAAATATAAACGTTCAATTTTACAAGCAAAATTGAATTCCTGGCATGCCTTCTGTACCGAATCGCATGATACATATGGGATTCATCATAAGATAATGACAGGCAAATTATTCAAACCTGCTCAATTATTTCTTCCTCTTGGCTGAACAGGCTCACAAGATTTTACCAAAGATACTCTGACTCATATCTTGGATACTGTTTTTGGACCGTCTGATCTCTATGAGGGTACTTCCCATCACTCATCGATATCTGAAGAAGAGCTCTCATCCACTGCGTCTCCGGACAAAGAAATTACTTTAAAGGAATTAAAATTCATTGTTGTCCATTTGCCGAAACGGAAAGCTCCAGGCCCGGATGGCATTGACTATGCCATCGTCATAACTGTCATCTTGGCCTCACCAGTATTTTTTGTTATATTTTTCAACAAGTTATTGGCAACTGGTACTTTTCCTAGGTCTTTTAAAATAGGCCAGGTTGTCCTGTTTTTAAAGGATAGAAACCCGATTGTGGCTACTTCATTTCGACCCATTTGCCTACTTCCGGCGCTTGGGAAAATTTTTGAGAAGATACTGATCACTCGTCTGCGTTTACATCTACATCAGCACCAAATTATTAGTTCTCGACAATGTGGCTTTCGGCCCGGTTCATGTACATTAAATGCACTGCATGATATCAACAAGACATCCTGAATAATAAATTCTCTGGCTACCACACCGCATTAGTCAGCTTAGATCTTAAAAGCGCATTTGATAGTTTGTGGTGGGTAGCTATTAAGCAAGCTCTGGTAAACTCCAATTGTCCGAGTAATATTTATAAAGTTTTAAAACACTGTTTGCCTTATTGCAGTACATCCAGCGGGAATTATCGAAAACGTACAGACAAGAGGATGCCCGCAAGGTTCTTGCGCGGGTCTTCAACTCTGAAACCTCACTTTTAATAAGATCCTTCAAGTTCCCTGGCCTGATCATACGCATATATATGCATATGCCGATGATGTGGCTCTTGCTATCCGGGGATATTCTCGCGAAGTTTTACAGCAAAATTGCAATGAGTCTCTTCAACTCTTTCAACAGCATTGTGATGATCTGAAATTGATTATTGCTGAAAACAAATCCAAGGTACTTCTTGTACCTAAGAAAGGAGGTTCCTTGGTCAGGCGACCAAGAATTGTCCTCAATGGCCACAGCAAATCCTCAGAGAAATCTGCAAATCCTCAGAGAAATCAAATATTTGGGAGTTATCATTGATGATAAGTAAACCTGGATCCCACATATTCTGTCCATTAAAAAACGAACGCAGATGATTGCCAAACAGCTTCGTTATCTTCAGGGATATCGGTGGGGATTAAACCACCATATCCAAAAAATTCTTTATACTACTGTCACAGAAAAGATTGTCACTTACGCCGCTGCTGTTTGGGCACTCCCCATGCAGGGGAGAAAAGTCAAACATCTTTCAACCAACCAACGGCGTTTTGCCCTGAGTATAAGTCGGGCATATATTACAACTTCTTCGGACTCACTAAATGTTCTAGCCGGTCTACTCCCTCTTCATATTAGAACTGAGGAAGAGGTTGTTAGTCAATTATTTGTGCAACTACGCAGGCCTATCACATTTGATGGAGAACATTATTTGCCTGATGACTATGAAGCAAAATTGACACCTTTTAGTATTCATCCAGCAGACTATGGGGTTGGAGTTAGGCTCCATATTGCACCATCAGTGTTTCGTAATTCTTCAAGCCACGTGATATATACTGATGGCTCAAAGATAGATGATAACGTAGGAAGCGCGTTTGTTGCTTTTCATGATAATCTTCTTCTAGCCCACTGGAAGGGACATTTATCTATGCAGAATAGTGTTTTTCAAGGGAAAGCAGTGGCGATAGCACGCGCTATCCGCTACTTGCTGACTCAGAATATAACACAAGCGACAATCAATTCTGATAGCCTTTCTGTCATCCACGCCATTGGCAATCCTGAGCATTCCTCTCCAATTATGCGAGACATTCAACAGGACTTACGTGCTTCTCCGTCTTTCACTATTCATATTGCTTGGGTTAAAGCACATGTGGGAGAATATGGTAACGAACTTGCAGATGCCTATGCTAAGGAAGCGGCTTCTGGTGATGCTGATGAGAATATATCCATTCCTTGGCCACATTCTTTTGTCAAACGAACTTTACATCTTCGAGCAATTAGTAAGTGGCAAGAGGAATGGGACAATAGCTTCACCGGTCGACGTATTTTCTACCATCTTTCATATGTGTCGACATATCGCTGCTGTGGCAATGCCCATCTTTCCCGTTACATTTCGGGGCATGGACCCTTTCCTGAATTCTTCGCACGCTTTGGCATTAGTGACACCAATGTCTGCAGTTGTGGTGAATTCGGCTCTCCGGAGTACTATTTAGCCAATTTTCCTCTGACAGAAGGCCTACACATACGATTTCCTACGCAAAATCATCAGGCATTTTGCAGATTCTTAGCTAAGCAAAGACACCTGATCCGCAAACTAAATTGCGTAATGGAGAAAGTCTCCAGCATTAGGCTTGACCTATGTCAAGTTTAATCTACACTATATGTCTTATTAGCAATAGGTGGCATATGGACACTCTCTACAGGGTGCTCTTCTTCTTATTATACCATTCTAGTGGCGGATAGTGTAAGGACACTCTTTATAGGCTGTTCTTCTTCTGTTTATATTCAACTTTAACACAGTCTTATTCCAGACTGACGCTGTATTCTATAGACAATAATACTTTTCAGGAAATGTATTAACCATGTACTATCTGCTTTTTGTAGCTAGACTGTTAATAACAAATGAAATGTAAGTTTGACTGCATCACGTTAGCTTGAGTGTATCGAATTCCATCTATCACCTTTTCCGGTTTGTTAGAAATTTATATATATATATATATATATATTTTATTCGTAATTGATTTTGTATTATTATTATTATTATTATTATTATTTTTAAAGCCATGCCTTTACATAGTTTTTACGTTGGTTTGATTGTACTGTACTCTTCTATCGATAGTATGCTTTTCTTATTAAGTTGGTTGTCTATAAGACAATCATTATCTTAATCATTGTATCATCCTTACAAGTATCTTCATTCAGTATAGTATTATCAGTAAATTATGTTGGTATGTTCTATTGTAATATATAGTGAACCTTTGTACTATAATAGAAATTGTAAATGTTTATTTGATGGCATCATGTTAATCTAATTACATTGAAATCTGTCTCATGCTGTAAGAATCTGTCTACTTTTTATTTAGTACACAATTTCAACATCATTGTTTCTTGTCTCATGCTAGCGAGTTTCATTCTTAAGTCAGCAAGTATAGCATTATCAGTAAATAATTCTAGTCAGTCTGCACATATCGCAATGAGTCAGTAATATAGTTCTATCGATACTATAGCTATTGTTGACAATATGGATAGTTTCAGTCAGCAAGTATAGCTTTTTCCGCAAATTCTTCTTTGTTTGTAAGCAACTTTCTGCCTTTGTATATGTTTCTGTTTAACTATTGCATATTTGAGCCTAGTATTTTTACAGATAACTTGTTTGTTTGTTCCGTACTCTCCTACTGTTCATATGCATTTTTTTTATTTAGTTACCTTTTTTTTTATTTTTAATAGCAAGTATAGCATTATCCGTATACTATGTTACGAAGTTCTATTGTACTATATGTTAGGTCAGCTCTTTAATATACCAGAAACTGTAAATGTTAGTTTGGCATCGTGTTAGTTAATTGCATTGTACTATCTATTGCTGTATAAATCTGTCAACTTTTTAATTAAAAAGTAAATATTATACACATATTATATAGCATATAGCATTTGTATATGTTCTTGTTTACCTATCGAATTTTGAGCCAAACATTTATACAGATTGCATGTTGGTTTGTTTGTACTGTACTGTATTTTCTACTGTTCTTAGGCATTTTTCATTTATCTACTTGTTTATAAGAAAATAATTGTTGTATGCTTTTCTTTTTATATTATATTAGCATGCATTATCATCCAGTCAACAAATCTAGCATTATCAGTACACTAATTTACTATGTTCTATTGTACTATATGTTCAACTGTATTATATCTCTCAGCTCTTTATCATACCAGGAATTGTAAATGTTAGTTTGATTGTATCATGTTAGTTATTTATTTTGAACTTATCTAATGTAGTAAGAATTTGTCAGGTTAGCCTGCATCGGGCTCTCAACTATTTAGCCAGTTTGTATTGTGCAATTTTTTACTGAATGTAAGAACCTTATCCTACTGAGCCGACTACATCCTACTGACTTGCAAAATCTGCAAATTTGAGCAATATACATGAATTACATAAACAAAGTATTTAACTTGCAGACTTTGATCTATAGATTTTGTACTATATCTATAGAATGTGGACTATAGACTTTGAACTGTGAATTCTGAATATAGATTTTGAAATATAGACTTTTGTTGGAACTCCAAACTACTCTTCATCACTACTATTTCTTTTCGTCGCATATTATGTTCAAAATTCCGCACATATTTTAAAGAGTTATGTCATATATTATGTTTAAAATTTTTGTATTACATTCAAAATTCTGTTATTTATACGTTATGCTTCAATTATTGTTTATTACATTCCAAACTATGTATCATTCCAAATTATGTATTCAATTCAAATTATGTATTCATTTCAATTATGTATCATTCTAAATTTTGTATTCATTTCAAATTATGTATCTTTTTGCTAATATCAATAAACGGCTGAGATCAAGTAGTGGGGAGACGCAGCTAAACCAATTAACCAAATGGTAAAGGTGTGGTGCCCGTCTTCCCCGTTCCTAAATCCTAAATCCTAAATCTGGAAATCGTTTTCTTACAGATCGCTAATTTGTCATTTTTGAAGCCTGAATTCGGCCCTAAAACATGAAGATACTGATTCAAAACGCTTTTAATCGATTTGGGCCAAATAAATCCCTCATGTTATCTATCTAGTTCCATTGCATTCTCCTACTGCATTCGATTGCATAGCAGTCATTCCACACCGTTGGTGTTGAATGACACTAGTTTTATAAATGAACCATTTTTCTCTGAAGAGCAGTCGACAGCTGGACTACTGTGATTGCAGCTCACTTAGAGTCAATGTTAAAATGTTCCGTGATACACGAACTGCAGTAACGTGGCATTTTAGATACTACGATTTTTACGCAGGGCTGCGCCCCACCTCACTTGTGTCGCACAGTTACTTAAGCAACATTTCACGAATGAACGTCTTATAGGCCAACACTTCCCCTCTTCCCCCCAGACCTCATCCTCTGTGACTTTTGGCTATGGAGTTATCTCAAAAGTACTGTTTATGGTGATAATCTAAACAATTTGGCAGAAAAGAAAAATGTGATACACTGACATGTCCGTAACATTCCTCCTGATATGCTAAATGCTGCTGTTGAGAATGCAGTAACAGGATTTAACTTGCTTTCGGAAAATGCTGGACGCTACATTGAACATGCTTTGTAACACGTTTCGGAAACGATTAAACACATTTTAAACCGATGTTTTCATGTCTTATTTCATTTAACAATATTGCATACAGCGCCATTTTTTTCTCTGATGGTGAGTTTTTCAACTCTTTTTTTTTTTCTCCGCGGAAAATAAATTCCCGTAATGTCATTTACACGATTCCCAAGTTTGATAATATTTGGTCCGGTAGTTTTCCTTCTATGACCATTTCAAAGTGGAACTTTAATTATAACCACTATGTAAATTAAACTTTAAAAGTCTGACAGTTTGGTTCAAGTCCCAGCTTTAAAAAATATATATATATAAATATAATCTTTTATATTAATCCTCTTAGAAAGAATGTTTTAAGAAGTTAATTTTTATCTCGCGTTATAGATTGTATAAAATACATGATCTTTAATATGATTTAGATTGTTTCAGCCGATATAGGAATCGGGTCACTCGGTGGTACAGAATAAACCCTGCTGGACTGTTTTACTTCTTTGTCATTTAGCGAAAATTTTTTAATTAAAATATTTATCCTTTGTACGTCGCTTTAAACTTTATTTATAGTTAAAATGACTAGAAAATGAAAAACTGTCTTCAGCTGAAACGCAATTCATGTAATTCATATTTTAAAAAATTGACAAGAATGCAAATGTTATGGAAGTCTAGCAATCGAAAAATCTTAATTTTCTTGTGCGAGCACTGAAAATAACTGTAGAAGGAAAGAAGAAATTTAGGGAGAAAGCTAAGCAAACATTTGCAGAGAAATTTGGCTGTCAGACATACCAAGATGTTTCAAAAAGTTGGACGCATTTGAATATATTTTCAGGATACTTCAAAGAATTTAGATGTTCAAAGAGAAAACACTTGGACGTGTACAGCAGCAAATACCATCAATTGAGCTTGTGTTAACAGAAAAGACAAAAACCATATCATTGCAGATTAAAGTGAAGAGCAACTGGTTTTAGACTATACGGTTGTATAAATTTAAATTACGTTATAGAACATCATATCGTATCATGAATGGAGAATCCCATTATTTTCTCAGTCGAATTATTTGATAATTCAGGAGTTTATCGTGTGATGTATGTGGATGTCACCTAAAGATGCTTTTTTTTTTTCCTTCTGATGAAATAGTGGCCGAGCGGTGAAGTCGCTGAACACTGCTAGTTCGGTCCGAGGTTCGAATTCCACGAACGGGCTGGCTGCATGGGCGTTTTTGTGGTTTTCCCCATGTGTAACGTTATGTGAGCACGTTTCCCTTAGAAAGTGCGCCACGAAGGCATCCCTCCCCTTAGGCATATCGACCCAGTGTATTTTGTCGTAATTAAATAAACCAAAACCTCTTGATGAATCTCATGCTTTTAAAATATTTAGCTTCTAAAGACTGATAAAGGCTCTGACCAAATAATGATGAAATGGATTAAATTGGATTATTAAGTTACGGCAAAGCAGGGCTATCTGCCTAAAAGGAAGGATGCCTTCGTGAAGAACGTTCTAAGGGAATAATAAGCTGGTATATACGGTACACATGAGAATATACACGAAAACGCCCATGCAACTAGCCCGTTTATCGGGATTCGAATCCCGGAGTGAACTACCAGTGTTCAGCGATTTTACCGCTCGGCCGTTTGTGGGCCTTTAAGAAATGAAAGGCGATAACTTTATTTAAAATGATTGTCAGAAATACCAAGATAGTTCGAAAAGTTGGATGCTTTTCAACATACTTGCAGAATGCCTAAAGAAAAAGAACAAGAATAAAGTAGAATGCCTTAAGAAAAAGAAAAGAAAAATAATGTTTTGCGTAAAATTTAGTATTTGTATTTTTTTTTTAAATTTAAAACCTTTTAATCTTATGATATTTGATTCTTGCGATTTCAAAAATAAAATATTGGACTAAAATATGAATAACATTTTAAGAAACCAAATGTAGGATAAAACTGTGTAAGGCAATGGGCACAATGATAAAACTGTTTAAAGCAGTGTATGCAAGTGTAAGTTAAAATGTCGGTTATACATCTCTCTTATTTATATATATCTTTTCTGAACGGAACATTGAAAGGCGTGTTAATTGTGCTTTACTGTATTTTCTCTTTTAATATATGCAGCTTTTAAACGCATCGTAGTCTGGGTTCACAAAGTGTTCTTCCGAAAGAAACGCAATTCAAATAAATAAAATCAAATTCTGGAAAATTTATATTAATAAATATATTTAAAATGCTCAGTCCGAAGGAATAAATAGAAAATTTTAAAACAATTATCTGAAGAGACAATGCAACACAAACAATTAAAATAAAAGTATAAAAATTTAAAAATTACCTAAAATAATAACTATGACAAAAATATATATAAAGAAAACTATTTGAAAAAAATAAACGCTGCACCATTATTTACGCAGTTCGAATAGGTAAATAGAAATTTTTAAAACAGTTATTCGAAACAAAACATGCAACTTAAACAATTAAAATGAAATTCGAAAAAGAAAAAATTACTTAACATAATAACAGTTATAATTAAAAATATAATATAAAGAATATTATTTGAAAAAAAAAGGAACGATTGTGACTTTTTTTCCTCTCACAGGAAAGGAAATTAGGTTGCCATATATTAAGAAGTTCGCCAAGTGAAATATTCTTGGCGCAAATTGAAAAACAAGTGCCAACATAAATTTGTGAATTTCTCCTTAAATGTCGCTCCAAATTTTACAAAATTTCATATTTAGGCGGAATTTGAGTGGTAGAATCGAAATATTAAAAAAAAATGGTATGTTATTTCAGAAAAAGTCCGATTTTGTGTCAAAATGCCTATGTTAGAATAGTGCTATATATAAATCTAATATATATCTTAAGTCGCGCTGTCGAGACATGAAGAACGCAATTTGAATTTTGTCAATCGGCCCAGTAGAACGAGAGATATAGAACCGTCCCCCTTTTTTTTTGAGCAGTGTACATCTATGTCCATTTCATAGCTTTTATTAGGTATGATATAGGGGAGTGGTCGGCAAACTTATTAGCCAAAGAGCCAAATATGAACATTACAAGAATTTTTAAAAAAAATTGGGAGCCAAATCTGTTTGTTTAGTAAACTTTTATTACACTAAATAAAACTAAATTTAATACTGAATAAATATTTATTAATGTGAACAATGTGCTTGCATCTCCTTGGAAAGTTTGAGTAAGTCAGGTTTGTATGTTGTTGCTTTTAATTTTAGGCTTGATTCCAAGTTCTCATTAATAAGACGACTTCTCAGTTTACTCTTGATAATGTTCATGCTTGAAAAAGATTGTTCGCATACATATGTAGAACGGAAAAGGGAAAGAACAGCAAACTCGAGCTTTTTCAGCTGATCGTAAGAGTCAGGATTACTGTTTCAGGCGTTGAAAATGATTAGGTCTTCCTTCTCCAGATCATTCAAAGCAGATCACTTGTGTTGTGAACTAAGATCACATTTTTTCTTCTCCAATATTTTCAATTCAACACAAAGACGTTCGAATTTAGAGCGCCATATCTTCTTGTTTTTTAAATCAAGCAATTGTATTTCAAAGCTACCAATGTCAATTTCAAAAGGAGAAAATTTCAACTCGGTTATCGTAGCATTAAGAGGATTTTTGACAAATGCTATAGTTGCTCTGCTGTTTTTAAATTCCTGAAACCTGCTGAGAAATGCTTCCCTCATGTTTAAAATTATTGTTTAAAAATGGTGTTTATCAATAGAGGAATTATTTTCTTCTCGATGCTTCAGCAGGCTCCGTGAAATAAACGTTTTGGATCCACTGGTCGTCTGTTAGTTCTGGATAGTGAACGCCCTTCTCGAGGAGAAATGCTTTAATTTCCGGAAAAGGGACGCGAAACGTTTTAAACGTTCCTTCTTGATAACCAACGTACCTTGTTATGAAGCAGAAGATCAGTGTATCTACTCCCCATTTCAAATAAAAATTCTTTGAATTGGCAATGATTAAGAGCTTTAGCTAAAATGGTGTTGATAATGGTAATCACTAATTCCATAACTTTACAAATTTCTTCCGGAAATGTTTGCGCACAAAGCGCTTCTTGGTGAATGATACAATGGTAAACAAGTATCTCGTGATTAATTTTTTCTTTCAAAATAGCAACAACCCATTTTCTTACACCGGTCATACTTTTGGCCCCATCAGTTGAAATCGAGAGAATTTTATCTAGGGGAATATGATGTTTATCCATACACTCAATTATAGCATTGGCGATATGTTCTCCACGCGTCTGACCTTTGAGTGGCAATAATCCTAAAAGTTCTTCTTTAGGGCCTGAATGAGACATAAATCTTACAAAAAGGGAAACTTGCGATGTATCATTTATGTCACAAGACTCGTCAACTGCTATTGATAAAGCCGAAACCAATTTCAGACCTTCAATATGCTGGGTGGTTACATTCGAACACATTTTAATTGTTCTATCTTTAATGGTTTTGGCAGACAATGGTAACTCTTTAATTCTTTTCAGAATATCTGCTTTGTTCTTAAGATCCCGAAATAGCTCTTCGGATGAATTTATAAAACAATTTTTTATGTATTCTCCGTCTGTGTACGGTTTTCCTTAGCAATGTCTTGGCTACAAACAAAACTTTCCATATTAATATTGCTGGAAGATTACATATAGTTATTAAACACAGAAGTTGACGAATCTTGACACTTCCAATATTCCTCAACTGCTTTCTTTCTTGCATCACCGGTAGGATATTTAGTGCTAAATGACTCGTGCTTTCTTGCAAAGTGTCTCTCTAAATTTGACTTCTTGTTATGCGCGAATTTCTTCTTACAAATAAGACATGTCAGAAGTCCATTCAAGTTTTAAATAAACGCAAAATTCTCGGTCCACTCAACTTTAAATTCGCGGTTTCCATCTTCCTTTTTCTTTGCTTTTTTTTGATAGCCATGTGAATTGGGGTGCCTATAAAAATATTCCAAATATATTTTTTTCTAAAGCCACCAGTACAAAATTATTATCATTATTAAATTGATGGAAATAAAAATTAAAAAAAATGTTTTTAAAAATACAATTTTATTAATATATCTAACTGCACTAAAAAGAAAAAAAATTTCCATCATCAGAATAACAAAATTCTTAATATGACCAAAAATGGAAGAAAACTTCCAACATGTGGACAAATAGAAGTTATCGAAAAATCGATTACAAATTTTGTACCAGAACCTCAAACATACATAGCAGTTGTAATAAAATCGTATAAAAATACCTGTAAGATGTGCGGCTAGATTAAAAAATACAACAACGTTTTAATAATACAGAACAACGGCAGACACGGGGTAGATAAGACAAAACTGTTGACACTGCAACTGCTGCTCTGTGATGCCAATTTGTACCTTTACTACTTTATAAAAAGCATGCACGCGCATGCCGGTAGCTTCTACATGGTTTATGTTTACATTTACGAGAACTAATAAAATTAAACTCGATGTTCGTTATGTATTGTTACAACAATATAAAATTTTAATTACCTATCTATCTTTTTACTCAAACAAAAAATTATACATGTTCTCGATTTATAGAAGAATTTTAATTTATCAAAATAAGATGTAATTTTTTTCTTACCAAGTTTTTTTTAAAAATGAAAATATTATTGCGTCTTCCGTGGATATTTGTACCAGAGCTGCACTTAAGGAGCCAAAGAGCCACATGCGGCTCTGGCGCCGCACTTTGCCGACCACTGATATAGGGAATGGTATTACAGAAGATATTTTGTTTTGTTTACTGTTAGAGATCAATGTCACCAGAAAATGCTTATTCGACACTTTTAAGAAGAGGACAATTAAGACGAGCGTCGTCTTATGCAATGCCCCATAAATTTGAAAACAATTATTATTTTTGAACTTAAAAAATTACGTTAAATAATCAAAAATGTATCAGACTTATCAAAAATCCTTATCAGTTACGTTAAATATACAGTTTTGCATTGCAAGATCGATTGTAGTTAGAATTGGAAATTCAAAACGGAACGAGTTGCACATTATGGCGTCTTTTCTAATTCTACCTCTGCATGTTATCTACATAACAGCATCATTAATGAAATAATGTATTTCAGTAGGGCAAAGGCGAAACTTTATCGCTTCTTTTCTCCTGCAACACAAGATGTTGATCAGTTATTCCCTAGCTGCACGCTGTCTTCGCATAACATTAAAGGAGGAAGGAAAACGTGCTCGTTGTTTAGTACTGTTATTATTACGTTTAGGTACTGTTATTATTATTACTTATTATTACGTTAGACTCGCAAAAGCGAGTTTGTTTGGTTAGAAGTTTGCATTTAAGCTTAAAGTTGTTTAGTTTTGTTTAAAGTTGGCTTATTTTAAATTTGTTTATTCTTTTTTCTGAGCTTTCCACACGAAATTCCACACAATGATGTTTTAAACCTGTAACATTAAGTGAAGCATCTTTATAACTGAAAATGAAACAGAGGGGCATTTAAAAGACTAAATTCAATCGTTATTTTAATTTTAAGCATGCTCTGAAATAAAAAATAATTAAACAAAATTGATAAAATGTAATGGACATTTACAGTATACATCAGGGTATAAATACGAGACATACTCAAACTATATAAATGCGGAAAACTAGTTAGTTAATAGTTTATGATGTTAAAGAAAAATTTTCGTTTACAATGATCATTTGTAAGTTATGAATTTAACACTTTTAGTGTGTTATCAATCCATACTGTACAACGTTCTCAGTGATGAGACCATTATGTGACTTATTGGTTCAGCTGTTTTCGACACATGTGTGAGAATTATGTGTCCAGCCATTTGGGGGAACAAAAGAAAAGAGAAAAAATGAAAGCCTTTATTCTTTGTATCATGTCTTATTATTATGAAATGACTTAACATTCATTTTTTTAATTAATTCACTTAATATTTTCGACTTTATAGTAATTTATTCCTTTTCATTTAATTTTAGTGATATTTTAATTCACATTTATTAATATTTTATTTAATTTTGAATCATTTATTTCTTTAATTATTATTTTATTTATTTATTTTTCATACGCGTTTCTGTCGGCACTCTATAAAATTCATGCATTTCTAACTTTAGAAATTATATCTTGTTTGTAGTATAAGACCACGCTTAGAGCTTACCTAAGAATGATAAAGAATAAACCTTAATAAAATAACCCTATTAACATATCTATAAAATTGTATAAAGATATTATAATAAAGCAATAAAATATTAAATCCATAGATAAATTATATAATGCCTTCGTAAAAGAACGAATAATACTGCCAGACTGTGTTAATAAGTCTACTGATTACACAAAGAGATAAAATTATAAAACTTTCTTAAATTTAAGTAAAAGTAGAAAATTTAGACGCTATTTAGCATAGATTTTTCTCATTGCTTTAACTGAAAGATTTATAAATTTCAATGGAAACAATTTATGGATACCAAATAGCAGTTTCTTACTTTATTTCAATAATAAAGCACAGTAATAGGTCACAAAAGAAACAATATTTATTCAGCCTTTTCTTTGAAACTGTAATACATCGAGGAAAATAAGTAAAAAGCCTTGATTCTGATAATAACAGTGCGAACAGCAAACTTTCTTGAACGCAGAGAAATTTACTTATTCTAATTCCTGTTCATCCGAAATTTTATTAAAAATATCATACACTACTCCTGCGACTTATTTGAATTGAATGTTCTCTGTTTCACTCTTGAGACTGAAAATATATTTGAAAATTTTTAAAATGTGTAAATATAGTATTCCGTATTCGTAACCTGAGAAGTGAAAATTTAAGGGATTGAGTTGCTGATTTTGCCAGTATAAAAACTGAATACATCAGCGTTCAGCATTTATCTGGCATTAGGCATTAGGCTGAATTTTTAATTGATTAACATAATTTATTCACTGAATATCTTGGAAGAATATTACAGCATCAATCAAACAAATCTATATAGCAATTGTAGCAATCAATATGCATCAATCATATTGATTGCTGTACTTGCATTCATAACTGAATTATGAATTATAATTATAGATAAACTATTCGCAAACTTTACTTGAAATAATTCCTATTTCAGCATTTCAGACCTTAACTCTGATGAAAAAAATTTTTTGTGTGCATTTCATTATTTTACATGGTTCTCTATATTTAAAAACATATTAATACGCAGATACTAAAGCCACTTTGTGCCCACCAGCGGCCGAGCGGTAAAGTCGCTGAACACTGGTAGTTCGGTCCGAGGTTCGAATCCCGCGAACGGGCTGGCTGCATGGGCGTTTTCGTGGTTTTCCCCATGTGTAACGTGTATACGAGCCAGTTTCCCTTAGAAAGTCCTCCACGAAAGGCATCCCTCCCCTTAGGCAGATAGCCCTAGTGTGCTTTGCCATAATTAAATACACACACACACACACACACTAAAGCCACTTTAGGATACAGGTAATTCTAACTTTCATACATAAGTACAACTTCTTTTTACTTTTTCATCTTTCTAAAATTTAGTGTTCAGCAGCATGCTGTTTATGAAAATTAACGATACGCCCCTGACAAGTAAATATGATATTAATCGGAGGAAATATATTGCTAGATGTGTAGATAACGCTAAAGATATGACAGGACATAGATCTGGTCTTATCGTTAAAGCACAAGACCTAATGGGCTACATCGAGATACTGTTTTGTACACCGTGAAGTGCTTTCGTCGAAAGCTTTACCATTTGAAATCGGCAGTGTTATGGAAGAGTTATTAAAGTCGTAAATTACAACAACCGAAAAGCGTTGCAGACCTGTATTTTTCAAAATATCTGTGAATGAATGGGTTATTTGTATACCAGTCTTCTTTATCATACCGAAGTAAGTTGGCTTTCGAGGGCCGACGTCTTGAAGATTTTTCTAGCTAAGCAACATCGCGGAAGGCTAGTTCTATGTAGAAACTTCGAACACATCTAAGATCTATCTCTCTAGATGAAGATTATATTTAAAGTTAGCAAAAGCAAGGTTAAGTTAAATATTTATTTGTACACTGTACACAGTTAATTAGATAATAAGTAGAATATGGAAAATTCTACATCTAATCAAAGGATATGGCTTAATGCGCCATTCCCGTCTAGCATATAACTGCACTTTTCTACTTCAGGTAGGAGCGCTGCTATCGCCGTATGACATCATATTTCCCTACAAGCAGTGAACGTTTGATGTATTTACATAAAATTACGAACCGTCATATTGAAGCTATTTTCCAGCCCTTTTCGGGTTCTGAGTCTTCCTTGTTGAGATCTTAGAACACCTAAATATTTTGAACAGTCTAAGTACAAGGTCGTGACGTTAATATAATTACAGCCACAGATAAAATTAAGGGATTTATAAGAAAAATTGACGTTTGGTTGACTTCAATTAGCAAAGAATAGTTTTATTCATTTCAGTGCATTCAGGAACTTAAGATATATCCAAGTATGCGTATAATATTACAAATTGTTAACAAGTTTTTGCAGTCATGAAATTTAGTTTGCTAAGTTTTAAACAACTCTACGATTATTTCGCCCCCCCCCGAAGCTACTGCCCAATGAAATAGCTACGACAGTCACAGATTGAACTCATTTTTAGATGATACTGTTGAAACGCATGCGTTAAGATACATACAATATACGTTAGATAGATACGTTCAGATGCATAAAACATTCATCTGAGATACGTAAAACATAAAATTAATTGTAATATAAAGTGACAGAATGTTGGAACTGGAATTGTTTGCCCGGAACTCTGGCCAGTTTCGAACCAAAAATACAGGAATAAATTCAGTTGGTAGATAAAACTGTCAAATATTCCACACTCAAATACTGTAACATCATCTATATATGAATTAAGCTTCTCATTCTACGTCTGCCATCAAACAAAACGTGAAAAATAGCCTCGAACCTGAAAACGATATAATTGTGTATGTATCAAATACAGATCCTAGATTTAAAAAGCTGGTTTCGGAAAAAACAGGTTCGTAAGTTCGATTAAAATATTTGTCTTTATTTTTCTGTTTTCAAACTTGAATATTTCGATAACATTCCTGAATATGTTACAACCATTTGCATTCTTATAGTTAAACTGGAAGACATTAAAGTAGACGATTTAATCGCTTTTTTATTTTGCTATATTTTTATTTATGTTATAATATATTATTTAGAAGACGTTTTAGTTAAATTTTGTAACTCTTCTCGCGACCCTTATATTACTATACCGCGACTCCTAATTTAGGAACCCCTTTTCTAGTAAAACTGAATGGGTAGTTTTGCTAATATTCTTTTGGAATAAGATTACCATTTATGGAGTCTGAAGTTCTGCATCACAATGGAATTCACTTCTTATTACGTGAACCTATTTCTTACCTATTTAAAATGTAAAATCGGTCGGGTTAGTCGTTGCTTGTATACATACATATTAAACATTCATAAAGCTTCATATATTAGTACAGATGGAGACGATGGTATAGATAAGAATCGTAATTAAAAATTTTAAAGACTTCCAAGAGGCATGTAGTAGCATTCTTTAAGCGTTAGGAATGTATTTTATATATTATAACTAACGGTATAAAAGAAGACTTGTTGCAAATCTTACTAATAATGTAAGTTGTTTTTCAATATAACCACTTTGTTAAGCTGATTAGCTACGCAATTTTGTAACATAGAAGGTAAACGATTTATGTGTCATTATATAGGGATAACTTTCTGCTTTTATTGCTTTTATTTGTAATGGATAGGAGTTTATTCAGTAAAAGAAGACAATAATTTCCTTTTGAAGCCTTACCGAATAACTTCAGCTGGTAAACATGCAACTGGGGTTTTGCTTTGGTGAAAGTCTATCCCTCAAGAAATTACTATAGTTCTTTTCAAATATGCCGAAAGTAAAAGCAAGAAGAAGAGAAAATTCGAATTCGAGAAGACATTCAGAATGAGCTGTGCACAAGAACCCGAGCGATTCGTCGTAGATATGTATCCAGAGTATCCAGATATTCTTAAGTAAGAAAGCCTCGTACAGTGTAGTACAGTTTATATTCTGTATCACTATTTATGTTCAACAGTTCGCAATGAAACATAAGCAGTGATAAAACATATTTATCAAGAAATCCAATCCTTTTAATTCCGCATTTATAAAATGGAGCAGAATATAGCATAAAAGTGCTACATAGAAAAATATGGAATGAATTAATACAGTCTTGATGGAAAATTAGACAGCATATATCAACATAAATATGACACTGTAAATTATTAAAATATTTTACTTGGAACTAGTAATTTTTCTTTTTCTTTCTAAAGCAGAATTATTACATCAAAAGATTAATGTAATGAACAATACATTTTAAAGACGTTTCATATGATTTATTTTAAGAAATAAATTTGAGTAGCCTTCCTATAATACAAGACAGAATCTTTTGGCAGTGGCTCAGGAAAGTGCAGTATCACTGTAAATTACAACAATACATCCACGGTGACTTGTGTTATGGCCTTTCCATCAAGAACTGAATAACAAAAAAATTTTTGTTTTAGATATTCACAGACATTACAGTTTTTGAGAGCCTCACAAATATCAACCCATCCAGCAGTCTTTGCATTCATTTGTACATTTTGGAAAGATGACACAATCGTTTCAATCGGGCCATAATTATTTTAATAAGTTATTTAATGCCCTATGTACATATTTAAACACTGCCTCAAAAAACAGAGTGCAGTAGCTTATTGAGACGAATAAATGCAGAAAACTGTGAAAATGCTAAAATTTATAGTGGTTAATAATTGTAATACAAAGGTAATCTGAGCATGATCCTTGCAATATAGTTATGCTATCTGACATTGGCTTGCTAAAACAGGAACGCAAAGGAACTAATTTTATCATCATTTGGCAATATTTGTTTTATAGGATGTTTTGATTTAAAGAAAGTCAGCATTAATTTTTTTAATAAATTTCATGTGCGGGAAACTGTCGATTTCAACTTAAAAAAATTTTGAATAATCTAAATTTTGCTGTGTAACTTAACTTACAAATGCAATATAAGTTATGCTTAAAAAGTATACAAACTTATAATCCTTGCTTAAGAATTGTTAAAAACTATTGCAAATAACTTGTAATTAGTTTCTTTTTTAACTCTGAGAGTGCCTCTTTGATGCTGCAAAGCTCTTAATTCTACATCTTCCCGGAAAAGCAAGTAAAATTTTATAATTAGCCTTACTTCCTTTTATAACAAACTTAATCCTTATCTTGAACCCTAATAACATTAACTGATGCATGGAAGCTTAAACTGAAGGATAAAACATTTTGCATAACGACAAGGAAACAAATCTAGAAGTTGTATCCTTTTTTATCATTTAATCTCATAATTAAGAGCTTTCCTAAAGTAGGATTAATTATTCTCATCTAGGGTGAAATAAAGAATTTACCTCCCGAATGATATTTGTTGAAGATGAGTATTAATGTTCTGCTTTAATTAAAGATTCCTTAATGGTAATATAATGCATCTGAGCGAAAGTAGAATTCTGAATATGTGAAAGAGAATAATGAATCTTAGGAGTTAAGCATCTAATCGACATCTGATTATTTTACGGATAGGCTTGCCAATTCAGGATTTGCAAAGGACAAGCATCAGATGAATAAGGACATTTTCGTTACAATCTTTATTGTAGATTTTACTTTTCTTCATTTAAGTATTTTTAATTTATAGAAAGAGAAATAATTCAAATATGCTGGCGTAATACAAGACTAACTTAAATGGGATCATAATAAATATCTAAAAAAAATTCATATCAAAATATAATTCAATCAGGTTACAAATGAAATATGCTGTACCGAAGGGCCCGGGTTCGAATCCCTGAGACGGCATGGATGTTTGTAAATGCGTAGCGTCTTTGCGGGTCTTTGGGGCACTTTAAATATATGTCGAGAAAAAGTCTACTGTGAGGCTGTGATATCCCATTACACGCCTCCGGGGGCTCTTCCTCAAAATTGAGGGCGGAACTAAGCGAAGTCGTACTTTCACCTGTATGATATTCAAGGCTCTTGCGAACGACATACGCAGTCCTGCATTCCTTGCCTGCACACTGGTTTTTTTAAAGTTATGACGTAAGCAATTTTAGCAAGGCAAAGCAGCGCGGTGTTTGCAGAGCAGAATTTAGGAAGAGGAAAAGGACGTAGTTATTGTGAGCGGTAATTTATACCTAGTAGATGCAGAAAATACTCTAAGCTGTGATTGGTTAATTTTAGGTTTGTAACATAGAAAGATCTCGGATTTGGGAAAACAGATGAATTTAGGGAGGAGAATACCAAATTTAGAATAGTTAATTTTGAGGTCACCAATGCTGTTTTAAAGCAGCCATCGTATTTTGTTATATCTTACACACACACATTTCTTCTGTAAACTGGATACCCATGTATCCAATTTACAGAAGTAAATGATTGATGCATATGCGCATAAAGTTCCCATTATAAATGCAGCAGATACGACGTGCCTTCTATTAAAAAAAAAAAGAAAAGAGAGGGATAAATAAATAAATAAATATGCGAGATAAATAGATCTTCATATAGTTTTCCATAGTTCTTGCCTGCATAGTATTTTCAACACAAAATTATATATACAAAAAAGAAAGTGAGAGGGAGTAGTTTAAATTATTGAAACAAAAGATAAAATTCGATCCTACAAATATTAAGAATGCCATTTACGGATTATCTAGGAGTGATCCTAAAATGGGTATCTGAAGAAAAGCATTCAACAGACACATAAAATCTGACTAGACAAGAAGAAAGCTGGAAGGTAGGACTGGATAATATTAGCAAAGTGATACTAAACAGAATAAAATAGAGTGTGAGATTAAAGATTTCATGAGCAATATTTATTGTGAAATGAACAATGCACGATGAGGTATGTAATACTGTTGGACAGATAGAATTGGAAACATAAATTAGCATTAAATAAGTCATCATATTTAATTAATGTTGTAGGCTTCAAGGACATTTCGTTCACGACAGTCGAAAATACTTTTTATGAGTTTAGACGATAAAAGAATTATGGCAGAGAGACTAACAATTATTAGGCTAGAAATATTTATTAATTTCTCCGTTTCCTTATATGAATCCTGTTCTTTTATTCAAAATCTCATGCAATACATTTTCCTAGTGCATATTAACGCCCATAATACATGTCTTGTAGATCTAAACGTTATTCCTTTTACATTGCCAATACAACTCCGAAAAGAAAGAAATTAACATAAATTGCATGAATATGTTTCCCAACATAAAATTGCAAATGTGAATGTATACTCGAATTTCTGCATTGAAAATAACTAAAGCAAATTAATTTATTTAAAAACTTCCGTCGGTGGCTGATTCTATAGTTTTTCAAACAGCAAGGTAAAAAAATAAGTTTTCAAACAAACTCAAGTACTCTTTGTAGAGCACAAATATTGAAAGTTCTACTTCTCAAAGTCATGATGGAAATAAAAATGAAACTCATATCCAAAGTGTAATGATCCAGTGCATATTTATGAGGCTCTCCCTTATCTATCAGAATGTTCGAAAAATATCGTCTACGGGATTCTTATCTTACAAAGTTTAATAACTTTAGTAAAATTCTTGGCGAAAGAGTAATATATCCAATACGTTATCGCAGACTTTGTACTTAACGAAAGGTTGTTAAAGCTGTTATTTTATTAAAGATATGAATTTTTCGTACGGTAGAAGACCACATTAATTCCCCTCAACGCGTCAAGGGAGATTATAGTGAGAATTGAGTGAGTGGTGGTACTATACTTTGATCTTTTGATCTCGCATCTTGTGTTAAGTAGCGATAATACGCGCAAAAAGTAATGGAAATCTGTCTTCTGAAAATTTAACACTAAGTATTAAAAATCATTCGTGCTAATACTTATAAGAAGTTCCAAAAATCTGCAATGACGTAGAATGCAAAACTGATGAATTATCTGAAAATTTACTAGGAATGTCTGTTTCAGAAAGGAAAAATTTGTTTCATAAATGAAAAAACGTATTGCTAAAGTATAAATCGCTATGATTAAGTGGAATTTATTATATTACATTAAGTAGTACATTTAATGATATTTCTGAATAAAAAAATAATGAATTTAATTGTAAGCAGTATTAATTTATTTCAATATTTCGTATAGCATATTTTGTCTTTTAATAATGCCCAAATTCTTTTGGACATTCCATCTATAAAGACTTTGTAAGGCGGTTATAGATCTTCGTCATAACCCCATATTGTCGGTGTTCGTTGAATTTGTTTAAAATCATCATCGTTATTTCTTCTTCACGGATTTCATTTTTATAAATATTCTATATTCCTTCAATGCGAATCCTGTTAGGACTATTTACAGGCCAAACTAGTACTTGAAGCTAATTCAGAAGTCAAACAACAAAAACCAGCGTTATATTTTCAAAATTTTCACAGAACTAGTTTCGATGGTTTTACCGAACCACCATCCTCAGCTGCAAAACCGCAAATGAACAAGATAAGATATAATGATTAGATAAGATAAGAAAGCCTGGACAAGAATAAGCAAGTGGCGCCATCTGTTGGTGAAACCAGAACTAAAACATGATTTCTTTAAAGGCCGAAGGCAAAGATGGATTGGAATTAGGATCGTTAACTAGAACAGAAAGATTTTTTTCAATGTGAAATGCCTCTAGAAAATCCAATTCTCCAATGGAAGATGTTTTTTGAATAATTTTGGCAGCAGAAAAATTGAAAGTGTGATTTTCGGACCAACAATGTTGAGCAACAGAAGACTTCTGTGTTTCGTTTTTTCTAACATATGCCTCATGTTCCTTGACGCGAAATTTTAAGGCTCTCCTTGTTTGGCCAATGTAAATCAAACCACACTGGCAAGGAATCCTATAAATACCCCAAGAATTCATATCCGGAATGGGGTCCTTGAGTATGGAACTTGGAATTTTATTGATGGGAGAATAAACGACCCGAAAGTTAAATTTCTGCAAAATATGTGCAACTTTATAGCTAATTGATGGAAAGAAGGGAATGACAACAGAATTTTTATAATCTCCTAAAACAACTTACAATTTTTCTGCTGCCAAAATTATTCAAAAAACATCTTCCATTGGAGAACTGGATTTTCTAGAGGCATTTCACATTCAAAAAATCTTTCTGTTCTAGTTAATGATCCTAATTCCAATCCATCTTTGCCTTCGGCCTTTAAAGAAATTGTGTTTTAGTTCTGGTTTCACTAACAGATGGCGCCCCTTGCTTATTCTTGTCCAGGCTTTCTTATCTTATCTAATCATTATATCCTATCTTGTTCACTTGTGGTTTTGCAGCTGAGGATGGTGGTTCGGTAAAACCATCGAAACTAGTCCTGTGAAAATTTTGAAAATATAACGCTGATTTTTGTTGTTTGACTTCTGAATTAGTATTTATTCGGCGTGTTATTGTGTCTTCATTAGTACTGGATGTAATCCTGGATGTAAGACAGAGAGGCATTGTCTTGTTGGATGGATGTTCTTAAGGATTAAGCTGTGGAAAGAATTTTTATATCTAAAATGCCCTCGTAATTTTGTGAATTTATACTTCTTTGATTATTTCGATTTGTCATGGATAAAACTAACGAACAGGTGGGAATGAAGTGAGGGATTAAAGATTTTATGAGCAAAACTTAAGTGTGATACGAACAATGAAGGATATGGCATGTAATACTTTTGGACACGTAGAACTGGAAGTACACAGGTGTGCAGCTCTAAATGAAGCTCATTAGAAATGGAGGGTGCTTCACCCTACTCAAAAAAGTAAACTTCTTTGTTTGCTTCTTTGCCGCCTAAGAACATAATGCGACAAAAATGGTTATAACAAAAAGGGGACTGATCTATATCTCCCATTCTATTGGCTCCAATGACGAAATTTTACTTCCGTTTTTCATGTCTCAAAAGCGCGACTTAGGCTATGTATTAGATTTATATATAACATTGTTCTAACAAAGGTATTGACAAAAAATCGGACTTTTTCTGAAATAACATAGAGATTTTTTTCCATATTTCGATTCTACGACTCAAATTATGCACAGATATTAAATTTTGTAAAACCTGCGGAGAAATTTAAATAGAAAATTTAAAATGTATCTTGACGAACTGTTTTCAGTTTCTGCCAAGAATAATTCATTTGACAGAATTCTTGATTTATGGTAAACATATTTTACTTTCCCCTTTATCATTGTGCACGAGCGAAAAAAAGGTGCATCCTTCATCCTTCATTCAAATAAATTTAACAAAACGCTTAAAGCACGTTTGGTGTTATTATCGCTTATAAGAAATAAGCCAAATCACTAAACGCGCCAGCCGCCTAGACGGTATAATGGCTGGGGAAGCCGACTGCGATACCAAAGGCCCGGGTTCGAATCCCGGAGAAGACATGTATGTTTGTAAATGTATAGTGTCTTTGTGGCATGGGGGCATTCTAAATACATGGCGAAACAAAAGCGGTCTTGTGAGGTTGGTCTTAGGGGAGAGGTGAGAGACTCTCCGGCCCGTTCACCTGGGGTGCTCTCGTGGCTGTAAGTGTCCGTTGCTTCATAGGAGGTAAATGTAGACCATCTATTAGGTGCCTCCCTAATAAAGTGACCACCATGGCTAGCCTTAGTAGTGGCCAAGCCGAACTCGGCTGGCGGCCCGTCATTGGTTTATTTATTTAAAAAACATGCCAAAATTTAATTCACATATGTCTTTTGAAATTTTAAACAAAAACCTCTAATGTTTTGCAAGTATGTCTAGAAATACATCTTGTTTAAGGTGATGGTAAAAATGTTATAGGTTATAATTTAAAAACGTTTTCGAAAAATTTATAAAATTATTAAAAATGCAAATTACAAAAATAAATCAGAAAATATCTGGGAATTTTTATCTGTATTGAGCCTAAATTTCGAACTTTGAAGGAAGAAATCAAGTGAGTGTAATAAAAAAGAGATAGTAATAAATATATACCAAACTGAATTAATACTGAGGATCTAAAATTTTGAGAGACAATTTTTTAAAAACTACTCTTTGATTTTTACAAAACTTGTCCCTTTGACCTAATTTGAGTCTTAGAATCAAAATATGGGGAAAAAAAGTCGGTATGTTATTTTAGAAAAAGTCCGATTTTATGTTAGAACATCCATGTTAAAACAATGCTATATATAAATCTAAGTCGCGCGTTCCAGACATGAAAAACGCAAGTTAAAATTCGTCAGTCAGCTTAATAGAATAGTCCCATTTCTTTTAGCAGGATGTACATATGATTATTGTACTATGCCAAAAAAAATACGGTCAGAAAGTCTGCGGTTGGCAGTGTAATGAACTAAGCAAAATCACTTTTGATTCCCGTATAAGCAACTAATTACTCCAAAAAACGGAAAATTGGTGTTTCCTATATCTTCTGTTTATTCTTCTGTGCTTTTTTATCATTCAGCAACATTTTTGACAGCTAATGGTGTCTGACACTATATACGGTATGTTACTTGTTGCCAGTGCATGATTATATGTGCATATATGTGTAGTATAAGCTACACATATACACACATATAATCATATGTGAAATATAGCATGTTTCATATGGATATGTGAAGTATAGCATGTATAAAAATATGTGTAGTATGGGATATGTATATATGTGTAGTGTAAGGCCCCATATTCTTGGGGACTCCCTCAAAAATTAAAATATAGTATTAAAATATAGCATAACAGCTTTATCAAGTCTAAATCCGCTCCTTTTTGTTGCTTTCTCTATTATTTATACGTTACAGAACTGAAGTAGGTTAATTTATTAGGCGTATGTTCAGCAAGGATATTTCTTTTTTCCTCCTATTTAAGAAAATTTGCATATTTTTTTTGGAAACGAATGCAATATTTTCGAAATCAGAAGCGAGATAAAAATTTAATTTAAGAAAAACTAACTAAAATTTAAAAGTGAATTAAATTTGAACTTTTTACTTAGCTTTCGTTGTACACACTATAAGAATTCTTATATTTCATTAACTTTCAAAAGCATTTTATATATGAAAATATTGTTACGAAATGTACAGGCGCGGAAAGATAGCTTCACCGCAAAGCAGTTTTAGGGTTGCCATAGAATGGCAAGGGAAGGCAGAGTTTCCACATTTGGCAAGAAATCGCCCATTTGGCGACAAAATTGGCGGTATACCATGGACGGATGGAGAACCTTCTGGAACGAATTCTTACCGGTTTAAACCAGAATGTTCTCGAACACAAGCCGAAAGCTATATAAACCCTGCTGGTCCGCAGTCAGGTAGTAGTATCTCCGTGAGTATTTCATCGAAAGGGCGAGTGTGTGTGCCTCGTCTAGAGTGCGAGTTAGTTAGTATCGAGTTGGTTGGTGTCTCGTCTAGCCAGTCAATCCCTGCGGAGTCGATCGAGTTGACAGCCGGGCAGCGAGTGCCGAGTGGGTCCTCGGGTGCACCGAAGGAGTCTGTTATTGTATGACGGTTAGTGCATCGTCGAGAGAGCGTGTTGAGCTCCGGGAACGATTGAACCGAAGAGTCGGGAGCTGTGCTCGTGTGTCGTCGAGTGCATCGCGAGTTGTAGCGTGGAGAGTCTCGAAAGTACGTGGAGTTCCGAGAACGACCAAGCGGAGTCGGGAGCTGTATTCCGGAAAGCAGAGTCGGGTGCTTTGCAGGAAGCTGTCTCCACCGTTATTGCCTGACAGTGCTGTGCTGCTAATTGTTCCAGCGTGTTTATATTAGATCTTCGACGACTGTAGAAAGTGTTATTGGAGCTATCCTGATTAATATTGGCTAAATAAAGTGTGTTTCGATACTTCATCAAGTGTCGTCGTTATTCACTCCAAATCTACAACCCCGTACGAACGTGAAGAAAGAAAATAACGTAACAACTGGTGTCAGAAAAAAAAAAGAAAAAAAGTAACAATTTCTTTACTTTTAGGCAAAAGACATACTTAATCTGTCGTTCACTTCAACTAAACAACAAATTGATTAAATTCAATTTAGAAGAAAATCTTGATTCAATGAGATGGTTTCATGTTGCCATTTGAAATGTATTGACTCTTTTTAGCTTAAAATAAACGCCTAATGAAGGTTAAATTTTGCCAGTTTTAAAGTGCCTATTGAGTGCCCCATTTTCGTCTTTAATTTTCGTTTAAACTGGCTGAATCTTAGAAACAGATATCCATTTTAACACTTAGCTCTAGCAGTCGCTTTATTAAAATTTTACAGTTTTTCTCATTTTTCATTCTTTTTATATTTGCTTTATTCGTGCTTAAATTTGCAATGAATATTTTAATATAGAATTAAATACTTATAATAGTCAAATTAGTTTGAAGATATATTACGTACGCAGTAGCATTTTTGAAAAGTATTTAAAATTAATTGATATTTATAAAATATATAATGTACCAATAAAATATTTATGACTACTTTCCAAATCAACACAAAAATGGGAAATTGATTTTATTATAAACAAGTTCTAATACAGAATCATTTAACAAAATGAATATAAACTTAAAAATGTCGATGCATTTTTAGTCTTTATGTTTGAGTCATTTTTCCCATTTGCATTTTAGTGAAAAATCCCCAATATATGCCAATTTTCAAGTATTGTATGGTTTGAGAGAAGTAAAATATATATACACTATATATGCCTTTCGTCACTAATAGCTCTTTTAATCTCATCATTATTTGCAGCTGAGAAATTAAGATAAATCTACAGTTTTGTAGATTTTTCAGCAAAATTAAACCATTTATATTTGCTATTTATACAAAAATAGAATTCGCTTTATCCAGAAATTCGTTCCATCAGCAACATAATCCGCAGAAAATCATTTGTCAAAAAATATATAAAATATATAATGTCTGGAGACTTGAATTTACATTTTGTGTAATTCGAATGATTTAGTAGTAGAAAGTACCACACCACGCAATTACTCCTTCAGGATCTTTCAGTATCTTATTAAATGTTTGGAACGAGTACAACCATTGATTCATTCCATTGATTCACACATGTCACCTAATCTCGACAGATCATTTTACTCTCCAGTTAGAAGCGATGGTCCGCTTAAACGGCATTCTACCCATTTATTTGCATATAATAGTTGCCAAAATATTCTATGCATCACGTGCATTCCATTTTGGAATACTAACGAGGATCATATGCGATCAATATAATTTATGAGTTTGAGAGTTCTTATTGTTAATCTAAACTAGTTAAAATATTACTTAAGTTGCTCCCCTCTAAGCTACTGTTTCCCATATGACATGTATAAATTCATAAATAAAAGAAAATGAAGTATTATGTATAAGTTTTAAGGCATAATCTGGACAATCAAGTTGTACTCAGAATATAATTGCCGTGATTAAATTATTTCAGTGTCACTAATGAAAAATTTACCTTTAATTTCTTTAGAAAGATTATTTATCGGAATCCAGCTAGATGCACATGCCACTGATAGCCCAAATAAATTTGACTACTTTTTTTTGACTGCTTCTATCTAATAATTTTAGTATAGATCAGAGTTTCTTAAACTGTGGGTCGCGACCTCCATGGGAGTCGCCAAAAATTTTAGCAGTTTTGATATTTCTTTAACTTATAATAATTTTACAATTACCAAATATTTTTACACAATGTATATGAAAATAGATAAAGATTAGAAAATACAGACAAAGAAAAAAAGAAGGTATTTCGAAGCATCCTTTTTATAATGTAAACGTTCATTTTACTTGCTTTGCACGTGACGCTGTCATTTCGTCTGTTACTTATTTAAAATTTTTACATTGTTCTATGTCTTAAAATTAGAAATTAAAGTCAACGACCTAAAACTGCAATGGTATATTACAGTGCAAGTGAAAAATTCACGGTTTCAATCACGCGTGTGTCGGATTTGCACAATGCTTATGGGATCCCACAAAATTTTCGTAAATATTACGGAGTTGCGAAAAAATCTCAGTGATAAAAAGGGATCGCTACTGAAAAAAGTTTTAAGAAGTACTGGTATAGATTATATTCACAAATTCAAGTTCGGCCAAATAAATTTAAATTTGTAGCACTACATTTCGCCTGTACATGTAAAATGGGTCTTATGGATCTGCCCTATTCAAATTTATTCTGGTCTAATTGAAGAACGGTTGGTAGTAACATTAATTTCTCTGCAATCACACCAGGAGAGATTAAAAAAATCTTTCTTCTCATCATATTACACGAATATCGCAGTAGTTTTCTTCTTCTAAAAGCAGTCCCAATCAATTTTTATATAAATTGGGCTTATGTTTTGATAAATGTCTCTCGGTTAAAAATGATCCGCTTGTAATGATAAATCATCTCTTGCACCTTACTGTTAATGCTAGGTATAAAAAAGTTTTGAAAATTTAAATTCATACATTTTAATTAACAGGTTATAAAGCATTGATCTGCACTGAGAGCATAGAGTTACAATCTTATTAACATACTGCACTGGAATTAAAAAAGGCTTAAATGTAGTAATTTGATATCAGGTGTTAGAGGTTTAAATAAACAGCTGAGTCGGTGCTCACTATAGCAAAATAAATCATTTTAATTAAATGTTCTGTAGAGTAATAGAAGCCCAGGGATTAAAGTAAAAGTATTATTAATTAGGCTAAAAAACGTTTACTATTACTATACCACAAATACTATTTTCTCATATCTTTATAGATGACATTCATTTGAATACACATATTCAGGAAGCGCGGTTCATAAGAAATAAAATGACATCAGAACCCCTAAACTAATCAATTAATTAAAAATAAAACAAACTTTTCAAGTTCCTTTCTATAGACATTGAGGACTATTCTACTAAATATAACTTTATTTGGAGATTTAATAAAGTCATCATTAATTTAATAAATATAATTAACAGAACTCCAAATGAACTGAATCAAAACTGATGTGTTCAAATTAATGTTTTTACTATAAATGAAATAAATACACTATGCATAAATATTTTGTTATGCATAAAATATTTTTATACGTAATGCTGAGAGCATACAAGTATATTAATACTTTTAGCTTTGGGCATAAAAGCTTTACGATCTAGAATTTGTGAACAGTTTTAGAAATTTAATAATTACTTCTGAAGTAAAACGCAAATAAAATATTTCTACTACGAGCAAATTAATGAGCAGTGATGTAATTCATTAAATGAAATTGAAATATATTATGACTTCATTTGTTAATATGTTTGAAAGCTAGAAGATAATTTTCACAGATTATTTTCTGGAACTTCAGATGTACAAATAATACATTATACTTAAAACTTCTCAATAACTTGCGGGTAAATTTTATTACTTGCTGAATTACTGTCTTATACTTAAAAAGGATTTATAAGCTCAGAGAAGTATGAGCATAAAAATTACTCATATTTCTGACACAATGAAATATGTACTTAACCTTATTTAAATAATGACCTTGTTCACCTGGGACGTTTCCGTTATCCTCCTCTCATTTCTCATCCTCAATGAATGGAATTCAGAGGGTCTTTTCATCACGGAACAGAAATGAGAGATGGAGAAATTTGGACGCTTCGAATGGCAATAGCTTGGATTTGGAAATTCCGACGGAAACTTGTCACGCTTTCCTATTCATCAACGTTCATAAGCGATATTCGAATGCAGTCAAGCTACGGTTTTCAATATTACATTAGCTACATTGTACAGGTACTCCAGAAATCCGCCTGGAGCATTCACCCATTAAATGAATGTAACAGAATGGCGCTCGACGCAAAATGAGGAAAATTGTACTACTTAGAAAAGCTCAGCACTAGTTTAAGTACAGCCTTTTGATAAATAAAAATAATTCTTTGCGTCTGCATTATTTCTTTATGATTCACTTGCCGATGTAGTTTCTATTCGAAAACAGCATTTAAATATCGGTTAATGTGTCAAAAAATTCTACCAGCTATTTGATGAAGTCATCAAAAATGAAAGCATTCCTTGCTCAATGAAAAAAAAAATGTATTTTTTATTTTCTAAGTTAACCAATATTGTTTAAATTCTTTCGAAGTTTTTAATTTTATAAAACTTTTGGTTTGTTTGTTTTTTCTTTAGCTAAAGAGGGATAAAAACCTGTTTCGTAATATTTTTCTCATTCTATGTTTCTGTGTCTCAAATGACGGCGTTTCTTATTTTAAGCAATTAAGGCTTTTCATATGGCTAAAAGTAGAAGCTTACAACATCTTTTATTGTACTGATGCTCAACCTAGCTTTTCAAAAATGTATGTACCTAAAATAAGAAGATGTAAGGTTATTATAATTTTGCATTGTCAGTTATTTTGTAATTTAGAGCTACACTCTCACTTCTCTTTTCCTTTTTCCTACCCGAATGCAAATCATGTTAAAAGCATTTAAGGCGAGGTTTTCGATTGCAAGACAGAGCATGTTTCTGCCTCTCGAGGTCACGTTACCAGGCTTCTGCTGTTACAGATAAGATTTTATTGTTCGGCTTATCTTTATAGTTGCCGACATTTAAATTGTTACGCTGATGAGAAGTTTGAGGCAACTTCTCGTTAAATTAGTTGTGGAACCTTTGGCACTACACTTAATTTTTAATTGGAATGTTATTTAAGTTTCATCGCCATAAGTAGTGGTTGATTATCAGCATGAGTCGTGCGTTTATGCTCAAATTATGATTTAATAGAAAGGTTTATTTTAAAACCTTCTCAACACTCTGTCGTTAACTTCAGACGCCGCGATAATTCTATCCCATTACAGAAATTTAGAATTAGTTTATGCTACCCGTTAGGGAACCTCAAGAACTTTATGTATAGTTAGGCCAAATTACTAATGGTATTATGTGAAGAACATCTTTTGTTTGTTTACTGGGCCTTTTCTACTGCGAAATGTCAGTGCTGTTTAAAATTGAGGTAACTGGTTTTAAAGTCTAAAATGTTCATCCTCAGCCTTTCTTTGTTTAATTAAAACTTTCTGCGGCTATAATATTTAGATCATTCGAATATGCATACTTAAGAATTTCCCACTGTAATTTTCCCTTGAACTACACTCAACAAAAGGCATAGGACAGATTTAAAACATAATTGCAATATTTTGCAAAATAACCAGTGTCTTTTCCAGTAACAAGGTAGACAGTTAATTTATTTATCAGTTTTCAGCTTGCCTAGTCTCTGGCGATGTTTAGCTTCGAAATTGTTAGAGATAACTATGAATTTCGTCTTTTGAATGTATGTATAGAGTAGCCTTTGCGATAATAAAAATAATTCTTTAGGTAAGTAGGTAAGTTTGATTTAGGTAAGTTTGATATAGAAATGTACTAGTTACAACTTGTTACAGCTATATAAAAATAAGGGTTATATATCATGAGCAATTCAGTTCCGATATCTAATACAAAATATGCAATTTCAGATACAGTCAAACATATAACGGTTGCATCCACAGATACAAAAGAATCTGAGTACTACAAAAATTTACATATTGCGACACCTCATGGAGTAATTCATTGTTAACAAAGCATAATTATGTTTCAGTAGTTGCAACAAAGAAAAATTAATATAATATTCATATAGATCATAAAAATGCCATTTAAAGATGTAAACTAAAACTAAAATAGGAAACAATTAAACATATAAATTGCTATTAGAGAAAATATGGGAAACAGCAGAATTATTTATAAAACATTATTATCTACATTTAAGTTAAAATGTGTCTGCATAAATCAATCAAGAGTTAAAAAGAAATTATTTGCTCTGTTAATTCCGTTAATTTATTACAATAATTTCTACACGGCTAAGCATTAAATGAGATCTTGGTATATGAAATTAATCAAGGTACTGTTCAACAGAGCTTAACCCCTAGTCCAATTTCAAAACTCAAGTATTATCATGTTAGAATTTTAAATCAAAATGTCTCGAATTTTTAACTTCAATTATGTCAATATATATATACTTTTAATTACACTAAATTAGTTATTGTTTCTTCTCATTTAAACCAATTGTAAAATAAATAAATAATAAATTGCATTTGGAACAGTTATTTAAGATAATAGACAATTACACAATTATCTGTAATACAAATTTCCAATTTTGAAGGTACATCAATTTTAAATGTGATGTTGTTCCTATCTGTTTAACATCCTAACATTTGTCTCCTAACTACAGTACAAAGTCTCTAATCCGGACGTCCATTATCCGGAATGATCTATAATTCGGACCTTAAAGTCACAAACTTACGCATGCGCGTTTGATGCGCGAGTCCACTACGCATGCGCGTGAAGTTAGTAAAGCGTTTACCCATGCGTGCTTCCGATAATGAAGAAAGTAACAGAGAACGTTATTGAAAACGAAAAAATTTCGATTGACAAGTTAGTCGGCGTTCTCGACTCAGCAATTACAGGACTTGAACAGGGGAACTTTGTAACTGAAATTTGTAAAGAAATTATGTCTGTTTATAGAATTAAAGAGAAAGTATTAGCACAAAAAACGAAGCAACTTAAACAACTTACATTGATAGAAATGTTTACTAAAATAAAGAAATAAATATTAAGCTTTTTTTTGTAAATTTTGATACCCTTTAGATCATAATTGCTCTTTATTTCATAAATTACGGTTTCATATTTTTAATTGTATAATTTCTGCATGCCATGTTACCAGATTTAAATAGCTGATGTATAATCTGGAAAAATCCCTAATTCGGAATCGCCGAAGTCCCGACGAGTTCGGATTACGGACTTTGTACTGTGTTTGTAATTTCTTCGGACAATTAGAAGCGAATTTTAGAAATAACTAAGGTTTAATTGAAGGTCAAATATCTGGAATACTTTTTAAAGGAATAACGGATATTTCATAGAACATAGTTTTCCATTAATTTCATTTTCATTTTTATTTTTATGTTCTGTAAACTTCTTACCAACTCTTTGATGATCGTCGTTCCCAAATTTTCCTGCTTCTGCATTTGGTAGTAGAATTAAAAGTGGTGAATGATAATTGGTCTCCAGCTGGACTGATCGACTGCTCGTCCTGCCTTCTCTCGGCCTTCTTTGGACGGTTAAGGCAATGAAAGTATTAGATTCCTTACACTCTTGTGGTGTAACACTTCTCACTTCGAATCTGTTATTCGGAAAACCCGTGTTGGGGATCCAAAATGACGTCAGAGAGTATTTCACTGTTCTTTATTCTCAAACTCGTGTTATCTCTACAAAGGTATATTTTTTTATAAAGGCTGTCATCTGCTAACTCAATACTTTAGAATGCGTGATCATTCAAGTCTTCCGTTAATTTAATTTTTATTTTCTGATATGTCTGTTATAAACTAAGTTTCAAGATATCTTTATATTAAATGATTAAAAAGGACAATTTTATACAATGTTTGCAATTAACAACAAAATATAATACTGAAATGTATATAATAAATAATTAGCGCTTTGCTGAGAAAAACCAAAGGAAGCGTAAAAATATTACGAAGTGGGAATTCTAAGATAACCTGTTCATTAATACGTATTTGAGTATAATAATTGCTACGGATCTCTCATTCCGAAATAAGACCTTTAGGTATACTTTTATTCACATGATTGGCTTAAAAATATAACTCAAAATTGTTGTCCTCATTAAATTGTTGAAAGTCCGAGTACTTTTGTTAACTTCTTAGATTATTACTGAAGCTGGATTTACAGATACTCATGAGTTTCTCTTTAATTTAAATTGTTCACGAAGATTAAATTGGAGTCTTTCACTAACAAAAAGTATAAGTTCTGTAATTTAGATAATCCAGTTTTATATTGTATAAACATTTTCTTTCTTTCACTAGATTGGAAGCAAAAGAAATGATCTTTTAAATTAAGCAAGCAAGTCTTCTAACAAGCACTTCAATTGCAGGCTATGTTACTCTCCGTATATTTTGAAAACATAATAATTCGATTCTGGGGATTCATATAACCATTTCAATAATAATAATTTGGTTCTGGAGACTCAATAACCATTTCAATGACTTTAATTCTGAGATGAAAATATGCTGCTGCTTTAGTTTGTATTCTAAGTTTCTGAGGTTTATTTCATTAACGTTAATCAATTTTGTTTTGATTTAATTAATTTTCTTTATTCCGGAAATTTTGCCTACCGTAGGTAATAAAAAATAAAGCAAGCATTCTACTCATGTTTCTAATTTTCTTATAAGTTCTTAGTTATTAGCTGACAATTCAAAAGAATTGGGCTGGCGATATTTCTGACCTGTTTATGACTTTAATTAGAAAGAAAAGACATAAATAATATTATGAATTTTACATAATGCAACATGAAAAGTCGGAAGAAAGAGTGAAGCTCTGCCGAAAAAATAAGGTTACAGGGACACGTCTGATTAACATTAAGGTAACAGGATACCTCGCTAAATTGGCCGGATATCGCTAAGCTGGAGATGGTTTTGACGACCAATTTTGTTTTACCAAATTTGGCGAGAAACCGTCAAAAATCGCCAAACTTGGCGACCATTTTGCAATACGTTTGTCGATCCCTGTATAACTGTAATTAGTACTGTAATTGATCCCTGTATGTGACTGTAATCGTATCTGGCCCTTACAGTGACTTTAACCCCAAACGTCTTCTAGGAATTTCGAGAAATGGAAGGTACTAGAGATTTCTCGGCGGCCGGAGGGCAACTATATATGCCCGGAGAGAGCATCAGGTCTCAGTTTTTAGTTCAGACGTGACTTTGGCGTATTAAGAGTACTGCGAGCCTCACTCTGTTCATATGCTTTTCATGCGTTGTATTTAACATTCCTAGTAGTTTGGAGTGGCAACTACTGATTGTGCTTTGTAATACTAAGAAGAGATTTTTGTGGAAAGTTCCAGAACTGTTTTCTTTGCGTGGAGATAAATTTTATCAAGGTATTATCGGTTCTGTGTGCATTCAATCCATTACGAACCCGTACGGATGAAACAATAAATTTATCCTTAGAGAAATATTAATTTGTAACTTCTAATGAGGAAGAAAATAAAAATAAATAAAAAACAGCACGGGCATGATTATTTTTCCTTGTTGCCTAAATCACTTCGCTGCTGGAAAAATAAGTAAACACGCTAGCTCCGCGGCTACTTTGATTCCGTGCAACTGTGAAGTCGATCTAGGGAATGCTGTAGAAATTACACCTTCTCCATTGTTCTCTGAGAGATACCTTGTTGTGACATTTGCATGATAAAGAAGAAAGCTAGTTGCACAGTAGTTATACTTGATTCTAGTTCACTGCCATATAAACAATTATAGAGTTTTTCTTCCTAAGTAGCAAAAATTAGAATAAAACTCTAACAGACTTAAGTGAATTTTGTCTATGTCTTGTAAGTACCACAGAGATAGGGAAATGCCGTAAAGCACTCTTTTATTAACTCAAGGTTTAGCATATGGCACCAATTTGTGCTTAGAGAAGCCAGCAGTTATGGCTTAGCTGAAAAATAATGAATTAACTAAAGCTAAGAAAGTAAGGTAGCCTAGCGTTTGCAAAATTGGAATAACTTCCAAGCTGGCTCTAAGATAAGGTCGGAGTAGCAAGCCTAATTGAGAGAATCTCAACGCCGCAGAATGCTATTCTCAAGAGAATCAAATTAGCAACGTGGCCTTCAAACAGGAAGAACACGCTCTGATTCTCCTCTGAAACCTTCCTTTAAATAATCTCTTTTTTCTATCTTAGTTGAATAATACGTGAGCTAGAAATTTACATAATGGCAGGAAAATGGAAATGAGGTAGACAGGAAAGTAAATTAACATAAAATAATGTGGTTAGAAACTTGAATGGGAACTCTACACTAACTATTTTTTTAAGATAAATAGCTAAACAAAAGTAGATAAAGGTTTATTTTTTAAAGTATGTTTTCATAATTTGAATTTATTAAATTCATTTTTTTATCTCCAACAATATTGTTTTGTTAGAATTTTAAAATTCTATTGATCTGACAATAAATTTGATTGAATGGTTAGTTTAGATTGAGAAATGAGAAAATTTTTTATCATCTGCATAGAAGAGGATACCCAATGTTTTCAGCTACGCTAATTCTCACCTCTATTTATCAGAGTAAAATCCTAGTCATGAAAAAACTAGTAATCATTCGTGCATTCTACGATATTTAACTTTACTGGAAAATCAGCACTTTCTATGATTCAATATTAATTATTATGGAAATTGGCCAACACTTCAGGTTCAGAATCTCTAAACACTGATTTTCGAAACTGCAGCTGTAGAGCTTAATTATTTTCAATGTGTCAGCTAATGATGAGAAAAGTGATAGGTTTTGGTAGAAGTCATCTTTCTAGAGAAAAAATATCCTCATAAAAAGCATAACTGAAAAATTTTAAAAAGCGCATTTTTTCAGTCAAGGCTAATAAACTATGAACTGATTAGAAGCATTATGGATATTGCTGTAATTACAGATTGACGAATCAAGTGAGTAAATAAGCCTTGTAGGGATAAATAAATGTACTGAAGAGATAATGAAAAATTACACAGTAGGATATGCGTCTGTATCAGGTATGTAGAAAAGACCTTAGGTAAGAGCACTAAAACTCTTTCTAGCTTCCATTCTAGAATTACAAAGTTTATGTAAGCATACACTATGAAGATAATAAGAAAAATGGGCCTACCAACGATTGAGCAGTAAGCTCACTGAACACAGGTACATCGGATTCAGATTCAAAACAAGGCAAACGGACTAGCTATATTAAATTTTTGTGGGTTTCCCTCTGTAACATAAACACAAGTAATTTTCTTTTTACATGTGTCCATAAAGGCATCCCACAACATGAATATTCCATAAAATAATAAGCGATACAAGTTTCAACAAAAGGTTCTTATAAATTCAAAACATCAAATTTTAATTTTTTTTTTTCATATCAAAACGAAAGATTTAAATTATTGTGCGTAAATAAGAAAACATTTAAAATAATTTAATAAGATTAAAAATTTTAACATTATAAAATATTATAGAAATTACATAAATTAACAAATAAATTTAGGTAATCAACCTTTGTTTTTGGTCATAAACTGCCTCATGTTATTTTTATCTTTTACGTCAATTGATCTTCAGTAAGGGCTCTAAAGTTAAGCGAAGATTTTTCAAAATAAATTTTACATAAGGTTTAGGATGAATTCTCTTTTTAAATTTTCCCACTTAAGGAGAATGATATTGAAATTAATATATGCTATACAGTCAAAAATCGTTTTGCATCCTTCGCCTGTTAATGGAAAACAAACAAAAGGATTTCTCTCATCAACTCATGTTAAGCAATTTGATATCGAATGATACAGCTGCTGAAGAAAGACATTTTTTTGCAGCACCTGTTTAAAATTTAGGCTGTTTGAGCAAATGTTAAAGAAATCGGACAACTCATTCGATCATTTAGGAAGAGAAAGATTAACGTAAATCAAAATATAATTGTGACATGCAAGCCGTCAGTCCTTGTTGAAATAAATGATCAAGGAAGCGAAAGGGACTCGCAGTTTAAAGCTTGAACAAAAGGCTCGGGCGAGCCCCCACAAAAAACTTAAGGGTTGTTCCCATCTCTGAGGCAAATAGTCTTCGTGCGCTTTGCCATAATTCAAATAACTATCGTAAAAAAATTGCACATGAGAAAATATTCAGGCTGGGGCATATGATCCATCTTCTTTGATCTTTGACCATCTTCTTCTTTTTTTCCATCATCTTTTTTTCTTTGGATATCACTTTTATCGTTCTCTCGCAAACAAAGATGTGGCGTAAAATATAATTTTTCATTGAAACAGTGTGTTTATAAACGTTTGCTTGCATTTCTCATATCCCGTACAAACATCTTTGGAAACACCTACGCAAAAGTGTTTGTAGAATTGATAGCTTTATTTTGCTACCTACGCAAATTTGCTTTGTAGTACTGAGGATCATGAGCATATTTCTGCCTGATTCGAACAAATTGAAGCTTTTTTGAATCTCTTCAAAATTGTTTTCTAAAATATATCTCCATGGTACTTAATCCTGGAAAACACATTTTTAATTTATGTACATAGAATAAATTAGAAGAAATACATAGAATAAATTAAATTTTAATGACAAAACTTCAGTATCAAAAGTTCAAAGTTCAGTAAAGTTTATAATTAGTTACAGTCTTCGTAAAACAAGATAAGGAAAGATTCTTTTTACTCCAAAGGATTGAATTCTATAGATCAAAAACTGTAAATCTGAGTTTCCAAGAAATCTCTACAAAGGAAAAGTAAAAAAAAAAGTAAAGAGAGTAGTAAAGACCTGGAGAAGAAATACTACAATATTAAAAGAAAGTAAAAATACGAAGAGCTGAGCACTGGGGAGTTGATTGAAAGCTAGGGGTGAAAAGTAAATCTGAGAAAAAGAAGATTGATTCTGGTTTAAAGAAAAAGAAGTTTTGTTACGGAAAGAAATATTTTAGTGTTTTTGATGGAAGATGAGTTTTATAGTTTTTTTAATTATGACTGTAACAATATTTAGTCAGTAACAATATTTTCCTTGAGAAGTTATTTCCATGACAACATATTAGTCTCGTATACGACATAATTTTCTTTTCTAAATAAACATTCAAAACATAAATTAAGAAAAATCTCGATTTACATTTAAAAGTTAAACTGAATGTACTACTCTTAGATTATTTAATGATATGATTAAATTGCATATTACAAATGGATGTCTACATGTCCTTATACAGAATGACGGCATTAACAACGACGACTAAATAATGATTTTGAACTCGCAATATTTTATGCTGTTGAACCTTTTAACCAAAATGCTTTGCCGAATTTCGTTACATATTTAAAATCATTGTATAAATATATTTTTTAACAAGTCTTATGGTTTTTACAAAGGCTTTTAAACATGGCTCTGATAATTTTCAAGCAAAGGTAAATTTAATTGGTTAACTAAATTTACCTTTGCTTAAAAATTATTGTGGTTAAGACACATTTCAGCGGTTTAGATATATTTAATGATTTTTGCACCACTTCAATAGACCAGCAAACTTTGTGAAGGAAAATTTCACAAGCTTTTAGCATATCATTATTTCACATCTTTATTGCATACATATATTTTTCCGTACATGATTTGCATTCCGTTTTTAAAAAATCTGATGTGTACACCACATGACTTTTTTGTACGGAATATTTAATTATACGCCCTTCTTCCTGCACTTTATTTAAACTTATTTCCTTGACTTTCTTTAGAGATATAGTATTTCTCATTCAGTTGCTGTTCATTCAGTTGTGTCATTCTCATTCAGTTGTCACTTCGCGACAAGGCAAAAATACATGAAAACTGAAAATATCTATATTAAAAAATTGAAAGATATAAAAAAATATAAAACACCAAATACAGTTGAAATAATTTAATTTTTTTGTATAATTGAAATTACAGTTGCTATACAAAAACAAGCGATTCGGCCAGCAGCAAGAAGGCAGATTTTTTCTGTGCACAGAACTGAAACTTTACTTTTGGTTTCGCTCGGCAAAAAGACACTGACTCAGTTTGGTGTGGACGCTATGCTGAGTCAATATATGGGATAATTTAATAAATTAAATGATAATTCCAGAATGGGTTAAGCATAATTTAAGTCGCAATAATAAAAGAAGACGTTACTTTGACGTTGCGAAGCTTAGTTTCTCTAGATTCAAATCCACTATTCTCCTGTTTCAAATGTAAGCAAATATGGCTGCTATGGTAAACAATCAGGCTTAACCTCACTTGAACAATTTTTAAATTGTTGATAATTCTACAACTATAATATGCAGGTTAACTAAAGGCATAAAAACCTTAACTGGAAGATAAGAACAATGTAATTCAATCATTTTTAAAGCAAAAAATGCACAATTTACAAACAACTGAGCTCACTGAGCCTAGTAACAAAGTGGATATATATATATATATTTATATACTTAGATCAAAATGTGTTTTTTTCGTACAGTATTGTCGTTGCTCACTTCAACTCGTTCAGTCTGTTAATAAAAAATTCGTTGCAGTTTTACAAAATATGAAACACACAATAAAATAAATTCGAAATTCAGGCTTCCAGGTGCCTATATTTGGGTGGACGATTAGGTTGTGCAAAATTTGATGGCTCTAGTTTCCGTTGATTTTTCCCAATGCAAGAAACATGCATACATTCATGCAGATTCTTCATTTTTTAATTTCTTTAAATGTAATATAGAGCGATAATATTTGGTGGCAACTGTTTGAAAAGTGATTCAATGCTTTTAGTGATTCGACGTAAAATGCCATTTCGAGACTAATGGCATCTCTTTGGGTTAAAAATTAAAAAAAAATTATATATGCATTGAAAAATAAAAATATGTACAGGTAATCATTTTATGCTTCAATAAAGTACATTAGTGTTTGATTTTAAAAATTACTCTATAAATTGCTTAATTTGTTAGATAAATGCGTGTTTGTTAAAAGAAAGAATTTTCAAACATATTTGAAACGTTCTCAATTGTATTTTTCATTCCAATGACTATAAATTCTTTGAAACGTTTCTTAAGCGTTTCAAAGCTGCGTCTGTAACAATATGAAATCTAAAAAATCAGTGACTGGGTTTTAAAAATCTTCTTCGAACTTCTTCGAAGTCTGCTTCATAAACCTACGACTTTAAAAGCTTCTTAAGCAAGAATGTGAAGTCCTTTTCTAAACAGACTTCAGCATCAAAAGAAATCAGGAGAATTTGGACATTCAGAAGATTGCATTAAAAATTTCTTCATTCCTGGAATATTAACAGCTTTAACATATAGTACATGTTGCAATTTGAATCTTTTTCTTCTTAAATTATGACAGTCATAGCTTCTGCTTTGATATCGAAGGAAAATCAGGCATGTAAAAAGCAGTTATTCTGGAGGTCTTTGTGATAGAATGCTTAGAAGAAATTCTAATTTGTTAACATCAAGGACGGTAAAATTAAGGTTATTAGTATCATTCAGATTCACAAACACTCGAATTAGTATCTTAGGACAGACGGCTTCAAAAATGTAATAATTCTTATGCCCAGTCTAAAGGATTTAATACAGATGTTGCATTTAGGAGCAAATGTCACAATGCAATTTGAGAAATTATTCTCAACTAGTAGGATGAAAAATTCCTTTCTTCCTTCCTCATCTTTTGATTTGAGAAATACAGAGGGTGTTAAAGCAGTTTTAGATCGACTTCGGGCCATTTATTTAAAATGTAAAGAATATTGTTTTTAATATTCGATCTCACAGTCCTTTAACTGGACTATAAGTCTTCTTCCTGATTTCCATGATAAAAGGGATTCTCATAAATTTCCAGGGGAATTGATTTCCAGTCCTCTTCCACTACTTGCCAGAGTCCATCAGTCGTAGTGGGTTGGCGTGTAGAAAGAACTTTTTTCAAGAGATCAAAGGCACAATATTCCATAGGTAAAACATCATAGGACTTTGTGGGAATACATTAGAAAGGTATGCAGGAATACCTGTATCAGTCTTAATTTTTTATTGAGGAAGGCAGGGTATTTTATAATGTTCCTAACTACTTCATCTACCTAGAGAACCTAGAGAAACCTAGTGAACTGTGCAGTGACATATCGCTGAGTTCAAGTGTTACACGACAAAGTTCAGAAAAGGGTTAATATACCCTTTTATTCATTCAAAGACATATTAAAAATTGTCCCGTTCTGGGGCGTACAGAAAAGTCTCCTCTCGGGCTTCAAATCAAGATAAGAAAAATAAGAAACTAATCTAATACTAAACTAAACTGACATAGCCGAAGCTAGACATAAATACCTACCGTAGTTTTTCCTTAATTAAATTAGCCGGCGATTATCAACAGGCACGTACAATACAGCCGAATGTAGTAGGTTTAATAACGAAGTAGCCTGACGGCAAACACGCGCCGCTAAGGACTCCTAAGCTCTCCTACTGAAGTAAGCTGAACCTTCCTTAAATACTACATCTTCCTCATTTACATGCAACGCCATACTAAAAACTCATTCTGGTAGGGAGTTGTAAATGGAAAACAAGAATTTAAAGGAGATGGTTTCAAAATTAAGAATAACTATTCTAAAATTAAAATACACCTTATATCTTTATGAAGTACGACTTGTTGCTTCGTCTTGATAAAGTTTAATCTCTGAAAATCATTGGAATACAGAAATGGAATTTCTTCTGTAAATATTGGATATAGAGAAATTATAGATATTTTTTGAAAGCAGGACAGTTGAAAAATGAGCAACGCCCTCGCCGTGACACGAACCTCTCGAATACGCGCCGAGTGTGCTGGCCACTACACCACGAAGGCATGCTAAGAAGGCGGAAGAAATACCTTATGAACTTATTTTGATAGCATGCTGAGTTGATTTTAGCATTTTTTCTAGCTCTACTTATTCTTAATTTCCCATTGTGAAAGAATCTTGTCATAATCATAAACTCTTCACAGAAGCTATCTTTGCACTGGTTGAACTAAGTTTTTAAACATTTTTTCTTCGTTTTTAATAATAAAAAATGCCTTTTTCTTTGTTGCAGTCAGTTTAGTAAATCCATGCGGTGAACAATCATGTTCTTCAGCTTTTTAATTTGTAAATCTTGGTTTATTACTTTATTTTTTGTTACTACAGTGTATTTAAAGATTTTGGAATTAATGCCTGTGGAATTTGTTTTGTTACCAATGATTTAGCTTTAGAAACATTTGAAAAACATTATCTACAGCGGCTCCCCAAAGTACCTGTTCAATTTTGTAGAAAAAGCCTATAGCCCGGAATTGAATTCGATATGAAGCCCAATACTTTTTCATATTATCTCCATGTGATTTTGAACAAAAGCATTTTTTTGTAATACTTACTCGTTTTCTTTTTCTAAAATTGAAAATGTAAGGAGGCATAGATAAAACACACCACATGAATGATCCCATACCGAAACATTTTTGCAAAATTTTATAAATATCTGTAATTTTTTATATATTTTTTTCATTTTGGTGACGTTTAAAAAATCGTTTGGCTTTATTCTTTGCTTTCTTACTTCGTTACATGTTATTTAATATTTAAAATGTTTCGCAATCATAAGGATAAGCAACATTCGAAAATTTATCATTTTTCGTCATAAAGTAGGAAAATCGATCTGGTGTATCGCTAAATTAGTAAATTTATTCCATCCTACGGTGAAGCATGTGATAAAATGCTTTGAATAAGAACATCAGATCGGAACAAAAGTAAGAAGAGATCGCCTGGCAAAGTTAACTCAACGTGATTAGAGATTTAGTTGGAAAATATCTTTTGTAAGGGCAAAAAACAGAAATCTTGGGCGTTCCTTCGTAAAATCAATGGTAAATAAATCCGAAGTGTATTAGAATTGTGTCTTATTTGCAGATAAAAGCAAATTTAACATTTTTGGTTCCGATAGGTGTGTAATTGTACGGAGAAGAAAAAAACGAGGAACTTAATCCCAATACTGTGTCTTGAACAGTAAAGCATGGCGATAGAGGTGTTCTTGTGTGGGGTGCGTGCGAGCATCAGGATTAAGTAACTTAGTATTTGTTGATGACATGATGAAACATGGTCTTTCCGCCTAAAGTTTAGGTTTTGGAAACAAATTGTTTTTTAATGAGGATAACGATCTTAAGCACACGGCCACCAACGTTTGTCTTTGGTGTGTCAATAATAGTTCACAAGTTCTGAAACACCACCTCAGTCACTCATGCATTTAACAATGCTTCCGAGTTATGGAATAGGAATATTTATCTTTGGAAAATGCATGTTAAATGCATGGTATTAAATTTCTAAGTGCAATTTAAGTAACATTACTAATCGGAAAGTGAAACCTTGTCAGTAATTGCTTCTACACATAGAGAAGATTCCAAACGAATACCCGAAAAAAGGTACAGTGGCTCCTAAAAGTGTTCATACACTTTAGAGTTTCAGAGAAATATAACTTTATTCATTAATAAAACTTAATATTTGAATATTTTAATAATATCTTTAAATATCTCTTAGCAAAACTGCATTAATTATGGAATAGGAATAGGAATATTTCCTTTGGAAAGGGCAAAAATATATGCTTCAATCCACAGCTTGTTTGCATGCTGCACTTTATAGAATAAATTTAAAAGTAGCAGACGGTATTTCTCATTTCAAATACTAAGCTGTTGTAAGAAAGTTTTATTACAAAATAATTTTTTTATCTATTTAAATCGTTCTGAAAGTGTGTAAACACACTCTGTGTTTCTGGACAAGATTGTTTATCCAACTTTCAAAATTTGTCATACAGTGTTTTGAATTATTATCTTATTTAACAAGTAACATTTTAATATTTTTCAAGCTACGTACCTATATGGACTTTCTTATAACAAAACATTTCTTTTTTTTTTGGTCGATTGAAAAAAGAATAATTAATTTCTTTTCCCCACTACTACAAATTACTTGCTTAAAAGCCATTGCTTTTTAGGAAATAAAATATCATATAGCCCCGCTCATTACAACCAAAATTTTGCTTTCTTTGCTAGTGTAATTTTTTTTTCGTACACATTCTTTTCCATGTGATAGGCTTTCTTGAGAAACTGATGGTTAAAATCTGAATCTCGTAATAATTTTTATGCCGGTTCTGTTGTTTCGAAAACATTTAAATCTTTTTTCCCCGTTTTCGATAAACGTAGCGACAGGCGTATAAAACATTCCATTTTTCTTTACATTACGGTCATTAAATTAAGATTGACAATTGGGATTAGAGTAAGGCATCATTCTGAAGTTTAATAAAATTTCAATTTTAGTTCCCAGTGATAAAAGCCGAAGCTTGCGAACATTCATTTGCATATAAAAATCATCTTCACAAAAACAAAATGGTTTCCCTTGAAGACTGCATCTCGCGATAAACAGACACTTACTGCCAAAAAAGAGGAAATTGTACTTGCCTGCTTTTATGACATATTAGAAGGTTCAAACTGCTTGAGCAAAACTTCTTTTTTGGAAAATGCATTTCTTAGCGAAAGTGTTGTGTTGGTTGTGCATTAGCACTGAAGGCGTAATGAGTACGTTTCCTCAAGCACAGAGTTAAAGAATCATAAGTCAAAAGATTAACTACGAAATCTTTATTTAATAGGATAAGTTTGCTTAAGCATAACAATAAAGTAATAATCTTCACAGAAATTAAAATTGAAGTATTCAAAAGAATAACTTACATAGAATCATCATCAGTACTAAATATCATCAGGCTTACCTATATAAGGCAATAAGAAAAATAAACAGGATATACTTTGCCATCGTACATGAAAGAGAAGAAAGTACTACTGGATTAGACCTTTGGCCAGGTACAAGTAGCTAGGGTGAAAATCAAATATACTGCATTGCACACGAGCTTTACTTTCTCTCGCCAATATATACCTTGGCGCACGTTCGTTTCGTATGCCTTTCGAGTTTCATTATGCAAAATATCTAAATATATGCTAACATTGCCCCTGTTTTGATAATGAAACTCATACCAATTGTAATTCATTCCTGCAAAACTGAAATTTAGCTTTAGGAATTGGTTTAGTCATAATATCAGCAACCATTTCCTCTGTTGAAAGATAAGCAAGTTTTACTATTCCTTTGTTATTCAAGTCGCGTATATGATGAACTTTTGTATCAATATGTTTAGTGCGTGAACTGAATTTTTCAGATTCTACAAGTCTTATAGTAGACTGATTATCTTCAAATACCTTTATCGGGTTTTGGGGTAGATTGAAATCTTCTGTTAATTTTAATAGCCATAATAGTTCTTGCTTGCGTAGCTTGCGATAGTGCAACATATTCAGTTTCTGCTTGAGGATAAAGAAACACAAGTTTGTTTTCTTGAAAACCATGAAATACAGTTCCTTCCTAATAAAATAACACTTCCTGATGTAGATTTTCTATCTTCAATATCTTGTCCCCAATCAGCATCTGAATAAACTGTAATATTAGGTTCTTCACTCGACGAAATTTGTAAGGATAGGTTCTTTGTCGTGTTTAAGTATCTAATGATTCTTTTAACAGCATTCCAGTCCTTTTGACGTGGATTATTACACCTTCTGCTGAGTATGTGAGTTGAAGCTGTGATATCTGGTCTTGTGATAGACGATATATACAAAAGACTTCCAATAGCTTGGCGAAATTTATCATTTGAAGTTAGGAGATTTTCTTCCTTGTTTAGGTTATAATAGTTCGTTTCCATTGGTGTGCTAACGTGTTTCGCTTCTTCAAGTTGAAATTGCTTGACAAGTTGATTTATTTTATTTTTCTGTGATAAGAGATAACTTCCATCTTCCTTGCGATTTATTTCCATGCCTAAGAAATATTTAGCTTCACCAAGATGCGTTATTTGGTAACGTTTCTTTAAATCATTAATTGTTTGAAGAATTAGTCCTTCTTCTGTAGAACGTATTAGGATGTCATCAACATACACTATTCAATTAATTCTTTTATCACGAACCACTTTTGTGAAAAGACACGGATCTGCTTTGCTTTGACTGAACCCCAGATTCTTCAGTGTATTTTCAATTCCTGCATTCCAGCACCTAGCTGCTTGTTTGAGACCATAAATCGACTTCTGTAATTTACAAACTTTATGTCTTTCTTGCGGAACCACGAATCCTTCTGGTTGTTCCATATATATTTCTTCATTTAAGTTGCCGTACAAAAAGCTGTTTTAACATCTAGTTGATGTACCTTGGCATTATTATACGCTGCCCATGCTAAGAAAACTCTTATCGTAGTGTGTTTCACTACTGGTGAAAAAGTTTCATCATAATCACTGCCGTATTTTTGAGTAAATCCTTTGGCTACTAAGCGTGCTTTGTATTTTATATTTTTACCAGTTTCATCATATTTTGTCTTAAACACCCATTTGCTGCTTACTGCATGTTTTCCTGGTGGTAATTCTGTAAGTTTATAGGTTTCATTTTCTTTTAGAGAATGTATTTCTTCTTGCATAGCCTTGATCCAAGCTTCTTGTTCACGTTTTGGTAAGTTTAGAATTTCTTCAAAGCTTTCTGGATCTTTAATTTTAAGTAAAATTGATTCTTCGTCTTCTGCTTTATAATAGAATCTTTCCGGTGGGACCCCTTTGGTTGATCTGCTAGAAACCCTTCTTTCTACATTTTCTTCACATTTAATTAACTCTTCGGAACTTTTTGAATCTTCTGTAAATTCATCGCAAAGAGATGTTTCTTCATTTTTTTCTTCGTCTTCTTGCGAGTTATTGAAGTGAATTAATTCTAAATCTTCAGCATTATTTTCTGCAAGTTTGTCAGGTAAAGTCGCATTTTCTGAAAATTTAACAGTTCTACTTACTATTATTTTTCTTCCACCTACATAAATCCTGTATCCCTTACTTCGTAAATCGTATCCTACGAATATTCCTTCTTCAGCTCTGTTGTCGAATTTACGCCGTTTTTGTTTGTTCACGTAATAAAAAGCTTTACAGCCAAATACTCGTAAGTGACTTAAGTTTGGTTTTCTACCATTCCACAATTCATATGGTGTTCTATCTGTGGCTTTAGTAGGTAACCTATTTTGAAGATATGCAGCAGTAGCTGCTTCAGCCCAGAATCCTTTAGGTGATTTAGAGTTTATTAGCATAGCTTTTGTCATTTCTATTAAAGAGCGATTTTTCCTTTCTGCGACGCCGTTCTGTGCTGGACAATAAGGAACCGAAGTTTGGTGAAAAATGCCGAGTTTCTTTAAATAATTTTCAGTACTTTCGTTACAGTATTCTGTACCGTTGTCGGATCTGAAAACCTTTATTTTCTTCCTAAATTTATTTGTTGTCGATGCAACATACTGTTTAAGTTTGTCGAATACTTCATCTTTTGAAGTAATAAAATAAATTTGAGTATAACGCGAATAGTCATCAATGAAAGTTACGAAATATCTTTTCCCTCCTAAGCTGTTGACTTCAATTGGCCCACACACATCTGTGTGCCTAAATCCAGTGGATTTTTAGATCTAAAACTAGTTTGGGGATAAGGTGTTTCAGTTAGTTTCGCTTTTACACAAGTAGAACATTCCACACTATGAGTGCATTTGCCAAGTTTAATGCCGTCTGCCAAATCATTTTTCTCAAGTGTTTTTATGGCATCTATATTTCTGTGGCCTAATCTTTGATGCCATTTTAGTATACAGTTCGTATTTGAACATGAAACATTATTAGCTAAGTATGCTTTCTCATCAATTGGGTTTACGGTCAATTTATATAAACCTTGCTGGAGCGTTGCCGTCGGCTACGAGTATATTGTTACGCTTTATGTAACATTTATTACTATCAAATGTAACAATGCAACCTTTATTGGTAACAGATTGAACAGAAAGTAAATTACTATCTAAACCTGGTACATACAATACATTTTCTAATTTTATTTGTGTAACCTGACCCTTTAAGTTTTGAACTTTAAAATAACTTTCACCAATACCATAAGAATTTAATTTAGCACCATTGGCTACAGTTACTATTTGTTTATTAGAGTCATTTAACTGAGAGAAAAAATTCTTATCACTTGTCATATGAGTTGAGGCTCCCGAGTCGATAACCCATTCTTGCGTTTGTGTGTTTTCATGTTTATTTTCCACTTTTAGAACTTGATTAAACTGAATCTGTGTATTTTCAGTTTCAATACTTTTAAAATACTTATTTTCTTTAAGTTTTGTTATGTTTTCTACACTTTGCGTATTTGCTATTTGGCATGCATTACTTTTATAATTTTGAGAATAATTTCTTACTTTACTATTATTTACATCTGTTTTCGGGGAGGTTCTAGCGTTGCGTTTTAAATGAAAACAGTCATTTATCGTATGGTTATTTCTCTTACAATAAGTACAAAATTGTGTAACATACTTTGGTTTATTTTCGCTTTTACTTTTTAAAGCAACTGAATCGTACTTTTGAACTTTATTAGTTTCCACACGTCTACAATACTCATCTATTAGTTTGTTTTTAACATATTCTATCGACAATTCAGCTTCCGATTAGAACTAAACTTCCTAAATTTACTTCCTAAATTGTGTCGTTAACTAAAACTTCTTCTTGTAATGCATTAGTTAAACACCTGAAAATAATTGCTATTTAAAAAATCTCAATAAAAATCTATAAAACAAGAAGAAAGGAAAATAACTTTAGCTTTTAAATTAAGAGATTCAGTTTACATAAATTATTAAAATATTTCTTTATTTTATTAGGTATTTCTGTATATAACTGTAAATATTATAATAAAACAGTATTGTAAGTAAATACTATAGTACAATTGCATAGTAAATACTGCGGTATAATTATGTAATATTTTGCATAGTTCTGAAACTCTCTACTCTCTTTGAGAATATTTAGTACTAGAGTACAAACTTACATTTTTCAGCATGTTTGCTCTTGAAAAAGAGTAAATGTAAATCTGAACTGAGTTTCCATATAAAAATTTCCTTCTAAATGAAATATTTTTCGGCAAAGCTCGAATTAAAAATATGAGTAAAAAATATAAAGTCGTACAATTCTACTTTACTTTCAAAGTGAGTTTAATTTTCAGTATTACTGAAAGATAAAAGTTCTTTTTAATAATAAGCCGCAATTGATGTAAATTCAGCTAAATGAAAGTATAATTTTGCAGTTTCACAGAATTACAGAACAATATAGTAAATGCATTTCGAAACGATTTCAATAACATTCAGTAAATTAAAAGACTGACCTTGAAAGAAGTAGGCAGGCAAAGGAAACGTTCATTTAGAAAAGGGATAGTCAACCTACCTGGTTCCTACCTCATTCCTGCCGCCCAGTAGTGGACGATTTAAGCTTTAATGGTGGGCGATAGAGCCTTTTGTCCATTCCATGATAAAAATCCATTCGCCCACGTGCAGATCTCTCCTGTTTTCATATATTCTCCTGTTCTGTTTCATTCTCTATTCTATTTAATATATTATTAATAAGGCTAAGGCTTTGCCACTTTACATAGGTGTTGTTCTGGGACTACACAGTGCAGTGACGCAGGACATAAATGTTCTGTCTCATAAATATAAGCAAAATATAGAGAAATGGATAAATTACTATATATATTTTTACTAAGTGTCAATTCAAAAAATTACTTTGCATTTAAGCTAAATTAAATTACTGCGAAACTTCATAAGGAAATTTTATTACCAACAAAGTGGGCGGTACTCATAAAACGGCTGCCTATCCCTGATTTAGACGGTTACATATTTGAAAGTGTCACGTAAGGATGCAGCTACTTTCATAAAAATAATTTGGGAAATAATTATCAAAGATTATCTGTGTAGGAAGCCTTATCCTCACTTATGCAACTTAAAAAGGAAAGCAAATCCTACTTTGTTGTGCAGAAGGAAATCTATGAAACAGCCTTCTATCTGATCGTTGTTCTTTTCAACACATTCCGTTATAATGATACGAAATTTTTCTATTTCGCTGACAGCATATGCACTATCAAAAAGAAATGATAGCTAAATTTATTTTTTATATCTGAATCTTTTTATACTGATGTTAACAAGATGTGTTTTGTGATCCGCATGTAGATAAAATTTGTCTCTTAATTATGTCAACTAAGGTGCGAGTTCAAATTCATTCTATTCTTTTTTTAATTACCACTAAGTTCTTAATAGTTAATAATATTCCGTCAACATTTACAACACTGCTGCAAATTTAATCTGATAATTGAATAGCATTCCTAATATTAAAAGTAAGCCTTTAATATGGAACATTATACTTTTCATTTATTTCATTCATTTTCAGTTTTCCTTGCAGGAATTCAAGGAATTATTTCGTGAATTGTTTAGAGGCCCACCAGCGGCCGAGCGGTAAAGTCGCTGAACACTGGTAGTTCGGTCCGAGGTTCGAATCCCGCGAACGGGCTGGCTGCATGGGCGTTTTCGTGGTTTTCCCCATGTGTAACGTGTATACGAGCCAGTTTCCCTTAGAAAGTCCTCCACGAAAGGCATCCCTCCCCTTAGGCAGATAGCCCTCGTGTGCTTTGCCATAATTAAATACACCAACACCGTGAATTGTTTAGAATGGTCTTATTTTCATTGATTTGAAAATTATTAGAGTTCGTATTATTGTTTCTTTAAAATGAGTCTTGACTAAAGCTATGGAAGTTATACAAAAGAGAAACTTCTGTAAATATTATAATTTGGGAACGATGTAGAATACGGAGTTAACTTCGAATTTTAATTCAGTAACCAAACGTTCTGAGTAATATTTGAAAAGCAATTTTATTTACTAATTCAGAAGTCAAACAACAAAAATCAGCGTTATACCTACAAAATTTTCACAGGACTAGTTTCGATGGTTTTACCGAACCATCATCTTCAGCTGCAAAACCGCAAATGAACAAGATAGGAAATAATGATTAGATAAGATAGGAAATAATGATTAGATTAGATAAGAAAGCCTGGACAAGGCTTCTTGTCCAGGCTTTCTTATCTTATCTAATCATTATTTCCTATCTTGTTCATTTGCGGTTTTGCAGCTGAAGATGATGGTTCGGTAAAACCATCGAAACTAGTCCTGTGAAAATTTTGTAGGTATAACGCTGATTTTTGTTGTTTGACTTCTGAATTAGTATTTATTCAGCGTGTTATTGTGTCTCAATTTTATTTCTTTGAATAATTTCGCAAGAGAACAATCGCAATGACTTTAAGTCTGTAAACTTGCGATTTAAGCATTAATCATAATGATATGTATCATTCTCACTTTTGTTTAGAAAATGTACTCTTTCAGTCGGAATAGTATACTTGCCTCCGGAGATAACTGAGGAAGATTTATTTCATTAGAACAAACAAAGGACTCGACTCAAGTCAGATTTCAGATTTCAGTATTCCTCTTTTGAATATTTACAACCTTGAACAAATACTAAAAATCTCTGGAGCTCTTTCTCATACTAAAACATTTTAAATTGTGTAGCTGTTTATGTAATTAGTTCTCATAAGAGAACCTATCTCAAAATATTACTTGCTTTTGTAACTTTTGCAAATAGCAAAGCTAAGCAAGATTATGAATATTTATATTATCAACTAATGTTAGTTCTTGACACAGCTTATTCGGTTTTAAATATGTGAAAAAGTTTAATAAACGTAATAAAATAAATTTTAATCAACCTAATAAATAGTGTCAGTAAATAAACTAATCTTTTACCTTACCCTACTAAATTTACAGGAGCATTTTTATACCTGTTGGAGATCGTTCCCTTGTTTACGTTTGAAAACACTGCATAAAAGAATACCTTTTTAAAGTTGGAAACAGAGTTAAAAATTATAAAGATGCAATGGTTTGATGTGTTTTTAGTTACTGTAGTGGCTTAATTTACCTCTTGTTTTATAGCTTATGAAATATTTTAGTTTTCTGTTTTAGTCAGATTGTGCTTCACTTGATATTATAACACTGATCCTCCCTTAAGCCACAGAAAAGAATGGCTCCACTACACTGAACGAGTAGAAATCTGCCTAAGCTTGTACGTCTAGAAAAGTTTATAGGAACTACAACAGAAGATTTACATCAGTAGTCTCAGATGCTGCTGAAGAAATTGTATGGATAACAGAACTGCAACAGAAGTTAAATTCCTCAAAATCTCTTCTTCGAGTTTTGAATGAAGAGCGTAATGGATATTAAAGAAAAAAAAGATGAATTAGAGGAGATTGTTGCTTCGCTAGAAGAACTGGAATTTCGCTGTGAGACTGTGAGACGAATGAGATGAGATTTATAACCTCATTTCTCAGTATTCAAACAGAATTTCGAAACAAGAAATAAAAATTAATGCTTTTTGTGTCGCAATTTGGAAACTCCTAATATTTCTCTTCCACAAATTCCTCTACCTGAATTCTCCGGTTTGTACGAAGGATGGAGTAATTTCGAAACTACATTTAGTAATATGATACCTAAAAATCCTCATTGAACAGAATCTCAGAAATGGTTTTGGTTTTACCTGCTGAGCTCCGATGCCATGCAAAGTTAATTTAAACCTCGGACGAGACGTATAAAAGTATTTGAAGAGATCGTTACGAGAGCGAAAGAAAAATCGTAGATACACATGTTGAGTACTACAAAGTATCCCACACTTGGTTAAAGAACTTAAAGGGATGCTGGATCCTGTAAAAGAGAACATACGAGTATCGAAACAATTGAATTTTAATAGAGATGAATTTTTGAATGTATTGTTAATAAATATTATCATTCAGAAACTTGATAGAATCTAAAAAACAATTTGAAATGACTTTCACGTCAAACAACGTTCCGGAATTTAATGTATACTTGCAGATTATTTAGAATTTATGACATTCCAGAATTTGATGTACACTTGCAGATTATTTGGAATTTAAGTCAGATATTAAGAAGCTTATCTTGAAATATAGCTTTGAAGAATGCAAACAGATTTGCAACCTGGGAAAAATCATCTCATAAGTCAAAATGTCTCCCAGTTAGTTCGAGTAACCGAATAACCTTCAAAATTTCCTTGTGTTGTGCGCAAAAAAGTTCACCCCATAGAGAATTGTCCAAAATTATATCACAGGGCTCATATTGTAAGTTAAAAATAACTGTAAGTATACTAATAATTATAAGTTAGTTAATTGAATTAAAAATTATAAAGATGTAATGATCAGGGTATTTTTCAATTATTGTAGCAGTGTCAATTATCGATTGCTTTGTAGCTTGACTTTTAATAAAATAAATTAGCTTTCTCTCATGAATCGCATTATGTTTCCCTTGATATTTTAAGATTATCATTGCTGTTTATTTAATGTAAATCTAATCCAGAAAAAAATCATCTTGACATAAATTTTAAGAAAGGCAGAGGAAAGTATATGTTTTTCATGCAGAATAGTTTATAAATAATGCCTGCACCTAAAGTTATGCATGTACTCAAATTAAAATATAATTATATACGTATGACAAATAAAACATAACTTACTTCATCAAATTCGAAATGTTAACTTCCTTTCAGTATCGAAATGCATGGATACATCAATTATTCTAAGCAAGCTTCTGGATTAGACAATTTAATACTCCTGCTGGTTTGATGACTCTCATTAAGGTCGCAAATGAAATGAATAAATAATTATTGCTGTAGAACTCGTCCAGTCAGTATTTCATATCGCCTGAACATTGGGAAGGCAAACCATCTGATTTCAGCAGAAACTACATAGTTATCATTAGAACTTTTCTTAAGAATGTATTGTGTTTTTCATTGCTTTTGATAAGAATGTATTACTAGAAAGAGTATTGCAAAGTTTAGTGCTCGAACGTTTAATAACCACTGTTTTAATATCGAAAATTTTCGTATTATTGTATGTTTTCAAATATCAATAAATTTCGATTAATTTATCACATTTACCAAGTTATAACTATTTCAGCGGCTAAGGAATCAGTAAAGTTGTTAAATAAAGTCTACGTAGACCCATTCTTTGACTTTTATAAGAGCAAAAGCCGTATTAGAGTAAACCATAGCTAATCAATAGAGAACTTCGATACATAGAAAGTCGTCGATTAGTCAGACAGATTTTTCGAATTTTTGAACCATAGTGGTGGGCGACATCTGAAGTTTATTCAGGCGCCTTCTTCTGATCTGACTGCACGATGGAAAGGTGCCAAGCGGAAAGTGATGGAATGTGATTGCCTTGAAAATAATTTCTTGGATGATATCTGTATTCATCAGCTTTTGAGAAAAAATTCTGAAATCTTTCTACAACACTTTCTAAGCATTCTGATACATCAAGAGAATATCTTTGTGGCAATTGCATGTTTTGAAATAGATAGCTGTTTTTCTGGAACATACAGCTCCCTTTCACCTGCGAAGACGATGGAAGAATGGCGACGAGAGATTCCTTTACGACCATGGTTTCCAAAATTGCCGACCATAAATCAGATCGATGATCTACTATACATTGAATTAAAGACACCTCGAGCAACACCATACACCATCTAATTATGCCATTTTCTAAGATTTTTGTGTCAATTGTGTTAAAGTAGGAAAATACTCTTTCCAATATCTTGTTGAATCTACTTCTCATTGTATAAGAATATGTTTGTAACAAGAAGATTTGTATTACATTAAATATGAAGTTTAATGTTTTGGCTGATCGGTTAAAATCTCCTATTTAAAGGTTTCTTATAATCTGATATCTAAATCGTAAAGGCAATTACATTTATAGATAACCCAGTCTTTTAAAAAAGAGAATACCGTGATTTGTAAATACTAAATGTATATAAGTTTTCTTTAATTGCCGAGGAATAAAATTTTCTTTATTGCAGAAGATCTATTCAACCGTTATCTATTTACTAACGTATTGAAATACTTTATCCAATAGGCTAGGATTTGAGGTTTAGAACAGGGAAAAAGACTAATTTCATCTCAAAGACGTAAATAATTTATTTTCCCAGTTGTAGGATAACAGCATTAGAGGATAACACATGAGTACTCTTAAGTTATTAAGGGAGCAAACTTACATTGCACTAGTAGTTTTACACGAATTTCGATCGCTGAAATTATAATGGACTAATTACAGATGAGTGCTGATTTACTTCATGTGTAATGCAAACGTGACTAAATTTGCCCAAAGATTTGTCTAAGAATGCATGCGTTTGTTTAGTAGGTACTAAATAGCTTTGACATAATTAGTGAACCAACTTAGAAGCTAGTATGTCGGAAAAAAAATGGAGCTTGTGCAAACAAATTGACAGTTTAAGGCAATATGCAGTGACAATTGAAAAGTGAATATATATATAGATATAGATATATATGTATATATATATATCTATATATATGTAAGATGTAATAAAATACAATAGCTGCTTTAAAAATAAGTGGTGATCTCAAAATTAATATTCTAGATTTGGTGCTCTCCCCCTAAATTCATCTGTTCTCCCAAATTCGAGATTTTTCTATGCTATGTAACGCTATTGGAAAAGGGCAACTAAAACTAATATTAACCAGTCACAGCTTGTCTCTAGAATTGACCTAATTGGGTATAAATACCTCTGTCGAGCTAATTACGTCATTATTCTGCTAGCGTCTACCTTACTAATATCGCCTCGTTTCGCTTCTTTAAAATGCCTGCATCTTCATTTTAAGAAACCAATGCACATGGCAATTTATCGAATTTCATTATGATTGGATAAATATCTACTGAGATTATTTTATATGCGTGGAAATAAAGACTGCGAATTCGTCAGGTTCATCTTTTGTTATGTTCCTCTGTAAGTCTTCAGCATAAGCCATAACGACTGCAAGCTGATTCCTCTTCTATGCTTCAAAAATATCACACGCATATATATATATATTATTTAATACAAGAAAAATAAATCCCGTGAGAACTGTAACAGCTTTAAATAATATTAAAATCTTGTAGTTTAAATAATTTAAATAGATGAACATTAAGGTATTTGTGAATGGCAATATTTGAAACCAGACTCGAGTGCCTCGTGCGACTCTCGCACAAAGAATGTAAATTATTTTTAAATGTTAGAATATGTTTTCTCTTCTTGTTTGTATGTCGCCATTTTTTTTAGTGTTAAATAAAAGTTACTGCTGTGTTCCATCATTGGAGTTGCTTCATATTGCCAAAGAAGCATCACAGTCTTAATTATTTTGGAGGCACCGACGAGATCGAATAATCGTGCGTATTTTTATTTTATTAGTTCATCATTGAACATAATATTAGTGATACCAGATTATTACCTCCTGTTAATATTGGATTGCTTTATTTTATTAGTTCATCATTGAACGCAATATTAGTGATACCAGATTATTACTTCCTGTTAATTTTGAATTGCTTTATGTTATTAGTTCATCACTGAACGCAATATTAGCGATACCAGATTATAACTTCCTGTTGATATTAAAATGCGTTATTGTATTAGTTCATCACTGAACGTAACTTCCTGATGATATTGAATTGTCTTATTTTATTAGTTCATCACTGAACATAATATTAGTGATACCAGGTTATTACTTCCTGTTAATATTGAATTACTTTATTTTATTAGTTCATCACTAAACGTAATATTAGTGATATCAGGTTATTACTTCCTGTTAACACTGAACTGCCTTATTTTATTAGTTTATCACTTGAACGTAAACTTAGTGATACATTTTAATGCCGTTTCTACTAGAGCTCAAAGGAAAAGAAAAATAGCTGAAGAACAGATCTTGGAACCGATGAAGGAAGAAAATAAAGCATCCAGAGATGTATTTGAAGAAGAAGTTAAATCACCAGAATTAAAAGAGGAAGATGTTCACGAAAATTTAAAAAACGATAAAGAAATTAATATTGAGAATCATTTTGCAACGCAGCGTTATCACCATCTTTCGGCTTTTGATTTAATATCAAAGCCGCTACTAATAGACGAAGAAAACAATTGTCGAAAGCAAATGACAAGTGAATATTATCCGAAAGGCACAGATGAACTGAGGAAAGGCTTTGCTGTGAATTATAGCCGAGGAACTGGTCCACCATGGAAGAGATCTAGGCGCCGTCAAGAAAAAAAAAGAAGACTAATTTGAACACTGGTCCATTTTCTTCCTATTTAAATGTGGTGTAAAAATACTTGTTTAAAACTTTAAATTTTCGGCCTGAAAATTTGGAAACTTATGAGAGAAGTTATCTTTTCTCTTTAAGCAATTTAGCAAGCCGAGCTTATAAACTTTCGAATTTTACAGAACTTTTCCCTTCAGCAAAAGTCTCTCCGTTGGGGGAGAGGTTGTAACAGCTTTAAATAACATTAAAATCTTGTAGTTTAAATAATTTAAATAGACGAACATTAAGGTATTTGTGAATGGCAATATTTGAAACCAGACTCGAGTGCCTCGTGCGACTCTCGCACGAAGAATGTAAATTATTTTTAAATGTTAGAATATGTTTTCTCTTCTTGTTTGTATGTCGCCATTTTTTTGAGTGTTAAATAAAAGTTACTGCTGTGTTCCATCATTGGAGTTGCTTCATATTGCCAAAGAAGCATCACAGAACTTTCAGTAGAACTTACAACAGCAATGATTGGCTTATCTTTAGTTAATTTTGGCAGAAGAAATATTAAATGATAGTCGACTGTCTAACAATGGCTAACAACAGTTCCTGTTTCTCAAATGCAGTTTTCACATAATTTATATAATTTTAAATTATGTTTAATAAACAGCTATTGTTTTAAGCAACTTTTAATATACTGAAGTGCCATAGATTTCCTAGAAAGCATCGGAAATATTTCTCTAATTAGTTTTTTAGAATCACTAGGTTAAATTGTTGCAGGAACGTGAAAAATGTGCAGTGCTCTCAGCGTATTCGAATTCCAGACCTACTGAATACGCTTCGAGAATGTTTCCACACCATCAGTTATACCACAAAAACATACGAAAACGAGGGAGAAAATACCTTACATACTCTACTTTTTCAAACGGCGATGGGGGATTAGAGGACCTAGTCGCCAAATCCTGGTAGTGACGAATTATCGTCTACCACCTTTTTAGTTCGGACGTCACTTATCAGAAGGTTACCTTGATGCAGGAATGTGAAAATCTGCAAGATCTTAGCCGGGATTCGATCTCCGGATTTCCGAAATACGCGTCGAGCATCTTGCAGTTAGATTATGAAGGCATGCGGAAAGGTGAGAGAAAATAATTTATAGAATGAATCATGAAAAATAATTTTGCATGCTAAATATGTGAAAAAATTAATTTGCAAATAGCAACAATTATTAATCATATTGTTCATTATTTTTAAGAAAAATTCACTTTAGTTTATGAAGAAAAGAATTGTTTTGAAACACATAAAACGAGAAAGAAATTTAATTGTTGCATTATGTAACTCACTTGGTATCTAAAATTTTATAACGTTATTCAAATGATAAAATTTGGAGCTCAAAGTTTATCTTAGTTCATAGTAAATGCAAAAAGGGTGCCTACGTAGGCTATTCAGGTTACTTAAATAAACGAATCTTAAATTTATTAAATTAGTAAAGTACCATCATGGAACATGAGAAGAAAATGAAAATGCTTATTTCAATTAACTTAATTAAAAGATTTTAATTATTTACTCATCTTGCCAATGATTTAAAAATTAATACAATTAATTAAGTTTCTCTGAGAACACGTTACGATTTTCAAAAGTTTTCGCTAGAAAATATTAGGATATCTTCAATAGTTAAATTGCGTTTTACTATGAAGAGATTATTAGCATTAATTTCAAAGAAACAAATTAATTGGCAACAATTTAATTTTGAAGTCTATTAGTTAATGACCTGAACAATTAGATATAAAATAATTAATCAAATAAGCCTAACAGGCATTTATAATAAAAACTAATTAGTACAGAACTATTGGCAATTCTGAAACCTGCTTTTCTTTCTTTTTCAGCAGGACTACGTTACGTTATTCAAATTTATGCTTTCGTTTCCAAGAAAATATGCTTTTTAAATTTCACATTATGAAGTAATCTGACATTAGCTAAAATTTCTTAAAACTAATTTTTTTCAAGCGTTTACCATTATAAAAACTTGAAAACTGTTGCTACTTAGTAAATCTAGATAGGATTCAAATCTTTAACTAGGATAATAATTTTTATGTTACTCTTCTGTACTTAATAGATAATATTCAGCTTCAAGTGCATTGGAGTCGCATGTACTACACTAGCATCTTTTTGGTACTGAAGACGAAATAACCTTTGCTAATCTAAAAAATTATTTAGCCTTTTTGTATCCAACCCGATGGTCATAGAATTAGATTTAAACAAATTTTTCAAATTGTTCTCTCTATTTGAGCATTATTTGGGTTTTAGAAAGAGAGTAATGATTTTCTTCAGAAAGATAATTTTAATTAAAAATATTATATATTGCTTTTTGCTGAAAACAAAGCTACCTCATTAAAATAAATACCACCGCAATCGCATTTCATTGAGAATAGCTAGGACCGAAAACACGCCATAAAATGGAGATTAATCCAAATATTCATTTCAATCAACTTGATATGATTTTCCTCATTTTATGAAGATAAGCGCACTTCTTACAACCATATTTCATTTTTTAAAAAAGTAAAATTCCGTGTGTTTCTCATTTCTCTCTTATTTGTAAACATATTTCATATTTCATTTCTTTTATTAAGTATTTTCATATTCTGTCTTTGCAAACGTGAAAGTAATCATAAATATACGATATTATGTACATTTTCAATAAAAATATCGAACTCTCAATGTTTTTCGAAATATTCTAAACTTCTTGCAAGGAAGCTATTTATTACACATTTTCTAATTATTATCTAAGAAACAAAATGTCATATCAAAACAGAGGCTTTGTAAATATCTTAAGAACTTCCACCCAAAACATAAAATTTTTGCTTGAAAATTTGCAAAGCTTTTTCAGAACTTCCGTTTTGTCAAAACATAAAAAAGGAGACTGCTATCTAACAAGTTCCCGTGTTATACGAAAATTTCTAGTGGCTCTCCTAGGAAAGCACTCGCTGCGGAAGCTGAGGTTTTGAGAATTTGAGGTTTTCTTCCTACCGAGCGCACATCTTCAAACTTCATTAAATCGAAATTGGAGAGAAGAAAATCAGTAGCTCGAAATCTAGTTCGTTACGAATTCGAAATGCACTTCCTGAAGCCTTCACGTGAGTGAAGATTTCCGTGAAGGAGAGGAAAGTCTTTTGACTAGTGAAGCGATTTATTTATTTATTTATTTTCGCTTCTGTGTGATTTTTTTGTAGTACTTATTCTTGTTTTAATCATGGATTTATTTGATTATTTTGTCTGTTACTTAGTTTACTTCAGTTAAACCTTAAATTAATTTTAAACTAATAAGACGATTTTCTTGAAATTTCGTACATAAATATATTTGCACCACATTACAATACTCCATAGAGAAACCTTATTAGAATTTGATATAATGTTTTTAACGTAAGGTAATTTAATGGATTTTTTGCACACATTCTTTCTTAAAAATGAAATTAACAATTGCATATTTTTTGGTGGATTATAAAATAATCTTCCAAATGAAAATGCTTTAAGAAATTTGCTTAAAATTATTTAAGTATATTTGACAATTGTTTCACTTCCTCTGGATTTACTGCTGAAAATGGAGTTTACTAGAAATGTTAAGAATGATTGTGAGGCAGCTAACAATGATAAAAGTCATTGTTATGCTATCACTAATGATGGATTTTTTTTAAGCCAAACCTGTCAAAAAAGATATTTAAATGCGCTGAATGTAATCTTACACTGTTGAACAGATTGAAAATCTTAAAAGAAAGATTACAACACATGCTTTGTTTCGATGCCGATTAGAAGGAATACTTTTCTACGTTTAGAGGCGGTGTAATTTTTCTACACTTTATTCATCGTACTACGAGCTACTACGTACTACTACGAGCTGAAATATGCAAAATAAAATATTGTAAAGTTCTTGGTCTTATGTGACTAAAAGCCAAATAGTTAGATTTCAGTAAAAGAAATGTATTGCTATATTAACAGCATTTCAAAGAATAATATTAAGAGTACAAAACTTATTTTATAGATATAACGAACGATAAAGAACAAAAAAGATAAAAGCACTTATAATTTCATATACTTACCATCTCTCTAGTCTTAGTTTAAACCACATCGATCAAATTCTCTGTTTTAGAGATCACGTTTGTAACTTTGGTTGGAAATCCTCTACATCAGGAATGTCAAACTCATAGGTACACTTGGGCCAAACAAACAAGGTTTAACTTTAGGCTGGCCGAAAAAAAAAAATCAATATTCATAGAAACATAGATTTATTTCGAATAATACAATAATAAACATATATATATATATATATATATTTATGTAGAAAAGAACAAGAAAAATTTAATGTTTACGTCCTGATACTTGACATCTCTTCTCTGCTATTATCTTTCCTGTTTCGGGAGAAATTTTGTTTGCAGTGATAACTTTCAACGCTGACCCAAGGTGAGCATCATTAATACGGTTTCTAATAGGAGACTTATTACCTTTCATGACTGAAAATAACTGCTCGCACCGATAAGTGCTAGCAAACATGGAAATAATTTCATATGCGAATTTTCGAGTATTTTCAAACCTGGCTGGTAAATATTTGTAAAATTCAGGCACGCCCACTTCAATGAATTTTGCTTCCAAATTTGAGTTGCATTGAATCTCGATCACCTCCATTTGCATATGGCTAGGTACTGAGTCAATACTTATTGAGAAAATCGAAGAAAACAAAAAAAAAATTTCTTCGAAGAAACTAAAATCATTAAACCTCGTTTCAAATTCAGTTGTTAAATTTGCAATTTTTTCTGCGTATTTTTGATACGAACAAGTATCATCTAAACTTGATTTGTTCATGCTGCACGTCGGGAAGTGCGTCAAATCTTCATTTTTAAGTTGTTTTTCCCAAAGAACTAGTTGACATTTGAATGCTTTAATTATGTCAAACATGTTCGTAATGATCCTTTCCTTGTAACGATAAATTTAAATCGGTTAAGTGTTTGCTTATATCAACCAAGAAAGATAAATCTTGTATCAATATTGGATCGTAAAACAAACTTACGTCTTGATTTTTCGTTTTTAAAAACTGACATATTTCTTCTTTCAAATCCCAGAATTGTTTGAGAATCTTGGAGCAAGATAACCAACGTACCTCGGTATAGTAAGACAAACCTGAATATTCACTATCTAACTCACTTAAGAAAGCAGTGAATTGACGCTGATTTAAACCTCGAGATCTTATAAAATTTATAACTTTTTTTAATATATGACAAAACATTCTCCATATTTATTACTTTCGTGCATAGAACTTCTTGATGTATAATACAGTGCATATGATGAATGTATGAACCGTGAATTTCACTAAGTTTTTTTTTCTTAGTTATGCTACGAAGCCCTTCTTTTTCCCGGTCATTGATGGAGCGCCATCTGTAGCTACAGAATTTAATTTTGCCAAAGGTAGATTGTATTTCTGCAGAAGTCCAAAAACACAAGTAAATATATCTTCTCCTGTGGTAGTACCAGGCATTGGTATTAGTTCCAATAATTCCTCAAAAATGTTAAAATTCTTGTCACAAGAACGAAGAAACACTGCTAATTGAGCTTTGCCACTAATGTCCGTGCTCTCGTCACAGGCAATGGAGAAACTAGATGATTTTGCTTTGATCTGATCACTTAAATTCGCGGCTAAATCAGTAACTCTTTCCGCAACTGTATTTCGAGACAATGAAATTGATTGAAAAGCCTTCACATTTCCAGGACAAACAATTTCTCCAGCTTTCATTAGGCATTCCTTGATGAAATCACCGTCAGTAAAAGGCTTCGAATGTTTAGCTATCAACTCGGACAAGACGTAGCTTGCATGTACCGCCGCTTCACTTTCTTGCAATACTTTACTAAACATGGACATTTTCATTCCTAACTTGAGCTCTTTCAACTTTTCTTCTCTCATTAATCCTTCGTAATTGTTATATTTCGATTTGTGTTGTTCGTAATGACGTTTAATATTATATAACTTTGGTACATTAATAGTATTATTACATATCAAGCAGATTATTTTATCTTTTATTTCACAGCAAAAATATTCTAATTCCCATTTTACTTGGAATATTCTGTGTTCGTCAGCGATTTTTCGTTTAATTTTACTACCACTTGATTTTGATATAGATATACTGAATACAAAGGGCTGGAATAAACACGTTAACGTTAAAAAGTTAACAAAAGTTTATTCTTTCCACAAGAGATAAATCAAAATGCTGAAATATTTCTTCAAAAATATTCTAACAATATCACAAAATGTCAAATGTTTAGCAAAAATCAATTCAAAACAGAGAAACTAATTCTATCTCACAGCGAAATCGCTACAAATCAATCACAGCATTAAGTAAACAAACAGTTCGCTAGAACTACAGCTACTACTGAGATGAGTTTGTTCTCGACTTTTATAAGCTTTTATAATTAATTCGACTTTTATAATTAATTTCTCGAATATACTGGAAACATCTATAAATATCTGGATTTTTGTGGATGGCAACAGCAATTACGAGATATTTATTTATTAGGTATTAAATGCACACGCTGTTCTATTTTTAACCTTCCAACGCAGCTGTCTTTTCAAAAATCGTCTGCGTTGCTAAGGCAACATGAAGCAAATCTAATTACAATTCTAAATAAAAAAAAAACTAAATAAATAAATAACTATGAAATCCGTAACAATATGAATTAAGTAATAATTAATAATAAAGCAAAGTGCATGCACATGCATGCACCAATATATCGTACAAAACTATGATTGGAAAACTGAGACCATGAGTTCGGCCACATTCGGCTATCGGGGGATGCGTAGAAGTTCTGAGTGCACGTGTCCCCAAAAGTCGAAGGTAGCTGAACGCAAGCTACTCACACGCATTTGTAATTTAAGTAGTGTGTGTGTCAGCTCGCTGTGAGTAATCTAACAACACTGAATAAATTATCGTTAATTACTTAGCAGTAAACATTTCATTTTTTTCTTCGTTATTTCGTTTCTATGTTATTTTATTATTATATATTATTATTTGCCGATATATTGGCCGGGCCGCAAAAATATTTGTTGTGGGCCGCATGCAGCCCGCGGGCCGCGAGTTTGACATCCTTGCTCTACATTTTTAAGCACTTGAAGATCGATGATATTCTATAATAACCTAATGAGATAGCTGCATGTAAAAGGAAAGTCGGTAGAATACTTAAAATAGCGTATTATTTCCTAATCAAATTTTAGCAAATTTTGAGGAATGATTGAAAAAGCATATGTCTGACATTATGAAAACGAAAGATAATATCTGTATGATCGACGCGTGATGGCAGTTTATTTCTGCTTTCGTTGTGTCTCATCCGGATGCAAGTAAGTTCACATATTGCATATTGATCTCGGGAAGGAAATCTCCAGCAGCCATTGCCCAACGGTCACTCTTCTTCCTGGGATTAAATTACCTAAATCTGCTTTAGCTTTAATAGCTTTGATTTGTTTCATTAAAAACCGAGGGTAAGCCAAAGCTTGGTAGGTGCGTGTTACATGGTATTTAATAGCTTAAACTTTACTGGAACATTTGTATGAATATCGCTCATGACTTGAGAAAGTTGCAAGTAGATGTATGAACTGAAAAGGGTTTTTTAACAGGTACTTTTCCTGTCTTCTTACCATGCTTTCGAGGTGTAATGTTCAGAACGCTCGACGCCTATTCGAGAGGTCCGTGGTTAGATTCTCGGCGAGGGCATTGCTCACTTTTCAAGTCTTCTGCTTCCAAATAACCTAATGTCTGCACAGTGGCGTGCAACTAAAAGGTGGTGAATGATGATTCATCACCACCAGGATTTGGCGACTGGGTGCCCTAAAACCTCAATCTCTATTTAAAAGGGGAACTATATAAGGCATTTATCGCGCCTTCTTGCATGCCTTCATGGTGTAGGGGTCAGCAAGCTCGACACGTATTCGAGAGGTTCGTGGTTGGATTCCCGGCGAGGGCATTGCTCATTTTTCAAGGTTTCTGCTTCCAAATAACCTAATGTCCCTACAATTATATATTTTCATCTGAGCTTGTGGTTCCCCTACTTAGAAGTTATGACAGGACGAGTTTCTCACTGTATGGATTTAGAAACTGATGGTTGATGCAGTATATAACCATGCAAATTCTTCTCTTAGTTTGTCCAACACTAGGCAACAAGGTGAGCATTAATGCAAAGAGTGCAGTTAATTTATTATTTCATTACATCCGAGTAGGTTATTCTATTCATATCCCAACATCAGATTTAATTAACTCTGTTTGGAATGTAGTTTTCCTATTAAGATTGATGTTCCGGTTTTGTTATTTGCAACATAGTCGTGCAATACTTGACGTTATGTAATAATACCTAGCGCTGATCATTCTTTAGATTTCGTTCCATAAATGGTTGACTTCTTTCTCTCTTCTTCTTGTTGCCTGATACTCTGCTGTAACGATTGTAATTTTTTGGTATAATTTGCAATGAAGCATCATTTCATATATTGCATTTGCACACACCCAACAGAAGGGACAGCACAGAAATGAAATAAATAAAAATAATTACATTCATTAAATAATTAATTCATTTAAATTTTCGTTCAACAATTTTGATTTAAATTCCTCTTTTTTTTTGCTGCCATACGAATTTACTTGTAGTCACATATGACTAAAAATGTTGTGATAGCTAAAACGTTTCTTTATTATATTTAACCTACAATATTTAAATAAAAATTTTATGTATTTCATTTATAAGTTGCAAATTTTTTATGTAAATCGCTATTGAAATATGCATACATCAAGTTACGAGCACAGTCATTTCATGCTTTAAAAATTAAAGCAGATCTTTTAATTAAACAATGTAACAACAAAATCACATATAATTTTTTATGATTTCATACATCTGCATATTTTAAAAGTGTCATATGATATTTTGAAGCTGGATTTTCCGAATTTATTTTTCGTGACTTGGTTATTATAATACGTTTCCTTCGTGATCCAGTAAATATCTTTATGATTTGCTGGTAAATAAAACAAGTTTTCACATTCAAATAATCTTCCTTTATTATGAAATTATACAAGTATGAATTAAGTAAAAGTTTTATTTTGGTGTTGTTCTTGTATCCAATGGTTTGCAAAAAAGAAATTTTCATTAAATGTGTTTTCAAAATCATATCTCACAAAACACATTAAATTGGCATTTTCCGATATACCTATGCATTTATCGATTTGATAAGAAAAAACATGGCACTGTTGAAAACTACAAAAATTTATTTGACATTATCTTCTACTTCTATGATTTTCTAGGATTTCCAGGATCTGCTGTTTCAAAGATTCCGGTATATTACCATTTCGCAAAGCTTGAGTTTTTTTCAGATTTAATTCATCAGTCATTGATTAATAAATTAAGCGATTTAAAAACAATAAACGCAGTTGTTCATGTCTGTAATTATTAAATACTAGCTGGACCTGGGAAATCACATTAGCTGAGTTCGTTAAAATTATTATATATATATATTTCTTTTTTATAATAACTATTTTAGGCGGATAGTCGAGTGAATTATAATTAAAACTGACGGGATGCTGGTAGTAGCAGTGAAGTTTCAAGTGAACAGCACAGATAATAGTTGTGAATTTCAAACTTAAGACACTGATGGCTTATTTTGCTCTGATTCAGTGAAATGTTATTAGCTTTTGTTATGCTTAATGATGTACATGATCCTTTTCAAAAGTTAAAAGAATTTTCTTTTTGCGTAGCGCAAAAGGCAAGAAAGGAAAGCAGGTACGCAGAGGCAGGTGGAGGAGAAATACGGGGACGAGACAAGTGGAGGGGAGATTAGTTCATCCAATTTGCATGTTAATTAACTAGCAAATTTAGCGTCTTTTTAATGGACGAAAATGCACAGTAGTTTTGACCTACGCTACGCAATGAAATTCTGCGGGAATCGTGGAGATGCTGTATTTTTGAGGATGTCTTTACAGTCATGTTGTTTTGACTTCTCTCAAAGGCCTCAGATGACACAAGGTGTTCCACATCGGAAGAAAGAGCGTTGTGAGTAAACAAGGGTCAGAAAATTTTTCACCTACAAAAACAGAGAAAATGTGGCTTATATGTAGATATAATAGTTGAGAAAAAAGAGCTGTGCGGCAGTCATAAAATTACAAATGCACGTTTTCTTCACAAAAACACGCATCGAGTCTGTGAAGGAATTCTTTAGGGAAAAAAAAAGAAAGAAAGAAGATGAAAAAAAAAATGAAAGCTTCCTTATTACACCCAAAAAGGCGTTTCTTTCATTTACACCCACATACACGCTTTGAGAGCGTTTGGACTAAAAATGTTTTAAAACAGCATATCTCTAGTTCCGATAGACAGTTCCTCGAGCTGGAGGTAATAATGTTTTTTTCGTACAGTGTTGCCAATTCTCTCTTTAAAATTGTTGAGTTTGTCTATCAAAAATTCGTTTAAGTTTTACAAAATACGAAATAAATAATAAAACAAATTTTAAATTCTAAATTCTAAATTCAGGCTTCCAGGAACTCATATTCGGGTGGAGAACTACGTTATTCAAAATTTGGTGGTTTTAGGCAACGTTGTTTTCCTCAGTGCGAGAAACAGATATACATTCATGCAGATTCTTCATTATTTAACTTCTTTAAATATAATACCGAGAGATGTTATTTGATGGCAACAATTTTAAATGTGAACAACGCTGTTAGTGATTCAACGCAAAATGCTATTTCGAGATTAATAGCTCTTATGGGTTAACGCCCTCTGGGCTAATAAAATAAACACTTGCAGAGCTTCCAGACCTATCGAATAAATCTCCCCTAATTTCGTGCGATTTCTTCCATTTTCGTAAGTTTAAAATCTATCTCAAAGGACATCATTTTTGAAAAGCTGTGGGTTTTAAACATATTTCTAATGAAGATTACTATGAAGTACCATTACTATGAAGAATAACAGCAACGATGAAATCTCGGCATTCGAACCACAAAACGTCTCTTTTGGAGGTGCTAATAACTGTTGATATATTCAACAGACTTATTTTTAAAAATTTCTTTCGTTACATTTGGAATTAAACGTGCTTATAAAATTATTTACATTAACTCCCACTCTAAATACTCAATGGTAGAGATAAAACATATAAACTATCAAATTTTGTAAACAAATGAAAGAGAAGTAATGGCGCGGAGCCAGATATTTTACTATTTTAAAATAATTTTACAACTAAGCAAAAATTTTATGTACTAGTTTTGTCACTCTATCCTTTACTAGATTTTATGTCCGACTTACTTGTTCTTGTTATCCTAGGAATGAATTATTAAGATGCAGTTTTCTCATGAAAAGCATTCTTAAAGAAGAATGCTGCCAAATACATTTTGCGAGAAAAATAGTTTTTCAGTAAAAATGAATAGGCGAAGAATGTTATAATAAAAACGCTCCGCAAGTTTGAAGCATCTCTGCTGGGAAAAAAAAGCAGCTACTTAAAGTGCCAGCACGTACTTAATCTTCCTGACATACACTTTCAGAAAATAAAAAGAAATCAAGGCGAAACAGGGTGCTTGAGAGATAAAAATATAACTTAAAATACATTAAATTTGAGGGGAAATCTATTTCTTTGAGTTATATTTATTCTTGTCTTTAAATGCTGAATAAATGCCATATTATATTTTTCAATACATTTTTATACAATTTATCTGATTCTCTATTTAATTTTTTATCTTTAGAAAACAATGTGAAGATATATACCGTATTATGTGAGAGAGTTTTAGTGCGAATTTCACAGGTGTGAAAAATTAATATCAAATCAACTGGAAATGTCATTAGTATTTTTACTTAATACAGAAATACAATCAAAATGTGCAGAAATTTACGTAATGAGTTAAGCGAGGCAAGACAGAAGTTTTGAGTATTCGAAATATAATTTATTGAGAATTGTTTAGACTAATTTCAAATTCTAAATTTAAAATTCACTTCGACATTTTAATTTATTGATGCTCGAAAAATCAAAGCTTGATTGTGTGAATTACCGAAAAGAGCAAGTTTTGTTCGTAGAGCTGCTTTATACATTTTTTGAGAAATGTTTAATTTCGATAAATAGTCACTGAAAGTGACAATTGTCAAAACATTCATTCTCGTATATCTCAGAAAACTTTGCATTGGAAAGGTTAGTATTTAACTTTATAATTACTCTAATAGTTGCGATGATTTTTCTTTTGCGAGTATCATGCACATATTTTTATTTTAAGTTTACGGAAATATTTAATATATAGCACTGAAATCATTTTCATAAAATAAATACTTCAGCTTGAGAAACATACTACCAGGAGATACATCTGTGGGATCAATATTTAAGCAAAAAAAAATATAGCCATTTTTTCATATACTTCCAGAAATCTTGCATATTTCATATTTGTTTCTCAATCTGAAGAGCTGAGACACATTGATTTTCCATCATATCTGTTAGACTTTCATATACACTTATTTCGACAGATACATCTGCACTTTAGCACTATCCAGAGTCATATTTTACTGGCTCGTTTCCCAGTCTAAGCATGCAAAACTACATTTTGAAGGAGGCTTAGGAAGGTGCAGTATTGCTATAGAGTACAATTCATGAATACTTGCGAGTATTAAATCCTCTTTCGTTAAAAACGATTTTTCCATATTACAAACGTCATTCCTTAATAACCTCTTGCAGCATCATAGAAATCCGCTTATATTGACGGTCCATGCGCTTGTTTTACGATAATACGATTAACTGCGTTTCGTCATTTCATGAATTATGCTGTGCTAGGAACCATAGTTTGGCGCCATTACCTCATCTTTAGGCGTACAACTTACTGAACGCCTTCCATTTATGCAATATAATAGACGTTGTATTTATTTATAACAGTAAAAAGTTTATGCTTCTTTCCTATCGTACCTAGCTTCAACTTACAACTCCCTATCAGAATGAGTTTTCAGAATCGCGTTAAATGCATGTGAGAAGGAAAATAGTATTTAAGTCAAGTTCAATTGATTTTCCCAAAAAGGGTAAGGATTCTTGAGTAGCGCGCGTTTGCCTTTGAGCTACGCTGTCTAAGCTATTATTCCCAGCTGCCGTGTTACGTGCCTTTTGATAGTTCTCTAATTTAATATTACAAGGCATATAGTTTAGAATTGTGTTAGCTTCGGCTAAATCTTAGTTAGTTCTTATTTCTTACATTTTGAGTTTAAGCCTAAGTGGAGGCTTCGCTGTACGCTTTGAGAAATGGGGCTGACTGTTAATCTTACTTTGAGTGAAATAAAGGGTAATTAACCCGTTTCAAGTTTACGTTTCTGTTCTTGGACGTAAACGATTATTCTATCAGTAGTTCACTAGGTTCTTGGACACTTAGTTAAATAGAATAAAAGTGAGGAACTCTAAAACGTTTCTATAATGTGGATCAAAATAATCAAATTAGAATTCTTGAATGTTTTCACCGCTATCAATTAGAGTGCATATAGCAGTGTGTTGTTAATGTTATGCATATTTGTTTGATAAAAACTACTTTTTAGAGGTGTTAACGGTTGCCTATTTTCAAGTCAGTAATATGAAACTTTTGAAGACATAAAAAGCACACTTCTGTATCATGTAACCGAAGAAGTTTTAGGAGTATGTTTTACTTGTGGAGGATTTCCTCTTTCCTCAGTGTTGTTTGCCTCTTTTCGTTAGCTGATTTTCATAATACTGCAGTCTGTGCTATACTTTAAACTCACTTCGACATTTCCAAAAGAATAATGCTAGTGGTTTGCGGAATGTCGTCAGTTTTACGTGTTCATCTAATTGTTTTCAACATTGTGGATAAGAACATACATGTTTTACATTCTTTTGAAGGGATGTTTTTCATATGATAAAATTCAGAAATTTTAATGGTTAATAGAATTACGTTTTCAATTAATTAAGTTATATTGACTTCTGTAACTTTAATTTTATGAAAGTATTTTATTAAGTGATTTCGTTCAAATTTCTAATTATTGAGTATTGATCGCGATTTCTTTCTCTTCATTTAATGTCGTCTCTACTAATTTAAACCATATTGAGAATTTGTATCTAGGCTAACTGGTTTTCGAAATTTGCATATGAAATACATTACATTTAATCTTTGATCTATACAATCTACTGGGCGCAGAGTGGATAAAGCATTTCGAAACTAATGTTCTAATTTGAAGTTCTGTTCCCAGCGATATAGGTTGGTTGCATGAGTAATCTTGTGGTTTCATTCATATGTAGAACAAAACCCATTCCTTAAAAAAATCCATGACAGAACATTAAGCAGTAAGAAAATAGATCTTGGGAGCCTTACATTATCAGGGGCCTCTATGCTTACTAAACTTCTGCTTTGAAAGGACAGATAAAAAATTTGCTGGGAGGTTCGAATTAAGGTTCTGCTTTATTGCAGTTCTCGTTGTTCTGAGTGTAAAATTTTATTATCTGCATAAAGTTCCAGTTTAGTATAATTTAAAGAATGCTGTTGTAACATACAGTATATTTCTATTCTGGAAAACAAGTTGTTGAGTGACGAAATTTTTGGAAATGAAATTTTTAAAACTATGCAACTTTTTTCTGAGATAGTAAGTTTTGTGAATGGAACAGGGAATAACTATTAACAGGAAAACACTTTAAAATAAAACAAAAATAAAAATACATGTTATCATAACTAATCATAGCAGCATGCACAGCTTTTTTTTTTTTTTTTTTTTCTGAAATCGAAGGGAGGCCGTCCATTTTTAAGGCTATTTTTCAGTCTGTCCGTTACGTCACGAAGGCAGGCATTACCGAATGCTTTTAACTATTCACTAACTCCAGTTAAAAGCATATTAGGTGTTGGCTAGACCATTTAGTAAAGTCACCGATGTGAAGATTTAATGTCCACTACATATTACCGTCACTGGTAAATTTTTAACTATTGTTAATGTCTTCTGTTTGTTGATATCTTATAAATTTTCAAAAAGTGCTACTAGAACAATCTGCATGATATTTTTTATTTTTTAAGCAAGCTTTTAAATTAAGTTTAAGAAGGTAAGCTTCATTAAGTTAATCTTAAATTAATTTTAATACGTTCGCTAAATTTATATCAATAGTATTTCGGTATATCATTTATTTTTTCATTATGAAAAAATATTTTGAAATGAAATAAAAGGTCTTTTAACTGAAGAATTTTGATGAATAAATTTTATTCTCTTCAAGCATTAATTAAAATTTCCAATTATATTGTAAATGGTCTTATTTATTACTTCGAAACGGTTAAATAGGATGAGCAACATTTAGATCTTCTCTGAGACAGTATAAGGTATTTCTCCCACTTTCCTAGTGTGCTTTCGAGGTGTAACGGTAGCACGCTGGGCCGGTATTCTAGAGGTCCGTGGTTCGATTCCCGGCGAAGGCAGTTGCATATTTTTCATCTTTTTTGCTTCCAAAAATCCTAATGACTCTACAAGTGGCGCCCGAACTAAAAGGTTTGTGGATGATGATTCTCCGCACCAAGGATTTGGCGACAAGGTCCCCGTAAAACCCTAGTCGCCCTTTAAAAAGGGGAGTATATAAGATATTTCTCCCATTTCCCTAGCGTGCCTTCGTGGTGTAACGGTAGCACGCTGGGCCGGTATTCCAGAGGTCCGCGGTTCGATTTCCGGCGAAGGCGGTTGCATATTTTTCATCCTTTCTGCTTCCAAAAATCCTAATGACTTTACAACAGAACAAAAATCAAGAATAATATTCAAATTTATATTTTTAACAAACTGCATTAAAATAAAGCTATGAAAAGGTATAGTACGTTCAAAATAGTTTTAGTTTGAGAAATCACTTAGGAATGTTTAATTTTAATGAAAAAATAATAAATAAATGTGCAGTTTAAAATCCGCATTTGTTAAAGAATGTTTGTTGAGATATTCAATTTTACTTTGAGTAAGCTTTTTAAAAGAAAAGTTTTCTTGCTTGTAAAAATATAGTTCAACATAGTCACTACAGAAAGACTACTTAGGATATTTTGCAATCTATGAAATTATTTTCAAAATAATATCTTATATGGTGGATTTATCAAAGTAGTGAGTTTAATGTATTCATTATTATAAGATTTACTTCAGTGCTTTAAAACGAATAAAGTGGGAAATAAACTTCAAAGGAGGATACACAAAGAAAACAAAAAATAAGGCAAGCAAAAATACCTGACATAAATTAAAAAAAAAAAAAAAAAAAAAAAAAAAAAAAACTAGCATTAAGCAGTAATAGAATAATCTAATTTGTCAAAGATTCAAAGCAGAGTTATTAACGTTACTGAATTGTGCAATACAAAACTGAAGTTTCGGTGATTTATAGAGCTTAAAAAAGGTTACGCGCTTTTTTTGCAAGAATTTACTGCTTATGACGGAAATTTAAAACTGCTTGAAAAAATATTAAGGGCTAAGCAAAAGATCTGATATTTTACACTGCAGTCAAGAAGCTCGGGAAATATGAAACGATTCACGCCAGAAGTTCTTAAACTATGCATATTGCTACATAACACTCAATATCTTGTAACATTCTGAGAAAACGTTAAAGTCTTTGAAAGAGAATATCTGCCTAAAAAACTCTTATAACATACAGTTTCAAGAAAACATATTTCTTATATAATCTTCAAATATCGTTTTTTTTAGAGGAGCCTATGAACGTTTTTATTCTGAAAGTTCATAGGTAGTAAGTTCATAGGTTTGTTAAATAGAAATTTCTTTTTATGTTTTTAATACCTTTTTAAAACTTTAAACTGAAACTAATTCCTGGTGACAGGACAAAATTTAACAAAAAAAAAAAAAAAAAAAAAATCAAATAATTAAAAACACATTCATTATATTCATATATCATACCGACATTCTTATAAACATTAAAACAAATCTAATTCATAATATATCAAAAGATGAATCAAATAAACAATCGTATAACATATCTATCAATCAATCGTATAGTGGTAGTACAATTTAATGTTTAAGGTTTGCGTTGTGAGTAACCTATATAAAAAGAAAAATCAATAACTCCAAATTCAATTAAACTCCATGTTTCTTAAAAGCCTCCCGGCTCAAACAAATGGAGGGACATGACAGACCACAGTAAATTATACGCTACATAAATACACAAATGCAATTAAATTTTAAACACACATTTATTAAATTCTTGAATATATTATATAATTAAATAATGGATAACTGATCAGTATCCTACAACATATTTTTACTCTGAAAAGTAACACATAATGTCACACGCATTTACAGCTTACAAAAATTAATATACCTTAAGATGGAAAATAACACATATCTCATTCCAAAATTAACATACTCATATTAATTTGTAAGTTTACTATTTTTGACGTTCAATAGCTCACTAATTAAGCCGGTAAAACAAATCTTTAAACCTTCCTTTACAGACTTTAAATTAATTAGTCATTATTCAAAATATTCTAATCATTTAGTAGTTTACATATATAAAATAAATAATTTCCGTTTAAGTAATTTGAAAAGATAGAGAGGTAGACAAATTTAAAAATCACTCACAGATGGAAGACAGTTTTTCTGGATTGAAGAATCTTTAGTGTCCAATCGACTTAGAAATGAGCTAAAACAATTTTTTTTTTCAAAACACTTTCAGAAGCGTCCATTGATTCAGGAACCGCCTTAAATATGTCCATTAAGTGAGAGACAATTTCCGAAAGAAAAGATCTTTAGTGTCCAATCTTTTTTCTGTCAACACACTTTCAGAAGCGTCCATTGATCTCAGGAACAAGGGAAGCATGATACCTCCTTCTGGAACAAATCTGTATCTCATGACAAATTTCTTCAACTGGAATGTCTCAAACGTGACTATTCAAGTTCTCCAAAATACACGATGAAGCGGCGAAACTAAATTTTGGGTAGAGCACATTTGGCACAAACTTCTTAGTTGTAACCAATCTCTCCTGTCTATGACGAACAATTCTAACTGGAAAGCCTCTAACATGACAATTCAAAGATCACAAAATACACGATAAAACGGTAAAATCAAATTGTGCGTAGAGCACTTTTTCCGTGCGAACAAATTCTCCTAAGCGGGAAAACAGCGAGAAACCTCGCCTCAGACCGAGTCGCAAGCCCCCCGCAGGAGGTAAAGCCGCACCGAACTTTTTCTTTTACTGCCTTACATCTTCGCAACTCAAATGTCTCCAAATCCGACGCAATAGCCGGCGCCCGCGAGAGAAAGACCCGCAAGGGGTCAAGCTCCCATTCCTCTTTTACTCTTAGCTTGACAGAATCAGAAAACAGAATGATAGGTGCACTCTAGCACCTCTAGCCTGGTGAAAGCACCCGGGAAATCTCGGTTTCTCCGCCTCTGAGTTCATAGGCTTTCAAAAAAAAAAAATCATAAAATTAAATCTTACCAATCCCGGAATTTTATGTTATCTAAATTGAGAAAATGACTTACCCATGACGAATCAAACACCAGAAAATCTGACAATGCAATCCGAAAAACATCTGTACACATAACGTGAGTAAAAGTAGACCCCCCAACTAACAAGCGGAAAATAAGCTCCACGAGAATCCAACTACCCAAAGTTAGTTTAACCACCCACTGTCTTGAAGTAAGCAAAACTGCAAGCTTTACAAAGCGACAAGAAGAACGATTTCCGTTTCACACGCATTAGCTAAAGGCGACAATACACACCCTCTACTGCCTCCATTGTTATAAAAGGCCATAAACCAGATGGCTCCCGCAACCGTTTCCCGCCTTAGTTACAATTCCTACTCAAGAACAACAAGTTAAACAACACCTTAAGAGCCTAAGAATACTTTTCTCCAGATTAAAATACACATGAATACGAATAAAAATATTAGAATAATAATAACTTAAAACACATATTAATAATTGAAATTCGCGACATAACAGGTTCATAGGTAATCAAATATTATAAAAAGTATGATTATTAAATTTCTTCATTGAATTCAGTTTTATTAAAAGGAAGCAAAATAAATATTCATGTTCAATACATGTAAAAATGTGAAATTGTAATATGTCTGTTATTGGCCTTTTAGCATTTGTGATATTTTAAGTAAGTAAAGTGAAGGAAAGCAGTCTTTACCGATTAAAAAAGTAAATTACTTCAACTGAAAAAAAAAATCATACGCCAAATGCATTTACTGTTATAAATTTATTTTAAAATTCGAATAAAATATAATATGGAAAAAATCAATGTATTAAAGTGAGAAAAAACAGAATGAATTGAATTAAAAAGATTCTGTTTTTTAAAAGTATATTATTTACTCTTTCATTTCTAATCGTTGAGAAGAACATAATTCTAAAGGTTTACTTTTTAGAATATAGAAAGTCAAACTTTTTAGAAATCGTCAAATATATGATATTAAGAGAAGTAAAATCCAAAGTAGTGTATTAAGGGTAATTTAGTAAAAGAATTAAGAGGGAGCCGTTGGTTTGACAGCGGCTGCAAGCAAATGTCCAAGATGTGACCTATCACTGGCGGATTCGAGTTGCGTGCAGTTCAAACGTTCTCTGAACGCAAAAATGGCCGCCCAGCCGGTATAGTGGTTAGTGGTTAGTTAACTACTGTAACGATGGGCCCTGGTTCGTATCCCGGAGAAGGCATGTTTGTAACAACAGTCCATCCCTTCATAGGAGGTAACGGTGGCTACTTATTAGGTGCTTCCATAATGAAATGGCCACCACTTCCAGCCAGCCACTACAAGTGGCGCAAAGCTAATGGCTATTAAATAAAGTGCCAGGCCATTTAAAGTAAGTTAAATAAGTTAGGATAAATTCTTGATTTAACCCATTGGAAAACTGAACCCTGTTGGCTTTGACGATTTATCACCTGTTAAGATTATTTAGCATAAATCTTGTAAAATAAACTAAACTCAAATGCATACATATTGACGTCATATATTATAAATACATTTTACAGAACAACACAGTGTAAAAATAAAATGAACATTCTTGTGTATGATTTTTTGGCAGAGGAAGACAATTTACAATGTCAGTTGTCAATACACAATATTCAATAAAAATATAACAATTTACGAACTCAAAGAGGAATTACTTAAAATCCCAAGCAGTAACCTAAATCAGTTTAAGTTATATAGCCGCGATGTCAAAGCTGCTACTCGAAAATTTACTTATTATATTTATGAACGGACAGAGATAGAAAGGATCTCAACCAATCCTGGTAACTAATTGCTCCAGTTCTATACCCCGCAACTTAGAAATTTATTAAAGGTGTATATTTGTATATTAGGTTCATTTGGATTGTTTGGGTTCATTTCTAGGTTTTTAGAAAGGATTAGCAACTCGCAACGCAACAGGTTACGATAGGTATGCGAAAATATTTGAAGAATATACAGTGTCTGTAATTTATTTACTTATTCACCGGATAAAGATATGCTTTAAATAATACAGATAAGAGATAGGGGAAGAATTAACACTTCATATAATAATACAGTTCAGCATGAACCCCATTAGTTGCTCGGAAAATATCAAGTTTGTTCTCGATTTCAATCTAGATATTATTAAGCATTTGCGGAAACACAGTAGCTGTTTTTGCGGTGATTAGATTTTTTAATTCGTCGAATATCTGAAGTATAAACTTGGTTCTTGAAGTATCACAAAACAAGAAGTCGAGTGATGTGGAAGAGATATGAAGGAGAACGGGGTGGCCTTGAAATTGGTCCGTCTCTATCAGTCCAACGATCTGGGAATGCTTTATCAACGAAATCACGCACATGTGTATCCCAGTAATAGGGGAACGATTTTCTAATGAAACTGATTATCACTGATATGGTCAAGAATGTCCACAGAAATTTCCTTGCGAACGACTCGTCCATTTTGTTTGATTTGCTGAAAAATTTGCAATTCATACACAGTCAGTTTCAACCGTTCATTTAACAACTTTATGAAGAGTCCACCGAGGAATTCCTGTTTGCAGGCTGACACAGAGAATGAATTTACTGAGACTGCACGTAATCACATCTAGAATGGTGGAAACGCTTGGCCTATCTGCATCTTCTATATCGGTTCTCTCGAAACTGTTTTAACTATATTTTGATTGATTGTTCTCTTGGAGGTTTATTAAATTCATGCCCGAATGGCCTTTTGACTGTTTTTATTTAACTATGGACACTCACTACTTTAAAAGAATATTAACTTTGGAAAAATATTTTTGGCAGTAAAATTTTTAAACATGAAATCTCAGGGCAAGGCTTAATATTTTATATATAATTATGATGCCAAATCTTGTAAATTGTATTGATTTCTTAATACTAAATTTCAGGAGTTTTAGAAAATTTCATTCAGAGAAGTTTAAAATATTTTAGTTTCTTAGCTGCAAGTCTTGCTTAGTAGATTATTTAATGTTGGAGAAAATGCTCTTTACTTTTGGTATTGTGCTCTATGCTGCTTACTGCTGTCAACAAAGTCTTTTGGAACTAGCAGCTTTAGAACGTTATATATTTGTTCACAAGCTAGCTCAATATTTAACGTGAGTTGCATGTTATTTCAGTTCAATTGCAAGCTTTGATTTAAAAAACGTTCAGTTATTACTAATTTATTTGTATTGCTGGCCTGTATGTTCTTTATTCTGGTGATCATTACAACTAGCCTTGGTAGCTCTGTAAATGACGTTAGACAGTTAGGCGCAAGAAAATATAATAAGAAAATAATTTAATCTTAGAGCAACAATATATATGTGATTCTAAAATACTTATGATATATATCTGCTGATGACAAATATTTAAATTATAACTGAATAAAAACAGATCCTGTCGGTACTTTATTAACATTTTTCATTTTAAAGTGCTCAAATTTAATTTTTCGCAAACTGCTAGATTTACTAATAAATATATTTTTTAATATTTATATGGTAAAAATATAATTTGCAAATAAGATAATTTCTGTATGGAGCTTACATTATTGGTAAAACAAAATGGATTGGCACTTCCTATTTTAACATAACTGATATGTTAAGCTATACATTGATAACAATAGTAATTACATCACATTACATATTTTTGCTATTCTTTTTATTAGCCTACTCAATTATAAATGATATGTTCATTTTTCTGCATTAGAATACTATGTTTCGCGTGCCAAATCATATCGTGACATTGAGCAACTGAAATTTGTTTTATAATAGGTCCAGCATAATATTTTCTTTCCGGCTATGTTATTCAAAACTCTGACAGCCTGATATAAATTGTTATTTCCAGCTGAGCCGTGGTGCTGGGTATCAAAGTAAAATGAATATTTGACAGGCAGAAAATCTCGAAAAGCTTTTCGATCTGTATTTTAGCATTATAAAAACAGTATACAGATTCTTAAACGATAAAAGGGCTGGATAAAACGGCGAAGAATTGCTCTACCTACTATTAACGTCACAAATTTAGTTAAATGTTTCGGTTTGGTTTATTATTTAAGGCAAAGCACACTAGGACTATCTGTCTAAGGGTAGGGATGCCTTCGTGGAGGACTTTCTAAGGTAAACTGGCTTGTGTACACGTTACACATGGGGAAAACCACGAAAACATCCATACAGTCAGCCTGTTCGCGGGATTCGAACCTCGGACCGAACTACCAGTGTTCAGCGACTTTACCGCTCAGCCGCTGGTTGGCGTTAAATGTTTCGGAGAGATTCTATAAGGCTTTAAGCGCTTTCTAAAGAACAAATTACTTATGAGTACGTGCATATAGCTTTACACATTACTATTACTAAATACTTTAATTTAAAGTGTGTTTATTAATTTTTAAGCTAAAGCGACTATAATGGTTAGATACTTAATTTAACAAGTTTTGTTTAACTAACTTGCTTATAAATAAACTTAATGAACTTTCTGCAAAATAATTTATAAAACATAAAAAATGTAACCAGAATAATCTCAAGAGCTCAAAGTCACATTAATTTATTACATTGTTGCAAAAATAAAACGTTGCGACTTATCAACAAAATGCAACGTAATTTGATGAATAAAATAGTTGCCAAATGAGAATTATAGGAAACTTGAAAATTATTTATGAAATTAGACAAAGAAGTAAACTTCAAGCTTAATATTAAGAAATTTTATTCAATTTCTATGGTGTTTCAGTGTAGAAGCCGCTGTTCTAAATTCTAACATTACACATATTTTAGCATTTCATAGTTTTGATGCATACAGTACTCTATTTCCTAGCACTTGTTTCCGAATTCCTTTCAAAGTTGATATGCAGAAGAACAGCTTCAAATATTCAAATCAAAAAATAATTTTCCGAAGTTTTTCCTTTCTTACCTTATTCTCTATGCAATGAGTACCCTTTCTCCCGCTAATGATCCTTAGAAATGCTGCGAGCATCTGAACTTCTCCTTCCTCGCATTGGTTTTTCTTCATTTGATGCTTGCTTTTTTTATTATTATTTTTATAGATTTCTTGTTATTTATTCATGGGCGAGCAATAATGCATCTCGAAATGAGATAAAAATGAGGCTGTGGGGATTTCTGCATGACGTGACAGTAAATATTCTAGACCCTCTTCCTCCACCCTGCCTTCTAAGGTACGAATAAAGTTACTGTGTTTCTTGACCAGAAAAGAAGGAAAATATTGGAATAGTGCCACAGTGAGGAATGTAGACGGATTCAAAAAAATCTGAATATTAAGATCCAGTAAGCTGGACTTGAACTATAAGCTTAATGAGTACAGAATCTAAAAATAAAAATATGCATCTGATTTACAAGTATAGTTCATGCCCATCACATTTTACAAAGAACTATGTCTATTCAACAGTATTTCACGCATTCACTATTTTATAAACTCTACTTTATAAATTAAAACAGTAGCATTGCAACGATATTTTGAAAAACCTACTACCAAGCTGAATTACAATAGCATGAATTCCTTAAATTTTCCTTAACTAGAGGCAATAGCTGTGTAGCTGCAGATTTAATAGAGCTATTTGCAAAAAATAGAACAACAAATAGGAATCTTCTAAAAAATGTTGGGAATTTCCTATACCACTTTAATGTTAGTACATACGAGTGACATTGCACATTGCACTAAAACATTTTATGATCAACTTTATGCTTCCAAACGCTCCGTTATTCAGAAATAACGGGTTATTGCGTTAAATTTTATCCTGGATAGCTGAGCACTTTCAAGGATGAGTTTAAAAGTATGAGTGACATTATATGAGAAGGCATAGCAACAAACATGCATTTGAAGCTTTGGAATTTAACGTTTACATATGGAAAAAACAATTGCATACGGTGAATACTTTACAAAATATATCATAATTCTCTCCTCTCTTAAATCACGCACCCATGGAGTGCGCAGGAGTGCGCAGACAGCTTGAATAAATTCAGGATTAATTCCGATAGTCTTGATCTATTATTTTATATTTCCAAAAGGAAGAAGAAATCAGAAGTTACATGGGTTACTATTATACACTTTAGAATTAATTGGTTTTTTTTATTGTGCATGGCAGTTTTATATCGCAGGATAGATTCTTATTCAATATTCTAAAATGTTGACTAATAAATTAATATTTATGCCGATTACTGTCTCAAAAACGAAATTCCCTCGTTTTACACTGATAATTAAGCAGCAATTCACTAAGTTTCAATTAGCATCTCAGCTCCAAAACTCTATTATCCGAGCTGTATTTATAATTGTGTATACATAATATATTCCCTAGGCTCTGTATTTGAGCGTCAGTCTTCGTAAGTTTTCAATACGAAAAGCCATTCAAATGACTAAAAGTCAAGGGTTAAAAACTCAGGAAGAGGACATGCCTTGTTTTACACTATAATTTGTCTACTACGTTCGAAATTATCAAACAGTGTTTTGGGACGTTATGTTCGAAAAATAAGGGTGCATACTTTTTTTGAGTCATGAAAGATTAATCCTGGTGTTGTATGAATTTGTCTTGCAGGAAATAAGAGCCGTAGGTGTAAGGATACGTGAAGATAAATAAAATAAATTAAAATAAGTATTTTAAAACGAACAAAAATACTTGTGGGAAGCATGTTATATTATTTACAGGGGGGTAGTGCAGCGTCGAAATGCCACGGTTGTGAACCACGGTTGGTAACCTAAGAATGCATATCGGGATATTTATTATATTCAACAGAAACATTTTAAATTATTAAACAAGACTAGATGAATATCACAATGCTAGATAAACAGTCAGTCGCTACATATGTGTATTACAATTAATATAATACTGTAGAATTCAGCTAGTCTCACCATTATAGACAATGAATGGTAGACAACACATAAAGGTAGAGCAAGTAAACTCTCACCAGTAGTAGCAAACTCTCACCAGTAGTAGCAAACTCTCACCATTATACTAGACAATGAATGGTTATAGTAGACAGCACATAAAGGTAGAGCAAGTATTAATACGACAATGATAAACATCGGAAATGCAATAAGTAACATCAAACAAAAATAAGAAGTAAATATCTTATAAACAATAACATACGTAATTGTAGTATGACAATAAGTTAACATTGTAAATTATCAAAGTAATTTTTAATACTATAATCTGTTAAAATCTTATTATATTATATACCTTACTATAGTAAATAAATGCATTATAATGATAATAATAAAAGCCTGTAAAATTATTTAAGCAGTATGAAAAACAGGTTTTTTTTTTTTTTAAGTTTAATTTATTGGAAGTGAATTCTTCGATGCTAGGTACTCTACGATGTGAGCTTTTCTTGAATTTTCTTTCTCTGCGCCCCAAAGAGGTTTGAAAGCATTAAGATCACCAACTACCATTTTGTTTCTCGTAGTGAAGAAAATGGATTGGTCCCATTCTACCAGAAAACTGTTCATTCTTTGCTTGGTGGGACGTAGACAAAAGGTTATGTCCAAGGAGAAGTTTGCAGTAGAAGTTCTGATTGTTATCACATGGTATGATTTCGAAACTATTATGCGATTCAGTCGTCCAGTATAGATAATTGCAAGGAAGAATTTGCTGAAGAGAGAAGTACTAGGAATAGTCCTTTTAGATAAAAATAGCTATTAAAATGATAGCTAATCAGCTTTAAGTTGAGAAATAAATTGGATTAGATTGATTATTACAGAGAAGGGGCTCTGTAGGTTGCATTGTATAGATACAAGTTGTTTAAATGTGGTTGATAAGGTTTTATATTGCGATAGCGTACATTAAGGATTGTTGTATATTGTGCATATCGACGAGCTTGCCTGGTTTGCTGCGTCATAAAATGTTCTTTTCTTCTTTTGTTGGTGTTAGGATTGCAGCAGTTGGTGCAATTTTAAAAATCCCTAGTACGTTATGAAGTTAGATGGCTATTGTCACATTTGGCCCAAAATGGTGTAGATATGTCCGTAAGTGTCAAGCTTATAAGAACGAGTTATAGGGATATACCTTTTTATACGGCAAGTCACAAATCCAATCAAGATGTGGCTACATTCTTCTAGGGAGTCTACAACTGATTGATTTAGGTCCCAATTGTTCTTGCCGTTTATGGAAGAATATGATTTTCCGAAAACATGTTGTCTGCAATAGAGAGGAAGAAAGTATTTGAAAGTAGCGTATTTTTATCCTCAGGAATAATCTCCTCCCGTATTACAAAATTAATAAAAGAGAACTTCTTTGTTCTTCTACGTTCTATTTGTCCTCACTGACAGCAGACAGCAGATCTTTAGGATTTTGCTTAACTTTTGTTTGTTGAAGTCCGTTTAAATGAGCTTTCTGCTTCCATATAAAAAGGAACTCTTTTGAGCGAGTTGGGCGTATTGAGAAGATGAGATTTCAATTCATGTTTGACAATTTTCAGAAATGTATTGCGCCTGAATACTCTGTGGAGATCATGAAGAGTCCTTAAGGCTAATTAGCAGAACGTTATCAAGACGGACACTTGTTATATTTGTTGTAGTTGAGCGGAGAGTCAGTGAAGAAATTTCTTTCCTTATTTTTTCGAGCTACCTTAGTGATCCAAACACTGCCTACTAGACTTACGGCTGTTTATTGAAGTCAAACAGTGTTCTAGATTAGTTTAGTCGGGTCTTGTAAAAACATTATAGTTTGCTGTGTTGCATCAGGTTTTTCTATTTACAATAAAATTAATGTAAAATTCCTTACCTGCTGCATCTTCAGTGTTCGCAACGCCAGGCTTCTAAGAATCACGTTTTCCAGTAAGAGTTTCTATTACAATTAACAGGCCATCTTGTCTTTTTCTTATTTATTGAAATAAAACACTATTATACACTATTTACAAGGTAGGTAATAATTATTTTAAGACAGTACATTTTAATTCTCTGAAGTTTCGTCTTCAGAGAATTCCAATCTAATCTCGTTCTCGGAACTTAATTACAGAAAAGGTAAAGGAAGAGATGCCCGCCATCTAGTGGCAAGAATGAGACATCCTCCCACCTTTTGATTTTACCTCGATAAGATGGGAAAATCAAAACAAAATTTATCAATAATCAAACAAAAATTCAAGTACAACTTTCACAAATATGAAAAGTAACTAAGGCTCTGAAAATTAATACTTACAAAGAACGATTACACATCTAAACATTTTCTGCATTACATTCATACCATATCCAGATAACATGTTCCAATTGACTACTGTTAGGACAATTAAATTTCTAAAATACTGAAAAGAAACAAAAATTAGTATAGCAATTTAAATATATGTAACAGGTTTTACAGTTTTACGTCCATATTTAGTTCGATAGTTCATATCACTGTCACACTTATCGGCAGAGTTCTTTCTGTTCATGGTAAAGTCACTAAACAAGTTAGGTCTATCAAGTTCGAGAGGATAAATACGTTTCACAGGTCCTAGGAGTTCACCCGTAGCAGTTTTCACTTTGACAACACGTACTTCGTTGTCTCTCCCAGGATACATTTCTACAACACGACCTATTGGCCAATCTATTCTCTTCTTGTTGTCGCTGCCGACAAACACCAAGTCATTTTTGTTGATAGTCCGAGTAGATCGTTTAGATGGTTTTTGCACTAGGATAGCTAAATATTCATCACGAAATATTTTGCGAAAGTTCTGCAAGAATTTGTATCTTTTTGTCAGATTGATGGTATCCAGGTAGTCTAAGTCAGGCACTCATACGTCGTGCACATCTTGTAGAAACATTGAAGGAGTTAGTGCCGTAAGATCATTTGGATCTTCTGAAAGCTACGTAAGGGGTCTTGAGTTAATCACAGATTCGATATCACAAAGTATAGTCAACATTTCCTCGTAAGAGACACAGGACTTTCCGAGAACATTTCTCAACATCTTCTTGACTGTTTGTACCAACCTCTCCCACCAACCGCCCCACCATGAAGCAGTTGGGGGATTAAACTTATTCTCATACTAGTTGCATGACATTCTATTTCTTTCCAATTTATCGATTTTAACAGATTTCCAGTTCCAACGAAATTAGTGTCATTGTCGCTGTAAATAATACTTGGACGACCTCTTCTGACAATAAATCTCCTTAATCCCAAGATGAACGCATTTGTTGATAAACTTTCTATCAGCTCAAGATGTAACGCGCGATAGACTGCGCAAGTAAAGAGCAAGATCCATGCCTTTTTTTCTTTCCTTAAATAAAGAAGACCGGCTACATCGACTCCGGTCACTTCAAACACCAGAGCATCTCTAACTCGATCTTCAGGAAGAGGTGCTGGAACATTCTCTATATTCTTTGCTCTATATCTTCTATAGCGAACACACTTCATAAGAACTTTAAGTACTGTTTTTCTTCCTCTCAGGACCCAGAATTTCTGTCAAATATCGGCTAGTACGAATTGCACACCAGCGTGGGATAGTCGCAAATGGTAATCTAAAATTAACCTATGAACTAAGTGATGATTTGAGGGCAATACGATTGGACAGAGAAAATTTTCTTCTTCTTCTCTTCTAGTAATCTTGGTTTTTAACCGAATAAGGACATCTGAGTCAAAAAAGGTACAAAGGTTTCTAACTTTAAATTCTTTGCCAAATGCTTCTATCTGTATTATCTTGCATATTTTCTTTTCTACAGTTTCTATCTCAGACATAGTGAGTTCTCCTGATTGTTTAGAATCTGGTCTTCTGCAGTTGTTGATAAATCTGCATATCCAAGCAGTTATTCTTAACATTTTATGGTAAGATGAATATTTCTCAAAAAAATATTCTACCCTTTGCGTATTTAGTGGAGAAATGACTGATTTCTTTTTTTATGAATTCACTATTTCCATGTCCGGTATTTCCCTTTGTCTAGGCCATTCTTCCTGATTTTTCTTCAGCCAGTCGGGGCCCTCCCACCATCTAACTACTAAAAGTTGTTTGGCGGTGCAACCTCTTGATGGGAGGTCAGCTGGATTTTTTGTTCCAGCAATATGTTTCCACGTTTTTGGATCTGTGAGTTTCCTGATACCCCTGACTCTGTTTTCCACAAAGACAGCCCAGACAATCTCTTCCCTTTGAATCCACGACAAAACTGTTGTAGAATCCGTCCATAAATGCGTTTCCACATTTTGCCATTGTAAACCATTTAAAACAGAAGAGCATAGTCTGGCACCTATCGTGACAGCTATCAATTCCAGACGAGGGATCGTAATAGATTTCACGGGAGCTACTCTAGACTTCGATGCCAACAGATGAACTTCAACTCCAGAATTCGTCACAGTTCTCAAGAAAACTGCAGTAGCATACGCATTACTACTGGCATCACAGAATGTGTGAATGCTGCAGAACTACCTATTGTCCTTGCTGGAATATATCCAACGTAGGAGGGATATTTCTTTTAAGAGAAAAAGGCTTTTATACCAATTCACAAAATTTTGTTTTGTACTCTCGTCGACTTCAGTATCCCAAGAAATTCCTGTTTTTCATAGGTTCTGCAACAATATTTTAGGATACACGAGAACAGGACTCACAATTCCAATAGGATCAAATATTTTGCGTGTTACAGCGAGAATTGTTTTCTTCGTTATTATATCCATTTCAAAATCTTCTAGCTAATTCAGATTCAAAGTTAAATTATCTTTCTGAGAGTTCCATAACAGACCCAATACGGGTGAAATAGTTTCCTGTTTCAAGTTATCTCCGTTATGTAACCAACCTCGAAGATTAAACTTTCCTTCATACATTATTTCTCGAGATTTTTCGATGAACTGGATCATCTCGGATTCTTTGTCAAAACTGGCAACAACGGTATCTACGTAGAAGCTACGCAAGAGTTTAGCTATCATCTCAGTATCATATGAAGAATTTTTCATGTACTTTTGTAGATGGAATTCTATAACAGCTGCCAAAAGGAAAGGACTACTCTTAATCCCAAATACTACTCTAGTATGACGAAATATTTTCGTTTTCCTTTCTTCCACATCATTCCACCAGAAAAACCGAAGCCAGTCTCTATCTTGAGGCCTTACACTGATCTGTAAGAAAGCCTTTTCAATGTCTGCTATAGCAGCAAACTTGCCTTCCCGAAATCTCAACAAAAGAGAAGGAATTAGTTCTATCAAATTTGGTCCACACTCTAAACACTGATTTAGAGAAGGAGACGATTGTTTCCTCGCAGACGCATCAAACACCGGTCGAATTGGTGTTGAGCTATTTTCTTTGATCACCCGGTCTATGTGGTAAATAATGTCCATAGTCAACCGATATATTTTCTTTAACTTCTTCGATCACTCCTAAGTTACACCAGTCATTAAACACTGCATTGTATGAAGAAAATAAATTTTGAGATAGAAGTTTCTGGGTGGTAGATTGTAGACGTTTCAAAGCTAAATCCTTGTGGGTGGAGGGTGGTACATGATTCTCCGCCCACGGAAGTGCGACTTCATAACGCCCCTCTTCGTTTAGAGATACAGAATTTTCGAACTGCAATTTTGCTTGCAAATCCCTTTCCTCTCTAGCCTTTTTTATAACTGGATCTGTTATTCCGATAACATGAAGCCTCCACAGTTCTGACAGCGTGGCATCAGAAATATGTAAAGATAACGAAAGCGTGGAAAAGGAATTTTCTATTTCATAATTGTCAGTGTTCGCTTTCCCCATGACTGTCCACCCAAGTCTTGTATTTACAGCAACTAATCTTCCCCAAGGAAGAGCTTCGATTTTACCTGTAAATAAATTTGCAGCAACATCTGCCCCTAACAGCAAATGAATCTCTTGGGGGTTTTCCTGGAATAATCTGCAATTTCCATTTTCAAAAACATCACTGACGTAGATTCCTCTTCTTCTAAGTTCCCTAATCCAGTGTATATTTTTGATTTTAGGGACCGAAGAACATATTTTGCTTTCATCCAATGCACTGATTTCGCAATTATACCGTTTATCTACACTACCCAATTTTATTCTATAACGTTTATGTTTTTCCGAAACTTCTATGCCACCGAAAAATCCGTGGGTTACACTTTGTTCACCTAATCTTCTTAATTGTAACCTTTCTGCTGCATACTTGCTTATGTATGAGTTTTGACTTCCGGTGTCAATTATCCCTCGAACAAATTGGTTATTCCCTCTTCCTTATATGCGAACAACTAAAGTTTGAAAATATACTTCTGAACATCCTGCTTGATTTGAAAGTACTTTATTTTCTATCTCTTCGTCTTTTTTAATTTCCGAAACCTCGACAGAAGGTTTTTGTTTATTACACATAATAGTTGCATGTTGTTTTTTACAATTAGAACAAGTTATTTTTGTTCTGCAGTTTCGCGCCAAATGGTGGGGTTTAAGGCATTTATAGCAAGCAGATTTCCTTTTTAAAATGTCCCTTTTTTCCTGTAATGATAAGCCGGAAATGAAACTACAGTCATAAATCTTGTGGAATTGATTACAGAAGACGCCGTTCATATTTTCCTCCCTGCATTCGGATTTTGTAAACAAATCTGTAGCGGTCGGAATCCTTGGTTTACTGTCGCCGATCGGATACTTTTTGCTGTTGCGAAACCGTTGACCTTGTGCGTTCACGGGATGAAAGTTCTGCGTGTAAAAATGACATTAAATCTTTTATGTTATAATCGGTGCCAACATTTTGTGTTCTATGAAATTCAAGCGTTAATTCTGAAGGCAATAACTTCAAAATCATCCAGGGATAAATAGAAGGGCTAGGTCATTCCTTTGTTGGACTCCTCGCTGACGCGAGTCTCATAGAGGGGGGGGGGACCGGAAGTAATCTGAGGTATCTCTGTTGCACCTGCTCTGATTTCGCGCCTTTAAAACTGTAGTTTCATTCAGTTGCGAGACGATTTTCTGGAGATCGCATATCCCAAATTAATTTTAATCATACATATTTGTTTTCTAATAATGCAAATATTTAAAATAATTTGTGTATATATAGTTTTAGTCAGTTTTCCTTTTAAATTCTATATTTAAAGTATCCTTTATGTAATATGGCTTCTTGTGCTGTAGCAACGAGCCGTAACACTTATAGAAATATGAAAGGAAGAGATATTGTATTTCATGCTTTCCCCAAGGACAATTTGCTTTTGACGAAAGAACGGATACATAAATGTCGAAGACAGGATTCTATTAATGTGAAAAACGCAAGAATTTGCAGCGAACATTTTCTGTGTAGTGATTATGAAGATGACATGAGAAATCGCTTGCTTGGATTGCCGCAAAAGAAACTGTTGAAATGCAATGCTGTGCCGAAAGTAAATTTATCGTGTGCAGTAAACAAAATAACACAAAGAAATCGGAGACATTTGAAAAAACTAATGCAGAGTGCTTTTGAAAGACTACACGAATTAAGCCCAAAGAAAATTTATTTTGAGGCCGAGAACGAAATTGAAGCTGACAATAATAAATCAAATGTGAATGATTTTGAAATAAATCTCACAAGTGACAATGCCCTATGTGACAATATCCCTGAGTGCCCTAAGTGTAAAGATTAACAAGAATGTATTGATAATTTGAAGAACAAAATAATATCGTTAGAAAATTGTAATAAAATATTGAAAAATAGAGAAAAGAAAGATTTTAGAATGTTTGCTCAGCGACAAAGAAGGTGGACGACATCTAGAAAGAAATTTGTATCGGAAATTCAGAAATCAAAATCCCAAACAGCGAAATTTAGAAAAAAACAGAACAGATCGGAGAATTTGGAAAAACATCTAAAGCATATTTTTACAAAGACGCAGATTAACGCATTGCTAGAAAAGAAGGAAAAAATCCGGTGGACTAGTGAAGATATTTCATGTTGCATTGTCATAAGAGCTCTGTCATCTAAAAGCTACGATTTTTGAAAGAAAAAATGGGAATTCCTTTACCTAGCACTAGCACATTAAAGAGATGGTGCGCTAAATTTTCATGTAGTCCAGGAATTCAGAGTGATGTTCTTGCTGTAATGAAGGAAAGATGCCAATATTTGAATTCTGTAGAAAAAATATGCGTTCTCAGTTTCGACGAAATGCACATAGATTCTAAACTCCGCTATGACTCTAAACTGGACCAAAATCTGTACTTTTCAAAAAGTGCAGTTTGTTTTAATCAGAGGTCTCATTTCGCAGTGGAAACAACCAATATTTTTTTATTTTAACACTCCAATGAAGAAAGAACTTCTTTTTTCACTCATAAGACATATTCAATCATCTAGAGTAGAAGTGAAAGCAATAGTGTCTGATTTAGGAGGATCTACTACTTTGTGGAAAGAGTTACAGATTTCGATTAATAGTTCTCATTTTTCAAATCCAGTATTCCAAACGAAAAAAATATGGGTTTTTGCAGATTTAGCGCACTGCCTCAAATGAGTGTTGGTGTATTTAATTATGACAAAGCACACTAGGGCTATCTGCCTAAGGGGAGGGATGCCTTCGTGGAGGACTTTCTAAGGGAAACTGGCTCGTATACACGTTACACATGGGGAAAACCACGAAAACGCCCATGCAGCCAGACCGTTCGCGGGATTCGAACCTCGGACCGAACTACCAGTGTTCAGCGACTTTACCGCTCGGCCTCTGGTGGGCTCAAATTACTGAGAAACCACTTTTTAGATAAAGGATTTGTTTTAGAAGATGGAACTGTTTTAAATGTTGATATTATTAAAGAGAATTAAATTGTATCACAAACTAAAACCAAATTATTTAATGGTCAAGGGAAACGAGAGACAAAATGTAAGTATATATAATATGTTTTGATTTGAAATATTTCTAGATTGCATTTTAGAAGTTAATAGCGTAAAGCATATTTCAAATGAGAACTAATTCTGTTAAGTTATTGTGTCAGTTATTTTTATTGTATCCTCTGTTATTATTGATTCGATTTTGTGCTAGCTTAGCATTCTAGGTAAAATATATATAATGTATAATATTAAAGTAATTGGCATAAGAAGACCTGCCCCCTTACCCCCACTTTTGAAAAATTAAATAATTACTTTAGGTACTGTGAGTAAAGTTGTTTTGTCTAAATTAAGATAACAATCTTACATGTATTTATTTAAATGAAATATTGATGTAAGCCTAAGTTACAAAATTATTTTTAAAAAAATATATGTTATTATAATGAATCGGGAGAAAAATATGCTAATGTAAAATTTACAATTAGGCTGAAACTCAAACTTAGATTAGCAGAAATTTTGCCATATATAACCATACACGTTTATACCAATTTAAGGTTTTTTTTTTTTTTTTTTTTTTTTTTTTTTTTTGATTAATTTTAAATAGCTGTTATTATAGTTATATTAGAAGTAGTGCAGTTCTCTTAGTTAACATGCAGATAAAGAAATGATTAGAAACAAACAGGCATTTAAAGAAAAAAAAATCCCTGCAAATAAAAAAAGGAACTTTATGCTAAGAGTAGCGCATTTTATCTATTATTTTAAAATTGAGTAAGTACTATTAAATTTTGCAATGTTCAGTGTAAAATGCATACTGCAGTAACATTGTCTCTTCCAAATTATAGCTATCTTTCACACACAGCTCATTTTAAACGCTGATTCTTCAAATTTAAAATGCTAATTTCTATGTTGTTAATTGCATCTCCGCGCTCAATGGCATCATTGCTACGTCATCACTCCTCACTGCCTGTTTCAGGGGGAAACGCTCTATGAGCTAGCCCTTCTCTTTAGTCCTGAAAATCATCGGTCACAGCAAAGCGCTGTAAGATTCTGATACAACATCTAATCTAACCCTTCGAGACATCTAATCTGTGTTTGTACTTTATCATACAAGTTACGAAATGTTTTTATGTCATTCGCATTTTTTAATGATTCAATATTCAGGAAATTATTCATGTGCGCATTAATAAGAATGTCTCTCTTTCCAATTGATTAAGAGTAATTTGACCTGTGTAAATACTGTACATATTTACTCTGATTGTATGTCTATGCTGCTGTCTTTGTCCTGGGCCCGTACAGCGAATGTTTTAATTTTTGAAATTAAGTGCTTGTTAAAATTGTTGAAACAACGCATGGATGTTTATTTACATTGGGTAAAGGCCCATGTTGATTTTACCGGAAATGAAAGAGACGACGTGCTGGCAAAACAAGCCATTTATGATGAAGGGGTTGAATTCTTTGAGACGTCCGGTTCGAGAAGCTATGCCATTAGAAATGAAAAAATTTTATTTGAATATCTGGACATTACAATGGAAGGAGTCTGAGAGGTGCGCGGGTTTATTGCAGCATATTAAAATTAAAAACGAAATGAAGCCGATTAGCGACATAGATCTGAATCAGTTCTTGACTGGACATGGCCGTTTCCCCGCGTACCTCTCTAGGTTTGGTTTGCAAAATACAAATTTATGTGGCGTTTGTCATTAGTTGGGAACGCAGAGCATTTCCTCAATCACTGTCCTTTGTTAAACGATTTGAGAATCGAATGCTTTAGTGATATACCATTAGGTATTGAAACTTTAAAAAGATTCTCTATTTATGTCTGTCTTATATAAACAATAATAGAGTGACATTTGGTATATTAGTTTAAATTATGTCTTTAAATATTTCAATTATTTTGTCTAATTTTTTTCCTTTATGTATTATTCATGTGTATGTATTGTATGGTGTATTGTCCGTTTTTTATTAAAATTTAAACATATGTTTACAGCACATATTTACAGTTTAGGCACTCTGTAATAACATCATAGATCATAGTCTAGATATTTTAATTGAATTTTAGGCTTTTAAATTATTTTATATGTTTTTAAGATAATTTTATCAATTTAACAATCATTTGTGAGCTGAGGATTTTATTTACTTGTAGTACTTGTATTTTATTTTACTTGTTGATGTAGTTATTTTGTTTTACTCTAACCGGGTCTTTAAGTAGCAAAGTTAACATTAATATTGCTGTCAGATTATAATTATTTTCTATTGCATTTTTAACTATAGAACACCTTATTACGTGCGGCCTTGGTGTGACCTTCTGCAGGTTCTTTTCCTTTTGGGAATTCCCCAATGAACCTTTGAGGTGCTTAGTTATTTATGTTGTTTTATGATTTGAAGCGAGTTTTATTATGTGACAGAAACTGCCTCTGAGTGTTTTTGTCTGTGATTGTTTGATTGCGTAAGTGTTTGTTTGTGTTTTGTGTCATTTTCTTATCTTTAGTTTTTCTACTAACCCTTCTCTATTTTTGGTTAGTTATTTTATGTTTTCTGTGATGTTTTATCAGCATGGTTTGGAGGAGGGTTGACCTATTTTTAATCATATGGTCCCGCTGGGACAAGGCGGATTGGGTCTCCCTCGAATAGTTCACAGTGCCATTGCTCGCTTTTAAATCGTTTAGGTTTTTAATCAAAAATTCGTTGAAGTGTTACAAAATCTGAAATCGATAATAAAACAAATTCCAAGTTCAAAGTAGGGCTTCCACATGCCCATAACTAGTATAAAAATACGGGTTCTGCTGCACGGGGTGAGTGGTGTGGGCGTGGTCAATGACGTCACACAGAAGGCGGGGCCAAAGGTAACGTCATCACACTAAGAGGCGTGGTCACGAGTGGAGTTGAGGTGTTGGTAGACTGCTGATTGAGTTGTAGACCTCCTGCTTTTCATTTAAAGTTAGTTTTTTTAAAAATTGGCAACAGGAAATATTTTCTGCATCTTAATTTTGATGATATAGTGATGCTGCCCTCTCTTGACGAAAAAGTGAATTATATGTTTTAGAAATATATTTTTTAAGTCTGGTGTTAAAATTATTCATTGCGCGACTCTGAAAACAATGTAAAAGAAACAAATATAAAAAAGACTTTCCTTTAATGATAGTTCATCATGTCATGAAAATGAAATTACAAGATAATTTGTTTTTGTTACTCAATTTTATTCTGATACTTTTATCCTTTCTAGTTTTAAATGAAACTTTAACTTATTTCTTAGGTTTTCTGTTCATAATAACATATTCATTTACTGTCATATTTTTTTAATACTTAACACGTTTCTAATTTGTAATATTTATTTAATTTCCACATACTATTTTTTTTTCATACCTTTCATAAATTTCAGCATACCCTGATTTTTAACTTATATGTTATATTTCACAAACGTTCCCACACATGCTGTTTATTTGTTACATTACTTAATTTTAGATGCAATTTAACACTTTTTTTAACGTTATAATGTTCAATATATTCTGAATTTTAACTTCATTTACTTTTTTTAAACCATTCTAGTATTCTATACACACTTTAACTTAGTGGTTTGAAATTCTATTTAAAAAGAAACGTTTATTTTTCGTGATCTTAGTTCTTTTGCTAAATTTCCTACAGAATTTCTAATTTCTTTCACATGTTCAACAATATCTTCCTTACATTACCGAATATTTTTTAAAAAAACTTAAGTCTATAACTGCTAATTGCTTTTCTTACGTTCATGATTTCCCTTCTGTGTTTATATTTCTTAATTCTAGTTTAACTTATTTATTATAATGTTTTTATTTCCGTCTCATCACTCGTAATTCCAACATTTTATCCCTTTTTATTCATTTTGACGATATAAATTGTTTTCATTTACTCCATATTCAAATATTTCCTTACAATTTTTATAATACTTGTTTTATTCCTCGATCATAATAGATCATCTACAGGTTTTACTCAGAAATTTCCATTCACACCTTTACAGTTTAATACCATTTATATCTAAATGCATTTCTTTCTCATATAGTTTTATGGTCTTCAAAGTTTCTAACATCATGTTTAGTTTTAAATCCCGATTACCTTTAAGTGTGTTGATAATTTTCATTTCTAATTTTACAACCACGTTCAGTGTTTCATCCACACATACCAAAATATTTCTTACATTTTCTGATATTTAGTCTATGTCATATTTCAGTACTTCAAATGAATTTACACTGCTCACACTATTATTTTTTCATGTTTTAGAGACACTAATTATACTAATTTTACTATTTTTCCTGCACTAATTGCATCTATGTCAGCACTCATGATAAACTAGCAACTGTTTTGCATCACATGCATAAAGAAATTCTTAAAATCAACTTTTTCAATATCGTACTCAAATTACTGTTTTCCAGATGGGAATTACCAGTATTCTTTGGTTTTACTCTGTTACATCATTTTAAATTTTAACATCTTACTTTTAATTCTAACATACATCTTTTGAGCAGTTTTTTCTTTTAATGATAGCCTTACCTTATTTGTTCAAATTAATTCTTTCATTCACCTTCTTTACTAGCTTTCAGTACCTTCATAATTCACTATGCAAACGCAATGTCTTTCACTGACATTCTGTTTAATAATACCACAAGTTTCCTTAAATGACAAAAAGCGAATTATTTCTCATTTCAAAATAGAACTACTATATTTTTGCACAAACATTACCTTTATCCATTCAAGCCACCCCTTAACCTGTAACTGACGTAGCGATAGGAAAGGAGATTCTTATCATATGCTCTTTCGACATTTGAGGTTTCTAGAACTTCTTTGACAAGTATATCAATACCATCAGAAAATATACTTAACACTTTTACCCAGTTTAAAGGCAACATACTGTTATAAGAATGGTTTTAGTTAAATTTATAACACAAATAAACGCATTTTGTGCTAAATAGGCATAAACATTTAGATTCAGAATATTTCTTTTTAATCCGATGTAAGACTTGAATTTCATTCATGATACGGATTGTCTCTTGATTTTCTTTTTGTTTACCTTACACTAATAGAAAATTTTTATTTTACAAGTTCAGCTTTTAATGAAATAGAAATAAAAACTACGATACACCTGCTGTTTTTAAGAAAAGGAACTTTGATATACTTCTGGAAATGTAAATGCTTTTAGAGTTTTCTTTCAATAACGTTGATTTTCATTACTTTACTAACTTCAATAATTCTCTTATTAGCTAATATGAATGAAAGAAGATTGTCAAAAATGTGACACAGTATAATTCTTACGAACATATGTACCTTTACCAGCATACAGATATTACCGATTGAAATGAAGAAAGATACAGATATTTTACTCCAATCTACATTAAATTTAAAAAAAAAAATATTTAAACTTTCATACATTCCAAAGAATAAACGAAAACTCAATAGATATTGTTATCTTTGTATATATGAGATAAAAGTTTTATGAATGGTATCTAAAGTAATGCTTAGAACTTCATAAAAGCGAACATTCACTATGTTAATACACATATCATCAATTATTTACATAATTCAATGTAATATTAATCATTACATGTAATATATACATATGTATTTAAAGTTTAATTGTCTTACAACTGAATAATTAAATATTGAGAAAAAGAGGTTCCTTTCTTGCACTATTTAATTCACATGGAACAAATTTTCCCATCAACCACATTGAACCGCGTTTATTAAATTCGCCAAAGCTCTTTTATTTCTGCATTTTCACACTCACGACACATTTTAAATGAAACTATTGATTACCATTTCAAACACCAATATCATAACTCAGTGTAAAACTAAATCATAACTCATTTTTTCCCTACTAACTACAATTTTATATGTTCAAGAAGTACATCTAAGACATGATCATTTTCTATGTTCTAGCAAATCGATTCAATTGCGAACATACTATTAAGACTTGCGATTTTAGAAGACTTGCATGTATTAACGATGTCAACGTTTCTTCGTTTTTGTAAGATTCGCATCAAATCATGTCGCATTCGAATGTGGTGTAAGAGATCACTTTTTCTTTTAAACACTTGTAAACAATGGATGCAATTTATAAGAAGAGAAGTATCATGCTGTTTCAAAACATCATCATCAGCATATTTCTGTTTCTTTTGACACCGGCAACATTTAAAAAAAAAGTTTCGTGAGATATTCTTCAAATTCTGTTTTACTTGAAAAAATTTCCGAACTTTCAATACGATGTAAAGTTTCATATTGTTTTAAATTCTTATGCTCACTAAATATTTTTTATCACGATTTACTCTTAAAAGTAACTTTATAAGTTTTCATATCCTTTTTACATGAAAAGAACTTGTAATTATTCACTACAAAATTCTAAGACGAGAAGCTTCGCGACTTTTCAAACTACAAACTTAAATTTCTTAGGACATACACTACATCTGATGTTTCTTTCATGAGATTTCAAATATCTCTTCAGATTACTCGTATTCAAGAAACCTTACAAATATATCACATAAGTTCAGCGAATAATCGCTTCATAAACTCTTAAATTTTCAACACGAGTGAATCACTTGAAGCATATACTGCACTGTAAACATACAATACTTAAAAAAATTGTTATAAAAAATAAAAATACATTCATTTCACCAAGAAGCTTTTCTATTTAAATACATTTATTTATTCCCAAAGAACAAGTTTCTGTATTATACATAAAATATACTTAGAATTTTCTTTCATTACTTAATATCAAATTAACAACAATATCCATTTACTGATATTTCATATACATGTTTGCTTTAAAATTAAAACTAAAATTTCAATATATTTCTATTAAAAAAACATAATGAAAAAAAAATACTCATAACATCAACCAAAGACAGAAATTTAAATAGAATAGCTGTAGTTATATTAGTGCATTTTTATAATCTTCATAACATTTCGATTCAAAAAACCTATTACAAAATAAATGAAGCATTTTTTTCTGCCTTAAAGAATCTCTTATATTTTTAAAATTAATACATAAAAATATATCTTCACCAATATATTTAATTCTGTCCTCAACACTTATTATAATGCAATCATGTCTTGTTTGTGAAGGATGATTTACAATGCAACCTTCGCATTTATATAGCTTTTTTATCACTGAATTTAATTCAGTTTTGATAGAGTTTTTTTACCGTTGCAAATCAAATGTAAAAACAATTGTTCGGATATGGTAAGTGATGATGATGAACTTTTTAAAGAACTCATAAACTCTATCAAAACTGAATTAAATTCAGTGATAAAAAAGCTATATAAATGCGAAGGTTGCATTGTAAATCATCCTTCACAAACAAGACATGATTGCATTATAATAAGTGTTGAGGACAGAATTAAATATATTGGTGAAGATATATTTTTATGTATTAATTTTAAAAATATAAGAGATTCTTTAAGGCAGAAAAAAATGCTTCATTTATTTTGTAATAGGTTTTTTGAATCGAAATGTTATGAAGATTATAAAAATGCACTAATATAACTACAGCTATTCTATTTAAATTTCTGTCTTTGGTTGATGTTATGAGTATTTTTTTTTCATTATGTTTTTTTAATAGAAATATATTGAAATTTTAGTTTTAATTTTAAAGCAAACATGTATATGAAATATCAGTAAATGGATATTGTTGTTAATTTGATATTAACTAATGAAAGAAAATTCTAAGTATATTTTATGTATAATACAGAAACTTGTTCTTTGGGAATAAATAAATGTATTTAAATAGAAAAGCTTCTTGGTGAAATGAATGTATTTTTATTTTTTATAACAATTTTTTTAAGTATTGTATGTTTACAGTGCAGTATATGCTTCAAGTGATTCACTCGTGTTGAAAATTTAAGAGTTTATGAAGCGATTATTCGCTGAACTTATGTGATATATTTGTAAGGTTTCTTGAATACGAGTAATCTGAAGAGATATTTGAAATCTCATGAAAGAAACATCAGATGTAGTGTATGTCCTAAGAAATTTAAGTTTGTAGTTTGAAAAGTCGCGAAGCTTCTCGTCTTAGAATTTTGTAGTGAATAATTACAAGTTCTTTTCATGTAAAAAGGATATGAAAACTTATAAAGTTACTTTTAAGAGTAAATCGTGATAAAAAATATTTAGTGAGCATAAGAATTTAAAACAATATGAAACTTTACATCGTATTGAAAGTTCGGAAATTTTTTCAAGTAAAACAGAATTTGAAGAATATCTCACGAAACTTTTTTTTTAAATGTTGCCGGTGTCAAAAGAAACAGAAATATGCTGATGATGATGTTTTGAAACAGCATGATACTTCTCTTCTTATAAATTGCATCCATTGTTTACAAGTGTTTAAAAGAAAAAGTGATCTCTTACACCACATTCGAATGCGACATGATTTGATGCGAATCTTACAAAAACGAAGAAACGTTGACATCGTTAATACATGCAAGTCTTCTAAAATCGCAAGTCTTAATAGTATGTTCGCAATTGAATCGATTTGCTAGAACATAGAAAATGATCATGTCTTAGATGTACTTCTTGAACATATAAAATTGTAGTTAGTAGGGAAAAAATGAGTTATGATTTAGTTTTACACTGAGTTATGATATTGGTGTTTGAAATGGTAATCAATAGTTTCATTTAAAATGTGTCGTGAGTGTGAAAATGCAGAAATAAAAGAGCTTTGGCGAATTTAATAAACGCGGTTCAATGTGGTTGATGGGAAAATTTGTTCCATGTGAATTAAATAGTGCAAGAAAGGAACCTCTTTTTCTCAATATTTAATTATTCAGTTGTAAGACAATTAAACTTTAAATACATATGTATATATTACATGTAATGATTAATATTACATTGAATTATGTAAATAATTGATGATATGTGTATTAACATAGTGAATGTTCGCTTTTATGAAGTTCTAAGCATTACTTTAGATACCATTCATAAAACTTTTATCTCATATATACAAAGATAACAATATCTATTGAGTTTTCGTTTATTCTTTGGAATGTATGAAAGTTTAAATATTTTTTTTTTAAATTTAATGTAGATTGGAGTAAAATATCTGTATCTTTCTTCATTTCAATCGGTAATATCTGTATGCTGGTAAAGGTACATATGTTCGTAAGAATTATACTGTGTCACATTTTTGACAATCTTCTTTCATTCATATTAGCTAATAAGAGAATTATTGAAGTTAGTAAAGTAATGAAAATCAACGTTATTGAAAGAAAACTCTAAAAGCATTTACATTTCCAGAAGTATATCAAAGTTCCTTTTCTTAAAAACAGCAGGTGTATCGTAGTTTTTATTTCTATTTCATTAAAAGCTGAACTTGTAAAATAAAAATTTTCTATTAGTGTAAGGTAAACAAAAAGAAAATCAAGAGACAATCCGTATCATGAATGAAATTCAAGTCTTACATCGGATTAAAAAGAAATATTCTGAATCTAAATGTTTATGCCTATTTAGCACAAAATGCGTTTATTTGTGTTATAAATTTAACTAAAACCATTCTTATAACAGTATGTTGCCTTTAAACTGGGTAAAAGTGTTAAGTATATTTTCTGATGGTATTGATATACTTGTCAAAGAAGTTCTAGAAACCTCAAATGTCGAAAGAGCATATGATAAGAATCTCCTTTCCTATCGCTACGTCAGTTACAGGTTAAGGGGTGGCTTGAATGGATAAAGGTAATGTTTGTGCAAAAATATAGTAGTTCTATTTTGAAATGAGAAATAATTCGCTTTTTGTCATTTAAGGAAACTTGTGGTATTATTAAACAGAATGTCAGTGAAAGACATTGCGTTTGCATAGTGAATTATGAAGGTACTGAAAGCTAGTAAAGAAGGTGAATGAAAGAATTAATTTGAACAAATAAGGTAAGGCTATCATTAAAAGAAAAAACTGCTCAAAAGATGTATGTTAGAATTAAAAGTAAGATGTTAAAATTTAAAATGATGTAACAGAGTAAAACCAAAGAATACTGGTAATTCCCATCTGGAAAACAGTAATTTGAGTACGATATTGAAAAAGTTGATTTTAAGAATTTCTTTATGCATGTGATGCAAAACAGTTGCTAGTTTATCATGAGTGCTGACATAGATGCAATTAGTGCAGGAAAAATAGTAAAATTAGTATAATTAGTGTCTCTAAAACATGAAAAAATAATAGTGTGAGCAGTGTAAATTCATTTGAAGTACTGAAATATGACATAGACTAAATATCAGAAAATGTAAGAAATATTTTGGTATGTGTGGATGAAACACTGAACGTGGTTGTAAAATTAGAAATGAAAATTATCAACACACTTAAAGGTAATCGGGATTTAAAACTAAACATGATGTTAGAAACTTTGAAGACCATAAAACTATATGAGAAAGAAATGCATTTAGATATAAATGGTATTAAACTGTAAAGGTGTGAATGGAAATTTCTGAGTAAAACCTGTAGATGATCTATTATGATCGAGGAATAAAACAAGTATTATAAAAATTGTAAGGAAATATTTGAATATGGAGTAAATGAAAACAATTTATATCGTCAAAATGAATAAAAAGGGATAAAATGTTGGAATTACGAGTGATGAGACGGAAATAAAAACATTATAATAAATAAGTTAAACTAGAATTAAGAAATATAAACACAGAAGGGAAATCATGAACGTAAGAAAAGCAATTAGCAGTTATAGACTTAAGTTTTTTTAAAAAATATTCGGTAATGTAAGGAAGATATTGTTGAACATGTGAAAGAAATTAGAAATTCTGTAGGAAATTTAGCAAAAGAACTAAGATCACGAAAAATAAACGTTTCTTTTTAAATAGAATTTCAAACCACTAAGTTAAAGTGTGTATAGAATACTAGAATGGTTTAAAAAAAGTAAATGAAGTTAAAATTCAGAATATATTGAACATTATAACGTTAAAAAAAGTGTTAAATTGCATCTAAAATTAAGTAATGTAACAAATAAACAGCATGTGTGGGAACGTTTGTGAAATATAACATATAAGTTAAAAATCAGGGTATGCTGAAATTTATGAAAGGTATGAAAAAAAAATAGTATGTGGAAATTAAATAAATATTACAAATTAGAAACGTGTTAAGTATTAAAAAAATATGACAGTAAATGAATATGTTATTATGAACAGAAAACCTAAGAAATAAGTTAAAGTTTCATTTAAAACTAGAAAGGATAAAAGTATCAGAATAAAATTGAGTAACAAAAACAAATTATCTTGTAATTTCATTTTCATGACATGATGAACTATCATTAAAGGAAAGTCTTTTTTATATTTGTTTCTTTTACATTGTTTTCAGAGTCGCGCAATGAATAATTTTAACACCAGACTTAAAAAATATATTTCTAAAACATATAATTCACTTTTTCGTCAAGAGAGGGCAGCATCACTATATCATCAAAATTAAGATGCAGAAAATATTTCCTGTTGCCAATTTTTAAAAAAACTAACTTTAAATGAAAAGCAGGAGGTCTACAACTCAATCAGCAGTCTACCAACACCTCAACTCCACTCGTGACCACGCCTCTTAGTGTGATGACGTTACCTTTGGCCCCGCCTTCTGTGTGACGTCATTGACCACGCCCACACCACTCACCCCGTGCAGCAGAACCCGTATTTTTTATCTACTCCCATATTCTATGGAAGATTACATTATTCAAATTTTGATGGCTCTAGGTACCGTTGTTTTTTCACAATATCAATATTTTCTTATATATTTAATTTCTTTAAATATAAGACAGGGCGATAATATATGGTGGCAACGATTTGAAAAGTCTTTTAAAGTTTTCGACGCAAAATGCCAAAACGAAATTAATATTCTTTAAGGGCAAATTGCCCATTTGGGTTAAAAATAAACAAAAATATAAACAAATCAAAAAATTAATAGTAAAAATATTTTTTTAAATAGTACAGTTCTATATCTACCATTTTACTGGGCCGATTGAGAAAATTAAAATTGCGTTTTTCGTGTCCCGAAAGCGCGATTTTGGGTATATATTAGATTTATATATAGCATTCTTTTAATACAGGTATCTTGACTCAAATCCAGGGTTTTTCTGAAATGACATGCCGTTTTTTTCCATATTCCGATTGAGTCAAATTATGCCTATATATTACATTTTGTAATATTTTATGCGAAATTTACGGAGAATTTCAAAAATTTATCTTGGCTCACTTTTTTCAGTTTGCACCAAGAATAATTCACTTGGCGAACTTCTTAATATATGGCAATTTATTTTCCTTTCCCTTTTTACATTGCGCATTAGTGACAAAAAAAGAAACATCGTTCCTACTTTCAAATAATATTAACAAAGTGCTTAAACCACATTTGATTTTTTTTCGCTTTCAACAAATATGCCAAATTTCAAAACGCGCCAACATATAAATTCAAGTGTATCTTCGGAATCTATATGCATTTCTAAGCATATAGCTATGGATGTATTTCTAAGCACATCTGCAAAAAATAATATAAATTTTTGCAGATATGCTTAGAAATACAGCTACTTTAAGGTGATGATAAAAGTTTTATAGTTTATAATTCAAAATGTTTTTCGAAAATTTTATAAAAAACTATTTAAAACACAAATTTTAAAAATAACTCATAAAGAATGAGTGAATTTGATTTGGAATAGATCTAAATTTCGAAATGTGAAAAGAAGAATCAAATAAGTTAAATAAAAAAAGAGATATTAATAAATATATACCAAATTCAATTAACCTTGAGAAGGTAAAATTTTAAAAACTACACGTGCGACTTTTACGAAACTTATCAGTTTGGTGTAATTTGAGCCATGGAATCGAAATATGGAAAAAATTGGCATGTCATTTCAGAATTCCAATTTTGTGTCAAAATACCAAAAGAATGCTATATATAAATCTAATACATATCCTAAGTGCGGATTTCGAGATATGAAAAACCCAAGTTGAATTTCGCCAATCGGCCCAGTAGAACGGAAGATACAGGACTCTCCCCCCTTTCGTTTTAGTAGTGTACTACATAAAATTCAAGGAATTCATATAAGACACGATTCTGACTTCTACGCAGTTTTAATCGGTGACATCTGCATTGTCATCTTATATATTTCTTTATACCACTTCCTATTTTATACCACCTTCTGGGTCACCTTAAAGTTTAATTAAATGGGTACATTTAATTTGCATTAATGTAGAATTAGAAAGGTGGAATAAGAGTAAAGAGTAGTAAATCTAAATACCTTTACAAAGTTAAAATAGTAAAACTGAAAGAAGTTGAAGTATATAACATGAATGAGTTTTTCATAAGTTTAAATGAAAGTTTTCTCGTTAGTATACGGATGACAGATTTTAAGTGTCTCAGCAGTCTCTAAGATATGGCTTTATTTTTGTATTCTAATGATAGAAAATTTAGATTAAAATGCTAGTGAATTAAGATCATACAAAACTCACATTTATAAAAATTATGATACATATTCAACTGCATAACATTGATTAGTAAGTGCTTTTATTTTTGTATGCCATTTTCACTGTAATTTTGATAAACAGATATGAAAATCAGCGCACAATTGAGTATATAGTTCTATATCTGCATGAATAAACTCCACCGTGGAAAACCAATGGACAAATATTAGTTGATGGCCCTATCTAACCCTACTTAAGCTTCTTATCGTCTCAAGAACATCTGCGCTTTGATAACATACGTATATTTGTCTCTGGCACGATACGACTGATTCTCAATATTTCCATCATATCTTTAGCAAGCATTATGTCGCAGGCTAAGCAGTGGACGCTCGATAAGATTTTTGTCATTGTTTTTCTCCGCTGACCTAGCTCATGAATTCGTAGTAGAAAGAGATTGGAAGCGCAAGTTTATATATCCAGATTGATATATAGAGAGATATAACTAACCTGTTATAGGCTTTTCTATTTCATCGATTCCCATGGATTAAATGCTCAGCTTGAGCCACACAAAAATTGAATTTCTGTCAGTGGATTTAGAACTTTGCTTGAACCGAACTATAAGGTTTATTTGAATTAATCTACATTATATTACGCACAGAAAAAGAAAGTGAGTACGGCAACTTAAGTACAGGAGTATTACCTCCAGAGAGAAAAGCTTTAACAGTTCTTTCTAGTATCTGTGTTTTTAGCTTAACTAAACATTCAAACTACGTTGGTCCGTCCTTTTGGTTTTCTTTTTCTGAATCACTTATTTTTCTGATATTCTGTATTATATCGTTCATTTTAATATACGCATATTAAATTAGCAAACGAAAAGTGATGTAAAGTGGTTATAAGGTACTGGATTTTTTTTTAAACTTAGTATTCAAAAGTTCGGTGCTTCCTGTTTCCCAGTTGTGTGGAGTTTCAATGAGAAAAATCCAGCTTTAAGGACAGACCTCTATCCATTGAGGGGACATGAATTACGTTTCGCAAACAAGATTGGTGAAATTTTGTTTAGAATAGTTTATACTTTTAGATAAAACAAATCAAAGTCTGTTAAATTTTGTACAGTGTCACAGATGTTTGCAAGATGATGAACTGTTCTTTATGTCAAAGAAACATTTAACTTGTTAAAACTTTTAACTATTGAATTACAGATAAATCGTATTGATTTATCTGTAATTTATTATTAGATTTATTATTAAATAAATACGATTTATCTGTAATTCCATAGAACTTTAGTTATTAGTCATTCTTACTTTCGTGTGTGATCGTTTATTTAACTTTGAGTTCTAAGTTTTGTGACAAGAAAGGTCACTCATAAATGAGAGGCAGTTTAGAAGAATCAAATGTTTGGAATCAAAGCCCACATACTTATTGCTTGGTTCCACATTATTGTAATTTCTACACACCCGTAAATGGTCTGACATCTGAATCTACAATTACACACCTGAATTAAGTTTTACACACCTGCTATACCCACTGTTCTTCACACCTGAAATTTACGCATCAAAATTGAATTAAAATGTATTCGTCTGTTAGCATATAAATTTGTTTAATCATCTAATTAGTTTAGAAATAACATTTAAGAAAAGCTATATTTTTTCATAATGTAGACACGAAATATGTTATTTTTATTAGAAAGCCTTTTCCCCAAGCAAACAGAGATTCATAAATCGTTTAGGTGGTTATATTCAAATTGAAAATGCTGTTGCTACAAAGTAGTAGCAGAATGTGTCATGCAATAACAGTGCTATACATAAGTTTTGAGCCTATTGCAATTAAGCACATATAACAGAGAATAAGGTAAATTATTTCACTCAAAATTTTAAGACACTGAAGATGTTTGATCAATTATAGTGAAATAATAAGAGCGATAAATGTTCACAGAAATTACTTTTATAAATAGGCTGAAAGTAAAACAATTTTAAGAGATTTTCAGATTTAAACATAATAAAATATATTTATTATAAAAAACATGTTTAAAAATGAAAAATACTAACTTTTAAACACCTGCATGAAAATATGTTCGACAAAGAAATTTTAGTACATTGTAGCTATATGAGTAGGTTGAACACCTCAATTTAATTAATTCCTTGAACTCTACTAAGACATTCAGCTAATTTATCGCTGTTATATAGTGGTTCTTGTAAACCCTCCAAAACGCTTAAAATAAACAAATATTCAAATTAATTAATGGACATTGCATTGTGTTGTAGAGGGGGGAGACCTGATAACGATGTTAGGGAATAATATTTTTAGCAAAACTGTTTTGTGATGGAAAAGAATAAAACAATTCATTTCATATCATTAAATAAAACTAAATTATTTCAGTTATAACTGCAAAATGTAAAACAGATAATAAAAGAAAAACATCTCTTAAGATATATTTGAAAAACGTTGCATTGAAAAGCTATTGCATCAAAATCATCATTTGCTGAGACATGAAAAATTATTATTTTCTGTAATTAAATAGTAAACGTTTCGAAGGGCGGGCAATTTAACTGCTATCTGTTTACATTGATAGAATATCTTAAACATCATTCTACGGCTTAAGAAACCTTATCTGATGTATGACGAAAAGTTTACAGTTCTTAAATAATTGGAAGGAATTTAGTTGAATGAAATTCATGAGAAATTTTGGAAGAAACTTATCTGCGGGCTATGTTGACGAGGTATTGACAACGGGCTGATGACACAGGCCAACGATATAACCTAGATGAGGCATGGCTAGGGCTCGAACGGAACGCCGAAGTGGTGGAGAATGAAAAAAGATGAAAACAAAATGCCGCCTCGGGAATCTGGTATTTTATAAGACAGGTCTTTTGAAGCCGTGGCAGACTTTATGGGATCGATTTGATCGCAGGAGATACCTGCTTTGGTTGATCATTGCTGACATCATATTTTAGCAGAGCTAAGTACACCCCTTATCATATCTAACCTAATAGGAACTCTTCAGAGAAGCAGAGATTATTTGAGTTCCGCAGATTAGTTGAAAATCCCTCTCTCGAGCGTGCGGAACGCTTTTAAAGGGTGGAGGCTACCTCATTCCAGACAACGCCCAAAAGAGGTGAGCAATTTCAACATCCACGCCAAGAACAAAACAATACAAAAATTTATATTTTTTCCTTTCTTAAATTCAATCCTTTTCGTCTTTAACGTCGACCATTTTACCACCAAAATCTCTCCTAGAGATCGACCAGAAAAGATGGCCGGAAAAAGCATAAAAGACCTGTCAACTATCAAGCTTTGAAGCTTAAAAAGACGTCTCAATTTTATTTTGGAAGAATGAAAAATCTTTGCCACTTCTAATGAAAACACAAGCTTAGTTTCAAATAATTCCTCATCTAATTATCCTAGAATAACAAATATCAGTTTAACAAAAAAGCACAAATCTTCTGCACACACTGTATATATATTTTAAATCAATAAATCAATAAACTTTATTTTAAAACTCAAATATTACTTATAAATTTCTTCAGACGCCTGTCACTTTCAACCGAGAAAAATCCTGAAAGCCGAATAAAACTAAAAGAATCTAAAACTAAAAGCCGAATATCCGATTTTGCAAAATAAAGGAAACTAAGATTAAACGATTTAATTAAAAGAAGTTAAACCTTTTTATAAATAATCAATTGAGCAAATAAGCTTTTAAACTACTTAACTGTTTTCTGTTTTTTGTGTGCAGTTGAAATTTGGAACATGATTAAATTAATTCAATTAGTTTGACTACATAACATCGTTTTATCTGTGAAAATAATAACTAATTCAGAAGAAAATTTAAACTATCTTTTCACTTAAAACTTTAAATTGAACAAGTGCACGACTTGTGCTTGCAATTTAAATTTCAACAGCTTACGGAATTCAGATAGCAGAAACATGAATTTAAAATTTAAAGCAATTGGATATTATAATGCAATCTCCTACCAAAAGATGGCCTAAATTATTACAAGCTGAGCATTCTTACTTGCCGTACCGAAGGTCACAGGTTCGAGTCCTGGAAAAGGCATGGGTGTAAATTGACTGTCCTTTTAACAGGAGGAAACAGTCGCCGCTTGCTAAGTTCCTCCATAATAAAATGATCATCTTTTCTGAATTTAGTGATGGCCAAAGCATAAAATGACTAGTGCCCGCCTTAAAAAAATAGCTATGTGCGGCTAGAAACAAAGTTAACGACGGATAACTTGAGGCACCAGAGCTGTATGAGGCAATGATACTATGGTCCATGCTCTCTCCCAAGCTCTTTTCTCAACTTCAAAGAACTCTGCTCTTAAATGTCTGTATCTCACATCCTGGCTAGAGCTAACGACATGTAGAAGAGACAGTACAATTTAGATAATAAGCTAATGATTAATTGATGATAATTAACATAAACGCTACAAATGCATAAGATGTATAAATGCATGCATAAGACATACATAAGAATAAAAAGCAAAAACAATTAAAATGTGTTCAGAGATTTTGGAATAATTATGAAATTGCCTTTCAGTTGTTCCGTCTTAAACAAAGTTTAGACATTAAGCAAACAATTAAATAAACGCACCACTTTATAAGCAAAGAAGTAGTTTTTTCCTTAACCCTTCGAATGGCGGTATATAAAATAATTTAATTTGTGGTAAAAGTTTGCAAGAATTGTAACTTATGAACCCTAAGAACACAAAATTAGGACTTAAAAAATCTAGAGCGAAATCATTAAATTTGAGAGCCGATATATATTTTATACTGGACATTTTTTTTTTCAGATAGCTGACAATTGTTCATTTTTTATTTTTAATATATTTTTGCGTACTTTTGATGTGCATCTACAGAGATGGGTGCTTCAATATAGTTATGCAAGTCTAAAGTTAGAAACTTTTAAAATTTCGCTAAAAATTTAAAATTTTGGAAGTAAAATTTATGTTTATGTGCACTTTGATGACCAAAGTGTTCCCAGGTGAACATACTGATGTAAAATATGGGTAAAAAGCTTTTGAAAGTGATTTAAATTCAATATTATTATTTTATGAAAGAAATTAGTTAATATAACGCTGCATGCGTAAAGCGTATCATGCTGTAATTGAACTATTACAATGCTAAAAGGAGATTTAACTCGGGTAAAAAATAAAAATAATTGAAAAATGAAGCCCTACCACTCAATGAAAAATTGTTTAGCGTTTTTGAAGTTATTATACTTTAGATAATATATAAAAAGGGCATGCTTCATCAAAACTGGGGGAAAATATGCCCCCCCCCACCTTTTTTTTTCTTCCAAAGATAAATGCTTTGCATCTAAAATAGGCCTTAAAAATATCTTTTAAAACAAATCTAAAACAAGCATACAGATATACTGCGGCTGCAGTATATCTGTATGCTAAACAACCAGAAGTTACAATATAAATGTATGTTTATTAATAAAATTAAATTCTAGAGAGATAGAAGTGAGCTTGCATTTTCAACTTAATTTAGCTTGAAAGAATTTTATTTCTGGCGGGTTTTTTAACTGTTATTCTCGCTTATGATGAACAACTCTCTCACTGATGGGCGAAAAGAAGATCATAAACATACAAAGGTGTTATTCATGCGTGTAAAACATATCAATCACTATACTGTACCACTGCTCTTTCTCAAACTCACTTTTAATTAACTTCTAATTCCGCTGACCTGTAGAGTAAGATACAGAACGTTCTGATCTGAATGTATGAATCAAAATGTTTTCAAGTTATCATAGGGAAACTCCAACTTCAAAGTGAAAAGTGTCAAATAGTGCGAGTTCTTGTGAAGAAAATGGGTATGGAGATCAACATTCTATTTTATTTTCATAATGTTCTTTTTAAGACTTCAATTTATTAAAATGATTATGTATTACATGCTCAAAAACATGCTGAGGTATTAAAACGTTTTGAATGTGAAGTGAATTGAAGCCAGTCATGAGCTGATTCAGACCTCGTCGTCGATGTCGAATAATCTCGTACTCATTTTTAAGTAGAAATTGTTTAACTTTACATCAGAGCATAAGATCAGTCTTATTGGCTGGTCGCGGGATGTTTTAGTCTCAAATTCTAGCCGAAGACCGAGGTAAAATTGCAAGACAAAAGGGGTAAAGAAGAAGTGGAATATTTTTAGGAAGCTGATTTGATATGCATAAAAAATATCAAACAGCCAGTTTCTTAAAAAATAGAGTAAGATTGCTATCGATGGCCCGGTTCCTTCGTAGAGCCACCTTCATTATTTTCAAGTTATTTTACAGTAAAAGCTACATGTTGACTGCTTAGTATATACTACATAAAGCTTGAAAATGCCATCTTGACTGGGAGAAGATCCCAGCTCAAGCAAAACTGCTTTTTAAGAAAGTAAGATTTTTGTACTTTTTTTCTAATTTATCAATGTAAAGAAAATATAGATATAAGTAAGTCGTTAATAGTGTTTGAGTTGTTACTGATGACATTTAAAAACTGTGTTAAATTAACATTATTTAGCTAAATCAACAATGGTTGTTTACTTCGTTACAACCGAAATCATGGGTGTATTACATAGCGCCTACTAGTTGCCTTTTAATCTAAACCGGAGTATCCTTAATTCGTGTGTAAAATGAATATTTGATTGAAATTATCGTAATGATTTTCTTTACTTTTTGCATAATTTATGCCTGTTTGTAGTTTTAAAACTGTATCTGTACAATAATAGCTTATGAAACATTAAGCAACAAGTATCTAAGACACCGAAGGAGAGAAGGAAAATTAGAAGCTGTCACTCATTTCCATATAGCAAGATTGTATGGGAAAGCATGTGAACAAGCAGAAGCAGTAGGGATGGCAATGGATGGTTTTGCTAAAACAGGAGTTTGGCCAGTGAACAGATATGTACGTATATCAAGACTCTCATTTTGTTGCAGCAGTGGAGTTTGAGACAAAGGTTGTTCCTGTTGTAAAAGTTTCTGACACAAGCCTAACGGTTTCTACTAGTGGACTGTCATATGACATGCAGTCTCCTTAAAGTAAAATATCTCCGATTCCATCTAAATTCTCATTTGGAAAATGCTCAAACAAAGCTAAAAAAATACTGATAACAAGTAACCCATACAAGCAGATCTTGGAAGAGGTTTAAAAAAAAGGAAGAAGAGCTACCGCTGGTGAAAGGATGACTCCAAACTTCTGGACCGAAGAAGACAATTAAAAGCTAAATGTTCATTGCCTTCAGTAAATAGGCCTATCAGCTCCAACGAGGTTCTATATTTCGGTTGTGATAATTTCGGGGAGAATATAATTCAATGTCTATCGTGTATAAAGTGGGTTCATGAGCAGTGTTGTGATGAAAGGGGATTAAAATGTGTTATTGCAAAAGATGCAACCGAACTCATCGAGAACGAGTAATTGATGAAGTAATCTGTGTAAGATTTCAAGCCTAATATCAATAGTAGGCTTAATGATTATTTTATGTTATTTGAAAATTTTCAAGTTATGGTTATTGTTCTTTTCATACTAGTCTAACTATAGATTACCCTCAAATTCTCATTTTCATTAAATTGTTTCTACTAAACTAAATTCAGTGTTATTTTGAAGATTCTCACATTGGGCCTATTTTATAAAGGCTAAACTAAAATCAAACACCTGATTTCTTGTGAATAATGCGAAGCTATCAGTGCATTTCAATGTATTTTCAGGGGTCTGGGTTGGTTTCTAACCAGCAGTTTCTACTTAAAAATCATGCTCAAAATAATTTTAAACATTTTATTGACTTGTATGAAGATGATACACTATTAAAAAGAAAATAGCTACCGGCCCATTCATAGAAACTCCCCGCCTCAATGAAGGCGACGGTTTCTTTCATTGGGCCAGTTTACACCTATTTTCATTTTTCTAATATTTACTGAACATTTCATAATTATAATGTTCTATTCCTAGATATGCGTAGTATGGAAAGTAATATTTACTTTAACATGTAAAACCTGTAAAATTACTAAAGGATCATTTTGTAAAAATGGCCCATCGTTAGAAACCTTCCCCTACTTCTTAAAAAGCTACAAAAGTTTCCCGAAATGTATTGCTTGGATAGAAAATGCTATTAAAGTAATGCATTTGTTAAATACATGAAGAGAAAACAGTTTCCAAGTTTCGAATAAATATTTCAGATTTCTCAGTTTAAGATGTAGTAATGGCATTTAAACTATTGAACGGAAAACAAGCATCACAAAGAATAAATTTGCATAACTATGCTGTGTTTAATCTCAGGTTGAAAAACTCTAATTAACCCATTTGTATGTCAAAATCAAAATTCTTGATTTCTTTCAAATCAAATATGATGCCATTTGTACATTACATTTGATTTGAAAGAAACTAGAACTATATAATACTAATTATTATAAACGCTACCTAGCATAAATTGTAATTTTGAATGAGATATGTCCCTAGGATTTTTTTTAAATGTTTATAGATGCAAGTATACTGTTATTATATAATTGAAGGGATATTAAAGGAAAAGATAAAAGAAAGAATGAACCTAATGTAATATTTTGTTCTTTAATGAAAATGTTAATTTCAAAGGAGAATTTCGAAATTTAATAGACTTCAAAGAAAAACTGAAAGAACTTTTAAAGTTAAAATTCTGAGCTTATTTTAAATAAATGCTGTTTAAAAATTTAAATCCGGTAGTATATTAAGAAAGGAAAATAAATTAATAGCACAGATATAAAATTATATATACACTTAGAGTGCATAGTTTAAAATAATACGAATAAATCAAGAAATGCCCTTTTTGCTGTAAAATTTTATTATGATTTGATTTATTGTCTAAAACATTGATTCACTTATCAAAATATTATTAAGCAATATTTTCATTTAGTCATTTTATCGCATGTAATGAAAGACAGCATTACGAGATATCTGCTAGAAATAACAGTAAAGTACGAAGTTAGTTTTGGATAAGTCCATGTATTCGTCATTGAAGTTTATATAATTTTTAACGAACATTTAAATTCATTATTGTTAATTAAGAGAGGTTAAAAAGTCACCTTAATTACAGGCAGCAGGACGTCATTGAAACAAAAACGGTGCAAGCAAAGTCTTATCATATTAACGGTAGCGCACTGGTGAGTAACATGGAGAAATATCCACGATTGTGTACACAACAACACATTCATTACAGAAAAAAAAGCGCAAATTTTTAAGAGGTACTCAGAATTTCTACATCGACAGTTTTACTTATCATGTAACAGTTTTGGTTTGGTTTAGTAGATTATGACAAAGTATACTAAGACTATGGGGAGGGTGCCTTCGTGGAGAATTTTCTAAGGGAAACTGTCTTGTAAACACGCTACACATGAGAAAAACCACGAAAGCGCTCATGCAGCCAAACTCGTTCGAATGGAATCGAACCCAGGTTGGAAATACTAGTGCTCAGAGATTTTACCGCTGGACACCTTATAGTATAACAGAAACGTTATGGAACAGCTCATCCGTTTTAAAACTCCTTTCATACTGAAGGGATGTAGGGCGTAGAGTTTCATCCCGTTGTTTAATGCAGCAGTTCTGCAGTTAACATCTATATCATTTTTAGAAATGCTGGTATTATTGTAGCTAATGGATAGTAAAAAGTATTTAAAAAAAACGACTAATAATAAAGAAACTTCGGTCCTTAATTACACTTCCAATAAAAACTAATTTTAAAATTAAATATATATGAGGTTTAATTCATGCATACTATAGGAGATATTGCTTTAGTCTATTGAACAAAGGGAACTATATTGGAAACTATAAAATTACTCTTTGGGAAAAAGGTAAAATTACCCAGCTCATGAATTCAGAAGCATTTCATTCAATATTCTAGAATTTCAGTGAAAGCACTTTCTAATAGTGCTTAATATGGCCTTGTATTATACCATAGTGAAAGAAGGGACGAAGAAGAATGGTTTACGAGGATATTCTGTAAATATTACCTTTTTATTTAGTTAACAGAACTTTTAAACAATCTAATGTATTATTTTTGGGTCATATGAAATAAACTAGTCTGTACCCAATGTAATCATCCTTCATTAGAATAAAATAGTTTGCTGTCGACTGTGCGGGATCATAATCATATGAATTATTATAAATTAATTTTCCGGGGTTGGTTACCTTGTATTTGAGTCTGAATGGAAGCTTATGTTGTTTACCAAAATGTGATTATGTTGTTTATACTCGCTTTTCTCACAGAACAGTTCATTGTTTCGTGTAAAATCAAGTTTTTTAATCATTACTTTGTTCTTAATTCATACAGGGCTATTTTTATATGCTCTACCTTTATTTTATGCAATACAAATGACAATCTTTAGAAGCAATATTTGTGTCGGAAGCATTTATTGATTAAAGCAACATGTAATACAGGTTATTGGCAAAATGAATATTCGTAACGTTTAATCCATTGTTATATCTATGGTTATCGACATTACTTATTTATGTATTATCTTCCCTCTTTTTTTCTTTGACTACGCCCTAAAAGAAAAACGTTTCTTCAGGAAACAGATCGTATTCTTAAGGAAGTACTACATGGTATATCTCATCGTTTTTCATTGGTTAGTTTCAAAATTGTTACATTTTTAAGTTCGATGTTTCTGTCGTCATGCTTAGCTGTGTATATCTCATTGTGGAGTATATCTCAAGTGAAATTCAAAACAAGAGAATTATTGGAGGACTGTTTTTAGACAGAGCTACATCTTTTGATCGCGCCAGCCTGGAAGCACTCAGGTACAAGATCCGCATCGTGTGTTTCTCAGATTACATCAGAAGCATTATTAAATCTTACGTAAAAGGTAAGTACTTTCCACACGTTGGCATTCCATACGCTATTCTACATGACATTCTACACGCGGTACCGTTCGAGCCAGGGCTTCACAAGTGTTTCTTCTCTGATCCACGTTATTTAACATTTATGTGAACGACATTCCACAAACACCAAGAACTGCACTAGCAATATACGCAGATGATACAGGGATACTTACACAAAATTCATTTCTAAAACCAGTTACACAACATTTACAATGTTATGGACATTTACAAGATCATATATATCTGATCTGGTTAAGAATCGCTGCCTATATGCTTTAGGTACTCGCTATACTCTCATATTCTCGCAGCAGTAGATATAATCTTTTGGAAACCTGTAATCCACTCGAGCGATGATATTAACCGCTGCATCATAAACTTTAAAACACTTGTAGGGTTTATATTTATTTTAACTAACATTTATTTTAAGTTTAAACTATCTTTCCTGTCAAGCCTTACTTTCCCCTGGAATTGCCAATGCCAGAGTATGTAAATTTTAGCAGAACGTGCAAAGTATTCAAACTTTAAGCAGAAGTAATTTGAGTTAAATAGAAGGGAAACGAGTTCGTAAGTGTGCTCTCTTGCTTCACGAGCTTGAAGGTTGCTAGGTAGAAACTGAAGAACCGCGCGTTTCGGCCTGTGTGCTTGCCTCGGCAGATAGTTGAATCTTTCAACTTAATATTCAGAAAGTTTGCTGAAATATCAGCTGTATCTTAGAACGCGGTTAGGTTAGTTACGTTTAGAGAGCCTCGTAGGTAGTAACTTGTTATTATTCATTTTTAGTTTCTTATTTTTATTTTACCGCCGGGTCGGCGTAGTTTGCGAGCGTCAAGTGCACGCATCTGTAACTTCTAAAGTAGAATAAAAAGGGAGTTAAACCCTTCTTAAGAGTTTTGTGTACTTTCCAGTTCATAGCAGTCACTACTATTGTTGCGTGTAGGTTGGGGCCGCGCAACATCACACACTTATTTCAACATTTTGAGTTTGGATTCAAATCTTCATACGATTGACGTAAAAGTTTTTATTACTTATGACTCCATGAAGCTCTACACCTCGCAGTCATCTGGTAATCTTAAGATGAGAATATATCAATATGTAATGCAAATGCAACAATTACAGCTAATTAAACTACAGTGCAAATTCAACTAAAATGTGAAAGATATAAAATCCATTTAAAACTATATAACTAAATTAAAATTATATATATTTGAACATTAGTTTATTTTTAACTATTGACATTATCAATTGCATATTTATATACCTATACGAATCATTAATAGTAACTATATACATACTGCTAATGGCAGCTGATGCAGGACTAGTATTAGTTAACTTTTGGGGAAATTTCCGCAACAGATATTTTAAATGATGCTTCTTAAAAACAAATTTATGAGTTTAGAAATGTAACTCCATATTTTTTTTTGGTCAACTTACAAACAGTGAGATGTGCCACTGTTTGCAAGCTGTAAATGAATAGACGTACAAATTCCAGCATAATTACGAATTAGCTTATTGAGTCAAGACTGAAAATTCTCTTACCAACTAGTTTACTTTGAAATGAGAACTCAACTGAATCACTCAACCAGTCGCTGCTGTAATTCGCTATGGACTGTAAGGTAACTAAGCATTTCTAGATAAATCATTGCACTTACATATGCGAACTATGTATTTGAAAAGCAACCCAAATAAAAAAGAGCAAAAAAAGAAAAAAGAAAAAAAAAAGAGAAGACACACCAAGTAAATTTTAACCATATTACGGTACAGTAAATTGAAAATGAAATTAATGTGAAGTATGGTATAATATACCTAGAAACAAAATTAATAAGTATTTGCACACGATTAAAAATATATATCGAATTGAGATTCAAAGCAGCCCATTTAACACAGTAAGCTTTAGTATAACTTCCTGGTCCTCATCCTGAAGACAATCTGAGTCATTTTAAAATTTCCCTAAATAAAATAAGGTGTGAAATAATTTGTATTAGGCAAGCAGAATACAAAATACTTAAGCTTATGCATTTGTACGGGATCTGAAATTTATCGAATTATAAGAAATATGAGACAACAGTGTATTGGAGTTAAAGATTACATTAAGTTTATATAACAAACTGAAATATATTTCCAATAATTGCGACAACTCTATCAGCAATCGAACATTGATGAAACACTGAGACTGAGAGAAAATATTTTGGTTTGCAATTAATAAAATTTAAACTGAGATTGGTCCACGTTCCCTGTCTTATGTGGAAATTAAACTATCAAGCTTGTTAAGATCGTGTGAGATATTAAGCATTACCTTCGTATCTCTAGAGCATATTTGACGTCCTTAGTCTAATCTTTGACACTTGTCGGTACAGTCGAAATACCTCCAGGCCAATACGACTGCTGCAACCCATTTAATTCATGTTATCGACGCTCAAACTCCAATTTCCTCCCTCCTCAAACCCTGAGATGTCCAATTTAGGAGTCTTCTGGAATGCACAGCGACTTCCGGTGCACATATTACGATTCACGCAGCTTGAAGCTATCATGCTGAGCGCCTGGCTAGACATTAAACATCTATAATTAACGAACAATCTCTGGGATATATGTATCTCGAATTATTAGCACTGCGCAATCCTAAACTCAAGTTTAAGCATTTTGATCCAGGAATTATAAGCGGAGAAAGGAAGGATGATCGCTTGCATGAGAAATTATTCGTTCGACACCGACCCACGAGGCAGGATGTAATCAGAGTAGATCATTGTTATTCGCCAAAGGCTGAACTTTGTTCACATCTCTTTCCATCCGAATCGTTTGTTGCGTCGAATTAATGAGAGTTCATTTCGATAGGTTTGTATTTCAGACGAAGAGTTTTAGTCATATTCAATTTTACTCAACCATTAATATGTTAAGGTGCTGATCTGTAAATTTAGATTTTGAGCTTGGAATCTTACAGATCGTATAATTAATTCAGTAAGAGATCTAGAATTTTGAAGCAGCATTTAGTTTGTGGGATGAATTTAGAGCTAAATAATTTAATTTGATACAACTTCGGCAAGTCTTCATGGATGTATAATCTTTTCAATATTATTTTCACAGAGAGTTACGGCTCTCAATCAAATTGTAATAAATTATAATAAACAAGTAAGCAATAAAGTTATAAAAATTAGGAGTCATAGTTCTCGTATCTGCTTTCTTTTGCTACGAACTTCAATTATTCAATACCTAACACAACGTTTTAATCTGTGAATAGTTTATACTAGTCTCTTTACTTAGTGTTCAGTTCAAATACAAAATGAGTTTGCATTACAGAATGAATTTGAAATTCTTTATTGCATTTCTATATCAGTTTTACTGCTGTCGAAAGTTTTTACATTCTAAATTTAATTAGAGTTAGTGTCTGAAGTCTGTCTTCCATTGATAAATGCATTGCGTCCACCCGATTTTATTTACCATGGCAAGTAATGTTGAAAATGCTCATGTACTTAAAATATAAGTTGAAAGTCTTTAGTGCAGAAAGAATAAAAAAACATATATATAGTATGTAAATTGATTAGTGGTTTAGCAGAAATTTAGGTAGGTATTTCTTTTAACTTATTTTCAAAAGCTAGTTACAGAATTTTGAAAGCAAGACCTTATTCTCTTTATCAGCAGGTAAGTGATGAAACTGAAAAAGGCAAGGAAGTGAGCATAATTTTACGTACGCGGTTAGAAAAATAAGAAAACCCGTATATTATTGTCAGCAGAATGTGTCAAAACCATATACAAAGATTTTCTCCAGCTGAACGAAGCTTTTTAAATTTTTACACAATATTAAAACTAATTTTTTTGCATTAACATTTGATATTTTCCCTCTAAAGCAGTTATAGTAATAACGTCATTCGATATTATATGCAATTTGTATAATAATAAAAGAGGTAATAAACAAGATTAACAATCCAAACACAGAAGAATATTATGTTTTTATGACTTTATATAAAACTGCTATTTTTGTTTTTCTTCAGAAAAGTGGGATGATGTTTTCAAAATTAAAAACGTTGGCCTCAAGATTTTCATAAGAATAAATAAATAAATTATGAAATAAGCAAATATACCTTTTTTAAGTTGGCTTTGATGGTATATTGGTCAGCAGAGGATGACAGCTAGTTCGAACTCCGAGGGTCAGGCTCGATTGGTTTAGAGTGGATTACGGCGAAGTAAGCGGGAACTGTCTGCGTAAAAGGAATAGTGCCTTCGTAGTAGAACATTTTGAGGAAAACTGACTCATATTCACATTGCATACGAGGAAAACCATGAAAACTCCCATGCAGACAAGCCATTCGCCGGGATTTAAACCCGGGTCCAACAAAGAGTATTCTGCGGTTTAACTCTCAAGGTTAACTTTTAAGACTCTCTCAAATGGCTGTGAGTTTAAGTCCTGCGTAAAGACTTGGATATTAATGAGTGTGTTACTCTTCTGCTCGCGGTTTTGACATAGCTCTATTCCTCATAACGCCTCCTGGGCAACTTTCTGGGTGATCAGAACGTCAGAAGATCGAGGGGATCGCCACCTCCTAACAATTACATTACGGAAAATGGTTGGACATTGAAAATAAAGTTGCTTTAATTAAAATTTAATGTTTTTCTAAAAAGGCTTACGCAAAATAAAAGATTATTCTCAGTCCGAAGCATTTTCCAAATCAATGTTTATGTTACAGTTTATGCAATTTATCGTTTTGTAGATCTTATTTGCCTTTGTTTGGATCTTAATCGAATTTATATTGAGGGAACTTAATGCTAAAGTACTTAAATAAGATGCTGGGTTTCTGAAATCAGTTAATGAAATAGTACTTGCTAATTACAAACTACATTTAAGAAAACCACAAGCAAGGTTTGTGATTTCATTTTCCTTCAATGTTTTCATTTCAGAGATTTATTATCATCTTATTTATCGGAGCACACTTTTCAGATGATGAGGATGATTTCTCTCCAGCTGAGGGTACCAGACTGACACTGAAGGATGTCTTCATGAGTAAGAATAAGATTGCCATTTTCATCATTAACTTATAATTTGCATATACGTTTGAAGAAAGTGTAGTAATCAGAAATGAGATGAAAGAACAACACGGAAATAAATAAAAGGTGAATAAAAATAAACTAAAAACATCCAGTTGAATTTGCATTTTTTTTTTCAGAATAGACATCTTAATCTGACAATTAGGATTTACTCTTATTAAATCTTTTACTTCCGGCTGAGTAAACAAGTGATTGGTGAAAAATTTACTTCATGTTAAAAAGCAACTGCTATCTTTATTTTCTACACGGCACGGAAACATTTCATAATATACAACCAAAACAGAACTGCAGGTAAATCTTAAAGTTTGTTACCGTCTTTCCTTTCAAACACATCCAGAATTTCTAAACCTTGAGAAACAGGGCACACAGCTAGTATGAACAGAAAATGTCTTTAAGATGTTTTGAATTTCATTAGAAAATGTCTTTCATATATTTTAAATTATAGCTTTTCACATCGAAAGATAAAAACAATAATATTGCCAAAGAAAGAAATATTTTTGGTCATGCGTGTCCTAAGTACACTCTATATGAATTCTTGTCCAAGTTCTCATGCAAAATCAAGCAATAATCCATAATAAAACATTTATAGTTTATAATTTAATTTAGTAAAAGTCAACAGTGATCTGGAAAGCTGCTTAATTTCAGAAAAAAATAATGTAAATTCAAATTTGTATTGGGAATCCAGCTCAATTGATATGCTGATAAGGTGTCAGCAAATTTTAACTAAAAAAGATTTCTCAAATAAATTGAAACCTTTGTCAGTTATATTGCATATTTTTGCACATACGGATATATTTTTTTTGTATACAGCTTATGGAGATTTGGAAAAATAAATTGTAACATAAAATAGGAGCTGGGTATTTATCCGTTGCATGCTCCTTTAAGTATACATTTTTAGGAATTGTAAATTGATGCTCCTTATAAATAATACTTTCTCCTCCTAATTTGAACTAATGATACTGCATTTTTATCTTTCCCAAAATGTTTAACTGTAAGTCCTTGATGCAAATTGAATAAAACATTTGCACAGAAAGAACTGAAATGTCAAGTGCATAGCAGCTGGTTGGTCCAGTATTCTACTTAAACTATAACTATTTTCTTTATTTAAACTCAAAATATTTTGCATTTTTGTGTGGCCGTGATTCGGAATACTGTCAATGAGGTAAGGTCGATGTTCCCGACCATTATGCATTCAACTGTAGTTTAACAGCCAGTTAATATGTTTATAGATAGACATTCATCATTCGATAGAGTGATATTGGCCACAATGGGGAAGAATAGACTTTCGAAGTGGCAAAATTAAAAGGAAACTAAAGGAAATTATCAACTATTGGGCAGTACAGTATGCTTCAGTTAGTAAACGGAAAGGGCAATATATTGAATTAGGTAGAGCTCTAATATGTATCAGCCAATTATAAGACTTATGATTATAATTTATATAGACATATTATGGATTTATATATGTGTTATGGACATATCATGGATTTATATATGTATTATGAACATATCATGGATTTATATATCATGATTGTTCTGAACTTATGTGTCATGATTGTTCTGGAGTTACAGATCATGATTACAATCATAGACTCATATTAGTATGTAATTGTTTGCTATGCAATAATGCACATATGATGTATGATAAAAAATATTTTAGATATGTAATACCCAATGTAACTGTAAATATTTTTTAATTTGAAATAATTATGTTCTTCTAACACTTCTCTTGGAAGTGTCTAGGCAGTTTCAGATAGTATCTATTAGAATGACTAAATACTGAAAGAACTTTCCAGGAAAAGTCGGGCCAATAATCATCCTTGTTTGGGGTCAAAGTTTTAGCTTTTGGAATACTTGGAATAAACAGTTACATAACATTTTTAGAACTCAAAACAATTCTTAGCTGGGTATATAACAGAGAATAAACTTCAATAAATATTGTCTTGTAAAATATCAGGCTCAATGTCCCTTATTACATATATTTAGTAAGTTTTTATTATAATCAGCTCAATGAAGCCACTTGCCACAGACGTTAAATCTATTGCACGAAGAGCAGGAAACAGCAATGAGTAGGTGGTCTGCGATTTTGCGCAGACTCTAGCACGCTGTTGCTTATTCTCTGACACCGTATAAATTTATATATTTCTGGAGAAGTTAATATATACTATACAACTAAAAATAAAATGTTTGACTTTCTCAAAATTAATCTGATTAATGAATTAAAATTTTACTGAAAAAATATTGATGAGTTTGGCTACGATGTGGTTTTTTCGGGAAAAGTGGATATTATCCGAAAATGAAGTAAGTAATTTCGTAGTAATTACATTTAATTTTTTAAAAATTTATGATGTAATATTCAAAGCGAACGAACTTTTTTGTTACAATATTAAAATTCTTATGCTGGTGTTCTCTGCTTTGCATCCATATGAATAATTCACTCCTGTTTACTAACATTCTGTTTTGAATACAACTTTATGTGAGATAAAGACTTAAATGTTTCAAAAGTATTTATTCCTTAAGAAATGAAAAAATATAAGAATTCTTTAAATTTAGAAATTTCTATTTAAAAATAGAATAATTAAAATGTAGATAGTGAATGAGAAGAAATGCTAATGTGACGCACTGTAATTAGAAGGAATTAAACCTATATCTTAATGATAATCTTGTAGAGACATTAGGTGTTTTTTGGAAGCAGAAAAGATGAAAAACATGCAACGCCTTCGCCAGGAATCGAGCCGCGGACCTCTCTATTACGCGCTGAGCGTGCAGACCACTACGCTACGAAGGCTCGCTAAGAAGGTGGGAATAATACCTTATAATCTTAATAATTTCTAATGTTGGTGTTTTATTTTAAACGGTAAATTATTAGATAAGGGAAAGCTATGGTCATTTTTAAAAGTTATACTTCAAATGCTTTGAAACATCATACTTTCATCTTAAGAAATAACAAGTCTCTTCGACTCATGAAACAGAGTATAACTTCTATTAATTTAGAAGTCAAACAACAAAAATCTAAGACTAGTTTCGACGGTTTTTACCGAACCATCAGCCTCAGCTGCCAAAGTGGAAATAATAATAATAATAATTTATAAATAATAAGATAATTATAAATTAATTTAATTTTTTAGTTTTTTAAGAAGTGTTTTAAAATTTAAAAATTTTTTAGTTTTTTAATTAATTAATTATTTTTATTTTGGTAGCTGAGGAGGATGGTTCGGTAAAACCATCGAAACTAATCCTGTGAAAATTTGCAAATATAACGTTTATTTTTGTTCATGGACTTCTAAAATTAATATTTGTTCGGCGTGTTATTTTATTCTATATTATAACTTCGTTTCATTTTTAATCTTGATTTTAATTCATTTTTCATTCTTAATCAAGAAAATATCAGCAGTTACTAAACCAGTGTTAACAAATAACAATAACGCCACTGCACGAAGACAGCTGATCGAACGTGAAATATTCTAATGTACCTCCGAGGAGTCTCAGAATATTTTAAAGAAACATACGTCTCATTCTCTTGAACTAGTAAACAATTTACTTTTAGAAAATATGTTAGACACCCTACAGAGCTAATAACTGATTACTTCCCAATGCCATGGCTTTAATTTATGATTCCTTCAAGAGAAAAATATATTCTTAAACATCAAAAATTGAGTATTTTGTTTTTTAATGTATTAATATATGTAAAACGTAAATCTATCAATACTTATCAGAAGTAGGCAAATAATATTGAAAATAATTAACATGTTGAACAGTGATAAGAATGTTTCTCTGTAATTTCAGTCCTAAAATTAAATTAGGAACAGTTTTTATGCTTTATGTACACGAGTCTCCTGTTTCGTACTTTTACGAAACATTAGTTTTACTTTGTATATTTAGACTCTCAGTCATGTGCTGAATTTTGTCACAGAGATTCTAATGATATATAGATTCTATTGGTAGTTAAATTTTCAAACGTATACAAATGTACTGCAATTTTTAATGCAAAAGTTCTTCATATTTGTGGCATGAGCAATTTAAACAAAAACGGACAAAATATGTTAAGCTTCGAGCAATGTTGCGTTCTCAGCTACAAATGAACACATCATATATAAAAGCAAAGAACTATCTAATTCAAAGACCTCTTGCATCCTTAAGGCCTCAGCTACGAATGAAAATTATTAGTTAATTAAGGACAATGTGTTACAGAAATATCATAATTACATATTATGGGCATTTAAAATTAATATAATCAACGAGTAAAAATCTTACCGAGTTCCCGTTCATCAAGCGGTGTCGTTAAGTGTACCGCTGAGTTCATTTTAGGAGCCGCAACAACTTAATCGAAGGAATGCGTCCATCTATTATGCAGCGGCAAATATAACTGAAAGAGAAAGGGGGGGGTCTTGTCATTTTTTCTTATTAGATCGCCAATATGGTTGCAGTTTACTCACTCTAGCATTTTCCTTCGACTCGTTTTTCTTTCATCACAATTCCTCCCTGTACAACCGCCACATCACAATTCCTCCCTGTACAACCGCCAGCTGAAAAGAATGGCCTCAATATATATAACATCGTACTGGATGGACGAAAAAAATGGCAAAAAACTACTGAGGCAACACTGAGAGAAAATACAATCTTCATGAATATATTTCTCAAACCATTAATAATTCACAACAGCACTGAAAAGAAGTTAGTAGCGTAAAAACGAAAACGAAGAAAACGGAAAACGGGCTGGGGGCTGGAGAGAACAGAGAAAAAATGAATGTGGAACATCCAGATATATTCTCGGCTTCTACCGAAAGTACGGAGAGAACCAATGATTGATTTCCTATTTCGCGCCAAAACGGGGGACTTTGTTGTTCATCAGTTTTCGTCCCCGGTTCGTCAAAGAAAATATTGATTTTCGCCAGAAAATTCCATTATAAGAAGATAGAACATTAGCTGTTCATTTCGTTCTATTTTTTCTCCCCGTTATCCTTTTTTTTTTCAGTAATCTGCCGTTTTGTTTTCTTTGTTTCTCTCTTCATCGCATACTTCTCATTTTCCTCATATAATGGTTAAGCAGGTGACAATTTTGTGGTAAGAAAATAATTAAAATGGAAAACTCTGGGGTCTGCCACTTTGAATTAACGTTTTATAATAAGAAAGAAAAAACATCTATTAATCTAATTCTGAGAGCAATTAGGGAGGAAATGTAAACTGTGATAAAAGATGATGGACTTATTTATAATAAGCTAAAAGTTTTGTAGGAAAAGTAAGCTTAAACACAATCACATTTCTAACAAAAACTTCGCTATTTATTATGCTTTTTAAAATGTAATTTAAATAAAATTATTTAACGTTGCTTCGATAATTATAAGTTTTAAGTACCTAAAGGGAGAATAAGTTAATTTTATTAAGCTATTTAACTGATACATATGTTTAGATGTGCAGAGAAATGTGTTATTAACTTTATCCAAACACAGTGCACAGAAAAATAGAAAATGAATTATTTATGATATGTCCTAAAATGTTCTACTTCCAACAACATTAATTTTCAATTCATTCTGACAATACAAGCACTGAACGAAATACTGAGAAAAATGTTCTCAAAATACTGAGAAAGAACCGAAAATCTTTAATCCATTAAGTTTCTTTAAAACTAGACTATTATCAAAAAGTGCAAGTATGCGTTTTGTTCAGAAATTCAGTAAACTAAAATTCTAACCCCTTAACGGTTGAATAATTTTCAAGAAATACAGCTATTTTCAAGAAAAAGTAGCTATTTTTTATTCAAGAAAATTGTTTAAAAATAAATGCATGAATAGTATGAATAATATATTTATTCATTTCGAAATTTTGGGATATGGCTTAGCTTGAAAATATGTAAAATAAGAAATTAAAAATTTCTCCTGGTATCAGAAATGAACAATTTCTCCTGGTATAAGAAATTATTGGATTTTAATCTTCTTCTTGAGTTTCCTTTGAATACTCCAGCTCGAAAATATCACGGGCACGAAATAGAAGGCGAAACCTCATCCCGTAATTTTGACAGGAGAGAGAGAAGAAAGAAGTTAATCATTGTTTCAATTTATAAATGATGCTGAACATAAAGTTTGAAAGCTGTATTTAAAAATATACTGTTCATATTTTCTGTTCTAAAGCATGTACTGAAATTACATATTGCTGAGAAGGTCGCCCCTCATATAAAATAAGTTACTAACCCAAAAGACGCATTTTGCATCAGACTACATAAAACAATTTCTCACATTCTTGGCTTCTGCCGCATATTTTCATTTTCCAAGAAAGTAAATGGGGAAACGAATTTGATTTTTGGTAACATATTATTCTCTATGATCATGACTTGCAAGAAAATATTGCAAATTTTATTCTAATTATAAGATTATAAAGCTAATTTCGTTTGAGATGTAAATCAAAAAAGGTGTAAAAGTTTTTCACCTGCATTAAAAACATTAATAGGAGAACCAAGTTTGATAGCATCTCGCTATGTCTTATTTTAGGTGTCAGGTCGCTGAACTTCTGCTAAGAAAAGGCCTACATGAATACGAGCGCAGAACTCTGAATCTTACATTTAATTAAGCATTTAGCTTATTCTCGTTGCATTTGGCCTATTTCTAAGAATACGTCTAATGCTTATATATGTGATATGTTATTCTCAGTTAAATGCATGTTTTAACTACCAAAATCTGAGAAGTTTTGGATTACCTCATTTAAGATTTCATAATACATTTTTGTATGTATTTTAAATCTGTTCAAAGCTCTAAGTAAGGTATCAGTTCGGTTTAACAGTTTAAGCCGAAATCTGGTATATTGTTCCGATCGAATACTAAACTTGAAAGAATACTAAACTTGAAAAGTTTTTTATTACATTTTAATGTAGTTATTCATTAAAAACTGTAAAGTACCGCTTCCGATTGTCCAATTTTATCCAAAACGTAATCAACTTTTATATGAAAGCAGAAAGCTTAGATGCGAAAAATTGAAATTTTTGGAAGTTAGAAATTCGTAAACTTTGATCAAACGTGAGGTAAAAGATGGAGACATACGATTAAAATATGAGCTTCCGCTATTTTAGACTTTTAGCCATTCCAGCCACTTTACCACACGTCCTTTCGGAAATGATCCTGCTGTAAGTAAGCCGCCTAAATATTAAGCTCATATTATTTTCTAAAAGGATATAAGTATCTTTTGAACTTATGAATTATTAATTCAATTTATATTTTCCAAAATTTTCGAATTATTTTTTTTTCCTTTCACACTGAATAAAATTTCTATCTTCTTAAATAAAATTTTCATTGTAATTATAATTTGTGATATTTTTGTACCTGTGGTAGAAGATAACTTACTCAAAAGCGTTAATAATGCGTTTCAAGTTTTAATGCACATATATCAAGACATCAGTATAAAAATAGTAAAAATATGTTGTGGGGACCCTATTTTGCACTTATTCACAGAAAACTCACTATTTAAAAAATTGGATAATTTATTGAAGTGATATAGCTTCGCAAAGTGAAAAAGTCAGTAACGCGTTTGTCCACTTCTGGCCCTTACTCAAGCAGTTATTCGGCTTGTCATCAATTGATAGAGATTGCGGCAGTCCTCCTAAGGGATATCGTGCCACATTCTGTCCAACTGGCACGTTAGATCATTAACATCATGAGCTGGTTGGAGGGCCCTGCCCATAATTCTCCAAACGTGCTCAATAGGAAAGAGATCCGGCGACCTTGCTGGCCAAGGTAATGTTCGGCAAGCACTAAGGCAAGTAGCAGAAACATGTATAGAGTGGGCATTATCTTGCTGAAATGTAAGCCCAGGGTGGCGTGACATGAAGGGCAACACAACGGGCCTTAGAACTTCGTCGACGTACCGCTGTGCTGTAAGGTTGCGACGGATGACCACCAAAGGAGTCCTACTATTAAATGAAATGGCACTCTAGACAATCACTCCTGGTTGTCGGCCTGTCTGCCGGAAGACAGTCAGGTTGGTATCACACCGCTGACCGGCGCGTCTCCAGACTCTCCTTCGCTGGTCATCGGGAGGCTCAGTTCAGAGCGGGACTCATCACTGAAGACTATTGTACTCCAGTCAGTGACATTTCAGTGCGAATGAGCCCGACACCACTGAAAACGGGCTTGATGTTGTACAGAGGTCAATGGTAGTCGGTGCAAGGGGCGCCATGCCCTCAGCCCCCTTTCTGTGAATCGTCCTTGCGGTAACTGAAGCACTAGTTGCAGATACAATCGATGATAGTGGTGCATCTGGAACTGTGAGTGTCGCTCTGACGATTGCTCAGTCTTCACGCTCTGTCGTTTCTCTAGGCCTACCGCTTCCTTCTTGACGCTGTGTGCGGCCATGGTTTACCCATTCTTGCCAACATCGTCTAATAGTGGCATCGCTCCTGCTCAAATGTCGAGCTATTCACCGATAAGACCAACCGGCTTCTTTGAGACCAACTACACGACCTCTCTCAAATTCGTACATCTGAGCATATCGTTCGCGCACCTGTATGCGAGGCATAGTTACTGTCTACCAGAGTATACGGACTCTACCAGAGTACAGAGTTCGTGAAGAATTTATGACCTGGAATCGTAATTTCTCTTTTTAAATATCCTGCCAGTTGCGCAGATCAGATGCGCTATGGCGACAACCGTTCATTCATTGCCAGCCAAATGTATAATTTTGCATTTTCCGCCGAAATCTCTATGCATATCAGTGTGTGCGATTGGCTTTATATCTTCTCGGTGTGTCATTGGTGCTGTGTCTTTTTTTTTTTTTTTTTTTTTGTTTTGTCTAAAAGTGTATATTAGGGTGGTAAAAGGTAAAAAATTGATCAATTCGTCAAATCATTTATACCTCATACCGAAACAGGTGTTTCATGTATGTCTGTGCATGTTTTCTGGGATTGTTGCTACATCGCTATTTTAGTGATCAAGCTGGCTATCTTAGATCCCATTCAAAGAACAGTAACTGAAAGCTAAGATCGCTGAATACTGGTAATTTGACCTGGGTTCAGATCCTTGCAAATGGGTTGCCTTCAAGGTATGTTTCTTTATTTTCTCCGTGTGTAACATGAGTACGAGCTAGTTTCCTTTAAAACGTATTCCACGAAAGCATCCCTGACTTGTGGCAGATAGCGTTTGACGTATTTTGTCATATTCCAAATAACCTTAACCTTAAACCTATTCAACGGCCATTTAAATTCTAAATCAAAACATACTTCGTGATACGTGTATAATACGAAAGATAGCTATATCTGTGAAATCAAATATCCTGCCTTACCTTTCATTAACAGCAACAAATCCTTAGTTAAAATGTTTGCACTGTATTAAGCTTAGTCAAAATTCACTCAGTCACTATATCTTCCAGAAATTCACCCTATACATTAACAGATCAAAATCTCTGCTGCTTTGCTTTCCTTAAGCAACATGGATCTTAAAGAGCTGTGTGATGCATATTATGCCGATTAAATTCATCATGGAAAATAATGAAAATAGAAGAAAAATTATTACTATTCTGAATTTTATCCTTTGTGTATTTGGGAAGCGATATTCTGTTCACAAAATCATTACTTTGTTACGGCATTTATCAGAATGGATTTATTGGATTGTACAAGTCGCAATCGCAATGTGACCTCGTGCCCTAAGTACTTTAATATGTGGGTTCCTAAAAATTTCAAGTGAGATTGTTCTGCACATTATAACTCTGTCTCTGAATAATGTGGTGAAATTTCTGGCACTAAATTCACCTGATACATAAAGAGCACTATTTTTGGAACACTGCCTAAGAACACTGTTTTTGAATGTTTTTAGAACATTGTCTAAGAACACTGTCTGAGAAGATTGCTTTTAGAAGTTTCAACTTTAGTATGCAATATTATGTTGTACTTAAACAGCCATCTCCTATCATGGTAATTACGACTGAAAATTCATGATATTTTTAGCTGTATTTTTATAACAATATTCAATGCTATTCACTTAAATATTCAAATAACTTGTATTTTTAATATTTGCTCCTAAATCTCTTCAGCTATAAGACACGTAGCATCATTAAATAAAACAAATACCGCATAAGTACATACATGAACGATTATCTACACAATATCTACAATAGACCTTCTCGAGTTTTATTTTCTGAGCCGCTGGTAATAGACATATGATTCCAATTACAGAAAACTAAATTAAAAAAAATTAAATTGATTTTTTACAAAATACGAAACCTAGCTTTTATATCCTCCCTCGGTTCCCTCACGTCTGTTTCAGAAAATATTATTAAACGAATTTAAAACCAAAAATGTTTGCTGTAACGACAAAAATTAAACAAAGTATTTAATTTCAAAATTTGCGATTTTTGACATCATTTCCGATTTACCATCGGAGAATTGGTTAATAAACAAATTGGAATAATTCGAGATTGATTTTCTTTCCTTAAATGCCATTCAGTGATATTATTTTGTAATTTACTAGTGATAATATTCTGTAATTTATAATTCTTTACAAATGGTATGTCGCAAGAAGTTTTCCAGAAATAATTCACTAGTTTTTAAATATTAGAAACACGCTATTAATTTTAATGCAGTTTTATTACTTTAGAAACCTAATATAAAACTCATACAAAAATTCATTAAACTACAAATAATTAAACTACAAATAAATTTAATAATTTTAACTACAAATAATTTTAACTTTTAATTTATGCAAATAACTTAACGAATTGACAAGCTGATAATTCTGAAGCCTATGAGTGCTGCCTAGAAGAAAGATCTTACATTAGAAAAGACAAATATGTGAGCCATGGACGCAGACAGCTGATCAAGATCAAAAGGACTCCCTTTTTCCTTCCCTTCCTAACGCAGCGTGAAAGCGTGAACTAAATTTTCCCTATCTACCGGAGAAAATTAATTGTTCGTTTCTTCGTTGTTTTATTATTACTGTTTATTGACACATTTTAGTTAAGGCGAGTTTTCTGTTCTGAAATTTACATTTAGTTTAAAGTACTCTACATGTGCATTATATGTATACATTAATAGTTAACAATGTTTCTACCTGAAATACAGTGTATAGGGAATTTTTTGATTAATTTAAAGAGCTGATTTTGTCAACCTTACTGCTGATTGTTGCTCAAGGTTTGACTTGAATTTTAATTGAGCCGCTTACCGCACAAATCAATTAACTCCATAAAATAAATTGTGCGGAAACGAATTAATGTAAATTATTTTTCTCTATATAATATAAATTCATGTTGTAGAATGCATAAATACAGACGCAGCTTTCTTATAACGGTATATAAATTAAATAAGAACTAATAGCCAAAACGTAATCGTCAGTAATATTACAATGTTATGTCACTGGGGGAGCTAATTGATTTGGTAAATGAAAAAAGTAATAAATTCTCTATTCAAATGTTTACTTTTTTATTACAGAAAAATTTAATTTATCTATATTTTTCTCACAGAAATTTCACAAAAATGAATATTGTTAGATGTGTTATAATGTATTGTGATTAATTAATTCATCAGCAATATAAATGATGTCTTCTTCATCACTGTATATGAGGTTTGGTCATTTCGATTTCTTTTGAAGTTTTCGTAGTAACCGTGTTTAACAGGAATAAGTAGTACTTAGTAGTAGGTCCATCCTGTCTCTCCTTTTCTCTGTTTTCACAGTTCAACATTTATGATATCATAAAGACTGATCTACATTTTCAAACTTTGTGGTTTACCTGGTACAAATTTACTTATATTACTGGAATTAAATTTTGAATCTTCATTATAGTCATATTTTAAATGTATGAGGTGTTGTTGGAATCTTTCTAACTTTATCCTTTGATTTCAATTTGATGAAATAAACCGGGAGAACGAAACACGTTTTCGAGACATACTAATCTACTTCTATGAAACTTTAGTTTAGTTTTCCCTGATGAGTTCTGAATTGGAGTTTCAGTAAAAGGAGATAAATTTTTAAATTGTATTATGTTGTATATTTTTTCTTTTGCGTTTTTATTTATCAAATTTGTACTACTATGAATTCTTATTTTAATTTTAATTTGTTTAGATGTTGTGTTAAACCTATACACGGCTGCAATTATTAATATTGTTGAATAATTGCCTTGTTTTGACTACAATTTACTTTTAACTTTAAATGCTTTAAATGTATTGTACTTCAATCCTGCAACTATAACGCCAGAACAGGTATAAAAGTTTTGTTTTCAATTTGTAGAATTCCTCACTTTGCAAATGCTAAGTTACAGTTGAAAGTGAAGAATCTTAAGAACTGATAAGCGAATAATCGCTTGAGTTCGTATGACAGGAAACAACAAGATGGAAGGATAAATAATCCTTTATTATCCAAATAAGATTTAACAAAACTCCGCCTTGACGTTTACAATAAAAGCTGACACTTCTGCTTGAACTTAAGAGGCTGAGAAGTAAACTAAAACTAATCTAAACTAAAGAGATATAGCCGAAGCTATCAAGATTCTAACCGAGTTGGCTCCTCAACGCTAATTGACTGCGAAGCTATCCAGGGTCTAAAGTACGGCCGAGCGTAATAATAGCTTACGAGATCCTCATTATGTAGTCAGACGTGATTACAAAACTACATTCTAGCCGGAAGTAGTAAGTTGACGAGAAGAATTGACAAGAAAGTAACTTTAACTTAAAATTTAACTGTTAATAAAATTAACATAATTCTTACAAATTTTTAGCCTCATATTAGGTTTCTTTATGTATATATATATATATATATATATATATATATATGTGTGTGTGTGTGTGTTGTATAAAGACAGCGTATACATTGTATAAAAAAAGTGCTTGACGTTATGAATTTTTAACATTTTACTGCTAACTTTCTCATTAAGGCCAGCGTTTTCAATTTTTTCCCTAGATAAGAACCATCTTTATAAATTAGAATGTTCCCCGAAACATCTTACTCTTGTCCGCACCGAAAGTTTTTTTAGCATATTATTACTATGGTACTCATATTCACCATGTTTTAAAATTAATTTTTTATATTGGTATTAAATAATTAAGTTAATAATATTAAATTATTAAGTTAATAGATGTTAATATTAAATTTTTAAGTTAATAGATGTTAATATTAAATTATTAATTTAATAGATGTTAATATTAAATAATTGAATAGAAAATTTATATTCATTTTTAATAATTAAAGGCTGTTAGATAGTCTTGAAAAGGCTTTAAATAATAAAGTTTGGATAATTTGATTATGTTATTAACTAAAAATTAAATACACACGCATTAAACACGCATTACAGCGATGGGTGAACTCGCCCAAATTCCTCTTTTGCTGCTAAGACTACAATGAGAAATTCGTAGGTGAGATAACGATGACAGATTTCAGAAAATATCTGTCTTGGGAGAAAAAATGATAGAACATTGCCATCTGAGTTTCCCAAACTCTGAGAATTTCAGCCGTTATGTCGTACACGCAGTTAATCTGAATTTTACTTTTCGTCTGTTTTTTCGGGGAGGGATATAGGAGGACTTATGCCATCCACAGATGCAAACTGAGAAACGCTACGTTAAACGTTAATTATTATAATTTCAGTTAAATTACATATATACTCGGAATTTAAAAAGCTCGGAAAGCTGTTTTACAGCAAATCATATTATACGTTTTTTGGAGCTTGTGCTATCTAATCTGAAATTACTCTGCATATGTTTATTAGTATGAATGTCTTAAAAAAATCTGATGTGTACACCACATGACTTCCTTGTATGGAATATTGAGTTATACGCATTTTTTCTTGCATTTCCTTTAAACTTATTGGATTGAATTAAATCTAGTTCGCCGAAAGCGCATAAACCACAATAGAATAAATGCATTCTTTAAAATTCACTCTAGTATTTGTTTACCATAGCGACTCTCTGGCGCTAGATTCACTTAACAGTATTAAATTTCGTTCATATTATAACTCATAATGCACAAAATGTATATCATTTAAAGAATAGAATTATCTAATCGTTGCCACATGTTCTATTCAAATACTATAATAAAGCTAGAATGATGTATAAAAGAAATTAAGCAAACAAAACAAAAAAGAAACAGTTTTTCACAGACGATTGAGTATTTCTCATTCAATTAATTCAGTTCACACTTCGCGAGAAGGCAAAAATACATAAAAACTCAAAATATCTATATTAAAAATTACGAAGTAAATCTTAAACACTTATTTCCTCCTAAAAATTCCAGAAAGGATTAAGCATGATTTAATTGGCAATAATAAATGAAGGCGTTACCTTTGTTGTTGCGAAGCTAAGTTTCTCTAGATTGGCAACACATCCACTAGTCTGCTGTTTCAAATGTAAACAATCAATGGCCGCCATCAAAAAGAAAGGCTTAGCTGCACTTAAACAACTTTAAAATTGATGATAATTCTAAACATATTGCATACAGATTTACTAAAGGCATAAAAACCTTAACCGAAAGATAAAAGCAACATAATTCAATCATTTTTTAAAGCAAAAAATGTACAATTTACAAACATACAAGAGTAAAAAAACTGAGATCACTGAATCACTGATATATATATATATATATACGTTTGGTGCGGCCGATTGCAACCAAAATACGAGGTGCACATCTACATGTTATAGCAGTCCTAGATACAAAATTTCAACGTTCTGAGGCTACTCGTTTTCGAGTTATGTGAGATACGTACGTACGTACGTACATACATTCGTACAGACGCCACGAAAAATTCTCCTCAGAATTAATTTTAAAGCAGTTTTATAATTTTTTCGGAGGAAACGAGTCTTTTATTCTATCCTTACGTACAGATATCACGCAAAAACATCGTTAAATTGCATTCGATAGCGGTCAAAATGGATATTTTCGTTGAAATATGATAGTCGAAACTTTTCGCGATTACAATACTTCCTTTTTACTTCGTACAAGGAAGTAAAAAGGTAACATCACTATTCAGTGCGCAAAATGTTGAGTTAGCAAAGCTCGCTATTGGAACTGAATTTGAAGCCAGGGGTCTTAATTTTAGACTCATAGAAAAAAAAAAAAAAAAAAAAAAAAAAAAAATTCGATATGTAAGAACAATTTGATACATTTGAATATTTATTCAACATTTAATACGACTGTTCATTATTATCCTGCTATATTTGATGTCTTTGAAAACTGCTAAAATTTAAATATTGAGAAATATATTTATATGTATTGCGAATAATAAATATTGAGAATAATACTTAAACTGCCAATACATTAATAATAGCATTTTTAATAGATTAAATCATAATTGAAATCTAGAAAGCATTCTGTATTATTGTAATAAAATTCGAAAATTTACTTCAAAAGAAATGACAATACTTGACGTTTAAAAACCTTTTATCTGGAGTCAAACTGAATTACTGTCTTACGTATGTTCATCTTAAAAGTTTTCAGAAAGAGTAAAATACCTCAGTTTTTGTTTCTTCGGAAGCAAATTATTTTTGAACAGAAAGTAATCGATAAAATGCTTCTGACAAATCAGATTTTCGGGTACATTGTGGATAGGAGATGTTTGAAAAGTATTAAAATGAAATGTGCTTTTATAACACAATGCTGCTCAAATGTCATTCAAATTTAATTATGTGAAAAACGTAAGAAACTTCTATCTGCGTACATCTGTCAACAAACAGAATAAATTTTAATAAAGTTTTGTTGTAAGTTGCTGTGACATGTTAACATCTCTTCTGGTCAGTGTGTAATCGTGTTTACTATTAAATTACTTCTGAATGGATGTAGCTGCTTGATCCTTATTTCGACATATTCACTTTCGCTTTTGACAAAACCACTCTATAGATTTGTCGAAATATAAAAACAAGATATAGTTTAAATGCTGTAGGATTAAGCTTCAATGAAATTTTGATAGGTTAAGAATAAATTCCCAACTACTGAACTTTTGATTTACTTTTTTATGCAATTGCAATTCGTGTGGAAACCAAATATGCAGATTAATCGGAATTCCCCAACCCACCTGATATTCAGAAAATCTGGGTAGCAGCACTACAGACTATTAACCACACCTTCTGCAGGCCACTTACATATTTACTATAATACAAGTGAGGAAATTTAATTTTTCGGCTGTTGTGCTTTAGTGTAACTCATAATATAATTATGGAAAATCGTTTTATTCATTTAAACGCATAACGCGCTTTTCTTTCAGTCTGGTAAGAGATGAATTATTATTTACGTAGACTACACTGCATGAATTATTATTTAGGTAGACTAAACAAAACTAAATGTACAAATATATGCCCAGACTAAACTGGACATACATTTTTATATTTAATTTTATTTTCTTGAAGTATCTTCAACTAAATTTAAAATATGACATCATTTTTCTATTTACGTTTAATATAAAATTAGCAATATAATGCGCATCATTAAATTTTGGACTACACCATATTTGAACTAGATTTAACTGCATTATTTTCTTAAGATACATAAATAACAAAATACTAAAGCACTTAAATATATTAGTAATCTTATTATATTTATTTAGAAAGCAAAGCAAGCAGTCCTGATAAATAGTGTTTTAGATACCTGGAGTACGAGTGTTTAGTGTTTCTCTGTATATTCGTAAAATATGTTATAGAAATACAGAATATGATAGCATTTTATAGAATGCATTTACTATTTCAATTACGTGGTAACAAGAAGCATGTTCTATTCAACAAATATTACACTCGTGTGCAAAACTTAAGCAACAGGTGTTCTTTTTCGCGTAACTCCACGAGAAATCTTCTGAGAGGCATGAAATTCAGAATTAAGAGACAGCATTTCGTATTTAAACGATGACGAAATCATAATTGCGCTAAAAATGAATACAATGCATACAGTGTGAAATCAAACAAAAATAGGCTTTATTGAACTCATAGTATCGTTATACATGATTGTCTGTACAAGAGGAAGAACAACAAGATGTTCCTTATTATGAGATATGCCTTCCCCTTACTGCAATGGTTTCAGAAGAACGGTGTTTCCATACTCAGCACCAGATTGTCCAACAGATCTTAAGGTAAGAGTGCCCATTCCTCAATCAGTATCTGTTTCAGTTGCTGGGTGTCCCCCGGAGGATGTAATCGTGCCACAAGGCATCTCCCCAAAGTATCCAACACATGCTCTAAGGGATTTAAATCAGGGGAGCACACTGGGCAATCCATTCGAGTGATATCTTCACTTTTCAGTAGCTTCTGAATAGCAGGAGTCTGGTGTGGTTGTGCATTGTTATCCATAAAAACGAAGTCTGCTCCAATGACACCTCGAACAGACGCACATGGTGAAGGATCACCGCCTGACAATAGCGATCTCCAGTTACAGAACTTCTGTATGCCCGTTTAGCATAATGCCTCTCCAGACGAGATCTTCAGGACACCGTAACGGTCTCTTTCCGTGATGGTACTGAGATTAAACCGTATTCCGACCTCTCTCCAAATCAAATTGTGTTGAGAATCGCTTGTGGCACTAAAACGACTCTCATCCGTGAGGAGGATACGACTCCGTTGATGAGATGCCCGGTTTTTGCGCTTCTTGCACCACTGTAAATAGTGACGCCGATGGCCAACTTTCAAAGGGATACAGCGTTCAGGACGGAAGGTGAATTAGCCACCTTTGTGAAGGTGTCTGCACACAGTAAACCGCGACACTTGTCGCCCCGTTGCTGTACACAGTTGTTGAACTATGGAGTTTGGTGACTGGTTTCAGGCTCTTTTCGCCTGCAGGACAATATATCGGTCATCCACTGCAGTTGTTTTCCTTGGGCAGCCACCACCAAACTTTCTAACAGCCGTACCTATGGTTTGTAAAGCTTTCCAAGCGTGCGAGACGACACTTTTGTTGATTCCGAACTCCGTAGCTATACTGGTGACAATTCGCCCCTACTCCAGATTTTCGATCATTCTTCCACGTGTGAAGTCATCCAGATCATTTCTTCTAGCCATATTTTACGAAAGAACTCTTTGTAGTTGCAGCGAATGTCTTTAATTGCGTCTCCATCTTTCCTTTTATGGTAGTCTCGAGTTGAGCGCGTCGACCGTACGCGTTTTACGTACGCTCACGTAGCCTGTGACATTTTTTTTCTTGGCACTTGCATACGCATGACCTTTCTACTGAATTGCGTGTTCATTGTACTGAACGCAAGAACCCCCTTCTCTACAATTTAATAGCTGTCTGATTAAAATTTACATTGTTGGTTAAGTTTTGCACACCAGTGTAAATTTCTCGCTTTTAAATTTGCAAAGTTTGAATGCCGTATCTAAATGCAATGAGAGTTTTAATGTTTTTATTTTTTTTATTTTTTGTCGTAAGCTTTCTGACAAATGATAAATGATACTGGGTTTATAAAACAGTAAACAAATAAACGACGGTGACATTTTTTACTTTTTGTTCAACGTACAGTCCTACATTAACAAAGCAATTTGCACGATTTAATAAGACGATATTATATCAAAGCAAATATTATATATATAATATTTGCACGATTTAATAATAGATTTAGAATGACTTGCGCACATTTTCTTGTTGTGTTGTCCGAAAATTCGACACCACAGGTAATTGAATGTTTTCACCGTCAGCAGACGCCCTTATAATAAAACTTCAGCTTTTAATAAACAGGTAAACAAATCTGGTACACAAATCTTCCAGGGATATAAATCTGGGAAGTACAAAGTATGATTAAGCGCAGACTAATATTTTCTGGTGAAACAACTACTGCCACGAGAAACATTAGAAAGGAATGAATCACTACATTTTGAAGACTTGAACTTGTAGAGACATTAGGTTAATTGGAAGCAGGAGAGATGAAAAATTAGCAACGCCTTCGCCGGGAATCGAATCAAGGACCTCTATATTATTGTTGTACTCTTATTGTACGAAGACACATTTCTCCGAACAAGTAACTCTGGACATGTGCGTCGCCTGCGCCAAATACATAAAAATATTTCAAACACGCCAGATACATGTCTATGGCGCCTGCATCAGGATTCGTGATCATTGCGCATGACAGGATACATTCTCGCAGCCCGTATAGGATACATTCGCGTAGCCTGTATAGGGTCATAGGGCAAACTTTGTTTTGCAAGGTGAACCGGGATACGCCCTAACAAAACAAAACGTTCTCGCAGGAGACATATATGGTAACAGGCAATGAAACTGCGTACGAGAATCACGTATCTGAAAAGCAATGAAGGCTCCTCCCAGCGTTTAGCTAATTAAATAACATGTGTCGCGAATTGTTGGGAGTTTTTGTTATTATTTTAACAAACTTGATTTATGATGAGATATTTCTCTCGGATTTTAATTTCCGATTGATTTCTTTATAAACAGAAATTTTTCACCTTGATACGGTGATCTGCTACTGTAAGCTATAGAGCAATGAATTGTTCTACCCCATTTATTAGCATTAAACAAATTTTCTAGAATATGTTTCTTATTTACGGAGATTACTATATTCTTTTGCTCTGAGAAGTCTGACAAAGAAGAAAATATTAATTATCGTATATTTGCATTTGATTACATTTACGATTTTCTACTGTTTATGATTTTTTAAACTGGAGGCCTAGATCTAACTATATCGATCGCCAGGCGCATTTACCGAAGGGCTTAAATTTTTCATGAAATAGAAGACTCTGAATTCGAATCCATTTGAACTGGTTTCAGGGTTTTTCCACTCAAAGGAAATGTTATATATATATATATATATATAGAATACAGAATTACATATATATATATATGTAATTCTGTATTCTCAGAATTTTACTACAAAAATTAATGAAATTTTACATACATTTTATATAAAAATACATTTTTTACATAAATATCTTTTTAGTATTATTCGTAAAATTTTATGTCAATTAATTATTTGCATAATAATTTTATATTAATTATGTAAATATAGTTATTAGATTTTTTACTTTATTTCTAAAGTGATGAAATCCAGTTTTCCTTTTTTATGTAAACAAAATGATGCCTTATTATAAATATAATTATTGGCAATGTGTGTTACATTTTATGCCCTACATGAAGTAATCGATTTATTTTCTTCCTTTTGATAAATGAACGATAATATATTATATCTGTCTACATCTCTACCTGTCTATCTATATGTACGAATTACATTTCAAAATTAATTTTATTCTTTAAAGCTTCATTAAACTAATTTTTTAATTTACGGTTTTTATTTATTTTCCGTATTGTGCATTTCTAATGCTATTTTCTATCACTTTTACTTTCTGTCTACTATTAAGCGTCGTGTTTATTATTACTATTCATCTTATTCTTAAAATTAAGCCCTGAAAAACAATGGTATTGAAACTTTGCCAATTATTAGACTTGTTGAGGACTATCTCCTGTTAGATACAAATTACCCTTATGTAATTTTGTATCTAATAGGAGATAGTATCTAATAGATATCTAATGGGAGATAGACCTTAGATACAAATATACCTTTATGTAGACGAAATACACTCAGGAGACATGTCTGGGAGGCAGTCGCAGGTGATTCTGGCTCTGAGAAACTTTCTCTCCTCTTGTATAGAGGCTTAAATGGTTCAGACTACTACGAGAAAAAATATTTTGTGTTTAAGAATTCTACAAAAGAAAGATTTGGATTTGAGTTTCATGAGAGTTTGGAAACAATATCTGATTTCTGATTGTTGAGAAAAATTGCCGGAAATAATTTTAGAATCATTAGAAAAAACTCGAATTATCGAATATTTTGAATTAACGAATAAGACTTACCGAATAATGTTAATATTCGTTTTTCGAAGTTTGTGTTATTAGAAACAAAGAGTTTAAAACCAAATTATCGAAATTCGAATAATCATAGATAGACTCATAGATTCGAATAATAGTAGCTATTCGAATAATCGCAGTCGTTTTACCAAAAATTAAATATTAAGATAAAACGGTTTTTAGATTATGTTGTAAACTATGACAAAAAAGACAGTGAGCGGATAAATTGAATTATTTAGACGCATTAACTAGAGAAAACATAAAAGTTATCTGTTATAAAAGTTTACAGTAATGGTAATTCTATATCTAAAAAATATAACTTGTCTTAGAGTACTTTTCTGTCGCAGAATTACTCAGCAAGCTACTCAGTTCTAATTTATACTGACAAGGGCCTATTTCATCCTGTTAGAACAACTGGCGATAGGCGAAATTACAAGAAAACACTAAGCAAAATGAAGCAGTGTGACACCTTTAAGAACAGTAAAGTTTTCTGAGAAATGTTTTAATTCTAATAACGAAAGCAGTTGGCCCTCTCAACGACAATCTCCACTAAACTTTCGAGGATGATCAAATATCGGAATAAATCAAGAGGTGCAAACTATGATATTTAGCATTTACTAACAAGTCCCAGAACTAGGCGTATGAAGTGGCTTGAGCATCAGCAATATTTACAGTCATAGAATGGCAGCAAACTCACCTTTGTTGCTTGCTCCATTTACGAAGTGGGAGTTTTTTCAGTTAAATAGCAATATGTAGCACTAGCGTTTGCTTGAAACACTGATTATTCATCACCGACTCGTTTCTAATAGAATGCTAGAGCTAGTTGCACAGTACTTCAGTAGTTTTCCAGCTCTTTAACATAAATATGAAACCATTTTCTACCAGAAACTTCTTCATGAAAGAATCTGTTTTTTGACTTATAGTCAAAGAAAGAATTAAATACCTCCTAATGCTCGATTTTCTTTCAATTTGGTCTCCTATCTGCAGCTGAATGGATGAATGAAAACTTTCCGCAGAACAGCATGCAGGTTTAGTTTGATAACAGTTCATAAAATTCCTAATTATTTCATTTCCATTTCTATAATCCAAAACGAACTATAATTTCAGAAAAGTGAATTAAATTGGCTGATTTGAGTGAATACATTACAACTCACATTTTCTTTCCAATTTCCGATAATATATATGCAGATTTTGTTCTGTATTCTTTATATATTACTTTTTAGAAAATTAATCACATTTTATATTGTATTAGCTCATTGTAGTAGAAAATATTAATTTTAGATATGATAACCAGTTGTGTTGTTTGTTGTAGACATAACCAGTTGTTATTATTTGAACCTTAAATGCTTCTTCCTGTAGTCCTCATAAGAATGTAAGTTAATTGTTGTAAATTTAAGCCAAGTGTTTGTATTTTTTGAAGCTTCTGGCAGCCTCTCCCATTGAATTAAACACTATCTACAGCTCTGCAAAGTTTTATTCCGGCTTTGGTAATCTTGCTGGCAGATATTTAAATATCTGCCATTAATTATTTGAGCCAGCTTAAGTAATCTATTTTGTGAGTAGACCCTGATTACATTACCTAAATTTGAAGTTAACTTCATTTTATGTTATTTTAAATATACGCAAACTGAGAAGGTTCATCTGTAGCACAAGCAGCGACTTCTATTAATTTGAAGCGTTAAAAGAAAAAGGCTATTGTAACCTTCTTACCGCTTTATCATTGCTTTTTTTTCAGCCTAGCAGGATCTGAAGGTCTCTGAATTGAGCTTCTACACATAAAAAATTCCTACAAATCAACGATTTAGAATACTTTGTTCATTTATAGGTTTTGTTTGAAAGTTTGTAATAATCCAAATCTAGCAGAGTGTATTTTTGGATCTGATTTTGAAAAATATGTAAAACTTCGACTTCAATTGAAAATCAGGGTTCTTAGTTCAGCTGAGCTACTGAAGGTAAAGGATAATTTTTCCGATATCTATTTGACTAATGATCAGTCTATGAGCGACCACACTTCACCTTTCAAGTTGGAACATATAATGTCCCAGTCGTATTCAACTTTCATAGGATCCTTAGAGCGCACCATCTTTTGCAATGTAAACATATGGGTTTAAAGGAATCTAGTTCAGGAATTAATATTCTACAGAAAAACATCATACCACTACGCCACTAAAGCTAGTTCGCAGTTTCTTCAAACATCTGCTTGAATTTATTCGACAAATCTTATTTTCAAAAATGAATACTTTAGAATTTATCCATGATCTTCCGTTTTTGAGAGATAACAGAACTAAAGCGAATCAAATCTTAATAAAAAACATAGCAAGCTGGGAGGGAATTTTGAGGTTTATTTGTCAGTGTTTTTCTTCTGATCTATGAGAAAATGAGAATTACGAACAGAAACTGGATATTTGCCAAAGATTTTGAAATGCAGTGTCATTTTCGTGTTCCTACACTTAATTATTCATTTAATTTAATTTAAATAGTAAAGAATCTTGCATTAGTTTTTGTGCAGGATTGTGCTTCGAAATTTAGTAGACGTTGAGTCGGAAATATCTGTTCTTTCATCTGCAAGTTGCATTAGTAATAAGATTATATTTCTTGCTTACTCGGAAACCTTTCTTCATAGAATATCTATCCTTTTGCTGATGAATATTTCTAACTGGAAAAGAATATTTTATTTCTAATAACATGCAAATGAAGAAATATTTAACAAATTTGCTTTAAATTTCTACAGTTGGGCATTTTTACCTTCTTTTCTGCATAGAAATTATTGATCATATTAACCAGCCTCTTCTTTAAGGCAACCTTATATTTTGTAAAACTGATTACAATAGCAATACTTTCATGAAATATATTTATATTGCGATAAAATGTCAAAATATACTGTTATTCTATATTAACATTAATAACTAAATGATCGTACTTAAAGGAGAGAAAATTTTGCTAACTTTTGTTATTTTTGGAAACGAAAACTAGATTCGAAGTTAGCAAATCTGCTGATCACTTGTATACACGATCAGATTTATTTTGACATAATTTTCAAATACTTTGTAGGATTTCAACTAAATTAAAATTACTTTGCTGGCTAGATTTTTACTTGAAATGTAAAGCGAATATTCACTAACTTCCAGCTGTATTAGTGACAAGCCGTGAGAAGATGCGAAACAATCTTTTATTCAACTCAAGATAAAGATTTATAGACGGCATTCCAGGTGCTTACAAACCTAGCCAATACTTTTGGCTGCAACTCAGAATAGAAATATAAAATTAAAATAATCAATCGAAGCTGCATAGAGACAATTAACGCGAGATGTTTCTTAGCTCTACCACCGACATAGGAAAACCGGCAATTAAAATGTACGGCCGAAAAATGGGGAAGCTTAAATATCAGCGAAACAACGTGGCTGAACGGCAGAACACGTTCTATCTGAAGTAACTCAGACTCCATCTTAAATAGCATCTTTCTACCCTATTTTGCTTATCACGCAAAACTGAAATATCATTCTCGCAGAAAATGGAAATTAGGAGGGATAGAAAAGCTAAGTAACTGAACAGAACTGGTTGGTTATCATTAAAATTATATTCCTTACAACTTTATGGAATTATTCAGAGTGCCTTAACATGAAATAACCTAATTCAGAAGTCAAACAACAAAAACAAGCGTTAATTTTCAAAATTTTCACAGGACTAGTTTCGATGGTTTTACCGAACCACCATCATCAGCTGCAAAACCACAAATGATTTGCGGTTTTGCAGCTGAGGATGGAGGTAAAACCATCGAAACTAGTCCTGTGAAAGTTTTGAAAATTAACGCTGATTTTTGTTGTTTGACTTCTGAATTAGTACTTATTCGGCGTGTTATTGTGTCTTAATGAAATAACCTGTTTCACATCCATATGTATGAATCAGAATGTAATTATTTATTGTGATATTAAACGCGTTTCGTGTACATTCTTAATGATCTTAAAAAGTAAAATTTGCGCTCTATAGCACTTTATTTATCATAACTTTTTTGGATGCAATTTTCTGGATTTATTTCCCCATTTCCGATAACAGGGGCGTAGTTCATAATTAATTAAAGAGAACTAGGAGGCTAAACATTTTAAGAATTTAATATTCCATTTTTTAATTGGAAATTGCTTTTGATAAATAATAATTTAAGAAAAATTAGTCTAAAACTAGAAATTAAAGTGTGTTTTGAGATTGTTTAAGTACCTTTATTCGTATATTGAATTATGTTCATGCATTCTGTATTTCAACAAATTTATTTAAAGGCTATATTTCAATAATTTAAACTCTCAACTACCTTATTGTCTCTCAATTCGTAGATGATAAAATGTTTCATTAAAAGTTAGACTGCAAAACTAAAGCCAAACGTTGATTTTTACGAGGCGGGTGTCAGACTGTTTGATATCATCGAAATTAATGGTAGCAACACATATTCATCAGCAGAATGATCAGTTACATTAAAATAATTTTTCCCTAAATTCAGATACTGCAGAAATTTCTGATGTTTAATTAGAAATGAATACTACTGGATCATTTATAGTTCGAAATAATATTATGAATTATCAGTCATTATTTAAACATTACCATAAGCAGCTTTTTCTTACACAATTATATTTTTTATTGCTATTTCTTAGAAACATTAACAATTTAGATTAACTTTTGGTCTTAGGACGCAATAAATTACATAGTTAGAAGGATAAATTAAGCAAATTTCAACAGAATAGTTCTCTACTAGTCTTTGGAATCCCATAACTTTCAGAAAAAGGTTTTTTTAATACTGAATTACTTTAAAATTTCAAAAAAGTGTGTTTAGTATTTATAAATTCTATTCATCAAGGAAATCACTACTAAATGGTGATCGTTTGAAACATTAAAATTCTTGTTATAATGAAGTATTTTTGCCGTGACTATCTGTAATGCAGGAAATTAATCTTTCATATATTCTTATAATATTAGCGGTATAAATACTAAGATATTAAATTTGCCCATCCCTTCCTTTATAATTTCTATTGCTTGTTTTATTATCACGTGCACATCTGTTTTATCTGTCCTTCTTTTGTAATTTACATTATTATGTGCAGCACCCGTAAATCTAACAGATCTCATGAAAAATATTATTACATGAGAAGAAACTAACGATGCTTTTGAACTAACAATATGACTGTAAAATTATCTGCATACAAATAATATATCAGACTCTGTAATTATTATGTAGATTTCTAGTTGACTTTCCTCTCTAGGCTAATATCAACAAAGAGCATATAGTAATTGCCGTTATAACAATAAACTGTGAGACTTATTAAGTCTGTTAGTTTGTTACTAGGTCTGTTATCATCACTGGCAGTGTTCTCATTCGTGGAAGTAATAACTCTGCATAGAAATACATGACTCTTATTTATATGAAAGCTTGTTACTTAGCAAAAAAATAAATATTTTGATTAATTTAAAAATTCGTTATTATATGGATTTATATATATAAGAGTTTTATGCTTTTCAGTTATGCAATATTTTATTTCACAACCAGAATCTATATATTTCATTCTCAATCAATTTTTGTGACCTAATTCATTAGTTTCACCTCCGCAAGCAAACTTGTCTTAGTTTACTATATTTATACAAATTCAGATTTCGCTCGAATTTTCAAGTGATGCGAAATAAGTTACTTATACTTTTTATTTATTTATGCGGAGACTAAATGCATTTTCTTTATTACAACAATAAGCTTTCACTTGGATGATTTCTAGTCTTCAAGAAAACTTTAGTTCCCAGCCATTTAAAAAAAAGAGGCTCATACATGCAATTTATGCATGAGATAGGACCTTTCGAGAGCATACAATTTTTAATAAGAGTTTTGAAAAAAAAATCTGATGTGTACACCACATGACTTCCTTGCACGGAATATTAAATTATACGAATTTTGTCTTGCATTTCATTTAAGCTTATTGGATTGAATTAAATCTACATCGTCAATAGCGCATAAACCACAATAGAATAAATGCACTTTTTAAAATTCACTATATTTGTTTACCATAGCGACACTCTGGCGATAGGTTCACGTAACAGCGTTACATTTCGTCCATATTATAACTCAGAATGCATACAAATTTAAATCATTTGAAAAATTGTCTAATCTTTGCCACATATTCTATTCAAGTGCTATAATAAATCTAAAACGATGTATAAAAGAAATTAAGCAAACACAAAAAAGAAACAGTTTTTCACAGACGATTCAGTATTTCTCATTCAATTAATTCAGTTCTCACTTCCCGACAAGGCAAAAATACATAAAAACTCAAAATATCTATATTAAAAATTATTAAGTAAATCTGAAACACTTATTTCCTCGAATAAGTTCCAGAACGGATTAAGCCTGATTTAATTCGCAATAATAAAAGAAGACGTTATCTTTGTTGTTGCGAAGCTTAGTTTCCCTACATTGGCAACAAATCCGCAATTTTGTTAAGTTTGAAATGTAAACAAACATGTCCTCAAATTCATTAGGCTTAGCTGCGCTTAAACAACTTTTAAATTGTTGATAACTCAACAAATATTGCATGCAGATTTACTAAAGGCATAAAAACCTTAACTGGAGGAGAAAACCAACATAATTCAATAATTTTTAATGCAAAAAATGCATAATTCACAAACATATAAGGATAAAGAAACTGAGCTCACTGAGCCGAGTTACAGAGTGGATATATATATGTAATGAAACTGTGGTTTGAAGGTGACAGAGTGGAAAGCATGATGACGCAATTTAGCACAACATATCTTGAAAAATCACAATCTTTATTTTTTTCCATGCATATCAAATCATCCTTTTTCAGAGAAGATATTTCTTAATAATATTTGAATAGAATAACTCCCATTTTGAAGTACGACGTCATCTTAAGCAAGTAAGCGGCAGCAGCATGGATTAAACGCTTCTTACCAGCAGGAGAGCTAACGCGGAAAAAGGGGAAGGTTATAGTACTTTCATAGCAAGAAGGCTGAAGTTTCAATTCACAGTTTTGGTTTAGAATTTATTTGATTGGACGAGAGGCATCTGCATCAAAACGTTACATAAGACAGAAAAGTCTGGAACCTGTGAGAAGAGATGAATTTAGGGGCAGATTACCAAATTTAGAATGTTAATTTTGAGGTCGTCAATTATGTTTTTGAAACAGCTATCATATTTTGTTATATCTTACATATCCCCCCTTCAAAAGAAAAGTTGGGTGAGCAGGGTGGAAGAGCAAGAATTAGAGCAGCAAAATGTGAAAGATATAATTTTGAAAATACAAACATATTAACTTTTAAACAAAAAATTATTGTCATAAAATTTTGACCGATATTTTGAATCAATGAATCAATTTTGACATTTCACTGAATGTCATAAAATTTTGAATTCAATAATAACTTTAGACACTGTACTCTTTTAAAACAATTGCACATTTTAGTGTTCTGAGATAAGAATGTCCAATGAAATTTTGTATATATATATATATACATACATATAGTTATATACTTTTGGTGCGGCCAATTGCAACCAAAATACGCGGTGGGCATCTGCATGTTATACCAGTCCTACATATAAAATTTCAACGTTCTGAGGCTATTCGTTTTTGAGTTATGCGAAATACGTACATTCGCGCAGATGCCACAAAAAATTCTCTTCAGAATTCATTTAAAATCAGTTTTATAAATTTTTTGGGGGAAAAACATCATTAAATTGCATTGGATAGCGGTCAAAATCGATATTTTCGTTCAATTTTAATACTCGAAATTTTTCGGCATTACAATACTTCCTTTTTACTTCGTGCAAGGAAGATTAAATGTTCAGTTCATCTTGAGTCTGGAAATGCATATGTTTTATATTTGATACGCATTTGATTTAAAGAAAATTCTTTTTCTTCTATACCATAACTGCTTTAAATGTATCTTGTAGAAATTAAGATTATGTTAGGCTAATTGGATATGGCAAAGCATATGAGGCTATCTGTTTAAGGGAAAGGATGTTTTTGAGAAGGATATTTTAGAAAAATCCGTCTGGCATTTACTTTGCATATGGAGAAAATCACAATAAATACTCATCCACGCAACTTATATGCCTGAGATTGAGCTCGGGTAGAATACATCAGTATTCAGCCGTCGCAACCTTTCGGAAATTGGTGGAAAGTCCCAGAAAAGACGTCTATCTCTCTTTTGGAGTAAGACAAAGTATCGAAAAGCTGCATAAAAACATATGCGAGTGTAAATGAAAACACTCAGATTCATGGTTTTGGCATTGTGCCGATAATATATATAAATCATAACAATATATTTACAGGAAGTGAATTATGAGATTTTTTATTAGTGATAAACATTCGAAAATTTATATACCAGCCATATGCAATTTCATGTTCCACGGATTAATTAATGAAAAAGTTTATTAATAAGTGTATCAAAAATCTGGCTGAACTTGCTTCATATAATTTAGGATAAAATAACACGCCGAACAAATATTAATTTAGAATTCAAAGAAAATTTGTGAATATAACGCTGACTTTTGTGTGTTAAAGAAAATGTTAACAAAGTATTAGAAATTTTAAAATGTATATTATAAAAAACTTCCAGAGCTTTGTTACATAACCCGATCTTTAATAATAAAAACTGTCCCAATAGTTTCTAACAGCATTTTATTCACATTACTTGACATATTGGATGCATTACTTTCTCCCCGTGTTTGCGGCTAAGGAGTTGTTTAGATCTAAAAGAATTAATGTCTTATTTACGACGAGACATAAAACATCTATCTTTATGACGTAAAACTCAAAGCAGAGTCGCAGTGATTAATCATTACGTTATTAATGCAGTTTGGAATTAAGATGAAAGACTTGGAACAATCTAAGAAATGGGGGGGGAAAGTAGCAGATAAGGCAATGCGGTAAAGAAGCAGAGGATCCTTTGTTGCTTCGAGAATAATGAACTGCAATGTGGTCTTGAATATCCGCAGGGAATCGGAAGGGAATGCTGAAAGCGAAATTCCCTTTCTAGGAAAAAAAAAAAAAAAATCCCAGGCTAATTTTTTTTAGTCTCAACTGAACGTTTCCTTACAGATTCACTGACTGGGGATTTGGATGAAAGATAATGAATGGAAGTGAATGAAATAAGCTGCTTTACTCTTGGTTTTTGGTATTAAGATTTTTGTGTCAACTTGAAGTTTATCTGATTAATTCCGAAATTAAATTTTCAGGTATAGTTAAAGGGGATTGTTTTACACTTGTAGCACGGAAATGTTCAAATTATTAGGTATCGATAAAAATTTTATTTGGATGTTGAACAAATAAGCAAAAAAGTAGTTATTTGTAAGAACTATGCGAAATTAATTACTATAATGTCAAATACAGGTACTCTAATTCGAAGGAACAACAAACCATCTGGAAAGTATTCCTAGACAAAATTTGTATTTATTAGAATATAATTGAGGGAAGTCTTATTTTTACTTTTCGCCTTATTTTACCAAAGATTACACAACATTCTATACCGAAGAATTAAATAGCGCTTAAATCTGCAGTTTCAGAGAAATTTAGAAATAATAGTAGCAACAATAAACAAAGCGTTGTGATGAAAAAAGGTTAAAAGAATATAGTAACCCATAATTACACTACTATTGCATGTCCGAGCTCTTTAACTCGAGGGAGAAATGATGTAATATTGTTTATTTTTGTTTTTAATTGGTTGCCAAGTTAAGAAAAGTGTACTAAAAAGACGTCTGGCGCCATACTCAAGTGTTTTGCTTAAGAAATGCTATACAGAGTAAAAAAGGACAGCTGAGGCTAATTGAACATTGCAATTTTTCATTATTATATATAGCAACTTATTCTCCATTAGATAAACTGACAGCGAATTATCACTAAGCTAATCACAGGGGCATAAGGAGGTTTAAGTTCTGTTTTTACTAAATCAGAACTTGAGTATAAATGCACGACTCGGATTATAGTTCAGCCACCAACTGCTATGGAGAAGTAACAGTAAGTTCAGATATAAAATAAGCTAGTAGACAAAAACAGCTAATAAACAAATAAATTAGGCAGCTAATAAACAAAGCTAAAAGGTTCATCATTACAACAATATATAAATTCAAATTCATCATTACAACAATGTATACAAATAATCTATATTCTCTTCAATATAAAGTTGAAATTCACAGATTTAGAAACTACTTCAAATTCCAAAACGTAATGGCTGAAAATTCTTAGGCACTGTTCGGTGGATGAAAAATGTTAAATGTGTTACAAGACTTCCATTTTCTAGAAACTGATATTCGTATGCCTTTCTCCTGAAGGATTAACTATGTTTAACCCTGCAATGGAGGGGCCGGCGTACAGAGTACGCCAATGCCATCTTTTGGGCTGTAATTTTTAGACAATCCCTTCCTGAGCTTCCTCCCTTCCTCTACCCTTTTAGAAACATTCCATGAGTGCAATGCACCTGGTATTTCTGGTCAGTCTGGTTTTCGCCTTCCTTCCGAAAGCAGGTATTGTAAACATGTCGCGTAGGCGAACGCAATACGCCGCTCCTCCAAGTATATACAGAATGTATATTGTACCTCCTGAAGATTATTTGCGCGTTTTAGAAGAAGTCTCGGTTGATGAAGACTCCGGCAATTTGGATAACGCATCTGATGTCGATGAATCGGAAGTCATCGAACATTCTGATCATGAAAGTGACTCAGAAATTGAGGGAAATGTTTCTAAACATGCTCATTTTCCTTCCTCAAATGATGTTTCCCCAACAAATGACGATTTTAGTGATATTGAAAATGACATGAGTTATTTAAAATATGAGGACTTTTGTGTAAAAACAATTTACAAAAAGAAGAAAGTTGGAGGAAAGTTTCTGAAAGAAGAAAAGGAAACTTATAAGTGGAATAATGTTCCCCTCAAGAGCAAATTCGGCAGAACGCCTCGAAAAAATTTGATGAAAAAAATATGTCCGAGTGCCAAAACTTGTGACGATATAAATGATGAGCTTTCTGCTTTTCAGAAAATCATAAATACAAATATGATTGATGCTATCGTACAATATACAAATATTTATCTCAAATGTAACAGGACTGCAGATGATCTCCAAAACATCTCAAAGAAAAGCATGTATGATACTAATAGAGCAGAAATGTTGGCCTTTTTAGGAATTTTATTCTTATTAGGGTGCAAAAAAATGTCAAAACTCAATTTGGAGGAAGCATGGGCAAAAGACGGTACTGGAATTGAAATTTTGCAAGGAGTCATGGGTCTCAAGCTATTCAGAAACCTGTGTGCTGCTATTAGATTCCATGATAAAGGCACAAGGTATGTGCGAAGAAAAACTGATAAGCTTGCTGCACTAATAGAATTTTTTTAATCTTTCAATCAGAACTGTCAAAACTTTTATACACCAGGGGACGAACTCACATTCGACGGGAAGTTGGAACCCTTTCACGGGAGGGGCTCTTTTATTCAATTCATCCCCAACAAGCCTGCAAAGTATGGTCTGAAAATTTTTGCAGTTGTTGACTCACGAACGTTTTATACATTGAAGCTTGAAATTTACTGTGGCAATCAACCCCCAGGACCTTACGAGTCTTCTAATTCAAGTATTGACATTGTCAAAAGGCTAATTGGTGCGTACGAAGGTTCCAACTGTAACCTGACAACCGATAATTGGTATACAAGCTACCCGCTAGCTCAATATCTTCTTACCAAAGGTAACTTGCGTAAAGGTAACAGCGTGCCACTTGTGGGCACGCTGAAAAAAAAATAAAAAGGAAATTCCAAATGAATTCCAGCCATCAAAAACCAGAGAAGTCGGCAGTTCACTGTTTGGTTTTCAAAAGGATATGACAATTGTTTCATATGCAACGAAAAAAAAAATAAGTGTGTAATACTGCTCAGTACTTTACACGATGATGACAAAATTGACGAGGAACGAATAAACCTCAAATAATCCTCGATTATAACAAATGTAAAGGCGGAGTTGATACCGTAGACCAAATTTGTAGTAATTTCACTGTCGCCCGAAAAACCAAGAGGTGGACAATGGCAATATTTTTTGCACTGCTAAACGTAGCGGCCATAAATTCGCAAGTTCTCTTGAACTTCTCTAAACCTGATGCAACCATCAAGTTTAGAAGATATTTTTTGAAAAATCTAGCTACATCTTTGATGAAACCACATCTTCAGAATCGTCTGAAAATGCCATTTCTCCTGTCGCATTCCAAAGCTATTATTAGAAGGCTGGTAACAACAGAAGCGGACAAGACGGCCGAAAGGGACGAGGAACTACCTGCAAAAAAGATCAAAGGACGCTGCGCTGAGTGAGGTAGAATGAAGAATAACTACACTACCATAAAATGCTCTGAGTGTTCTAAGTTTACCTGCAAAAATCATCTGGGCAAGACAGTACAACTTTGCAAACCCTGCTGCAGTGAACAGGGACAATCGGAAGAGGATTAAAATAGCAAAAAGTTTTCAAATTTTTCATTTGTGAAATTTTTAACTTACCGAACTTTTCTTTACGGAATATTTATAATTTGTAATTTTTATTTATGTTCTTATAATTTTCATTCAGAAAATAATGCAGAATACTATTTAACTTTAAATTACATTTCCAGTGCATCCACTTTTTGAATTAATTAAACATTCGTAGTTTCCATCTTTACTGCTTTTTTTCTGTTATTCTTTTTCTTATATCATTTTTACTATGACGAATCACCTTATTAATGCCATGTATAAGATTAAATAGTTTCAAACACGAAGCAGAGGCTCGAAAAACGACCTGGCGTACTTCATACGCCGCCCCTCTAAGATTGTACCATACGCCAGCCCCTCCAACTGAGGGTTAATAATAAAGTGTCTTCAGTCTCATTTAATGTTTAATGATTGCTTTGCTAGAAACTTAGTCATCGTAAATACCAACAGAATTATGTAATTTTTTTAAAAAAATTTATTTACAGTAAACGCTGTTCTTCGGTAAATTATTTTTTTACTAAAAAAGGCAAATTAAGGTAAAAGTCTATGTTGTCATTCAAAGTTCCAACAGATAATTTTTGGGACGAACTCACATTCGACGAATGTGAGTTCGATAAGTCAATCAAATCATGATAATATAATACGTTTTATAATGTTATTTGAGTAGCCTGTAAAAATCGTTTTTCTTGGGCTGGGAGGATTAAATTTTTCACAGATTGTTGAGTATAATTTCATAAATACATTTTCGTAAATTATGTAACTTAATTTAGGAATGTAACTGGAAGTACACGTTTAGAGTAAGTAATTAAGGAAATAAAACTGGTTGGCATCTTTTTTATAATAGACCTTACTTACATTTACATATACCTGGGTACCCTGCATATCAAAGCTGTAGGTAAGTTGTATTAATGAATTGCATTTGAATATCTACAAAGAATCTTTGAAAAGCAAAAAATATCATTTTTCCTTTTCCACAAAAGCTCTAAAAACGAACTCGAAAATTTAACCTTTCATCAGAGATATGCAGAACTGACTGAAATTCAATATTGTTTTGCCATTAAAAGCTTTACCACTAAAAAGTCGATATTTTATTTAAAATTTTTTTGAAAATGCGTTTTCTAGGAAAGAAACTTAATCTAGTATTATAAAAAAAAGGGGGAAAAATTTTGGCCGGAAGACATTTTAAGACGATAAAAAAATCAACAAAAACTCCTTAATTAAAATTTATTGTTCCCCAACGGGCCACAGCTTATTGATTCTCGATTTTCTTGGTTTTTCAATGATTCTTTTAAAGAGAATGTGAAAAATGAATATTAATTGTCGAAAAGCAATTATTTTTGAACATTACTAACGATTCTTGGCATCATTAGGAAAAAGATGATTTAATTTCCAGCTTTAAAAAGGAATGGTAGGCTTGAAATCTTAATTAGCTGTTGGAGATAGAAATTTGCAAATCGCAATGTTTTGTTGCTTTTGATATTTTGGGTCCAAAATCACTCAAACTATCAATTTTGCTTTTTCAAATGTAATACAGCACAACCGTCTTTTAAAGCTTATTGCTTTTTCCGTGCATTATATAGATGGTTTAATACTATCCAGTATTGTTATGCTTAATTTATTTTTAATAGGCTTAACATTTCAAAACTAATTGAGATTTTTTCTATTCATTTCAACGTTTATGTTATTTTTCAGATAAAAATCAATGGATACCTTTGAGATGCAGTAATCAATAAAACTATTGCAAAATACTAGAATTAATAAATTTATTAATAAAATTTATTCTATTTCGAAGCTTTTCAGATATATTTTTTATCACAAATCTTTTCATAACTTTCAAGAGACGTTACTCTTTGCTATCCTAGCAATAATCCTCCATGCGGACTCCAGACTGTTGGTTTTGAGTGTTTCATGCTTGCATTACTCCTGAATAGATAAAGTCGCTAAACAGAAATAGTTCTTCCTAGGTACAAGACGAACAGGCTAAATACCTATGGGGAGTTGTTGCTCTCAGAAAGCTTTTTATGAATGCATTCTGGTGTCTGCAAAAGATGGTGTCTTTTGCTACCGTCAATTAACCAAAAATCAAAATGAGAACTATCACCAGTCTTAGGAATAACGTCTTAAGCTTTCGAACCATTGCTAATCAGTGTAAAAATCTAAATGTTTCATAACAATATACTTTCTTTCGTAACAGATTTTATTTCTATTTTACGTCTTACACAGGGTGATTCTAAATTGCTTTTACAAATGAAGACGAGTGACAGTACCCATCCAGACGAACAATAATTATTATAGAACATAGGGTCACATTCCACTCTAAGAGGCAGAAAAGAAGAAAATAAAAACGCATCGAGGAAAAAAAGGAGACTATCTCGTAAGACTATCAAGAATTAACCGTATGCAAATTTGCACTGAGAAGAAGCAGCATTTTGTTCTTAGTTGGTACCGGAGAAAGCCAATCAGAGCAAACGGCGTCCTTGAAAATTGCATATAATCTTCATAAAACTGCACATAATCATAACTTCAAGTAACGTAATCCGACATAGTAAGTAACCAGTTAAGTCCTTCAAGTAACATAACTGCACATAATCATAACTTAATAACATCGTCCGAAACTTTTTGCGAATGCTATGGCGAAGTACACATACCAGGAATTGGCAGATATTCAACTCACATACGGTGAAGCAAAAACGAATGGACGCGAAGCACGACGTTTGTACGAATCATTTCCAACTCCGCGGGTTCCAAGACATCCAACCTTTTCCAGAGTTGACCGAAAATTGCGAGAAACAGGTTCTTTTGTTATCTCAAAAAGCAATGCAGGATTTTCATGAAATGCACAAACGCCAGAAATGGAAGAGCGAGTTTTGAGTAGATTTGAAGCAGCTCTTTTCACAAGTACGCGATTAGTAGCATACGAAATATGCATTTCTCAGCCAGTGATGTGGTGTATTTTACACGAATGCATGCACCCCTACAATGTGCAAAAGTGTAAGGTTTGAACACAGATGATTATCCCTACTGGACAGACTATGTGCAGTGGATGCTTGGAATGAGGAATAATGATCCACCATTTCCTGCATTAATATTATTTAGTGATGAGGCAACATTCAGCAGAGAACGCATTTTCAAAGTGTACAATCAACACGTTTGGTCTGATAGCAATTCCCACTGAAATACTCGTCATAAACACCAGCAGAAATTTTTCGTGAATGTCTGAGCAGGTATCCTAGGTGATTATCTGGTAGACCCTTACATCATGCGAGACCGTTTGACCGGCGCAGCTTACCGTACTTTCTTGGAACAAGTGCTTCCCAGTTTATTGCAGGCTGTTTCGCTCCCTATCCGGAGAGACATGTGGTTTCTCCACAATGGAGCTCCTGCACATTCTTCCGTTACGGTCCGTATCTTCTTGAATGCCACATATCCCACAAGATGGGTCTGACATGGTGGACCTGTGGCTTGGCATCTTCCCTCAACGGACCTCAACCCATTGGACGTTTTCTTCTAGGGACACATGAAGTCTTTAGTGTCCGAGACGCCTGAGGACTTAGCTGAAAATTTCGTGGCGAGAACCGTTGTTGCCGTGGACAAAATTAACATAACAACAGGAATCTTCGAGTCCTGCGCCAGTCTTTCCTTCGCCGATGTCAACTATGGAACGACATGCGTGGTCGACATTTTGAGCACTTTCTGTGAGTTTTTCACTAAACAATAAATCTGATTGCGCAACTTTTGGTCTCGTTCATTCTCTTTCCCAACACTGTTGTAAGTTCAGTTTGGAATTCTAATATTCCTCTTTTCTGCTTCTTAGAGTGAAATGCGACCGTATGCTCTATTGTAATTATTGCTAGTCTGGATAGCCACTATCATCCCTCTTAATTTCTAAAACCGATTCAGAATCACGCTGCATAGTACATCTAAACACAAAAATCTAGAAAAACGTGTCCAAACTAAATTCTGCACACGCTACATTTAGTTTCGTTACGTGAAGCGGTGATAAGTAAAATCTTCTTCAGGGATACTTCTATATGAGTATCTTGTTCGCCAAACCGAATGCAGCTATCCTGATTTTTGTTGACAATTTTGAAATGAGAGAGAGGCATGTTGTGCACAAATTTAAGTTAGAATGTTCTCAAAACCACAAAAATGCGAAATTGACGTAAAAAAAACTCTCAATGACCTTCAGTTTCTTCATTTCAATTGACTTAAAATGAAGCTGATGGTCAAGGAACGAACTCGGATCATAATTATGGAAGGAGAAAAATTATTCTATTATTGATGATAATTTTTTTACCCAAAGATGACATTGCTCATAGCTCTTAATGCATGATGTGTAAAATTCTGCGATACAGACTCAGTATAAGACAAACACGGCAGTCGAAATTCGAAAACAGCAACAAATTAGGTATCATCTACTATAATTGCAGGTAGTTGCCTTCTGAACAGGTCTTAACATAACACGAATGAAGTATCGCTTGAAACGAATGTCAAGCAAAATCTTGATTGTGCATCTGACTGTGCTTATGACATTTGTAATGAGGTTTGTAGAAAATTGTGTTTACGTACTGGTCTTTATGAAGATGGTTCTAACTGATGGCTTCATTTCACGGCATTGGTTCTACCAAGACACAATCTTACCTATTTACGGAGGATTCTCTTAGTGGCGAATTCCCCCCTCCTTAAATGATGATACTGAGAAACAGAAAATTAACTGTACGATTTACATCCATCACAGTAAGTCCTATAAGATCATAAGTGACGTGAAAAATCATAGTTTGGAGCTCTTTCTATCACTTATGACGATGATCTCAATTAGGTTTTAGGCCATCAGTGCCACTCTGCATTATCTGAACTAATAAATATTTAGCCATTAACAGTCCTCGAGCTTCATAGACCATTAACTTCTTAATGAACAATGGCATTTAAGAATTCACTACATCACTGTATTTTTGAGAACAGTATAGCTTAAATTTGGGAGTCGCATACTTTTTTCCCCTTTTAAATATTTCTTATAGATGGCAGCCATGATCCTTAAAATATTATGTTTTTTGGTTTCTTCTATACTCAACACTTAATTTTGATTTCTACAACGGTTTAGAATTCATACTTTCTAGCAATTTTTAATGACTCGGTATTTAATTCACACGAAAAATATTTAACTGTTTATTTTTTATTTCATGTCATTACTGATGCATTCATTAATAGTATAAATTAAAAATTAAAACTTAAATGCATTTACATGAATTAAATGGAGAATGAATGAAAGTTTATAATTCATAAATTTAGAGATAATTTTAGAAAGATTTGAGATGACTTCACTGAAAAGTCTGTTCCGAATCTTTTCAGACGAAGAGCATTGCTCTTATACTGCACATCCAACAGTCTGACGATTTCTCCCTTCTTCTGTTTATCATAGTGGGTTGTTCACTGATAAAGACAAATTTTCATATTCAGAACATTTATCTTCCGATCTATAAAGTTGCCACTAATGCAAAATTACTTACAACCATCCAATCAGAATACAAATTATGGGATAATAGTATAATCTGAATGATCCTATCTGTTGCAACTTGCAGTTTATTCTCGTGAACTATAGTTTAACAAATTTTCATACAGACTGTGTTGTTCAGTGAAGATTGAAAATCTGCTTTTTGCGTTTTATTTTCAAGAGTATGTTCCTTTAAAAAATATCGAATAATTTGAGGAAATACAATGTAATTGAGAAAATTGTTGTTAATTTCTATGCGCTTGAAAACAAACGCATTATTGAAATAAATTTGGACACAAATTATTACAATATTTTGAAAGAAAGTCAACATAACAGTAAACAAATATATTAGGAAAAACTTTCCTGATCAATAGTCGCTACGTTATAATAGATTTTTAATTGTTGTTGTTGACTAATGCTCACTTGTCTGACCTGTTATGTATTAATTGTTATTATTTTCAAGCTTTAAATTTTGCTTACTTAATTCAGTTTTGATCAGTAATTGAAGTTATTAATTTTTGCTTTAGTTGTTTAAAGTTTGTTGTAACTTTTGTTTTTTGTTTAAAGTTGATTGTAACTTTTGTTTTTAAAGTTTGTTGTAACTTTTGTTGTATTTTTTATTTGTTTAAACTGTAACTTTTTGTAAACCTTAAAATTAGGTCTGGTTGCTTTAAAAGTTTTCTTATATTGAAGTTGTTTAATTTTGAGTTTAGGGACTTAAGTTTATTTGGTTTTTGTACCTTTTGTTTTTGACCCTTAAAGTTGTTTAACTTTTAACTTTAATTATTTTAAAGCCTTGTTGCTGCACTTTTGGTGTGTTAATTTTTAATTTAACTTAAGGTAATTTAATTTTTACCCCTCTTCTATTGGAGTTAAACGAATTCATATTTTCTTACTGGTGGTAAGGTAAATCAATAGTAATTGAAACCCAATGTAGATAATGAGTGTGTATACTTAATTTCTGCTGAAGAAACAATTTATTATTGTGCTGACACTTTTAATGAATTTAATTGCTAAGTCATAGTTTAATTTTTAATGTCATAAATACGTTTATTGTGTTGAATAACTATTCACTGGTTACGTAATTCTCCCACCCAAACCGTCGGCTTGGAATTCATTCTCAGAATCCCTTATCTGATGATTACTGCACCTCGGAATTCTTTCGCCCAAGCGTTTGAACACAAGTATGATGTCTGCACCACATGTTCTCATGACTGCGCCAAGTGCAGTATTTGCATAACCGGGACCCCGTTTGCTGTGACATCTCTAGTGGGGAAATGTTTTACAGAGAGTTATTTATGAGAGTGAAAAGATAGGAAGCTCACAATGTTGGATCTGCGCCTCGAGACGAGGCTAGTCCCCCCCCCCTTTTCCATCAGCAGAGAGAAGGTTGACCCAGCAGAGTGGCCAATGGAGGCCGAATGGTTGAACCGCGATAGTTGGCGTCTTCTGGTAGTCGGGAAACCCCCTTCCGTGAAGATTTCTCTGTTTGGGTTGCTGTGCTTGGCGTTCCTCCGATCATCATACCAAAGAATCTCTAAGAAAGACCAATCTTTGATCATACTTCTCCAATTTTTTAAAAAGCGCGCCAGGTATTAAAATGGCTGCGCAGTGGATGACGAGAGATGGAGAGGTAGAACAGAGCGAAACCAAGAATCATCGCAGCTTGATCGTCACAGTACCTCTTTAGAAGTCGAAAAAAAATTTCATACGAAAATGAGAAATATGGAATGGCTGCGGAGTATGAGAAGAACACAGAACTTTGGAGGATTTAGCACTGGAATAAGGATAATCCACTGGAATAAGATTTCCAGGATAATCCACTGCAAAGACCCCTGCGCCGCTGAAGGTTTAATTTTCCGCCGAAATTAGCATGACGGTTTGGGACTAGCAGCCTAGGAGTCTGCCTGAGGGAAATTGCAGAATGGCGGAGTTCTAGGCCGCTGCCTCGGAATCAGCATTTAACTAATAGTCTTTTATTTTTTTCTTTTGTTTTACAGATTTTCCTTCCCGGTAGTGTACCCTACAACAGCAGTATGAAAAATTAGATTGTAAAGAATGCCAGTGTACTATCGGAGAGCCCTTTCCCATAATTTTAGAATGTCAAATCATTATAAGGTATGTTTATTTTGATAGGTCAGCCAAAAATGTTAACGTTGATGACCGCCACCACCCAAATTAAACAAATTGTAACTGTAAACTTTGAATGTCTCTAAATAAACGTAAGATTGATTTTACTTACTTTTGTATTGTTTTAATTTTACTTATTTTACACTGGACCTTAGTCATAGAATGGATTAATAGTAATCACAACGCAAACCTTTTTTTATAATTTAAAATTGTTTATTGTATATGTTTCACTTTGATAATTACACGTATTGTTATTTAATGTAATTTTTGATACAGTATTGGTTGAGAAAATGTTTACTTATGTTTGCACATATTCACACTTTTACCTACTACAATATAGATATTAACATGAAAACGTTTAAATACACAGTGATGATGCTTAGTGATACCTATTGTAAATTATCATAGGTTTATTTAGTGTCCTATAATAATAACTTGACAGACCTATAGTCAGCCAAAGCCTTCGAAATTCTTCGTGGAAAGCAGCTCAAGATACGCCTGTCTTTGGCAACAGTCTTGAGCACATTACAGGTGGCAGTGCGATTCAGCTCAGTTCCGCCCCCAATTTTGATGGAGAGCACTTTCGGGGAATGGGTCCGAGGGTCTCCCACCCCTCTTTCCATACCACCAAACTCTCAAAAGGATTTTCGGCACGCCGCATATTTAGAGTGCTCCCATGTCGCACGGGCACTATATATTTACAAACATCCATGCCTTCTCCGGGATTTTAACCCAGGTCTTCGGCACAGCAGTCATCGACGCTAATCACTATACGATTGTATGTCAGATTTTGAATAACTGCCAATTGTAATATATTTTGCAGTTGGCAAAATTTTTCAATGAATATATTTCTGTAATGTTTGTGTTACCGACATCTATAATTCTAGAGGGTTTAGTCAACATAAAATGTTTCGGAAAAATCAGTAATATAGTTTTTATAGTAAGAAGTAAGGTAGCTTTTATAATAGCACTGAGATTTTTTTTCTTCTGTTCACTTTTATTAAGGATATCAATAGTGCAAGACCGCTAAGTATTGATTGTAAAAATAAATATAAAAATGAAAGGGAAAAAATTCGAAAAGGAAAACTTAATAAGTGGAGACTAAAAGCATTTATTTTGGTAGGGTTAAAAATCTTTTATTCTAATACTTTTCAATACTTTCGTCTAGCAATCTACGCTATTTATATACAATCCTCAATCCTAAGTCTTCTAGACTAAGACATTCAGGATAAGAATTCAGCTTGAGTGTCAGCCTTTTTTAAAAGTCGCAAAGGATTTCTAAATTTTGTAAAGTTTGAAGGATTTAATTTAAAAATATATTGAAAATTTTATTTTAATATGAGACGGCAGAGAGCAATATATTTCCTTCTTTTGTACCAGATGCCGACCGCGTTTAATTTAAGTTGCAAAATAATATTCTCAGGAATCATCGAAGAATACGTAAAATCCTTTTGGATACTAAGAAAATGCTGAGTTTTCTTTCAAAATAATATGTCTGAATTCCTCAGAATAGAATAAAAACTTTTATTCATGCAGAAAAGCACAAGAGTGCATAAATCGTCTGATGGAAGACTGGAAGCAGAATGGAAAAGAGCTGTTTACGTGCAAACTAGACAAAAATAAATATCTGGTATTCAATGCAATAATAAATGTTTTCAGCTATTTTAGTTCTCTGCTTTGAAATCTTTTTTCTTATGTTAATAACATTAGTATGTTAATAACAAATGGGAAAAAAATAAGAATAGAATTTGTTCTTTACTTTGACAAATAAATGTTCTAAACTTGTCTGTGATAGAAAAAGCGAGACTTCAATCTGAAAAAATCAAAAACCAGAAAATCAAAGGTATTTAAAAATTGAAATAAAAATTAAAACAGGTCTTGTAAATTTTATTCTTATTCCTATAGAATTAGAATTGCATAAAATTAAATGTTAATGCATTTCGATATTTGTAATTGTAATGCAAATGTATATGTAATTTTATACGGAATAAAGAATTTTTGACAATGAAAACTGAGGGTAATGCCAACTGTGTACTCATAGTAATGTAATCACATTGTATAATATAATCACAGTTCAAGAAATGATAATCTTAATATAATGTTTTTATCTTTGTTTGCATTTGAGAGCAAATAAAGCACACGTAAAAGAAAGGTATTGTACAAAATCGTATGTAGAATGAAAAATAAAAAATAATTTTAAATAATGATTGTTTGGGAATAGAACGTTTAATATATAAAGACATTTTGGATTCTTTACTCATGGTAAGTAATTAAAATCTCTATATTTTCCTTTGTTGTTCCTTTCATTTTAAGCCATTTAGCTATTTATTATGTTCTTGTTTCTGAAGTATTTATATGTGGTAAATGGGCATTATTTTTTTGCTTCAGAAGCATTGAATATTTGTATATGCTACAGCGTTCTGTTTTTATCGTTTTTAATAATTTTTTCTGCTCACATTTTTACATTTGTTATGCGCATACATACTTATCAAATGCATTTTAATTTATTTTATGGCTAATTTCACATTATTGTCAGATATATTCTGAATTAATAATTGATTTTTAATTAATCTTTGTGGTTATATCTTTTCAATGAAACGCAAAACCATATATAAATAACTGATTAATCGCATTGACAGTAGCATAGATGTAAGGTAAAATTATGTAAAACGAAGTTCTTAGCAAATAGTCCCTCCTATTCTTCATTTTGATTTGTGTTCGAAAATTGGTAACTATTTATAATATACTAATCTAAATAACTGCTTCATTTCAAAATTAACCCACAGCATACAACCTAACGACACCTGTGCAATGCAGATGCCTTTAATTTACTGCCAGAATAAGATTCAAATGAAACCTAAATATTTTTTTTCTGTCTTCCAAGTTTTCTACGGAATGCATAACTTTCTCACTCACTTCTGTCTATCCTTCACTAAGTTAGACGTGCTAAACTTGCAAAATTTTTGGATGAATATAAGTCCATTCCATTTGTGGTGGATTTATGAAAAATGTGTGAGAAACATGTGTAAAAAGGAAATAATTTGGCCACAACTACAAATGTCTCCTTCGTTATGCATTTACAATGCCACCAACTATCCTAAGTTATTACACACATATATATTTACGTAACATATAAAAGTATGAACGAAAATTATTAACAATTTACTAATTTATTTGGAAAAAATTACTAACTTAATTGGCAGCATCCCTTAGAATTCCTAATTTTAATTTAAATACAGCACGTCAAAACGCCACTGACATTATTCTTTGTTGTTGCTGTAGAATTGTGATATATTGGTTATAAGGAGATAGGTACCGTGGAACATCTTTTTTGAAAAGGGACCATTTAGAAATTAGTGATGTTGTTGCTGGAAGCTGGTACAGTAAGGAGCAGCAGAAATGAACTTCATTTCGTGCTGACTGGTAGATCAGTAAAATAACTGTCTAGCAACAAAATTTTATATCTTTATATTGTTACATTTATCTCTGAAATCACAAGTAAAGAACAAATTTTTTGTTTACTTGAAATACTTAGCTAAATCTCGAGAGAACAGTCTCGATGATATACATTATAAAGATGCATTAAAAAGAATAGCAAGATATGATCTCACTTTTCTTCAATTATAGCCTGCCTTTTACCAAAAAGAAGGTTACTATTACAATTCTATTTTGTTAACCTCACTGCAACATGAATAGTGTTTGTGAAATTTGATTCTCATTAGCATAATGCTTTTGAACAAAAATAACACTAAATATTCCAATGCCATTTTCATCCTAACAAAATATAACTTATATTTCGAATATTTTTTACACAAATTACTTTATTTTTTGGAGTACCGTATGCAATCTATTCACAGAATTTTATTCTTTAAATTTTATTTATATTCAAGAAACAGTTTTCATTTTATTTACAAAGATATGTCTGCTGTTTTTATTATGAGCAATAGTATATGCATTGTTCCACTTTTATGGATTTATGAAGCGCTAAATCATTTTATATTTTATCATTTACTTTTAACTAAGTGGAAAACTATAATCAAAATAAATATTTTGACAAAAGTATGTGCATTACAGAATCTTTCATTACAGAAGTTGTAGGGAAAAGTTTAGAGTAAAGACAAAATGATTAATGAACAGTCTGGAACTCCAGAACTCAATCAATATCGTACCTGAAATGCCCTTCTTTTCTTTTTCATTTCTCATTCATTCCATCTTGCTTGCATTTATCGGTTTCAAAAATCAGAAAATTTCCATTATTCTTTCATAATTAGATCACAGTCGAGAAAGATTTCCCGAAGACGTTTTCCTCATTTACGAATAAAAATTAGTATAAGATTCTAATTTTTTTTACTGCAAATAAATAATATACTACTACTGTTATCGAGTGCTGATAATCAAAATTCCTTTTTATTTCTGCTTTATATTTATCTTGCTTCCAGCCTCCCTGTTGGTATATTAGTAGGGAAGCTAGCTGCAATAAGCTTAATCCCAAGTTCGAATCCCGAGCAAGCATGGATGTTTGTTGTCTCGCGGGGTGTTATTCATCAAAATAAGGATGGAGCTTCTACCTTCTTCTAGATGTAGTCCTTTCTGCGGTGCACTTTGCGCAACGTTCTTGATGTTGGGGATGAGGTTATGTCTATTTCCAATGAACTTATTCAGTTGCAAATATCGGACCATTTGAAGCAAGAACAGAAAATTATTCATTACAGTATAATTTTTCTCGGTACAATATCGGCGTAAAATATTTCGAATAAATTTAAAGAATTATATTCGAATTACTTTAAAGAATTTCGAATTATTATTATTTTTTAATTAATTAAATATTTTTTGAAGACAGATCTGATGAAAACATTGAAAGACGCTAAAAATTACCAGAATAAAATTAAAGTTTTTACCATTTTACTATAATACATTTTTCTCCTGAAATTTGAGATTTGCAGAATGATAACAAATCTAGTTGAGAGCGTTTACAGTGATGACTCGCAGTCAAATATTATTTTCCGTGATTTTACAAAGCTATATAGAATCCTGAAATATTCAAATGTAAGAGTAGACGTTGAGAACTTATAAAAAATGAGACTAGTAAACTAACATTTTACTTCCAGGTTGTTGGAAAATTTGCATTTCCCCTTGCGTCTGCGCAATACTGAGAAGGATGGGAAGTGCAACCGTATTTAAGCCGCAGTTTAAAAGCCAAAGTAACGTATAATCCTTGTGGCCTATTCCATGTGGTTATCCATGTGGCTGTCGTCCTGACTGTAAGTTATGGTGTTCTCCATCGCGGAAGAAGTGTTTCGAAGTACTGAATGCTGACGTTGCGTAGCTGTCGAAGATAGGAACGGGACTAAGATACTAGCAGAGTCTGAGATTCAAATTGCCGCCAGCATCTACTATGTATCCGAGTGTCGATTTGTAGTCAAGAACCTAATAACCGGGTGTCATGCCAAGTAATAGACACGTTAGATACGAAGCAGAAGTTATGATGCCAAGTTATTACCTGTTATTTCATTTTGCTTTTTCATATGTCATAGGCTGACATGCATTGTTCTTCTATCCTGTTAAGTGTAAGGCAAATACCACTCCTGTTAAATGTAAGGAAAAGGAAGCTTAAATCTTGAACAGGCAAACAGAAGCTATGCAAAGAGAATTGCTTGCCAATATATTTTCTGATAGGGAGAGGTATTAGTGGAGCGTTATGGGGGCAGATATTAATCGAGCAATCAGTATACTTATAAGCAGCAAGTTTTTAGGAAGAGATGTGTAAAAGGAAAGTATTTTACGATGGAGGTATAGTTCAAAAGAAAATAAAATTGTTTGCAATCCTCTCGTTTGTTATTAAACTTTCGATACTTGTAGTTTGAATCATTAAAATGTCGATATCGGTGGTTTGAATGGTGGTAAAGTGGTAGTGTCGTCGGGTTCCGGAGGCAAGAAAAGACGCAAATATTTCAGTCATGGCCGATAACTGTACATGGGGTGAGTGTAGGATACGTATTTGCTTAGCTGCATTCAGATACATCTGTTGTGACAATTTGATACACTTTGTTTCCGGATAAAATAGCAGGTTAGAAATCTATTCTGATTTATATTACATCATTATGGGCGCAATCTGCTTCCAATCTTCAGCACATTTTGGGAAGTTTACTACATCTTCAAACAAATACAATGGATGAAAGACAGAAGTGAACCGCTATGTGTTAGCGAAACGCAAGCAAGCAGAAAAGTACGAAGCATTGAAAACAACATTTTCGAGACAGTCAAAAGGTTATGGTTTCCAGAAATGTTTCGATTTCAATTGAAATCTTATTCTGCGATTGGCTAAAATGTACTTGCATTATCAGAGTTATATAAGACCGTATGATATAAATTAATTTCAAATGGGTACATTATCAGATTATATAAAATCGTATGATATAAAATAAATAGGTATATTGTAAACAGTTACTAGTTTTAGGTCAGAAAATGGAGATACATAATTTAAAATGAAGATCTAAGGGGCTATTGCCATTTAAAATTAGAAGTTTGCTTTACATATTTTTCGCCTTACATATACATGATTGCTCTACTGTATCTACTCCCTAATAAAATGTATTATATATAATTTTAAACCGTTAACAAATTAAGCTCAAAGGCAAAATCCAATTATGAGCTGCAATCTGCAATAAATTAGTGACAATATTTATTAAATACATAACCTGAAATAAGTAAATTGAAATTATATTCGCTTTGGAATAATGAACTGTTAAATAAAATATTTTGCAAATGCTAAATGCTATCATAATTTTTGTATGAAATCTCTTATTACACACGTTGGTTTGTCTGGGTATTTTGAAACATGTATTGTTTACTAAGTTTTACAATAGTATTTTGCATTTTCAAAACATTTGGTTTTACTATTTTATGAACGTATGATTTGAATTTATTATTTTGTTTATGTTATGTATTTATTATACATATATATATGTGTGTGTGTGTGTATGTGTAATATAAGCACAATTATAGAAGCACCGATGCAAGAACACTGAGATGAAGATACTTAGAAATGCTAATAGTGTAGATACTTGATGCTTAGAACGTCCATCTATTTTGAAGAAGACAATCGAGATGGATTAAATTCCATATTTATTTAAATTCACTGATTCACTTTTGTGGCACTCCAGTTGTGCCTATTTCTAGAACAATTTTGATATTATTGTGATATAAGCGATCATTACAGCACACAGATGATTGCAGCAAAGCCTTTGGCCACGAGGAAAGTACAAGTGAATAAAGGAGAGAGTGACGTAGTACTTCAGAGGAAGAAGGGAGGAAGTCAAGTTTCAGTTCGAGTTAGTTATGGTTTGCAATTATTTGATTGGGCAAGGGATAATTTAAATGACGGCGTTTAGACTTATGGCGCTATTTCGAAGACAGAGAGATGAAGTTCCCTAAATTAAATAAAAGAGGTCAAAGCCAAATAAATTAAAAAAATTTTAATAAATAAATAAATAAATTTAAATAAATAAAAAATTTTCATATTTTTTATCTTACACATTCCCCTCTTTCAAAGAGAAAAAGGCGGAGCGACAGAGAAGCCGTTTTAGAGAGAAAGGGCATTAAAGCAGCAAAATATGAGAAATATAATTTTGAAACATGGAAAACGCCATTTTATTGCCAGACTGCTTTCTCATCTTTCTGCTACCAGACCTTGCTGCTGCTTATTCCATCTTCCCTTTGTTGGAATACTTGTGACGCAAAAAGTCTAAATTAAATCGTTCCTAGTTTAAATCACTATTGAATATGTAATTTTGGACAATTTCATTTAACGTAAAAATGATCTGCGGTGAGAATTGAATAAAGTTGAGGAACCTTAAAAGCTAGAGCGTTCTTTGTCATTCCTGTGCCTGCCTACCAAAATATTACATATATATGTATGTGTGTGTGACACTTTTTGATGGTATGATGAGAAAACCAATTACCGTCGCAGTCGTAGTGGAGACGTTGATAACACATAGCTCGAAACTGTGTTGCGTAGATGACTGGATGGAATTAAAAAAAAAAAAAAAACATACAAATATTTGGAATCTCAACACATCTTCATTTAAAATCGTAAAAACAAGCTTGTATTTAGCGTAGGTATAATGAAACACTTAATCGATTTCGAGGGCAGCTAAAGGTCCCTCCTCATCAGGAGAAAGAAATACCTAGCAAGAAGAAAATAAAGGAGAAGGAGTTTCAGAAACGCGTGGTCCTTATCAGCACTGCACGTGGTTAAAACTGGATTTTTAATCAGAGTTGCACTGGCCGCCTACTTTTACTGAGCCAGGCTATCTGATCAAGCATAAAGGACAAGAAAAATTAGCGAAGTTAAAATAGGGAGCGAGGGGCAAATACACCTTCACGCTCAAAATCTGAACTTCAAATAATGGAAAGCAACCACTGAACGGATTTTTATACCATCTGGTAGTACCAAACGCGAGGAGGTAACGCCATCTATCGGCAAAAATAACTGAATTAAGATAGCAGAATTTTAAAGGCATTAGGAAGGACAGGATTGGACTTCAAATCATTAACTAAACCTGCTAAATCTTTGTAAATGTGAAAAGCCTCAAGAAAATCCAATTCACCTATGGAAGAAGCCTTTTGGATAATTTTTGCAGACCCAAAGTCAAAATTAATGTTAAATATCCAACTATGATACGCTATTGAAGACTTGTTAATTTCGCCTTTTTTGACATAAGATTCATGTTCCTTGATACGAAACTTCAACGCTCTTTTTGTTTGGCCAATATATCTTAAACCACACTGACACGATATACTATAAATTCCCCAAGAATTCAAGACAGAAACGCAATCTTTTAGAATCGAAGAGTGAATGTTATTAATAGGGGAAAAACCGACAAGAAAATTGAATTTCTGGAGAATCCGTGCAATTTTATAGCTAACAGAAGGATAAAATGGAAGCACGACAAGGTCATTAATATTATTTCTAACAGTGGAATGTCTTCTTTGATGGGAATCTGAAAATTTTTTAACGGCTTTATCAATAATCACGGGAGAAAATCCACGGTCAATCGCAACTGCTCTCAAATAATTAAATTCATTGGTAAGCAAAGATTCAGAGGAACAAACTTTAAGCGCGCGGAATACATAATAGTAAAAAGAAGCCCTTTTTTGCTTAACAGGGTGGCATGATTTGGCATGGGGTGATAAACAAACTGCAAAGGGTTTACGGTACACAGTGGTGCTAAAATCCGTTTCATTGCGGATTATAAGAATATCAAGGAAGGGGAGAGAATTGTTGGATTCAATTTCAAGAGTGAATTGGATGGCTGGATCAATTGAATTCATAATAGATAGAATCTCGGATAAATCCTCTTTATAACCGTCAAATAGTGCGAAAGTGTCGTCAACATACCGAATCCAAAGACGAAAAGATAGTTTATCAAATAATTTCATCTCAAAATAGTGCATATAAATGTCAACAAGTACCGGACTGAGAGGATTACCCATAGCCAATCCTTCAACTTGACGAAATTATGCATTTTGGAAAACAAAGTGGGTTTGACTTAGAGAAACTTTAGTAAGCGAAACCAACTCATTAATTTCAGTATGTGTGAAGTGAAATTCCCGAAGCCTAGTTTCAAGACAATTTAGTGCTCCTTCGACCGGAACATTAGTAAACAGTGATTTGACATCAAATGAAACCATAATGAAACGAAGTGAAGAAATATTTTTAAGTTTATCAATGACTTAAACAGAATTTTTTACAGTGTGAATATTGTTAGCAAGTAGAGGAGAAAATCTAGAAACTAAATATTTGGCCAAAGGATATGAAGCAGTACCTATGTTGGAAACAATTGATCGAAAAGGAATACCGGTTTTGTGGACTTTTGGAAGAGCATAAAGTCTAGCGCAATTAGTAATAGGTGGAATAAGTGATTTCTTCAACTGAGGTGGCAGAATATGAGAAGATTTAATAGCACTTTTAACTTTCGTGAGGTCCGAAGTTGAAGGATCTTTAGGGATCGAGCAGTATGGGCCTTCATTTATCAGTTTAGAGACTCCAGTAATATATGTGTGTTTGTCCATAACAACGATCTGTCCGCCCTTATCAGCTTTAGAGATAATGATATTAGTATCAGAATGAATTTCACGTAAGATCTCATTTTCCTTTTTGCTAAGATTCGAACCCAAAGATTTGTTTTTAAATTAACGTTATGAGTATTTAGGTGGCGGATTGTATCCTTCTGCGTTTCCGAAATTTTGGAGAATTTAAAGGTTTTCTCTATAGGGGCGATGATTTGAGGAATTGAAGGTTTAGATGTCTTTGAAAAGTTGAAATTATATTTTAATACTTTTAACTGATCCTCCGAAAGATTCCTATTGGAGATATTAACGATGGGGTTAACGTTTACAGTGGGAAGATCAGCTAGATAGGTGGGACTATCCGACTGGTGTGTGAGTTTAAGGAATTTAGAAATATGCACATTTTTATGCCGTTGACAAACGGTATCGGTTCTAGACCAGGATGTATGTTCAAATGAGGAAAAAAATTTCAGTGGAATTAGCAATTTTTAAATGGAGGTAATATAATTCAAATTCAATTTTAAATAAACGTTTGCGCGTGTCCCTTATAATATGACGAAGAAGTGCCAATTTGAATTTATGCACAATTTTTGAAACGTGAACGGAAGCTTTAAGGCTACATTTCACATGTATAAATTTGGGAATGATATTTTGATGTTTGTATTTAAGTAGAAACTGTAGATGATTCAAGAATTCGTACGCTTAAGGCGTAACTTACAAAATCGGTTCCTGTCAGTGGACATATTGTGAAAAGGGTACAAGCAAGAAACAAGTGAACAAAAGAAATATATTTCCGGAAGTCCAAACAAGTAATTACCTATAACATGAAAAAACACCAATAAATAATGAAGACAATTTTCATCAACATATGACAGAAAAATTCCAAAAGGAGAGAAACTTCCAATACTGAAAACCAATAGCCACGTGGAAAGAAGCAACGAAAGTCAAAATCGTGCACGTGGTACACCGATAAAAAGTAGAATTTCCTCAAAAATGCCGGTTGATAGCATAAACCAAATCCGAAAAACTAATGGCCACGTGGAAAGAAGTAAATAAAATGGTGCACGTGGTAAAACAATAAACAGTAAAATATTCTCGAAAATGCCGGTTGATAGCACAAACTAGAATAGAAGAGAAACATGCTAATGTGACAATCAAAAAATCGTGAAAATAACCTTCTATTTAGCGTAGGTATAATGAAACACTCAATCGATTTCGAGGGCAGCTAAAGCTCTTCATTGCTTGACGACTAATCTATCAAAACAAAGCTTCTTAATTGGAACAACACAATGGGTGCAAACTGCACACTACATTTTTATATGTAATGCAATTACATTTAAGAACACTAGATGACTATTGAAAGAATTGTCAGATGGCTAGTTTGAACAGCGACTTGATAAGAGTTTACAGCAAGGCGGTTCACTGTAGGGAAAGAATACAAACCCCGTACGAACGTGAAGGAAGAAAATAACACAACAACTTGTGTCAGAAAAGAAAAACGTAACAATACTGATCATGTTAGGAATTATTTGTAGGTAAGACAAGGCACCACCAATTAACTTTCCAGTCGTTGTGGGGATGGTGACAGAAGATAACTTGAAACTGATGCGTAGATGAAATGATGGACTTGCAATCAAATTTCCCCATCGTGACAATTAAACACATTTTACTCAACAAAACCATTCTTTAGAAATACATTCCCACTGTAAATTCTTCAGTATAATGGGTGCAATTTGCTCCCCAGAATACTGTATACACTTATAACATTTTTGAAAAATGGACAGCGCAACTGTAAGATACAAGTTAGCCAATTCAGAAGACTAGGAAAGGCAACTGCGTATTGAGAAACTGGAATATTTATAAGCTCGGAACCTTTATTTGAGTTTTTAATGGTTATTGGATAATTGCTCATAGTGTTACGGATCGTTACAGAAGAAGTAATTACGGAAGTAACACAGTACAGATTCTTGAAAAAAGACGTACCGAATATAACTAGTATTGCTACTGCTTGTTAAGTTAGATATTTTTAATAATTCTACAGTATTACACGGGTCATCAAAATACGGGTCATCAGTTATACACGGATCATCAAAATTAAAGGATAATGAGGAAAAATATGCTTACTTAGTTAATGTTGTCACCAATGCCCAGTGGTTTATTTATATATTTTAATTAAATGCAATTGAACAAAAAATTTCACTTCTGCACACACGTTAATGCCATAAAGATGCACATTGGGTGATTGACAATGTGGTGCGGTATGTACTCATGCTGGAATTCTGGTCTGTTAAGTGAATGTGGTTTCTGAGAGTGATCAGTAGATAGTAGTTATGGTTCAAAAGCATCATTTAAGTGAAGATCAAAAAAGGCGAATAATTGGTAGAATCGAGGGGAGGGCGAATTCAAATGGAGGTTACCCAAGATTGGAATATTCCTCAAAGTATATCCCTCAAAATATCAAGAGCTTAGAGTCTCTTTTAATGTACTGGATATACAGCCTGATCAAAAGCGATCAAGAGCAACAACTGCATCAGAAGACCGTTTTTTGTCATTATCGGCTCGAAGAAACCGAAAAGCGACTTCAAGAGATTTGATTTTAGACGTTTAGGCTGACATAGGAACTAGAATTAGCCGTTCTGCTGTTGCACGAAGGCTTAACGAGGTTAAACTGTATGCGAGAAAACCAATGGTTTGTGTCTTACTCACTCCAGCTTATAGAAGGGCCCATTTAAACTGGTGCCATCGTCATGTTCAATGGAGCCAAGACAAATGGTACTCAGTATTGTTTAATGACTAGTCAAAATATAGTGTGAACAGTGATTCTAGACGTGTTTTGATAGGGAGAGAGGAAGGAACACACAACTCACCTTCCATTGTCCGTGAAATATCACCCTCCCTCAACCTCCATTTAATGGTTTGAGGTGGAATCATGACAAATGGGTGCACCAAGGTGCGTATCTTTCAAGGAGGTTCCGTAACTGCTCGAAGATATGTGGATAAGGTATTGGAACCCCAAGTTAGACTATTTACGGGTTTTGTTGCCTCAGAATATTTGCTAAGTGAAGGCAACAAGTTAATTGCAAAATTTCGGAAACATTAGTATCAACAAATGGATTCGAAATGAATGAAGCAGTTAGGCTGAGGGTTACGAAAATTAGAAAGTCTAATTTCGAAATTATTTTTAAGCTCGACGAGGTATTCGGAATATTAAATTATTTCAATTCTCTTATATTTCTTGAAGTAGGTATCGAAATTTTTAAAGTGGCGAAAGTTTCATTCCTTTATTTGGCATATCTACGAATTTAATTTTGATTTAATTACGTTTATAGTTCCTTTTCCTCAATAACAGTTTTCAGTCTGCTCTGTAATTCAAGATTTAATTTATTAATTTTGGTTGTTATGTTTCTATGTTTAAGAAAGGCTATATTACATAACCAGCTTTGATTAAGTTCTTCATATGTTTCGTTTCTGGATTCTAAAAACTTTCATGTTTGTGAAAGAAGCTCTAAAAGTTGTCTCTACCCTTACAAAGCCATCTAGTTTCAGAATGTAATACTAAAATTCTATACTCTGCATCAAGCTTATCAAGCAATATTTTGAACAATCTATTCTGAAGTTGTACGAAAAGAATATTAAACTTTTAGAACACCTTTCATCACACGTGCATAACGTAATTTTTTTTTCATAATATCGACTGATGTATGTTGCAGTAGTAGCTAAAAATGTTTGAAAACAGCATCATTATTACTTAATGTGATGAAACTAACAGGTGAAACAATAACAGTAGGTGCAGTGTGGTGTCTAGGAGACATGTTTTGAAGAAGTTTTATTTCGGTTATACTGTTTATTATATTTCATTTATATGGATTATTGTCTTTCGGTTATATGGTTTTATGTAATCATAACTGGTAGCAAATCCCTAAAATTCGTAAAAATGTGACAACACATTGCACAAATATAGATGTAGATATGCACAAAAAGGTTAATATTCCAAATTCGGGTTGAGCGCCAAACTTGGTGAAAGTTTTTTATTTGACGCGATTTCGATTTGGGTGTGTTTTCCGGCTGTATGTTTTCTTGTGGCAAACCTGGAGCTTTATTTCGGTAATTGTAAGAGTGCGAAAAGAGTGCGAGTAGCCAGAAGATTTCTTTCTTAAATTTAATTTTGAAATAATGTGTTTGTTTTTAAAAGCTTTACTATTTAGTAATATAAATAGTATCTATATTATATGTACTATTTATATATATTAAACCTATATATATATATATATATATATATATATATATATATGTTTAATATTATATTTATATAAATATTTGCAAAAGGTTAAGTTGTTGTTGGTGGGAGAATGTTGGATTTCAGATGACGTGAAGTTATGAAAGTTTTCATTTATTTTTATTTAGTTAATTTTTTTTTAGTTTTGTTTCTTGCATGTGGCAATCGAAAGATGTGGAACACAGTAAAAAGTCCGTAATCCGGACGTCCATTATCCAGAATGATCTATAATCCGGACCTCAAAACCACAAACTTACGCATGCGTGTAAAGCCAGTAAAGCGTTTACTCATTCGCGCGTCCTATAATGAAGAAAGTAACAGAGAACGTTATTGAAAACGAAAAGATTTCGATTGATAAGTTAGTCGGTATTCTCGACAAAGCAATTACAGGACTTGAACAGTGGAACTTTGTAACGAAACAAGAAATTATATCTGTTTATAGAATTAAAGAGAAAATATTAGCACAAAAAACGAAGCAACTTAAACAACTTACATTGAAAGAAATGTTTACTAAAGTAAGCAAATAAATATTAAGCTTTTCTTTTTTTTTTTTAAATTTTAATACCCTTTAGATTATAATTGCTCTTTACTTCATAAATTACGGTTTCATATTTTTAATTGTATAATTTCTGCATGCCATCTTACCAGATTTAAATTGATGATCTATAATCCGGAAAAACCCTTAATCCGGAATCGCCGAGGTCCCGACGAGTCCGGATTACGGACTTTGTACTGTATTTAAAGTTTTGAAGTTTTGAACGAAAGTTGCTTAGTGTGTTGAATTCTACGACGTTGTTTTAGCATTTAATCAATTTCTGTTTGCACATAATAATCTATTCTGTTTGCACATAATAATCTATTCTGTTTGCACATAATAATCTATTCTGTTTGCACATAATAATCGCTGTCACTATTGTAAACAAAAATTTGCTATTCTGTTAAATCACTTCAAAAATCACTTCGTAGTGCTCTGATCTGATAAGTGTACATATTTATTTATTCAATAATTATTTACAAGAATTGTTCATTTTACTATTTTATGATGAAATACATAGGTAGGACTATGTTTTTACTTGCAGAGCTGTTGGACTTTGTTTTATTCATCTAATATTTTATCAACTCATTTTACTGTTCTATTTATATAAAATAACAGCGTTTCACTTGTAAGGATTATGTTAATTTTATTAACAGTTAAATTTTAAGTTCCTTTTCTGTCAAATTCTTAACTTCAACTTACTACTTCCGGCCAGAACGTAATTTTGGAATCACTCTGAATACATAATAAGGAGGAGCGGAATTAAGACCGCGAAGTTCTACTTGTTGAGTTAGAGAGAATCAGAGTTTCTGATTTGTGTGCGTCTGCCTTTTGGCCTCTCAAAGCTGTTATTACGCTCCGCCGTACTCAGGCCCTTGATAAGCTTCGTAGTCAAATAGAGTTAAGGGGCCAACTCAATTAGAATCTTGATAGCTTCGGCTATATCTCTTTAGTTAATCTTAATTTTAATTTATTTCTTAGTCTCTTAAGTTCAAGCCCAAGTGTCGGCTTTTATTGTACACTCCAAGACGGAGTTTTGTTCAATCTTATTGGAATAATAAAGGGTTAGTTACCCTTCCATCTTGTTGTTTCTTGTCACACGAACTTAAGCGATTATTCGCTAACTAGTTCTTAAGGTTACTCACTTTTGACTGCAATTACACAGTGGTAAACCTCACACACTACTGCAAAACTGTAAGGATTTTAAGTTTTACTAACGATTATTTTATTTTAAATCTTTACTATCACTTCTTATTTTCTACTTCCGGCCAGAATTAAAAGCTTTAACTTATTTATGCAAATTTGTCTTGCGAACGCCAAGTACTCAAGTTGTGGCTTTTTGCCAAGCAAGAGAGAGAGGAAGGAGTTAGTAGAAGCAGGCCGCTTGCCTTAGTAGTTTTACTCGGTTGCTGGTTGCCTTCAAGACCAGAGGTTTATTCCTCTTGATAATTTTAAACGTATCGTAGTGTTAACAGTTCTCTGTACTACATACGGCCTTTCTGTTAATATACGGCCAATCTTCAGGTAGACACTTGTTTATTAATCCAAAGTTAGTTTAGTTAGAATTTAGTTAATATTTTTATATTCTTACGTTCAGACCACAAGTGGTTGGTCTCTGTATTCCGAAGTCCGGAAATCATTGTAAAGAGAGAAAAATAAAGGGTTTCGTATACCCTTCCTGTGTATCTTGTCTACTTCCCACATTTATTGAACATAGCTTTAGTAAGCTCCCTGTTCCGAGTCAGGTCATTGAATGTTCCCCAAGCAAATAAGGAGAAACACTGAACCTGATAGTGGCGCCCGACGAAGAAAAATAACCATGGCCGAGTTTCAAGAAGAACCTGTGCTGCCTGCAGAAGCGGCTCAGAATCCAGAAATGCCAGCTGCCGCCATGGAAGGATTTGGTTACATCGTCCAGACCATGCGCGCTTCGATGAAACAAGAAGCAACATTTAATGGAAACTCACCGGTAACCAGTTTTTTTGGAAAAATTGGAGGACCACTTCATGATGTATCCCGTGCACGAGTTCCAGAAAGTCACCTTAGCTACCAGCGCTTTGAGGGGCCAAGGGCTTAATTGGTTCAAATGTATTGGCAGAAGTTTCTTGGATCAAGCGGGAATTCCCACCTATACTTACGAATATTTCAAGACTGCCCTAGTAAAAGCCTTCCCTGTCGTAAGGGATCGTGCAAAATTAGAAACGGAACTTTTCAGCATATACCAGAAACGAATTGAAAATCTCTCAAGCTTTATTTTAAGAAAAATTCACGTCTTCAAACTCTTGTATGGAAACCGTCCGGATCCTGAGATAATTCAAGTGATTTTGCCGAGGTTACTTCCCCAAGTACAAGACTTTATTGAATTAAGGAATCCGACTACACTGGAAAAGTTATTTGAGCTAGCAATCCAGTTTGAAAGTAGAAGAACGGCGGACATTGAAAGAAGACGCCAATATGAGCAACGAAACCAATTTGGTGCGCCAAGACCGCAGCAAAGTCAAGCACACGGCTACGGAAGCAAAGCGAATCAGTGGGCAAGGAAACCCGAGCATCTAAAAACAGCCGGTGAACGTCGACAGTTCAATAGCAATCCAGAAAAAAATTCTGAAGGCCAGTGGAAAAAGAAGGAAAGCATGGAAAGGAAGAAACAAGATTTAAACTAAAACGGATTTCTGCTGACGGGAGGGTGCGGAAATCCGAAGGCCAAGAAAACCCCTCTTCCTTCAAGTTAAATACAGTAATGGTGAAAAATTTGACTCTTCCAAAGATTGAAGTGTTGGTGAATAACATCCCAGCCACCGCACTCCTGGATACAGGCGCCCAGTGTTCCTGTGTGGCAGAAGATTTTTTTAGGAAGTATTTTCGAAAATACCGCATATATAATTCGGATAATACGACAGTGTTAGCTGCGCAGGGAGAAAGATGCAAGTGTATAGGTAATGTACCGCTATACGTTCGTATCAAGGACGAACAAGTAAAGATTATGTTTTTTATAGTAAAGAATCTGCAAGCACATATCATCTTAGGAATAGATTTTCTTTCAGAGGCAGTAGCAACACTGGATTTTAACGAAGCGTTTCTTAAGCTGACGATGAAACCAGTTCGAGAAATAAAAACAGAACCACCAATGTTAAACCTTGACCACCTGCCTTAGGAAGAGCAACAAAAAATCCGACAAGTGGTAAGTGAATTTGCTTCGTTATTTAGTGATATTCCAGGATTTACTCAAGTTACTAACCATAGTATCGACACGGGAGATTCACTGCCAGTTCGCCACAAACCATACCGGTATGATAAGAATAAAGAAAAAATTATAGAGTGGCACATTAGAGATATGTTACGTAAAAAGATCATAACGCCCATCTCAAGTAGTTATGCTAGCCCGGTGGTTTTATGTAAGAAAAATAATGACTATCCTTTGGAGCATCCAAAAAGGTGGAGATTCGCTATTGATTACCGTAAATTTAATTCCATAACGAAATATCCGGTATATCCGTTACCGATCATAGAAGAAATTTTAGGGAACATAAAATCAACCAAATTTATGACGACTTTAGACTTAACGACTGATTATTTTCAAATAGGGGTGAGGCCTGAGGACGTGCCTAAGACTGCTTTTATAACCAAGTCTGGCACTTATGCATTTTTGCGTATGCCGTTTGGCCTTTCAGGGGCCCCAGCAACATTTCAGCGATGCATGGACATTGTGTTAAGACCTGTTCTTGGAAAGTCCACATTTATCTATTTAGACGATATCATTATTACTAGTGATAATCTGGACCAACATGTACAGGATTTAAGACAGGTGTTTTCATTATTAAATGAGGCCGGTCTAAAAGTTAATGTCGAAAATTGCAAATTTGCAGCCCCTGAATTAAAATACTTAGGTTACAAAGTATCTCAGAAAGGAATCGAGACAGACGAATCAAAAATAATCGCTGTGCAAAAGTATCCGCCGCCAAATATGGCGAAGAAGCTCTTTTCTTTTCTAGGACTTTGTTCATATTATAGGTACTTTATAAAAGATTTTGCAGCTATTGCTGAACCATTGTTAAAATTAAAAAGGAAAAAGGCAAGATTCTCGTGGACAGCCGAAGCCAATAGTGCTTTCGAAAAATTAAAGCAAGCATTAACGCAAGCCCCGGTTTTGAAATTTCCTGAAAAGGATGAAAATTTAGAAATTTCAGCGGATGCTTCGGATTATGCGGTAGGAGCGGTACTTTCGCAAAATCAGCAGCCCGTGGCATTTTTTAGTCGAACTTTAAATCAAACACAAAGAAATTATTCCGCGACCGAGAGAGAGGCACTTTTAGCAGTGCAAAAGTTCCGAGTCTATTTTGGAAGGGCGCCAATAACAGTGTATTCTGATCATGCGGCGGTAACTAGATTGTACTCAGGGAAAAACTTATCCCCAAGGTTAATAAGATGGGCACTCAAGTTACAAGAGTATAATCTGGTAATCAAGCACACCCCCGGAAAGGAAAATACCGTAGCAGATGCCCTATCCAGAATAAAAATAGATGAAGAAGGTAATACTGTAAAGGTGGCAATGCTCACAGCATGTACAATAAACTCCCGAGAAACTGTAATAACCGAACTGGGTAAGGATCCTGAGTTTAGAAACATTTATGAGTATTTAAAGGATCCTGAAAATTTTAGCCACCAAGATATTGTGGCGACAAGAAATAGGGCGGCCCATTACGAGCTAATAGATGGTCTATTATTTTATACAAAAACTACAAATTCCAACAACGAATTTCGACCTGTTATCCCAGCTAGTCTTAGATTAAACATCCTGCAGGAGTTGCACGACAGCCCATTAGCTTCTAATGCTGGTATTCGAAAAACTATCCAACGCGTACGCGAGGCAGTCTATTTTCCTGAACTGCAAAAGTTAACAAGGGCGTATGTCCAGTCCTGCCCAACATGTCAAGCAGTTAATTATATTAATTTCCGCCCGGCCGGGTTTCTAAATAGTATTAAATCCGAATTTCCAAATGAAATAATTGGCATCGATTTATTGGGCCCTTTCCCAAAAAGTCAGTTAAATAAAAGTCGCTATCTCCTTGTTATGGTTGATCATTTTAGTAAGTGGACCGAAATTGTTCCCTTAAAACGAGCCTCCGCGAAATTAGTTACTGATTCTATTTTAAATAAATATATTTTAAAATACGGGGCGCCCCTAAAAGTTATATCGGATAATGGTCCTCAATTTGTAAGTAATATATTTGAAGACATGTGCCAAAAACTGGGCATACGTCATTTAAAAAGGGTCCCGTATCGGCTGCAATCAAATATAGCGGAACGGGTCAATAGAAATATAGTGAAAATTATCCGTAGTTATGTCAAAAATTTTCATAAAAGCTGGGATAGCTATGTCAATGAATTAGCTTTCGCCCTTAGGACCGCAAAACATGATATAACGGGCAAAACTCCTGCTGAGTTATTTTTAGGCAGAAAGATTATAACGCCGTTAGATAAATTATTTTATGTTCAACAAAGAGCCCCAGAATTTAAAATGGGTGATATAGAAAAATAAATTAAAGAAGCAAAAAAGAACACTGAAGTAGCACAAAGAAAACAGAAGCTCTATTATGATATGAAACGACGGGGAGTAACTTATAAAGTAGGAGATGAAGTATTAAAAATTAAGCATTCACTTTCTTCAGCACCAGGAGATAAAACCGCCAAATTTTTTCCACGATTTGAATAACCATATGTCATAGAAAAAATAACTCACGCTGTAGTGGTGTTAAAAGCCAGGAATGGTGAAACATGCTCCGCAAACATTGACCAGATAAAACCATACTATGACCGTAATAAAATGCAAATATTTAAAGATCTTTTGCAGGATCCGGCACGGCGGGCACAAGCCCCAGAGGTGGAACAACGACAAGCACAAGGGCAAGCCATTAGGAGGCAGGAGCAATTGAAAAGAAAGTTTCCCCGTTGGAAAATTGAAGGTAACAAGAAAAAGAAGCCGTTCCACCGACCAGAAAAGAGAGCGCACGACCACCCCCAGAATGAAGAAGGGAGAAGTACGACGAATGCAAACAGAGCCAGGAGAAATAACGGCAACTATAACCCGGCTCCCAAACGGAAGATCTACCCATCGGACAGGACTCTACGCAGCAAATGTCGACGAATTGCGGAGGGAACACCAGCGGCGGAGGCAAAGATACAAGGAAAATTTAAACGGCCAGCAACGAGATCCAAGGAGGAACGAGAGAGAAGTGTCCCAGTTCCGCCAAGACCAGCTGCCATCAAATGGCCAAGACCACAGGCAGAGGCGAAAAAGAAGGTATTCAAGGGTGACCGAACTGGAGAAAAAAGAAAGCTTCTAGAGGAAAGCACTGAAGGGCGATCCCGCACAAGAAGGAAGATAAACCAAACGCTAATCTTTGCTACCTTCCAGGACTGGGCAGAAAAAAGAATGTCCGAATATCACAAAGATAAGTAAAATTTTATGTTACTTTGCAACCTTAAGTTAATCTTTCATTCTTACTGCAAGTGGCAGAATTCAAGACGTTTTACCTCATGTGAGGTCTACCTTTATCGCCAAAAAGGCGAGAAATGAGTTATTACCTATTTTGGTATTATGTTTTTCAATTACTCGCGAGAAAAACTAAAGTTGATGTATAATAGGAATGTGTAAATACTTGAATATTGTAAAAGTTATTGTATAAAATTTTATTTAAAAGATTCTGGCAAGAAAGAAGTTTTAGTCTGAAAGACTTTTGAAATGTAGTATATCAATGTAGAAGAATTGGCACTTGCTTGGAAAAGAATAGAAGTTAACAATGTACTATTAATGTATGTTTTAAAATGCGTAAAATTAACGGCATGTTAATATGGTGTTATATACAATGTGAACTGTTATGTTAAACGTTAAAAAATACTGTGATATGTTAAAAGTGAAAGTAATGCCAAAAATTTTAACTTATTCGTGTGACTGTAAAAAGAGAAAATTATTGTGAATATGTGTTAAAGGTTGAATGAATGTAGTTAGGCTCTCTGACGCTACACTTCAGAGTTAGCCACTTTCAGAATAGTACCTCAGGGTTTAGAGATGAGTATAAGGTGTGTTATGATGTCTTGTTATGTTGAATTTTAACACGTTAGTGTTTTGATTGCAGGCGGTAGTGTTGGACACTTGTACATAAACACTTGTACATTCGTGGTGTACATTCGTGGACACTTGTACATTCGTGGTGTTTTCTTTTACAACACATGTCAGAGATCACAGGGAGAGATAATTAAATAAAGTCATGAATGAAATAAGAATGTTAAGAGAAATATAAATATTCATGTTACTTGCCATTTAATTGTGTAACATTTCATTAAACTAGTTTTCCTTCTAGATCTCTGGAAGGAACGAGATTTCAACTAAAAGCTCCTGTTTAGATGCAGTACAGATGAAAAGTAATTGTCCATGGAGTTAATAATGTAAAAAAATGTTTTTTTTTTTTTTTTTTTTTAATTTCTAGTTTCTAGTGAGAACTGTTTGTAAAAGATTGGCCTCGCGTTAGATTCTAGAGTTAAAGTTTTCAACAAGGTCGTTTTAGACCTCAGTTTCAAACTAATTAACTCTGGCGGGAAGTATGTAAGGATCTTAAGTTTTACTAACGTTTATTTTATTTTAAATCTTTACTATCACTTCTTATTTTCTACTCCCGGCCAGAATTAAAAGCTTTAACTTATTTATGCAAATTTGTCTTGCGAACGCCAAGTACTCAAGTTGTGGCTTTTTGCCAAGCAAGAGAGAGAGAGGAAGGAGTTAGTAGAAGCAGGCCGCTGGCCTTAGCAGTTTTACTCGGTTGCTGGTTGCCTTCAAGGCCAGAGGTTTATTCCTCTTGATAATTTTAAACGTATCGTAGTGTTAACAGTTCTCTGTACTACATACGGCCTTTCTGTTAGTATACGGCCAATCTTCAGGTAGACACTTGTTTATTAATCCAAAGTTAGTTTAGTTAGAATTTAGTTAATATTTTTATATTCTTACGTTCAGACCACAAGTGGTTGGTCTCTGTGTTCCGAAGTCCGGAAATCATTGTAAAGAGAGAAAAATAAAGGGTTTCGTATACCCTTCCTGTGTATCTTGTCTACTTCCCACATTTATTGAACATAGCTTTAGTAAGCTCCCTGTTCCGAGTCAGGTCATTGAATGTTCCCCAAGCAAGTAAGGAGAAACACTGAACCTGATAAAACTTAAAAGTTACTATTCTGTTTATGTTTTAAATTAACATCTTAGTGCTTTAATTGCCGCCAAAAAATTGGCCAAATTTTGAAGGCCAAAATAGTTTGGCGCCAACTTACCCGCTTATGGAATTTTAGCCCAAAGGAAAGTAAATTAATTAGAAGTGGTTCTTAAAACAGTATCAAAAATTAAATTTTAAAGTTCTCGATTTCTCAGGTCCCATCGCAAGTTCATCATTATTCTCAATAACGTTCTACGTTGCTATTTTTTTGCATCATCAGCAATTAAGAAAATGCAAAAGAATATTTTTCCTTGCTGCAAGTTTATTTCTAACAGTCGTAAAAGTTTTAAGTTGGCTTACAGTAACATGTATGCAATTATTTTTGTTATGTCAGATTGCTATTGAGCTCGTCTAAGGTGAATTGCTGCTAGTAATGACATATTCACGTTAAGGATACTAAGTTTAATTTAGACTTATTAATTTATTTAGACATACATATTCACAACTAATTTAGACATTTAGACTCCCATGGGCCTTTCATAAAAGGAAATTATGAATGAGTAACTTTAATAAGGTTTAAACATAAAGAGCAATAGAAAGCTTTCTTTTGGTCGTCAGTGAGATAAGGATGTTCAGTTGTGCTCAGTAATGTATTGCTGAGTTTGTAATTTTTTCATAACCTTCACAGAAGCATCCACAATTGATAATCTTGGGTTATTTTTCTTTCCTAAGTGGCATTAATATTTTCCAAATATCGAAAACATTCTTGAGAATGAGTTATTAGTATCAAAATATTTGCAATAAATATCTGGTCATGAATAGCAATTTTCCCCTGAATTTATTCAGTAATTTTTCTGAATATTTCAGAAACAGAGAAAATTTTTCCATTATTTATTCCAGCCTTTGTGTTAAAGATATTTATTCATCTGTCTTGCATAAACGTAAGATTAAGGAAATAAAGCATCAATGAAAGCAAACTCTTCTAATCCAAAGAAATGAATACTTTCAAAATTATTCTATTCATGGAAGTAAGCATGAACTCATTTCTTATTTGGATGATTAATTTAAAATAATTATTTCCTTAGTGTCAGCATAAATACTGATTAAGGCCATCTCTTGGCTGTTGACATACGAGGATAAATGTTTGGAAAATGAAAGTTGGATTAACTCCAGAAGTAAAGTGCTCCAAAAATGAAATATACTCTTCAGAGATGAACAATGACTGGAAGAATACAACTGCGGTCGCTTCAAACAAAATAAAGCATGATACATTGTTGATGCTCTATTATTAATTCCATATCTAGAAGCAGAACAGGTTTGTAATATCTATATGCGGAATATAAGTTTCAATTTTATCATATTTTGTTCTCTGTACATTTTGTTGTGCAGCTAAAAGTCAAGCTTATTAAAGTAATATATATATATATGTGTGTGGTGATAAAAACAAACTTAGGAGTGAAGACTAGCAGGAATTTTGATGATGTAGAAATTTTGATCCATAACGAATAGGAAATTGGAGGCGAAGGCAGATTAAATATTCATTTTTTTATTTCAGTAAACATGTTGCGGCCAAAATCAAGTTGGCACATTAATTGTGCCTATACCGAAAAGTTTGCATTTTTGCTAAGAATGAAGAAGCAGATAGACAGCAGTTCAACTTGGCCAAAGCGTTTAAGCTAGTGCGTATGTTCAGAGTGAACTCTTATTTCAGACTGAGTTAATTTTGGTTCCCAATGCATTTTGCTTGGATAGTTAATATTAGTGTAAAATTACTATTGAATGTTTGAGTTTTAGTTCCATTTATATTACCAGAATTATGTAAGAATCATATGACATTTATTAATCTAGAAATGAAGCAGTGCAGTGAGAGGTTACTATTTTTAGAAATGAGAAGGGAAATTTACGCTTAATTTAATATTATACATATTCTTTATTTCTCTTACCTATATATAAAAGTAAGTAATTTAGAACCAATTTCACAAAGACTCAAAAGATGTGGAATTTAATACCGTTAAATTTCAAAATACCCAATAAATACCCAATTGTAATTTTTGAGGATTTAGTATTTCACATTTCTTCAATTCATCTTTTACGTATTTATTGGGTATTTTGAAATTTAATGGTATTGAATTTCACTTCTTTTTGGGCCTTTATGAAATTGGTTCTACATTTTTTACTTTTTGTGTATGCTGATTAATTATCTGCAGTATATTTACTCGTATATATACATATATATGATGCAACGATCACAAGAATCCACGAAATCAAGATTTTAATGAAAAGTTTCTTCCCGCCCCTTTTTAATGTGCTTTTTTTGTGTTGATTTGTTTTGCCATTTATGCCTTGGATATCAAAATAAGCTTTCGAAACCATTAGATTTCATACATAAAATACTAATTATCCTTAACAATGAAATAGAAAATTAAAGGTTCTTTCGATTTGGTCTTCAAACTATGAGAAGATTGTTACTTTTAAAATATTTAGCAATACCTTACCAGTTTCAGTTTCATGTTTGATATTTTTAATGTGGTATAAAATAGTATTCTTTCTTTACATACATTTTATTACACATAAGCTCTTTTTCGTGACTACATGTTAAAGAAACTAAACTTTATTTATAATACATATTTGCTGATTTTGTAATATCTACTAGAATAGCAGATGTAAGATTAGCATGCTAAATGAAATATTAAAATTAGGTAAATCATATTCTGTGCATTTCGAGAATATGCTTGTGTTTCCTTTCTTAAGGAAGAAAAATTGCACCGTGCATTCTGCGATTAAATTTATTTTGTACTTAAAGGCCGAATGCACCACATTCTGCATTAAAGTACAAAATAAATTTAATTGCAGAATAATAAATTGAATTGAAGGAAAAATAAATAAAAATTAAAATAATAGTTTTGAGGGGAATATTGCAAGAAATGAAAGAAAAAAAATAACGAACTACTTAAAGCCAAGGTCTTTTAAACGCTTTTGGAAAAATAGGATTGAAATTTAAATCATTTAAATCATATTTCAAATAATTATCTAACTTAGTCTCTGTGTTTTAAAGTTTAAAAGTATTTAAACTTGATATCAGTGCCAAAATACGGAGGAACATGCGAGAGTTACACTCCTAAAGAGAGGAATTTTTTGTGAAGTACATTCTGAAGAAAAATGTTTCATTCATAACATTGTATATAAGGAAAACCAGGAAATTACCCAAACAGACAGCTAATTTGCTTGGATTCGAACTTGGGCTAAACACTGAGAGTTCGAATTCTTTATTTATTTGGCCATTGATGGACTTCTGTCAAGTTTTATGTCTGCGAGAAATCAGCTCTTTTATCATGCCTAATGCGTCCTGAAATATTAATTATACTAAAGTGTAGGTTACTTTTTATATGCATAAATTAGTGAACACATGCGCTGATACGAAATCTTACTTTAATTCACTACATCACTTTTAAAGCCATAAATGATATAACTATTAAAAAAAATGAAGGCTATGTTTGCTTTGCCGCTTATTTATTTACACATAGAATGCTCTAAAAAGAAAAGCGTAAATACCATAAAAGTGAAAAATGCATTTCTTTTGAGATGAAAAAAAGAAAAACGAATTCGTGTGTTTTCTGGGATAAGAAAATATGATGGATGTAGTGAGAAAACATAAGAATAGGCGTTGCTTTTGTTGACGGCTTTCTTGCCGTCATAACAAAAGGACATTTATTCTAAGGTTTAGAGTCGAAATGCATTTGGGTTTTTATAGGGTAAATTTTACACGCAGGAAATTCATCGAAAGCCCATCTCGAAAGTTTCGTACAAAAAAAAAATGCAAATATCATGCTTTACATATTTTGTTATCCTGTAATACTTTCATGGTGGGAATGCTTTTCATGGATGGACGGATTGAATTGTACGCTAAAATATATTATTCATGTATACATTACAACGGCTAAAACGCGGGCTTCAAAACATGAAATATTTCGCCGAAAGAAAGCGTCATATTACAGATTTTTCCACGAGTATACTATGTAGGTATAAATTATTTATGGAAATTGGCAATTGTGTTTACTAAAACAGATCCCAGTAGTTTGAATATATTTTGTACAACTTGCATTTTCTGCCAAGTTGGGTAAAGAGCTTGTCTGTTGGAATGTTGATAGGGAAGCCGGTTGTCATAGTCTTGGGCCACGGTTCGTATCCCGGGTAAAGTATAGATATTTGTAAGTGTATAGCGTCTTTGTGTCATGATGTTACTTATTACTGAGCGAAAAGAACTCTTAAGAGAGTAGAGGCGGAGAAAGAGGCGTTAGGAAACCATATATCCGTCTCTTCATCAATACTGGGACGGAGATAAATAAAAGCTGAACTGTAAGATGCCATTGCCGACAATGAAAGGCAATTACCTTTTACCTATGAAACATTAATGAATCTTATCGATGTTCTCTCAAGTTAAGATGATATATAACAATAGATTGTTGAAAAAATAACAGAGCAAATATTTTGAGAATGAGAATTTTCTGCAAAATATTTTTCAAAATGTATTGTTAAAATTATTATAAATGTGATTAACTCCGGAACTTAAAAGGCTATAGTTACATAGTTTTTACAATCACCGAGTGAAATTTTTACGACATTGGTTATGTATTTATATTCGAGAATTAAGTTTGGGATATAATTACGGATTGTGAGCTTAACGCATATGAAAATTATTATTATTATTTTAATAAAGAGTGAAGAAATTTGTTTTGTGCTGCAACATCTGAGTTTAATCTGTTTAAGTAAACCTGTAAGGAATGTATGTTCATACGTACGTGTTGTCCTGGTTTAAATGGTTAGTACCTCAAGCTGAAAGCTGAACATCCGTGTTTCAAATCTAGAAAGAATACACAGACGATTTTCTTATTTTCCAGCTCCAAAAAAATCTAAAGATATCTATAGGGCGTACTAAATAAAATGTTGAGGACAATAATACATCACCATCTGAATTTAGTCAAAGTAATGTCCTGTATCTCCTGTGTATCCTTAAGTGATAAGAATGTAAGGAATTACTGCATTTCTCGCTGCGTATTCTCGGGAACAAATAGTAAGAACATCCAGCTGGCAACTAAGCAGAAGAATTCTGGGGATGACAAAGCTGTTTCTTCATGTTTTTTGGTCCGAAGTATCTAATGTTTTCTACAAACTGGTAATTTCGGTTTTCTTGTTGCATTATAAAATTAATTAAGGATTAGTGCTAGAGATATCACCTTTTCTATACACTTTACAACTTAGTTTACATTTAATATCTGAAATCGATAATTAACCCGAAGACTTTGCTGATAGGAGAAACATTTCTTATAAGCTTTAGAAATAACACTAAATTTTGAGGGAGCTGAAAGTAAAAATCATATCTTCAGCCATAATAACTAAATTGAGGCTCAGCTTACAGTTAATACCATTTACAGTTACAGCTTCTGCTTTAAACTATAACGCTTTTATGAACTTATAACACTGCTTTAAGGTAATTTTGTTTCTTATGAAATCTCAGGTATTGATTAAAAAACATAAATGATTAAGACAGTAAAGGTATTTTCGCTCTCCTTTTTGCATGCCTTCGTGGTGTAACGGTAGTACACTCGCCCAGCGTGCAGACCACTACACTACGAAGGCATGCTAAGAAGGCAGGAGAAATACCTTATATACTCCCGCTTTTAAAAGGCGACTGAGGTTTTTAGGGGACTCACTCGCCAAATCCTAGTTGTGGAGAATCACGATCCACCACCCTTTTATTTCAGTCGCCACTGTAGAGTCAGTAAGTATTTTTTAGAAGCAGGAAAGATATGGTCACTTTGCTTAACCTGTTCCGCCAAACTAAGTTAATGGCACTACAGGGTTAGGAAGTCATCCTAGTCATTGCTAGCAATCTGACGGTTAGGCCGCCTTTCTACATTTTACATTAATCTGTAGTTTCTTGGATATAATTATTTTCATTCACTTGCTTCATTATCTCTAAGATGCCCTTGTTGCAGTAATAGTCCGTGAACAGTCTATTCACAGGATATGTGATGTAGTCGGAAGGAAAGAACTGCTGTCGAAGGTGCTCTGTCAGAGGGCAGGAGAGCAGGTAATGAAGTGCGTCTGCGTCTTCCCCGCGAAAACCGAAAGAACAGTTGACGTCCCGTCTGAGGAATCGTCTGTAATACGCTGGGAATTTCCCGTGGTTGGTACAGGCTTGGAGGAAGAGTCGGTTGCATTTGAGCCTCTTAAGAAAAGGTATTGGGAAGATTTTGTAAGTAAATCTTCCTCTCTCTTCTTCCTGCCATCGTGATGACCATGTCTCTTGAAATGCTGTCATGAGGAGCCTTTTTGCAACTTCTGCGGAAAGCGAAACTTCCTTGTCAATTTCTGGTTTGAGAGCTGCAGTCTTAGCTAGTTCATCCGCTCGTTCGTTGCCTTTCTGCCCAGTATGTCCTTTTATCCAGTTGATCTTGAAAGGTATGGAAGAGCCTAACGTTAAGAGGATCTCTTTAAGTGCTGCGTCGTGTGCGGATGTTTTGGAGGAAAGGAATTCAGCGCATTCAGAACGCTCATGCTATCTGTGAAGAATGAAGTGTGAGCTGCTGGCTGCGTACCTAACCATAGTGCTGCTTCTTTGAGTGCTAAGGACTCGGCTTGGAAGACTGAAGCATGGTTGCTTAGACGGAATTGTGCTTGATAAATTTCTTCATTGTTCGAAAAGACTGTGAACGCTGCCCCTACTCGTCCTGGAATTTTTGAACCGTCAGAGAAAATCTCTCTTTGTTGTCCTGAGGGTGGCGATTTGCATTAGGGAAGGATGGGTAGATCTCCTTGGTGTAAGTCAGGGGGATCTTGGAAGCTTTCTATGCTGACATAGGATAGATGTAAATCTTCTTTAGTGTGAAGGTCCTCTTTGTACTGTAGAAGTCGATAGATGATTCTTTCTAATTCTGCTTTTAGGTCGAGTGGGAGCGTGCCAGCTAAAACCTGAAGTGCTGCGGCTGATGTGGTGCTATACGCACTGGTGATTTTTAACAGGATTACTCGCTGTATTTGATGTAGTTTTTGACATAGTCTTGCTGTGCCATTCATCCAGACTGGGCAGCCGTAGAGGATCATGCGTTCAATTGCATTAAGGTATAGATGTTTTAACAGACTCTCCTTTTGGCTCCACTTGTCTGTGATTATCCTGTTTAGTTTATTGATGATTCGATGCGTCTTATCTCGGACTTCCGTAAGATGTGATACCCACGTGAGCTTCTTATCAAGCGTGAATCCGAGGTATTTAATGATATCCTGGCGTCGCAGTGGATGCCCTTCCCACTTTATGCGTAGTGGAAAGCAGGAAAGATGAGAAATGAGCAACGCCCTCGGCGGGAATAGAACCACGGACCTCTGTAATAAGCGCCCAGCGTGAAAGCCACTGCACTATGAAGGCATGCTAAGAAGGCGGGAGAAATACCTTATAATACTAACACTGAAATTATTTGTCTTGATATCAGCGGTATATTCCTCGATTAGAACTTCATATAAGTGATACAGTATTTACACTTGTAGCAGCTAGCAACGACAATAACAACAATAGTAGTATTGATGTTAATAAAAATACTTGCAACCTGAGAACTTTCATCTCAGCACAACACTCCTAAGAAGCTAATCAACGAAAAATTCGAAAAATTATAAATTTAAAGGGAGGCTAATCTTGATGTATTGTGCGAAGCGTTTGCACCTAATTAACAAAGAATAGAATTCATTATTCAAGACGTAGCTTTGGATATTTTTTTTACTTAACCAGTTGCGTACGAGATTTGAAATAGAATGTTCCCACAAATGAAGTGGCAATAGTTCCTATTTTACCAAGACAAAAATTTCTTGTAGCGTTAAAAATAAAATGCTTTTGGATTATTTCTATGTTCTGTCAGTCAGTTTCCGCAGCATGTTCATGTCTACTGATTTTGCCAAAGTGCCATTTCACCTGTCACTCTTCGAAGTGTTAATAAAATAATGCCAATAATTAAGTAAATATCCCTTAAAATCGATTGATGTAGAATATAAAAATTAATTTTTGATATTTTATACCATCTTTGTTTGGACAGTGTAAATTATTAAATTATGCCATATAAAACATCCAATTTTTCATTTCTCTTAGCTAGTTTCCCCCTGTGGGCAATATGGCGATGTATCAGACGGCGGAAAAATATATAATGTTCAAAATATATAATAGTGTAAGCTACATTAAATTTTCTAAGCAGAAATTACGATAAACAAGCGTTGCCATGGCCGAGGTCTCCGAACTATCCGTAACTTTAAAGTTATTTTACGTCGCTCGACTTGACTCGTGACCATGGGTCCAACAGCTGCAGGAGACGATTTCCAGTCGCCTAAATGTTTTTTCTCTTCCGTTTAGCTTGTTTCACCTCATGAAAAGCACGCGAATAAAGGCTCACTTGAACTACACTCTCGAACGACATAGAGAAAATAAGTGCTGTGTGGTGATGCCGACACGAGTTATGATCGCAAGTGGGGGAGGGCTGCAACAGCCTTGAAGCGTGTATTTTTATGTACAGACTATCTCCGGACATGCTTTCGGTTACACCACGAAGGCACGCTGTAAAAAGGGAGAAATTTTCTTCGAAAGTAATAATAAATGATTTATTATTTATTTCGTGTAATATATATATTATTTAACTTACAAGCAATCAAATCATGAAAAAAAAAACAGCTAGGAACATTTGTTTTAAGCACGTAAAATCACCTGAAAATTCAAATGAAAATAACATTTGTTATAAACATTGTGTTTACATGCAATTTTTGCGGTCTTAAACTTACATATTATACTGCAGTATTAAAATTATACTCACAAATTATACTGCAGTATTTACCTATAAACGTAGTACTAAACTTACAGATATTATACAAAATAACAATTCCAAATTAATTTTGTTGTGATGTGAAGGACTAAAAATGCAACAAATGATTATACAAAAATAGCAATATTAATAGGGTAGTTGTAATCACACAAATTTGGCAAATTTTTAATTAATAATTTTAGGATAAAACTGATAATCTTACGCATTCTTCAAGATTTTCTTTGACCTTTAAGTATTTTTATAAAGTCAATTTTTTTTATATTTTGCTTTAAAAATATTTAAATCGTAAAACGCGGATTCAGACAATTATGTAAAACCAAATCATGACGTCACACTTATTATGCTATTTGTCAGAATTGAGGATGTTTCTTTTGTCTATTTACTTGTAAGTACAGCCTTCAAGCTTCAGATTCTAGTTCTGCACAGATACTAGATGTTGAGATCTGAGATGAAATCTCTTCTGTGTTTTTACTGTAATTTTAATAATAAAGGGTAATTTAACCCTTCTCAAGTTTTGTTCTCTGTCTCACGAACTCAAGCGATTATTCGCTTATCTATTCTTAAGGTTCCTCAACTTTAGCTATAGATTAAAACACTTAGGAATCTTACACTGTATTAACCCATTGTTTGCTATAATCTCAGTCTGGCACGTTTTCCTGCCTGCCACGTTTGTTTACAGTTGATATGTTGTAGTAGGTACAATTTATTTCTTTAATTTCTTTGTGGTGGTTTTTATGGTATTGTTTGTTCCTTTTTGATAGGTACATTTCGCGATTTACTTCATACGCTTTTTCGTCTTCTAAAATAAAGGGGGAAAATCATACTTTAAAATAAAATAAGTAAAGTAAGTAAAATTTTCCGTTAACTGCCATGTTTTCCACATGAGGATCTCTAAAGTGTAAGATGATTGCTAACAATAACAAATTTTTATTTTGGCAAAAGTAAGCCAATTACTCTTTTATGGCAAAAGAGAAATTTAATTTTAAGGTAAATTTGGTCTGCACAATTTGTCAATTAACAACTAAAACAGCTTTTCATGAACGTTAGAATAAAGAAACTAAAATTTCAATCTCGCTGAAACTTAAAATCTTATTTAACAGCTTCAGATTCGAGAATCGTATAAATACACGCACAAAAATATGGATGTTAATATCTGCATCGAAAGTGATGCTATCTACAGCCATATCACTCACTCTAGTGTCATTCTGATCGCACTAAATTTATTTCGTCTCATTTTATTTTGGAATCAAATAATGTAATAATGTTTAGCGTATATAAAAGATGGAAATCTCGCGATCGAATATGTATGTATAGATTTTGAAGAAAATTATTAATACATTAAATTTAATTGGTAGAAATTTCTAACTTCTGCCTCACTCATCTGTAGTCATCCGCATTTTAGCAGCCCTAGTGTTTTACTAATCAAAGAAAAAAAAACGTGTCTCTAAAGAATTCATCTTGAAATTCTTCAGAAATACAAATGAATATTTGGCCTTCACAATGGTTGCAACTGATTGCGGCTGCTTCGTTATAAATTGTAACCCCACAACCATTTTACTCTGACCATTAATCAACAATTATGGGTGCCTTCCGTAATCAAGCTGTTATCTGAGATATTTTATATCTTAAGGATTTTAATGAGGATATAAATGAAGAAATTATTATGGAGCGGGATGAAGAGAAGAAAGACTTTGTTTATAACGAAATTTGATTGCGATGAAAAGTCTACGGATAAGATCTACTCCGGGGTTGGATAAGATCGGAGCCACATTGTTGAAGATATTGTTTGTGGATCGCCTTTCCTTTTCATAGTGTTATATAATAGATGCGAAGTTGGAGATATTTCCAGATGTATGGGAAATTGGAAAATTAACCTTGATTCCAAAGGATAAAGGAGTTTTTCGTCCAGTTTACCTACTGAAAATATTTGCAAAAATTTATGATAAAATTTTAGTTAACAGACTGCAATATAGTATTTTAAATAAGAATAACATTGTTTCTGAAAGGCAGTTTGAGTTCGGTTTTAGAAAGGGAAGGTCAGTTGAATTGGCTATTTATAAAGTCATATCTGGTATTAGAGAGAAAAGAAAGATTAAGCATGCGGCTATGGTTTCATTTGACGCCAGGGGTGCCTCCGACAATGTAAGGTGGCTCTCCGTGATACGACACTTGAAAAAATTGAAATTACTACGAATATGTATGAAATTATAAAAAGTTATTTATAATCCGGGATATTTTTATAATCCAGGATTCTTAAATGGCTAGTTTTAATAAGGACAGAACCAAAACACTTTTAAAGTCGTCGAAGATCTACTATAAACACGCTGGAATAATCAGCGACACAGCCTACACACTGTCAGGCAATAACGGTGGAGATAGCATCGCTGCAAAGCACCAAAATACAGCTCCAGACTATGCTCGGTCGTTCTGGGAACTTCCCGTACTCTCGAGACTCTCCACGCTACAAATCGCGATGCACTCGAAGATACACACAGAGCACAGCTCCCGACTCTTCGGTTCAGTCGTTTCCGGACCTTAACTGGACCTTAACACTCTCTCGACGATGCACTAACCGCGATACACTAAGAGACTTTTCGATGCACTCGACGACCCACTCGGCACTCGTTGCCCGGCTATCAACTCGATCGACTCCGCGCAGACTGACTAACTCGAGACTATCTCGCACTCACTCTTCGCGTACCAAGCAGGGTTTATGTAGTTTTTGGCCTGTGTTCGAGAACATTCTGGGCTAAACCGGTAAGAATTCATTCCAGAAAGTTCTCCATCCTTCCATGGCATACCGCCAATTTTGTCGCCAAATGGACGATTTCTCTCCAAATGTGGCAACCATGCCTTCCTTGCAATTTTATGGCAACCCTAAACCTGCTTTGCGGGGAAGCTGTCTTCCCGTAGCTGCACATTTCGTAACAGTATATTATTGCGCTTTTGTTTTAAGTACACATACACTCAATATATTCACTTTTAAGGGCACTCGATATTCAGTTGAAGAGAATATGGAATGCAATTATTAATGATCTACAGCACAGAGGATTTCATAAAAGAGTGTCCAATTAAATAATTTTCCAGCGCTGGACATTGACCCATGGTGTGTGATTACGAAATGAATCTAATAAATTAGATTGCGATAATTTTGGTAGTGCATTAAAAAGTACATGAAATTTAATTTTGATACTGGTACTCTATAAAGAAAATTACAATTAATAAATTATTTCTCATCCTAAATGTTCTTCAGGAAATAAAATATTTCAAATACGCAGAATTCCCCCTGGAACTAATTCCAAAACTATAAGACTTACATTATATTTACCGGAAGGAAAAAAGGGCAAATTAAGGTGGTATAAAATTCAATTTCATTGAATAAAAAATTTCGGAATTTAAAATTTCTTCTAATTATAATTTGAAAGACGAATACTCTTAAATTAATATCTTTTAAATTAAAATCTACAGTGTAAAGCAGCGATTCGTAACTGGTGGCACGCGTACCACTGGATTTTGTGTTTATTTCTGACGGACTAATTCGGAAAACATTTATCTTACCTTATTTATTTCTGCAAAACCAGTGTAAGTATTGAAGTTTTTATATTTGTATTGTTTATAATGCAACCATAATTGTCTTTAATTGATTTTTTTGAAAGGAACAAGGAATCCGGGAACAGCCATTTAAGAATCATTAATTTGTGCATTCGATCTGAAGTACTCCTTTATAAATACGTTATTAATTATTAGTTTTCATACGAAGTTGCTAATTAAATGAAGAACCGAGACTCAAACTATTATTAATCCTCTGTTTAACAAATAAATTAATGAGATTTATTCTTGGGTAATCAGTATTTTTAATTAAAGTTAAGACCATTCTGTCATATAACTTGTTGAAGATCATCAGAAGTATACAAGTTTAATTTTTAAGAAGATATTATCGTTAAAAGTCTATTAATTCAAGTTTTCGGTTGCTGTTTAGAATAGCATCAAATAACGCTCAGTATTTTGAGTATACAGCCAAAATCCTCGTCGTGTACCATTGAAAGGTATGGCTCTTGAGTGAGAGCAATTATTCTCAAAACTGTTGAAGACAGCAAGAAAATCGTGCTCATTTTGTGTTGAACTTTATTAATTCATAGTGCTTCAACCGCTGTTCAGCTTTTTGTATTTAATATTCTGCTATGGTTTTGGTGTTTAAAACATGAATTTGCTAATTAAATTTTCAATATGATCAGAAGTTCCGTAATTAACGATATAAAATTTCATTTAACTGAAATGAAATCTACGTATTCCAGAAAACAGTTAGGCGTTATTCGGTATTATATTAAAGGAATTTTTATTGCTCAATATGTGAAGTAATTTTCTTCTTTCCCTGTACAATATTGCCCTTAAATTTAGCAAGTATTTTTTACATGTAAGTTTATAAATCGTATTGTAGAGACATTAGGAATTTTTTGAAAGCAGGAGAGATGAAAAATGAATAATGCCCTCGCCGGGACTCGAACCACGGACATCTCAAATTCGTGTCGAGCGTGTTGACCACTACACTACGAAGGCATGCTAAGAAGCCTGGAGAAATACCTTATAGTATATCATGGGGTAAGTTATGAAATTAACCTAATAAATAAAAAGACTGCTTTTGTTATTAAAATATTTTCACATTTTATTCATTAAAATATCATCCACAATATACTCACGTTAAAATAAGAGATTTTTTTGTTGTAACTGCGGTCTTAATCTTACAAAAGCTGCTGGCTGTACGAATCTTTCCGTTCTTATCGGCAACACTTATCCTTCGAATGGAGAGACTTAAATCCGTTTATTACAACAAAACAATCCAAGACATTCCCCGAAAAAAAAGAAATATATTCTTAGCAGTCTTTTTGAGTGAAACTGGCTTTTACATCCGATAAATTTCAAGAAAACCACAAAAGCACTCTAAAATCAATCTTTCAAAGCCCGAGGAACTGATTTTCTAAAAGAAAAAAAAAAAAAAAAAAAAAAAAAAAAAAAAACTCCAGTTATAAAATTAAAAAATTTCACCTCGAGAATGCAGTTTATACTTCGGATTTTATGTGATATTAAACGTATGACTTTCTTCAAGATTTCAGGATTTAAAAATAAAAGCACGATATTTTAACTATTTCACAACAAAGCATTCAAATGTATCCGCCTCAAAATGAATGGATTCATATAATAATTTCAGTGGAAATTAGCTTCTCGTAAACGAGGAAATCTAAGCGAAATTATATTTAGTAGGCCTTTAATTAAAAGGAAACTAGCTTTCAGTCATTGATCTTCTCCATTTGTCCACTTGTGGTTAAATAAATTCATGACAGCAAATGAAAGCATAGATTTCTCATTAAAATGAAAGCATGAGTAAGTAACTGATGCTTTCATCAATTCCCACCAAACTGAATACCAGACTGATGTGAATACTACGCCTTTTTAACATTTTCCCAGTAAAACTGCATATTAAGCACTGTACCTGAAATTTTCATTGAGCTTTTTAAATATTCTAATTTCCTTAAGTCAAGTTTCTGAATTCAGTTTGCAAAATTTTCTACCTTCAATATTCCAGAAACGTTTCATTCTGACAATTTCCATGTTGTATTTAAAAATTCTAAATTCATAAGAAACAGAAATTTGTTTCATGAAACAAAACTAGGCAATAACATTGTAATACAAATTATTGCTAATAATTTCGTTTTTTGCAAATGTGTAAAAATTAATATATGAAAGCTCTAAGGACCATGGTTATTAAATATTAAGTAATGTTTTCAAGTTACAGAGTTTCATGTTAATTAACATAATTAGTTTATTACTTTGCCAGTACCTTCAGTTCTGCTTTTTATTATATCACTTCTATCATTTCTGCTTTATATTTTTTCCATTAAGAAGTATTTAGGAGCAGAACTGTTGAGTTTGCGAAAGAGGTTTAGCCAAGCTAGCCACATTTGTTCATGAAATAATTGCGGTCAGATCTAAAGCTTATTCAGCCACGTGTTACATATTGGTTTATTTTAACTAGAATTTATTATTTTAGTTTCACTAGATTCATTGTTCGACGTTTTCCTTGCAATCAGCTTCTTTTATGTTACTGGATATCTTGTATAACCATTAGGCTAAATGGTAAATACAAATTTATTTTAAACCTTCATCTGAAATCGTGTTTATTTTACTTTAGAAATAAGATTGAGCCATAAGTCGTTTGTCTATTAGTATGGTTTCGCGAGTTGGCTGATAAAATAGTGAAGGACCCTATAGTTGCGCCCAACGTGCATAGAATGGCTGGATATAAAACAAGCTTTATTTCAACCTCTGTGATACTGCAAACTGGAAAAATGCCGGAAAATCCGTTGGAAGGATTTGTAGGATCTGAGATAATTCGTAGGGACTGGAAAATGTCTGTTAGATAAACCCGGTGGTAAGAGGTATAATTTTAATGTACTCAAGACTGTTCTAATTAAAGCATTTCTCTCACTAAGGAATAAATGTTTGGAGTTATTTGGAAAAAGTACCGGATAGGAGGGTAAGAATTCTCATTGTTTATATTAAGGAAAGTTGGAATATCAGGACTTGTGTTCCTCTTGACTTGCTTTGGAAACACAAACTGTCCTGACTCGGAACAGGGAGCTTACTCAAGCTATGTTCAATAAATTGTGAAGTAGACAATACACACAGGAAGGCTATACGAAACCCTTTATTTTTCTATCTTTACAGGTATTTCCGGAACTTCGGAATACAGAGACCAACCACTTGTGGTCTGAACGTAAGAATATAAAACTACTAACTAAAACTCTAACTAAAACTAACTTTGAATTAGTATACAAGTGCCTAGCTTTAAGATTGGCCGTTATTTAACAAAGTGCGTATGTAGTACACCGAGCTGCTAAAACTACGATACGTTTTGCAATTATCAAGAGGACTAAGCCTCTGGCTTTGAAGGCAACCAGCAACCGAGTGAAAACTCGTAACACTAAAATGGCAAGTGGCTTGCTTCCAATAATTCTTCCTCTCTCTTGCTTGGCAAAAAGCCACAACTTAAGTACTTGGCGTTAGCAAAATAAATTTGCATAAATAAGTTAAAGCTTTTAATTCTGGCCGGAAGTAGAAAATAAGAAGTGATAGTAAAGATTTAAAATAAAATAAACGTTAGTAAAACTTAGGATCCTTACAGGAATAGTAAAATTATTATACGGAACGAAACCGAATATCGAAATGTGCAAGATAGAAATAATTGTGTGAGACACCAGAACTTCACTAATGCTTTAACAGATTATAATCCCTGTCCTCACTATCGGTACAGTTGTGTCCCACTCTTGATAGATATCACTCCGGTGAAGTAATCGAGACTCTCATACTCCTCTTCCCTTACCACTAAATCTCCCTAGAAGACGTTCGGCACTCCAGGATTTTAAATGCCCTTATGCCGCATAAACATTATACACTTACCAATAAGGACTCTTCTCAAGGACTTTAACCTGAGCCCGTGACAAAACGTGAAGAGGAGTAATGTAAGAGTATCAAAATTTGAAAGAATAGGCTCTATTCGAATGGACTGCAATCAGACACACCAGAAACTGCCACTTCCACCGAAGTGATACAGTTGATTATGCTCCGTTTGCTATGAGACTTCATGGAGCTGCAGAATCTTGATATTCTGGAAAAATTGTTCTAACAGGTTGTAAAACACGGAAGTTGCTAGCCAACTGAAAATAGATATTATCTTAAGTATGGTGATATGTTCGGTGAGAGTTTTCCCAGTCTGGCTAGAGAGGTGAGGGAAAGAAATATGAATGCTGAATGACAGAATATGTAAGCAGATAACGCTAGCGATCAGCAAGAAGGTTTTAAAAAATATTTATGGAACAAAAGTAAAACGGGTGCTGGAAAAAGTAGGGTGAGTCGTTTAAACTAGAAAGAGAGATTTACATCAGAGAGGTCTGACACCCTAGGAAAAGAGGAAACTCTCAATTACAGTTACAACTACGGTATTGTTTAAATTTGTGGAGTTGTCTCATGTGAGGGTATTTTTAAAAGGGATTCCCTCCATAGCATTGTTGGATACAAGGGCACAGAATAGATCCTTGGAGGATACATTTTCTAAGATATGTTTTGGCACGTGCAGGGGTGCAGGTAGTTTCAAGTTTTTAACCGAAGGTAATTTAAGGATGAATGTTTTAAAGGCGCAGTAACAGTATCACGATTGTGACGCTAAGCATGTATATGAAGAAAGAAAATCATCGCGGCTTATTTTATATGGGAAAGAATTTGCTGTCGAATATGATATTGGGTTTTTGTTCCTTGAAATAGTGCGAAAAGATTTTCAGGCAGATACAGTGGAGATCAATGCAAAGAGCGTTTAAGAGAAATAAAATCTCTACCATTGCCAGCCTTATAAGACCGGGAGATAAATTGTTTGTCGCTCTTTAACATGCTAGTTTGAGTTGGTAGTTCAAGTAATGTGGATCCGTCAAAAGTCAAACTAAATTTTAGTCAAACAATGACGCGAAATTTTCCTGTAGCAGTGACTAAGTGGAGTAATAATATACTTTATATAACTGATTAAAGAGTATTTGAATTTATATTTGGCTACAGGAGAAAACATCGAAGAAAAATATCGCAGTCGAAAACGTCACGAAGAAAGCAACGCAAGGCGAAAACGTAGTCGTACAAAACATCGTGGGAGAAAAGAAAGCGATGAGAATATATCGCAGAACAAAAATCCGTCGTAGAAAATAAAGTAATTAAAAATTTTTGCAGTTTAAAAACATTGTCCTCGAAAACTTCATCTTAAAACATACAGCACCTACAGATCATCGCGTGACGATAACATAGCAGACTTGCGTTTTTCAAGCTTTAAAAATTGTAAATGCACAATAGCATAATGATTTATGTGCGCAAGAGGGAATGAGGAATGTTTTTACTTTAATATTTTTGATTTAACTAATACATTTTTTTCTGAAAAATTAAGAAGGAAATTTAAGCATTCAAAAACTGAAAATTAGTTGAAAATTAATGCTACCCATAGCAGTTATCAGAATTTTATATTTTGATAATTAAAGAATTTTAATAGAGGTAACAATATATAATTTCTCGTTTTATTTTTACTAATCCTTTATAGATTGTGTCGTTCATAAAAAAATACCGGTAAAACCTTATAAAAGCTATTAATTAACTAGTGGCCTATATTAGAAAAGTGTAAAAGTTTGAAATTCTTTAAAATGCTATACATAGCATTATTTTTTCCAATCATTTTAGATTTTGAAAGCTTAAATTTCCTTTTTTTTTCGACAACAGTTTTTTTTAGTTAATTGAAAAATATTAAATATAAAAGTAAACGTGTTCCTCAATTCTTTTTGTGATCATACATTATTATGCTAATATGCAAATTCGGAAGACTGAGAACGCATATCTACGGGGATTTGTAGGTGCTTTATTTTTTTAAACGGTATTTTGGACGAGAACAAATCACTTGGGCTTGACTCTATCTCCAAGGAAATTAGACAGCACTTTCATGCGGTGGATAGCACTTTTTTGAGGATACTTTTCAACATTTGTTTACAATTAGGATGTTTCCAGCTCAATGGAAGAGGTTTCGGGTTTTTTTGATTCCTAAAACTTTAGCTACAAGAACTCCTTATCATGATAATATTAGATGCATTAGTCTTTTGCTTACTTAGGGAAAACGTCTTGAAACTCTCTTCATTAACAGAATAAATTGCTATTTAAGACAGAAATGTTTTTATAATGATTCTCAGCTCGGGTTTACTCCTCCGAAGTCACAGTAACGATCAGCAGCAACGGTATGGCCACGTTCGAGGTACTCGATTAGCACAACAAATCACGGCTTGCACCTCCAAGCGAGACCACTTTTCTGATCGTCTTCCCATTTCAATTGTTTTGACACGTCTGGAAATTTACCCTACTTATCCGCACAACCACTGCTAGACAACTATTACCAACTGCTTGCACTTTTAGAGTCTTTAGGAATTCTTGGAAGCAGGAGACATGCAAAATGTGCAAAGCCTTCGCCGGGACTCGAACCTGGACTTCTCGAATATGCGTCGAGTGTGCTAATCGTTACACCACGAAGGCATGCTGGAAGAAGGGAGAAAATAGATACCCCCCTTTTAAAGGACGGCTGGGGATTAGGGGGACCGAATCGCCAAATCCTGGTGGTGAAGAATCATCATTCACCACCCTTTTTAGTTAGTGCCCCACTGTAGGGTCATTCGGATTTCTTGGAAGCAGGAGACATGAAAAATGTGCAGTGCCCTCGCCGGGACTCGGAAATGGACCTCTCGAATACGCGTCGAGTATGCTAACGTTACACCACGAACGCATGCTGGAAGGAGGGAGAAAATACTCTATACACTCTGTGTTTTGTCTGTTTTACTCGGCAATTCCAAGCAAAATAACCGAAGTAGCGTAAGCCTAAGTACCCTATACACTCTGTGATAAATATTCTATCAGCAATAATTACTTTTTAAATGCTGATGCTTGAAACCTTTTTAATTTCTGGGGGGGTGGAGGGATCCACCTACGCAAAATCCTTTATTTTTAGGATGTTGTGGGTCTTTATAACAATCGTCGACTGTAGTATTCAAAAATATTGTAAGTAAAAAAAAAAAAAAAAAAAAAAAAAAAAAAAAAAAGAAATTACGTGTTTCGGTTCGAATAGACATTTTTTCTCCCTCTGAATGGCAACGCGAAACTTAGTAGAATCGCGTTGATTTAGATAACGCTAAGTGGCAGCAGTGTGAACTGACAACTTTTTTTCGATTTCCTGGATGCAGCTCGAATGCTCCTGATGAGATATTAAATAGATTCTAGATTAGATTAATTTGTTTGGTATTCTAATAAATGCCCTCTTATATTAAACTGAATGTTGATTTTATATAGTACTACCACTGAATCACACATGTAGAAATTTAGATGAGGCATTTAGATTCGTTGTAGAATTTTGTTATATAAGCCGGGCAATTATTGTCTAATGTACAATAAGCTCAATTATCCGAAGCTGCTAGTCTTAGGACAAAAATATAAACTAGCTTAAAATATACTCTGCTAATTTAGACTGAAGGTTTAGCATCCTGGACCTTTTCAGTATCTATACAAGAAAGAGCCTAAAGAACAACAAGGCTTTATTTTCTTGATACACCATCAATCGAGACTGGTTTACGGTTTTCCTTAGAAAATGTTTAACTGACAGACAATTCAGATAGACTAATTAGTATGAAAAAAAGACTAATTAGTCAGAAAATTTATCTCTTGCTTATCTTTAATTATATATAGTTGCTTATTCACCTATAGTAAATTTTGCAAAAATGTGCATTTTATAGAATAAAATAAAACACAAATTGCTTTTGAATATATATTATACATTTACAATGACTGTTTCAAATTGGAACATCTACCGACCATAAATTTATTGGTACCAAGTATGTGATTAACGAGCATAATTTAAATATAGTTTTAACATAACGTTGGATATAATGTATAAAGTGTTTTATATGTTATACTCCAAGAAAATATTTTGTTATGATCATAATAATGAATCTCTTAGCAGAATAACAAATTTCTTATTTATTTGAAGAATATCTTTCAGTCCAATAACTAAGAAAGCTATATGTTTTTTTAAACATTAACTTTGCCATAAAAGTCTCGATGGAAAATGGATTAGGACACTATTCCGCCATAACACGACAAGTCTTATCATTTCACCCCTTCACAACTATGTTTTGAACCATGATGGATTACTTCAGTGGCGTTGGCAACAGGAAATGAGATTCTGTCTACTTTTTAGATTAAATCCCACAGGTCGTAGGAATTTTACTTCTTTTAGGCGGCCGAAGGGAGAAATATAGAATAGCTTTCAAAGAAAGTGGATTTAATCAGAAAATAAACTCTTATTTTCTTTATCTTGTTTCGAAATAGCAAGCTTGTATCACAAAATCTTTCGATTTAACCTTATTCCTGTCAAGTTATTTAACCCAAGTTAATGTTGAAATGGAATTTTGTTAGAAGAAACTCTCTAAAGAATATTATCTTTAAATATAAATATTAATAATTATAAAATTCGGAAGATAACTATACTGCGAGTGGTAACACATTTCTTTCATATCGCTGAATTTCGGATAAAGTTTAAAACATTAAAAAAAAAAAAAAAAAAAAAAAAAAAAAATCTGAAAGTTTTCAGATTTTTATTTACTTTCAAAGAGGCTTTTTTTAACATTTTGTCTATTACCTTTATTTGTTAAATATCACATTCTTTCAACCATAAATTTCAGTTCAAGAACAATATCCCAAAATAGTTTTAAACTGAGCATATCTTTAGAATTTCTGATACGCAGTCTCAAGCGCTGGATATAAAAACGTTTTTTTCTGTACAACTTTGCCATTGCTTCCTTTGAAGTCCTTGAGTTTGTTAATCAAAAATTCGTTGAAGATTTACAAAATATAAAATCGATAATAAAACAAATTTCAAATTTAAGATTTGGGCTTTCACATGCCGTAGTTACATGCAGTAGGATTACATCGTTCAAAATTCGATGGCTCTGTGTACCGTTGTTTAATCACAATGCGAGAAATATACATAGATTTATGCAGGTTTTTCATTATTTAATTTCTTCAAATATAATACAGGACTCTAACATTTTGTGGCAACAGTTTGAAAAGTGAAACGTACATTTATAGTGGACCAACGCAAAATCGCAAAACGAAAACAATAATCCTTCAGGGACAAAGCCCCTTTGGACTAATAACTTATGCTTTAAAGTGTAAAAACACAAAGTTTTACCGATGACATACATCCTTACCACCTTATATTATAGATTCAGCAAACACGTATGTTTGCTTTTGTTTTAAATCAGGAGCGCATCTTTAATTTTGATAAAATCCAATCTAAAACATTTTTTCTAAAACTTTCTTCATCAGTAGAGTTCCATAAAAACAAGTGTAATCTGGCAAAAGAAACGTTCAAATTGCAAGTTTCAAATTCCATGCCAAATGAAAACAATGATACTAATGCAAGAAGATTCGCTGGTGTGATTTTACATTACTGCATAACGAAAATATATTATTTGAGAAAATAAATTTACATATTTTCACAGATACTTCAGGTTATCTCAGAGGATACCCATTTCAAAAAATGGTGACAGAGTATCGGATTAAAAGTATTTCCGAATGTTGCATATATATAAATGATTTTAGGTAAATTTTATTTTTCTGTATAATGGTACATGAAATGCTTGAAAGAGACGAAGCTTTGCCACAAAAATAAGAATACAGAGACAAGTCTATTTAACATTGAGTAAATGCCTATTTCGATAAATTGATGAAATATCTTCAAGCAGATGGTGGCCCACCAGCGGCCGAGCGGTAAAGTCGCTGAACACTGGTAATTCGGTCCGAGTTTCGAATCCCGTGAACGGGCTGCCTGCATGGGTGTTTTCGTGGTTTTCCTTATGTGTAACGTGTATACGAGCCAGTTTCCCTTAGAAAGTCCTCCACGAAGGCATCCCTCCCCTTAGGCAGATAGCCCTAGTGTGCTTTGCCATAATTAAATACACCAACACCGTCAAGCAGACGATGGTTTTGGCAACTAATTTTTTCCCCCGAAATTTGGCGGGAAATTTCAAGAAATCGCCAAACTTCGCGAAATTTTGGCGACACTTCCGTCTGGTTTCTGTTTAACTTAATGATATTGTAATTGAATAACTATAATTGATCCGTATACGTAGCTGTAACCGTATTCGGCCCTTAGATGTAACTTTATATGCCTTCCAGAAATTTTAAGAAATGGAAGTGACTAGAGATTTCGCGGCAGACAATTGAAAACTGTATAAGGTCGGAGACAGCATCTACTCTCAATTGTTAGTTGAGAGCTGAATTCGGAGTACTAAGATATCCGTGAGAGCTTCGCCTTTTACATGCGCTTTGAGCTATGTTGTGTTTAAATGTTCTTAGTAGTTTGAGGTGTAACTGCTGATTGTGCTTTGTGATACTGAAAAGAGCTGTACGAGGATTTGTTCTGGAATGTTCCAGAACTCCGGAGTGCTTCTTTTGGTAAAATAAATTTTATCAAGCTATCATCTGTTCTGTATGCATTCAATCTACCAAAAGCCCTACGCAAACAACAATATCCTATTTTTTCAACATCATTAGATTCAAAAGAGGTTAAACGACTGGTATAAATGTGCGCCACGGTTAAATTTAATCCACAATGCTAAAGATTTAACTCTGAAACCTATTTTACACCTATCTGTCTAATAAATTCTCTTCATCTAGTCTACTTTACGTATGAAAACACTGTTTTGCTATACATAAAGATTTCAATACAACATTTGTCCATAAGTAGAATAACTGCGATGAAAGCAAATTAACATTTCAATATGGAAATGAAAGTACATCAACAGGAAATCATCGTGCATTAAACGAAATAGCACCTTATAATCGAACACACTCTGAATTTCTTCAAAAAACCTAAATTTTCAGGCAGCCTCGTTTATTTAAATACACATTTAAAGAAAAGCGTGATTGCGAAAACTGACCCAAGAATAATTTTATACATTAAAAAGAAATTTTGTACTTTCAAGTGAGTATCTTCTAGTTTTATTGCACTATTAAAATTTAATGAAAATAAATATAATGCGCCAGGTAAGTATTCTTCAAAATAAAGAACAAAGTAGTAGATTATCTTATTTGCTGATCTAAATATGCATCCATTTCATGCATTTTGTATTAATTTCTTATAGTAGCGAGTAAACAGCGAATTTTACCCCAGCTAAAATTGAAAATACCTCGTGAAGGGAAACACACTTGTAACAGTAAAATGTATAATCATAGATAATATAATATCTTTTTTCCCTCCTTTTAAAATGCTTATTATTCTTGTATGTATATGTTGTGGCTGTGTAATGTGAATGCTTCTCTTATATATATATATAACTTGATATTTCGAAATATATTACATTAGAATGCAATAATTCCAAAATCATTTTCCTTGAAAATGCTGTTTTTGAAAGTTTTTGTCTCTTGTAATACTAAAGGTTTTTAACATGTGAAGAAATCATATCTATTTATTCTTGCATTACCATTTTAACCGCATGAATAACCATATCCGCATAAAATAACGGAACTTCTACTATCATTAATATTGTTTGGAATACAGGGACGATAGTATAGATCTCTGTCACTTTAGACATCTATCATTCTGTATGCAAAGCGTGATTCTATCTGTTATCAATATAGAACAGGAATAGTTCTGATGATTATCTTGAAAATCATTATTATTATGTCATAATAATGATAAAGTACTTGTTTTATTTATATTCGAAGTTAATTCCGCAAATAAGTGTAACTGAAACATTCATAGACATAAATAAAAAGAAAAATGCATTGAACAAGCATTTCTTACTCTAAGGAAACTCTGAAAATGATTTCCAGTTTTCAGAAAATATCTGAAAAATGTTTTCGATTTTTTGAAAGATATTTCTGAAAAATCAGTTGCTTTAATTCCTATAGATTAGGAAAAAAAGTAACAAATAAAGATATTAGGTTCTATTTAATTATGGATGCAGAAAATTAATTATTTTTATACAGCAACTTAGATCTTTGCAATGTACACAAAGGCGCTGCATCTAAGAGGAGGCATGCGTTCGTAGAGGATTTTCGAATGGAAACTAGCTCACATTCAGATTGCAAATGGAAAACCATGAAATCTCTCACGCTGCTATTTCGTTCAGTGAGATATTAACCCGTGCAGATTTATTGCTGTTCAGCAATCTTACATCTTGGTCAGGGTGGTAATGTTCAGTGGTGTTCCTAATAGTTTCGTATGTAGAAATTGTATTTTTCTTTTATGGTTTCTGACAGATTCCAGAGATAGTCACAATTGTTTTTGAAATAGAGTAGCAGTTTACAGAATCCCAAATAAGAAATTCTGCACTGATATGTATCTTCCTAATGAAGGACTCCCTTGTCATATTGCATAATTTGAAATAATGTAAAAATTATGTAAATTATGTAATTATCTCCTGAGCGACAGGTGAAACAATGCCTTACAATGTTATTTGATGTATCTTCTAATGTTAGATTATGCGGGGATGCAATACAATATCACCTAATCTCTTAGTAGAATAATGGTGTCTCCGTCTCCCGTCAACTATCAACTATTCATTTTGCATAAATAAAACTGATATCAACATACCAAGTCAATTAATTCATAGATTTTAAAGTTCATCTTTATATAAGAGCTACCAAGAAATGAATACCGGCTTAAGAATAATTTTATTGTGGAGGCAAAATAGTCCCAGTTCATATTCCAGAAATTTATTAATTGTGCTGTGTTTGTACGCTTAGTGTGAAGTTTAAATGAACATAAAATAGCTGTGGTCAACATTTAGGATCACTTTTTTGTTCTTGAGTGAAAAAAGAATATTCTGCTCTTTACCTTTGAACATTATAGTAAGCTTTTTAATTATTTCAAATACTTTAAATTATATATTTTAAAGAAGTCTTATCTGATTTTTAATAATGTTATCAAAAATAATCTTTTTTTCAGTTGGATGTTAAATGAATCCTACTCCATGAATGACCATAAGTGAGGCTCAATGTTGTAAAATGCCTATTCGTATAATAGTATTTCACAGACACTCGATAATTCTACATGGGCTGTAATTCAAAGCTGCGTAACGGCTTTTCTATCTTTCAAAAATTCAGATGGAATTATTACTTTTGCTTTTCTATATTTATAAATAGCGCCTCTTTTTTTCATATGCATCAGTTTATAATTAATTAATCATTAATTTTTGTATGATTCGTCTATTAAAAGTAATTAATTTAAATTTCTGATCATTAAACTGTTTTAGAATTTATAAGAAAGGATGAATGTTTTCATTTTGATTTTTGTCCATATAGTATACAGTATGTATACATATTGTACACATATTTTAGCATCTAAAAAACATGGCGACATGAAGCAATGAAATGTATGCAGTTTTTCAGTGTCGGCAAGAATTGTTATTCAGCAGCAGAAAGGTAGAGGATGTAAACGAGCATTTACGATCTATTGATGTTCAACAGTTTTTGAAGCGTAAGATTGCATTTTATGTAACAAGATGCATCATAAAAACAGCTAGATTTCGAAATTTATAGATGAAAATCTCTGTCAGTAAACCTTTAGCTTTTACTTAAGTTTAAAAAAAAACTTACAAACATTAGTGAAATCTGGTACATTTGCTTTTGTAGGTCAATAAATTATGTTTACACGGCATTTCAAATTTTCTCTTTCGAGCATAAATAAAAACGGCAAGAGTATTAAATACTTTAACCACATATTTCAAGCAAGCTTTCCACTCAGAAAGCAACAAATAAAAATACCAATTAGTTCCCACTATGATTAAAAACACTCAGTTTTCATTAAAAAAATCTAATTGAGTAGCATCGTTATGGGGTAGCGGGGAAATGCTTCAGCGTGGCGCCCTGCGTCTCGCAAAGGACCTATTAAAGCTAGCTTGGATCCTGCTCAAAAAGCGTAACTTTTATTACCCTCGATATAAATTCCTGTTAAAGGGGACAGCTGGGTTATAAAACGGATGTTAATGTCAGGGGTAATGCGAAATGGAAAATTGTTGCGGAAAAAGGGAGGAAAATTTTCTGACTGCTCCTTCTCGATGCAAGTATTCACTGTGAAGTCTTTACAAGGAATTTAATTGGCGGAAGCAGAAAGTGATTTTATTAAGATAAACATATTTAGGAAGATGTTTATTTTATGAGCTTATTTAAAGTAATCAATTCGTCATTAAATCTCTTTCTAAAGTTTCAAAATGAACTTTTTTTGCAACAAAATGTATACATTAATATTCACTTCTCGTTTAACTTAAGAAGCATTAGGAGAATATTATTTTAAAATATCAGAAAAATAAAACACCAGAAATTCAAAGGCATTAAACGACTATTGCATTTTCGCTTTGAAGGTATACAGAATAGAATATCTTCACTTACTGCTTTCACTCAGTCGTTTTACAAGTTCTTTGTCTTGCTAAACCTATGTCCAACCTTTGGAAGCCTCATAAGTTATGATGCGCAGTCCAGAGGTACTCCTCTTATCTGCCCTATTTCCTTGAGCGCCAGTAGCAATAGTGTGACTCTTAGCCTTGCTCCATTCCAATATTGATCCAGCTCATCTTTGGGTCCCTCGAAGCGCACAGCTGTATTTAGATAGCTTCATACGTATAGTGCAGAAAAGGAGAACAGGTGCGAAAATAAATGTAATATAAGAGTCTATAAGTCTAATAAAATACATACAAGGCTTGGGCTGGTAAACGAACTTGGAATGGATTGGACTCCACTAGCAAAGCACACTCTGGCCACCATTCTGTGAAGAAAGCTAACTTTTAAGGAAAGCTAACTCATATTTACATTACAGATGATGAAAAAAATCAAAAATGCCTAATACAGCCTGCTCGTTTAATATCGGATAATATTACTGTGAGAACACAGAATTCTCATAGTGAACACGGTGGCTGTATCGATTCTTAAATTGTTATCGCGCCCTGCCACGTGAGGGGTAAAGCATCGCAGTGGATAAAAACTGGAAGGACTGGTTTTGTCTTCCTCTTTCTGCCTGTCATCATGTTAACGAGTGTGTGGGCCTTCGGGCCACACACACACACACACACATACAGCTCTCGCCATCGTCCACGGTACTCGATCCGAGGTCCATTTTCAAGGATGGAGTAGAAAATATGTTCTTGTACGAAGAATATAAGAAATCAGGTAAACTTTACTGATTAGGCTGCGAGGTAAAAATTGTTCCTGTGCTGTGACTCAACGTGTATAATCCTGACAGTTGGATGTTTCGAAGTGACGACCATGTGCGCCAATTTCAAGCCTATCTGCTAGAAATTTGATCTCTTCTATCACGAGTAAGTGCACTGCATATTAATTAAGCTTCTTGCAAGATGCGGATAAGTAATGTGCCTTTGATGCAGCAAGATTAGGAATTGCAATATACCGTAAAAATGAACGCTGTGACAGTCCCGTCGGACTAACGAGTAGCACATGCCGCAGGGCATTCATGAATGTGTTTTTTTTCTTATAACATATCGAATATAGGCTAATCAAGAAAAGTGTATTTTTGTGATTTATATAGGTTAATCAAGAAATGTGTGTTTTTGTGATTTAATAAATGTATATTTAAAAGAGAGATACTGATTCATGCATGCCTTATTGGGTAAGTCATTTGATTCTTATTATTAATAATCATGCAATGTACTAACCGCTAAATTTTAGTTTAAGTATTTACGCAAAATTAATTTGTATTTGATATTCTTAGTATAATTACTTTTATACGATCACGGCCAACAACACCACATTTATGGTGCCGTGACCAGGATTATAATAATAAAGACACCACTTTATGGTGCCAGGATAATAATAATAAAGGCACCACATTAATGGTGCCGTGACAAAAAAAAAAAAAAAAAAAAAAAAAAAAAAAAAGGAAATTAAGTTTTAACTGTTTGATTTCAGGAGAACCATTTTATGCTTATGCCTAAAAGTATAACTACACATGTGATTCCAGTTTGATAATTGCTTAAATATTCTGAATTTTGTGATGGTGTCTGATATCAAATAGGTGAATATTAGTAATGATTGGATAAAATTTTAAATTTTGTGTTTATCTGATATGAATCATTAAGAAAATGTTGAAAATTGCATATGTAAAAAAAAAAAAAAAAAAAAAAAAAAAAAAACATATATATATATAGAGAGAGAATTCCATATGACTGTTTCCTGCTAATGTGAAATAATTTAATGATGAAAAATAGATATGTGAAAATGGTAATATCAATTCAAAATTGGTCAGTATTTAAGAAATTATTCCTGAATGTATATCATATTATGTGGTAATGAGTATGTAATAACTTGTATCCATGTGAAAAATTTCGATAAGTTACAATAGTGTATTTATGAATGTACTATACATTAGAAGTAATAATAATAGTAATTTAGAGTGGTACTAAAGTATAGTAAATTGATTCAGAATGGCTAAGAGAAATAATGTAATGAATATGAGTCTGGCTACTGCTCTGCCTACTTTTTCAGGGGAGCATGACGAAAATATAAAATTTTTTTTAGATCAGTTATGCCAAATGGCAAATTTAGAGAACTGGAATGAGAACAGAAAAAGTTTGGTGTTAAAAATTCAATTGAGGGGTAAAGCATTAAAATTTGTAATTGATAATGAATCGTGTAAAGATATGTCATTTGATGATTTAAAAGCATTACTAAGTAAAAAATTTGCAAAATCTCAGTCATTTGACACAATTCAAAATAACTTGAACTCAATTAGACAGACCCCAAATCAGTCAGTCGAGGACTTAGCGGAAAAAGTGAATACATATGCTACAAAATATTTTGGGTGCTATCCTAGTACATAACCTCACTCAAAAAGCAATGCTTTCAAAATTCTTAGAAGCTCTCAGACCAGATTTAAGACTGGAGGTTAAAAAACTAGGACCTGTTGATTTTCCTACTGCTGTTAAACAGGCAAAGAATATAGAAAAAGCGTTGGAGGATTCTGGTAATAGCTCACAGACACATAATTTTTCACCTGAATTAAATACATTAATTATGCAACAAATGCAAAATAATAGAGCCATTGAGGATTTGTCAAAAAAATTTAATGAAATTTTACCTAATGGTAGTGTAAACAATGTAACTAAACTAGAAAATAATGCTGCACAAAGTAGTAATAATAGAGAATCTTGTCATATTTGCCAACAGAATCATTGGACTACAGAGTGTCCTTATTTTCCTTCAAACAATAATTTTCAATATTATAGACAGATTAGAAACAACCACAGAAGAAATTTTTATAAGGGTAACTTTATCAATAGAAGGAATAGATATAATAGTAACACATATTTTGATCTTCTGGACAAAAGAAAAAATTGTACTAACATTAATTCAAAAAAGGTTGTCAAGAATAGTAGACCAGAGGAGTCTGGTATTGTAAGAGTAGTGTTGAATACCAGAATTGCGCCAAATACAGCAGAGATAGTAAAGTTAAGCATTCCAATTAATATGCAGAAAGAAAAGCAAATAATGTTCTCACCAGACAGTCGAAAAGTGGGCAAGATAGGTATGACTGATTCAATTCATGAGATAAGTGACAGGCAATATATATTCACCATAATTGAAAACAATTCCAATGCCGCAATTATTCTAAGAAAGGGTGAAAAGATTGGTAAGGTATATAAAGTTGAAGAAAAACAATTTGAAAAACCTAGAGAGCAACAAAATTTGCAGATTAACCATATAACTTTAAAAGAAATTAAAAAATTAAGAAAGGAGGAATTAAGCCCAGATGATTTTGATTTAAGTCATTTAGAAGCAGAACAAAAAAATAAGATGATTGAAATGCTCATGAAAAATTCAGCTGTGTTTTCAAAATCTTACACCACTCTGGGTGAGACTGATGCTGTCGTGCCACAATTTAATTTATTACATAACTTTCCAATTCAAACTAGACCATACACTATTCCTCGCATTGCTAAAAAATATGCCCAAGAGGAGATAGCCAAATTGTTAGAAGCAGGTATTATAGAGCCATCGACATCGAGTTACAGTTTTCCAATAATTTTTGTCAAAAAGAAAGCACCACCTAATACTGATCCTAGGAAATTAAAATTTAGAATGGCAGTAGATTATGGATTGCTAAATTGCATAACTGAATCATATCAAATATGTCTACCTAAGATTTCAGATATTTTGCATAATATAGCAGGTAAAAGTTATTATTGTGTGCTAGATCTTAAGTTAGCATTTTTTCAAATAAAGTTAGATCAGAAAGATAAAGAAAAATTAGCCTTTTGCACGGAACTTGGCAATTTTCAACCAACTCGGTTACCTTTTGGTGCAAAAAATTCATCTGCTTATTTCCATACTCTAATATCAAAATGTTTAAGTGAATTGCAGGGTCCAAATTTACAATATTTTCTAGATGACATAATTGTTGCAGCTAACAGTATAAATGAACTAGTAATTATTTTACAAAAGGTGTTTGACAAGTTAAAAAAATTTAATTTAACATTAGACCTAACCAAATTGCAGTTATGTAAACAAGAGATTACGTATTTAGGTTTTTCGGTTAATAAGAATGGTTTTGCTCCTTCAGAGGAGAATATTCAGAAAGTAGGCAAATTTCCTAGGCCAAGAAATGTGAAAGAGGTTCAAACATTCATAGGCATGGTAAATTATTTTCGACACTTAATTTTTAATTATGCAAAAATCGTCAAGCCAATAGTAAATTTAACAAGAAAGAATATACCATTCGTGTGGAACGAGAGATGCCAAAATGCATTAGATAAAATACAAGAATTAATTTTAGAAAAACCCACAATAAAAAACATAGAAAATGATAAACTTTTATATTTAGTAACCGATGCTTCTAGATCAGCCATTTGTGGCATATTAATGCAAAAAAATGATGAAAAGTTTTTCCCAGTACAATTTTACTCAAAACTTTTAACACCTGCTGAGGCTAGATATCCTTCAATTAGGAGAGAACTTTATGCAATCTTCAGATCAGTAAAGCAATTTCACGAACATCTGTATGGGAAAAAATTTATAATATTAACTGATGCTAAACCTCTGACTTTCCATATTAGTCTTGACAAACAGCCAGATATTGTAGCACGCTGGTTGTTATATTTACAGGAATTTCAATACACGATGGAGCATATTCCTGGTTTAAAAAACCCAGCAGACTACTTGTCAAGAGTTTCAGAGGATGTAGTGGTAAACAATGTAAATATATTTAAGACCAATGATAATTTGTCTATTCAAAACATAATTAGTAAACAGCAAAGTGATCCAGACATAAAATCAATTATAAAAAAATTACAGGATAACCACAAAGAAAGTGTAGAACAGTATTTTATTGATAGTCATACAGATGTAGTAATGATAAAATTAAAACCTGTAAATATTAGAAAGAAAGACAGAAGTATCCAGAATAAAATTCTAATTCCTAAGGCATTAATTAAAGATGTATTACAGACAGTTCATGCGCCTCACTTTGGTATTCAAAAGACGTATGAGTTTGTAAAGGCTAAGTATTATTGGAAAGGTATGTACAGCGATACGAAAAGTTTTGTAGAAAATTGTTCAGATTGCTTACAAAATAAGTCTAGACCTCACAACACTCTGCCACGTCTAATTCCTAAGAAAGATCTTGCTCCTGGAGAGATGATAGCTATAGACATAGTTGGTAAACTGCCAAGATCCATAGATAATAAGTTTTATGTACTCACTATCATTGATCATTATTCCAGATATTTGGAAACAGTTCCGTTAAACAACTGCACTTCTCAATCCATCATAAAATCTTTAAATGATTATTTTGCCAGATTTGGCATTCCAAAAATTTTGTTATCAGACAACGGTTCCTATTTTTGTTCCACAGAATTTAATCAGTTTTTAAAATCGCTTAAAATAGAACACAGAAAAAGTTCAATTTATTATCCACAGTCCAATGGGTTGATTGAAAGAGTTCACAGGGTAATGAAAGAATCAATTGCAGCAATATCAAACAAAATATTTGAATGGCCACAAAAAGTACTGATGTTTAAACTGTATTATAATAATGCTAAACATTCTGTAACTCAATTTTCACCAGCAGAACTATTTTTTGGTAGAACATTAAATACTCCCATAGATAGCAATGATCCTCTTAAATTAGCAGAAGATTTTCAGGAATATTCCAAAAGAATAAAGGAACAATTGAGTAGAGATAAGCAACAAGTAAAATTAAATGAGGATGAATACTTTAATTGTGCAAAAAAATATTTGAAAGGGAGAAAAATTCCAGAATTGAAATCAGGGGATAAAGTTTTTATGCAGGAATTTACTGATAGAAGGGTGTTACATCCAAAATACAAGGGGCCATATGAGATCATAAAAAAGCTACGAAATGATAATTATAGAATACAATTAGAGAATAAAACCACTAAAGTTCACGTAAGTAAATTGTTTTTACAAAAGCCTTCAAGAATAGATTCAACACAAAATGAGGATTAGGAGTGTAACACAATTGTAAATTGTAGATCAGCAAATCAAAAAAAAAAAAAAAAGTGTAAAGAAGTGATTATGATAAGAATGTAGCAGGTGTACAAGCTAGATAATGAATGATGATCATGTGTGGTATGGGTCAATTTAGTGTAATAAAGCGCTAATTGCACGATTTTTGGTAGAGTTGGCTGGTCCATATACCAGAAGAATTGAATTGTATTATGCAGGGTCTCATTGATTATTAGGTAGCAGATTAAAAAACAAAGAGTGTGGTGCTAATCTCCTTGTCTTACTGCTGAATCAAATTGAAGGTATGTAATTTAGTAGTGAATCTAATACAAATGTAGCTTGTAACAATGTCATGACACATTGGTATATGAAATGTATATGTGAACTGAATATGATCAAATGATAAAAGTAGCTAAGTAATGAAATAGTGCATGTGATTCTAATGTAAAGAATGAGATAATGTAAACAATGGTTAAGAGGAGTAACATCAAATTGATAATGCAATATCATTAGTAATCGATAAATTGATCTTATCACATGTGAGTTATAAATTATATATGTCAAAATTTCTTTTATGGAATCACATCTGTGGTGATATTTTGGGTAAGATTAGACATGCATGAGTACGTAAAAGAATAATACTAATTTAAGAATATAAAAAAAAAATGTGTATCACAAAGTGTTTAAAGTGCTGTTTTTTTTTTTTTTTTTGTTCCCAAGCAATGTGAAAAATTAATGTGAATTATGTGTGTATAGTGCATACGAGAGCTCAACTGTGTGCGTGTAATGTGAAACGTTTATATAGTGCTAACGAAATGATAAAGTGCAGTGCCTTTGCAAGTGATATAAAGATTGGTGTGAAATGTGTAGGTGATGCTGACGAAATTTCAAGTGTATCCAGCAGAGAGGCATTTCATTTGTCTAGTGATCGGACAAATTTTTTTTTCTTCGGCCGGAGGGAATGTGAGAACACAGAATTCTCACAGTGAACACGGTGGCTGTATCGATTCTTAAATTGTTATCGCGCCCTGCCACGTGCATCGCAGTGGATAAAAACTGGAAGGACTGGTTTTGTCTTCCTCTTTCTGCCTGTCGTCATGTTAACGAGTGTGTGGGCCTTCGGGCCACACACACACACACACATACAGCTCTCGCCATCGTCCACGGTACTCGATCCGAGGTCCATTTTCAAGGATGGAGTAGAAAATATGTTCTTGTACGAAGAATATAAGAAATCAGGTAAACTTTACTGATTAGGCTGCGAGGTAAAAATTGTTCCTGTGCTGTGACTCAACGTGTATAATCCTGACAGTTGGATGTTTCGAAGTGACGACCATGTGCGCCAATTTCAAGCCTATCTGCTAGAAATTTGATCTCTTCTATCACGAGTAAGTGCACTGCATATTAATTAAGCTTCTTGCAAGATGCGGATAAGTAATGTGCCTTTGATGCAGCAAGATTAGGAATTGCAATATACCGTAAAAATGAACGCTGTGACAGTCCCGTCGGACTAACGAGTAGCACATGCCGCAGGGCATTCATGAATGTGTTTTTTTTCTTATAACATATCGAATATAGGCTAATCAAGAAAAGTGTATTTTTGTGATTTATATAGGTTAATCAAGAAATGTGTGTTTTTGTGATTTAATAAATGTATATTTAAAAGAGAGATACTGATTCATGCATGCCTTATTGGGTAAGTCATTTGATTCTTATTATTAATAATCATGCAATGTACTAACCACTAAATTTTAGTTTAAGTATTTACGCAAAATTAATTTGTATTTGATATTCTTAGTATCGTCACTTTTGGCGATCACGCCCGTAACACCACAATTACTATAGCGAATTATTAAGATCCTGTTGTTTAAACTACTCGGCCGCTTGTCATCCTATTTATTAGAAGTCATAAAATCATATATACAAATGCAGAATTCAGAAAAAAAAAATATTAAACATTGATTGAATAAGCCATACACATACACCTAACTTAGAGTAAAACTTAAAATCCTGATTTGAATAAAGAAGCCAATACATATGAGAACTTCCTTGTGAGAATGTAGTACAAAGCGAGGTCATTTTAGTAGGAACCCTTTTTACCTTAACATTTAAAAATATTAGAACATTTAAGAATTAATAATTGTCTGTTCAAAGTTTCCGTGTGGAAAAGATTAAAATAAGAAAAATCTGCAACGTTATTGAAAGTAAGTATTTATTAATTAATTTATCTGCCATGGTAATCACTGTTTGCAGGTGACTCAAAATTGGTTCATTTAGGTAAACATAAGCACAAAACTTCAAGATGATTTCTAAGTAATTTATCATAAGTATATAAATAAATACCTAAGCATTGAAAGAAATTAGCTGATATACAATTCTAACTGGAATGCACAAAATTCAGTAATAAAACTAAATTCAATAGTTATTTTTCTTCTTTCCATCTCTTGATACTTACATTTTTATCCAACCAAATAATATTTACGAAGCCAATGAAAACTTGTTGCACTCTCGTTTTTTGTTTAAAGATCAGATTTAATTTCTTTTGCAGATATTCACTTTTATTATCACTAATCTTCCAACAGTCTCTTCTTATATTCTTTGCGTTCTGTATATCATTTAAATATCGAAGTGACATGATTTATTGTCATGAAGGAAAATTAATTACGAAACCATCAAACTTCACTTTTGATCTTGTTGTGATCATGGGCAGTAAAGCCAATTTTTTAAAAATGCGAATATTTAAGATGAATCGATTTCTAGCTACAACTGTTAATCTCGAAGCTAGCTAACATGGCCTATTCTCTTGCTGCACATTTTATAGCAGGTGATGTTTGTCACTGCAGACTTCAGAAAAAGCAAGGATGCGTCTATCGCTTCGGCAACAAATTGCCCTTATTTTAATGTTAAGGAATTAAGAAAATGAATGTATTATGAATTATTTAGAGAGCATTTGCTTGAGATTCAATTTTCTAAGGAAATTTTCCTTTTATTTTCGGAAAAAATTCTTAAAAAATATTCAACTCGATTTTAAAACTTATTATGGTTAACTCCAAGTTACCAAAGTTGAAAATTAGTAAATTATTAAATATAATAATATGCCTTTATTCACTAACGTATAACCAGCAGATGAAAATATTATCCTACAAAGAATCTATGTGAAAAGGCGTACTATCTGTGTATCTATTCTGTATACTTTTGCTTTTTGTCATAACAGGGAATATTCTGAGATTCATTAATGAGCCCGTTAAGAGACTGCTGTATTTTCCATGTATTCAATGGATTAATGTGTTTGAGGTCTTAACGAGTTCTGAAATGAATATACATGTTTAAATATATTTTATATTGTTACATTTAGTTCTTTGTTCTAACTGTTTAAAATTCAGTGTATAAGAAAGAACGAATCAAAAGTCATTGTTTCAACAAAAGAATGTTATAGTTTAACCATTTTTACCTTTCTGTTATTGACATAAGCCTATAAAAACAAGTTAACAACTGAAAACATTAAAATTATAAATTTATGTAATTTTTGGAACAGAGCACAAATATGAAGACAATAAAGAATCGAGCTTACAGGAAAAAGATAATTTGTTGCTTACAATTAATACCACTCATTTCACTTGGCTAAAGTGTAAACATAAGAAAGCTTATGTGTGCGTTATCTCCTTTTCTCGCTTGAGATTAATAGACGTGTTCAGTAATAACTAAAGTTAATAGTATCTAGTAAGTTTAATATTTAGAGCAAGTTATTGATCTTGACTCTTAGATACGATAGTTTGCTGTATAAAACATTTACCCAGAATGAGTGATGGTTTAGTTAATTATTAAATGGAATTTGCAGTTACGTTGTGGTTTTGTTTTTAGTTCGAACTTTAAGGTGCGTTCACTTATTACCACGAAGAACAATATGGCAAAATATGCATGCATGTGAATTACAAAGAAATTTATGACAAAGACAAAATAATGTTTTCATGTCTAGAAATTTAAGGCTTTTTAGACCATGTTAAATATTAAAAGTATGCCTGAAAATTAAGAACGTTTTAGAGTAACAAAGTTGCAATTATTTAAAAATATATGGTTATGAATTTCGTACATAGATAGAGGATGTTGGTGCAATTATATGTAAAACAGTTGCATTTTTAATATAACATGAAAATCTAGAAATACGATGTTTTGACGGAAAAGAATACAGGGAAAAGTCTATTTAACATCGAGTAAATGGCTGTCTAGCTAATTTGATGAGATATCGTTAAGTTGCTACCTCTTTGGCAACCAACTTTAGTCGCCAAAAGTCGCCAGCTTGGAAATCATTTGGCGAAATTTTGATCCGGTCCCTGTATAACCGTAATGGATATTATAAGTATATAACTGTAATTGATGTTTTCTGTAACTGTAACAGTATTCGGCCCTTACATGCCTTCCAGTAATTTCGAGAAGCATGAAGTGCAAGAAATATCTCGGAGGTCGGTTGAAAAGTATATAAGACCGGAGAAAGCATCTGCTCTCAGTTGTTAGCTCAGGATGAGTTCGGAATACTGAGATATCTTCAGGTTAGCTTCGTCCCGAGATGTGCTTTGCGTTGCATTGATTTTAACGTTCTTAGTAATTTGAAGTGTAACTACGGATTGTACTCTGTGATATTGGGAAGAGTTGTACGACTACTTCCGTAAAAAGTTCCAGAAATCGGAAGCGTTTCATTTGATAAAATAAATTCTATAAACCTATCATCGGTCGTGAATGCAATAAATCTATTTTTTGCTCGTATGCACACAACGATATGAAAAGATGGGGATTCATGAGAGTTGCCTATAATACTAAAAAATTCAGTCATGTAACATACAATAAAAATTCTGAAATATAGTCAGAAATAATTTTTTCAAATAAATTTGAAATAAAATTAACGTAATGGAATTACTAATTAATAGTTCATACAGAGATTAGTTAGAATTCGTGGACTGAAATGAGAAATACCCGTAGATTTTAGCAAGTAACTTTACAAACAAGAAATATGAGTATCATCTTTTGAACGAAAAAAATTAAAATAATGGGATGACGAATTTTATTTATTTGGAAATGAGTGCTATCTTTTTTCTGTAGAGGTATAATAATTTGTAATATTTGTTAGCTTTTGAATTGAAAAAAATCCATATTTGAACAAATATGAAGGTTTAAGGATTCTTTTTAAAACTGATTTTAGTTATAAATTGCAAAATGTGATTAATTCAGGCATTCCTTATTTACGAAATTTAATTTAAAACTCTATCTTCCGTAATCCAAAGTTGCATTTCAATATTTATTCTTCCTTATAGACAATAGCTTAATAAACGTCTGAGATATGCTCTTATGGAATTTAAAAGAAATCCTTAGTTTTACTGCATTTTAAATATCAGGAGCTTAACTTTTTCGCCTAAACTTTCGAAAGAGAAAGTAAAAGAAGCTCCCGCGTCAAAGAATTTTGAATTACGCTGACGGTGAAGCGGAAATCATTGAACCGGAAAACCCATTTGCCTTTTTCCAGGACGCTTAAAACAAAGAATAACTTCTTCCTAAAAACGGCTTATAAAGAATTTACTTTTCGAGATCCTTGCGCATAATTTCGAAACAGATGAGTAACGGTCTGCTCTGTTACAAGAAAAAGGTATTATTGGAGTTGAAAAATTAATTGCATATATAAATATATATATTCAAGGAGTGGAGATATATCTATATATGTAAATTTAAGAATAGGAGATTCTTGATGGAGATCACAGCGTATAGGGTAAAGAAAGTTAAAAAAATGAATCTCGGTTATAGAAAAATACAAAAAAGAAAGACTAATTTCTTTGCGTAATTGCAAAAACTAGGATAAAATGGAGATTTAGAATAAAATGAAGATTTGTTCTTATTTCCATTCGGAGCGCGTTATTTTTACGTACAGAAATATATACTTATGAAACCTAATGCATATTTAGGTAATATAGAGTCTTAGATTATATCCACCTACTTAATTTAAGTCGATAGTAAGATTGTAATTAGCTGAAGAAAGAAATATTTGCCCTAACAATTTTCTATTTTAGATTTCCATTACATTTTAAATTTTAAATCCATTCCATTACATTTAAGGAAAAGCGCTTATGGGAATAACAAATTTAATGCAGATAGCCTTCAAATACTAACAATTTAAAATGAAAGCTTTTCTTAATGATGGAGTAGCACAGAATGTTAAAAAGCGCAAACTGGGATACGTTATATGGAAGCAAATGGCATAGCACTGAAATATTATTTAACAAAGCCCCACATAATACAAAAACTATGTTTAATATGCCTTCAGTAGATTCTTTAAAATTCGGGGAACCATTTATTCATCATAGAAACGCTTAGCAACCACTGTTATTTTAAATGATAAAACCTTTAACATAATTTACGAAGTAGCTAGCGCTGTCATTTAATATGACATGAAAATTTAATTTGTATTTGAAATTACAATTCTAATCACTTAAAAAATTTAGCAATTTAAAAGCACAGAATTTTTAAATATATTTTATTTTTCGATTATACATTTAGGAGATATAAATTGTAACACATGCAGATGATTTTATGATGTTTTTTCATGCATAATTGAAACTTGTTTGTAATTATTGAGTAATTCATATATTACGAATTTAGGCACATAATTGTAATAAATTTATATATATATAAAATTATCTTTTTAAATCTAGGCATCTGAAAAACATAAAAGAAACTATATTATAGAAAATGAAAAAATTAATGATATTAATAAATTTGACGTGAATTATCCAAGAGCATACCGTGTTCTTGGAACATAACGTGTTTCAGTAACAGTCTCTTCTCGGCTCGCGATCAGAGACTGTTACAGAAAATACTTCGAAAGCATCTTAGTCAACATTTGCCTTAGTATAAGACCACTTTCAAATGTGCCTCTATGAGAATTTACCATCAGGTTTAAGGAAGACTAGCAACTGACCCACATCTACCACCATTATCTTCAGATTCAATCCTATGCGACTACTTCCTATGAAGTTTTGTCGCAGATACTCTATTAGTTTTTTCATCTTCTGTTAATCCCCAGGATCTTCGAAACTGCATGACCGCAGGTTCGAAGCTATTTCATCAATGACACAATTTCGAAAATCTGAGATAGTCAAGAATTCAGGTCGATCGAGTTATGGTGGCACAAGTTTGGAAATAGTCTGTCGCATATATGCACAATTTAATAGTCAGAAAGTAAGATTAAGCATCTGTGAAATACATAAAAACATCTTTTTCAGTTTACTTTGGTTTGAATATAATAAAATTTGATATTAGATATGGAGTATACTAAGAAATACCTTTCAAGAAATACCAAATTTCAAGAAATAAGAAATGCCTTTTAAAACCTTTTAAGGATATACCAATAATCCTGCGATATAAAAAGGCTTGTGAATTAAATTTCTATAATAATAGGAAGCATTCATTATCAAACATCTTACGGATGCTAAAATAAAAGAAAACATTTCGTAAACATTTAAAATTGATCTTAAAAATAAAGTTTTTTGTTAAACGAGTCTAATGCTGATAAAAATTTTTTCCATCTCTTTTAAGGGTTGAATCATTTGATGGTCTTTTAGTAAGAGACTTAGAGAGGCAAACCATACTTAATCAAATTATTCAACAAATTCCGCGAGCATTGCGTGAATTGCGTGATACTCAAGTTTGTAAATCTCGATATCTGTAACGGCTGGACAGTTCAACATTTACAACAAGAATCTCAAGCGTTGGGTAACAGAACAATTAAACTTGCGTATTATTCGTAACACGATGATAACAGTAGATATGTTACTGTGTTCAAATGATGAGAAACAAATTTTCCTTGGCGGTTTATATAAATCATTGCAATGGATTAAACATATGGCAAAAAATATGCGGAAATATGTAGGCGAAATTTTCCCGAAGGAAACAGCATTGATTAGCTAGATCAATAAGACAAAATAAAGGTTAGGTAAAAAGAAATCAATTTTTTAAGTTCATTTTGAAGCTTTATTTAATATGGTTACAATCACTCACTTTGACTGAAATTTTCCTCCGTTTTTTCTATGGCTCGTTTCCATTTAAAAGGTATTTTCATTATGCCACCTTCCCAAATCGACTTGTCCTTAGTGATAAAACCTGAGATAGTCACAAGCAACCTGAGATCGGCTTTTCACAACCTCTTTTGAGGCCACTTTCACACCACTAAAAGCGTTTGTCATAGGTAAAACCAGATGATAATCGTTTGGTACTAGCTCCGCACTATGAAGTGGATGCATAAGAACCTTCCAGCCACGCTCCCTAAGTTTCTGGCGGGTCATCTTTGATAAATGAGGTTTCGCTTTGTTTTGGTAGAACACGACTGCTCTCCTATCGGCTAATTCTGGCCTCTTCTGATCGATTGCTGCTTTCATTCGGTCCATTTGCTGGCAGTAGATGTCCGACTTGAGTTTTTGGCCATTGAGGAGCAGCTCATAGTAAGTGATTTTCTTCGAATCCTACAAAACACACAGTAAGACTTTCCAGGCCGTCAATCCTTGTTTGGCCACGGTTTTGACTAGTTCACCGTGCTTCGACCATGAACGTTGTCTCTTTACTGTTTCGTATGTGACCTGTTTTTCGTCGCCATTACCAACCTCTTCAGAAATCACTCGATTTCGTTCCCCTTGGCCAAGGATTCGTAGATGAAAACACGGTTCATCAAGTTTTCTTCCGTCAACTTATGCAGTACCCAAACATGAAGCTTCGTTTTCAACCCATCTTTGTGCAAACGATTTAAAACTATTTTGAGGTCCATCTTTAGTTCCTGGGCGATGCTACGGTAACTCTCATGCCGATCTACTTCAACCATTTCCAAGATTTTATCGACATTTTCAACATCATCGATAGGCCTCTCAGTGTATAGTGAATTTTTCACATCAAAACTATCGGAACGGAATCAATGAAACTCAGACTGCGCTTGATTGGCTGTACAATGGGGACCGTAAACACTTTTACAATTTTAGCCGCCTGACTTCTGGTTTCACCTTTATTGAAATAAAATTGTAAAACGTACCTACTTATTTTTGTTCATCTTCATCTTTAACGCTCTAACTCACAACTAAATCTATCAATCACAACAATGGTAAACTGTGCTTGTTTTGCAGAGAACTCCCCGTCTCTAACAAGTATAAGTCTGACCCGATAAGATAAATGCAAAACGAAATCTGTGCCATTAACTACATTTAGCGACTAAATAATGGGTTACTTTTCCTCAAAGTCGAAGCCATCGAAGAGGTCTCACAAGAGTGAGCCAGTAAGCCAGTGATCTTCCCAAGCAACTAAGCATACTAAACATGGTCATTAATTAGAAGAAATTTAGTATATACGGCATTTTATTTAACTTTGATAGGGGAATCGTGATTAGTGCTAACAAACCGTGTACACAAGTACATAATTCGAAAAATTGTCGAAAGTTGTCTGTAGAGGAAATTTGAGATAGGTATTGCTCACAAATGGCAAAAACATCCATCTCGAATTTGCACTCAACTAGGTTCTAATTTTATTCTTTAATTCTGTGCAGAGCATGCATGAGAGAAGAAATGTGTCACAATTAGAAATCAAGCAGAAAATCATATTAATTCCGATTTTCACAATGTAATGAAAATTTAGAAGTTTCAAAGATTTAAATTTTTGCAAATAATTTTTTGAGATTTCATTTGAAGCTTATTTAGTGCATAGAATTCTGTGCGCTAGGTATGATAGACAGATAATTAATATTGCAGCTAATTATTCAAGAAAGCTTTTCCAATATCTCATAAACTGAAGACGTTCCGCTGATATGAGCATTTTCATATACCATACGCACGATATAAGACAAACACTTTATTATAACACGAGCAAAATAAACAGATCTAATTTACATAAAAGTTTGTAAGATAATATTTGCGCTGGCGTATAGCGTAATATATTTGAACGTGCCGTTCTCTTTTTGTTCTCTAATCTCGACTCTGTATCACGTGAGAGAGAGGCAACAACGCGCGCTATTCGCCTACAGTGCGAATGCGTGATATTCATCTGACCATGATACCTCCCCCTAAAAGATCCGATTTCTTCTTTCAGTGACTTGTCAAATCCAGCTTTCATAAACATTTTATGAAAGCTGCTCAGAGACAGTATAGTGGTTAGCGGAGCATAATACGATACCAAAGTGCACGGGTTCAAATCCCGCGGAAGGGATGGATGTAATTGTCCTTCCCTTCATAGAAGGTAACCGTGGCTCATCTTTTAGGCGATTTCACACCACTTTCTGCCATAGAAGAGACCAAGCATATATTGTCTATATATGTTGGCTAACCAATTAAAAAAAAAATCACGAAACAACAACGACAAAATTAATAGTGCAATTTTCTAACTTAATTAAATCCTATTATTATCTGAATAATTATCTATAATTGAGTAATTTAGTAAATATCTGAAAAATGAAATTATGAAAATAATTTTATTAATAGAACAAATTATTATGATTAATAATCATTGAAATTTTACTCATAATTAATAAAATTGTAATTAATGAGAGTAAGAATAACTTAGTCTAAGCAAAGTTTTGTTTCATTACTTACAAAGATGTTTGTATTTAATTTGTATGGATACACTGTGGATACATAAGTCTTGCAAATTACAGTTCTGTTTCTGCATAGATCAACAATCTACCTAGTAAAACGATTATGATGCAGGAGAACTTAGAAACTAAACCTTTTTTTTAAACTTTTAACAAATGCATAGCTCATGCTTAGAAATATCCGCTGTTTGCAGAATTAAATCTAACGTAAATGTATAAGGTAAAGTTTTAGTATTTAACTCTTCAAATTCACAAGAAAAATTTCTATTAATTTTTGGCTCAGACTTTCGTAAAAGTTTAAAGTGAAATTTAAGTATTTAAACCTTGAAAATCAGAAAAAAGTTTTTATTATGTTTGACTCAGACTATAAAAGTAAAAAGTAGAATTTAAGATTTTAGCATTTGGAAGTGAAATGTAAAATTTCTACTAAGCTTTGGTTCAGACTTTTATAAAACGTAAAGTGAAATTTAAGAATTTAACATTTGGATTTCACAAGAAAATTCTATTAATCTTATATTATTAATCTTATATTATTTTCACCCTCCTTCCAGCATGTCTTCGTGGTGTAATGGTTAGCACACTCGGCGCATATTCGAAAGGTCCAGGTTCGAGTCCCTGTGAGAGTATTTTTTCTATTTTCTTGTCTGTACAAAGCCTTGGCTCAGATTTTTGTAAAACTATATATTAAAATTTAAGTATTTAACATTCGAAATTCACAAGGAAAATTTCTCTTAACCTTTGGCCCAGACTTAAGTATAAAGTATAAAGTAAATTTTAAAAGTGCTTAACTCTTCGACTTCACAATTAAAATTTCTATCAAACCTTGGCTCAGATGTTTATAAAAGTATAAAGTAAAATTTAAGTATATGCATTTGGAATTCACAATAAAATTCTTTTAAGCTTTGACTCAAACCTTTATAAAAGTATAATGTAGAATTTAAGTATTTAACATTTGGAATTCATAAAGAAAATTTTTATTAATTTTTGGCTCAGATTTTTCAATATGCGAAGAATACAGCTACCAAAATGGTAAAGTCGGTGAGATAATCCCAAAAGCCGAACGAGAAAAATCGCGCAGATCATTATCAAGCTTACTTTCTAATTTCAAGATCTCTACTCTTATAACACAAACTAGTTTGCATCCCAGCTGGAGCCGGCAAAAGCAGTAGTGATAAAAGGCATAAAATACCATAATGGATTTACATAAATCTATCAGAATTAAAATTACCATTTAATTAATATCTGTGCCCAAGGTTCAGGAATACTTATTCATATTTGGAGATAAGTCGAGAAGCAATATTAAATCTGTTTTACAGTTTTTTGAAACATGGAACAGCAGTTATTTCAATAACTCATTTTCTTTCTGTTTTCTGTTATTTATATAGTTCTAGTAGAAATAGGTGTTAAATGTTAAGTATGTTCTAATAGAAATACAAAAGTGTTAAGCTGAAAAACGCTGACCTTCATAACATAATAAAATTGAATTTCAGAGATAAAATATATTTATAGACACAGATAGGATATTTAACATTTTACTTCTGGGATAGATAATGTTATTTTCCAACAAAATAAAAGAAAATTAGAAACTTCCAAATAGCATTCGGCAAAGATGAAGATTTTTCAAGTTTATGGTATATGTAGTATTTACTATAGTAGCAAGGAAATTAGAAAATCGGATCAAAGATCAAAAACTAATTCGCCTAGGGGTTGGGAGAAAGCTTTTATCTTTATGTTTCTGCTGTATATCGCTAAAGTAAAAGATGTATGCTAATTTATTTAAAGATATGTGTCTTGAGTCTAATCTCTAAATTTTTAAGTTTCGGCTTAAGGAAATGAAACCCGGAAATATGACGACCTAACTAAAAATTAGAGCAAGTCCTAGAAATCTGTTCTACTACACATGCTGAGACCGGTGCATCAATGTAGAAGACGAATACTTTGAAGAAAGAAGAAACCAAGTTTTCGGTTGATCCGCCTAAATCTAATCCTGTTACCTTAAGAAAAGTTTTAGAAATGTTACTTTGTAAAGAGTTTGTCCCAGAAGTATTGTTCAGAAACAGAGTTCCCTAAAAGAAAAGATTTACTATTGTAAAAACGTAGTTTTAGATATATTTTATTTTTACCATTGTAGAAACTTAGTTGATTTAAATAAAATATATAGCTATTGCCAAACTCTATATGAAAGCTTCTTGTGCTTTTCCAACAATTCTGAATTTATTTTTGCGAAAAGTCCAATACTTTTACTACAGTATACTTTAAATTACCTAAACTCCACGAATATTCTGTACTCGAACTGTCAAATAACCCTTCTCTTCTTTCTAAACTTAGTGTTTTTCAGGGCTTATTGTTATTATTTTTGTTATCATTCGTTTTAGAAATGTATAAGGTGTTTTCTCCTTTCTTTTCACATGCCTTCGCAGTAAATTGGTAGCATACTCGATGCACATTCACAAGGTCAAGGTTCGAGTCCCGGATGAAAGCGTAGGGCATTTTAATTGTACGCTTTTTTTTAAAAAAAAGAAGAAAGAAAAACCTAATGACTACAAGTGGCGCTTGAACTAAAAGGTGACAGAAGATAATTCATCATCACCACGACTTGTTAATTGGGACCCTAATCTCGATTCGCCTTTTAAAAGAAGTAGTATATAAGTTAGTTCTTCCCGTTATTACATGCCTTAGGGGTGTAATTTGAAGCATACTCGGTGTATATTCGAGAGGTCTAGGGCTCGAAACCCGTCGAGGGCATTTGCACATTTCTTACATCTCCTTCATTAAAAAAAAATTAATCACTCTACAGATGTTTTACTTCTTAATTGTGCAATACTTTATAGTACAATAAGTAAAAAAAAGTAAAATTATCTCGCATACGTAATAGTAAATACATAATTAGCCTACAGGAAAACACGGGATTATGTGATATAACAGATCTCTTGAATTAGTCTATGTTGGTGTCGGATGTTAGATATTTCTAAGGGGTAATAGTGTTAGTTAGAAAGAAGTAGACAATGCATTGTTATAATTTTTTATATTTTGAAATAGAAATATTGAAAGATAAAACAAAAATTGAATATTAATTTTGTTTCACTGACATATTATTCACAACATTGTAATAATTTATTTTTTTAATTTCTCATCATGGAATGAAATATCTAAATTATAGAGGAAGGCAAATGAAGTTATTAGCTACATCAAAGAGATCATTTTAAGTCAGGAAATATGACAGTTTGAATTCATTTTTTTGAAGAGAATGGAAGCAAGATATGGTTATATTATTTTAATTTAAATGTATCTTAATACTATTGCAATACAAATTACAATTATACGTGAAGTGACATCAAAATAGAAAACATAAAATAGTATTAATCTAAACTACAAGAGGATTTTTAAATAATAACTGATAAGAAAAAGAATAATTTAATATATAATGTATAAAAATTAAATAAATTAATAATTTTATTTTCTATTAGAACGTGATTAATTTAAGACTTAAAATTTTAAGTTTTTTTTTTTTTTAAGTTTGCGTTAGAGTTCCAGAATTATGAATGTATTTAAATTTACTAATGCATTTAAATATTGTAAATGTTTGCAGAGATTCATCATAATTCCATTATTATCATACCGTCTGTTAAGTATTGATTAACGAACCAGTTTTTATGCAATATTTTATCAAACAATAACCAGCTTACCTTCTGAATCAAAGAATCTATTCGCGACATGATTTATGTTGCAGATTTCAAATATGTAGCAGGGAAATTTCCCATTACGCAACAATTGTTCTGTGCTTATATAAGGTTGTAGAGACATTAGGCAGTTTTGGAAGCAGGCAAGATGAAAAATGAGCAACACCTTCGCCGGGATCGAACCGCGGACATCTGAAATGCACACCCAGCGTTCAGACCGCCACACCACAGAGGCATGCTAAGAAGGAGAGGAAAAGGTTAAGTCTGCATGTTCAGCAGGAACTTCCCACTAAATGCTGCCTCAGAAATTGTCGATAACGTTATATACATATATATTTGTATAATTATAGCAATATAGGTAAAGCGGAACCGAAATAAAATATAGTTCATGCAAAAACAAATTACAGAATGAACACATATACATTTAAACTTACTATATATCAGTAGGAACAAATTCACGTATATCGATCTTTCCAAAAACTAAACATAAGATGTTCACACATTTTTGTAAGATTTTGATTTTCGTCGGGAATTTAAATATTAATTTTAAAATACAAACGTGACTGGCATCAAATTGGAATAGGGTTTATTATCATATGCAGCATTAAAAATATTATTTTCTTTAAAATGTTGCTAAGAATAAACAACGCATCGAAGGTTATATTTTTGCGCTGTTTGAAGAGAAATGCCTATATTTAGTTATTAAAAAAAGATGTGAAATGCATGATTTTAATATTTCTACACGTAAAATAAGTGACATAATTAATATGAAGGGAAAGAAGCGTTAAAGTTTACATCTGACTGGGAAAAATGAAAAAAAAAAAAAAAAAAAAAGGAACCCAACAAAGTTACATACAGCTCATATTAAGTCTAAAGTCGCATCTCACTATCACAAAATTACTGTGAACAAAATTATAAAATCTGATTTAAAGCTAATCAAAACAAACAAACAAACAAACAAACAAAAACATGATGTTCAGAACCTAACGCCGAAACATGTTTTTCAAGGTAAGACTACGTGCAGACTGCTTTATGTAAATTATTTGGCATATGAAAAGGGAAATATATAGTTACAATAATGAGGTATGGATATACTTATCTGATTGCAATAGATAAAGATCGATTTACTGCCAAGAAAGAGGAGAAAAGTGTTAATATGTTGGTTCAGAGAAAGCAAGGAAAGTTTTTCTAAAAGTTTAATGGTTATACGGGATTCTCTTATAACGGAAAACGTAAAATAAGGAAAGTCGAAAATAATGTCAAAATTATTATTACCATCAGATTACTATCAGAAATATGTTTCACACCTAGTTTTAAAGAAAGCATTCCATCTCTTTATTCAAACAATATCTACTATGTTACGTTCCATCAGGATAAGGCTCCCTGATGTTGTATTTCTTTTGCTCCAGTTCAAAGTTGTATTTCTTTTGCTATAGGATTTGCTATTTATCATTTTAGTCAATTCTATTTTTTGTTTCATAACTTGCTACTTACCTTTCAAGTTAATTCTTTATCATGGCTCTGAATATACTGCTCTATTTTCTGAAAAAATGAGAAATTGAAGAATTGAAGCTATTCCCTCTAAATGCATCCCACCCAAGTCCTCTGATGTGTCTCCTATGGATTATTGTGCATTTGGACTTTTAAAACAAGCTCTTTATAAGAGCCATCCCAAAAATTGTATGGACACTGGAAGATTGTGATGAAGGAGTGGAATAAAATCTATCTTGATATTTTAAGAAAAGGACTCTTTGCAAAATCGTTACAAAAATGTATGAACACCCTCTGCATATTTATTGTTTAAGATGCTAATATTTTTTCGGCATGCAGTATAAAATTATAAAATTCTTTGCAACTCATATTGTAATTTAATTTTATGCAAAGTTTTACTTTTAACAATTCCATCTTTATTCTATCAATTTCTGCATTAAAGTGATTTAACATTATTTAAAATAGTCTTCAAAGCGCCATACAGGGGAAATGAATTTAATTCCGAGTAAGTCGTTTCGAGCTGAACAAAAAAAAATGCTATAGGATTATCATTCCTCTTATCATAAAAAGTAAAGATGAAAAACATCAAATCACATAGTTTATGTACGAAAATATTGAATTCGATGACTTTCATAAAAACCGAGTACGGAAATATAATTTCAATTCGTAAAACCCAACCATTTAAACGATTCAATTCATAAAATCGGGTATGTAAATATCGAATCACAGCACAGTTTATGTACAAGAATATTAAATTTGGAGATTCAATGCTTAAAAAAACGAGGCCATAGATTTGCTATATAATCTGGAATCTCAGGGCGAAACCAGAGAGGCAGCAATCGTGATCAAGAACAATCTAAAAGTGAAACATACTCGACTTTATGTTATCTTAAGGAATGCATTGGTTAAAGGTTCAGCAAACAACAAGAAACATACTGACATTGCAATAGCCTTGATAATTTTTCGCTGTATCTGAAATTTGTTGAGTAAAATGTGAGCAATGCTTATCGTTCCCTAAATCATGGCTGATGTACGTCATTACATTGAGAATATAAAAATTAATTTTCTGAAACTCTGGCATCTCATAGTTTTTCATAAGATCAAACCTAATTTTAGTAGTGTCGCTATATAATTTTCCAGGAAATATTTGCAAGCGTTCTAGAAACATTTCATGTAAATCAAGAGTCATGCAAATAGGCTTCATTGGCAAATAATTAGAGGTAGTGAATGGTTTGAAATCACTAAATATAATAGTGTATTTGTTTAAAAAATATTCCCATTTTTCATACATGAGATCGGCTTTTTGTATTTAAAAATGTCGTTCCTTTAGAGCATTTCAGAAACTACGTACAGGCTTCAAAATGATTTCCAGAAATTATTAAGGATCCCTGGTCAGTTCAAAGTTGTATTTCTTTTGCTATATGATTTGCTATTTATCATTTTAGTCAATTCTATTTTTACATAACTTGCTACTTACCTTTCAAGTTAATTCTTTATTTTGTTAGTACAGCTATATTAATAAACCGATGTAGCATATTTACTAAATTCATTTATTTCATTCATTTACATTACATATAGAATATCTAAAACTCATCAAAACAATTTAAAATCAAGCCCCCAAACTGCTTAATATTTAACTTATCAAAACTTAAAACTTAAAAGCTAGAAGAAATAGATTGTACTATCCTGGAAAAATACAATAAATTGAATTAAAAAAAACTTTTAATGTTATAACAAAGTAAATACAAATTCCTGAGAAGATTTCTAAAAGTATTTGTATTCAGTCAGATTAAAGATTTCATTTGAAACCTAAACTTTGAAACTCCGTCTCTCACGCTTCTTCTGAATGCGTTGCCCTTTTACCGTTTGCTTCCCTCTGGCTAAAATACGTCGCTGTTATCTTCGGTCTATTGCTAATTGCCATTAGGTAAATTAAGCTTACAAGAAAATAGGGTGCATTTTGCAGTCATAATAATAATCTGTGAACTAAATCATGCGTCTAAAAAATTGCTTGATCCAGTAACAAAATTACGTGCTGAATTGACGGCTAATTTGTGCCGTCCTTCTATCTATGCACTGAAGCCTTTTCAAGTTTCATTTAAGCAATAAACCATCTCCAATCTATTATAGCCATTTGACAAATCTATTACAGTGAATTGGCAAGGATAGAAACTGTGCTATGTGCATCAGTTTTATTTTGTGCATGACTTGAGTTCTGGTCAGTATGTAGGAATGAAAGAAATTGGGCTCTATGATTTTCTGCGATTTAATAAATGCTTCAAAAATGCAATTAACTAGCAATGCCTCAAAACTTTCTTAAGGTCTTTCGTGTGTTCCATAATCTTCATGTGTTTAAAAGATTTTAGCATCACAATCATTAATTTGTGCTTTCAAGAAGTGTTTTCAACTTCCATATGTGAGATATTTCCGTTCACTTCAGTTCTGATATCGAAAATTACCTGACATTATCCATCATGAATGCCATTTATTCCGTGTTGTAACTGCCTGGCGAACATGAACAAAATTCAAATATGTGAAATGACTTTTAAAATTTTACGTGCAGTGCTTCTGTTTAAACGTTTGCAGTTCTGATTTTACCCGTTAATTTATTCATTAATTAATGCGATTAAAATGTTTTCAGAATCATCGAATAAACAATACGAATGATATCAATTACATTGAAATTTGAACATGTAATGCTGTTTCTTCTTTAGATTAAAATATAGTACTCTTTTATGAAAATGAAAGAATAAAATTTTTTGGTATTAGAAATCCAAATTTAAAGAACTGTTTTGAATTAATTTTAAAACTTTATTCAGTGAGGATTATTAAATTGTAATGTTAGTAATCATTATATATTAATGAATTATCGTGAAATTTCTTGAATTATGTTAGGAAATTTAAAATTATTTTGTGAACAATATTATTGTTTTCAATTATTTTGATATATTGAATTTTGATTAGTTTGAAAATGAGGTGAATATAAAAAATAAATGAAATAATTTAGGCAATAGTCCAAAAATTAATATAAAATTGTGTTTTGAATTAAATTATTGAAATAATTGGATGTAAAAATATTGATAATTTAAGAAATTGAATAACTATAATAAAATAAAATAAAAAAAAATTGAATAGCTGTACGTGAAGACAGAATATGTTGAGCGAGTACTGGTTAAAAAACAGAGACCTATAATTGCCTTTATACAGTTGCTCCTTTAATTCACCTCATTCAAGATAGAAGATACAAGATACTTAAAGGACTCATACCTTAGAAAAATGTTAAATGTTATACTTTCAATGTAAAAATATGTAATGTAAAAATGTTAATTAATATATGAGTAATTAATTATTATAATAATATATAATATATTATTCTAATAATATATGAGTTATTAATATATGAGTAATGCTTATATGTAAATACGTTAATACTTTCATACTGAATTATTATTTTTTAATGGAGTGTAGCTTTCAATTTTTATATCTATGTAATGGAATGTGTTAATATAATTAACAAAGGCCAGCAACCTTATTTAAAGAAACGAAAGCTCTTTCATGTAACTGATAAATATCCTTTGGCCACTGGTGCAGAACATTTCAGTAAGCCAAAATGAATATGTCCAAAGAGATGGATATGTGTGTTCTTGAAGAAAGCTTTGGGGTCCTGAATTTTTCTGTAAAATAAAGAATTTCAAATGAATTAGAACAAATAAATCGTAATTTCAATGAGAATATTGTGAAATTTGTGATGTTAACATACAAGGTATAAATGTGAAAATTAGTGTCGTATAAAATTTTGAGATAAGATTACTCAAAATAAGTAATGATTACAAATAATTGTGATATTTTTTGCAAAGCGTTTGAAAAAACCTTACAAGAAAAATTAGAATTGGTATGTGGACTATTCACAAACAAGAACTCTTTCAGATAAGATTCTAAAATATACACTTATTATCAAAATATAATGCACAAAATATATATTGTTCATTACTTAAAAAATATTATTTACGACTTATCATCGGTAATTATTTAAAAATTGATTTGTTCAAAATTATATATATTTTCAAAATTATATTTCTCTGATTTTGCTGCTCTAATGTATTTTGTGTAAAAAATGTGTCGGTCATTTCAAAATAATGAGTATCATACTGTCTTTATAGCACAGCGATGCAGACACCTCTTATCTAAATCAGATTAAAGATTTCACTTGAAGCCCAAACTTTTTGACTCTCTAACCTATCTTTTTCTCTGGCTAACACGCGTCGCTGCTAGCTTCTGTGCATCGTTCATTGACTTTAGATGAGCTAAGTCAATGGACGATGCACAAACTTGTTAAAAACTTGTGAAACGCATCTTGGGCCCATAATAATAGTTTGTGAATGTGTCTTCTAATTTGCTTGATCAAGTAATAAAAATGTGCATTTATTCGACGGCTACGTCTGTCTGCAGTGTCGTCCTTCCATCTACGCAGTAAAATGTTTTCACGTTGCATCTACGCAAGAAACCATCTCCTCTATAGTACTAAATCCATACCAAATCAATTACTTACATCTAAAAAATTGTACGCCAGAAGAAGCAACAAAAGGAAAACGGAAAATATCCGCTATAAATTAAAAATAAATATAATAATGTAATCAACAGGTAAGAGAGGTTTATGGCACGGGAGCACCTAATATTCTATTGAACTAAGAAGTAAACGCTCTACCTTCAAACGGAGCGTAGTAAGTCAATTTAAATTCATAAGCGTATTTTTTATTTATTTTTATGTGCATTATACATATATATCCTTTTTTGTAATTATGCTTAGCTATTTTTGTTCATCTGTCTTTTGTCGCTAGTTTTTCATGTAACACTCTAAATGACCGGTCATACGGTTTTTTATTTTCTTTATCATACTGTTATGCAACTAATGCACTATTTGTTATTACTTGTGCAAAATGGCAAAATGCAGTCATCTTATTCAAAATGACTCGTGTGCCTTCAAATAGACTTATATTTGAAATATTCACTCATACACTATCAAATTATACATGAGTGTGAATACATATAAATGAAAAGAAATTTATTAAATTTAGTAATAAGGGCTCAAAGTGTGACTTTGTGTAATTAAAACAACAGCATAGAAATAATAAAATTTTTGCTCTAGTTCCTCGAGCATGTTTTTTCAATTGCGTCCATAGAAAGGATAACGTTATTTGAAACCATAGAAGTTTGCAGGAAAATATTAACACAATATTTTTGACGTACTGTCATATGAAACAGTCTTTTGTTTTATGATCAGATGGAATTGGAGGAAAGCTGTGAAACATGACTTAACGTGAAACAGGGAGTGAGCCGGGCATTTTATGGATGGTGCCAACTTAAAGAAATCAGATGCTGATTGTATCAAATATTCAGCTGATTGTATTCTTAATTCTGTGACACTCTAATTTCGAAATATTTTTCTATGTAATTTTATTTTTATCCAATTATTACGTTGGAATTATGTGCTGATTATGCTTACCTGCAATCAAGTCAATCACACTAAAAATATTTCTGCCTTCCATTCAATTTTTATTTTTTAAATCAACAATAACAAAGGCGTTTTGAATTTTTATTCACTTGCTCGTTATACGAAATTTAGACTTGTACAGTGCATTTTGTAAATTACTAACTTGCGTTAGGGTGCTTAATTTACACATTTGATGCTAATTAACAAGTGTTTAACCAAACATATCCTCTGAATATCTGACAAAATGCATTTAACAAATATCTTTAAAATATATTTCATTTCTGCGTCACAATCTATAAGCAAGATTCATAATAACCATGTCTAGGATATTCGTGCTTTGCTGCATCTATTTAAAATGATACTCTTCACAAATAGTTTGAGCATTTCTTCGCATTAACTGTCCTCTGAAACGGAAACTGCACCTTGAACATATCACGAAAATCGCACTCTATTAACACGTTCTAAGGAGGTTTTGAGAAATCTTAATTATCTTTTACCTTCATAGAAACTCCTGAATAATCTCGTTTGATGTATCATGAATGCCAGAAAGTATTATTAGTATTCACAATGCTTCCTCATTCAAACAAATTCAGGAATTCATTCACAATACCACTCCTGCTGAAAGACGTTTATTAAAATGTCCTCTTTCGGTTCAGTAATGTAACAGCAAACATACGCAATAGACAACATTACTGCCAAAACAATTCATGAAAGTTTAATTCTTACAAATATTAAATGTAAAGTTTCATTGTTATTGTTCACTATTATTTATTATTCATCATCAGATAAGAAGAAATTTTATTTCCGTCAAGTTAGTGTGCATGTGTTTTATTTAATTAAATAAAATAAAATAAAACAAAAAATTCAAAATACATCAAATACAATACATCAAATACATCAAATTCAAAATACATCAGGTAGGTACATATAGAAGAAAAATAATTTCCTTTTTACTAAAAGGGTCAGTACTTTCACTGAATTTGGCATTCTGAGTTTTAAAATACTGTCATGAAAATGAATTGCTTGAAAATTTACATTAATTACAGAGTTAGACTTTCTTTGGCAACATAAAGTATACAAGCGTGCAAATTTAAGATAATTTGTGCGTAATATCGTATTTCTAAAACACTAATTGACATTATGGAATTATAATAGAGAAAAAGATGTGCCCTCAAAAGTCATTTTATACGTTCATGATTATCAATAAACTTCATAGTTCAGGGATGTCTAAATCCAAGTTCTTATCGAATTGAAATGAGTCTTAAAATGCGGTATTTACCTCTATCACAGTAGGACATATTGCGCAACATGACGGCATACTAGACAGGAGGCAGCTAAGCGCTTCCTGTGGCAGTCGATCCCACTTCTGCACCAAGGCACGTTTTCAACTTCGGGATGGTTCTCTGAGGGGAATAGCGAGAAGAAATCATTCTTCAAAGTGTGTCCCAGACGTTCTCTATAGAAACATGCTCCCAGACAGATCTCCTGACCTGGTTAAAGTCAGGAGATCTGGCTGGTCATTTAATCTGGAGAGTATCCGCACTTTCTCAGTAATCGTCCACCAGCTTAGCCCTATGCAGGCAACCGTTATCATTTATTAACAGAAAAGTAGAACACAGAGCTCTACGATCTCCTCTCTGTACCTCATAATAGTCAAGGAGCCTTTGTCAAACACATACAGGGGTGTGCGGCATGTGCAACGTAATGTCTGCCCAAACCATTAGTTCTCGACCACCATAAAATTCCTTTTCCCATAAAATTTCACCATAAAATTTGAGCTGGGAGAAAAGGTATCGTGTTTCAGGATCTGTCCTGATATAGGTACGCCGACAATCAGTGTCCAGGCTAAATCTCCACTCATCTGTAAAAGACAGGTGCTCCAGTGAAGTTCTGGTCCTAGGAGCATGTTGTCTGCAACATGCTAAACTCGCTGTCTTGTGTGCTGCAATGAGTTTGACCCAAACACCTGATCTTCTGGCATACAGCCCTATCTCATGATGCCCTCGGGGATAATTGTAGACAGTGAAGTTCAGATTCCAGTGGCAGCATTCAGCTCATGTGAGAGCTGTGAAGCTGTAGCAGCCATGTGTCGCAGCTCTGAAAGTGCCAACTAACGATCCTCATTCGTGTTTTGAATCTTTGTTGACCATGTCTAGGTCTTCTTAATATAGGTCTAGTGTCCCTAAGCAGTTTTTGCAAACTTCAGACGACACTAGGCATTCATTGACTTCTTTAGTCACCTAAGTTTGTGACTGGCCTGCCTCCAATACCTAAAATTCTCCATTTTATTCCGTCATCTGTATGTTCGTAGATATTCATTTTATCTGATAACTTATGAAATTTACCTAACTTTTGCGAGAAACGGGGCCAATGTTGTGAAGGAGAACATGCATGCAAATCGCCGAAAACCTCCGTGCGTACCACGGACATAGTCCTGCGGAACTATGCCCCTTCCCTTCCACGAACATAGTTTCTCAGACACGCAGTTATACGCTTTTGACTCTGAATATTTGCAAAATTAGACCTCTCGTTCAATACATTTAGAAATTTTGTACATATGTAAATAATTTTCGCTAAACGATATGTGAAACTTTAGTATTTTTGTATTATGTAACATGAAATGCTTGAAAAATCGAAGCTTTGCTAGGAAAATAAGGTTACAGTGGGCAAGTCAGTTTAACATTCACATAAAGAGCTATGTCTCAAAATTAGTGAGATATCGCCAAGATGTTAGGGGTTTTGGCGACCGTTTGGTGACATTTCGATCAATCCTTGTGTAACTGTAATTGGCACTGAAACTGAAATTGATCTTTGTATTTAACTGCACCCGTATCCGATCCTTATATGTAACTGTAACCGCATAAGCCTTCCAGTAATTTTGAGAAAGGAAAAGTACTGTAAATATCCCTGCAGCGGGGGGGGGGGAAACTATATAAGGTAGAAGAGAGCACTAGTTTTAGTTTTTATTTCTGTGTTGATTTCGCAGTATTCAGAAATCTTCGTGCGAACTTCGCTCTTTAGATGTGCTTTGCACTGAGTTGCGTTTAACTTTCTGAGCAGTGTGGATTGTGCACTACCATACTTAGAAGAATTGTACAATTACTTTTATAGAAAGTTCCAGAACTGGAAAGTGTTTCTATTACGGAAATAAATTTTGTTATGCTATTATCGGTTCTTTGTGCAATGAATCCATTAAGAAACCGTACGCACGTAAAAATAAATTTCATAAAATAGATAAAGTTTGCATATTTTCTTAATTTTGACCACGAATGTGGTATCAAACTCCTGATAGACCTTAAACGAATTATCGTTGTGTCTGAAATGAACTACAGAACCTTCAAAAGGTTTAAAACAAACCTTTTTATTTAACAGAGCTTGAACTTAAGAACACGCCTTGTGAGCAAAATAACCATAACTTGTGGCGATGAAACTAAAGTAACAATCAAATTTAAATTAAAGCGAAGACTAATAGTCAAAGACTATGCAATAATGTTTAAATGTAAGTTGGCTCAGAATATCTAACTAGAGTAACAAACAATGAAGGCAACTGTAATGCAAACCAGAATAATTACAACCTTATCAGAACTGACAGAAGTTGGTAATGTGGCCTCGAGCCTCAGAAATGCGGTCTATCTTACAATCCGAAAACCTCAGTTTAATTACTCTCAAACTAATATGCATTCTGGTGAAGGAATGGAAACGAGAAGTTACAGTAAAGGACCTAAATCATAATAATTGGCTAATTAAAATAATAATAAACTTATATAATTATTCGAAAACATTCTTACAGGGAATCTGTTAACTAACAGCAGAAGTATATTTACTTCAACTTTCTTTCAGCAACAAATAATAAGCATTCAATTATTATATTAACTAAACACTCAGCTCTAAAATTTTAATATTGTGTAACGCTTTTCCAAATTTTAATTTTCACCAACATGAAAGATCTGGTGCTGTATGTATCACAAAAAATTCTCTCACGGAAATTATTTACGGCAGTAAAATGCAGATACCTAGGAGACTTTTAGTGTATAACTGTAAGATTTTCTCCCTTCCCTGAAATGATAGAAAAATTGCATTCAAACTCAACCCATGTTATAGAACGTAAGGTTTTTATTTATATTGTTACGAATTTGGTATTTAAAAAGCAAATGTTAGTTCAATTATAAATTAAATAAATAAATAACTCTTTTTCATTTCGAGAAAGTACTGGAAAATTCTAGCGCGTGATTTTAAAATGTTATAAAAGGAGGAAAACATCTCAGTTCGTAGTAGTTGCTTAGTTTGTTGTTGTTTAGAAAACTACTGTTGTTGATTGTAGCGAATTCGCGGATTAGCGTTCTTTAGCTGTTTTGAATTACGTTCTATTGGACATTTGAGTAGTTAAAAGAAAACTACTGTGAGATATTGTAATACTGCGTGATAATTTGAAAAAATTTAAGCATTTTTGTTGTGATAATAATAAATTTTTGTTCATTTTTCATCGGACTTGTGCATTCATTTAGTAACGAATCCGTACGCACGCAACAATTTTTGGTGTCAGGAGTGGGGTTTGAATGCCAATAACAAGAGCGATGGAAGAGCAGTTAAGGCAATTGATAACAGCCTTTGCCTCGTTTAAAGAAGAAATGAAAGAAGAGATGAAATCTAGCCAAGGAAAGATGGAAGGGGCCGTCAACTCTGTTAAGGACGAAATGAAAGCCGTTCAAGCTGGTCAAGAAAAGATTGAAGCAGGTCAAGAAGAAATGAAAAGAGAGATTACCTGCATAATAGAAAATAAATTTGAAGCTATGGAAGGCAGAATTGACACAGTTGAAAATAAAGTTGGACTAATTGAAGAAAGAGTTTCTTCGGTGAAAGAAGAAATAGAAGAAAGAGTTTCTTCTGTAAAAGAACATATAGAAGGGAGAGTTTCTGCTGTGGAGGAACGAATTGAAGGAAGAATTTGTGCCGTCCAACACCAAATCGAACAACAAATTGATGAGAGAGTTTCTGAAGTTGCCAAAGAAATGGATACTTTAAAGAAATTCGTAGCGTCGGCAGGGAGCAGGAGTGATGATTTTAAATTCTTACCAATGCCTGCTCGTCCACCTCTGAAGCTATCCACATATGATGGGAAGACCTCCTGGCAGGTGTATAAGACACAATTTTCTATCGTGGCGGATGCGAATGGATGGGATTCCCAAGCTAAGGCCTGTGATCTCGCCGCTTCTCTAAGAGCCGACGCAGCGGATATCCTTCAGACTCTTCCCGAAAACAAAAGGTTAGATTTCGAAGCTCTGTCCGGCGCCTTGGAGTTGCGCTTTGGGGAGAAATGTTTAAAAGACTACAGCAGGCTCCAATTAAATTCTCGTCAACAGAAGCCTACCGAAACACTTCAGGAGCTCGCCGCGGATGTTGAAAGGCTGTCCCATTTCGCCTTTTTGGAATGCCCGACAGAAACAAGGGAAATCCTGTCCTTGCAATACTTTATCGACGGCATCCGAGATACTGAAATACAGAAAGCTCTACGAATGGCGGATGTAAAAGATTTAAAAAGTGCTCTAGTGTACGCCTTGAAATTTGAGGCAGCCCAGCAAGCCACTCGTCGAGACCGCCACCCAGTCAGAGCTGCTCAAGTCCAGGAGCCAGGGGATCAAGTCACCGCTCGACTTGACGATTTAACTAGACAACTGAACGCCTTGAGACGGAATATTGGTGAGAAGAAACCGACCGTTAAGTGCTGGAACTGCGGTGCTGAAGGACACATACGAAGAAACTGCAAAACACCCCAGGGTACTGATGTTAAGACCGCTTCTAACAAGCAGCAGGGAAACTAATTAGTGGCCATCTCGCGGGGCGGAGATTGCCAGATAATGAAAAGCCCCCGTTTAAAGCGTTTCAGATTTCTGCAATGAGAGGCGGCAGTAATGGACTTTTCATAATAGGACATATTAATGGAGTTCCGTGCAATATGACTATAGATACAGGAGCCAACGTCACTATCATCCAAAAAGATTTGGCTCAACAACTAGGAAACAAACTTATCTGGACGCCGCCCTGCGTTACCCTCCAGACTGTGTCCGGTGAGAAGATCGACATCGACGGAAAAGTAAATGTTAACATCACGTTTGGAAGTGCCGCTTACCATCACACGGCATATGTAGCAGAGATCACTGATTCTTGCATACTCGGATTGGACTTTCTAAGGAAATACAATTTTTCCTTGGATTTTAAAAATAACGAATTGCATTCTACATCTGAGGACATAGCGTTATTTCTCGTTAATGATGAAGAAGTTAAATCTGTCCATAAAATCATAGCACAAGACTATATCACAATACCGGCAAGAACAGAAATTTTACTTCCTGGATCCATAGCAGAAAATAGAAATTTCCGCTACGGCATCATAGAATATCCCAATAACTGTAATATCCCAAAAGGAGTACTAGTAGCCTCAACACTTGTCGACCTATCCAGAACGGTTATCCCGGTGAGAGTCGCCAATGTAACTGAAAAGTCGAGAGTTATTAAGAAAGGTGAAGTGGTTGCAACATGTACTCCAGTAACCAGCGTTGAAAGAAAGAGTAACATCCCAGAATCCGTGTCCTCAGAGAGCATTACATCGGAGTTATTGCAGAATGCACAATTAAACGATAAAGAGAAAAATGCTGCCGATCGCGTCATTAAAGATCTTCAAGTTGTTTTCTCCCGCTCGTCTTCTAACGTGGGTCGAACTAGTTTGACACAACATAGAATAGATACTGGCGATCATCCCCCGATCAAGCAACATCCAAGACGTCTACCGTTTGCTAAACAGGAAGAGGTGCGAACACTGTTAAAAGATATGGAAGAAGGCGATGTCATCGAGCCTTCAGCGAGTCCATGGGCATCTCCCATCGTTCTCGTCAGAAAGAAAGACGGCTCAACAAGATTTTGCGTTGACTATCGCCGGTTGAATGAGGTTACGAAGAAAGACAGTTACCCTCTTCCTAGAATTGATGACATTCTAGACACTCTTTCTGGAAGCAAGTGGTTCTCAACACTTGATTTAAAGAGTGGGTATTGGCAGGTAGAAATCCATCCTGATGACCGAGAAAAGACGGAATTTACTACGGGACAAGGACTTTGGCAGTTCAAAGTGATGCCGTTTGGACTGTGTAATGCGCCGGCAACATTCGAACGTCTTATGGAGACTGTTTTGAAAGGCCTTTCCTACGAAGCCTGTCTGATATACCTGGACGATATCATCATCATCGGAAAGAGTTTTGAAGAGCATCTAGAAAATCTAAGAAAGGTGCTTCAGAAACTGAAAGAGGCCAATCTGAAGCTGACTCCCGCTAAATGCAAATTGTTTCGAAAGGAAGTGACTTACCTGGGACATGTCATCTCT